>NC_059484.1:3831084-5071709 GCF_018139145.2 Gymnogyps californianus
CAATGATGTTTGTGCTGTATAAATACAACTGTGTCACAAATTCCACATAATGCACTCTCAGTAAGTATTACAATCTCTGAAAACTGGAATGGCAGAACTACAGAGCAACAACAGAGAAGCCACTAGAGGCCCTCCTTCCCACAATTAAAATGCATTAGGCAAAAGTAGATTGAAAGCAGCAACATGCTTGGCTGAAAAGGTTGGTGATGTAGTCCAAACGTGAAAAGGACAAGTATGTAATAGATGTCAGATAATTAAGGCCACTACCTTAATAGCATATTGCGTTAGCTTCCCACACAGTGATACTGTAATCCTAGGGGAAGGGATGTAGCAAGAGGAAGGAAGACACTCACAAAAGCTACTCACACTAGGCTCTCTCTATACTGCCAGAGTGATTATCCCTCACAGTGCCATCCACAGTAGGGAATTCAGGCTTATTCAAATAACCCAAAAGGAAGCCTTTTCCTTTCTGTTGACTACCGTGGCAGTTGAGAGAACTGCACCTCCCCTTACTGAAGTTAGCTTTTGATGAATGACTCTGCCAGGTCTCATGTCCCACACAAATGTGCTTTGCCGTGTTTTATCTGTCCTTACAGTGTAAAAAAAAAAAAACAAACCAAACCTGTCATCCAGGTTGTTTTCTTTATTGAATTCAGGAAACAGCATCAAGTTTAGAGGACTGCTGGCTCTAACAAATTGTGAGTTGCTAGTCTTTGACTCCAGCTTTTGCCTTTATCTTGTGGAAAATCTCATATTTACATATGCTGGCTGTGTCTGTGTCTGCACAAAAATCATCATGTGTCTACCTGGATGAGCTGCCATATTGTACATGCAGACACGGACAAAGTTGCATAATCTTCTGAAACAAGTAAGTAAACTGAAATACTAGCATTTTGTTCAGATTCTTTTATCAGAAGAGAGAATGTGTGAAATCAGTTATTTCAACTGGAGTTTAACAGTCTTTCAAACACGAACAAGACTGCTCTGAAATAACTATAACATAAGTAAGTGAACAAGTTATTAGCTGTGATCATTTTGTGGCAACTACTTAGCATCAAAGACTAAGACCTCACCTCCCCACATTTGCATGTCCTGGCTCGGATTTCTCACAGTATGACAACGGCCACATTGTGTTAAATGAGTTAGGACAGGTACGAATGCGAATGTTAGCTTGAAAACAAATATACAAAACAGAGCATAAAAATAGAACTTATTAACAGAGATAAAAGTCAATATTTATGTTAAAAATACTTTCAGTGAGAGAGAGAGGAACTGGATATGTGACAAGTGGAGAAAGAAATGTAACATACCTGTACAAATGCAGTAGATACAACTCTCAACATTTTTCTGACCCAATATCTGAAACTCTGTAAGCTGAAGCACATGCTATGGGGGTTGTACCTGCATGTACATCACTTAGCAGAGGAGGGAATGTGGAAAAGAAATAACAACAATGGCCTCTCTCTCTCTCTCATGCATTTGGCACCTGGGATCACTGAGCAAGAGAGAGACTGTGCTGCTGCATGATTAATGTACTGAGCTGCAGGTGCCAACTCAATGAACTTCACACATAATGTACCAGGCCTGGTGGGTCTAGATGGGAGCAAAGATGAAAAATTTAGTTTTGTCTGCTGGATGTATCATGACCAATGAAGTATGCCATGTTATCGTTTAGTTTTACAAGGATGTTAACATGAAAAACAGTTGAAATAAGACACAAAAGAGATATTTAAAAGTCTAATCAAGCTTCAACTCCCTGCAAAGGATAAATGGACTCATTAACATCTCAGAAGTCTGTCTGGCTCACAGGCCAATTAAGTTATGATAATATCATCCTCCCAATATTTCAGACTCCACTGATGAGCATTAATAGGCAGATAGTGTTTAACAAATATTTCTACATGGCAAAGTCAAGGTTTCTCTTGAGGTTCATACACAAACTAAAATGTAAAGTGAACAATTACATATCTCTTTGTAATATTATTGATCATGTTTCCAAAAATGGGAAGTGAGGTCCTTCTCCCCATTGCTTCACCACACTTGGGTTATAGCTAAGAAATTCAATAAAAATTAATGCTAAAATTATGCTCCTTTTCAGGGTCTGTCCTGTTCAGATAAATTTTACATAAATACCATTGCTTTCATTTTTTTCCTCTAATTAGAAAAAATTAAAAATGTACCATCAAACTGTATAAGGAAAAGAAAAAAGAACTCAAAACCCCTCAAAAAGACAAAAATGAGAATTTGGAAAACTGTTCCAGGAACCAGTCTGAGAGTTGATCATTTCTCCTGTAAACTCTAAATGAGTGAAATCTCTTATGACATTACTAGATTTCTTTGGAACCACAGAGAAATTATTTTATGACAAATCAGGCACATTTAAATGCAGCAAAATGTCTACAGTTATACATAATACCCATTTCTGTGTGTTCTGATATATAAGCACTGACATTTAACCACAGAAATGTTTCACAATCTTTTTTTATTACGCTCATTTCTCAAGACGTTTGGAAGCTAGATAAATCATAAAAAGGATCCGTGTAATTTGGTTACCAGATTGATGCATGCTACAGTCACACACTCGAATAGCATCATAGCACAAAGAAATGGTAGGTGCTTCCAGTTCCCACAAATAATGCAGGAGCTGGCTTTCGCTGTAAATAAAGGAAGTCAGTCCTAACATTTGCAAATTGTATGAACAAGAAATAACACCATATATAAATTTAACAAAGTGGAATGTGGAATAAGGCTGTCAAGAGTTATTAACAGCTGACAATATACTTGTCCTATGAATCCAGGCATCCTTTCAGAGCCCTCACCTCTTTCTTTCCCTGCATGTGATGGACCTGTGTATCATTCCAGGAGGGTAATAAAGAGATTCCAGTCATCATCGGGTACAAGTTATGGCATGTTAGCCATACCAACTGTCTCTTTGCTTTCTGTAACTATGTCAGCTGTGTAGTGACCCCAGTAAACTCACAAAAAACATTTTCTGCTGGAGTCTACTGGAGTCACCACAGGGCTGACATCAACAAAAGGATCAATAAAAGCTTTTCTTGGGTTTCAAAAAATCCAGAACTAATTAATACCTACACACCGTACCTTCTACCCTCATCACAGATACTCTAAAATCCACAATGTCTAGATCCTCTGCAGAATTGCATATTGTCTGAATGCTTGCAATCAAAATATCCTATTCCAGACCAGGCAGATGCTTTAGTTACCCCTCAGCAGGAGACAAGTACATTTCCTGAACCTTCATAAAGTTACATTGTGAGGCTTTCTGGAAGTGGGATATTATATTTAAATAAAAGGGTGCTCTGTTTGCTATATGTATATTACATCTAGACAAGACTTGATTCCTGAAATTAGCTTACTCAGTTACAACCTTCAACAGTAGCAGCAATGTCTCCCTACGTGCTTGGATAGGGTTAGTCGTTCAGCCTTGCAGAGAGCATATCACAAAATAGCGGGTGTGCCACTGCAGTTGTGTACCCCTAAACATTTGCACTCTGATGTGGCTGCAAAGACTGAAATTACATGTCCAAAGTGCCCTTTTCTGCTTGGCTTTCACTGAAGATGCAGAAAGATCCTTGCAGTAAAGAATCGTGGGTTCAGCTGGAAACAACACGTTTACAAAGCACTGGATTTGGCTTTGTATGCACCAAGAAAATAAAAATGGCCAATTGAAAGTGAATCTTTACAAGCCAATTTGACAGTAGGTTATTTTTGTTCCTTTCTTCCTCAAGCACTTGAGGAAGTTAATGTAAAATAGTTAGTTTAACTTTTGAGAGTTCGTAGACATTCACACATAACATTACGTGACAGCTATTACACCAATTTCCTAATCCATTCACATCATCCCTCTGCACAGTCCACAGAAGGAATGAAAATAAACCAGGATTATTTCTTTATGCCTAATATTGCTTAATATATCTTTCGTCACCCCTGGGACAGGTAAATCACTATTAATTTCCTTCTAAAGTTAAATGAGATATACTGAAATTAAGTAAAACAGAAATGGTAAGAATATTCTGACATTAATTGCCAATTTATGCATAATATTGCAGGCTTTTTGTTGCTGACAATTATAAGAGCTAAATCTAAATAAATAAATAACCTATGAAATTGAAAGCTTCTTTATCTGTGTAAATATTTACTTTTTCTGAGCAAACTTATCTCAATATTTTATTCACATAATCCCTCCTGTAATTTTCATTTGAATTAATATCACACAAAGATATTTTCTTGTGAATTTACACTCTTGCAATGGAGATTATAAAAAAAATGAGCAGCTACAAAATAAATTGTTCACTGTTGGTCAGGCTCCTTGTTCACCTTGCAGGTTTTTATTACAGAACTGCAGAGGTTACTGGGCCTCAGATTAGAATTTCTAGCTCCCTGACAGTGCCATCATGCTTTTTTATACATTTTAACAGTTTTGTGTCTAGTCTCATTTTAGATTTCCCAAGCAATTCTTTCATGAGTGTATTCTGCAATATACTCCATTCTGCATGCTCTACATCCTGCACCTGCAAAGCTTTCCTGAAATATACTTCTGAGGAACTCTGTGCTACCTTTCCCCACAACCAGTTAGTGGTAGGCAGGCTATGTATAATGGGACATATATTTAATAGTACATAAAACAAAAGCACGTTTACTGACAGCAGGTTTGTTTTTAAAACATCACAGTAGATTGAAAATAATTATAGCAAGTTACAAATGCTGTAAAAGAATCAGCCACCTCTCTTTTCAGGTAATCAGGACAGCTGATCAAGAACTTTTTATAAACTTTCCTCCTAGTTATTCTGTTAAAAAGCACAGACTCAAATATAAACTGTTCATAAAATTGAATCAACACCTGTAAATCCGAATTTCAAAAGCTAATCTCAACTTGCCATCTTTAAAGTATCACAAGTAAATGTTTTCATTATTCTAACATAAACACTTTTTCACTTTTTTTTTTTTTTTTTTGGGTCATGATTTGTCAAGTCATTATTTTTTGGTTGAGGTTTTGAATTTTGTCCCAATTAGATCAGATTTTTTTTCACAAACTTGAGAAATCAAGATTGTGACATTCATTTCCTTCATTCGTTGTGACAGTCCCTTCATTGTGACATTGTGACATTCATTTCCTGCCCAGCAACTTTCCTCCCTTCAGAAAGCAAGCCTACAGATTCCAGGGTGTGTGTTTGTATTTTTATTTTCTAAATGGAATCACACAAAGACTACAGATAGTGACTGAATATGACTTAACAGAGATCTTGCTCTGCTAACTTTTGTCCACTTCTGTGTCTCAGGGAGAGGAGAGAGCGCGCAGAGCAGATTCACACAAACACCCTTTTCATGAGGAGTGGGTGATGTAACAGCCAAGCAAACATCACACAGCAGTGAGGTAATTAACATCATCTTTTGCCACAGGATAACCAATGCTTTTAAGAATGACCCAAGCCCAGCTATACTTTTAACAAACGTATTCCGTTCTTGCACAAGTGAGAGAGAGGCCAAAAAAGCCAGTGGTTGAATTAGGAAATGGTCCAAGAAGCTACAAAATCTCGTGACTTGAAAAGTTACGGCAACTAGTTGCTATCTCGAAGTGGAGGCCTGGACCCAGAACAGGACCCAGACTCCAGCCTGGGCTTTGCCTACAAAAAGAGACACCCAGAGGGACCCTAAGGAGCTGTCTCAGAATCCAGGCTCTGCTAAAGAGTGGAAGAACTGGAAATAAATCTGTGAGAGCACAAAAATGGTATTCAAAGAGAAGTACAAGATTTTCCTTTTTAGCTTTGAATACAACAAAAAGGTTGGCCTGTAAGGGCTAAAGTACTGCGTTATTTCAGCAACTGAACAGTTAAAATCTGTGTGTCTCTAAAGTCAAAAAAGAAAGTAGGAAGAGTAAGTATCATGGCATAAAAGGGCTCTGCTTAGATAATTACATTAGTCTGGTACATATCCCTCAGTAATTTACATAGTAATTTTTATGCCTTATCATATGATCATAAGTTGTGGTCTTAGCTACCTTGGCATGGCTGGTATCAATAACCGATCACTAAACCTTAGGATCATTTCAGTGTCACTGCTCTGTGCTCATCACTTTTTTATCTCCTTTCACTAGCCACATGCTCTCCTGGCTCCACCTTATTACTTAAAGGAAGCAATGGGCCTTCACTGAAAGACATGAGAGCATTTATTTTCTGCAGAAAAATGATGACATTTTACTGCCCAAGTTTTTTATAACACCTAGGTTATATTGCTTCAGTGGCTGCTTTTCATAGCTTTTTCCTTTAAGAAGAACTTTCAATGTAAGTGTTTAAGAAAAGTATAAAAAACAGTAGAGAGAGGAATTTAGAAGTGTAAAATCCCACGCTGACTTATTTCAATCATTGTATCTCATCACAGCAATGTGTGTTGTGTACATATAACAAATCCTAGTCCCTCTTGCAAATCAACCTTTGGTGAAGCAAAAATTCATCAGTTCTCTGATACTCAATGTTTTATTACCTACTTGTTGGTTTTACTCTCAAGAAGTTCGTCTTCTAACAATTATACATTTATTTTACATAACTGTACCAGTGGAAAAAGACTAAAAGTGCCATAAAATATTCATAAAGACAAGTACATAGTCATTCCAAAATAAGGAGGTTAATTTACTTCACAAAGATGATTCATGTAAGATTGTTTTTTTGCTTCCTTCTTAAAAGTTCCTCTGACACAAAGGTCTACCAGCAGGTGAACATGAGTGCATAAGTAGCATGGTGGCACGGCCTTGGTCACTTTTTGAAAAAGCTGCAAGAAGCAACTTTCATGCCATTGTTCATTAACACTTTGATCACATTAGCAAGGATTTGTTGGCAACTGCTGATGCAATAAAATATGTCTGTTAGGTCTTTTAAATGCTTTGGATGTAGAGTCTACTGTGCCTAGTCAGACTGGCATTGCCCACTGTTGGAAAGTGTTGCATGATTTACCACTTTGCCCAGGCACTCTCGTCTGATTAAATCCCTCTTTCCTTGCTGCTGGGAAGCAAAATTGGCAGCAATGAAGCATCTTTAACATTCCGTGTAGTGCAGCTCTCGAGTTCTTGAAATACGTAAGTTCAAATCTTGGTTTAAAAAGCTCCCTGAATTTAATTTTACTTGGCTGCAAATAGGCAACCTGAAAATAAGCAAATAAAATATTACAGCTTTTGGAGAAGAAATTTAAACTTCCACCTACCAATGTACTTCAGTCTAAGGTGAAGCTTGATTGTGAGTAAGAGCATGAGTCACTGATGCATTCACACCTCGACTCTCTGCAGAGCTTGTGAGCCTAGCAAGTCTGCCACTAGTAACATAGTGACTACAGGATACAGTAGCTGGACAAGTGACATACAGTCACTTTAAGTAAAGCTCTGTACACCTGTCAGATGGCTAAAAATTTTGGACAATGCAAACAGCTCATGATGTGAATGGTAACCTGGTTAATAAGCCTAGTAACAACCCATTTAATTGTTTTTAGAAGGAATCAATCTGAATAACTGCAGTAGTAGCAGTAACTTGCCAGTAAAATGTGACTCCGTATTTGAGGTCAAAGAAAGGCTGAGCTATATTAGAAGTAACTGAATAATAAAATGTATTTGAGGGGAAAAAAAATCCATATTTAACTATGATATGGATATAATATGGACAGCAGAACAAGTGAGTCTTAAGGTCATATTTCAAATGATATTGCTGGGTTTGAAAAATACAGAGTTTTCATTGTGTATGTGGGTGTACATAAAATACGATGCACATTACTCAGGAATACACGTGCCAGGACATATGATGTATTAACAATTAGCAGTTCTATTGTTTCTATTCATTTGTCTAAGCCTTAATGGTGTGACCAATAAATGGAAGCACTTTGGACTGAATTGTTTAGATGTTAATTTGACTGCGTCTGAGACTATTCACTCTAACACTATGATGTGGATAGCTATGCAAACAATGAGATTTTGGGCCAGAAACAGTTAAGTATGGCAGTCTGGCTTACTGTGACTCTCACACAGAAAGAAAAGGGGTTAATTTGATTTATGAATTTAAACTTTTTCAGGGATTTCAGGGAAAAAATTAAAATTTTTCAGGGATTATGTTCCTATGTAAGAAAGGCCATCCATTTATTCTGCATTTTTCAAAGCATGCTCACAATAGTGATTATTCCCTCTGTGTCCTCAATAAAGAAAGTAAGAAAGAATGAGAAGTAGGTATTGTCTTTTGTGACAGCAGGAGAAGTTAATTAATTATACTTTTAAAACCTCTTTACATCAATGTATCCAAGCCACCTAAGACAAAATGAAACTTCCTTGAAAGCAAGGCTACCATCTGAAATGAACTATATAAACAGCATACTTCCTCACCCAACAAATTGCTCCTTGCTGAAATTTAGGATCGTATCAGCTCTTTGTTCATTAACATAGATTTTTCCTATTTTTTGTTCCCTGCAAAACCAGCATGTAAACTGGATTCTGTGCCAGCTTGTGCATCACTGACAGGATTAATTATTTCAAGAAAACATTTGTACTGTAGTGTCTTTATTGTTCATGATTTGCAAGCTGAGAAGAACTCACTGTAGCTCTTGAATCTCAAGTTGGCAGGCATAAAATGGTCTTGTTTGGGAGCTGGTGAGACAAGCAGTCTGGGATTCCTGTAGCACAGTCAGGGCAGAAGCCCATACTGCCATTTGAAACTCAGTTTTACAGATGCACACTTTGACAGATCTAACATGTATGCTTGTGAATGGGGGATATGAAAATGTCACTGAAAACATTATTTCCTTTCATTCCCAATCTTATGCACCTCTTTGTATAGCCAGTACTAAAATAATTCAGTGACATAAGCAAGGTGGTGCTTATTGTTAGCAATAATGTGTTTAATATTCCTTCCAGGAATGAACTCATTAAAATGAGAAACTGATCTCCACATGAGATTTCAAAACCAATATAATCAGGAACAATAACACAAAACTCCCAGCAAGGGGTACTGTTTCACTAAATGTCCCTCACCACCTATTTTACACCAAAACCAATGTTATTGTACAACTCATCCATTTAACTTGAAACGTAGAACCACATACACCTCACAAAAATGTTGAAGCTTTTGTCACTTTTAGATGAAGTAATCACTTTCATTAAAGCATTTCTGCTTATTTTATTCCTCAGTCAACATCTTGTCAGGTATAGGACTTGCAGTTTGACTAAATTAAGATATACTTTTGAAAAATTAGATCAAATTTACTTATTCACAAATGCTTGGATACTTCAGAGAGAAAGAGAGGTGTATATATAAAGGATGAACTATATAAAGGATGAACTGTCCAGAAATTTGTGGGGGACATTGGAAGGTGTTTGGAGACAGGATTCAATTTAAAGTGTAAGTGTGATATGCAAGGAAATAACAAATCCGTTGTATGTTAAACAAAAACAAAATTAGGAGATATTCAGCAGATCCTGCCTTGGGGAGTCTAAAAACAAGAGAAAGCACAAATCTGAACCAATGTGTTATCATGAAAAGAATTCCTTTGGAGATTTTGGTCTTTTCCAAGACTAAGAGGGGAAAAAGAAAAACTTCAGTCATTAAAATGACAGATTTTTCCAAGAAGGCAGTTATAAAAATGAAAAGCAAGGCATACATATTTCATAACAATCCATTTGCAAACAAAATATCAGTACTAGATTTGGTAGGTTTTGTCTCAAAAATACGTGACTACTGAAACCTTGCCAATGTGTAGACATTCTTTCCAAATTAGAGTACATGCTGCAAGGAGGGCAACACAATCAAACTCAACAAACTTTTAGGTAGAACAAGGTTGTTAGCAGGAGCATACCATTAAAATGCTGTTGAGGAGCTGAAGTGTTATCTCACATTTTTCTTACCTTGTATTATCTCCAGGGTTGTGGCTAGTACAGTCAGATCTATCCTACTCTCCTTTACAGCAATATTTTTTTCCAGATAAACATCCTCCTGAGAACTTTAGAGGTTTCTGGAAAATGTGGTTGTCTTATTTTTATGCTACAATTTCTTCCTGTCCTTATGAGGTTTCCTGGCTGTTTTTCATATACTTTTTGTAAAGATATTGGTAAGAAAGCATTGGATAAAGACTTACTTCTCTATGTGTCTTATTTAATGAATTTCAGAATTTGGGGTTTACTCTGAAGAATAAATGAGTATGTTAAACTAATCAGAGCGCTTCTCTAGTAATTAAACACAGCAGACTTCAGAGGTACTTGCCCAGACATCAGCTGGGAAATGAACCATGACCTTACTTCAAGCGTTTAAAATATCTTAATCTTTTTAAGCGTTTTGCTTTTGAAACAAAGAAGATGCAGTAAGTAAAATGACTGTCCTCTTACCTCTGTCAGTCTGAGCAGCCAACCAGTGTCCTGCAGATTGCGTAGTTCTGGACAACAAGGGAATGATACAGTCATGTAATCCTTTGCAAAGACATAATGCAGAAGCAATGTTAGACAGTTTCTTTGCCACCGCTTCTAACCTACCTCATACTTGGCTGTAGAGCACTCCCTTCCCTACTGTGCTTTTGCTATCATGTAGAGCTATACTACGAGTAGTTATCCAGCTGCCTGTAAGACTTCTTTGCTGCCTCCTCTGAGCATTTTTTCACACACTTTGACAAGTCAGGCTAGGAAAGGCGGCCATGTCTTGGATGGATATTATTTAGTCTTCAAAGAAAGAGGCATTATGGTTCATTTACTTCTGTCTGTAATACTGTGGTGTGGTCACAGGTGAAGTGACAACCAGGCAGCCTGGAAGGGCCATCGAAGCAAGTGGCTTTTAAAGCTTTTTAAATGGTCAGAATTTGGTCAGGTCTGGGCCTGAAAGACACATTGGGTGAGGAAGCAGAAGACTGTGGATGCTTTATACAAGAGAAAATTACATTTTTACGAGGCCTTCTCTTTCTTTCTCTCCTCTCCATTTTTAGCATTATGGGAGGCTTAGTCTGGATTCTTGACATCCTCACAATTTAGGATGTTCAGATAAGGAGTTTCTTTTCATTCTAACGAGAAGCTTCCATACTATATGCAGTCAGGAAGTACTTTCATGGTTTCAAGGTTATAGCAACCCTTGCAGACCCATTTCTGAGGTGCGTTCTGATTTAGGGTATGTTGCAGAAGTACTGTCACAAACCAATGTCAGGACATGCTGTAAATGTCATTAAGGCACAATAAGTGGGTGGCTGATTTTTCTTCAGCTATTTCTACTTAAAGGAACACATGAAAGAGAATGTTAATTTTTTTTGTTTACTTTTATAGCTCTCTTTATGACGTAAACTGAAAGGCATGAAAATGTGCTATATACTTTTCTCATGCTCAATTCTATCCAAATCCCAGATGACGTTTAAAAGAAGACTTCAAAAACTGCAGGAGGAAACCTGTTGTTTCTCAACTATTTCCTCATTTAATATGCTCAGAGACGTAACATGATGTGAATTTGTGATGCACTTTAACTCAGCAACTGTTCCTCATCGGGATTTATCATTGTACCTCAGTTTCTGCACGCATGCCTGTACCTCTTCAGGAAGACTATAATTTATTTTTCATTGCAAATGGATTGCCTGGGATAAATACATGACTCTTATTTTGTAGGCAGAGAAGGTCAATAACAGTCTCTACAGAATCTCTCCATAAAATGTGACAATAAATAACAGTTTAACCTCTAATCTATATTAACAGACTACCTTTATTTATTGTTTGACTTGTGTAAAGACAAAGACAGGTAATCCAAAAGGAGCAGTCACAATAGAGGCTAATGACCTTCTTTTACAAGAATGTAGATACCAGTGGGCAAAAGACATTTCAGCTTCAGCATCATGCAAAGGGCTATTTTGCAAAGAAACACTGTGTGTTAGTTGTTGAAACTTTTTTGTGCATTCCCCGAAACAAATTACACTATTCTGAATATTTTCTTTTCTGTGCAGTAAATAAAGTCTTTCATGTTGACAATGCTAATATTATATTTTAAAATATATTTGCATTTGTGTTTTTTGTCATTCTTTATTGCATTGTATAAATCCCAGAGCAGAGATCCACTAAGCTCACTTTGAGAAAGCCCCGTTTCTTGGGATAGCATCATGCAGTGACACAGGTGATCATATGGCATTTCAATATGGTTTACTGGCTGAATCTATGGGAAAGTTATTTCAACAAGAATTATGGATATAAGTTTGCAGTACAAGTCAGGAAGGTTATTTTTAAGTGATCTTTTTTAGTTGAATTATTTAATACGAATAATTTTCAAGTGTGAATATTCCTAACGCAAAGTAATCTTTAGATATTTTAGTCTAATTAGTGCTTTAGATCTACTACATAATCAGGGGAAGGATGGGAAGGGGGGGCAAGAAAATAATTTTCTTACTACTTGTAATTTTAGGATTTAGCAAAGCCACTGTGGCATTGGGGGGACAGAATAAGAAATGACTAGTAAACATTTATTTTTAAGGAAGAGTTATGCACATTTTGTGCTCCAGCTAATAAATGTTTTCTAATGCATGAAGATATGAGTGTAATTAAGTTGTTTTTACTTACTTTTACATTTTAGGATGCATAAGACAGGTAGCTGGAAATTCTCTTCAATCTTAACCCACGTACCTAGAAATAAGAAGTTAATTTTTATTTACAGAAATACTGATCCATATCTGCTGGTTATTTAATTTGTTCTTAAAAATATATCCTCTTGTGTAAGGATACCTTAAAAGCTCATTCATTTCATATTTTTAGTCTCATTTTTCACTAAATGAAAGAATCAATTTCTAGATAATTTTTACAGATTTTTTCTTCCTCTTCCTATTTTATGAAGCCTATTTTTAACACCAAATGGCAAAAATCTCTCATACATGTAAGCAACTGAGAAGGCAGTCTCACAAGGTTTATTAGAGTTGTATTAATGTGAGAGGTGTTTCCTGAAGGTACTGAACGTAAGTTCTAGGACAGTTTGTCTTATCTTAGTGTAGAAAATATGAAAAGAAAGCCAAAACATTTCTGAGAATGGAAGATTTTAATTTTCTTTTCAATTAGTCAAGGAGTTTGACACCGGTTCTATAAATGTACAGAGTGTGTTTTTCAGACTTAGTCTGATTAGTAAGAAATGATGACAGATCTTCTCGGTACTGTGGGAAACTTCAGTGACGCTTTTTGCAAATGAGGCCTTGGAAACACATTGGCCTTCCAAAATGGAGTCCCCCAAAATTGCTAGTCTTTTTTTCCTCCACTGTTGGCTTTGCAATTTAGCTTTCTGTTTCCCACATTTTCATTATGTGCAGTATTGTGTATATCCATCCTAATAAACTCTACTACTTGGAACAATGAGGTTGAGCATAATTCAAATCCTGAATTAAATGCAAATCTAGCACTAGAAAAATGGATTAAGTAGTATGATAGGATTTGAAATGTAAATACTGTGTCTTTTCTGAACATAAAGTTTAATTAAATAAAGGAAATGGATACTTGTAAGGACTGACAAATACAAGCTAGCATTTGTATCTGTAAGCAACTAATAAAATGTGTGCACCATAAGGATAACATGGAGATGGAACACTGGTGCCTTTGGAAGTAACATACAGCTGCCTTTGTAAACATTTTTACTCATTTTTGGACAAATGGTCAACTGGAGGAACCTTATGAGAAGAAGAATGTCCTTTTTGCAGGGCCAGCAATGTTTTCTTTTAGTATGACAATGCAGAAGTATTTAATTTGTTTGTGACTGAAATAGTGAAGCCTTTCTACCCAGTGGATTTACTGCAAGACTATTGCATTATTTCTTTGAATTCTGAAATGGAAGAAGAAAAGATTTAAAATCATATCAGCAGCCAGATAAGTGCGACCTTAATTGTCATATGTATGTGATATCAATATGGAATAACTTTAAAGATTTATGGCTGTGTAGCCTTTGTGCTAACATGTGGCTCAGAGTAATACACAAAGGAGTTTGACTATAAACCCAGGACAACATGCCTAGATTTCTACTTAGTAATTATTCTTAGTTGCAGGGAAAAAAATGATGGTGCTATTTTCCTGTTCTTTTAAGAGGGAAAGGGCTTTTTTGGGGAAAATGCTACTTTGTACATAGACAAGGGAATTCAAATAATTATTTGATTATTAGAAACATGGAAGACCATTGTGGTGTCATTTCATTACAAGTAAATAAATCCCATACCTATGGAAAAGGTACCCCGAGGGAAAAAAGTGTCCTATTTCCATTATGCCAAACGACTTTCTTGACAACTTGACACCTTTTGCCAAACAAGATTTTGGCAACATAATGCTGCAGATAATCATTATAAGGCCACACAATTCAAACTAGTTACTTTTCTTAAATGAACCATTTTTAGCAACTAGGAAATAAGAGAACATGAGGCAAAATGTTTCTTCTGTATCAATCCATTTGTTTCCTTGAAGATGAAGACACGTAACTGCAGGCAGACTTTAGTTGGCTGTGATTGCATACATACAGCACATACTTCCATTTGTCATAGTCTCATGATAATTGGAGACAAAAACGTAACTGCTCAACATATTCAGAATACATAACGACAGCTCATGATTAAATTCTGCTCTCCTCCAATTTCAAGTCAAAGAGAACCACATATTTGGATTTAAGTGCAAATTCAACCCTGACTTTAGCCCATGTTCCTTCTAAGTAATTTGGGCAAATATATTTTCTTTAATGATTCTTCACAGGCAGAAATAGATACAGAAATCAAAACTGACTCATGAGGTCCTCGGGAAGGCAAGATTTTGCTTACAACACTTCAAAGTTCATTTGAAAATTCCCTGATTATCACTGACATTTCCAAAAGTACTCAGGAGTTCTGCTCTGTGATATAAAAATAGTTATCTTGTTTTTAGCTCAACTCTCTTTCAAAGATATTTATCTGAAATTTTGGTTAAATTTACAGCCTTTAAGACAAACAAACAAAATATTGATAAGTAGCAAAGATTAGGTAATACAAAATTGGACATAATCTTAATTTTCTTTCAAGGTCATTAGAATTTTTATGTCGCAGATAAATAATATGACCCATTTCTTTATTTGAAATTAATTAAAATATTTAACATATTCAGCATATGCTACTAGAAAAGGTCATCTGCTCTCTGTGTAGATGGGATTCTCTTGTAACATAAGAAATGTTAATAATGCTGATCCTCAAAACAAATGGTTTCAAAAATGTCCCAATTGAAATTTGAAAATAAATACGAATATGTGTTCAGGTTTCCACTTATATACTACAGTATTGACTAGTCACATAACAGAATAGCTTCTGCACACAACAAGCCATCAACTATTTTGACCTGAGCCTTCAGGCAAAGTATTAATTTGCTTTGCTGCATAATAGAACCAGTTCTGCTATCACCGCAGAGAGCTGCTGTGCATTGCATTAGAAAGAGATATGACATAAATTTCAGCAGAAGCAGTGCTAAATTTAATGTCTAGCTTGTAATTTTGTTCAGTAGCACCTTTGTACATCTGAAATACGTGAAATATGTTTTTTGCTTGTTAGACAACAAATGACATTTTGTTTTGCTAAGAAAGCTTCCAAGTTATGAAACAAAACCAAGGGAAAGGCACATTCAAAGTGTCACTTGTGTTAACGTAGAGGTGTCTGAGGTAGTGGATAGAATCTAGCCACAGAGCACAGAGAACAAAGCTAATTTTATCTTGCTTCTCAGCAAAGTAAATTAGTCTTCACTTCCTCAGTAGCTTTTCAGTGCCAGATAAGTCGATCCAAAGATGGCTCAGGATCCCAACAGCCTGCAGCATACAGTATAAATAAAAAATTGAAAGATCTGTCCAATTTGACTTGCATTAGTTGCCCCCTAATAATTATCCACAAGCCGGTGCTGTTTTTCTGTGACTTTCTCTCTGCTAACAGAGCTACTGTCAAACTGGGGCTCTGCAGCAGTAGAGCGTGTCACCTGGGAGACCCTCAGTGAATCTATGCTTGAGGAGCTCAATTGCTCTGGTGTAGAAGGCTGCCATGCAAGTCTACTAAAACCGAGATAAAGCAAATAAGAATGTTTAAGCTGTGTGCTACTATCTCTGTGAAAAGCAAGGAATAGGGACACTTTTCTTCATACAAAACACTCATCCTTTTCTGTTCAGCAACTGCAATGACTTTTGCAACATGATTGCTGTTTTATTTGCCAAGTTATGTTCATTCCCACAGACTCATCATTGGTCCATACAGGGTCATAACAGTACAATCTGGCTTTACAGTCCACTGAAAATTAGCCTGAATATCTACGGAATATTTTTAATACTTACAAATTTTTACATAAATACCAGAAACCAATTCAAGTTACTTCCTCCTTGAAATGCAGGCAAGTGCTCTGACCTAGTTCTATGCATTTATTTCTCCACTTTCTTTTTATCCCTGCCCTCCTAATTAAGTGGACTCTGCACTGTTCTCCCTAGCTTTTGGAAACTTCCAAAACGTGAAGCGATCCCTGAGAAGACAATGAACAGCACACAGCAAAACCTGAACCAATTTCTATCCTATTTCATGGAGTACTAAGTCTAGTGCATTTTGAAGTTCCAAAATTTAAGATACATCCTGTAGCGTGATAACAGAACCTATCTAAATATCAAGGCCCAATTTTGCTGAATTCAAAATATAAGCATTATGTTGTTTGAAAAGACTGAAAGGTATAAATTTTGCACTTATCAATGTAATAATAAGATTTCCTTAAAAATAGATTAACTTCAAATGTCTTCATCATTAGCATACTGGTATTTTCCATTATTTGCATTTGCTAGCAACCTTTTTGTCCTTCCAGGAGAGAACGCTTGTGCTTATTTACACAAAATAAAGATAGCTTCACTTTGTAAGTTCAATATTTTGGGCAAGCAATAATATACCAGTCTGCTAGCCAGTCTTAGCAGGAAATAGTCCTAGTGCTGATCATGAGATGACTTGTGGTATCAGCTCATTTTGAGAAGTTTAGCAAACATGTTATCTCTAGCAACAGGTCTGATGTAATGTTTATAAGTTCAGTCTGTCCTGTTTTGCCATTGTTGGTGATACGCTTGTTACCAAAACAACCTGAAAGTCTGTTCTTCATCATGACCTTCAGAAGGTCACATACAGATGATGTTTCATCATGATCTAATATTTGAAACATATTTTTAAAGAGAAATCCTTCATGCTGTCAAAACATTTTCCTGAATTTAAAACTTTAAATCTTACTTATAACGAAGCTTGAACAGCTTTATACTGCAGAAAGCTTTTCACTGATAATCTGATCTTAATGTAAATAGGTTCCATTTTGTCCAAATAATGAATATGCCAGGTTGTATGGTGGATTATCTATATGACTGCAAATGCTTACTTAAAATTATGGTTAGATAGCCATCTATATTTGTTTAGTTAAGGACCACTACATGTTCTCCAGGACACTTGAGCCAAGGCTGACTCATAATCACAGAGCGAAAAGTGTATAAAGAGAATCAATTAGAAGGAAAGAGAAAAAAATATGCAGTCTGTATAATGTATTTCTTCAAGATTCTGAAAAGGCATCAGGTTTGTTAGTACTCTTTTTACATTCAACACATTTTCTGTTTCAAACAGTGTCTTAAAGTGCTTAAATTGTTACTACGATCATGTCACACACTTTTTTCCCTTTAATTTCCAGTCTTGTGGACTGTCAGTTCAAATGAGTTCTTTCTAATCCAAGCGGGTCTCTGCTTACACGTCACATCTAGAACCTCATAAGAAATGCTGCTGATGCAATGGAAAATGAATCCGGCTCCCTAATTCTTAGCTGAGTTGGGTCAGCGGGACTATTATTTGAAGCAATGTTTCTTTAATCTTTTTCTTCATCTAAAGTAAGAAGTTATAACTGAATACACACATCACGAAGATCTGATTGATAAGGAAGTACAATTTGTAGTCATTTTCAGAGTAAAGCAAGACTTCAAATTTCTCAGTATTATATATGTACAGAATATTTATTATATGGAAACTCACAACTACTCCTCTCATGCCTCAGTGCGGCAGGAATGAGTAAGAAGCCATAGGGCAAGTTCTCTATTCAAGATCTTCCCAGCAACTTCTCTAATTACCTCCATAGACAGAAACTTCTTTCCAAGACAGACTTTTTTGGATTGTGCAAATGGTTCTTCCTACCTTTTGCTTGTGGTTAAGGTCCTCAGGAACTTCCTTCATTACTTCCCTAGGAAGATGCCCGTGACAGCTTAAGGGAGAACATACAATACTTTCTATTTGCTATGTACATCATCTTTTATCATTTGTCTCAGCTGTCTGAAAAGCAAGGGTTCCAGGTCTACATATAAAACAACAGAACTTAACTCTGTGTCTGGATATCTGAAAGGGTTAGACTTGTGCCACTTCAGAAGCAACGAGTATACAGTAGCAGAATGAAACCAAGTAAAACAAAATGCTCCGTTGCCAAGAAACAGAATCTGAGATGACAAATTGTATAACTTACTACTATTAATTACACTTATCTAAGGATTACTATAGCAGTGTAAAATATCTTATCTTAAACAAAGCGATAAAAACAGTTGCATAAGAAATTCTAGTAATGTAATACTGGCTGCTTTCAAGCCTACAATGTCTAAGGACGCTTCTATCAGTAAGACCTCCAAAACATGCGACAAGCCCAGATAATCTGCTGAAGTCACATTACATTTTCTTTTCAGCTGCATACATCCTTGCAGATGTGTGCTTTTACAGGAACTTGTGCTGTAAATTAGAATTTTGCTCTCATAGGATCTCTACATAAGATTTCATCAAAAAATGTATTTGGCTCTGTCAAGATCAAATTTCTTTTTGTTTACACTCCTCAAATTCTGAGACAGAAACAACTTGTTACTAGTTAATAATACAGTAATACTTTCCATATAATTTGTTTCATATTCTATACATTTCTCTAGTTTGGATATAAAAATGTAAGGATAGAAAGAGAGATTTATTTATAATTTAGAACAAGAGTGAATATGTAAGTTTTTGATGAAATTGTACGTTGGCCAGCATTTTTAATAACGACACTTTGCCTCCCACCTTGTTCAGTACCAACCCAGGAAACAGTGTGTCCTTACGGAATGATCATATGTCCTCTCTGAACCAGCAGTAAGCATTGTTACTGAAGGTCATTTCCTCTTTCTTCACAGTTTAGTACTGATCCAGACCAACCTTGTTTAGCCTGAAATCAGACGGTGTCGGAGTTCAGGGTCATATGGCTTCAGGCAAAGTGAACTGGGCCTAGTCATTAAGCTGAATGTTATGTATAATCTCCATTTAAAAAGAAAAGTAATATATAAAACAGCAGTTTACAGATGCTGAGTTCACAGCTGCTGCTTTTGTTTACTGATGCATATTTCTACTGCATACAAAAGCTTGAGCTTCCTGTGTTAAGGCTGTAACACACTAGTTCAGGGAAACAAGATACAGATGGAGGTTAGCAGAATAAAATAGATGAAATGTAGCACAAAAATATACAGATACTTTACAGCTCCTACTAAGTGTGCGCTTAGGTTTCATGTCAGACGTTTCACCAGGATAACAGCAGATATTAAAACTAAGCATGCATGAGCAATGTCTCTATTTAATGTTAATTTGACAACAATGAAAGGAAAACTAGGAACTTTACAAAATGACTTTCCATGAACTTCTGGAAACCAATAAAGCAAGTACAAAAAGTGCATGAATCTCAACAACAGCTCTAAAACAGCTTTTGCATGTGAGATGTCTAAGCAAGTTTTCACCTGGAGTATCTTGGGGTCCACAGAATATCTGAAAAGCACTGCTCTAGAGTTATAGGCAAAATGTCATCAAGAGCACACCTGACTTACAAAGTTACACATTGATCTGTCTGCATATACATTGCCTCGAAGAAATATCTGAAGAACAGAGCTGCCATTGAGACATAAAATATAGGATAGGTATTTTTAAAAATGCCTATTTGTTACCAGTTCTCATCATGTCCCTAGTACTACTTCTGAGAGCTCTTCCAGAAATTATGCTTATAAAGAAGCTCTGCATTCTGGCCATGTTTGCAACAGTATTCTTAAAAGCTATCCCAGAACTGTGGACATGTCACAATTTATGTTTTGAAAATAACTTTCATATCTGTACTACGAAGAGCAGAATATCGCATCTGGCAAGGTCTCCTGCTCGTAAATATTTACCCCAGATGTTAGGTAAGCTTGTGCAGTCTGGGATGCCATGGCTATATTCTTGTAGATACCGTGTTTGCATAAGAGGAGTGATGCTGCTCGCTCTGGAGATGTTCTGGGCATGGCTGAGTCCTGAATGGGCAGAACAAGTCCACCAAAGATCTACACTGCTTTCCAGCAGCCTGGAGCTGCCCTTTTTTGTCAGAATTGGCAGTTTTTACAGAAATTGTTTCAGATGATAGGTATTATTATATTAAAAGTTCAAGATTCTTTTTTGACAATTCTGCAGCCCTAAAGGTCACTGTGTTTGGATAAACTGTGGCAGCACATTGTCCCTTTTGAGCTTTTTCTCATCTGACAGACATTGAAAAAGTCTCTCTAATAGTGTGTCAAGGAGTCTAATTTGTGTGACGTTAAGTAACACTTACCAATTTCAGTTTCATGAAATAGGAAACTACATAGCTGTGGATGATTCCAGACATCCATGGTCACAGTAGGGACAATGAACAGAGAAGGATCACTAGGGAAAACCGTCTGATGAGCTGAAAGATCCTTCCTTGTTTAACCTAGTAAGCAAAGGTTGAAAGGAACAGAAGCACATCTATAGATAAGAGCAGGCAGGAAGAAAAGACACATAAGCCCAAGGAGAACATTGGCTTAAAAATGATTAGGCAAATAAGGCTGGAAATTAGAAGAAAGTATGTGAAATTCAAATGAGGGGCTGAGCACTCTAGTAGACATAGCAGGGGTAAAAACCTTGCTAGCTTTAAGATGGAGCTTGAGCATACCATGGCTGGCTGCAGTAGAGTGGGACTAGACAGGGTCTATTACAGTAATCTGTCCCTACTTGAATCTCAGAGGTACACAAGCTGTGCACCTGGAACTTCAGGACTACAGGGAGGCATTTTAGTGCCTGGGACATCTCCTCTGCACCCATTTAACACTTTGGACTTCTTTCAGACTGAAGCCCCTCTTTGTCAAAGTCAAATCCTACCCTAAAAATTCTGCAGTCTACAATGGTGAAGACGTAGCCCAGATGTAATTGAGAAGGGTAGACTGTCCTGTTCGAAATTATGCAATAGGAGTGGGACTAGTAACAGGTTCAGAGTGCCTTTTTATGCCCACTATGTGCCCCATCTCCTCCATGTCACAGTGATGTCAGTGGTATCAAGAAAAAGGGACTAACAGTTCTAACGCCCCCTTAACTTCCTTTCCTCTTGTGTCAGAAATAGTGTGGCTAGCAGGACTAGGGAAGTGATCGTCCCCCTGCACTTGGCACTGGTGAGGCCGCACCTCGAATACTGTGTTCAGTTTTGGGCCCCTCACTACAAGAAAGACATTGAGGTGCTGGAGCGTGTCCAAAGAAGAGCAGTGAAGCTGGTGAAGGGTCTGGAGAACAAGTCTTATGAGGAGCGGCTGAGGGAACTGGGGTTGTTTAGCCTGGAGAAAAGGAGGCTGAGGGGAGACCTTATCGCTCTCTACAGCTGCCTGAAAGGAGGTTGTAGCAAGATGGGAGTCGGTCTCTTCTCCCAATTAACAAGTGATAGGACAAGAGGAAATGGCCTCAAGTTGCGCCAGGGGAGCTTTAGATTGGATATTAGGAAAAATTTTTTCACCGAAAGGGTTGTCAAGCATTGGAACAGGCTGCCTGGGAAGTGGTTGAGTCACCATCCCTGGAGGTATTTAAAAGATGAGTAGATGTGGCACTTAGGGACATGGTTTAGTGGTGGACTTGGCAGTGCTAGGTTAACAGTTGGACTCGATGATCTTAAAGGTCCTTTCCAACCTAAACAATTCTATGATTCTATGATTCTTTTTATCTATTGCTCCCCTCTCCAGTAAAAAGACCTTTAAAAAGGGAACATACAAGAACAATGTCACAAGAAAGATGGGACGCAGCTGAACATAAGTCTTTTCTCCATTCAGCATTTATTTTGCTATAATTATGCACCAATATCCTAGGGCATGAGGACAGATGTATTTTCAATTTGCAGGTCTCTAAGAAGTTATGAACAACACAAGTGAAAAGACATGCTATATCAGGCAGGAAAACTGTTGAAGAGTCACATTGCCTTGAGGAACAAGGCATAGCTATTCTGCATTAGGGAAAGGAAAGAGATTGTACCCAGTTAAGCTCTCTCAAAATAAAAAAAGTTTCGTTTGTGAAAAATCACAGTGTCAGTAAATAGGATTAATTTTCAAGAAGAAACTTAGATTTTTTGTGTCAGCAGTCCTGCTTTTCAAATTATTTCTAAATACATTATTCCATACTTGAAATAAAACTCTGTCAAGGTCTTGGGGTCTTTTGGGTTTGGTTGTTTTGTTGGGTTTTTTTGCATGGTTGCTGGCCTTATCAGGTATATCCTGATCTGGAAATAAGCATTTGATCATTTAAAAGTGAATGTAAATATTTGGCTTTCAACCAGGCAAGCTGTGAAAAAGGAAGTTCTTTTTCATAGTCAGCTATAAACACTTCTAGTTCATTTTTTACTTGGTTTTTTCTTATTTGTAGTGGTGTTTACTCATTATATGTGCCAATCATTACAGAGAGAATACAAGAACACTTGAAAATATGTATGAGGAAGTACAGTACTGGGGCCTGGAAATTTTGCATATGAAAAGACTGGCTAAGGAGCATTTATATCTACTCTTGAAAAAATAAATACATGGACCTTTGCCTATTTTTCAGGAATTTTAGAATATACCAGAAAAGGGCATTGGCTTTCTTTTTATATGATATTAAGAATACATACTTCTCCTATATTTAGTAACACTAATCCCTGTAATGGGGATGGTTTTGAGGTTCATTGGCATTAGTCATTCCATGGATATTTGCTCAGTGAAGTATAATTACTAGTTTCTAGTCAAGGCAGGCAGACTGGAGATGCACTACAGGGACCCATGATTCCTGTTTGAGCAGCTGGAATGGAAACATATAGTGCAAAGGCTAGCATTCACTTTGGCATTGCTATTACAACTGCCCGTCATTCCCACCCTCCTTGCCAACAAAGTGTTGTCTGCCAAGCATGGCAGCCAGTCTGAAAGAAGCTTCACCAAACGTTGCACTGGCTCTGAGTCCCACTCAAGTTAACACAGCTGAGGCTTGAAAGGAACCCTTAGGGACAGGCAGCAAATATTCTAAAACTAGATGGACAAATGGAAACCTTTGCCTCTAGTCAAGGCAGCAGAAGCTCTGCCAAACTTTCTGCCCCTAGAAATCACTCCCAGCATACCTCTGCTTCTACCTGCTATGATTCATCTTCTCTAGGAACCCTTTGGAATGGCACAGGCACTGTGGAGCAGAAGGGGAGAAGACAGATGGCTAAAACGTCTTCTCATATCCTGTCAAATCCAAGCCTTACAGTGGCAGAGAAACACATGGGACCTAACAGCTCCTTCCTCTTTTGTTCCAGTCTGTCTGTCTCTGATGAACACACTGTACTATAAATTGATTCCCAGAGCAATGAATAAAAAATGAGCAATTAGGCAACCTTATTCCCACCATTGTCCACCTGGTCTCATGTTAAACAATTCATTTAAGAGAGACTATTAAACAGTCACTCCAGTAACTTTACCTTTTTTAACGTTAAAAAAACCTATCAGAGGCAATTTCTGTTACACTGTCTTCCTCCTCTGTGCTTATACTTTGCATGTGCTTTACAGCACTTGTTCTAACCACTTGCATTCCTCATTTTGGCAATGTAGACACATTTAGTTCTTTTAAGCAATCATTTCAAATGAGACACCACAGTTGGAAGACACTATGAGGCAGCCAGATCTCTGCAGTAGAGGATGTATTAGTCACTGTATGCCTTACCACTGTTGACAGTAGCAGGACCAAACTCATGCAAGACTGTTGGCCAATGCCAGAGTACTAGAAACGCGATTCCTCCCATTGCTGCAAATTATTTCTGCGTTCAAATCTAAACAGAACAACATTTGTAACCAAGCAACCCTACTTCTACTGCCAGCCATTGGCACTTCTGCACACGATCCTCTAGATCTTTTGAGGAGTTAAGGTGGAGAAATTAAGACAAAGGCATTTGCAAGGACTTGCACGCTCAGTTCCTTTTGTAACATCCAAAACACGGAGATGGCTTTGAAATGCTCATGCCTAATCTGCTTATTTCCATAAGAAACAAATTTTCACTAAAGTGTCTTTTTCTTTCCAGTAACTGGCTAAAAAACCCCAAACCCAAAACATGTATTATGCAACCTCAAGAGGGCAGCATGGTATTTCAAGAACCACCTTACAAAAAGGTAATAATGCCTTAGCATAACAGCAGGCTCTAATGACAGTGTAGAATTAAGGTTGTTGTAGACATTAACTATAAAGAAAAAGGCAAAAAATAAGGTAAGTCCATGGTAGTATCATTAGCTCACCTGCTCTGCTGCTGTCCATGTAGTGCCACATGATTCACAGTAGCAGATGATGCAGGATTGCAGTTTCCAGATACATGTCCCATATGCTGTAGCAGCTACATCAGCATAGCCCTCCATGCCAGTTCTTGCTTAACCAACACCTGCTACGAGCAATCTGTTCAAAATTGTGATAGCACTGTGTCTAGGGCAAGGAACAGCCTAGTTCTGTGATAATGAAATTCTTGCCTGCGAGTGGTAATAATTCTGTTCATACTTTCAAATGGTACATAGAAATTTAGGATTATAAGAACACTGACTGCAAGTTGATCTCATGAGTAACTGACTACCGCTGCCTTTTATGGCACTGCATCATTTCATCCTTTCACAAAAGTATTATGTACCATTTAAAATTAGATTATTTTTCCCTCTCACTACTTCTCTTGGAAGACTATTTGAGAATTTCTTTGCTCTAACTGACTTTATATAAAAATTCCACTCCAGATTGATTCTTAGCCAACGTATATCTTTTGGTTCTTGTGTCAACATTATCTGTTAGCCTCTGTTTTGCTTAATTAAACATGTTTCTATCTTTTATGCTATGACGAAACCCTCTAATTCCTTGATCATTTTAGTAACAATTCTCTCTGCCTGTTCCCATTTTAATCTCCTTCCTTGAGCACAGATGATAGATAATAACTACATTCCAGATGAATAATCCCCGAATCACTGGCCTCAATACTTCTTCAAGTCTATTGGAAATTCATCATGTCACCACATGTGCCTTTTATAGCACTGATGAGTTGGGATGGCAATGTTAGCATGTATTCTGAAGACTTGGAGGAGGAATAAACCCGCGAGTTAGCTGCAGGTACAACCTCCAATTCTGCCATCACTGTGCAGCAGTTCAAGACAAACAAGACTGCATCTCAGGTACCTCATTTTAGAATGGTGATAATATCCACCCATGCTACTATATAACTGATACCACAACTACAAAATTATATAGAAATCTAATACATACCATATGACTTAATAGCATACTTTTCAGCTCACTAAAGGAGTATATCTGCTGTAATTCTCACAGTGATCTGTCCAAGGTCAGCTAAGAGCTTTGATACTAGTATATCACTGCATAACTCATAGTAGTTCACATATTATAATAATTTCTTTTTTCAGTTG
This sequence comes from Gymnogyps californianus, assembly GCF_018139145.2. Taxonomy (NCBI): domain Eukaryota; kingdom Metazoa; phylum Chordata; class Aves; order Accipitriformes; family Cathartidae; genus Gymnogyps; species Gymnogyps californianus. The sequence goes on from NC_059484.1 coordinate 3,856,791, forward strand.
AATTTTCTAAAATAAAACCTCTCTCATTCCAGGAGAATGCCTTCTGGAATTATTCTTGAAATTGGTGTGATTAGTTTCATCATAAATCCTGTGTACTAAGGAGAAAATTTCTAACAGCACTTTTATGACCACTGCTGCTCAACATCTTTCTCTCTCCCAATTATAGTACATTACAAAATAAAAACTACTTTCTTCCCGATTTCTTTGCAGGTTATATTTTTTTGTTAGTTTTGGGTTTGTTTCTGAGAAAGCATTTGACCTGAAAGACAAAGGACTGCTCCTGGCATCAGAAAAGTGTCCAGTGATTGCACAACAGAATAATCAGCAACATTTCTCATATAATCAGGATCTCATACTTGATGTCCATCCCAAATGTATCAATTCTTCCAAATTTATTTGTACTTAGCACTGCATATTTTGATCCTGCAGCAAATTATCTATGGCCGGGCTAAGCCAATCCTAATGGAGGACATTCAGATAGCATCAAAACACTGCAGTACATGTGTTGGCAGGACTTGGGTGAGTGCTAAACCCCTCCTAGAGGCCAGTGCGCTGGTGATATGTGCATCTCTGGGTGAGATGTATTTAGTGCCCTATCAGCCAGCATCCTATTAAACACAACTTTGTGTTTGTGACTTGAGTGGAGACAAGCAGTGCTACAGGGGAAGAAGAGCTACCACACTCATTGGCTTTATGCTCACATCTAGCAATCAATTTTCCCTCTGCCTGCGAACATGAAATAATACACTGTGAAACAACACAATATCCAGGGTATCTGGCATTGCACGGCATCCTAAACAGAGTAAGTTTCATTCAGTCCTTGGCCTAGAAGCTCAGTGAAGCTAGATACCAATTCCAGCCATACTGAAACACAGAGAGCTCCACAAACCACAGAATTCAAAACAGGGTTCAAGGAAGTGGTGGCAGATATTTTATCTCCTGTATGCTATGTAGTTCACCAGCTAGCCACAGTTAACACAAAAGAAAATGCAATAGCAAGTTACTCTTCTGACGTTCTTTGTTCAACAGATGATTAGCAAGCTCATTTTGTCTATCAGAACCTAACACTGCCTCTTCTCTTTATAAGCAGGAATTTGTCCTGCTCTCCTAAAGTTTATTGGGGCAATCTGTTCTAAGACTTCTGCATTAAAAATAAAAATCCAATTAGATGCTCTTGATTTTACAAGGTTTCTACACATTTAATAAGTTATTTGATGTGAAACAAAGCAAACACAAAAAAGCTTCCAGACTGAATCACCCTACAGCTGAAAGGATAAAACATACTAATGACTAAAAAAAAGAGCCTTATTTTCATGACTGACCTATACTGCTCTCTAATCCAAGTGGGCTCTGCAATTACATAATTCCTAGGAATTTAAAAGTAGCACTTCTACATGCCTGGATCACTGATTCATTCTGGTACTCTTTAACGCTACTGCTTCTTGTAATGTATGGCCTGTACAGATGTAACCTACAGCCTTGTCGACATTTAGCTGACTTCTCAGAATTCTGATTCAGAGGTCAGTTTTCTTGCAGAGAAGGATCAGTACACTCACATCTATGGATTATTCCTGGCAGCTTTTTTCTAGTTGAGAAAGGAAAAGAGAAAAAGTTCAGAATAAATAACTAGCTCACACCTGCAGTGCTAGAACAGCTCTTCTGATACGGCTCCATGAAGCTGGGGAAACTTCAGCTGTAAAGGTTTCTAGAATCCTTTTTTCTAGCTGATCTCTAGATTTCATTGTCCCAACTACCTAGCAATATTCAATTATACAAAGAAAGGAGACACATACGATGCCATTCACACACATGCAATTACATTACCGTAGTGAAAAAACATGGGGGTGGGATTATCCAGGACTGGATACTATCATCATATATCCCGTTGAGAAGCCCGCATACCATGAGCTTAGTCCTGCACTTCTTCCACTCCCCAAACTCCTCCTGAGTCAGATTCAGGGTGTAACCATTTTCTGTTGGAGAAAGGCAGGGATAGCGAAGCTGTCAAGAGGCAAGCTATGGCTCCCTGAATCTCTTCCCCAAGACCCAAACCTGGAGAAGGTTAAAGGAGATAGAAATCTGCTTTGACACTTGCCAGATGGCAAGGCTTAAAACTGTATCCTCTGAAAAGAAATAACAGAAAGACATTTCTCTAGTCACGTTTTCCTCCATCCCCAACACACATGCTGTACCATGTTTAGTATTTCCTGGGGACTGGATACACATTCAGCCTTCCCAGCTGGAGAATCCTAAGTGCTTTCTGGTCAGTATGTATTGTTTCAAACCTGCATTGGAAGTAGAGCAAAGCCAAATCAGCCCCTTGTATTCATGCTTTATTCCAAGTGCCTGGACTGTACATCTATCTGCGCCCCACCCCCAACCCCAAGCTTTACATAACTGTGGTGTTAACTTTGTTAGCAGGTTTTACACTGCATTATTTATTACCTCGAGGAAAATCAAAGGATCATCACTGGGTCCGAAATTCACTGAAAAAACTTTAAGTAAGTGAGCCAACAAAAAACCCCACTTTTCACACTTAAGGCAGATGTTCAGTGACTTCCTTAATATATATAAACACGTTCTGATCGGAGAGCTCAGCTAAGTCATTTAGTGGTGTCTACTGTCTTCCGTTAAAATCTTTGTGGTATTACTGGGTAAAATTAACTCATAAACTGAAGGCTTATATATGATGAACAAGATCTTTGGCTGGAGGGTGAAAGAGATAGTAAACAGCTTTTGCACCCTGTCCTCCAAAGACTGAAAGCAATATATCAGCCCAAAACACTCCAATTGTGAGAGCACATTGGAAAAGGAGATGGAGAAAGCTATGCTCCGAAACAAAGATCATAGGGCAAAATAATACAGATTAACAAAAATTATGTAGGAGTCCTGTTTCTTAACATGTGTTAAGATTTCTATCATTGCTGATGTTAATAATTGACATGAAGTACAGTGAGAGTTAGATAACAGCAGGAACCTTCAGGCCAGGAACTCATTTTATTTTCCAGTGATGTGAGGCACTGGGTAATAGGGAAATGCATAACCTCATTTCAGAGATGATCTTGCTTCACTGCGTTACATCTCGAGGAATTTTATACTGTCTAGAAAGAAATTTCTGCTTGTGGCATGTAATAGGAGGTGTTCTTCAGAGAGTGGAAAAAGAACAGGATGTTAATTTTGTGTTCATGAAAGTGAGGAATTAATAGCAAAACCTTGAGTCAGATATAAGCTGCGTGGGTATTGTGCAAGCCTCATCACACAGCACTGCCATCTCACCCCAATTTATGACCTGGAACACAGCAACTTTTACAGCTTCTAGCTGGAACTGCAAGTTGTACCAAAGCGTACAATGATTTTATAAATACAAGGGAAAGAGGTAAAATCTCCAATTTTCTTTTGCTCTTTAGCCTAACTCAAGTATAACTTGGACAAAGTCTGATGACACACTGCACCTCCTGAGCCTACAGATCACATTGCTGGCATTTGAGTTCAGGGTTTAAATACAGTCACTCTCTATTCCCTGAACTCAGAATGCACATGCAAGCCAAGATTTGTTCTCTAGCACAAGTCCAAGTAAATGAGTAGGATCAACTTTAGCATGGGTATGATCTGCACATTCATGTGGGCAGGCCATATTTTAATTTTCACCATCATATCTGATAGGGGTAACATTTTTAATGGCCTCACAGAGTGCCAGAGAATCTCAGCCCGCACAGACTGCTGAGATCAGTGTCCTCTGTGTACAGCTTGCCAGCCCCCAGAATTCACCAGAGAGAGGGAATCCAGGCTTTCACTTCTTTTTACGCTGCCAGAGTCCCTGCTTTCTGGTTCATACCACCAAAAGCCAGCTTAAACCAGAGGTGAATCTACTACATGATATAACAAACGGCTATTGCTCTTATTTGTCCTGTATGTTCTTATCTTACAGTTTGCAATTAATCACCACCCTGGAAATCAAACACAAGGTATTTGTACATTCTCTTTGAAAATATATTTTGATTTCCTTTTACTTGAACTGCCCTGTCCTTTGCCACACCTGCTTAATGCATCATTCTGCATAGCACACACAGTACATACCTGAAGAGTCTGATGACTCATGCTAGACAGGGAACATAGTCACCATAGAAAGAATACCAGACAGAAAAGTGTGATGCAATTAAATATAGAGGGATGTCTGTTCATTAGCAAATAATCACATTTGCATGGTGATGATAGTTACAGTACATCATGACTGAGGACTAGGTTCTGTTCTCAGTAACATGAAATTCTCTTCAGTGTGTGACCATACAAGCTACATGAGTATCAAGTTTGTACTAAGCACCAAAGTCATGTACAGGAAAACTGTAAATCTAATCTCATCTATTTGGCATGTACACATTTTTTGATGCATGTTAGCTTAGCCTTTGTGAATGCTGAAATCTAGCTTATTCTCTTCTATCTGGAGTTATTTTGCTCTTTGCAGAGAAGATAATTGGGAGAGGCTGATTTTCGGGCAACAGCAATGCAGATGAATTGGTCTCCTATCTAACATGTATAGGGAAGGTTTCCTTGGTTTCAGCATAGCTCACAGGTACAGTTGAAGGTACAGCTAGTTTCTCTGTACTGCCATTAAGCTTAGAGTACTCATCGGGTTTTAGAACAAATATCTTAGATTCCCAAAGCCATCCTTGTCCCTCATCATATAACCTGCAGGGATTGCTCCATTACCTCCCTCAGGTCATGATGGTTTTGTATCTTTTGTTTTCAGTACTGAAATGTTTTTGCCATTCTGTGATGTATTTCCACTATGGATTAATACGTTGTATTTTGCAAATACGCAAACAGATGGCTCTGGAGATTGCTAGGCTTCCATGTGTCTGAAGGACACCCACATCATTGCTGGAAATAGTCTCTGCTTATTTGTTTAAAAGAACTTAATTTCTATACAAAAAAGCCTGAAAAAACTGGAAATGCTGAAAGCAATACTCCAATTGTTACACATCCTGAGACTGATTCAGTGAAGTTCTTGTCACAGATGCAAAGTCACATCCAGTCTGAGATCTCCTTGGGTGATCACTCCCAAACTTCCATGAAGGAAAGCTGTTTTAGCAGTACCAGAGCTGAGAAAGATCGGCTTCTTACTATTTCATGGACTCGCTTCAGTCAGCAATTGTTGATAAAAACTTCCATGAAGATGGCATACTCACAATGGTTCTCTGCTGTGTGGATTCTGTGATGTCTACAAGGAGGCACTGTGAACTTCCACTATGTTGAGACACCGTTGTATGTAAACCCTCCTTCCCTTTTTCTCCTTGTCAAAAAGGGTGGAACTGGCCAATATGGTTCAGAAGTCATAAGGACAAAAGGTGGAAGAGAAAGACACCATGATCAAATAAACCCTGTTTCCACAGAAAATAAGGCTAAAAATAAAGTTATCTATTGTATTTCAGAGAGTCTACTTTGTTGCGGAGGAAGCTAAAGAAGCACACATTTACAGCCTTACATTTATGCATTACTTGTACTAATGTGGTGTGAAATACCACATCTCCTGAACCAATACAAGGACTGAGCTCCACTTCTGCTGAACTTGTATTATGAAGGAAGGAAAATGAACTAATACTTTATTCAAAGTTTTACTGGCAGCTTGTCTGTTCTGATGATTTAACTGTTATTTACAGTTAACCAACATGCAAGAAGATTGTAGCCTATGACTCCCAAGGGAGCAGCTATGGAATTTTTGCATTCTGCAGAATGTTATGGGTTGGCAACCACTCCTGTGTGCTACACAGATCACTTCAATCCCATGTGTTTATCCTATAAACAAGAAAGTGCTCCACGCTGTTGTGCTAAAGAAAATAGCTGAAATCTAAAGCAGCTCAGTCCTGTTTAAGCTGTCCCCAGACACACTGCCTACCACGCGGGTTTGTTTTTCATTTATTTGTTAATGAAAGCTGGCAGCAGATGCTACAGTTTTATTGAGCACATTAATCACTGAAAGAAAACAATATTTCTGCTGCTCTGGCAACTCCTGTACTACACATAAATAAGGCCTGCTGCTTTCCTGTTAACCCTGTACATAATGTAGAATCCCCTAAAGCACTGGGTTTCTTTGCAATAGTATATTTCTGCTGTAAGACTGGATGCCTAGTGTGGATTCAAGTCAGATCGAAACCATCCATCTGGCTTCTGATTGAAAATTCAACTTGTGGCCATAAGTACAAACAATGTGTGATGGGTGCTTGGATGCTTTTGAGAAATAAGAATGCAATCTTGATCCAGTTGCTAGTTTTCACAGAATAGTAGTAAGAACAACAACAGCTTAACACTACTGATTCCTGTCATTCATAGCTATAGTATAGCACTCAGAACAGTACGTGCTGAATGCCTGTAAGGCATTAGGGAATTCCTTGTGCATGTGCCATATATACCCTTCATAAATGTATAGCCACTAGCACATTCACTTGCTCATCTTGTTATAGGGTAACATGAGGGGTGTGTAAGTGCACAACCTACCACAGATCTAATTAGCCCTTAAGCAGGCCTTTTCTTCTCCCCACTGCTAGTTTATGGGTTATGTTATATAATAGCTCTCTTGGGACAACCTTCCCTCTTGAGAACAAGCTACCCTGCACACACTGTTCTGACCGAAACTGCTCACAGCTCAATACTGTACCTAAGAACTCCAAACATTTAGAGTCATTGTACTTCTGCTAATCTGTGCCATGCAGCACACTACCTGTGGGGACCTCTTCAGAAGGTAGGATGGCACTGTTTAGGTGGGGTAACGGGTCTTAAACTAATATTAACAAATGTGACCTACTCTTTTCAGGAAAGCTGCATTACTACAGATGATAATCATAACCTTTATATTCTCATATCCCCACGTTTAAAGCTTTGACCATATTTCCAAGAAAGGAGAGTAAATCAGAGAAATGCAGTTCAGGCAGCTGTGGAGGTACCAATCCAAGACTGAAAGAGCCATCAAGTACAGGCTACTTTAAAAACATTTTACTGATTAAATAACCTGTTGTTCACATATAGTTTCTTTATCTCCTACAATGGAAAAAATCCCTGAGGTCGACCTATTAAACTCAGTGGAGACACCAATGATAAATGTAATCCTTGTGTCTCTATTATTGTATACTCTAAGTTACACAGAAGGATGTACCTGCCTGATGACCAAATCATTTGTGCTGCAGAATTATGGAAAATTATTCTAAGAGTTGAGTATAACAAAGGACATGACACGTAGTCCTCGGGGGAGGTCTGCACATACTAGTCTACAAACAACAAATTACCACAGAAATCTCTATAATACTTTACTGTACTGAATTAGGCATTACTTTTTTTTTTCCCCCTCTAAGCGTAGCTTCCAAATTGCTTTCTTAAATCAGCCTGAAGAGAAATCATTTGAATGCGTGTCTTCATTAGTCTCTGTAATGAATTCAGTGCAAATTATAAATATACCAGGTAAATTAGTTTTACTCTGGTCTACTTGGGAGCAGGTCTCTTAGCTATATCCAGTTTTATTCACACTTCTTCCCTCTTTGCCCACAAGTACAGTAGCAGAGAATAGCCTGGGCTGAAATAAACAACGGTGGGATGTCACAGAAACAGAACAGTGCTAGCAGGTACTCTTCAGTTCTCATGGCACTTACAGTAAGCACAAATTTCAGTTTCTTGTTTTAGACACTTTGGCGATAGATTTCCTGATAGATGGAAAATGCAGGACTTGTTAATTATGTCTGCTTGGTAGTTAAGTTCATATCTCTCCAGTAGATACTGCATTCTCCAGCCTGAAACAGGAGTTTTCTAGTAAGAACTAGACTAGTCCAGCTTGGTGTTTACATGAATTTGCGTTCAATCTCTAAGTTCATTATTCTTCAAGTTATCTTTTAGTTTTCCTCTGTCCTGCAGGTTCACCCTAAAGGTGTAAGTTTATTGTGAACAGTGTTTAGTAAATGAAAGATAGTGACAGCTGCAGCTCCTAGAATAATAAATAATATTTGATTTTGTTATTTCTTTCTACATGAATGTTTTAAGATCTGTATGACTACAAACAAAATATCCCAGAGGAAAACAAATGCTAGAATAACGATTCTTCTTAGTTCCTATGATCTCTAGCACAGGACAATAGTTAGGAGCAATAAGAAAGCAATTCCTTAACAATTTTTAAACTAATTTTGCCACATTTCCCACTGAAGCCAAACTGTTCCTGGTTTACTGATGTCAGTGCTAAAGAAATTCCTTCATCTCAAATCACCAAAATTCTGTTATTATTGCCTGAACTGTTACCTAAAAAACTTAAATATACTTGTGGAAAAGGGTCAGTGAATTAGATTTTAGACTAACAAAAAAATTTCAAAGACCTAAGGCAATTATGTCACTATGCCTGCTGCGGCTTCTCTTTGCTTGTCTAAGGCAGGTAGATCTATTGTTGCTGATACTAGCTAATATTAGTGTACCTCAAGTAATAAAACTTAAAAAATATTTGATGATTCTGCATACTTAAAGAGTTTAGATGCACAAGTTAACATGTTTGATAGAAGCCTGATCATTGGAAAAATCAATCACCATCTAAGTGTCTTAAGCAAGGAATTTTTCAATATTCAAAGTCCTGGCTTCAGTATTTTGCTGATCCTTACAATGTTAGCTCTACTACTGCTATAGCTTCTTGGGAGATTTGAGTTTTAAATTTTTATTTCTGTCTTCCAGATATCTGCAAAGATTATGAAACTCAGACTGGAGCTGAAAATTATGTGATGAATAGGTAAACACTAAGTCTGGCTCACCTCCACACACTGTTCCTTTGAATAACACTTTTTGAAGCAATAACTTGTTTTTCTCACCTAAATAGATATGAACTGTTGACAGAGAAGAAACAGAAGTATCAAATAAGGAGATACTGCTTTTTACAGCTACTTTTTCTAGTGAAACCTATGCATTAACTTCTGGTTTTCCATCTACATTTTCTGGGTACATCCCTAACTGGAAAAACACATACTCATGTACCCGTGACTATAGAAGGTGACATGAGGCTCTTCAGAAACTTCCCAGTCTATCATAAAAGAAAAATACTTTTTATGCAAAGAGGATGTCATTACTTCATAACACGTAACACTTTAACACAGTGGCTTACATTTCCAATTCTACCTGTCTATTATCAATCATATTTAATATTACTATGTTTATATGGGAGTAATAGTGTGGCAGTACTTTGCAGTGTAAATGTTTCAGTTCTGATGACTGTGCAAGACATTAAACAAATGGTATAGCAAGAACTGACAGCAAACTACAAGGAAAGAAGATGGAAAGGAAAAAGGAAAATAAGATGATATATTTTATGACCTACCATGATACATGTTCATGAGCCTATGAACACAGAGGATACATTTTACATATAGGGCACATTTAAGTCCATGCTAGCCAATAGAATTTATCCTTAATGTAAAGCAGTGTATGTTTGAGCTAAAAGAACTGGGCTATCAATTTCTGTTCACGTTAGACTATAATTGGGAGATAATTTAAGCTTGGTTTCTCCAGCAAACCCCATGTAACTACACTTACTTGTTTACAAAATATACTGATAACAAAACAACAAAACAAAAAGCAAGTCTATTATTTTACAGTAGACTGTTTGGAGTCCTTGGAAGTAACTTAAGTCCTCTAACATCTTTGGAGAAGGGGAAGAAGGAAGAGAGGTCAGCGAAGAGAAAGAGTGAAATTAGGATATTCATAGGTCCACCAAACTAGCTTAGAATATTAGCTTTCTCTTCCGGGAAATAAACCAAAGTTAATTGGTTTTAAGCTCGTCTGTATTATGTCTTTAAGCATTGTGTCTTTAGTTATTGCAATGTGCACTTAAAAATTTCTTCCTAACTGAATTGCCTGATCTTTTTATGGTAGATCTACTTACATTTTTTTTCTTTTCTTTTTTACCTTTTGCTTCAATGCAGATAGATACAGCTGGGAAACTCCATCCTTGGTGGAATTCAAAATACATGGTAGCTGGATCAGTAAATACGTGAGAATGTGACTATACGCCTTATGAGTTGCAACTGCAGAACTACTAGGTTATCATGATCTCTAGCTACTGATGACTTTTCCAAGTAAGATGATCTAGCGGACTTGTACGTGTCAAAATAGCAAATCACCAAATAGATGTTAGCAACAAAACAATAAATAAAATAAGAGTAAAGGAATGGCCAGGACAAAAGTTACCTAGCTAACCATCACAAGCATTTGCTTTTGCTGCAGACCTCATCCACAAAAGCTGTCAAGGAACACAGTTTTGCAGCATTTCAGAATGTATGGTTGCATCAAAATGCACAAGCACATAGCAGGCTGACAGTCCAGAGGAAGATATCTTTACTTTTGTAATGCCATGCTTTGACATTGCTTCAGCAGTAATACCCAACTTCTGAATGACATTTAAAACCAATAGTGCCTTGAACCTTTTATACCATAACCCCAAGACAATACATTGAAACACCAGTCAATTTACAATTAGAACATATATCAGAAAAATTTGTTATGCACAGCATGACACCAAAGGCCTGAATTTGCTGCCATTTACACTCACAGAAACATAGTCTCATTCTTTCTGAACCTTTCCCTAAATATGGATGCTGGCATGCACATCAGAGGCTGTGTACACATGGATTAAGAACAATGAGTCAGCCTCTCTGCTTTAATAAAAAAAGAAACAAACTTGTAAAAACACTCAAGTGATTTTTAGTAAATCAGACAAGGTTATACAAATAAAATACAATAGCCGTGTGATTTCACTAAAGACAATTACATCTAAATAACCACAATACAGAGGTGTGGACTGTTCTTTGCCAGTTACTCATTAACCAATCTTCATTAATCATAAAAAATGTTTTTACATGATTCTTGATTCTATAACTGCAATCTCCCAATCACTGCTTTGCTGAGGCGGCCTTGGTCCAGCTACTATCCCTTCTTTCCTTGCTAAGATATTTTGCAATAGCAGCTGATAAGTGAGAGTTACAGAAAGAGGTTCTAGGCTTACACTACAGATGAAAGCTCTTCCAGATTATCTTGATGTTTCAGGGTTTTTTTAAATCTTAAATTTTATAATTAGAGATGAGAAAAGTTTTCACTTATCAACAAAGAAATCAAAAGACATTTTATATACTTTTCATCAGAACATTTAGAGCAGTTCATTACCTGTGGGAATGTATTTTATAATACTTTTTAGGGTAAGTACAAAATGAAAACAAATGGAAAAGCATTTAAATATATTTCATTTGTTGCAAGGACTGACAAACAAAACTAAGCAAAAGCAAAAATCAAACTCTACATGAAGCTTTTCCCGCACTTTTCAGATCTAATTCAGTCCTGTATGTTAAACCCCAGAATAAATGGAAAAAATATCAATATTAAAAACGCAGGAATCAGAACTCAGTTAATCCTGTGACTGCAATACCATTGTATCTGTAGCAGCTAGCATTCCAACTCTGTGCTAGGTTTTATTCCTTTCAGTCACATGATACTATTCAAACCTCTTTATATACAATGGAATCAATACTTCTAAGAGAGACACAGAAAAATGGAAAGGAATGTATACTAATTAAAGTAATTAAAAACAAAACCAGGAGTAAAATCTGCACATACTAACAGCCTGCATGCAAACAACAAATGTGTTCAGTGCTCATGCTCTGGATGCCATTTTTACCTTTGTCTACAACCTGTTCACTGCAATGCCTTTGCAGTTGCATCTGTCTATGAAAATAATGGTTAACAATTACAGAAGATATATCCTAGCAGGTGACATAACCAGTAATTTCTTAGGTTTTAGGATGAAAAAATGTTAATTCAGCCAGAAAAACTTGTGTGTCTTATTTATTATTCATTCTAGACAAAAATGCATTAAATTAAGGCAGGTACAATGGTATAATCAGGCCAGGTTATAATTTCTTTGCAGAAACATCTAAAAGGAAAAAATCAAGTGGAAAGAATAATTTTAGGAGTATGTCAGATCCTCCTTCTTTGGCCTCATGCTCCCCCCACCCAGAAGAGGCTTCAGCCCCAGGAAAGCCTAGATCTCAAGACAGCTGCTGAAGACAATCGGCATCAGAAACTTCACACATCTGAATTACTTCCTTGCAGCTTCTCGGAAAAGTCTTTCAAGTCACTAACACCCATGACAGCTGGAGAAACATCATCTCCCAAAGGGTGGGACGACTTACACATTACAGAGGGTAAAATTCTCCAACTCTGACATCCATGACAGAAGCAGGTTGGTATGATATGATCAGGCGGACTTGGAGCAGGGCTAATGAACTGCATGGAGAACACCGTAAGTTCAGGCTGATCAGTGATCCACTGCCAGCAGTTATACTCATATAAACAAGTATAACCCCACTTGTGTCAATCCCACTTGTTTTTGCTTGTCCGTGGAGTTATATTGTGTAGTTGAGTACAGAATCTGGTCCAGGAAAACCAGACATTTATTCCAAGAAACCTGCCTTCTTGCTTAGAAAAGCTGTAGATAAAAATTAAGACTCAAGGCCTAAAGAGAAACATTCTGATTGACATTGGAAATAGCCCTACAATGCTAATATTAATACTGTGCTAAACTGGTTAGTGTTTATGTCAGTGACTTGTTTATATAGTGAGCTCAACAATCATTTCTGTAATAACTAGAGAAAAGATCATGTAGTTGAAACTTTGTCCTGTTACATAAGTGAAAGACCAGACTATGTCCATGACGGATAACTAATTTATTAAGATTTTTACCTGTGTGGTTCAGTATAGAACTTCACCCATCAACATAATCAACTTGTATCGATCACTAATCACCTTTCATTAACACTTTTAATGAAGTTACATTCAAGTATATTTCAAGTGGTGATTCAAATAATACTGTGAGGCACAGCTTTCCTTAGAGCTATTATGGCAACTATAATAGGCCACTGAAATACACTCCTCAAATCCAACACCTAAAGTCTAAAAAACTTAAAGGTGATCTTTTCCCCCACACAGACACATTCTTCTTTGTCAAAAGCAGGAATGCCAGAAGCTCAGCCTCGAAGTTTGCTTAAACTATCCTGCCCTTTTTTTCTGTGACCACAGCTTTTTGCTTGCTGCTCTTAACCTTGCAGATAGGCATAGATAACATGATGCTTATCTTATAGGCAAGAGGTTTGGCAAGCTGCTTTTCAGAGTCCAAAACAAACAGTCCTCTGTGGATTGGTCAGCAGGACGCTGTGGAGTATAAAGCTAGTTTGGCCCCTCCCCATGTCCCAGTATATCAAGGTTTAAGCTTCATTGACTCCAGTATAGCGACCTTAATCAAGATTTTTCATGCCTCAGAGAACAGTACAGCTGCTAAACTTTCTTTAATAAGTGTTTTATAGCTGGGGAAGCTGAACAGGAATTACCTAAAAAGAGATGACTTACTTCTGGCCTTATTAAGCAGCAATTTATTATAATTCAAGCTGTAACATTGTTTTGCTCTAACATGAAAGAGGAATGTTGGTTTAAGTGATTTAGCTAAGTCATTGATTCTGTTCCAGTCATCTCTGCATTTGCTCTTGCAGTATGGGTTTGCTTCAAATTCAGGAAGCCAAATGCACTGTGGTAAGTCTCAGGAGAAAGTCCTATATTTCTAATTTCCCATCAAGTAAAGCAGATCCAGTCATCTTCCCAGGACTTACTGGCAATACGGTCTTTATAAAGCTCACCTTGAGATTTCATAGCTTTTTTATTTTAAATTAAATTCATTTCCTATTACCTTATTGAGCCCGTGTTGGCAATGTTAACAGGATATTCTATTAAAGAAGACACAGGTACGAGGCAGGTCATGAAAAGTGGACACACTCTGGAATTTCAGTGAAGTGGCACTAAAGATTCTTCAACAGAATATATTTTAACTTTGCAGACCAGTTTTATTGAAGGAGATTATTAAAAATTCTCATATTAAAGATCAAATACTTTTTTTTTTTTTTAAGGGGCATGTGACTGGTCTTACTACAAAATTTCTAAAGGAATGGGCATATAGTAAGCATGACTCAGCATTTAGGTAACACTATGCACACACTGTGCAATATGTTGGCTGTCCAATTAGCCTGTCTTGCCACATCCATTTCCATAGCATCACACAATTACTGTTTTTCAAAAAATGCTAGTTTTTTATTCTAGCTCAGGCTTTCAGATATACATACCTAAATTTCATCTAGGGTGCTATCAATAGCTGTACTTGCAATTCAGCAGTGTGTATGTTTCTGTCAGACTCAGCAATGAACCATTGTCATGGGATGGCTCCATGGGCACCCTGCTCCTGAAAACACTATTATTATTACTATTGTTCTTCATAATGTAAATTCCTATGGTATAGAATCTGGGAGTAACACTCATGCAACAGGATGCCACTATACTAGGTGCTGTAGAAAGACAAGTTTCAGACTGAAACACCTTGAATGAAAGTAAATACTTAATCCTAAGCACCTATAGAATACAATGGAAGGTTTGGGTTTTTTGAGAGCTGAGCACCATCAACTGTTTTAATTACTTTCTGCCTCCTTATCTTACCCCCACTTAATATAGAAAAAAACTAATGGGTTTTTTTTCTGGGGGAGAGCTTTGTGCGGAGATTCTTACTATAAAAGGAGTCCCTTCTTGATGAGAGATGGTATGTAATAAATAATCATAGACTTGTTAAAGGTTATGAAGAAACAGAATGACAACCAAAACAGACATAAAAATAATCTTCAGTTTGAAGCTACAGCAAATTCTCATGAACCTGAAGGACAGACATTCATCTAAAGATAACTAAGGAAAATTTCACTCTCTGACAAGAACAGTGAAACACAAGAACTAACAATGATTTATAATTTCCTCCTTTCTGATTTCCACCAATTCTTAGCTAGAGTTTTGGAGGACTAAGAAGCCTTATAGCTTCTTAGATATACTGTGTCTTTGAGTGATTTGAAGCACACTTGCTTCAAATTGGAAGCTGTCGAGTGCTGTGCCAGCCCTTGAAGAATCTAATGGGATCCCTGCTCCCATCCTACCTGTCTCTGCAGATGTTGCATAGCATTCTTCTTACAATAGTTCAAGCAAATGATCTCTGTTATTCCTCTCACTAGCCAGGACAATGAGTAGCCCCTGCTGAGGCTGAACAGAAAAAGTAATTCTTTTGCAGAATGGGACATTTCCACTCAGTTAAGGATGGGCCATGTGATAAGGTTATGCAGAGGAGGCATACCCACGTGTTAAATCTTGAGACAGCTATATACAAACATCTGATTCCTGATGGAGGGGGACTGCCAAGCATTCCTCTTGTTCACTTGAAGTTGCTTGATGTTCTCAGCTTTTGTCCTTTGAGATTAGGACCCTGTAGGAGGTACACTCTAGAACAGCAGCAGTGCATTATCTCCTCTTTACGTTTCCCTTCCTCCTTTTCCTATGCAAAGACAGATCAGGGATCAAGCTAAACAGATTATTTCCAGCTGGCACCCAGAGCAAGGTAAAAAAATCAAACCATTGTACAGCAAATGTGTGCTCTGCAGACTCAGCAGCCTGGAACTGTGGAACTATCAAGAGGAGTTAGAATGTGTTGAATATATATGATCATCTGCATTTACACCTACCTTCTGTCTCAACTCTGAAAGGCTGTTGCTCATCTCATCTCTGCTGATCTTACAGGAGCCGAAGGGATCCCTTGAAATGCATGCAAATGCAAGATGACATGCCATTCAGAAGAAACTCAACACTAAGACCTGGAAGCTAATCAAATCTCCATTTCTCTAAGGCATTATATCTCCTCATGTACCATAGTCAGTCTTACTATTTTCTTAGTAACTGACTCAAAGCTTCCATTCAGGCCACAAAGTTAAAAATCTTACAAAATCTGCCTATAATGTAAACATATAAATCTTTCTGTTGCAAATTGCTCATTAAGACCATTCCCACTGTTAGCAGGATCTACTACTGGTGACTACTGAGTCAAAAAGCTAATTCCCTTACAGTCCTTTTAATGTACTTAATGATTACTGAGAGTCTGGAAATGAGAGCAAAAATATTTTATTCTTTATTCAAGATGAAATCACCTTGATTTAGATTCCTGAAAAATTAATAAAATGCCTCTGAGACTGTCTGTCTCTGCTGCCAGGCTTGCATAATGTATCTATCTGCTTTATCTGCTGATCTGTGCAGAAATGTATTAGAGAATAATACTTCTGCTTTCAGTGCTGCATTTACTGTAAATTTGCATTCTTCCAGGAAAATTCTGACAGACATATTTAGCATCTCAGATCTGACTTCAACTGGGGCACTTAGCTATTATTGGTTCCACTAATCTTTTTTGAAAGAAGACCTAGTAGTTGAATTTGATGCCAGGGCTGAAGACACAGACAGGACCTATGCAAGATGCTGGAAAAGCAGGGAAAAGATTTCTTTCTCTTAAGCTGCAGATCCCTATAAGCCATCCCTGCTTCTGAGCTCACAACAGAAGCAGTGCACAAGATGCTCCTTCCATACCAGGGTTCCTCTTTCCATAAATCACTGTGCCATCACATGCAGGCAACAGCAGTTACTCTCCTGTACAAAGCTTCATTGGGTGTTGTCAGATTTACCCAATTCTGCTCAACAAACAACATCCCAATTATCCTGTATTTTATTACACACCAGAAATATTCAATTAAAACTAGCCCAAATTCTTGGTTATTCTTGGTGATGATGGCACAGGCTTCACTGCCAGTCACAGACTAAACGGCATAGTTGATAGGACCCTTCACAAAGGTGCCAGGGTGGGAAAATTAGAACATGCTATTTTCAGATTTTAAAATTTTAGGTAGGTTTTCTTAGCAAATCATTCATTTATTGCTCTGCTTTATCCTGTTTCCTTATGAACCTACTTTTATCTCCTGTGAAAGTCTATTCTGTCCTACCAAAGAGGAAGCATTGTCAAGAACGTACATCCATGCAGTTTAGGAAGTAGATTTACATCCAAGGTACTATTAACACAAATGTGAAAAGTCACCATGTTTCTAACAGAGCAGAATGGCTGGTAACTTAAAACTGTTAAGGAGGATTAAATGCGAGCTCTGGGAGACTGGAGCTACTGTTTGAATGGAGAAAGCATCTCCCATCACCATCCTATCCACTCCTATATTACTGATAATTGTTTTTAGATTCAGAGAAAATCCTTCTTTGCTGACTTTCAAATAACCACTGAATAAGTTAATAAGCAGCCAGTAACAACATACAGATTCTAGAATAAGGCACTGACAGTGAAAAAGGAAGTCAAGCACAATTGCTGCACCATCTTTTGTACCCTTACCTTTATAAAGTCTTAACCCTTAAAGCTGGAAATGTTAGTTATTTACTACTCTGTCGTGTAATGGCTGTATTGGTGAGTCAGAAACATTTTTGGTAGTATCTCATTCATTTTCATGCACTGAAAATGCTAAACAGCCAACATAAAAGGAAAACTGGAAAACAGTTAACAAGCAATAAACTTCTCTTACTTTACTACAAAATTCTTGAAAAGTTATCCTTCCACTTGATCACAAATCTAGATGAATACATACACACAATGACACACACAAGTTTAGTCTGTGTTTGCATGTTTGCAGATCAGTTCAATACTACATGATCTTTATCAGTGATATTACGAAATGTCTTTGCAGACTTGTCTGTGACACTTCAGAAGCTGCTGAAATAGGTTTCTGGCTGCCAACAGGCTTGTCTTTTATCTTTTACCTCTGAATAACAGAGCAGAGAGTCTATTATCTGCATTTTTCACAGTCTGATTTTTTAAGTACCATTTTGGACAGCAAAGATATACAGCAAATTCTTCTTTTTCATTCCTCTAAAATAACAGCACTCTCTCCTTGGAGCTTATCTGAAAGCTTGAAATTGAAATAATGCGTATCTCAGGAGAAAACACAAACTGTACAATAAAATGCATATACAAAATGATCTGAGCATCCTCACTCTAATGCACTATTCAAAGAAACTGAAATGAAAAATACTTTAACTCTTCCTCACCTACCTGCACTAATAAATGCTACACATGCATCAATATCAGCATATCATACACCTTTGCTTCAGGTGCACCATCAGATGAATAAATGTTTCTCTAAGTGAAGAACTGATTTCAGAGAAGAAAAGAAATCCAGCTCTTGCCCCTTGTAAGCTAGGGGAAGTAGTTACTAAGTGGAGGGGGCACAGAAGCAAGGCCTAACAGGATTCCACACAGGCACAGAGCGCAGCGGGGCCTGATGACTCCGGATGCCCAGCTCCACGGATAGCTTGCTGTTGTACCTTAACCAGGTCTGCACCGAGCAAGCAGCCAGCTGTGTGTGTGAGCACCACCTCAGTGGGCTTTACAGTGTTCCACAGACCTTAGTGTGTCAGAAAAGTTTCAGAACATGTAGTGATCTCTAATGAGCAACCACTGACAAAATAATTAACATTTCCAATGCCTCATAAAACTTCAAACCATTTCACAAATTGCTTTCAATTTCTGTCAGCATTTTGCTGTATTTTCATCATCCTACAGCAAGGGCAAACCTTATGATTCATGCTCCACTTGAATGAGAAACACTGCATGTTAAGTGGAAGATAACCTCCTTTCCTGGCAAGGTACCTGTGATTTTGTTTTGAATAAAGAGTTTTCTAACGATTAAATAAACTTCTGAAAAAAGCACAGTAAGTCCATACATATCCCTGAATTTGAATGCAACAGAAAGTCAAACCACAAAATGGCTTTTTTCATATTTCAGAAATACTAAATTGGATACAAACAATATAATTTATAATGTATATGTTTTAATTTCCAAGACTTCTGCAGATGTTACAGGCAAATGTTCAACTGTGCCAAATCAAAATACCAAAAACTGGACCATTTAATCAGTTAATTGATTTTCATAGGTGTGGGGCAGTTTGTAGCTTGCTTTGCCCAATTTTAAGTTTCTTCTGTCTAAAGTAAGATGTAGTTCTGACTCTATCAGTTCATTATGCTGTAAACCAAAGAAAGAAGAAATAGGAGAGACCAGCAGGAGAAGCAAACATTATCAAGGTTGACAGGAATGTTAAATGAGTTTTCTCGCAACATCCTGTTCAAGATCCAATCATTTTAGTAATAGGAGTGAAATAAATTCTAGACATTTTGTTCTTTAAGTGAAATGTTACCATTTCATTTTTCTAAAGACGCTTCAAACAGAAAGGAAAGAATAGTTGCCAAAAGTTCTTAATTCTGAAAGACCCCCTAGGGAGGATAAAAAACCTACACATTCAAGCTCTTGGCACTTATTATCATAACTCCTGTCAAGAAAGGAACAAACTGTTCAGCTATATTGCATAAGTTTCCAATACAGAATGCATAAAAATTAATTCATGGAATAAACTGCTTGGCAACTGCTTTCCAGTTAAGTACAAATAGTTTATTTCCAGATTGGTGATCTTGTTTTATAGGTAATTACATTTTAAAATTATAATTTTTCTCTATTTTGCTTCTAAATGTCTCTTTTTTAATAGATCAGTACATAAAACCAGGCTTCTCAGTTCTTCTGATATAAATTTTGATCAATATTTAATTATTTTAGTTACTCTCAAGTAGAAGTGCCCATATTCTGGAGTTTCATACCAACTTTCACTGTGGCTGTCATCCAGATTCCTCGGAGCCTTTTGTTAACTTCTATAGCAAATCAAATTAGATTATCAGATTTTTCCTTTTGTCATGCAGAAGGCCAGTGGGTTTTCTTTTCCTTGTTGCCAGACGCGTCTAAAAGCTGTGATACTCCCTAACTGGGGCAATTTAGTGCTGAAACCCAGACAAGACACTCATCTGTATTCACACTGCAGCCCAAGAAACACAACACAGAGGAATAAAGTTGTGACAGGCCACAGTTGAACACATTTTAAGGGTTTTTTTGGAACAAGTATTCTTCCTTGTGCTAAACTGCTGACAAGAAAACAAAATCCTAAGCAGAAAATATGTTGTCTCCTCATTTGTTACCAGAAACATTGGATAGAAAATACAAACATGCTACTATATGCAAAAATATCCTGTTAGTGCCCAAGGATATTAAAACATCAGACATTAGACACGTCTGTACAGCAAAACAGCCTTGGCATTCATGTGGGACTATGGAGTGGCTCCTGGCCATTCTGCGTGAGAGACTGACCCCTCTTGTGGCTCTTCATCTCCATTGGAGATCACTGCTCCTAACCTCTATGTCAAACATCTAAAGAAACACAGAACGAGTTTGTGAACTTTAAAGCTGTGTTGATTACTGAATAAATATATAACTAGAGAGAATAAAGGTGTATTTGTCTTATTTGACTAAAAATCCAAACAGCTATCATGATCTCTAGTCACGAGTGGAGATAACTGAAACTTCTGGACACACAGGAAAACATGTACAACACAAGATATGACTTGAACTCTTATCTCGCTTTGACTGACGTGCAGGCATGCCCACTGGCTTTAACAAGAGTAGGGTAGGCTCCTAAATGTCTCTCTCTTAAAACATGAATGCTCACCCTACATTTCACAGGCTGAATATAGCGCCATTACAATACTGTTTCAACAGCCCGTGGAGCTTTAGTGACAACACCAGGCAAGAAAGGGAGCTGTTATCAAGAAAAAAAATCAGACAGCCCACTTCCTTTCTAACTCCCTTTAAGTCCCAGGTAAAAAAAAAAGTAGCCAAGTACAGTCAGCCTGACATATGCTGATGATGGGTGCCATTTGGGACATGTCACACAAGTTGATGGTCTGATCATGCAATACGGAAAAGACAAAGAATATAGCTCTTCTCACCCCTAGAATAAGACAGGTCACCTGTCAAGATGGATAGGAACAGGCAGATTAGCTCAGAACAAGCGGCAAAGAAATCTAGAAATATTTTATTCAAGCAAAGTCCCTAATTATCTTGCCACGATCCCAGCTGTCAGGAAATAGGGACAAAAATGCTGCTGAAGGCAGCACCAGATGGTTTCTACTTCCTAAAACTTGGTGCATCCCTACAGAAATAGGAGTGTAACTACAGAATATACGGGTCTTAGCCATAATTAATCTACAGCAGCAAATACAAGGAAGCTACCATTTCAAATGTGCTTTTTCATTAGATTTGAACATTTCCTAGTACTAAGCACTACAGCAAGATCCAGTTTCTTCTTTTCAGCTCTCCAGTGCCATATGTGAGTAACATCAACCTCATAATTATCCTTTATTATTTGTTTTTGACCCTTTTCATTATCTCTTCTCTGCTTTTTTAGACATTTCATTTTTTAAATTACTGATCTCACTGAAAGCCTTGATCTTGCACTGTGTTCTCCTATTCCAAACCTGTCCTTTAATGCACCAGTTTTCTCTCTAATGAAGATTTCAATCATGTTACTCTTTGCTTTACTGTCAACCACTTTGACTAGCTGTAAGCATAATGAACTCTGAACCTCAGAGGAAGCAACTGTAAACCTGGCAGGGTTAATGGTCTTACACGCTGGTGATTTCACTCCACGTTCTCTCAAAGGCAGCAGGAGAGTCCTGCAGCCTGACCTCCATAGCCATACTGCCTGCCAGGGAGTGGGAAGGAAGGAGGAGGTATGGCTAAGGGAGCCAGGCACACTCCTCTGTTTTCAGTAAACACTGCCTGGAAAATGGGCCTGCTTTATAGCATAGATTAGAGACTAAGATAGATTGCAGCTGGCTGTGATGGAGAAACCCTCTGAGGGGAACCACAGGGTTTGCTTGGGGAAGAATGTGCCAGGGAATCAGGCAGCTGTTGGTGCAGAGAGATGTAAAGCAACATGGGTCTTGGTGTGGTAGCTGAAGGTTGTCGTACGTGTAGAGAATTAAGTTAGTGACATCCTCTGCTACCATCACAGCTGTGCAGTTGCTCAGTCACTGCTTCCTTACTGCTTTCCTGCACAGCTGATCATGCATCTGAGCCTCATTTGTTGTAGTTTCAGCTCCCTCCCTAAAAATTATTTGTGAGGGCATACATGCTATAATAACTGCAGCTTGTCTAGGTGAGTCCAAATTGATATAGGCACTATTAGTGGTGTACTTGAAAGCAGTCCTCAGCTTTTTGGTATTCCATGGTGCTGTGGCTACATTGCTAAGTGTGTTGGAACTAGCTAGTTCAAAGATAGCTGCAAAAGTCTGCACAAATATGCAGCATGTAATACCTCCTGTCTCCACTATGAAAACAGCCTGACCTAAACCAATTTGTCTCCAAAGAAGAGCAATATGAAATACATTTCCAGGCAAGACACTGAAAAGGCAGGGCAGGTCTCAAGCTGCCTTTCTACTGAAGAGATGACCCAGCCTAATTGGAAGTGTGGGTGTCAATGGCACTACAAGTACAGGATATGTCCTGCATGGCATGTCCTCCTGGTGGAACATGATCTCAGAGTACCTGATCGATTGCTGGCTTAAACCTAGATTTATTTTGTGACTTTGGTCATTTAAGTCACATACTTTCTTAGTTCATCATTTGCAAAATTAGATTGTATTGTATAGGAATGTTGAGAGGATAAAATCAATTAATGATTCTGAGATATTCAACCGGAGTGGTGGTGCAGTGGGCCATCTAGTTAGACAGTGATTAAAAGATGTATGAATCAGGGTCTTTTCCAGCAATTTCCAATTCATACTTTTTACATACTTTACTTACTTTAAACCTTATAAAAGTTACAGTCTTTCAAACCTGAAAGTAACAAATGCTGTGATTCACACACTTCCTCTTTTCTTTCCTTACCTGATGTTTCTGGCTAATCAGATCAAATCAAATCATCAGATCAGATCAATCATCAAATATCAAGATATCTAGAATGAAGTACCTGCTTAATTCAGCCACAGATTCAGTGTTCTCATTGTCCTTCTCAAGATGGTTATTGAAAGCATTTCAGAGAATACTGACATACAATTTTGCGACCCTTTTTTCTTTCTTTTTTTCTTTTTTCTTTTTTTTTTTAACTTCTGGACCATTGTTGTTAAAATAGCCCAGCACTCACATTTTCCCTGCATTTTAAATATTCTGAGTGAATTGCTTAGTGCATTTGTCAAGGCTGGAAAAGCAAACTGGTTTTAAACTTATTTTCTTTTTATTTCATATTGCACTGCAGACACAGTGCACTCTTTTCTCTAGGGTCAGTACATACTGCACCCTCACTTACACTTGCTACCTCCAGGAATAATGTTTTTAAAAGCAATAGAATCAGTCTGAGTTTAAATTCCTGTACAGCATGAACCCCAGACATAGTCTGGCTCTTAGTGTAGGAGGGACAAAGGCAATTCAACTTCCTTTTGGTGTTTCCATAACAAGAAACTCATTTCATATGCAGGGTCAGATACAACATACTGGTCAGTCAAGGCATCCAAAAATGAAACTTAGGTCAGGAATCTCTTAGCTGGGACACTGGTAATTGGATTTCACCTTTCAATAGCCACACCATTCTTTATAGCCCCTGACTTCTGTACTCCTAGGAGCCGAGGCACTACCTTCCTACTGTGATTTTGAGCAATAATATACTAACAATTACCATCTTTTAATGTGATATGCAGAAGGTATCTTATATGAGGTTGATGCTTGGAAGACAGTTGTTTGCCCAGGTAAAAAAGGAAGTAAACTGAAAAAAACCCACCAAAACTTTAAAAAAAGCCTATGAGTAATGAATGATGTTTTCAGTGAGTAGCAGAAATGCAACCATAGCATAGTTCTCACTCTATGGAACTAGCCATTGCATATACAAATAACTGCTTTTGTTTTTTGGGGATTATGGCTACACTTCTCTAGGGCATTATTACCTATCATAGAATCATAGAATCATTTAGATTGGAAAAGACCCTTAAGATCATCAAGTCCAACCATTAACCTAACACTACCAAGTCCACCACTAAACCATGTCCCTAAGCACCATGTCTACACGTCTTTTAAGTCTATTTTATAACTACAGAATAAGGCTGTGTTTTTACTTAGGAAATAAAGATTTCTGGATGGAATCTGCTATGTTTAATCAGTCAGGTATCCAATCAGTTTATATGTTACAGTTAAACATTCATTATGTTTTGTGCAGGAAAGAAATGTGAATGTGAAGATTCTTTTGCTCAGTTTGAGAACGAAGTTTTGGAAAGCATGCAAAACTAGCTGAGCAAATATCATTACTATCTATGGAGCAGAAAAAACAATAATTTCCAGGACATTCAGGCACATCTGGGTATACAGAGTCACACAGGATTATGACTTTCTTCTTTCTGAATTCATAAAGACTTGACATTTCACTGCAAAGAAAGGTCTGTTCATAGATTGATTTTAAAGGAAATAGCCTTGAGGTTGCCCTAATCCTGCCAGGGAGATTCAGTACAATAAGTCTCAGATTCACACCACTTGACAGGATAGCAGCTAAGACAACTGGTTCAGAAGGTGGAATCAGTGGAAGATACAGTCTCCAGTGGACTTACGGGTCAGGTCTTCAGCTACTCTAAATAGATGGGCTTCGGTGCTTTACCTGCAAATATGATCCTTCTTCCCCTGGTTAAGACACTGTATGTTTGTGAGAGAGGTAGATGTAAGAGCCAATTTCCCCCAGCGTTTCATTTCTTCATACTGCTGTTTTTCCCAGAAAGCTTTTTATCATTTCTTACATCAAATGCTGGATTGAATCTGTATCTCTGAGATGTCTCATTTTCCTTAATGCCCATAGTTAATGGAAATATTAAATATATAAAGTGCAAGTCTCTTATTATTTAAAGCCTAAATTAACATAATTACCATAATTAAGACAACTGCTTTTTTCAGTCTGTTACATCTCAGCTTTTCCTGAAGGCAGATTCATTATCTGCAGGCCAGCTTTTATCTATCAGTAAAAGAATTATTGAAATTGCTACCATTAAAGTTCATCAAGACATGCGCATCACCACTTACCTTAATATTACTGATTTCTCCACTGATTGTCTAGATGACCAGTTTTGTGGCTCATTAGAAAGACTAAGTGTTAATTAAAACAACTTATCTTAAATACAGTCATTAAAAAAAAGGTGACATAGAAAAAGTTGTACTGGCAACATTAAAAGAAAATTACAGAAATCTTTAAGACAGACTGAAAATGCCAATGGTCAAAGCCATAAAGTCAAAGATCAAATCTCACTATGTTTCCAATTTGGAATTTACTTATACTACAAAAGAGGAACAAAAGAACACACATAGACATTTTTAAGCTAGCCAAGTGGGACACCCTCAAGAGATCTGCAGCACAAGCTTCTTCACTGACTGTATTCAAGCCCACTGTGACATCCACCATGGCCTTGCCTTCATGGCAATAGGCATGGGGATACCTTGACTATGTCTCTTTCCAGGCTTCTGAGATAAACACAATTAATTCAAAGCACGAAGTTCTGATGGCTTGCCCTCCAAAGCAGAAGAACTGTGAAGACACATTGCATATCACTAGTGGAGCTGCAGCACAATACCTCTACAGCCACAGCCACTGCTTCATCTTAGTCTCGAGTAATCAGCTACCTGGAATACCCTTGCAGCTATCAGTATGCAATCTGATAGCTTTTATCCTTCAGAAGAAATAAAAACCAGTTAAACTCTTCTTTTTGGTTGATAACTCATATCACAGTGTGCACTCATAAAAGCAATGCTATTTTATTTAAATATCATGTCTCAGTTATGGTAGCAGCAATATAAACTTTACTGAATATTTTATTGTTACATAGCATTCCTTGCAATAAAGGTATCTCATTCACTCTTTACTCTCCTGGAAAGGATTGCTTTCTTATAAGATCAGTCTGGCAATAAGCATACCTCAGTATGCCATTTTCCTTAACATAAGAAAGTCCTTTTTATGTTCCGCTACATGTTTTCTTCTTTATAAAAAGCCTGAGGAACTGCTCAGAGGCCAGGGCAATGCAATACATTGTAGTGAAAAAAGGGGGGGGGATACAGGGGGACACCAAAGGAAAAAAATTTAATAAGTGTTTCATTGCAGATGTTAAATTCTTTTATCATCCAAAGAAGTACAGCATAAACACTAGCAGCTCCCTGTCATCACATCTCAGCTCTCCCTTCCATGAAGCCCGTAAGAAAGCAACTCATTTCCTAAGACTCTTCTACACTTGCCTTTCCTGGTGAGAACAGCAGTACAAAGGAACCTAGTAAAAGGACGAGGATGGATTCACTGCATTATCACTGTCCCTACTCACCTCCAAGACCTTCAGGTTTGCTAACCACAAGCGTACACTTCTTGCAAACAACTCACCATGCTTGCCACCACTAAACCTTTTGAGTCTTCTCAGGCAAACCTGAGTCCTGGCAATCAGATACTCAGGATCAACTCAGGCACCAAAATCAGCATTCAGACTTTCAAAAATTTCATCACCGTGCTAAAATTCAGGGTCTTTATTTGGTGCATTTTGCTGGAAGCTGAAAACCCAGAGTCCACTGTCACTGGCTGCCCACTGTCACAGTGGCTGCCCACTGTCAAATCTGTCCTTACAAATTAGTTCTTATCAGAAGTCAGAGCACAAGCAGAAAGTTCAAGTGGGGTCTTTGGGATCTGGATATCTGGTTTCCATTTTTAGGAGTAAAGACCATTAAAATATTCTACCCTTATTTTCTTTTCCTGTTTGGTGAGTTTGCGGTATGCCAGGAATGCTAGCTGTTCATTTAATACCATTCATTACTGTATATAGACTATATTTCTTTCCCCTACCACATTACTACTAAAGCTCATTGGCAAGCTAATATTAGTGCAGAGCAGAACCTTTCCATGGCAAATGGTGCTATCTACAGAAGTGTTGTTTTTCTGCTACAAATGATCAATCTTTGTGGCAGTCACTTTGTTGGTCCACCTAGAATTATGGTTCAGAGACTGTTCATTTCTGGAACTGAAAGAATTTTGTTAAGTAATATAAAGACCAGCAACTGTCCTGACTGTTCTCCAAGGCAATTTTCCTGTCTTGACTACTGGAGTAGCCAAAACCCTATCATCACCTTTTCTGGAAGATCAGAAATGTGCATCCTTAATAAAACTCACTATACATGCAAAGCTGGATTTGACAGACTTTATCGTAAATTACATTAACTCTCGATTACATTTATATAGAGTCCTTTAGCCAAGCAGAAAATTATTTGATTGATCCTTTTCCACTGTAAACAACCAAAACACCAGCTCTCATGATTCCACTTATATCAACAGGGTCTACTCAGCAACAGCTGTTCAAACATTTGTTAAATCACTTCACAGCAAAATAACATGGTGCAGCATGCCTGCTCCTCATTTCAACTTAACCTTAGCAATATTTAACATGCACTAAAAAACATATGCTGCACGCACAAGTATTCACAAAAAAATATTTCATCTTAATCAACAACATCCTGCAAGTCTCAGATGATACTGGAAAGTTCCATAGGTAAGTAGTGTCTAAAAGGCTGTGAGAGATGAATAGATTCATTCATCTTGAAACCTAATTCCTAAGAATGTGCACACAGGAGTCCAAACAATCTGACTTTACACTTTGGTGCGCAAAGGCTGGGCCTGATTCTGTATTTATTCATTTATTTTGTATATATTGTAGCAGAACCCACTATCCATTAAAACTACCAGATCCTGTTGTGATAGACACTCAGCGAACAGTGAAAAGAATGCCCAGCTCTAACACGTTAATGTGAGAAAACAGAGACATGAAGTGACTTGCTGAAAGAAAATCATCTATGAAGTCAGGGAGCAAAATTCAAATTTTCTGACTTTTCTGTTAATCACCAAGCCCCTGGACCCTTCTGGCTTCCCAAATGTATCCTGATCTCCTAGAATTTCTTAGTACTGCACCCTTGAAGTTTAGACAAGCAAATTCGAAAATTTTGTCTTAATTACTGAACTCTGAGTAAGGAAATCTTTCTTTCCCCGCATCTCTCCCTTTCCTATAGGGAGCTTAGCAAGAACTTTATTAATTAAACAAGAAAAGAGATCATCATCTTAACTTGCTGATGCCTATTTCTATGCTCCTGCTCCAGGACTCCAGAGCCATATTACACCTCCTGGAATTTGCCAAGAGTGATGTGATCAGCAGCCAACCCCACTCCAAGCTGAGACTGCAAACACACATTGTTCCTTCTAGACACAGTTTTCAGATGGGCTGCTGCTTGGCAAAACATCAGGAACCACGTTACAATTTTACACACAGGTGAAAGCTGAAGAAACCACACAGCCTGTTTTCTTGCAAAGCTGTGTTCAGTCTCACTGATAAAGACCTAATGCAGCCTGCTACTGATATGAGGAAAAAGTATAGATGCCTTCACCCAGCAGCATGGGACTACAGCTCCTTTCTCAGGACTGTTTTTACTACCCACTCAGTGTCTTTGGAGAGTCCATCCCTACTTGTTTCCCCCTTTGGAAAATTGTGTCTTCTCCTTAAATGCTTACTATCAAATGACAGAAATTTCCAAATCTTTCCACCTTTCTGTTTTCCTCTCAGAGAAAAGCACAATGCAATGTATTCATAAATTTTAACACTGCAATAAATACCTTATACAAGGCTGCATTTACTACTTACATCAAATGTATTTGTTTTCATCAGTGGCACTCTTTCAGCTACTATGGCTTACAGTCATCAAACAGCGCTGTCACTTGGGCAGTAATAAAATAATAAGCACCACCTCTAAAACAAGAAACCAAATTCCCATAATTCACCTAAGCCCCCTCCTCTCAAAAAATCTTTAACTGGCATGGAATCAGCAGTCAGTTGTTTTAATATGATGCATAGTGACATAAAACATGTCATGTTAGTATTGGTGCAGACACGATAATGTGTGCCTTGTGTTCTACATGTTCTCACATGACATTAAAAAGATATAGAAACCAAAAGTATCACTAAAACATAAGTATTGTTAACATTTTCTTTTTTATAAAGTATTTGCAAAGAAGCATACATCTTTCAAGACAACTTTTTCCCAGTATAGTGTTCCGAATCATAGAACCTGTCTTACTTTCTTTGGACATCCCACTGAACACAGGGAGATCCCTCTTTTAAGTGAGATTTCTCCATAGAGCAAGGGCTGGAGGAACAAGCCCCTTGAGGTATCATTATATATTAATTTTCATACATTTTTATGATACCTCAAGGGGCTTTTTTAATTATTATATATTAATTTTCATACATTTTTATAATTAAAAAAAAGCAATACCCTTAAGTATTTTAAACACTGACTTGGACAATAAAAATATCACATATTTGTTAATAAAAGTTGCTCTTCTACAAGATCAGACCATAATAAAGGAGATTCTACAGCTTGTCCTCCTTCAAAAAACCCACACAGAACATACAGCTGGAAAACTAGGCCTCACTGGACTGCAAGATTACCCAGGAATTGCTTGCAAAAATATAGAGCGTGCTAACTTTAGTTTGAAAGGCTGAACCCCCACTCCAAGCAGTTTGAACAAATAGCTTCTTTATGAACTTCTAGGTCTTATGCTACTTAGGCACCAGGCAAGCACTGTCAGTCAGAATGAAAACTTAGGATTAAGTTTCGGCCTTTTCTGCTAAATCTCAGGGAAATGTTAAATGATGTATAATGACCAGTCCTGCAACTAGTGAGGCCCAATGAAAAATTTTACTTATTCCAGTGGGTTTAGGATGCAATCATCAAGCTCTCTGTTTCAGTGCTAAATTCAGATATTAACAGTCTAGGGGAAAAAAGTTTAAGATCTTCAAGTAACAAGATTGTGTTGAATCCTAATGCACTATTAATGTACCAGTCCAAAAGCAAAAATTATATGTGAGAGGAGTTTTCAGCAGCTTAATCATGACTTTGAATCCCAGTGAAGCTAAAAATAGTTTAAGTGCCACTGGACAAATGGATGATAGCAAACCATATTCGTATGAAAGTCACTTTCTCAACATTTAATAGCTCTTTAGTCTTGCTGATTGGTAACTCTTGCTCTCAAAATCTACAAGAAAAGTAGATGACAAGAAAAGCATCCAGAACAGACTTGACTCAGGGAAGATGAGGAAGCCCAGGAACCCAGCCTAGCTGTTATGTAAACTTGCGTTCAATTTGGCTTCTGCAGCTTTAAACAGAATCTATAAACTAACAAAAACCCTACAATCAAAAGAAACTCAAGACTATGTGTTTTATATCAGGATTTACTTATTTTATGCTTTCTCTCTGGCTGCTTCACCACATGCATCTTGATTGTCGAAGTGCTGACATCATGGAACCTCAGAGATTTTTTTTATGCCTTTCTTATAAAAAGACGACTTCTGTAAAATCTCTGAGGTTGAATCATGTTTAAAGATAAACGGCAAAATATAAAGGAAAGCATCAACCCTACTAAGCCAAGCGTCATTCTCACAGATATCTGTACTGTGTTTACAGACATGATATTGGGAAGTTCTTAGCAAAGCTCGCTGGCACTTTCAGGAGAAAAGCAGTTGTACCCGTTCTGCATCCTACAACCGTATTTAGTGAGCCAAATGCCACAGGAGTTCCTTTTGGTTCTTTTACTTAGTCTAATTAGATATACCTATGCTGACTTTTCCCGTCATAATGGTCTATCCTTGAGCTGAAGAATTCAGCACATTGTTTGGCACTCCCTGGATAGTATCGTTACTGTCTCAACTTGTACAAAGTTCAGAAGTTTTCTGATGAAAGCACAGCATTCCTAAAGCATAGGCTCCTGAAAATAGATAGCACGGCTATTGTATACAAAACCAGAAATCATATATAAGACACTGCAAACAGGGGGTGAACAGCCTTTGAAATGCACTCATTCCCTGAGAGATGGACACGACAAGGAAGTAGAATTACTGGGTTAATTACAGTCTTTCAGGAAGTAGATCTGCTAAACTAGGAGCTCTGTCCAAAACAAAACAAAACAAAATCCCTCAGAGAAACAGGGGTTGTGAAGAGGTTAGTGAAAAGTCAGGGTATCAGCAAGGGATGCTTGTGGGAATAACTTGCTGAAAGTCTGAATGTATTGGGTTTTGTGCTCTGAAACAGGAGATATTAATGTAATAGTAAGAGAGTATTTTATACTGTGTTGAAAGAGGGCTATGCCAATCAAATAACTGCTCCTTTGTTTTGCTAAGCTAATGCTTTACAAACAGTCACTCTCCAACACTTGTAAGTCTAGTCTAACAGTTATTAAAATAAAAGAAGAGAGCACTTTGGGTTTTCGTTTTTGGTTTTGTTTTTTTTTCCTAGGTAGTGGTTCTACCAAGGAGTGCTAAGAGTCCCTTCTCTTGAGGAGTACTCTAGAATATCTGCTTATGAGAATGGAGTCCGATATCAAAGAAAAGACTAATCTTTTAATTGGCATGTTTTTTAAACTAGCAGTGAACATATGAATTTATTCTGTTCAGAACTCTGAGTATCTTTAATCTAAAAGCATGTTTCAAATTTTGTCCATAAAAATTTAGACTATTTCAATAGGTTATGTACTGTTTTATTTTTCAGTTAAAGACCAAGAAAAGGATTTTAAAGGTATTCTGTTTTCACCAGTTGCTATGGGTTTTAAATGCTTAATGTATCTACAATCCCAATTTGGCACATTAGTTATAGCCTTAGTTCAGAAAATGAAGAATGCAGCCATAGCACAGGACTGGCTTGATTTAGGCATATAAAAGAGCAGGATTTATTTGGCTATAAGGATAAAGGAATAGTCTTTTTACTGAAATAATTGGGTTTGTACCGGTAGTTAATGTTCCTATACAGATGCTAATTAACCCATTGTTGAGTTTTAATAATTTTATAATTTCAGTGCTTTTGTAACTGCAAATATTTAAGGAAATAGGGGAGATGAGGTTGGCAGTAGGGGGGCAAATTGCTTATTAGATTTAAATGTGTAGGTGGGGGGACATAAACAAGCCAAACAAGGCTTTAGACACATAGGTTCAACTTGTTGCTGAATTTTTCCTTTTTATATTTTCTGTTTATGCTACTTTCCCTAACAGAAAGTCACAGCATTTTTCAAGCATCGAAATTAATTTTAAAATTCTGTTTCTAGGACTGAATTCCAACATGCACACATTACAGAGACTTCCAACACAATTGTTACAAATAGCACTGGAGGGAAAAAATGTAACTGTGTGGAATGGGTATTTTTAAGCATTTAGGCTGTTATCTCTCACTGGAATTCACTGTGACTAAATTCTTTTGAACCGTCTTGAAATTATAAACCGTAGAATACAGTATTTATCTATTAAAATAAAAAAAGAGTAGACATGACCCCTTTTAAGACCACAGTGCCATCTGTGACCACTTACAGTTTGTTATAGAGCTATTTATTCAGTTTACAGTGTGTATTTTGAGTGTATACATAGCATAAGAACTAGATCTCATGAGTGATACAAGTTTGTTTCTGAGGACTAAGGGAATGTGATACTGGAAGTTCTCTATGAACTGTCTGAAAAGGTTTTCTGAAGGGATTATGAAAGCTTGGCAGGGGAAGCTAAACAGAGAAATGTATAAATGCAGTTTGAGTGTCAGCAAAGACCAAGTCTATATTACCTTTTATATTTCAAGATCTCTATCTATTTAGAAACTTTATTTCTCAACCTCTAGTTTGCATGTCTTTGACAACCTTCATTCAAACCATATGCAAATACTAAATGTGTTACTGTTAGGGGTAACATGAGATGATTTCTTATTCATTTAATCAGATTAATCTGTTAATTCCAGAAGACTGTAGTTTTGAATTATATCGATATTTGCATTACCAGGAACTGGGAGTCAGCTAAGCATGTAGTTGGTTCAGCTTTATGGAGGGCTATTAGAGGTTTTTTAGAATTTTGCATATTGAATGTAGACTCCTTTAGGATCTCTAAGGAGACTGTTGACTTTCTACTCTTCCCTTGGCCACTTATGGCCACTGTTAGAGGCAGGATACTGAGCTACATGGACCACCAGTCTCAGTCAGTGTAGCTTATTATACATCATACATTTATTTCATGTATAAAGACCATATAAGGTATTTACACTCTGTAGTAGCAGGTCTCTGCTTCATACCGAATATCCTCCATTCTCCAAAAGAAGACTGAAGTCATAAAAGTATTGTTAAGTAGCTGAGTTAGTTGAAAATATGAGGTGAATCACCGTTGCCTCTCCAAGCACAGCACTTTTATGCTGGCTTAGAAGTATCTTCTACTTATTTGTTTGATAAACTCACAAAAGCATCAAGTAGTTCTAGCCAAGATAATCCCATAAAAAGTACTCTCAGATCAGCTGGAGAGCGTGTACAAGGAGCTGCACACCTGTATCAAAGCTCAGAGTTATGCTGGTTGCAGCATATCCACAACCTGAGAAGATGGGCTACACCCCTGAATGCGCCACTGCATTTCCATAAACATTCATTGTGTTCTTTCAATTAACAATATATTTTAAAGTTGAAAACCATGAACATGTATGCTTGGAACATTCAATTTGGGAAACTGAGAAAGTGTGTTCTTTTCCCGTGGCTCCTTTTTCTCTGTGTTCTTCCTTAATAAGGCCTCAGCATTTCATGGCCACTGAAGAATTCAAAGAATGCCATTAACCAAGATACCACCCTGCTAATTAAAACTAAATACTTGTTCTGAAAGAATTCCGTAGCAAATCTCAAGTCTTACACACAGAAACTCCTTTTAAAGCCATAATATTAAAGCTTTCTGTTTTCCAGGTGATGTCTCGGCCTTTCTTTTGCCTTTGCATTCTTTGTCCAATAATTACTCCATCACAATCATGAGACTGGAGGCTCCTGCATTATTATTCTTTCGTAACTTAGAAACCCCAGTTTTCAGGTTTTGGTCTCAAGAGTTTGTTCTCTGCTTGCTGGGTTGCTTTTAGAGTGTGGCTATACCTGTATTTATCACAGGGGACAGAAAAGGAGAAGGGAAGAAAGGATTAAAGGGTACGGGGGTTGAAATAAATTGCTGGAATTTACACTCACTTGGGACAAGGAAGGATGTGTTAATGGCTGAAAAAGAGGAAAAAACATCAAGAGCTGCCTCCAAACACTTCACCTTCTTGAAATTTACATGTTTTCTATAATTTTCTATTTTTCTAGACAGGCAGATGAAAACAGCAGCTAAGATTTGTTTTCTGTGAGTTGTCATATAGACTCTGAACTGGAAGCCTGCTTTGTGCCCCAGGACTGGCAGGAAGTCTAAAAAGTCTTTTGGCTACCAACAGGGAAAATGCTGCTACATTTGCCCTGAGAAACAAATGTGGGCACAACATCTACATATAAATATTTCAGGAATCCGATCTCCTCACTTCAAAAATCTAAGCCATGCCTCATTGTTAACGTTAGGAGGAAAAACTTATTATATGTGTCATAAAACCCCATTTCCTTGAATACAGGAAAACTAAACAGCTCAGAAGCTGAGCACACCCTGCTCAGAAGCACCTGCTTTTCTCACAGTCTACTGTCTCTTCCATCACAGACAGATGTAGCTGTAAGCAGTAAAATTCAAGGCAAACCCCTCAAGATCAAGCAGATTTCTTGCATTGAGTTTTGCCATGTACCTCTGTGCTTTTGGACAGCCGTGTCTTATTATCTCCATAATAGTTCCTCAAAATATTATTTAATGACTCTTGCTTTTACACCTAAAGGAAGGGAGCTCACCACCCTGAGCATCTGTAACTCAGTTTGTAATTGAAAAAACCTACTTCACAGAAGCCGTGAACATGCATAGCCTGCTCTGCCTGTATTCAGCATTATGGCAGCTGCGTTACATCCCCGATCTCTGAACGCAAGGAGGTTGGCAGAAGAGCTAGGTATGACCTGACTTACGTAAAACATTTTCATGTCACTTCCAATATGCGTGCACATTCCACTTTCCCTCATATCCCCACCCAAATGAGATTAAATCCCCCTTA
The DNA here is from genome assembly GCF_018139145.2 of Gymnogyps californianus. NCBI lineage: Eukaryota > Metazoa > Chordata > Aves > Accipitriformes > Cathartidae > Gymnogyps > Gymnogyps californianus. The sequence goes on from NC_059484.1 coordinate 3,891,614, forward strand.
CAGTTGTTGATCTCTATTTACATGAAACAAATGTATCCTACAGTATTGTTTTGATACATGTATCAGTGCTTTTTGGCACAATACACAAATTTTATGCCTAGCTGAATATAAAGCGTGACTGTAGAGAAAAATAAATTGATAAATACAGCCATTTTTGAATTCTTCAGTTCTGTGGATTGCCACAGAACTTCCAGTTCTCAAGGCGTCTCCAAGCTTGTTTAGCTTTAAGACTTTAGAGAAGGAAAAGAGTTTGTGAAATAACTAAGCCTGGAGCTCAGAAACTGCATCTCATTTCAGAAATGTTTGAAATGTTCTCATTTAACAGTTTCTGAAATGAAATACAGCAGACTTCCAGGTCTGCAACATCTTGTCCTAATTTGCAATGCAAAGTTTTACAAAAACTTAATAGAATTTAAGGTTTTTTGTTTTTTTTTTTTTTTTTTTGAAATCCAGAGAATCATTCTTCCAGTCTCAGAGACTGGCCCTAGCAATAAATAAGGAGGCTGAATTACTTCATTCATGTTAGGTACCATATCTCAGGGCAGTTTAAGACACAGAGGAACACACTGGTACTTGCTGCTCATCATCACAGTAGAAGATGCTTTGCAGCACTGCCCTTATACAGACACTGACATCATTCTTCCTATATAACAAATCGCTTTACATTGTGGTAATACGGCATTTCAAAATATGTCAGTTCGGTTTCTTGCATCAAAATGAGAAATGTCTAGTGTACTGTACTAAACTTTATGACTTTCTAGTAGGTATATTAAGATCTAATCACATAGCTGAGAGAATGACTCTTACTTGCATGCTAGCAATTAATGTTGAAATAGGCAAACTATACAAGAGAGGGAAATATGGCTTAAGATTCTTTTTCCCATACTATGAAATACAGGAGAGACTTCCAATCTTACCCTTACCACAGTGCTGTAGGTGACATTGCTGTAAAACATGAGGAATTGTGGGGTTTTTTATTTGGGCTTTTTTGTTTTGTTTTTTTCTTTTTTTTTTCAGGGCAGGAAACATTCCTTACTAATATCCACAGTGTTTCAAAGTCCTTAAGTGCAGTGAGATTACCAACACCAAGTTTTCAAAATGTCTGGCTTGTGCAAACTAACTGAGAGCATTGAGATTCCTGTACAACAAGGGTTCAATTATTTCTGGTTTCTCAACTCTGAGAGCTGTCTCTGCAGCCTGTGAAGCTAGTTGATACCATCACAAGGTTTTCAATCTAAATTCAAATCAGGAGCTCCAAAAAGCAGAGATATGCAGTCGCTGCACTTTTGTTTAAGAAGAATTTAACAGCAGTAGCTGCACCTGAAAAGCACTACTCAACTCCACTTAAACCCCATTAGAGTAAAGCCAGATTTTGCTCACACTTGCTCCATAAAAGCAAACAGTGAATAATTCAAATGTTTCATTAATTTTGTAGGAACAGCGTAATGATAAAAGAGTACAAGTCTATAGCCTAAAGTGCATGATGCAGGCACAGTACTGACAACTTGGCTGAGATTGAAATTCACCTCTTGGAAGGGTTTTGTGAAAGAAGGGAGGATAGCACCTGGAGGAAGCTTCCCCCCACCTGTGAGGAACTAACTGCAATGAAGGCGCAGCAGCAGAAGGGAGATGCAGCTTAGGGATATTCAGAACAATCTGCCCAGTGTTGAGCCACTCATCACCCAGCCAGCGGCACAAATACCTTTTTCTTTTCCCTTCTCCAACTTGCTCTTTTTCCCCTCCAGCCAGGAACTGCCACATTAAATAACCACGCTATTGTTTGAGGCATTCTATGCAAAAGGTGTGTTTTTAGAGCTGGAGGTTTCAGGAGCATTACAAGGCTCATCTATGACCCCGGTGAAAGGCAGGGCTGGCTCTGTACCTCAGTATATGCAGCTAGGCTCGGAAAGTTAGAGCTGGCTTCGTTTCTGCTCCAAAACGGGCGTCGGGGGGGCACTCGGGGGTCCCGGGGCAGCGCCGGGCCCGGCTGCAGCACCTCGGCCTGCTGACAGGAACCGGTCACAGGCCGGCGGCGGGGAACGAGGGGACCGCTGGGAGGGGGCGCGCGCCGGCCGTTGGCGGGAACGCATGCTGAGGGCAGAAGGCACGGCCACGCTGACTGGAGGGAGGGCTGAGGCTGATGGCGGCTCTGGTGAGGACCCGGCGAGGCGCACGGCCGGCACTGCTGTGCCGCGGGGCATTAGGAGTCGCCTGTTCGTTTTCCTCGGAAGCCTTACCGTCCTGTGGCTGCGGGGGCCACTGGTGCCTGGAGTGGGGGGGGAGTGAGGCCCGAGTCCGTCCTCGGGGACACCAGTGAACCTCCACAGCTCAGGGCAGGATTGACAGTACCCGTGTCACGGCTAACAGCTCTTGGTCTAACTTTTCGTTGAAACTACAGTGACAGAGATACCAGAACCTTCCTGGAAATCTATTCTAGGTGGTTGCTACTCTTGTTATTTTATGTATATATATATATGAGAGCAGACACAGGTTATATTTTGAGAGTTCAGCATCTCTTAACGCTGCTCTCTGCAGAATAGTGCCTAAAGATTGACACAGTGTTTCAGGTGAGATCTTACCTCTCTGCCCTCATTTCCATCAGGCCAAGTTTGAAGTCTGTCTTCCACAGTACTTGTAGTCCCCAAAGCCTTGCTGCAGTCCAGTTATGGGACAGTTACTGCTGTTTCTGTTACGATGGTAATGGTGCCCTGTCAAGAAGGTGGCAGTTAGACTGGTTTGGCATGACTTTTTTTCCTGACAAATTCAGGTTAGCTGTTTTAAACTTTCACTTGGCATTTGAAAGATACGTATTTGCTAGCATGGTCAAAGGATTTTTCTTGGAATTCAGTTTAGCTGGCTGACTTATGAAAGATTTCTTCTTTCCCTCTCTCTTAAAAAAAAAAAAGAAGAAGAAGGAAAAAAGTGTGTACTTTCCAGCCTTTGCAATGCCTCAGCCGTTTTCTGTTGTAACCTAGAATGAATTGTCAGGTTTTATTAATTTAATGATTCATCTTAGTGCAACCTAAGTTGCTCTTTCTTCAGTTTAGCCAGAGTTTCTCATATTTGGTATTTGTATTTTCTATGAGAAAAAATTGCTAAGCTTTTGATAACTAGTTTTAGGATAACTAGTCCACTAGTTTTGTTATACCAGTGTTCTTTATTACAACCTCAGCATTTTGGCTTCATGCAAACAAAACTAACTCAGCAGCTGTAATCCAACTTGCTGGAAGAGGGCTGTAGTCGAAATACTGACTGGAGAACAAACTGATTAAAAATGAATACAGGGATCCTGATGGAAAAGTAAGGTTTGCAAGGGAGGATACTGTGAAGTACATAAAGTGTGATCTAGGCTACAAGGGAGGGACTGGACTTTCTTCATCACATAATGTCAGATGCAGAAAAATACTTCATAAGCAGACTTAAGATGTAAAATGGTGCAAACTGTTTGCAGTATTGAAATGAAGGAAATCTGAGTTGCTGGAACAAATGGTGTTGTGGAGACCCTGAAAGTGGAGGCTGGGTAGGCTGGATCAATTCCTGGACCAAGAGCTGGTTGGTAACAGGGGAAAAGCTGAAATTTTACTTTTATATGCATATAGTGATGATATGCAAAAACATGATTTGTGAGAACACTTCAGTATTTACTGCCTATCTCCAACTGAGCTTTACAGATCCTGTTGAGAATATCATAATATGTAACATTTTGCTCCTGTACAATAAACACTAACTAGGAAGCAGTTTTAATTTAAAGCCAGCTACGGTTTTGCTGTTTATAATAGTTAACAGACAATGACTAATTCGCTTAGCACGAATGAACACATCCTTAAATAGGTTTTACTGGTTTAACTACCTATTTCAGTTTCTAAGTGAGCAGCACTTGAAGTGATATCTAAAAATATAAGAAATATGATTTCTGTGTTTGTAAAAGCAACTCAGCTTAGATCTTCTACAAATTTGCACATCTTTTGATTTTGAACTGACTTCGGTGCGTAGGAGACTAGCAGGACTGATGAAAATAGTTATAGCTATCTGCACAAGAAATACAGATTAGATCTAGAAAAAACATCTGCACTCTTAGAATTCCAGTGTCTATGCATATACAAAATAGATATGATTGACTGGAATTTTTGGGGTCTGATTTTCCTCATAAATAACAAGCGTTTCATTTCCCAGCTATATCAGTAACACAATTTATGGTCTTCTTATAAGATCACTATCTTAAGTGCATATGCTTGACGTGGTCCCCCTTCTGCCCTGTATCATTGTTTACAAGGTCTCTCCTATCCACATCACCCTGCATCCTTTGCTTGCCATCCCAGTCTACCACCTCATCACTTGATTTTTGGTCATTATCTTCCTCCCCTATCATTCCTAGTTTATTTAATTTTCTGATTTTTTTTTTTTTAAACTATGGAGCATAACATATCCCAACCCCCCCCCAAAACCCTCAAGTTTTACCACAGAATAAAACTGTCTCTTGCTTTGTAGCAAACTAGTATACCTTGTTGCATGGGCACCACATGTCTGAGATAAATAATGACTCAAATGACTCCTTTTTTATAGCAGTGAAGATAGGCGTGAGATGCCTCATGCAATGAATTATTATTTTGGTTAAGGCCTAGATTACCTTGGCCTGTCTGATAACTTCTACCAAAGGGCTAATTTTCACAATAAATGTGGGCTTTTAATCGGAAGTTTTCTACAGCTCCCACAAAAACTTCTGATATAAGCTTTATGAAGCTTACCAGCTGCCTCCTCCTGCGTGCAGGGTAAGGCCATAAGCCACTTTGACCTGCACAGGAAGCAAATCCACGCCGCAGAAAGGATGCAACTTCTTAGTTCTCTATTGTCGTCCTGTCCCCTAGTGACAGTCATTTCCTTACAGCTTGCTGTGTAGCAAAATTGACACCTGACCAACACCAATCTCAAAATTCAAAGCAGAAAGACAGCCTTCTCTCTAGTGAAGACGAACTCAGACTGCTGAGAGCCTGTCAAGCTTTCACAAGCTGGCTTTCCAGGAATGGTACCATTCATTTGACTCAGTTTCCTCTGTACCAGATGAGCCATATCAAGAAAACCTGCCTGACTGCCAGTAAATCTTTAATTTAAATTTTATTATCAAACTCACTAGCTGTAACTGGAAAAGGTAACTGGAAGCATTATCTATTATGTTTAAAAATGCAGTTTGAGGATGCTATGTGTAGTATAAATTATGTTCCACATTTAATGAATGACCTGAAACAACTTTTCAGAAAAGTATGAGAAACACAGAACCTTCTATGACCTTCACTCCTTTGTATTGTTTGGGAGATCCCAGAGAGAGTATCTCCTAGATTAGAGTAGCATGCCTGGAGAGGCTTACCCTCCCCTCACCACTGGAAAGTGGCACAAAGAAGTCACCGATGGTAGCAAGACCCCGGAGGAAGGCATACGGAGCAAATGTTGTTCTGCATGGACACACTGGCAGCAGGCCGTGCAAGCATCATGCAGCTCTCCTGAAACAGAGTTCCCATGTAGATGATTTGGGCAAGCTCAGATTTCTGTATTACTTGTTCACTTGGCACTGATCTATGCCTAGTCAACAGTCTTTATATATGTGAACTTTAGCTTTGACTGGAACTTCACCTTGCATTGCCTCTAGGTGATTTAGACAAATTAACTTTCTCCTGTGCGGGCTGGTTTCTCTAAAACCAATGCTATCTCACTGGAGCTTTGTGTGCTATAACATTGCAATGCCCTAAGGCAGGGTTAGGCCATTTGTTTACATATAAACATGTGGCACACTCCACCTGTACAAGTGTTTGTTTTTGCATAGCTAGCAGATAACAGGGCTGTAAATTTTATTGCTAAATATTATAAACATAGATCTACGATTTTTTCCCCCAAGAATTGTGTTTTGGGCCTGATTCTGATCTCACTTTTACCAATTTTAGGTGGATATAGCAGGAACCTGTGACTTATACATGCATGAAATTAGGGTAAAACTCTGGTTTGCTTTTCAATAGTACTGATATTACTTGTGGGTTTTGTTTAACATAATATAAACAATTTTTTAAAAAAAATTATTAGGTAATTTTTCAGCAAGATGCAAACATAAATTATTAAAATAATATATTTATTTACATAATTTTCCATTCAATGCCTTATTATATATCCATACTGTATAATGAATATAACATTTTTTGACAGTGTTATGAGAATGACTATTTCTGTTTTTCTCTATTCTATACATTACTGGGTTGTGTCTTTTTCCTGAAAATGCCTCTATCTAAATGTGCATTAACACAGATATTTTTCCCCATTGTTTTTCCTTCTATAGATTCAGAATTCATCACCACAGAGAGCTGCTATTGCTGCCTGGATCCTTCTCCACATTGTCTCAAACTGTCCAGGATTTTACGAGGTAATTTCAGTACTGTCACATCACACTTGAAACACAATATCTAAAATATGTGACTGTGTTTTCTTATTCATAGCATTAACATTTTGTACCATTTACATAATTTCTTAAGTTCCTGTAAAATTAAATAAATCATACACTAGAAGCTCTTTTTTTGGAAGGATACTCAAAAGTCTTGGGGGAAAAATTTGAACTACTTATTCGTAGAGAAAACATGTCTGTGTTAACGTAAAATTTGTTGATTTAGTTGCTCCAAAAATACCAGTGAAAACTTGAATTTGAATGTCTTTGTGGGCTTTCTACAGGAAAAAAAAGCATATGCAGACAAATGGGAAAGGCAAGTTTATGAGACATATTTGCATTTGATTTCAACCTCCAATTGCACAAGAAGCAGAATCATTACTGCACTGTTGAGCTTTCTTTCTTTCCTGAGTGGCTTTCAAATTTTGTTTCCAGTTTAGCTGCAAAAGCTAACAGCAGTATTGCAGTTGCAGTGGTGTGCAAGGGTTTGCTCTTCTGTTTGTATCTCTGGACACTATGAAACCCCTTTTCATACATGTTTCCTTTTCATTAACAGTACATATGGGGATGGGATATCATGTGCTTCTTTGCATACCATTATGAGTAGAAGGTCAGAGGCTTTAAGACCTACAATAATTTCAATTCAAATATGCCTTCTGAAGAATCCATTCAAGAAGGGAAACAAAAAGTAAAACTGAACACAACAAATATTAACTTCATAATGGTTTTAGGTTGTTCAGTCAATATTAAACTGATAAAAGTAATCTAGACAGAAGTAAATTATTTCAGAACACAACTTTACAGATTTATAGAGAGATTTTCATGATGAAAATAATGCATAACTAAGAGTGTTTATTTTTGCATGCTTCACTGTAATTTTCTACATTCTAAGATCATTAATATGCATGATTATATCTTTTTGTGCTTGGATTCTTAGGTTTCATGTGCTGTTTATGTTTGTAGTGGTATAAAAGGTTATTTTATTTGAAGGTACAGTGTCTTCACTTGTTATTACTTAAGTGATCTTCTATTACACAAGTGCTACAAATTGCATGGTAACAGAATTAATGCAGTCATGAACTATATGCCATAGACACTGGGAAATTGCAAATGCAGTTATGCTTGTATCACCAACTCAGCCAGTGGAAAGCCTCTTTATAAATGTGCATCATCAACACGCGAGGAATGTCCTAACGGGGTTCAGCTATTCCATAGCTTTTCTGCTTTTATCTTACAACTATTATGTGAAACAGGTTGAATTAAGGACTATATTTCTTGCAAAGTGCACCTGTTATACCATGGCAGGTGTAGGGTGCACCTGTTTACCAGCACTGATCAGAAGTAACTGCAGAATGATCAGTGCTGTTTAAATTCTGGTCCATTATAAGAGTGCTTTCTAACTAAATAATGACAGATGCAGAAGGTTAAAGAGAAGACAGCTCCTGCTGAGTCTAAAAATCTGTATAATGAGGTTAAAAAATATATACATATTTTGTAATTAAAAGTCTGATGTTGTAATTCTTTACAGAGCCATCACAATTCAGTTTAAGTAGGTCTGTTCACTGGAAATGCATGTTAACTCCTTTCTGCAGAAGAGGTAAGGAGGCATTATTGTTTCTTTAGGGGGCTGCACCAAGGAGATAATTACATGCTGTAAGATATAATCACACGGATAGAATAAGGAGTTTAGGGCAAAGCAGGATGATGATGTTTCTACTAATACCTTTGATTGTGGTATAGGGAACTGCATCGTGTTACAGTTTTTAACCAAGCACATAACAACCCAGGTATGCTGTGCCCTTCTTGTCCTCTCTGTGACTGTCAGCTGTCATGGTAACAACATTGCTGTCCAGACCAAAGGGGAAGGGATTTTAAAGTCTCTTAAATGGGAGAAATAACCAGGCAGGCCTTGGGGGTTATGTTTTGGGATAATGGGGTCCCACAATCAGAAGTGGGCATGGCAATTTTGAAATCTCTTCAAGATTTCTAGAACAGCCTTGATAATTGGAAAAGTCATTGAGAATTGTTCTTACTTTTAGATTATTGGTCTGCAAAGCCTTTAGATACTGGGTTCATAATAAAGTTAAAAGGCTTAAATGAATGAATGAATTTTGAATTTTTCAGAAGAATAGTATTGTATAAGTGAACATATACCCACTATTAAACAGAATCCATAGCATTAGTGAATTATTTTTTGATATCTTTTGAAATTGAGATAATCCTTCAGAGGAGCGTTAGGCAAATCACGGCATGTCTTTGCCTTGCCCAGAAGGCACACTTATTGTTCAGAATGACTGCTAGCATTACATGTCAAATTCAGACATCTCAGCTGTAAATTTCTTTCAGTCTCATTTCTGTTCAACATACACGTTGAGTCAAATCACGAGTGAAGCAGAAACAGTGCTTTAATATTAGCAGGTCATTCTCTTGCAATCCTGCTACTCCCAGTGATGCCATATAGACCCTGATGTACCACACATATAGACCACACTATTATGTACTGCTAATAGAAAGTTAATCTGACCCAGAACTATTCTGTTTCTAATTCTGAGAAATTCAGAACAAAATCTCGCTCCTCTGAGTTATTATATCTAGTTGAACACTACTATGAAGTGCAATGGTTCCTACAACTCAGGCTGATGACTGGAAAACCTTAGTCTTCTGCTGTTGATGACATTGAATCTTTCTAGACAGTAAGCAGCAGAAATATGATGAATTTCCCTGTACTTTCCCAAGCTGCTCTATTGAACAGACAAGAGAAGCTCAATCTGGGCCTTTAAAAAGACACCCATAGCATAAGAAAAAACCCTGTTAATTATCACATTAAATTTCAGACTTCATTCATGCAGGCTGTGCCAGCTTACTGCGTCACCTCAGATATGTCCACTCATTCCAAACCTCAGTTTTCAAATCAACAAAATGCAAATAAATGCATAATTTGCAGGACACTGATATTTTACAGGGAAGCCTAATGAAGATAATTTTATAAAGCATTTTCCTTCCTTTGGAAGCAAAACATACACTGGACACAAAGGAAAATATCAGACTGCATTTAATAGAGACAAAATCATTCTCTGTCACATATTAGCAGTGTTCAAATGTAAGTATAAAGCAGACAAAGCACCAAGTTTGTGAAGCCAGTCGACATAATTACGTAATTGCTGTGAGAGATTAATTGTTCTCACTGCAGTTCTACCAGGCAAATGGACTTCTGTGGATTTCTTTACCTTAATTGAGCTGTGCTGCCAAGTTCAGGCCATCTCTCGCTTCAGTCCCCTTCAATACAAGCCAGGCAGGTTCCTCTAGAAAAAGAAATACAAATAATTTTGTAAGATATTAATTAAAAGCTTGTGTATCTGGGCAAAAGACCGGGCTGTTAGGCTTTATCAAGTGGACTTTGTTTTTTCACAGTATGGGGAAAACTGATTCTGTCTTCCCCTCAGTTACTGGCATTTGTTTACTCATTGGTTCAAATTGATTCCATAAGCTTTTAAAGTTGGGCAGGACGGGTCGGATGCATAATGCAACTCTTTCTTCTGTTGTGGTCAGGATGGCCAAGTTGGTGTTTTCAATTTCTAATGAAAGATTTCATAGGAATAGCTGTTCTGCTTAGCAACTAGCTACCTGCATGAACTAGGAAAGCTCACTGAACTATCAACATAGACTTCTGTTTGGGCATTGTGTGAGCACGGTGAATGGTTGTAATGGTTTCATGATACCTTCTGCCTGCCCTTTCCTAAGAAGAAGGTACAGACTGACAATAGATTTCAAAAGTGAATAGTGGTTTTTTTAGTGTTTCAAAATGAAATAGACTCTAAAAACTGGAACTTTGGCAGATTTTTCAGTAGGTCACTCTCTACAATATCAGACAAATTACTCCTATGCCTTAAGTGTGGGCAAATTTGGAAAAAGTAGTCCAAAAACTCTGTGATGAAAAACTGTTTGGTTTTCAGGTGCATTTTCTTTTTAGGGAGTAATTTAAAGAAGGAGGATTTGTTTTTTCTTTTCAACTGTGGAAGCAGATGAACTGTGTTATTGACTGAAGAGGGTGACTACAATTAGGTGCTGTAGTTACTACAGTGGACTCTGTCTGGAGACACATCTGAGTGTCATTTGAACTGGAATCCACAGAATTATTGCAGCAGGAGCAGACATACTCCACCTAGATTTAGTCTACAACAAATATCAATGAGTGAAATACTACAGGTTCCCAGGCTCTAGAACTCTGCAGAAACTCTAGGCAACAGAAGCAGATGTCAGTGTATTTCACTGTGTGGAGTACAAGCAGATACATTCACTTTAGTTCACAATTCTACCTTAAATTTGTAATGCAGATTCAGGTACACTGGGAGATAATAACCAGCAATTGGCAAAAGCCTGCTTCCAGGAGTAACTTCTGGCCCTTTTCACCAACTCTGATGCAGTTTCGTAAGCAACCTTTAAAACTGGGCTGTTCCATTATTTGTATTTAATTACACATGCATTTAATTTTCATTTTTAATTTGTGCATGGCTCGTTTTCTCTGTTCTATCAATGTAATTATCCCATTCTCTTAAAAAAACCTGCCAAGTCCAAAGTGCCAGTGACTCCTTTTCAACCCAAGTGTGCATCTACAGTACATGGTTAAAGCTTGCAAAAGACCCAGAGGACTGAGTGAATCTAGAGTATAAGCTGTTCTGATATCAGATATGAACCCTGATTCAGTGTAAATCATACTCCTTTGTTCATGAGCTTTGGGAAAAAGTAGTGAGCAAGGAGGACCATGTTGAAAGTTGTATAATGCAGCCCATCTCCCTTCCCCCAACACACACTTATTTTTAAAACTTTTGAGAATTTGAAACAGCTTAGAATTTTCATACATTCTTTCTTGGAATATATGATGAAACTGTGCCATAGAGCAGTTTAGCTAAATACAGAATTTGCTTGCAATTATGTGAGACCATGCATGAAACTTTGTGACAGAAGCCTTGGTAGCAATGTTAGTTTAAGAAGTTCCTGAGTTATTTCCCAGCCTCTGCCTATTCAGTCTCACCCTTGCTCCACAAAGTACTGCTCCTGCCATTAAATCCTCCAGCTTGTTACAGGAATGTGTGAAGCAGTGAATGGAGACAGGGTAAAATACGTACCACCCTTGTTTTTTGTTTTGGGTTTTCTCCTTACCAGGAAAACATTGAGTTTAATAAGCACAACTCGGAGACAGTGTACTGGGGCTTAAAACTTAATTTTCATAGAACTTCAGGAGTACTTAAAGATTAGCACTTGCTTAACTGCTTTACCTTATATGATTCAAATCCAGCCTGTACATTTTTGCAGAATTCTTTGCACATAGTACCACAGACCTGTGTTTTTTGTACGTACAACTGAAATCTAATATCAAACCTTTTTATAAATTTTAGGTGAAAAATGTCGTTTCCAAATATAATTTGGAAACCCAAACTAGTTAGCAGATGAATAATCTCAATAAATATATTGTAAAAATGTAGTAATACAGTGGACAGCTTTACTGTTGGATCACATAGGTAAGAATAATGACACCCCAGCCACCCAAGGAACTCTGAAAGTCATGCAGAAACCACTGTAACATTAATGTTCACAAACTACAAGAGGTAGTTAATACTTCTGCTGTCATTCGTGTGTCTAAAACAAAAACTTGGAAAATTCAGAAGTTGCAGACTTCTTGTTTGCTCATTGGTGCTCTGAATTCACACTCCAGGGTTTAGGTCAGCCCTTTCTCTGTCATGTTTGTTGGTGTTATTCCCCCTCTAAGCAGTTATTTGGGGTAACAGGCCACTCCAGCCACCACCTGTCCCACATGGCAATAAGGAAATAACAGCAGTATTAAAGGATTAATCTGACTGCAACCGGTGGCTTCTATTTCACTCATGTTCCAGAATTTTCATGTTTCTATCACTGCATTTCTAACTTTGCTTTTGCTTAAGTAGACCTGACCTATGCTATCCACAGCCTGCTTGACTGCTTCATTTTCATATTATCAGTTATCATCAACAGGTTTTTCCACAGCTATGACCTTATTTTTCCCCTTCTGCGCAGGGTTAGGAATGTTAAATACACTTCGATAGAGGGGGGAAAAAAAGAAGTCCTGATTGATAGTAGTCTGAGAGCTTTCAGCCTTTAAGAGCTACCTTACTAACTTGACAGGGGGTAAAAGACCATGCCTCTTTGCATATTTATTTGCTTTAATATCAACATCCAAAATTGCATAAATTTACAATATTTGCTTTAAATAACATTCTATATGAAAACCAGAAATAACATATTGTAAGCGAACCTGCAGATGACTTACCTGCAGGTCTTATCCTTGCAGGTCCTATCCTTGCCTGCAAGGTCCTATCCTTGCTTGTGGGGAGAAGATTACAGGTTGTCATGCTCTTTGGCTGCATCCATTTTATACCAAAATGGTTTAAAAATACTGAAGGATACACATGGTATACCAGGAAAAAAATAACTGCTCTGCATGCCTGCTTATCACATATCTACTTACGGTGTATGGAGACAGGATTCGATAAATCCAGATTTGAAGAGTATATTGCTCCATAACTAGCCAGAGTTAGGTCATATTTGCCACTTCCAAACAGAACTGGAGATGATTTTGTGGTTCTGGAAATATGTTCAGGTTTTGTAAGCTTTGCATTTTTCCTTAGAACAAATCTGGGATCAATAAAACTTAATGCTTACACCAAATAGGAAGTGAACATCACCTGTTTACTAATGAGGCCATATGTGAGATGACATATAAGTTAAAATAGTCTCAGTACATAACATCTTTTAGAGCTGTAACTCTGTATGCTGTCTATCACAGCACTATGAATGGAGATGGCTTTCAGTGCAAAGTGAGATACTTTTTCAGAGAAACAATTAAATAGGCATGCTAGTCCTATCAAAGAACCTGGCATTTTAGAACACACAAGACTAACCCTGTAGCAACCCGGTAAGTTTTCTATAGGTGACAAGAGAAGTGTCAGATAAATTTTGCTCTAAAGTTTTCGTGTTATAGAGAGGGAAAGAAATTAAATATTTGATGGAAATGAGTGAGGATCATGTAGCATGCCAGGAATCGGTAGTTTTCAATATTTGCATTTGCATGCAGGATGTGTGTTTGTTCACCATCTTTTACAAGTGGTATTCAGTCCACATAAAGAGACATATGACTCCTTTAACATCCATGTTTGCATTGTCAACCTGATAGAATTGCGTAGGAATAAACCCAATAAATTTAAATGAAAAATAATGCTCATTTTATCGCTCATTAAAGTAGGTCTACCCAATTTAACTCAAAGTAAGATCTGTGATAAGGCCAGCTTATTAGTATTAATTTTAACTCATCCTGTAGAATTTTGTAGTTAAGATACTTTCTATTAGATTATGTAATATCATCTGAACAAAAAAAAGACCCTAAAAATCTCACCTTTGTGGAAATGTTACCTATTTCACTGCAGAAGTGAAATCATCATGCAAGTTCAGGGGTTAAAGAAGTTTGAGCATCCTAAAGACATCCCCAATCTGGGAAGGAACACTTGTTTCCAGTGCCAAAATTAAAGAGCAGGTCCAGGAGAATTCCTCAGACCTGAGCTAAATAGGGCTATTCACAGTTGTGGCAGGCCTAGGGTAGGGAAGGATCTCAGAATACCCTCATTGCAGCTGAAGCCACAGTGTCCCCTACAAAGCAACAGACAGGGAGACTGAGTAAATATCAAACCCCTCATCCTTTCTTCTTCCATGCAAGAATTGTGCTAAACTTTTATTTTTTTAAATAAAAGTAAGACCTATAATTAGAGATCTGCTCACTTGTGATACAGTGAAATGCAGGTATGTCTTACGGGCACAATAGTTTAAGTTGAGTTAGATGATGGCATTATAAGCATTAAATAACCAGGTTCCCAGTTGACAAGGAAAAAAAAAAAAGATATCCCTCCCCCTTCTTTGAACTTCTTGCATTCTTAGCATTCTTTCCATAAATCATTTAATAGCTGCCCTATTCATAGGAAAATGTATTGCTGAAGCTAAACGGTGGGGTTTTTTTTCCCTTCATTCTCATTGGAAGGAAGCATAATAAATTAAGCCTGATTTGCATGCAAGTTTGCATACACAAAACTCTTGTCATGAACTAGCAAACAATAAGCTGCTCATGTCAGAACACATTGTTCAAACAACAGCATAAAATAGCTACTGAGCTGTAAGGCACATCAGTATTAGCCTACTGCTCTGTGTTACTGATACTTTGCCACAACAAATCTACACCTCTACAAAGGCAACAAAAAGAAATAAACTCAGCAGCTTTGTATCTCTCATTGTGCTGCAGTCCAAATTGCTTTGTGGCACATCCTGACAAGAGGGAAATTCTGAGTCCTAGATGAACGTGTATGCAGAATATGTAAGTATAAAAAGCTTTCCCTGATGACACAAATGTTACCCCTCTCTTTCAATGTGCCTGAAAGCATACAGCAGTTCATTTATTGGGCAATGTATAATTAGCTACTATCTGTGTAATGTTGCCATGAAACTTTTGGCATTACAATGTTGAGCAGATTGCTTCTGCAACTGGTGACTTCGCAGGAGTAAAAGCATGTTACTAGTCCAGCTGGACACGCTGATATCATAGGTCACCTAGACACAATTTCAAACACGGGGTAAAACTCTCTTGACGTGGCATGTAGTTACATCAGAGCTTCTGACAGCTCTTCATGGAAAGTATCAGCATGCCAAGGTTTAGCTCTGTTTACCTCTTGGAACTACACATGCAGAGTTTGATGCTAACACCTGCTCAGTGCCTGCTTACCTTACTTATCTTCTGGAATCTGTCAGAGGAACAGAAGTAAGGGGAACTAATTACTGTAAGTCATCACTAGTAACTAGGAGACAGCAGGAGAGGTTTTTGGCTGGAAAGGATTGAATGAGAGCAGTAGTAACAGTTCGGGGCAGTTACCTAACCAAAGCGTGCCTAACATTTGAAGAATATTGCTGGCAGTCTTTGTCACACAGTGAAAGTACATTTAAAAAAATGTAAAAAGACATTAAGTGCAGAGAGCTTCTGTCATCCTAGGGTTAGGGTGCTCCCTTCAGATTGCATCTGAAACATTTAGCAGAAATGAAGGACCACTTCCAACATTAAGAAACTGTGCAGCAGACAGACTTCACTATTTGCTTTGGCAACCATTTCCACTTAAAATGCACTCAGCTTACACTGCATAAAGCTATTTATTTTCCTATGAGCAAAACACATGCATACAGAATTTCCTGGCCTCCTGGTTCTATGATTGTATGAACTGAGGTAGCTGATTTTGCACTGCCTCCTGTACTTTTCCTTGTGACTTTTGACTCTGGCTGTTGTGTGAATGTGCTGCCCTACCAACTGCAGGTCTGATCTCTTTCAGTCTACTATGGCAATCCTACATGCCCACAACAATATTTAAATCATTCAGGTTCCCCGCTTCATCTGCCACTGAACTACAGTTGTACCTGGTATGAAATGGACGTTTCACAGGTGAAAGCAATGCCATGTTACATTTTAAGGACATGATGTTAATAAGCATAGCTCCTAAACTTAAATTTGAAAACCCGTCCAGGGACCTAGAATACTGTTAGGTAAATTAAGATATGGCAAGGACAGTATAGGCAATTCAATTATATGGATCACAAACTTTAAACTGGGACCAAAATGATTAGGAGCTCAGTTATAAGGTATTCTGGTAGTTTAGGATTGCATCATTACCTGCTCACACTGATCTTTTTGACTCAGAGAAGAATATATACCTATAATACCTCCTTTTCCATGGTTGTCAAAGAGATGTGATTCCATGGGATTACAACTAACATGGGCACATCTGTTCTAGCAGAAAGGTTATAATTGTGCAGCATAGAGAGCACTCATTTCCTAAGCAGCACCTAAGAGCCTATGTACTAGCAAGTGCTTTGCTGCTTTGAATTAAGAGGAGCAGGTTAGCAACTGTCATCCATCCTATGCTAAACCTGAGACTAAAAATCAACAGTAAGAGAATGAGAACAATTAGAGGGACAGACGGGAGACAGATACAAATAATTTCGGAAAAAATGTAAGGATCGTGGCATGAACCAAAAAGATGCTGGTGTAATTTAGCATGTCCTCAACAATTTTTTTTTTCCCTTGCATGTTTATGTTTACTCATGTGCTAATCTTAAAAATTGACTCAGGCTTATGCTACTCAGCTGTTCTGTTGATTGTTCCAGTGATGATAATAGGTTAAAAAAATGGGGTTTGTTAAGTTAAAAAAGGGATAAAAGATCAGATCAACTCTGGCTTGATTTTTGTGCTACTAATTTAAATCAAAGCAGTTAGATGGCCTGCTTGATTCATGGGTATGCTAAGAATATCAGATGCCTAACATCAACTGGAGACATAAAATTGTAAACTAAAAAGCTGGTGGGTGTAAAATTACTGGAGCAAGAAGAGAAAAAGAAAGAGCAAAAGCAGTTGAAAATAAGATCTTATTAATGTAAAACAGGATTATGAATATGCTCTGCTGCACACACCCACACCCTACAAGTGCTTTAGAGGCCTGTAAAGATTCTTCAGCTCTCCATTCATTTAGTTTCTGCTACTACAAATAGAAAATTAAGTATTTGATTTCCACGTACCATTTCCAACACTAGATTTTGGTAAGGACTTAGCAGGCAACAGGTTCAATTTTTGCTCATCTGATGGTCGTTTCTGACAAAAGACAGTATTTATCTCTCTGAGCAGAGAAAAATTTCGGTGAGTGGGGAAGCATTTTAGAGTGGTATATACAAATACCATTGTAAAAGAAAAATCAGGAAAAACAATCCATCAGTTAATCACTGCCTTAGGCCTCAATCTAGCAAACTACTGTGTACTTGCAGAGGCCTTCTGAAGCCAAAGAGCATTAAGAGGAGTTCTGAGGCCCACATGTTGAGCTCTCCAGTTGCAGTTTAAATAGAGAGGAGTTGGGGTTCTTGGTACTTTGGAAGACCACTCCATGAGAGAATATTTTATCAGGAATCTTTGTCAAAGGAACAATTAACAGTTTTTTACCAATTAATTTAAATAGGAAATGAGTAGCATGCAGGTTAGAAATTAGGATTAGCTACTTCTAGATTTGGCTTGACTTGCTGCCTTGCTTCTTAAAGAGCAATGGATATCATATGCTGCACAAGGCCAAAACCATAGTTTGCAGCAGAGAGATTTGCAGAGGAATGCTTTTAGGATTTAAAAAGAATCAAAACCAAGCTGAGGTAAAGCGTAATTTGTATTGCAATTTAGCCAACACAAGACATGCAAAAATTAGTTTTAGAGAGGTATTCTGAAAATTCATTTGCACAGGATAGCAGCAGGCAGTACATTGTGCAAGTCCCTCAGGAAGAGTTGTTTGGGTAGATGAAAGTCCTTACCACCTTACAACTAGATACGCAACGTAAATAAGAAAAACTTAAGTGTCTTTCTGTGCAGGTACTGACAGTCCTGCAGGTTTCTAGCACATGACAAGTACCAGCTGAGATGTGCTTAACAGCAATACCTCCAGGACTACAGCGATACAGATTCTTACAGCTGTCAGCAGGGAAAGCTAGAGGTTATGAGAAGCGTACAGCAGGCTCTTGGTTCATACTTTACAGATCTTGAGGTGTGGCTACTTAGGCAAAAAAATCACATGGGTCCGGGTCAGCTGTTTCCAAGATCCATTGGAAACGGTTGTAAGGATTGCTGTGAAGTGACATAAACTGGCAGTGTTATGAATTGGCAAGCCTACTGGGAAGAAGTTCATTATTTTATTGAAAACTCTTTTTATGATAGTTTGCACAGTGTCCTGCAGTTTCTTTTTCTAATATTTTTTCATACATGATCAAAGAACTAAGAAGGTCATGCTACATTTGGAAAACTAGGTAAACAATAAGCAGACATTTATATTGCTAATTGTTTACCGAGCATTGAAAGACTGTTCATCACTGCTTCAAGAGGCTGCAGCATTTTAGATTTTTTTGGTGTGTGATTTAGAAGTCTCCCATTGTTTACAGAAAGCAACCATGGTTTGCAATACCCACACCAAATTTTTCCTCTCTCTTACAAAATGGTTTCACAGGGCAGTGTGCGCTGGCTGTCACTTGCCACTGATGAAATGGAGAAGGTTCTGTCCCCCGGCCCTGCAGTCTGTCACAAAGTATGATGCATCTGCACACTGAAGTCTGTCATCATAATCACCCCAAAATTGCTTCAGCCCAAACTATTTAGGTTAATGTTAGCAAGTCTTAGTAGCATTTTTCTTGAGCTGAGTTCAGTCTGACTGAATCAAAGTAAGAAATGATTACTTAAGCATTTGTGCAGGTAGAGTTATTAGGATGCGAAAGGCACTAACCACCTACAGGAGGGAGTGATGAGTGGTGGAAAGTTCACATGCAGCCAGAACAGTGAAGCAGCAGCTTCAAAGTGAATATTAAACCCTGCATTCATAATCTAGGCAAACCATTACCATTAATAAAGTAAATACCAGCATAGAATGATCTTTGACTTCTTTGCCTAATCCAGTAAAAAGCTCCACAACAAGCTTGGCCCTTAAAATAAATATGAAGCACAAAGTAAAATGCCATGCAGATTACATTTCCTGCATATTGACTGTAACAAGAGATTTAGCAGATCTTACTGCTAACAGCTCTCCATTGTATCCTCATCATTAGTGCAAACTTTGCATCTAATGTTGCTCCTCTGCACTTTTCTCCTAAGCTGCCTGCCATTACCTGATCAACAAACTGATTTGGATTTGGCAGATGAGCGAGTCTCACATTTACGTTATGTTGTTGTGGCTTCATTTTGCTTAAATCTATTGGGTTTTTTTGTTTGGTTGGGTTTTTTTTTTTTTAAATAAAGATTGTTGATTACAAAACATGTTCACAGCGTAACAGGTTTAGCAAAATTTCTTGAGTTGTAGATGGGGCTCTACCTGGACTGCTGGGGCATGAAGGACCCTGAAAGCTCCATGTTCTCAGCTAAAGCAGCACCTTGTATTGCAGGACTCCAGGGTTTGCAACTGATCCCATGACTATGTGGAACAACCCTGAGGCTGTAGTAGAAGGTATCCCTGGCTGCCCAGATCTCTGCTGTGAAACCCCAAATAGCTAACACGGTTTGGGTTTCAACACCCTCCCTGCCACTAGAGCCAGGGCTGAAGAGTCACAGACTCCACTGCTGCAGACCCAGGACACGGAACCAGGAAACTGTGGAATAAGAACCCAGGGAAGGTGTTTCTAACAAGGTCAATGACAGTGAAGCTGCTCCAGGGATTCAGCAGCAGTATACCTCAGACATATGTAGGAACTCGTTAACTCATGATTAGTCAACACACACTGCCTGCCAGTGAAGGCTTCTAATATTTGCAGTTTTACTATGGCAGAAGGAAAGCACAGTAACCTATTCTGACCACTTTAGGGCTGGATGCATTTGTGCTAAGATGGGAGCAGCCTTTAAGAGTTAACTCGACGTTTAAACCAGGAACAAATAATTGCAGAGTCATGGACACAGTGTCCACAGTGGTATGTGAAGATAGCTGCATCTCAACACAAAACACACTCTAAGAATGAAAATAATCAATCAAGAATCTTTACAGACAAAACTACTCCGAGTTCTTGTAGCCTAAATTCTCTTTTCAAGCAGCATCAGTCAGTAAATATGTTTGTAAATCAGACTATAGGTCCGTAAAGATCAGCAATGTTTTAAATATATTTTAGTTATAGGTCCTAGTTTAACGGCTTCCTTAATAGCATACTTAAAAACAACAAAAAAAGCCAAAAAACCACCCCTAAAAACCAGATGCTTTGCCCTCCAAAAGCCATATGTTTACCATATTGGTAAAATACACAAATAGGAGCATTACCTTTGACAGAGCAGTGCTGCTGCTCATATAAGAACGGTAGTTAAGTTTCCCTGCAGGTGCTAGACTCATGTGCAGTAGCTCCAGGAACGTATCAATATGGCTGGTTATCAAAACCAATTCTCTCTGAAAAACACAAAAATACAGATGAAGAAGAGCGCTCCTAATTTATTTTGTTACCAAGTAGTTCTGTTTTGAAGAGAAATAGGATTACATCGCATGCGATCATCTTTCCACTCCTCCTTGAACAGCAGCTTCATCAATTGAGCTGATGTGTCAAGCCAGCTGAATGGTTGCAGAGGAGCTAGTTAGTATCTGTGGTCAGGGAACCCACTGGAAAACTTACCTTTGTCTGTGAAGAACTGGCATTTTGGCAGCACTTCCTCATTACGCATAAGCCAAAACTGGTATTTGGTTGACAGCATCTGGGAAGCAATGAGGCACAAACTCTTGTCCTTTTGTATAACTGTATGGATTTCCTTTTATTATTTGGGACTGGGAACTAGGGGAGTCAAACAAAATGCTGAGTGACAAAGGAGTTGCTTTTTACTGTCTGCTGTTGTTTAGCAACATCATTCTTCTTAGCATAATTTGTACCTTATTTTTCGCCACACTTCTGCTCTGTAAGTCCATAATGGAACATTTTCCATTTCAGCACTAAAGAAATCCATTTCCTCTCAGTTTTGTGAACCATATACTCCACAGGAACTATATTTCTGGGCAAGTTGTTGTATGTCTGCTGAATCCAAGACGTAACAGCACTGACTGAATGCATTTCTCAGTTGTCACACGAGCAAGTCTCTCTACAAAAAATGCTGCCAGCTGCTGAGTTGCAGGCATATTATGGCCTACCTACTGGGCTGCGATTCTTGGAAGGGCTGTAAAATTCTGAGGGCAGGAGTTACAGCTCAGGCCTCAGCACGTGCCTGACTTCAGAGAACCTTATAATCATGGCAGAAGGACACCACCAGAAGGTCATTTTATTTTTTTCTTAAGCAACAATGTTAGCAGGGTAGGTAGGTTTCAACTCCCAAGTGAGAACTTACGATAGTGGGTACAAAACTATGAATAGTCAGGGCAGCCTTGATAGAATGTTTAAATGTAAAAAATAAAATAATAAATAAGAATGCAGAAAAGACTGCAGTCATATTGGCCAATTGGCATGTGAAAATACAGTCTGGTTTCTGAAATTTTAAATGATCGGCACCACTTAGCTCCAGCAGGGAAGTTCAAAGGATAATTTTTATTTAGTGATAGTATTTTACATAATAGCAGCCAATTATATTCCTCAGGCATGCAAATTTTGATTGCCTAGACATACGCTATCTCAGTCTCTGACCTTCTGTGACTATTATACTGCTCTTTCATCAGGCAAATTGCTCAACTCAAACTATTAAGGAGACTTTTAAAGACCTAACTAGTATAGTACACACACAGGTACACACTCTTCTATACAAATACTTTATTAAAAATGCTTCTAGGGTGGCCTGTAACAAAACTATGCCCATGTAGAGTAAAAAAAAAAAAAATCAAGGCAAAATGGTATCTATTACAACGCATTAATATGTTTTCTGTCATTCCAGAAGTCTGGCCAGTGCCCAGATGTGAACAGTTAAACTTGCCATCTATGTATGCTGCAGGCTATATCCAGTTTGAGATATTACTCTACATAAATGTGGAACTTGATTCAAGTCTTGGTTTGAAAAAACTTCATATATATTTTGAAATTTTGTTTGTGGCTACAGTGGAGTGTAGGAAAATAAGCATTATTTCCAATATTTACACAAGGACAAACAGCACGGACTTTTACAAAATGAAAAAAAAAATACAGTACAGGGACTTTTTACAATATCTGCAATTTATACTTTGAAAGATCCAGCCTTTGGAATTGAAACTCAGAGACAGTTAAACTTTCTACCTCCCCTTTCTTCTTCCCTCTCCCACTCTCAGTATTCAAATTCTTTACTCAGTAGAAATGATTCACGTACAATGTTAAGATAGAACAAATGTGTTTTCGTCTTAGAAAACACATGTATTAAATATATATATTCAGGACAGATCCTGTTTTCCTTCTGTGAATAGATTTGCATGTGTAAGGCAAAAAAAAAAAATTGACCCTGTAATTAGAATTGAAAACATTAAGATCCAGCTGCACCAGCAGAAGACAATTCCATTATATTTTGTTATGCTTCCCTTCAGTTTCAAAATGACTGTTGCGTTCATGATGCTGCTAGCTTGCTTCACAGCCGTATTCCCCTTGGGGTTGAAAGGGGATCAAAATTTAGACAATGTGTACACTAGTATGAGAGAAAACCAAAGACAGCACCCGCTATTCAAGTGTTTGTTGTTACTCACTATACAGTAGTTTTTATTATAGATTCTTCAGTGTCTCAGAATAGCTTTGGCCAAATAAGAACTTGCTAAGCATGTCTAGTACAGGCAGCCTATATCAGCAACAGAGGATATTTAGAGATATAACCACATTTCTATTTAGAGATATAACCACATTTCTATTAGCACTTTAAAAGCATAGCAATATTAGTACCATGCCAGAAAAAAGCTTCATGCCTAAGGCAAACAGTAACTTCTCAGGGATGTCTGTGGAGGACCATGGTTGGCAGCAATACAAGCACAGCGTCTCGGGAGAACTCTTCACTACTCTTGCTGTTATGATCCCTGATTTTTTATGTGGAGCTGCCACATGTGGAGTGTTTGTGATTTGAATAAGTATAATGGGTAACAAGTTTGCGGCTGTCAGAAGGCAGGATGCAGTGTGAGTCCCAGAGACAACAGGCTAACACTAATCATCTGCCCACAGATCATTTCCTCTCATAAATAGCTATACTTTGGTGTCTTAGAATCCTTCATTTAAACGTCTGTTCCTTCCCTGGAATACAGCGTGTTGTTTGTGCTGATACTGCTGTAAAAATGAGTGTTAAACTGGTTGAGCACAGAGTTGCTGTAGCCAAGGTGGCTAGAAGGCATAGAATTGGACCACTCTCCCACACCATGACTGGGGATATTAGAGAGTGGAGAGTAGGAATTAAAGCCTACCATATTCTGTCCCATTTTGTCAATGGGTTCAGTGTTGAGTCCCAAAGGCACTGACCGGCTCCCTGAGTTAGAGCCGTTAACATATGCAGTCATACTGGAGAGGAAGTTACTGAGGCATGGGCTACTAGAAGATGGAGGTGGAGATCCTTTCTCAGGTGAATTGTCAGTCCCGGATGATGAGTTTTCCAAGATATCCTGATGCTCTACAGCTTTGGGGCTGCCAGTCAGGGCACTATCCTCTGATTTCTCAGATGCAAGAGTGGCAGCACTAGCCCCAATGTCAGACTTCCTTTTCCTCTTTCTGCGAAAGTTTCCATTGTCAAACATCTTTTCACAGTTCGGGTCCAGAGTCCAGTAATTCCCTTTTCCTGTCAAAGGAGACAAAAGCACATTTTTAGTTTAAAAATATGCACACAGACAGCAAAGAGCAGTCATCTAGCGCTTTACAACGTTTCTCTCATTGCACAGAAACAGAACAATTGCATGAGCAAAAGACATATGTATTTTTCAATCACACAAAAGCAGCAGTCTGTTGAATTCAGAAAAAAATTGAAAAGTTTTGGGCTGTATCCTTTAGCCATGACCCTTCACACAGGTAAAACTACAAGTGGAGCCACTGGGAGGGCTTTTTGTTTTGTTTTCTTGGTGAGGGAAGGAGGTTTTCAGTATGTAGCTGGTCCTCTGAATTTACAGCAGAGAGTAATCAAATCCCATACTGGACTGCTCCTCCAGCTTCAGTGGGGTAGGATAGGTTTCTAACAAGACAGAACCAGATTTTTGGCCCTCTGTGGCAGCATAATTGAATGGTTTTTAAATGTTCCCAATGGTTCTTAACAACTATTGACAGAAAACAATAAATAAAGGAACAATCTGACAGCATATCAGCCAAAGGGTTGAAAACAGCAGAGGTGTGATTCCAAGCAAAACGCTACTTGAAACAAACAAAATAAAAGCAGCCTGCTCTCCTCTTGTGAATTATTGTTGACTCCCTAAAGCTACTGGATATCTTTGACAAATCTGAGTTTGCCTTATCCCCTTTCCATGAATTCCCAGTTAAGTTTGACATAAGTCACATGCATTACACCAAATGGGTTTTGAATGTGACTTGCTCAGTTAGGCTGCTCCTGTGCTTGCTGAGCCTCATGCTCAGCACATCATTGATCAGTTCTCAGGAAAACCTAGAGCAGCAGAGAATCCCCTTCCCTGCAGAGATTTAATAGCAACACTGATTCAGACCTCAACTATGAATAGTTGCCTTCTGGTTCAGACCTACGAAAATAGAAGAGCAACTATGTGTATGTCCTGTATCTAGGCTATTATGTCTCTTTACAATGTATTAGGCATTTTTAAATTAAACAAGTTTAATAAGAGGGGGGGAAAAAGAGGGGGAGAGCTATACCTGGATCGTCTTCGTCTCGGGGCACCTTCTTGAAGCAGTCGTTGAGAGACAAGTTGTGCCGTATGGAGTTCTGCCAGCCAGCTTTGCTTTTGTTATAAAACGGGAAGTTGTCAGCCACATACTGGTAGATCTGACTGAGAGTCAGCCTCTTTTCAGGTGCTCCATGGATAGCCATGGCAATAAGTGCAGAGTAGGAGTAAGGTGGTCTAACCAACTTCATAAGCTCTTCTTGGGACGGGAGAGGAAGCCAGCCAAGGTCAGTTCCTCCCAAGCCGTGCATGTTAGGCAAGAGCTGCCTTTGCATCCCGTAAGACTGAGGAATGAAGGGACTGGCATTGGATCCTGGGAGATATGGCGGTGGGGTAATGGAAGGTCCATTTAGCCAGAGGTAAGGATTGGGAGTGGCGTTGTAATCCGTTGTCTCAAAGGTGCTCGGTCGCTGTGGACTAGGGATATTCTGTGGATGGAAAAAGTTCTCATAGTAGATACTCATCTCTGGAGGTTCTTGACCAATATTTGGAAATTGTGGGCTGCAGCGTGGTGGAGAGTGCGTTTGTGGATCAAAGGAGCTCATGCTCTAACACAGGCAGCTGATACGTTATGACACACCTGTGCTAGTGCTCCTTTCCTGAGACAGGTGCATCACCTGTGCCTTTCCCTACTACTTATGCACCTGTAAATGTTTCAGCTTGTGCTGCAGGCTCCACCCCACAGCCCTGAGTGGCTGCAGATGAGGACGATATCCTTTTTGGAATGCTGGCAGTCCCGGCCAGTCATTGATGTCACATCAACCAAACGTGAAAGTTACAACTGTTTATCTTCTTAAATGAATGAAGGAATTTTCCACTAATGTGATGCACATAAAGAAAGCCTAAGGTGCCTTGGAGTTGAAACTCCTCATCAGAGATCCTCCTTTTTCTACCTTTCACAATGAAGCTTTAGCATTTAGTATTTCTTTCTTTTTAAAGAAAAGCCATTTTGTGCTGCTGCTAGTAACACCTCAGAATGCAAAAGCCATTGTCACTTGTCAATGAAACAGTAGGCATATATATACTTAAAAAAAAAAAAAGAAAAAAGGTCAAACCTCTTTTTCTTTCTGTAATTTTAATTGCAGAGTTGCTTGTACTTCCCCCTAGGCAATCACAGTACTACCGGCAAATTCTGTAGCTGGTTACTCACGTGAGTAATCTTACTGATATAAATGGAATTACTCCCTAAAGTAAGGATTAATCTTGTGAGAAAAAAATTTCAAGCTTAATCATCAAACCTTTCTTTAGAGCTTAAATTGGTGAACTGAGATGGGAAGTCATTATTTGCTGCTTCCTCTTTGCTGCAAGATTGGTGCAGAGAGCTCATAAAACCTCTTAGCAGAATTTCCAAACAGGAAAGAGGTAGTGTTCAGCACAGCTCTTTTTAGCTATGTTCCAATAACTTCATTTGTATCTATACAGACAAAAGGTGATTCCTTAAAATTAAGTAACAAGGAAAAACCTCTAGCCCTTTTATGACTTGAAAAAATACTTATTGCCTTGCATGGCACCCTGCACTTTCGAAGGAGGAAAAAGGAGAGCTGCAATCTCACCAACACCTGTGTCAGAACGAGGACAGCTCTTAATGACTGTGCCACTGCATGAAAGACTGCACTGTAGTTAAAAGCATAGTTGCAGTTCCCTTCAGAAGTGATATTTGCATATTTTTTTTATGTTTAAGGCACATACATACATTTGGAACTTGACTCAGCCTTAATAACCCACGCAATTAAAGAAAGTCCTGATATGACAAGGCCTTTAAGATGGCTCTAGTCCTATAATTTCTGCAGAAACATGAGTTTTGACCTGTAGATTTGAATTCCAGGCTGTACCAAAGACTTTTTTGCTTTGTCACACATACATCAATTCACTTAATCTTTTGTGCTGCAGCACCACCAAGATTTCCCCCCTCCCTAGGCATTTGTGATTCACCAATGTCATGTTCATATTGTTGTTGCTTTGAAAGGTATGAAAAAAATTTCACTGGAAATACAACTGAAATATTGAGTACAGAGTGACAAAGCTAGCCAATTTGCCAGCTCAGAAATGCATCTCTACAGCTGTTATTTTAAAAAAATACATGCTTTCACTGCACATAAAATCATTTGTACTGCAACTATGGACAAACAAGTTGCTATTTTAGTTTGAATGACTGAGAGTTCAGTCTGCAAATGCTAAATAGCCTATGCAGAGATACACACTAAACAGACAAAAGTTAAGTGGAACATAGTGGGGCTGGCTTATTGTCTAAGTAAGTGACAACTGCTGTGCAAAGGGTGACTTGGACAAAAAAACCGAAATGATGATTAATTTTTTAGGAAATAATAACGTGAGTACCTCCCTCCTCAAGAAAGCTATCGGAAATAATTTTTTTCTCCATAAGAATCTGAGTTACAAACATGCAAAAAGCTGTTTGAGCAACATTGCCTACAGCTTCCTAATTCACTTACTAACATATAGATATATTTTACAATTATATCTGTAGTCCTGCAAATATTAATGTTACAAATATTGCTAATAAAAACCCTCATTATTTACAGAAGAGTCAATAGAACAAAATGTTTAATAAATGCTCAAATGAGTAAAAACACTTTTACAATGAACTAAGACCCAGAACATAGTGTGAAAAGTAAAAATAAATTTTGGATCATCTCAACAAATCACATTTTTGTCAAAAAACCCCTTGAAAACAAGAAAAACTTGCAAATTTATTACTGCTCAGGGTTCTTTTATTCCAAGAAGTAAAAATTCAGCTAACTGCATCATGGACTTTGATGAGTGGCATCTAAATACTTATTCCCTGAGGTGCTCTGCATGCATAGTTACAGTTAAAATACACTGAAGTGGGTGCTGAGTCAATACATGCTTTGAAAATATGCCAGGCTTTACAAAGGAAAAAAATATTACTTCTGCAACCAGAGACTGATGAAGGCTGTGCTCTGCAGCTGCCTGAGAATGCATGTTACTACCAGACCTACCTTGATGTGACATCTGAGCAAAGTATCACACAGAACTAAGTAAAGCAAGGACTGAGGTTAAGAATGGCAAGTACTACTATTAGAGCAATGAAGCATAAAGACAACTGTAGGCTTCTGCCTAAGGAGCTCTGAAAGAGAGTGCAAAGGTCTGATCCCTCCCTGGCATGTGTGAGCTGGCACAGCTTCTAGCAGAGACGCGATCCGATCAGCAACATTTTTCTTCCAACTGACTGTACCCAATCTGATTTACTCAGATCGGAGTATAAACAATGCCAGTAAAAATGGTACTTTGTCAGTACTATGGGCACACCTTACTGCTTGAGAATCACTGCAATACCTGTTCCTGTATGGCACTTCAGGTGCAGATGCTCATATGCAGGCAAAAGGCAGCAAGGAAAGAATAAACTGCTCAAGCTGTGATTGCTGAGCAGGGCTGGTCAGAACTGGAGTTAATTGAGTCTAGCCAGGAATACTGCCCTGGGGTCCTCACCACTGAGACTCCTGTTCTTGGCAGGGCTGGAAGGAGAAGGTAGCAATCCCAGAAGTGGAGAAAGGAGAAGGAAAAATGGTGAGGCTTCCATATAAAGAGGCTGGGAAAAGGTGATATGCTGACCAAGCGATGCTAACACATCATGTTTAGGGCTGAAACACTCTAGAAATAAAACGGAGGCTGATGCTGGAGTCATATTTTAGTGGTCATTACTTCCAAAAGCATTGGGTTTGGTGAGGTCTTTCTAGGCAGGATGCATCATGTTTTTAACATTTCTTTTTACTGCAGTACAGTACTGTACAGCCCTGAATGCACGTCTCTACCAGCTGGAAGCCCGATCAACCACAGATTGTTGTCAAACCAAAGATTGTTGTCAACTTTTGTGTTATACAAATATTTGCTCCTCTTGATTTCTTAAGTGAAGCTCCAAAATCTGCAAGGTTGAGGCTGAGCCCCTGCAGAACCGTTGTTCTCCATAGGTTTTTTAGGTCAGCTCCTATGTACCCCTCTACTCCAGCCAACAGTAATATTTCTACACACTGATTGCCCTTTTACAAGGGAAACCATAATTGTCTGAAATCTTGGGTTATGAAAAGTTCAAGCTAATTTCATTAAAACTGGGATTCCTCAGCATTTTCACTTATACTGCAAAGTAACCTATACATTCAGTGTTTTTGAAATGCAGTGACTTGGGAGAAGTGCATACACACCAGCACACAGTAGGAAGCAAAAAGCACAGGGGTCAAAAGGTAGAGAATAATATGGGGAACTCTCTGTATGCTTTTGTAATATTTTGGCTGAGATACTCCTAACTGCCTTCTTAACTGGATCTTTCAAAACGATAAAGCAAAATAAAGCATGATACCTGCTAGCCTCGCAAGCACCTTTAGGTCATCAAGCTGTTTCACAATGTGTGACAGTTTTAGAGAACTTTGATCTAAAGCACCATGCCTGCGTGATGCAAAGTACAGCATAGTGCAAACCCACTCTAATGGCTCAAACAGGTTCAAAATTTTGCAGTAGTAACTTCATCCTGGCAAACCTTATAACATACTGCATATCATTTGTCCCTCATATAGCCAACATAAAGCACTCTGCATCATGTACTTTAGCTAATTAGTCAAAAATTAAATTGTTTACCCTTGATCCAGATCATGATACATATTGCCAGATAATCCCATGGTGCAGAGATCTATTTTTAATGAATATGAAGCTTTAGGCTGTACTGTTAACATTGTGTGTAACACCAGTCATGGTGTATTATCACAGTTTAACACCTTGCTGAAGAAAAGTTCATACAAGCTATTCATGTGGTCACAAAGAAGAGGGAAAAATTGTTTTTAAAAGAAAAGAGTTCATTTACAACTCAGTATACCAAGCAATCCACCTTGTTTCAAACAATTCACACACTGAATTCAGAAACAGGTCAGTATCCATCAATAAGACATTTTCACTTAATGACAAATTATCTATATTCTCAGTTGTCTAGTAGATTACTTGTAGAAGTCTTCATGTCTTATTCCAATAATTATCAGCCCAGTGTATGCACAAAATAAACCACACCATCAGAAGAAACAAGGTGTATCAGGCAAAACAATGTCATCTCAAGGTCATTACAAAAGCATAGGAAACGTAAAATACAGTATTGCAAAACAAAGGAACTGAGCTTTATTTCTAGAAATGCTGGTTGAACATTAAATTAATGGAAAAGGCAGTATCATTTGGATCTGTGCCATAAGTGTTGCAATGCTAGAATGCCCTTAGACTTTTTAAGTCTTTCAGAACAAAACCACTGTGGATTTTTAAAGCAACTTTATAACTGGGGTTTTAGAAGACTGTAAAACCTTATAAGGGCTAGTAGCTGCTTTCTGACCATGAGAACTATGATAATAAAAGTAGTCATAACTCCTGCTTCAACAAAGGCCTTCCACCATCTTGCCAACATATAATATGGTAGAGGGGATTAGGCGTCCCCTGACTTATGTATTAGTCATGACAGGCCCTACGCAGGGAAGAAATCCATAGCTTCCATTCGGCTGCCTATGGCTCCCATGGGATCTGCTGCATTTAGATACACAGACATGTTCAGCCCTGCAATGGAGGGATACCTCAAGCCTAAACCACACATAAAGGGATTCTGCAACAAATTCCTCTCATGTTAGAATCTGAGATGTCTCTCAATTATGGGAAATTAGTACAAATACAGATACTTCAGTCAATCATACTTTTGACAACCTCACTGCTGGTACCAGCTTCCGAACAGCTGAAATGCTTGCCTGTTTCAGATTATCTGCTTATTCTTCTATGCTTGCCACTAAATGTTTGTTTATACTAGAAATAAACGGTGCTAAAATCAAGTGAGGTGTTGTATGAACATCAGTTTTGTTTACCAAGGAGATTAATCTGTACACCTTTCCAAAACCCTTCAAAGTTTAAATTCTTGTGCATTTCAATGAGATGCCTAACAGGATTTATACAAAGCAAAAGTAGTTACATGCTAATACTTCTGTTTCAGTCAGATTTCAGCATCAAGGTATTTGCTTGTATGGATAAATCAGCTCCTCCCACTCCACAATTTAAATGGAGAGCTTATTGAAAAGACATTTTAGAACCAAGAATTTTTCAGAAAACATAACTTCCTTTTTTTTTATGTTTTGTTCAGTGTTCTACACCCTTTGGTACTTGCACAACACAAACACTTGGGGAAAATTAATTAGCAACTAAAACTGATAAGTGAATTGGTACAAGTGCAGTGAACTACTCTATGGACACACCCAGTCACAGATAAACTTAAGGTTGTTTTAATGTAACCAGGGTTTAACTGCAGTAAACTAAGATCATCTAACTTGTGAATAGGATCATTTACAGTGTTAATAATCCTTGCACTTCCAGTTGCTCCACTTTGGTTTCCCGGTATCTGGGTAGACAAATTAGTAGTTTCAGTTCTATTATATGGGCAAAGTATTGCAACTACTTATCTCCCCCTAGTGACAATTTTTCAAAATGTATCGAATTAGTCCAGATCTGCCCTAGAGATAACTTAGTAACAAGTTTTTATACTGGCGTGATCACTGTCCCCTTAGCAATACTGCATAGATATAGATTTTTAATTCTGAGATCTGTAAAAATAACCAATGGTATATGTAAACATTTTTTACTTTTTCATATTAGAATCCTTCATTTGCTTTGAAATTCTGTGCAGAAATTCTGGTAAGTTTAGAGACTTATGTCTTTCTTTTAGGTTTGTTTCCTTTGCTCTTTTGTTTTCCAGTACTGATCTCTGATAGGACAGTTGTCTTGTCTTGTGAAAGAAATCTAAATGCAGTTGTTAAGACAGATTCTACAAATTCAGGCATTGTGCATTAGTACTATTGAGTGTGTCAAAGCACTACTGAAGCATTGCTAAGTGTGTCAAAGCAACTGAAGTCATGTAGCAAAGACTTCACATTCCTCAGTATTTGTAGAATCCAGGTACCCAACCATAACATGCTTTATTGTATGATAAAATACAATATTCCTGGCTAAAAGAGCTGCATCTAGAGCGACTCTATCCAGGGCTGTTTTCTTATGTATAAAACATACAAGCAAACATTCTGGGGAAAATCTTCCCTCAAAATACCTGTCAAACATGGAGGTTTTTTTAGACTTTTTCTAGTTACAACAGTGCAAGATTCCTACTACTTCACCTAGATAAGTCTCTTTTTTTTGGCTGCTGGCCTGCCAACTCAGGGCACAGATACCTTAAATGACTGTTTTCTGATCCCCATCACCTTTCCTGTGCCTTTTGAATCAATCACCACTTAAAC
Organism: Gymnogyps californianus; assembly: GCF_018139145.2. Lineage (NCBI taxonomy): Eukaryota > Metazoa > Chordata > Aves > Accipitriformes > Cathartidae > Gymnogyps > Gymnogyps californianus. Next base: position 3,923,662 of record NC_059484.1, read on the forward strand.
CCATTGTAACACTATCAACAGCCACCTACCATCAGCTGAACTAATTCCAGTTAATGGGAAGGCCTATGGAGTGTTAACTGTGAATAAGAGATCGTTCATGTGTCTCACATTAACCTGTTAGTAAATGCAGGTTGAGCTGCAGCACACACTAATACTCATGAAAAAAATCATTAACACAGAAACTGTATTTGTTACAGCACAGGCACTCATAGTGGCTGTCTAGTTCTAGGGTCAGCCATATGAAAGATCACTCATGGCACAGTGGAGCCTTCTGCTATCCTGGAAGACAAAAAACTACACTGAAAAGGGATAATTCTATCCAAAAACCAATCAGATCAAACTGTCCTCACTTTAAAACCATGATTAAGTTTATCTAACATTTTAAAGTTTATGAAATTCATGGCCTACCTGAGGTTTGTTTGCAGAGCAATTATTCGTTTACACTGTTAATCTTTAGCACACACTGCATCATTATAGCAAATCAGAATAGAAAATTACAGACTGAGTCAATAAAGAACAACTACTCTCCTCAACCCATAGCAGTAAATATTGCCAATGCTGAAGTCCTTACAACTGAGACAGCCCCTGGAATATTGCTCAATGTTCCCTCTCAAAAGGGCCTTGAATACCTAAGAGCAACTAGGAACGCAGTTCTGGGAAGGAAATATAAATAAATACTATAATACTAGTGACTACTCCAAGGCATCCAGGATAGGAGATGGCGGCAAGCTTTCTTCATGGAGGCTTCCATATTCCTCCGAAAAAAGATTTATGTAACAAGATGGACGTATCCACCTCCAAAAAATTAATGAGGGAAAAGATCCTTAAATTATTTTTCCTCCCTCCTCAGAAATGTTTTTTAAAAAAGGGATGACACAAAAGACAATTTGGCTTTAAACTGGCTGAATTCTCTTGATTTCTACATGAGAAGGATGCTGTGTTTGGCTAAGTCATTCTTTTTATTTTCCTACACTCTGCAAAATTGACCTGTGCTATTGTTTCAAACAGAATGCCCTAGGTCTAGATGATTCCCATTGATGTCGGCATATACGGAACCAGTCTCTGGGATAAATGTTCCATCTGTTAAATAGCATTGCATTGAAGCTGGAACAAAAAAGCATCTTTAGGTCTTTTCATGATAGTTAAGCTAAAATTCTTTAAAATGGAAGAGCAAGTTAGCATAGAGAATTATGTGATTAGATGGCTTTAAATGCAACTCCTGGACCTCAGCTGACTTAAACAGAAACCAGATTAATAACAACATCTTCTGTCCTACCTTGCTATTTTAAAACCGTGTTTAACAGCTTTTCTTGTTTAAAAGTGCCCTCATCCCATGATCAGGGTGGAACAGACCTACCTGGGAGCTTGACAAGCTTTTAGTGATTTAAGTTATATCATTATTTCAAAGATGCTTCCATTGCTCTTACTTGGGCTGAAATAAAAATCCCCGATAATCAGCCAGACATGATACAGCTGCTGCAATACTGTGACATTAGTGAGTAGCTTTGATTCAGAATCTGTATAGTTGTAAGTACAATAAAATACTTATGGATTTATCCTAGTCCAAAGCAGAAATTTATGCTCATTAGTGCAATCCATGTAAAATCTCACTATAACTCTGGGTATAGATTGTACTGTGTGATTTACCAGCCATCAGTTGTTGAATTGCTAAGAGACTTCATATTCAAACTGATCAAAGTCAAATCATCTAAGTCCACTTCACTTTCTCAGCAGTTTCCCATCATCATTCAAAATTTTTTTATTGCAGGATTCCTTGCACATACCTCCAGCTCATTTTGAATGACAGAGTCTGCTCCATCATTGCCACTAGCAATGAAGCAAGCAGCAAAATAGCCAAACAACAAAAACTGTGAATATCAAATAGGTTAAAGAGAGCAACTCAATCTCTGAATCCATTTTGTTGTTGAAATTTCAGTAACTTTAGTAACATGACACAAAAGCATTAACTGTCTACTGATTCCCTGCTTTTCTAAGAGCTGTGAACAAGTGCTTGGCACAGGTTTATTGCTTTTTGCCAGTTCAGGTTAGGAACTGCTCTTCAGCCAGTTTTTACAGTAAAATGGCTGCTGCCTGAAAACACTGAGTAGAATATAGTAGCTCGTGCTAAAAACTCCTCATCACCACTCTGGCTACTTGTATCCTCCAGATTGAGGAAAATTTTCCATTGTTATTCCATTACAGCTTCTTTTTATTAGTAATTGTGGGAGCAAACTGCCTCTGCATCTCAGATCTCATATGGAAAGCAGAATAGTCCACCACGTCGATTATAATGAGTTCTGTTCTTCAGAGACCAGGATGGCACAAGGTTCCTTCAATTTAAACATGATGAAATTGGATACATTCCAGACTCTCAGACTCTTCTACACTACTAAGGCTACCGTTCATGTGATGCATTAGTAACACATCCAGGAAAACCTACTTACACAGTGTTGTACTGCCTTTAGTCTAACATACTGGTCTGAGTTAATTTAACTTGTTTGTTGTAACCTTCTATCAACTACGAAAAGGCTAGAAAAGGAGAAAACTGTTAATTTAAAATTCTGCACTTCTGAAATTATGAAGAAATTCAATCCTTTTTCTCTCCCATACAAGACTGTGGTGTCCCAAGACAGAGAGTAAGAATCCTGCCTTAATGAGTCTTTAAAGAGAGGTCAGGGACTTGATGAAAGAAATCTGAGAACTAGAGAAAAAGCCAAAAGCCAGACCAGACAATATCAACAAGACACATACCTAATGTGTCTGGGGACTCCACACAGAATAACCAATATGGCACCCACTACCCCCATTGGGGGTTAGAACTAAATGATCTTTAAGGTCTTTTCCAACTCAAACCATTCTATGCTTCTACTCATCCACAATTTCCATTGTCTAATAAAAAAAGATTACAGACTGCATGTGATACAGATAAAAAGTTCAATGTCAAGCAGTACTTGCAACAAATACACAGGTCTATCACACGTTAATTCTCAGTTCAAGAACACAACGCATTCCTAAGGTCTGTAAAATCTTTAATAAAACTCCCCTTCCTGCTCAGAAACTTAATCCTTATTGACTTACACTCTGAACACCTTCCTATAGCTCATGCCAGCTAATTTTTATTGACATTTTAAGAGCATTAAATCCCCCCCCAAATGAATAATTAAGTCATAATTTCATAAGGAGGACTTGGACAGTATCACTACATGGCACAAACAAGGGCAGGTTGGATACCCTAGTTAGTTACAGAATACTCCAGAATAACTTGATACAGCAGAATGCTAACATTTGCCGTCTATGACCAGACCCTATGCTGCATTGACACAGCAGCTCTTCTGGAGCTAGACCATTATTACTAACACAGTGTTGCACTCTGTGAGAGATAAAAGCCCAGGTGCCTGTGTCTAAAATTCACACATCTAGCTAACTGAACATACACGACATGCAGCTTAAATGCATCTTACATTGTTGCAGCGTAATAGCTTTCTACAGGTCAGCACATAAAATCTTAGCTGCACACGCAGTCACTCCTACCCCATGCTAAACAAATTATTTATTACAGACTCACACTACCCAATCATTATCTTAGTGCCATGCAATCCAGAAAGCCAGACTGTTACTGTCCAGACTATTTGGAACGTCTGAGAGAAGTGAAATGAACTCTGGTACAAAAAGTACATGAAAACATTGTGTCCAGAAATGCTTTTCTGACCTTGCCTGGCAAGAGGTGGTAGGGCTACACAGATTACAGGTGAAGCTAGCCCTGCTTCCTTAATTCCCTGGGACAGCAGCCAAAGCCTGACCCTATCCTGCACTAAATTTCTGCCCTCTGTGCTTCACCTCAAAGAATGTCAAATACACAGGTTCTGTGCCACCTGAGTAGATCTTCCTCTGCATATGTGAACTAAAGGCCTGTTTAGCTTGTGACAAATGACAATAATCAGTGCTGATTTACATTTTTAAACAGATGTTGCCAGATTAACATACTTGTACTTTATTATCCCAGGGCATCACTTGTTCTTCATGCTATGTTGTTTATTCAGACTAAATATTTCCGGAAACTTGTGAATGGCTGGAGCTTGTTGTCCAAACATCCTTAAAATCCCAGTTCCATGTATGCCCTGTTCTTGGCAGTTATTTTTTTCTTAGTTAATTTTGCTTTTCTGCTCAGAGTTGATTTACATGATTTCAGGCTTGAAACAGATTCAAAACTGGGCTGGCAAGAAGAGGACAATCTGTGATGTGGGACAACTAATAAGATTTTTGCTGATATTTGGTAAATTAAGTGCGAATCTAAACTCTTCATCAAAAATTATACTAAAACCTGAGCAAAACACAAGCAGGAATCTTGAACCACTAGCTAAACACTCAACAACAAACTTCCTTTGGACATTGTGCTCCTGCCTTCCTGGTATTTGTTTCTGAGCTCTTCCTTCCCTTCCATTCTTCATACTTTTTAATTTTGAATCATAGTACTCTAGTTATAATTTCTAGTAACAGCTTGAGCTAAAACTCTTTTATTCCACTTTCACATGAAAACATAGCTGCAAGATACAATAAGCAAAAGATAACCTTTAAGAGGTATCTTTACAAAGAATAAACAGTTGCTAAATCATCCTTTTCTTACTTGTTCCCAGTAGAACCAAACCTTTTCTTTTAAAATGTGATATTAGTATTTCTTCAATGTATCTGCAAATAATATTGAAGGACAAGCTGGGTACCCTCTCTTTTCTTCCCCCACGTTAGCAAGATGTTAAACATGCACCCCTCAACCTTTCACTTTCTCCCACTCACAGATAACCTACTCTATTAAACTGAGGTTTTTTTCTAGAAAAGCCTTGTTCTTCCTCTGTGCTTCCTCAGAAGCAGTATCAAGTTGCTGTGAAAAGCAAATGAAACAAAAAGTCTATCAGTATCCATGCCAAACACTGTAGTTAGTGTTAAAACTGGACCCATTTTGTTTTGCTGTCTATGGTTATTCTAGTGAAAAGTATTTCTTGGTGCAGTATTAGTTCCAATGGCAAATATTTCAAACTTCTCACAGAAAACAATCGCTAATTATTTCTGTAGAAAACAGCTTCACACTGACAACTTGCAAAGAGTCTAAATTCATTAAATAAATTATTCATGCTGAACGTAAAAGTGTTTATAGAAATCGTTAGGCTTAGAACAAACTGAAGATGTCTTTCCATTGATTCAACCACTCAGCAAGGAGTAATTTTAACCTCTTTGTCTTTCCCATGTCCATATAAATGGCAACAAGGCCAGTCTCTCCCATCCACAACACTATACATGGTCGTATTTTATTTAATGAATATAAACCTATGTAGGTGTCTGAAACATAAAAGGATGAGTGAAGGAAATAAATTATTCACCTTTTAGAAACCTTTATATTTGGATAACATACTTGCCTTTAGAAAGAACTGACAGGTTATTAAAAAAAACCCCAAGATGCTGACCTGCAGTGCTGTCTAGCTTCATGCCAATAAGGCATTATCTTCCAACTCTACCTCACGAGTTGGAGAGACACAGAAAATCAATTTTGAAAGCAGAAGACTTGGACTTGTAGAATTCCATTTGCTGTCAGTAAGAAACTATTACTTTATATAGGATAATATCTAGGGATTTCAGGGAGAAAGGTTCAAGGCAAATAAATTTTTAACATTTTATTGATGAACAGGAGAAAATGCAACTTTTGTTTATCATACTGCTGGATGTAATATCAATTTGTACATGTGTAAACAAACTTTTGCACGTTTTCAACATAATAGCCGCTGTTCTGAAAATAATTCAGACATACGGTGTCACAGTCAGGGACATTACCCTGAGAAAGACTGAGGATACAGAGCAGTGTGGTGGGAGCAGCAGAGGGATCTGAGGACTGTAAATCCAACTACAGCCACAGAGTAAATTGTCAGTGGCTATTTTGTGCTGAGCCATCCGCTGCCTTGACTAAACTGCCAGCATAGTTTAAAGATAGCTGGAGGGTGTCTATACAAGCTACACAAAATGGTAACTTCTATGCTCTTTGAAAAGAACAGGATCCGACTTACATTATATAGTAAGCATTGCAGATGGCCTTTTAATACATCTTTCCTCCCAGGAACAAGTTTTGTCACCAGGGAACACACAATGCCCGTTGACCTGTATAACCAGAGGCTCAATAAACTTCTGTTCCATATCCTGGTGGGCACATCCTGTAGTATTTTCTTCAAATGTTATTCCTATATCTATATCACAAGTAACTTATCAGAGCCCATGAATATTGTTGTTCATATTCTCTATTAGCCATCTATGTTATCAGTGCCGTTCTTTAGAGTAGACAGTGGTCTAAAATAGGATATGTATGTATATATAATTATTTTTGGTTGAGAGGTGGTCTTGTAACAGAACGAATTACAGATCTGTAGATGAAGATTTGGAATGGTGCTCCACAGACTGCTTTCCATCTTCTAGAACTTTGGAAATGCGCTGCAAAAAAAGAGGAACAGAGTGCCGTATGTTAAGATGACTACTGTATTGGATTCAGTTATATGTATATTCATTACTAGCTTGTGGCCTTAAGCTGTGGCTAGAGAAAAAGAGACACTGACCAATTCCTGGATATTTTGAATTAATTTCCCTACCCTGCAAAACCATAAACCTGTATTTAAACCTGTCCACATGATTCCAATCATGCTGTGGAAGCATTATACAAATGGATTTTTAGCGTTATTCAGTCCTTTTTCAGACTTGTAGAATAGGACATTTTGTCCTCCTTTTTTTATATGCTATTTAGGTTTAAATGTGAGTGGATGAGATCATGCTGAAAAGCTGTTACTCCTGGGTCTGTTGTGATAAATTGAATATAAGTGAAATCCCACAGACTTCAAATTGATAGGTTATTCTTGTTCCTACCAGAAAAAAATGATTATGAACACACCTAAATGCAGATTTTCCTAAATGTTGCTCTATGGTCCCTGAAGGCACTATCTCTATTTTTTAAAAGACTGCAGAAACTAATGGATGAAAATGAAACCTGTTCACCAGAAAAAAGTAAAAAACAAAACAAAACCCAACCTTCGCTTTGAAAGATCAGCAAAGATTTGACATGTAAAACATTACAAGTGTCTCAGAATGCTTATGCATATCAGTAGCTACCAGCACCTGCATTAAATGTCACCCTCCCACTACCTGAAAAAATACGAAAACTTTAAAACTTTTGAATCGTAATATCACCATTGAATATACACTTTTTGCTTTCGAACACTACATTAAATTCAATAGTTTTAATTCTGTGAAATTTCCACAGAAATCAGTGAAAGGTTTCCTACTTTAAAGGAAGGCAACCTGTTTTAAGCAACATTAATGACTCCAGTGTATGCCAATTTCTACTTTCAAAGCATCTCTGACATCAGACATTGAATCACACTGTGCATGTTTTGCCATATATGCTATGCTTACCTTACTCTGATGCTAGTGCTAACTGCCCTATGTAATTAAATCGAACAAGAAATAATTGCTTTCCTCTTTTGCTAATAAATGTTATATAAAGCAAATCAGAGAAAATCAGTAGGTCACATGAGACCTCTTGTGGTACAGAGGCAGAACTGCACATCTGAGCCTGCCTTTTAAACACACACACAGATGTACATCCGTACTCCAGAAAGCACAGCCACACGCAAATTTTTGCTTCCGCACAGAGCTTCCACTCCTCTCTCTGATGAGAGAAGTAAGGCGGGGGGGGGGGGGGAAGTAAGAGTTTGACTTATGATCTTACGGTATTTTAAAATGACTTAATTTTCAGAGCATAGAATTTTTAAAGAGGTAACACTTTCTTTTTTCCCCCCATAAACACACAGAACTTACCATTGTTTTAAATAACTGGTTCACTTTCTTTTTTTTGAAGGTTTTCTTGTCACCATCTGAGGTGGAAGGAAACACTGGTTGACTCAACCTGTGTGATGCAATTGTTTCATCAGGTGCCACAGGGCTGATGGACAGAGTTAATCCTTAGAACAGAAACATTGGTTGCACAAAACAAAACCAAAAAAGGAGAGTCAGAGTGTAAGATAAAGCAGAATTCAAAATAATGAACTACTGCAATTACTAGAAAGAAATGAGACATTTTTAATCTAACTATATCCTTAGAATACAAAAATAAGTAAAAATTTCCCCATTTGTTAATGGGGAAGCACTAAACTTCATTGCATTGAAACTGAACAGTGAAAGAAATGAACCGATCTGGTCGAAGAAGAAAAAATAGATAAATAGATAAATACATGAAAAAGAAGTGGGCCATGACAGTCTGTTGTGTTGTGCTAAATGTCTGTTAAAGGCATCTGGAAAGATAGGGACAATGAGAGGGACAGATGAAGTGCAGGCTAAGAAATGGGACATGCTATGGAAGAAGTAGGGGGTAAAGGGTATTGATATAGGGCACATTTTCTCTATATACCCTGGCCTAGAAACAAGTTCCACCTTCAGTTACACTTTCCCCTTCTCTATCATGCAACTGTCAGTCTTTCAAGTGGGCAGTTATGTTATCTTTTTTCTCCTTCGTCTTGCTCAGAGGGAGCTCATGAGATTCCTCTCTAACGTCAAAAGCAGAAGTGGAAACCCTACCATGGGGCAACCTTTGGGGATATTCATCTGCCAAAGCAAAGTGCAGAGCATTTCTTCCTGTTTCAAACACTACCTCAGCTGTGAGGGCAGACTGCAGAAGCCCTTGCTTCTGCAAGTGAGACCCCACAAAGCAAGGAAGATGAATAAACCTTGCCTCTTTCAAGGCAGGGGGAATGCCCACACTATACAAGGAAGCAAAATTCGGAGCTCCAGAAGTAATGCTTTTAGAATTTGCATGTTAGCACTCGGCAGCACAGTGTTATCAAGCAGTAGTAGCCATCCAGCCTCACATGCACAATACACACTTAAATTGTAATCTCTGTCTCAGAGGCACAGAGCCACATAGAGAGCGCTACCTGCTCTGCTTGAAGCAAACCCTTTATTGCTATGTTTTCTTAACACAGCAATAAAGAAGTGCTTATCTTACTGTAAGCAGCTTACCTGGGATAGTTGGCATAGAACGACTGACAGAACTCATCTGCTTGAGGACAGATGTTTTCTGAGGTGCCACTACATGTTCTGAGAGGTTGGTGTCACTCATGAACTCATGTTTCCTTGACAGCTGTTTAATAAATTAAAAAAAAAAGCCATTAATGATGAACTGAGACATAAGCAACAAAGATCTAAGCAAAATAATATTTTGTGAAAAGCATAAAAGAAAATAATTAATAAACAAACTATCGTGCCTAACCTGAGTTCTTTATGGGATTGTTTGCTGAGGAAACAATAAAAGTAACTAGAAGCACTAGAATTAGGTCCACATATAATATTATACACTAGCTAAAAACATGTAATGCTTTTTTAGATCATTTATATTTAGATAAATACTTCTCATTCTACATAGAAAAAAGCATTACTCCAAAAAAGCTAGCTAGAAGAGATTCTGTAATCTGGAACTGTAGGATGGTATGTCTACCATATCTTTGGAATAATACCATCAGCCAGCTCTGACTGTGATCTGCAAAGTAAAATGAAGTTTGGAAAACATTTTTCCCTATTGCATTAACATAGCCAGCTCGGCTGCTGCAAGACTTGTCACTATTTTTCTGAAGCAAAAGAAAATCCTGTAACTCAATATGTAGTGAGGTTCCCACAGTTAGGTGTATGTGTTATCTAATTTAATCAAAAGACAAAGGTGTTCCTTATTTTTGTATATTAACGCTTCTCAGAGTATGACTGTGCTTTATACCTTTTTTTTGTATGAGGACATGTAGTGTAAGACAATCATAATCCTCCATAAGTTTCTCCTTGTTTCCCAAAAGAATCTTAGCTTTCTACTGAATTCACTTTGCCTTTGATGATTCCTCCAAAATTTTTTGATCAAATGACTTATGCTCTCTCCATGTAATTCAACAATCTGTTATTGCCTGATATTTTAACTGATAGGGCTTGTGTATCAAGAGAACATCTTTTAATTATTTCTTTTTATACTAAAAGAAGAAAAGTCTCCTGAGAATTAAACTACCAAAAAAAAAAAAAAAAAAGGCAAGCACAATGTAAGTTATATAAGTCATTCTAATGATCTAGCAATGCAATAAAAGCACTCAGATGATATATGGAGCGAGAGATGCCAGTGCTTCCAAACTTCAGTCTGGCACCATTTAAGGAACACTGTTTGCAATCTTGCAATTTCCTAACAGCTGCATGTTCCATAACAAGGTACAAAACGTACAGGGCTCATCACTTTTGAAATAGCCCCGACTGCAAGGAGCTGCCATGAAATGTCAGCACAGTCAATTGCCTCTCCACAGGAAAGCTAGCTTAACCCTCCCAATACAGTACTCCATCTTAGCTAACCAAGCTTCAGAAATTGCAACTTTAGGGCTATATTATCTGTCATCATAAGCAAGTAGAGATGTTCTGATGTTTCCATTGATTTGTTTCCTCCTCAGCATCTTGCAGGTTTCATTCATGGCAGGGCAGATTGTCTCTGCATCCTGCCTATTTCCCTTTATGTCAGCTAGAGTTCTATATGATGTATTTTTCTTTTCCTAAGCAAAGGAGTAATGTCCTCTTTTTTATGGATTATAAAATACTACTCTAAATCAGTAACATACACATTTCATGTCAGAGATAGAAATATCAGGTGCCGTCTTCTCATCAGCAAACACCACACTGCTTCTTTTTGTTCTTTTTTTGGACCTTCTCATCTTTACTTCAGGGTGAGGATTAATTTGCAGAGCAGTCTCCTCTGATTCTGCTTTTACTGGCTTTGGTAGCACTACGTCCAGATCAAAGCTGCAGGAGAAAAAGAAAAAAGTACAAGTTGCTGAGTGGTATTTTAAAAGCCACTGGTATTCTGATGTCATTTCCCCATGAAATATAAATGCAGGTCATCCTTTCCTTTGACTTTCTATGCAGCCTTGCAAACTGTTGGCAAAAAGTATATTGTGTGCGTCAGCTGACAACTATAGATACAAATAAGATGCCTTCAGGAGGTATGATGTCATCTTAAAATGTTGCAAAGAACATAAAATATTGAGTGCAAATCCCTTTTTAAAGATTTGTGCATTAGCTTAAGAACTCCTAAACTAAACAGAGTTAGAGCTCATATGGCAAGTTTATGCTCAGTGATGATGGTGCTGAGAGCAAGACATGCTATTTTGGTTGTTGAGAACAGTGGAACACAGTATTACTATTTATTGCCATGTTTTAAATGCATCCTCCTATTTATTTCACTATATTGGACAATAACACACATATTCAGTGATTAAAAAAAAAATCTCCCTCCTCTCTTCCTCTAATTTTTATAGTTTAAAAATTGGGCTATTTTTCATTTAAAAAAAACAAATAGGAAATTGGTGCTGCTTTACTCCCTTCTTTGCTGATTTAATTAGCCTATTGAACATGGGGCTGAACTTATTTTACAACATAAAAATTGTTAAATCAAGTAGTATGGTGAATTTGTTGACCCGTGCTTCCTAGAAACAAATTAGCATCATAAGAATTAAAAATAGGTGCATGATTCAGCTGCTTAAGTATAGTTGTCTGGTTCCATAGGAGGTGACCTGCTTTATTAGAGACATGGGGCTGGCAGATATGACACAAATCGTGTGTGTTTGCTACATCCTTCTTGAGTGGAAGCTGAAGGGCAGGAAGAGCAGCCTGGGGCATCTCATAACGTGTGATACTACACATCTTTGTTAGACAACTCAAAAAATTTAAGTAAGTAGTGTTAAACAATGAACTGGCAGTCAAACATGCAAGAATAGAGGGGTATCTTAAGAAACACTTCCAAGTTAGGGTCATACACCTTTGGACTTTTTAGTTTTTAAAAGTGAACTACTCAAAAAGGGAGATCAGATGTTTAAAAAAAAAAATCACACTCAAACACTGCTCAGCGAGATCAATTTTATATGTACCTTGTTTGGGAAGAAGTTCTGTGCACCCAATGGATAATTTATAAAGTGATCAAAACAATTTGTGGATGAAAAAGCTAATCAATATACCTATAACTGTTCTCTCAAACTTCAAAGTCTTTATGTTTCCCCGTGCTGCTGTTAAGAAAGCATATAAGGCAAAGCATTTTACATTACTAAGGCTTTACTAAAATGTTCCACCTCCTTACTTGTAAGTTTGTAAAGGTTGTCCTCTTCCTCTCCAATTTTTACAAGCAAAAAGATGTTAATTAAGTTAAAAGCTGTATAAAGAGAAACTTGCAAAAAACCCAGATCTTTGTATTTTTTTGAAATATCATTTAAATTTTAAATTACTTGTTTCCTGAAAATGAAATGCCACTTTTTTCAGTGAGAGATGAGTATATTTTGTCTATTAAGGTTGAAATATTGTAGCTTCAAGCCTGGGGAAGTGATAGCTACAGTTAAAAATAATTTTGGCATAGTCTGAAAAGACTGCTAGTGCTCTTTATCCTTGAATGCCTTTTTTTCTTAATCTTTTAGTTTCATCCCATAAAACTGGTTAAAAACCAGGACTGAAAGAAAATTTGTATTGTATTCATAACCAACCTTTCTGAAGCAATTTTGTTTGGAGTACTGCAGTCTGAATTCATGGAAGTCAGTGAAATAACTGATAACTGACGATAGGATCTCAGCATTGATCTTGGCCGTCCTACTCTCTTGTCATCAAAATCTGGCTACAGGACGGAAAAGAGAAATACATTCTGTCAAACAACTTTGTGCGAACCTCATTTCATCCCTTTTCAGTAGGTCTTGAAGATAGCACAGATATTTTAACATTTGGCATGAAAGAAGTTATTTGCTACCATTAATTACTGTGATTGTTTCTTCTGTCTGGATACACTCTTACTCTAAGACCTCTCAAACTCAATGGTACAGTGAGTAGCTAAATAAACTACAATTGACATAATTAACTGTAATTTTCAAAAAGAAATTAAGAGAAACAGTGTCTGCTGATCTTACTTTGTACAGACCTGGGGCAGGCCATTAAAGTACTTGCTTGGGTATTTAGTTAGTCCTTGCTCCAAGACACTAATCATGCTCCATCTTCAATACAACAGGTTCTGCCATCTCTGTATGTTAATATAGCCTTTTTTAATTATAGGTTTGCAAATGTTGGACAAAACTAATATTTTCCTAATAGCGAGACAGGAAGAACAGGAGGATTCTCCAGGTCATCGTGTATCCATATTGCACAAAGCCATATATGCTGCACCATCTCTCTCTGCAAAGCTTGAAATTAATATGTTCTGCAGCGGCAGGAGAAAAAGGAGACTTCACTCCAAATCCTCTTGAAGAAGATGTAGCTATCGTAATGGAAATATTCAGCTTAACGTTGATGGTTATTTAGGCTTTTCAGCCTGGTACAAAGTTAACTGAAACAATCTGATTTATTTCCAAATGCTTTCCTGTTACTCTTGTTAATAAGGTAGGGACAAAGATCACATTTCTTGGCTAATTCTAGAACTGTTTTCTTTCTTCAGGGGTGACTTCTGGGATCTAAAATTGTAGAGCGCAGTTAGCTCTTCTCTCTTTTTCTGTTCAAGTATTTCCTGGGATAAGCATGCCTCCCCCTAGTTAGCTCCTCACAGTGTTGTGACATGAGGCAGGTTTTTGAGCATTTCCCAGTGAGTGCATACCATAAACTACTTTTCCAGCCTACTTCAATTTCTATCCTATAAACAGGACATGAACAACTTTTAAAAAACATTTCATATTAAAGCACAGGGTTTTGTTCCGATTATCCAGAAAATATTAAAAATTTGTGTGTAATTTCATATGCCAAATTCCCAAATACTTTGCTTCTGATGTCATTTCTCACTAAGCCTCTGATGTCTAGCAGAAGACTTGGAAACATTTGTAGTTTCAAGAATTATTTTCAAGTTTTTTGCAGAGTTTACACGCAATGAGTTTACATGCTGCTCATCCTTTGAATGGCGAGAATCTTGTGATAAAGACACAATAGCTGCATAATGTTTTTTTTTCTTTTCTTTTATTAAAAAAGCTCAGGCCAGCCACCAGAGAGAGTCAGACATGGTAAAATGGCAGTAGTGCCATTCACAAAGTACATTCTCTGCTCTTGCAAAATTTTAAACAGGTTACTTTTTTGAAGTGCTGATCTGTAAGAGTGCTGAAGGGTTCAAGCATTAGGCAAGATTGCTAATTGTGGATTACAGCCTCTTTATTATTGCAAGGATGGTGGCATGGGACTGAAAATGAGAAAAACATACTGAGATAAACATATAGAATTTTCATCATATACGTGCGTAACACAGCACAATATCCAAAATTTAGGTTAGAAACTTGCTACTTTTTCCCCTATAACAGAAGAAATAGATCCTCTTATAAAATCATCAACGCTGAGAGCAGCAACATAAAATAATTTCCAAAGCAACTGGTGTTTAATCACAAAAACCAGACAACATTCTTGCTAGTCTGCACAAGCTCAGATAGACTATTTTATTCAAGAATTGTCTGGAGAGTTTGTGTTTAGAAGTTACCCTTCAATTCCCATATATTTCAGTTTGGTCTCAACTAATATTTATAGTATTATACACATGATAGGTTTTCCTTCACAACACAGCTGGAAGTGGCTAGCACAGGGAGACATCAATTGCAGATCAAAGCCCTAAACCCCTAAGAAAAATTACAAAGAGGAGACACATGAGAATTTGCTTTTACTTCCTTAATAAGGCGGAAAAGAATGGCAGTTTTAATAGACATAATAAAATATTCCAAATCTTCCAGAATGAGGAATATTTGATACGTCAGAGAATTGAATCAACTCTTTGACTATAAGGCTCAGGTCTTACTACCTTCAAATCACAAGAAAATCCACAAGCAACAAAAGTTTAGTATGTGGTTTTGTTTAGGAGAACAAGATGTGTATTAAGAAAAGAGAAAGTGCAGGAGAGGTTAAAAGGAGAGCAATACCAATTCTCTGGCTCCATATTGTTTTTCCACTTTAACTTTTAAATGCTTGAAACATTCCTCCATACGGTCATGGAAAGGACGAAGATTATCAGAAACTCTTCTTTCATGAATTTTAATTCCAGCCCCAAGGAAAGGTATCTTGAAGAGGGAAAAAAAGAAGAAAAAAAGTGAGAATATTAAACTGGGTCTGACCACCCCTCTAACTCCATTTAATGTACGTGCTAAGACAACTCCAAAACTCTTACTGTGATTGGCAGATAGATTTGTCAGTTGATTTCAGCTTTTAACAGCAAGTACTAGATGGAAAAGGCTCTTGAAAAATGAGCTTGCTCAGTAAATTTTTGAAGAATGTTGGCTGGCTCATAGTGACTGTTTTCTCTCTTCTATGTATTTTAATGTTAATCCCTTATGAGATTAAACACACCATGCGAGTTTAAAAAATTCTTAGACTACTAGTCCACCTGCTTCTGAAGGTGCCTGCCATAGTTTACAAGAAGGAAGGTAGGGATGAAAAAATATCTAAGTGGATTCCAGGCAGGTGGTTTCAAACTCTTCTCTTTCAAATGGAGGATGAAGTGACTGGGAAAGGTTTAAATCCATCTACTGGGGGCTTAATCATGTGATCACTTTGACAATTGCTGCAGCAATTTAATATGTTAATGCCTGGTTGCTGAAGGTGACCTCTTCCTTTCTCCTCGATTTTACTCTGTAGACTTCCTCTGTACTGCCCACATCTTAAGAAAAATTCAGTAAGATAATGATTCAATACAAAAACGAACAACTCAAGCCATGAACAGAGGCAGCTTGTACTAAACAGGCTGACTTTGCTCAATTTTACCCTTGTGCTTTTCTTTTTTGCTGCTCATCCTTTAGGGTGGGGTCAGTGACAAGTAACCAAAGGGGTTAAGATCTCCGATTCTTCCTACTAGAGTTGAAAGAAGGTACATAACAATAGTTTTTAAAACCTAGGAGGGGGGAAGTGTAGATACCTACTCCCTTAAAGGAGAACACCTGATAAAAAGGTTCGGAAAAGGTCTATCAGTTCATTAAGTACCTCCCTCCACTTGAATTTCTTAAAAAATCCTTCTCCTTTGTCAGAAGGAATGGCTTGCCTACCAAATAATAATAAAAAAATTATAATGAAGCATATATGATAGTAATACTACCTTTCTAACTTCTCTTCCCTATAAGGCTTTCCATTGCTATTATATTGCTATTATCATCTTTGCTGTTATATTAGTGTAATAATATCCAGTTAAAAGCAAACAAAACAACTCTTATCTTCAAAGATAAAGGACAGCACACTTTGATGTGCTGTTTAATTAATAATAAACGTATTCACAAAGAGAAACTTTGTAGTGCTTCTCTTTAAAATATAAAGACATTTCATTACTCTTCCATCTTTGAAGATGGTGATTTATGAGATTTGTGCAACATACTTTTAGCTACCCTTCTGCCAGTAGCCTTTTCTAACTGCTTTACCATTGACTTTTAGCTATTTTGCATTAATGTTTGGGGATTTTTTGTAAAATCCACTTAGATTCCATGCTTCCTTTTTGTATTCTGACCCTATAAATATTATTAATATTGTATACATCTGTGCCTCCATTGACCTGATCATATTTTATGGAAGTTCAATTTCAATATAACTTTTAAAAACATGGTATTAAAGCCCATCTATTACAAACAGATCTGTTTATCTTCTTTAGAGGGATTTACAAGGATAGATATAAATTACCACTTTATTTTCTAATGCCAGATGGTATTACAGTCAATTTATACCACTGCATGCACTGAGTACTTCTGATGGTCAGAAAGCAACCATATACAGAGCCTGTGGTGGGCAACAATACAGGAGAAAGCTGTAAAGGTTGGTGACTCAAACTAATAACTAAACTGACATGAATCAAAATGAAACAGGAAGAAACTTCAAAAACACTAAGAAAATAGTACAAAAAAATTCCATTAAAACTATTTGGAAGATTCATTTCAAGGCTGAGAGAGGAATAAATGGTTAATTCTTACTGTTTCTCATCTACGAAACAGAGATAGAATCATAGAATCATCGAACAGTTTGGGTTGGAAGGGACCATTAAAGGTCATCTAGTCCAACTCCCCTGCCATGAGCTGGGACATCTTCAACTACATCGGGTTGCTCAGAGCCCCGTCCAACCTGGCCTGGAATGTTTCCAGGGATGGGGCATCTACCACCTCTCTGGGCAACCTGTTCCACCACTGTCATTGTAAAAAATTTCTTCTTTATATCTAGTCTGAATCTACCTTCTTTTAGTTTAAAACCATTACCCCTTGGCCTCTCGCTACAGGCCCTACTAAAAAGTCTGCCCCATCTTTCTTATAAGCCCTCTTTTAAGTATTGAAAGGCCACAATAAGGTCTCCCCGGAGCCTTCTCTTCTCCAGGCTGAACAACCCCAACTCCCTCAGCCTTTCTTCATAGGAGAGGTGTTCCGTCCCTCTGATCATTTTTGTGGCCCTCCTCTGGACCCGCTCCAACAGGTCCATGTCTTTCCTGTGCTGGAGACTCCAGAGCTGCATGCAGGACTCCAGGTGGGGTCTCACCAGAGCAGAGCAGAGGGGCAGAATCACCTCCCTCAACCTGCTGGCCATGCTTCTTTTGATGCAGCCCAGGATACTGTAGCCCTCTCACAACGACAGCAAAGATTAAATCAATGAGGAAGAATTTTTTAGTGAGTTAGTACAAAGAATGAGACATGGAATATGACAAGAAATATCTTGAGCCATTCACTTCTGATAGTAAAATTCCAGATTAACTCACACTATTTCATAACATCCCTCTTGAAAGGGAGATCACTATATTATGCTTTGATATAGCAATTACTATGCCCATTCATTTACACAGCAAACAGTTCTTTCTCACTTAAATCATCCACATTTCAGAGGACTTAGTGGTTAGTGGTATCCTAAAAACCTACCTATGTGCAAAAATGTAAGTCTCTTCTCTCATAGTCATTAACTTTGCCACATATTGATGGCAATAATTTCTATTTGAACTAGATAATGCAAATAGAATTGATAATTTCTGAGGTCATGTTTTTCTTCCCTCCATTATCATAACAAATGCTTAGGTCAATGAAAAGAGCCATTTTCCTTTGAATCTCAGCAAAAATAGAGTTTTTTCTGCTACCACCTCCCGTAGGTGCATTTTCCTCTGAGGACAAAAGGGTTCTGCAGGTTGGTTGGCTTATCACATGTACACTAAAAATAAAAAACCAAATAACCTCGGTGTGCTGCTAGTATAGGCAGAATATTCAGTTTTCCTCTGAAGATATAGCTTAAAAATATTTACTAATGGTCTTCCATGCTATTTGCCACACAACAGACATGTAGCAGCAATCTTGAAGGCTCATTGAGCATGCAAATAACTCCTGTGAGCAACTAGCATTCCATTAAGGTTTCTAATGCAAAAACACCCCCATAAACAAACAACAACAACGAACACCCACCTCTAGGAAAGAGTTATTTCCCAAGAGAATTTCTGACATTCGCAAATGCTTCTTTTCCCAGCAATTCATGAAGTCCTTATGACTTCTGTCATGCTCTCAGTTTTGTCTCCAGGAATACAACCCGAGTCTGAAATCCTGGCCCTTTTAACCATAAATGTACCTCACTATATGTGGCTTTTGATAAACCATTCCAAATGATGTCTTCTACAAAGTACTTTTCTGGCCTACTGCTTTCCCTAGGACATAAGGAGATATGTGGGTAACTCCCCTGATTCTGGTAGCATTTCATCTAACTCTTAATGGACACTATAATGATGACATTCCTCAGGAAATATGATGTGATTTTTGTAATTAAGCCATTTCTCCAGTTTAGGCACAGATTTTAAAAAACCTGAAAGACAGGATTGCTTAGATCCCCAAGAATGTTTTATCAATCACATGCCACATCAGAGGGTAAGGAATTATTGCTATGCTGTTTCGTCAGTGATCTTAGTGGGTTAGTAATGGAATACATGCTTCCTGTTAGGCACATTAAAATTGAAGGGCTTGAAGTCCTTTTTCCTACTTAAGGGAAACTATTAATATCTAAATAGGATAATAAATATAGTCCTTTTACAACTATACATACTCTGAAACAGAAGGTTTAGTCTAAGAGAGAGTATTTTACTATGAGTGCCTTTTCAAAAAAATACTATGAATTCACCACAGAACTAGGCAGGAAGTTTGTAACAAGAATATTCTCATTCTTCTACCCCTCCTTGCTTTGGTGAAACAGTTAAAACCCCCCCCAAAACCCACAAAAAAAACCCTGGTAAAAATGATACAATCATCTAAATGCTATGTTCTCCTGCTAGAAAGGAACAGAAAAAAGGAATAGCTGATGAAGCTTCAGATGACTGCTGTCAGTAAGACGTTACCTGCCAAGCAATTAGATCTTTGAGTCTATTCAGCTTTTCTTGATCCTCTGGATGCTCTCTGATATATTCTTCTGTAAAGAAAGCCTTAGACAAAAAAAATAATTTAGTCCATCATTTCGACAGGTAAAAAAAATCAGTGATTACACCACTGACTCCAGCTGGCGACCATAAGATTGGTCATCAAATAAGAGACACATACACATGCTCCTTAACCAGATGCTGCTAGTGATAATTCCTTATTATATCAGTTGAGAACTGAGGTGCTTTTTTTGTTAAAAGGTATTCAGTCTTTATCCAATGCTTCTGAGTTTGAGGCCCTTACTATGAAACCCAATTATTGTTGTTTTTAATTAAGCTTGCACTGAAACTAAAAAGCACAGATTTGGAGTATCATGATTTACGTTGATAAATGATCACTTTATTCAAGTACCCTACTGACTGACATTAGCCAGTGTTATACAATGAAGAAACTGAACTCTTTCATAGATAAGCAGAGCCAGCTATTGCATACACACTGCCTTTTGCTGCCCAAAGATTTTATCCCTCAGGTACAAAAGAAGAATGTAGCTATTTGTCCATGACTGCCAAATATCTAAACAAATGATACTTTAGGACTAACACAGCATAAGTCATACTCCTCCAGAATATGTCATGCTTATTGCATGTAATTTATGTGTGTACATATATACGTACATACATATATATGGCATCTTTTCAGCACTATCTGCGTCTATCTGACATGCTGAGCCTACTGAGCATGGCACATGATTTTCATCAGGAAATGGCAGGCAGAAATAATAGAGCTTTACAGCTGTGGGGTAACCCCACATTAATTTTCATCCAAAACATTAATAATTAATAATTTAGAATTTAAATTTATATGAGTTTTTAACATTCCTGCTTTCTCTCCTGCCCTGCCTTCACAAGGTGGCCTTAGGGACAAATTTTCTACAGTTCAGTTCCTCAAGACATTCCACTTTCCAAGTATTGCCAGAACAGCTTGTATTCTGATTTTTTGACAACAAAACCTGCTATGCAGAACGGCTGCAGTTACTGAGAAAACCTGATGACGGTTTAATTGATAACCCACATCTAAATACGCCAGATCTACTGTAGGATATACTGGATTCATTTACTCCAGACCAAGTCTTTTGATGTGTGAGAGCCTATTTCATTACAAAAGGGGTACCTCGTCTCACACGTATACGAAAACCCTCATAACTGCAATGAATATTGCGCTTCAGTTACTCTAGTTTGCTAGTTTCTGCTTTCAAAGACAGATGTGACCAGGATATGAGGATCTCTTAATCGGTGGAGTTATGGCTTTCATATTCCCAGCCCACATTCCACTGCCACTTTGAACAAAGGATGTAGGAGGGTTATGAAATAATATATCTGAATATGTTCTTTGCATTGACTTAAAAGCTCTTACCTTCTCGTATTTAGCAAAGCCACCCATAACAGCTGGATCAACAATTCCATTCAGAAGCATAGAAAGTGGATTAATAGGAAGGTTCTCATCACTCTGGTATTGGTTAATCATCATCAAAATTTTTTCATTCGTCATGGACATAGTCTCAATAGCATTCTCTAAAGGACTAATTGTAGTCTATAAAGAAACAAAAGACTTCTAAGGTTTATAAAGAGATAAAAAGGTATTTTTGGTTTTATAAAACTTCACGTGACAAACAACATTCTTACAATTCAGCAAACCAACACAGATTTGTTCAATTCTCTTAGGACTTGGTCCTGAAACTATAAATCAGATGTAAGATATATTGATCCCAGCAGTAGAAAGATAAAACATAAGTAATAACAGTTTTGTATGTGTAAAAATAAGTAAATAACAATAGCCTTGTGTGATAAATTTGCAAACTATTTTGTATGTGAGGATTCATATAGATACATGTTTTACAGGTTCTTAGCATGTTAATACACACCTGTGACATGGAGACAACCTCAAACCATCGTAAAATTCCAGGAAGTTTGTATGCTGTAACAAATGATGTTCTCTCAATCCACATAGACTATTAAAAAATATAACAGGGAGAAAATGATACTTCAGGATTTAAACTTTAATCTTTTCTGCCTTCTGAAATGTCAGAGTGAAAAGAATATAGATGGAAAACACATGCACATTTTTGCATAAAAGGACACTGCAAAATGAATCTAGCACAGCAATTTGCACAAATAATTTTTCTGATTTCAGATTACGTCATCTTCAAGCACTAAGCCTGCACAAAGCAGAGGAAAAAGAAAATTACCCTTGAATCTTTTAGTATCTATTCCTATCTTTGCCATTACAGGTTGAATGACTGTGACTAAATGACCTACTCTCACCTCTACCCAGATTATGCTTCTTCCCTCCCCTTTTGAAACATATTTGCAATTAAAAGCAGTAATAGCCCTATAACAACTTGCCAGCATTCTTACTTTTTTTTTCTCCTTTCTTCTTTCTCTTCTGAACAAGACTAGCTGTTGGTATTTTAAAATGCCACTAGTTCATTTACCCTACTGCTCCTTATTTTACCAATATCAGCTCATCTAAACTGCCAGTACTGAGAAACATAACGATGAATGCAATGAAGACATACTCCAGCTATCCCAATTTCCACCTATCTGAACTAAGTATGCATATTATCGATTGTCATCAGCAATGAAAACATTAACGATTTCATTTTTGTAAAACCATTTCAAGGTATATTCATCAACGGTTTCAAAACTCTCCAGTTTGCAAAGGAAGCCAATGTGCATCATGAGTCTTGATAATACAATGCAAAGCGGGGATGTCAGGGTAGAGTTTGCATCTGAAGCATTTAATTTAACAGCCGCTAAGAAGCTCCTTACATGAAACTGTTGACACTACCGATCAGCATGCACGTAACTGAAATTGTACATTTTTGAAATAAATGGCTTTTCCCATCTGTATCCCAAGAGCACAGCTTTAGCCATAAAGATTGGATGGTATGGTTTTCACGACAAACTATAAAATATCAGATATCTGTAAAATTAAAATATAGAAACTTACCACATTTTTATGCATGACACTGAAAAATAATTTATGGTGTTGCAGATTTCCTAGAATATTTGAACAACGAAGACTATTTCTCAGCATTACACCATTACGCATGGGAATAAAAATGACATAGGTAGTACTCTAGGCTATCAAGATTTCACAGGACTGATGAAAGCAGACAACACACACCTCTCATTGCCAAGCTGACAGCTGACAAAAGTGTTGTAAACTACAAGAGGCAAACCATTTAATATTTATTTATATGTCACCTTGTTTCATAACAAAAATCTGTACCAGAAAATGTTACTGCTTAACACAAATGTGTTGAACATACTTAACTACATAATGTTTACCTGCAATTGAAACAGTGACGTATCACTGAGTAAGTACATAGGAGTAGGGCTGAAATAGAGAAATCTTGTATTTATTTTTTTGAACTAGATCCTAAAGTTAGGGTGTCTGTAATGAGTAATCTGAGACTAAGAAAGGATCTAGATCAAAATTCAATCACAGCTACCAGAACTGCATCCATCACCCTCTCTATCATTTACTTACAGCAAATTCATTTTCAGGGTCAACAGATCCTTTTCTGACTGGTCTTGAATAGTGGAACCGGTGCACATTGTTGGACTTATAAAAACTGAAAGATTCAAAAAAGACTATTGTAAAATACAGAATTCAGAAATCTATGGATCTTGTTATCACAGTGAAATATTTCATTTTGAGTCAGTTGAGTTTTTAATTAAAAGCAAATTTACTGCTCAGAAAAAAAGCACGTTACTGAAAACTCAGGAGACAACTACTTTTTCTATAGATCAGGGTCAACACACAGCATTTTACAAATATTAAGCTTCAGCTTGTGACTGGGTGTAATTTCCAGGTATAAAAATTCCACAACTTCCAGATTAATGTTAAAACCCACAGAAGGTGGTCTAGAAAAGATTTTTACTTTCCTGTATTCTTGCTGTGGCATGCACACTGCTTGCCTGCTTTATAATGGCATACAAAAGGAGCACATTTTGTTAAAAATAACTGACTGAACAGAGCGGATATATTCACCTGGACCGAAATACATGTGGGTTTTTCATCCATGGCACATGCCAAATCAGTTTAATCATGTCTAACAATTCTGTTCACAATGCAGAACAATAGTTATTCAATAAACTAAACATTTGAAGCCATTAATAATTTCTTGTAATAGATAAGAAAATGTATATAAACACTTGTAGAGGGGGACACCAATGTAAAGAAATCTATTGCAAATTCATGTTAGGGTCTATTCTATTCAGTTAATGAATCATTCCCAGTCACTGTGAGCATGTATTTCCACTAAACTCGGAAGCACTCTGCTTTTAGCACTGGCTAATTTGAACGAACAGAGATTGCACTGTTTTGGCTAAGTATTTTGCTGTCCACAGAAAAATCTCTTCGTTTGGTTTTTAGTTTTTGTTTTAAAGATTATTTAAATTTAAAGCCACGTTAAGTAAAAGCTAATTTTGCAGAGCAAAAAAAAATCTCAGAAATATCTTACAGTAAAACCAAGTCATGTTTTGGAAGCATAGAGAGACAAATAAATGGAGACACTCCAAACAGTTCAGCTAAACAAACTTCTGGTATGTTAGTTCATAGGAACCGATGATTTCTGATCCAAACTACTAAGATTATCTTCATCAATAAAGAAAAGAAAGTGGAAAATACTGCTATACCGAGTCAGATCACTTTATACAGTTCCATCTGAAAGGACAGATATTTTGAAGCTCTTTGATAGAATAAATGCTTTGCCATCAACTAATGTAACTAACAATTAAATGCCCAATAAAGTACACTCATAAAAATAAATCTCTAAGCCCAGATGAAATTAGCAGTTTGGTTGAATTCTGCAGCTGAGACAAACAATTACAAAATCTCCCACATGACAAGAGATTGTACTTTATGTAGAGCACTTCGCTAAATAAAACTGTTACAAGTTCAAAATGTGGCTGGCACTACACTGAAATCTAGTCCAGGACCAGATTTATAAGCTGTCTTTCGGTTACTGATTTTAAAAAGAATTCAAGTTGAAGTTGGGACCACAGTTCATTATTTTTTAATTTTTTTTAATCTTGCAGTACAACTGTGCTTGTATCTGCTTCATTTATTTTGGTGTATGTGGGGAGGTGAGTCTTATTTTTCCACTCTGAATCAACTGCAATTTCAGTAAAGATTCTATAGAGAAGGCCGCAGACAAAGGTGACATCTAGTTTGAATCCAGCTGTGGAACGGTTAGAAATGAACTCATCTCAGCTGATAAAAAGAAGCCTTCTATCTTCACTCTCTTTTTGGAAAGTCATAATATAAGTGTTGTTAGAGGGTTTAGTCTGAGATTTTGCTTGTTTAAGTGTGGAGGCATTGCAAAGCCTCTCTTGCATTAAAAATGCAGATGCCTCAGTTTACCTGGAGAAATTTTAGCTTAAGATATCTGTTTTAACCAGTTACAATTAGGGAGATACGGTCATACTTTGTGCTTTCACAAGGCACTAGCAAGAGTAAGGAGAAAATATGGCCTGCCTTAACTGATGGTGCTTGTACTTTTTGCTGTCCATAAGTTAGAAGCTAACAAATACTATCTTGAAATTTTTCATTCAAGTGTTAGTGATAAGCAACAGCTTTTACTGACCATGTTTGCAACCATATAAATCATAGAATGGTTTGAGTTGGAAGGGACCTTTAAAGATCATCTAGTTCCAACCCCCCTGCCATGGGCAGGGACACCTTCCACTGGACCAGGTTGCTCAAAGCCCCATCCAACCTGGCCTTGAACACTTCCAGGGAGGGGGCAGCCACAACCTCTCTGGGCAACCTGTGCCAGTGTCTCACCACCCTCATAGTAAAGAATTTCTTCCTTATATTTGATCTAAATCTACTCTCTTTCAGCTTAAAACCATTGCCCCTCATCCTGTCACTACAGGCCTTGGTAAAAAGTCTCTTTCCATCTTTCTTATAATCCCCCTTTATATATTGATGGATTTGGAGCCAAAGATCTCACAAGCCTGAAGCCAGCCAATATTCCAGTAGGTACTGTATGCAGTTTTGGCATCAGCCATTAGAAGGGACCATCACTTTTTACACATGTAGTCAGAACACTTAATTAGGAGCATGTAATAAGTTCAACCTGTTCTACATTGGGTTAGGAGTTCGGAAATGTTAGCCAGTCTGTTCTCAAAATACTTTGGACAATTCATTTCCTTTATTCCGTTACAAAATCTTGACTGTAGTACCAATGGAAACCATTTTGCTGCCATGTGTTTTGCACTTGGCAAGATAAGTCACAACAAGATTCTGTTATACAAGAGCCTTCAACGCAACCATTCTCATACTGCCAGTCACCTCTAAGACCCCTCTCTCCATCACTTGTCTAAGAAGCTGTGTTGAAAACTCAATAACTTGGACCCAAAGCATGGATTTCACCTCCCCACCCTGTAACCATATGCTATTCCTGCAGTGGTAAATGAGTAGATGTTCTTTCATGAAATTCCTAGGGAATACATAAGTCAGTAAACGAAGACAATAGAAGCTCTAAGATTCATTGGCAAATGACTGAGTTCACAAAATAATGGTTGTTAATTTAGGAATATGGACTGACTTTCATTATATTATCTATTACAGAAATTCACTTACTTTATAATTTGATCAGGTACTGCCTTATTTTTGAATCTAGGTTGCTCCTCCAGGACTGGCTGCACTGTAAAACACTGGATATCTGAAATCATGAAAGTTAAGGGCATGTTATTAACTATCAGTGTGAAATACTGTAGGCTGCGTGGGAAATAAAAAAAAAAATTAAAAAAAAAAAGACATTTCCTGATGAAAAATCTGCAGGGTTCAGAGTTTCATTTGTGGAGCTTTCTTGGCCAAAAAAGGAAAAATCTGCCAGTAGTAACCAGTGAATATATATTAATATTAATATTGAACTGCATATTTTTATTATTTACTAAGCTTGAATATCTGTAGCTGAATTTATCACACTGAATCATTCATTAAATTTTAAAGCCAAGCCAACTTCCAAAAATAACATCAACAACATCTGATGTTAACAGTTTCACTATTTAGCTTTAGGCATGCATAATGTCATGATGTTTAGCATTTCATCTTTGAAATCTGTAATTGAGCAGCCCTTTTACTTAAGATTTCCTTTTTCTATGGAAGTGTTACTTTTTAATCTGAATACTGTATTTGTAAGTAAATATATCATATTCTTACAGATTTCAGTATATTTGAAACTCATGCCCTCTGGTTAGATTCCGTAGCTTTTTCTTAAGCGTGTAAGTAGTGCATCTCCTGTTAGTTGCAAATAGACTTAAGCATATTCTACTTTAAGAAAGGACTGAAGCAAATGATCTCAAACAAAAAAAAATTAGTTAAGACACAAGACAGACTTATGAGAGCTTGCCTCTCAAGCTTAGTGTACTATTTCAGAAAAGCCTGTAATACTCTCTGCTTCAGTCCCAACAGTGTGAAAAGAAAGCAGTATTCCTTTTGTCCTCCAGCAGGTTCCATCAGAATAGACTCAAGAGAGCATGTGAAGTGTTACAATATTACCTTGAAAATTAATAAAGGAAAATCAACATGTTAAAAAAAAAAAGTCTGATACAATGAGATGATCTCATAGCTGCTCAGCCAGTAATGATTTAAATCAGAACATGAAGAAAAAAGATAATGCGTGCAAGCAACTGTTAGAGTACTTCTAAACGAGAATAATTTAGGGCATTCTAAAAGGTGGTTAATGATGTTTATGAGTTAATTTTCCTAGGAAAATTTCTGAGAGTGACCTAAGGCATATTTATGTTGCCAGGAAATACAGGTGATACCCAAATGCAGTGCCAGTCAGAACAATGTTCAAGGAAGACATGAATTTAATAGCAAGACACAACAGCTAGAAATGTGAGGTAATAGACAATTTGCTGCTTTAAACTTAGCCAATTCAAGTGTTCATCACTGTTTTTGCCATTTGAAGAAAATAAAGGTAAACCATGTATGAACTTGAATGAATTTTCTTCACCAAAAGGGTTGTCAAGCATTGGAACAGACTGCCCAGGGAAGTGGTTGAGTCACCATCCCTGGAGGTATTTAAAAGATGTGTAGACGTGGCACCTAGGGACATGGTTTAGTGGTGGACTAGGTTTATGGTTGGACTCAATCTTAAGGGTCTTTTCCAACCTAAATGATTCTATGATGACTGAAAGAGACAGACTCCTTAGAATTGTGAGAAAAACAGGAGCAAACATCTTAGGAATAAAAGCAGGACATAGAAGTAAAACTGCAAACTGAGCTGCCACATTAATAAATTTTCATCCTTTTTAGGAAATGATTGTTCCACCCAGATAAACTCTTGCTAAAAACAATGTTTCCCCAACCTTCCTTCATTCTGTAATTTCCTACGTGTTCAAGGATACATTGACCAGGAGAGTTTTTCACATCCTCTCCAGGTGCTGAGGTGGTGTTCATCTTCTCTGCGCTGGGAAACTGACTCATCAGCTGTGCCTGGAAGTCCTCTCTCCTCTCATATTCCTTCCCACGATAGATGAATACTTTGTTCTGCAAGGAATAAATAGCTGATTTCTTGGGCTGTACGATGCTGAGGCAGAAGTTATAGATGCATGTTCATCAGTACAAAGACACAGTGGGGTCTCCAAATTTTAGAATGAGTGTTACTGTTTTCTGAATATTAACTATAAAGCAAGACACCCCTTTGATCAGGTGCTGGAATATAGCACTGACTCTCCAGAGACAACACTTTATGCTGTTAGACAGAATGAAGATAAACTGGCATCATCACTGAGGATGCTCCTGTAAAGCAGAATAAAATCAGAATGGGAGGTAAGAGAAGTACTGAAATTCCTTTTCTTCTTGTCTGTCAAGCAAAAGGATTTGCTTTCAAACACATTCTGGGTCCAGGTTTCACAGCTTTCTAATACCAATATATAGTTTTTCTCTGCCTGCTCCTTCTCCTTGGTATTATGAAATGTCCTCATTTACAATACAGTCTAACCCCAAATGTGCTCATTCGTGGTTCAGTTTGCCTCATTTAACAGGATACTTCTATAATACCAGAAACAAAAGGTGCATGCTTCCTTCGGTGTAATATTAGCATATCTTTTCACTATTTTTTCCATTCTCAAGGCAACTTTGGCCTTTAAAACTGGGAAAGAGAGGTCTTTCATTGCTTTTCAAGTGTGAGAAAAGCTACCATATTCATTGTAGTATGCAAGAAAAGATTTTTTTTTTTTTCTACAAGAAAACATCAAATATTCAGGGTTAGTTTTATGCTCTGAAGACATGCACTACTGTGCCTAAAAGAAAGCAATGATCTTTTAAAAAACTAAAGTAAAAGCCGGTTGTGCTTGACTTCCTCAGTTTGGCAGGTTTCCTGAAAAAACAGACCCTATGGATTCTTGAATTCTCACATGGTAGTCAAAAATGGAGAAAAGTAAAGAAAACTGAGAGAGTAGATTCAGTGTATAGAGGTCTGTTTAATGAAGACAGTTCAAACTTACCATAAATGTCCTAGGATATCAACTAGCTGTTACCATTCAGGAAAAAACTGAGTAATACAAGACAGTTGGTATGAACATGTCAGCTCAACGCATATTAGAGATCAAAAAAACAATCTGAACTTCAGTCATTACGAGGAAAACAGGAGAACAACAGAAGAAATATCAGTATCACACTGAACAAATGCATAGTGTATCCACATTTCAAATACTATGTACACTTTTTGTCCTACCATCTCATGAACTAGAAAATGGACAGCAAGGGAACCAGGATGTTAAAACATATGGAATGGTTGCTGTGGAAGCAATGCTTAAACAAACCAAGACTAGAACTAAGAGAACCATATGTTGTGAATGGCATGAAGAAGGTGATTAAAGAACAACTGTTCAGTCTCTCTGTAAGAACTAGTATAGAGAAATTATCAGTGACAACAACAAGGCAACAGTAAATCTCCAGCACACAGAGTGGTATACTGTGAGGCCACAGTATGCTCTGGAGGGCATCAGGTCAGAAAGCAACTGGACAAATTCACCGCGATCAATTCAAACAATCCATGAAAGGCTAGAAAACAAAAGTGTCACCTCCAACCCAGGAAGCTGTTTATCAGGTAAGTAGGGAATATACACCAGGTCAATATCACAACATGTCTGCTCTATATTATACTCTTCCCTACCCTACTTATCTACTATTTCCCACTGTTAAAGACACAATATTGGGCTACAGAGTCCATTAGTCTGAAAAATATGCTGTTTCTACATTTGTAATGTATTTTAACTGTAGCTGAGAGGCAATATAAATCTGAAACTCTTGTCAGTTCATGAGTAAAAATACCAAGCTCATGTGAAACAGAATTTTGGATTTAATTTGAACACAAGTTATTTAATGACATTCTACTAGTTATCAATAACCTGTGTGGGGACTCATCTGAGAAATATGTCCCGTAAGAGCTGCCCATACCAAATTACATCATATTGCTGCATTTGACTTTCATATATCACCTGCACTACCTGATACATCTTCTAGTTTCCACAAGCAAATCAAGGGAAAGAATCAACTTAAACACATCTGAAAACATTTCATACATATTCTTACAAGTAACAAATCAGATTCTGACTACAGTCCTGCATCCAAGCAAAACTAAATCCATGGCAAATATCCCCAGAGACTCACTTGCATTAGTAGAGTATGCTCATATTTTTAGAAGCATATGAAAATAGATGAAAAAAGTAAGAATTTAAACAGGTTTACCCTTAGAAATGTGGGGAATCCTTGGCCATAATACCCAACAGCAAAATAGTCTGGTTTAGGTCTCAGAATTTTCATGATGTTTTCATAGAACTTTGCTTGTTGAATCTGAAAGCAAAACCAACTGCAATTACTTCTGTTTCGGTTTTTTTTTTTCCATTTATTTTTTAACGTCTACAGTAGTACTACGCTATGCACTACAGCTATTAGTGGATATGCAAGAGCTATCAGTTGGTAAGCTATAGCAATAATCAGTTAGCATGCACATGCACATGACACTGCTGTGGTACATTAAATATTGTTTACATTTGTACGCAAATATAATACATAGCTAAATGTGTATAGGTTCAGCTTCAATTATTTGACCTCAGAATCAGGCTCACCCTTAATTTACTAGCGTGAAAGAAAAAAGCAAACACTGAAGTCATACTTGGCACTTAACACTTTAAACACTTAACTGATAACATTACTGAAATAATACATTTGGAAAAAGTCCCTGCCTCAAGTGTTTTCTGAGGTATGGATCAACTCAAGCTTTTGCCCTAGCATCATGCTAAGGACACACACCGTGGAAAGGGCTTAGAACAATGTCTTCCATAAAATACTAAATGTCATTTAGGTTTACTATTTTTATTTCCTGTGTTATACCTACGAGACATGCAACACTGCAACTTAAATGGAATCAGCAAAAATATTGTCTTTATCTTTTAGTTGATGATAAAAGCAGACTGACTGGGATGAAAAGAAGTTTTCTTTGTACACAACACTGTTCAAGAACATCATGTTTTGATTCCCATGGTTTCTTTGTGGAAGATTCAGGGACATCTATTGAATGAGCCCTAAACATTTGTTAAAGATCATGCAAATGTGGAATCTTGGGAGTGGAAAAAAAGAATGTATGTGAGGGAGGGGGTTCTTTTTAGATTAATTTAATTTTAAAGAAAACAAATAATTAAACATTTAATCTTCCTTTAAAATCTTCTTTCTAGCCTTTGGACCTAGTTCTAATTCCTTGTGATGTATTACTTCCCCAGTCCCTGATGAGGACAGAATTCTTTAGGCTTGTCAAGATTCAAGTTCCTAAAATTTAAAGAAAAATTTCAGGGAAAAAATGCATCCAGGTGCTTTTTCTACGCTAAAGCAGTACAAAGGCCTCAAAAACTTGTTATATTTCTTTTATACATGGCCTTTAAATTGCGCTAACTCAGAACATGTTTATCTCATCTACAGGAGTTTCAAAATATCTCAATAAGCAGATATCCATGCAACTTTAACAAAGAGTTCTTTATGAATCTCTACCACTGGAATGTTACAATATAACATAGCAACTCTTTGACAAACGAATTAAAAATTAATTGTAGACAACAAGCTTATAAGCAGCTCTATCATCTGATAGCTCAAAAGTACTAATTTCTGTGACTGAAATAACTTGAAGATCTGTATATAATCTTACCAGGTTTTGACTTAGAAGTTCGTAGTCAAAAACTTCCTTTTCATACTGCTCTGCGAGTTCTTTGCATAAAGATATGGCTTCTTCCCACATCTGCAATGTAACCACATATTCAAAAAGTAAATCCAGTACCAACAAACAAGGTTTTAAGGGATCACTGTTTAACTAGTATTATTGATTCTGCTATCTTTAAATTGCAGTCATTTATTGACTGTACATTTAGAATGGAAGACTCAAGGCAATCATAAACTTTAGGAAAGCAGATTAATGTAAAAAAGTGGTTTATGGTTCATTATAGGAAGAAATAAGTAAACCTACTTTATTCTTACAATAAGATAATTAAAAATCACCTAACCTTTCAGATACATTAAAAAAGAAGAGTAAATCACTAAGGTGCATAACATCCAGAATATACCCCAAGCATAGGAGCAGTGTATGAGGGGACTGACACCTGCCTCTCTAAAACAAACACACGTCACTTGACAAGAAATTCTGAAGCATACGTAATCATAGGTAGCCTTGCATATGACAGCTCTCCTAGTCAGCTAAAGAAGTACAAGGCTTTCACTTAAATTGCCACTTGCCCGGAGTAGCAGCTTGTTTCTTTCCACACAACTTAATAGCTACCTCTGAAAATGACTCTGAGGAATTACAGAGCTGCACTGGAAAGACTAGGACAGTTTTTCTCATCTGCTATAGGCACTTAATGTATGCAGCACAAAAGTGGTCTTAAAGCAGATAGAAACTCCCTCTTGAGGATATTGCTCAAATTCTGTCAGTCTTCTCATCTAGTCAGAATAAAGGAGACAAAAGGGGTTTTCTGAGCAGAATTCTCTACTGATGTAAGGACACTGGTGGTCACACGCATTACGACCACTTTTACATGGTGCCATGTACTCCTAGGCTAGGTAGTTCTGAACCTGACAGCTGCATTCAGCTGCCTGCAAACCTCCTCTGATGTATCTGAGGAGAACCTGAATGCTAGGTAGATCAGAAATCATGAGGACTTGATTATTCTGATAGTGGGGGGGGGACTGCTACATTGTAGTTATTTCAGATGCCAACAAAAAAACCTGAGAAGTTGTAAACAGCACTGCATTTTCCTGCACAGTGCCAAAGCACCAAAACCTTTCTACCTTCTGAATTATAGGAGGGACTTTCACGGGGGAGTTATGCCTTTATTTTGCAAGAAGCAGTAATGAATTGCCTTCCTCCATACCTTTGGCTACAGCGGAACAAGACATAATGACTTAAAGGCCTTATTGGGTCATAAGATTCATTATCTAGCACTGCAGAATTGTTCCCTGCTTTCTAGTCCTTTATTGCCAAAAATCTCAGCTCTACTGTCATTGTATTGACAGGCAATTTTATTTAACAGATTTTTTTAAAAAAGATGAACTAAACCCAGGTACTGAACATCAAACTACTACATTTTAAGTTTGGGATGCAATTCTCAGACTTCTCTGAAACAAATATGTCCATTTTTAACTGTCTGGGTTTTGGGGAGATAATGACCAAATGCTTTAGAAATGCAATTTGTGTAGTCCGCATTATTTTCCTAGTAAAGTACATTCAACATTTTTTATTATTTTATTACTGCCTGACAGAGATGCTTGTGACCAGTATAAACATTAGCCCTCTTTCTTAGTGAATGTGGTTATTGAAAGAATATGTTCATATAGAAGAGATATACTCTGTGAATAAGCCTTCAGGACACAATTTTTACTTGACCCACATTTCAAAGGGGATTTTCTACACAAATGTTTTATACAGAGAATATTTATTAAATACTACTATACAAAGTAACACAGTAAGAAGAGATTGGGCAGGGGGAAGAACTCTACAGACCTACCTTTCCTTTGTCAAAGTATTCTATGATCTTCTCATACAAATTCTCTTTCAAGTGTCGATAGGTCTGTGAACACTGGAACTCTGTTGACATGACCTGAGGTGCACACTGTTCATCTGACCACTGAGAATAAAAACACATTAAAAAACCATATGATTTTGGAGTTCAAAATTTCACACACACATCCCCTCTCCCCCAGGGTCTGGTCCTCTGGGCGCCTCTAAGTGGTTTTTTCCCAGTCTTTTTCACCCTTCCACAAAGAAACTGGGAAAGGCACTGGGAATGTTTTCATTACCTCTTCAAACAAGTGCTGTATTTCATGTGGTAACCGGGACTAGACATAACATTTTAAAAACCTGTGTTCCTTCCTGCCCGCCACCCAAAAATTTTGGATAAAAATCTATGTGAGAAAAGTAGTTCATTTTATTTCAGTGGTGTCATCTTGACTGATTTGGTTTTGATTCTTTGCATTAAAATATTTGCATATAATATTATCTTCGTCTATACCAATACATACAATATACCTCATATTTTTGTGTGATGAGAAAACTCAAAATGAAGTTTAAGCAAAATAGCACTGTGAAAAGCCAAATTTATACGGTTCTGCACTAAAAGAAATTCCATAAGAAATCTCAAAATTTTGCCGAAGAACATTTAAATTTTGAATTTTCCCTTGAAATGGAAATGCATCTTACTGACCATTTCTACTGATAACATCAGTTACAAAGAGAATAAACATTAGTTGTAGCAAAAAATAATTACCAGCTACAAAAGCAAGCAAGCATAATTTGGCAGAGTGATCCGTATCATTTAAAATGAAAAGTCAGATGTCCCCCTGTGATAGCTGGAAAAAATTGTGTTTAATTCTCATCACTTATGTTTGGGATAGCAAGAAATTAGCAAAATGAAAACCACATGGAAGTTAAATGGCTTCCGAATTTGCACACAACATTCTCACTATAAAGTAAAACTATTTTTGCTACAATATTTAGTTTTACCAATATGTGGCTTTTAATCACCTATTGAAAATACAATTTCAGCAATGAATGTTAATTTTGTATGACCTACTGCATTATTTTTAACTAGAAACTTGAATACCCTTATGGAAAATAACTAATATGCAGTAAATCAGAGATTAAGACAATCACTTTTTAATTTATAAATTTGAAAATTGCAAAAGCTTATTTATATATTGAGTTTAGAAAATCTAACCTTCAAGAGCCACGTATGGAGTAGAAGGGTATATGCTGCTTCCGTGTAATTCTCACAATCTAAATGAAGATCTCGCAATTTATACAAATATCTGTTAGAGCAGAAAACAAGAATTAGACTAGATGTTGACATGACTGGAATACTAAGTGTCAAAAACATCCTAGATAAACTCTGTAATGGAAAATTCATAGATGTCATTCAATCACTACCCAAAGAGTCTTTAAGGACACTCTGAGAGGGGTTAAAGCTCTGTGTGTTTGTTCAGACATTTCTGTGTTCTCTTTGTATGCTGAAACATTGTGCACAAAGGGAAGAGAAAGATCTAACCTCCTCCTGTCAATTGCTGTCAGCTCCACCTCTAAGAGGAAGAGAAAGAACTACTAGACTCAAGGTCTAAGCTGGACCTCTGAGTCCATTATTTCTGGACTGTCACTGCAGATAGCTGCCTTTCTCTGTAGCACTTTTCGATCGCAAGTGAACACTTCCCATGTAAATAGATGCAAGCACAACAGATAAGACAAAGTAAAGGAGAAAACAGAAAACACCAGCCCAGAAAGACAAAGCAAGTCCCTGTACAACTTGGAAGGTGGCAGGGGCAGAGAGCTGTTCTAAGTTATCTGTTGCCAGTGTTCTCCTTGATCCCTAGGGCAGCATTGCTGCCAGCAGCACAACCACTGCCCATCATGTGACTCAAGCCACATCTTTTCCAGCAGCCAGAACGAAAAAGTGCATCCCATCCTCTTACACACAACAGGAGTTTTGACACAGGAACTCTGACACCTTGCTGTAGCAGTTCAAGGCATTACCATTCCCAGGTGTCAACCCAACTGAAAACGTGTCCCCCTCAGCAATGCCCGCAGAGGCAGCGCTGTTTCTCCCTGGCCCCTCCAGCTCATAGCTCCAGGTTTAGCTCTGAATCACCTTCAGTGCTCGTTTCAGCTGAGATTCTGGGCTTTGTACTGCAGTGGCTGAGGTGCAGGTGGTTCTGCAGATTTTGCAGAATGAGAGGAGAAGCAGGAAATAGTTTTTGAACAGCAAGATTTGCTGCAGCTCATATGCAAAACTCTTGGAGACAGTAAGAGGCCATGTCATATCTGAAAGCATTTGCCAGTATAGCTATAGCTCTTACAGGAAAATACTTTACTAGTAATTCTGCATTGCATGTAGTGTTGCATATTTAAACAGACTTGGCAGACTACACAATTCTACAAAACTTGAATGTTTTTTCTGCCATTTTAAATGTATCATACACCCTCCATCAAACCTCAAATCTAGCTGCATTTTCTTTATTTAAAAAAATAGGCAATGAATGTTGAGTAATTTGATCAACTATAAGTTGATTCTTGGGGAAAAAAACGCTGCTGCTGAATACATATGATAGATTCCAAATCGCTGAAGGCTAAGCAAACAATGGAGTAAGAATATAAACGAGGCCAGGGCTACAACAGAGTCATTGTGGATGGTAAACTAACATTAAGAAACAGAAATTCAAGTACAGTGATAAAAACAGAATTCATAAGAGAACATTATTGCCCTCTCCAAAACAGATCCCATAGAACAACTGCCATACCTGATATACATCTCTTCACGGTTAATGTCCTTGTAGAAATTCTAGGGACACAAACATTTAAAAGTTATCTCCTAATGTCTTTTATTAAAACACAAGATAAAAATATATATACTGAGGTTTTGCTTTTCTTGCTAGTTGGACAGCATAAGAAATACATTATTTACAGACCATCTTCCTGGCACTACCACTTCAATTAATATTTTAATTAGTTATTAGTATGTGTTATTATTATACATACATAGGTATACTTTTCCTAGTTCACTAATGAAATCATTAGTGAAAGTTTTTCTGTTGGAGAAGAGGAAAACATGGTTATCCAAATGCATTAACATAGTAAACTACATGCTCTGGCTACACTTGATGGCCAGAAAAGAAGCTGGTATTTATTGAGGTTGATGTGTAACACTGTTGATACGTAACACTGTTGTGCAATACCTCTGAAGGGGCTAATTCCAGGAACAAAGCCCATTTTTGTCACCATAACACTTTTGCAGGTATATGAGTTGCTAAGGCTGCACAAAATGTATGACAAGAATTGCCTCCTGAAGAGCTGCAGAAATTTATACCACATTGTGCAGCGATTACTGAGGAACAGAGAGTATGTGAGTGCAATACACATTAACCACGTTCTCTTTCCAACCTTTAAAGTTGACGAAAGTTCCTCTTCAGCTTAGAGGAATTTCCTGGTGGTGGAGGAATTTCTATATGCGATATCCTC
The DNA here is from genome assembly GCF_018139145.2 of Gymnogyps californianus. Lineage (NCBI taxonomy): Eukaryota > Metazoa > Chordata > Aves > Accipitriformes > Cathartidae > Gymnogyps > Gymnogyps californianus. Next base: position 3,960,604 of record NC_059484.1, read on the forward strand.
ATTACAAAATAGGAATAGAAAAAAAAGACAGGATGGCCTAGAACCAGATCAGAGTCTCGCATCTTCTTGGCACCTTACTGCAAGCGTGTCTTGCAGGTTTCTTCCCCAGATTTAAGAACCATAATTGCTGAGTTGTTAAAGCAGCAAGTAGGTCAGTTCCTCATGCAAACCTTGACTCTGGCAAAAGCCCACTGTTACGTTAAGCCTATCAAAAGGTAAAAGTATATGGGCAGTAGACTTCCTTATTTATCCACAGAATCAAAATGGATAAAACATACAAGCAAAACCAAAGAACTGAGTGGGCGTTGCTTTCAGGTTTACGCATATATCCATGCAAATAGATATAAAACCCTCTTGCCTCAGAGTTTAAACCACTACTGAGCACCGTCAACCACTCCTGTCCCCAGGAAGATTTATCTTCATCTTTAGTAAATGGATGCTAAAGCTCTTCCCCTTTCTCACACAAGAATTACAAGAGAGAACGTACCAGTAAGTTCACAGTGCAGCTCATGCGATTGTCCTTGCTTTCATCAGTCATCACAGTTCGGTAATCCAGCAGTTTCTCCAAGAGGCCTTTAACTAGGCTGACAAAACTTTCAACCAAGTTAAAAATGCTGGGATACTGACACGCACACTCTGTAAGACTGCAAACACACAAAAAAAATGTTTTTACAATACTGTGAAAATTAGTGGCCCATCAGCTGAAAAACTGTTTGGACCTGAAGGCAAATACTGAATTAGGGCTAAAGCAACTGCAGAATGCACTGGAAATTCCCTTTGTGGGTTGGTAATTTAGATATCCAGAAGACAGATAGGATATAAATCAAAAGAAAAAAATGGAACATTTACTTTTCCTGTCTGTAAATGACTTCAAATTCAAGGATATACCCACAATTTCAGAACGGAACAACCTGCACCCATGGTATAACAAACTCAAGTCTCTGGAAAGCCACACTATTGCAATAAACACCACACCTTCCTTTCCTCTGTTATCGCACAACATAAAATGCAACAATTATTTCCCTCTCTTTGTACAGTTACATGTGAGTAGAAAGTTCAAACTAACATAAATTACAATCAAAGTCAAAAAAGATATTCACTAAGAAGACCTCACCAGAGCAATTTGCCCTTGAGAAATAAGCAAAACCAAACAATAAACTTTCTGCAGATTAAAAAAAGCAATTAGTTCTCTTTTGATAAAAATATAGGAAAGTGAGTTTTATACATCATCAGCAGGTTCCAATTTACATTAACAAAATATTAGCATATGCTGTTTCTGTAAAGTGCTGAAGTGATTTAGGAGTACATATTTCACATTACTATCATGTGATGCCAGGTGCCCACCAAAGCCGCTCTGTCGCTCCCCTCCTCAGCTGGACAGGGGAGAGAAAATATAACAAAAGGCTCGTGGGTCAAGATAAGGACAGGGAGATCACTCAGCAGTTACTGTCACGGGCAAAACAGACTCGACTTGGGGGGGAAAAAAAAAAATTTAATTTATTACCAGTCAAATCAGAGTAGGATAATGAGAAATAGAACCATATCTTAAAAACACCTTCCCCCCACCCCTCCTTTCTTCCTGGGCTTAACTTTACTCCTGATTTTCTCTGCCTCCTCCCCTTGCACAGCACAGGGGTTCGGGGAATGGGGGTTTGGGTCAGTTCATCACACGTTGTCTCTGCCGCTCCTTCCTCCTCAGGGGGAGGACTCCTCACACTCTTCCCCTGCTCCAGCGTGGGGTCCCTCCCACGGGAGACAGTCCTCCACGAGCTTCTCCAACATGAGTCCTTCCCACGGGTGGCAGTTCTTCATGAACTGCTCCAGCATGGGTCCCTCCCATGGGGTGCAGTCCTTCAGGAACAGACTGCTCCAGCGTGGGTCCCCCGCGGGGTCACAAGCCCTGCCAGCAAACCTGCTCCAGCCTGGGCTCCTCTCTCCACGGGGCCACAGGTCCTGCCAGGAGCCTGCTCCAGCGCGGGCTTCCCACGGGGTCACAGCCTCCTTCGGGCATCCCCCTGCTCCGGCGTGGGGTCCTCCACGGGCTGCAGGTGGAGATCTGCTCCACCGTGGACCTCCATGGGCTGCAGGGGGACAGCCTGCCTCACCATGGTCTTCATCACCACGGGCTGCAGGGGAATCTCTGCTCCGGCGCCTGGAGCACCTCCTCCCCCTCCTTCTTCCCTGACCTTGGTGTCTGCAGAGTTGTTCCTCTCACATCTTCTCACTCCTCTCACCAGCTGCAATTGCTACTGTGCTGTAACTTTTTTTCCCCCCTTCTTAAATCTGTTATCCCAGAGGCGCTACCACCATCGCTGATGGGCTCGGCCTTGGCCAGCGGCGGGTCTGTCTTGGAGCCGGCTGGCATTGGCTCCATCGGACATAGGGGAAGCTTCTAGCAGGTTCTCACAGAAGCCACCCCTGTAGCCCCCCCGCTACCAAAACCTTGCCACACAAACCCAATACAGCTTTGTTTTCAAAGCTTAACTGTTTAAACATTATGAAATGATTACCAGCATCTCATTAAGGATTATTTTCTTTCTTTGCTTAAGAGCTTGTTTCCTCTACTTAGCATTCTGGTCTTCCATTCGGATTCTCTATGACAAACTGCATTTTTTTATATATATATTCACATATATATTTACAGATGCACGTATTGGGTCTGGCTGAGATGGAGTTAATTTTCCCCAGAGCAGCCCTCATAGTGCTGTGTTTTGTACTGGTAGCTAGAAAGGTGTTGATAACACACCAGTGTTTTGGCTGCTGCTGAGCAGTGCTGGCACAGCCTCAAGGCTGTCTCTCCAACATCCCTCTCACCCCCAAAGGCCAGTAGGCTGGGGGTGGGCAAGATCTTGGGAGGGGCCACAGCCAGCACAGCTGACCCAAACTGACCAAAGGGATGTTCCATACCATATGACCTCTGCTCAGAAATAAAAGCTAAGAGAAACGAGCGGGCAGGGGGCATTCATTATTACGACATTTGTCTTCCAGAGCAACCGCTACACATACTGAAGCCCTACTTGCTGGGAAGTGGCTGGACATCGCTTGCTGACGGGAAGTAGAGAATAAATCTTTTGTTTTCCTTTGCTTCTACACACGGATTTTGCTTTATTAAGCTGCCTTTATCTTGACCCATGAGTTCTCTTCCATCTCATTTTCTTCCCCCCGTCTTACTGAGAAGGGGGAGTGACAGAGCAGCTTGGTGGGCACGTGGCATCCAGCCAAGGTCAACCCACCACAATGCACGAAGTAATTACATGTATATTTGGCATATTCTATTAATAACATATCAAAATCACCATGTATTCTCACAGGAAAATAGTAAAAACAAACTAGCAATTGCAAAATTATCCCTGAAACTATGCTGTGTGCTTAAGCTGAGCAGTTTCAATGACACATTATTCTTAATTTCTGACCTCTTAGTGTTTCATTAAGAGCACTCAATTTATATGCAAATAAAGATTAATAATAAATTATTAATCTTTATGTACACTATAGTTTTTTAAACTTTCATTATAAAGTATTGTTTTAATTAATTGCAAAAATCATTTTTTACTCCTCAGAATTATTTAAACTTTCTTCAGAAAATACATATTCATATTAATTTCAACTACAAAGAAATCCTGAAAGCTTTGGCATAGAATGGGACCTCAGCAAAGTACCCAGTCTCAAAGTTCTAACTCAAGCAAAGTAAAACCAGCACCTAATGTTTATTCCTTTGATTGTACAGCTCCAACATAGAGTTATTTTGCTGAGACAGAGGGAGTGTGTACATGCATGTCTGAAAGAACATTTATATTGTATAAGATGTAACAGACAGAGGCTAACAGATAAAAATAGAATACTTTAATTGCTGTTGTCTGACTAGTCTGAAACAATAACTGAAATATTTAAATAAATGATTGAAACGTGGCTTATGACTTTAAACATTGCAAATGGTATGTTAAATACTAAAGGGTCTGAAGAGTTGACAACCGACAGAAAAGGCTGGAGCGCGTTAAATTATATTTGTGGAAAAGAAAGTAAGAAAGCCTCAGAATCATATAGGAGACTGGAATAGTATAGAGGAAAAATGGGGTTAATTTACATATGTAAGTATCAGAAACAGGATAAGACGCTAACAAAGGAAAGTACAGTCATCATTTAAGTGACTATTATGAATTCTTGCCATAGGCTCACTTGGAGTGACAGCAAACAAGGCAGACCTATGAACATTACTTGACTGTGAAATGAGCATGAGTCAAGAAGACATCACATTTCTTCCCAATACAAGCAGAAAAATGTTGACATAAAACACAAGCTATTGCTCGATCTCACCCAGGATATAGTACATAACTCCAGTCACTAAAGAAAGATGAACTGGAGTACACATAGAGGAGAACTACAAAATTAACAGGAGAGAGGAATATGTGTCTCATGAGAGAAGATTTAAAAAGTTGTCTTGCTCAGCTTTATACAATAATCCCAATAAAAAGGACCCATAAAACTTTAGAAGATTTTTTTTCCCCAGGAGGGAGCAAGAAACCTTTGAATTTTTAAACAGAGCTTGAAAAAAATAGAAGTTTTAAAATAAAAAATATTTTCAACAAAGCTCGAGAAAACAACTGCATAACACGGGTCACTGCAATGATGGGGAACTGGAAAGCTTCCAAATGCTATTTTCTGTTGTGCCTATATTAGTAACTAAAACATGCAAGAATTCATTTTCTAAGCCTGAGGACAAGTGGCATAGCACAACTTGTATTCATATAGCTAGGTTCTCCTCCGTTTCGCAGAACAGGGTAGCCTTGTCTATTCTGCCTGTTGAGAACAGCCTCCCATCTGTTCCATGTTATCCCAAGTCCTCCTCGGTGTTGTCTAGGACAGCATTCATTAGCACAGGTCATAACCCTGCCATGGCGCATGCTAACATTTAGGACTATGGACAAATGCAAGGCAGCGCTTAAACTTCTGCTGAACCTATTTAGTTTACTGGGCACATGCAAGTTCCCAGCAACCAACCAGCGTGGGTAAGCGTTGGTTGCAGAGGCGAGCATCAACACGCAAGTCAGTCACTGACTACTGCTAAATATCTGCATTCAGGTGGCAACTGGACCTGTGCAGGAATGCAGACAGTTACAGGAAATTAGCTGCTGAAAATATGACCAAATGACTAAATCTGGAGCCCAGTTTAGCTGGGTCTCTATCCAGTTGGAACAGGGAGTTGGGAACAGAGGCTTGAAATCCCTGCTTTGAAAGGTGTGAAGGTAGGAAGATTTAAACCAAACCAAACCAACCAAACAAGCAACAGAGAGAAGACAACAAGGTCCTACCACAGACAGGTCACCAGCCTCTGCTTCAACTGTCCCTCTATGGGCATCATTAAACAACTGCAAGGATGGAACAAAAAATATTATCTGGAGATAATATGAAGTGACATCTTTAGAAATGTGGAAACTTTGAAGTCTTATAGGATGTGGGACAGTATCAAGGGGAAAAAAACCCAGATATGTCAAAGAAAGAGGGGTACCTTGGAAAGGCAGGAAGATCAAATGCTGTGTAGTATGTTTGATGAGCCTATTTAACTGCACTACTGGAAGAGGGGGTTTAACTGGATAGGTACCAGTTCTCTACAAAAATATTTGAATGCAAGAGTAAACTGCAAACAAGACAAGCAAACAATGTTACACAGCTCAGAAAAAGTAAACTTCAAAGAGTCTCATACACAAGATCTGAAGAAAGCTTTTCTCTTTGCATTGATGAACTCTCAGATTGAATACTCTCTCCAGCTTTAAGGCAATGCAGTATTTCAAAATAGATGTAGACATTGTAGGAACGTCCAGAAAGCATTCCATATGATAAACTGAAATATTGGGGTGTTTACCCCAAAGAGAAGACCAAAGGAAACTTGACAGCAACTTTCAAACTGGTTAAAAGCTGCTGCAAAGAGAAACAGAATAAATGATTCTTTATGTCCCCCGTGGGTAAAACAAGAAATAAGTGGCTTAAAATGAGGCAAGGAAGATTCAGTATGGATATTTGGGAAAAAAAAACCAAAACCAAAACTTACTAGCAGCAAGGAAAGTTTAGCACTGCCATCATTGTCCACTGTGCCAGCTGAATCCCCAGTATTAGAGATGATGAACTGTAGTGACAGTTTAGGCAGGCATCGCTGTTTAGGCTTTGCAGCAGCACGATTAAGAAAACTATGTACTTGCAGGCCTGTTTTCGGTCATACCAAGAGCTAGTCTGAACATCTCTGCGTCACCTCTTAGCTATCCTAAGACTTGAAGCCAAACAGTAAACATTCAAAATTGAAAAATTAGTTTGTTGTTCTCAGTTTACATAGTCATTGCATGTTAGGAAGTGAAAGAGACATTTTAAAAACTTCATCTGTCCTTGACAGTGTATCAGTTTCAAAGAATAGTTTTGTATTGCTTAAAAAGTGTCAGTACTTTTACTTTTTTCAAGTCTGCCTCTCTATATTTTATCTGCCTCCTCACAGGACAGAAATTAAACTGACATAGCGAACATTTAAATTATGTTTGAATTAAATGATATTTCTTTTAAATTTTACTATTTAATTAGAACATAATTACATATTATTTACGTAAGATAACATTTACATATTATTATTTGATTATATAATTCACTATTTTTCACAAAATTGTGTTTTCACTGAAAGCAGATTTTTTCCATTGCGGTATACACAAAGATTTCATGCTTCATCTGGTGAGGGATGTGACTTTGCAAAGATTGCTACCCCCTACACAAAAGTACAATACATACAAGGTGCAGGCTTTGAGAAAGTAAAAACATACACACTCAATGTCACAAAGCCTATATCGATTTTATCAGGTAGCCAAAGTGCTACAGCATTTTTATACTTCATAACTATTAGGTTATCAACGCTTGAGAAAGAGTATGAGCAGCGATGTACTTTCTCACTGTTACAGTCTAAGGCACAAAGCTAGGAATAAGTTTTCAGAGGTAGGCGCAAGGATTCCACCACTGCCCAAGACATCACACACGCAACCTGCCACAAGTGAAGACACAGCTATTAAGTCTGAGAATAAAACTGAATGTGGGCAGCCAAGAAGAGAAGGAGATGCTATATCAGGCTTTGGGATTGTTAGAAATATAGAAATATTTTTATTAGAATGTAGCACTTTGCAATATTCCCATTCCAGAACAGTCACCTTATGTAAGTTCAGAAAATTATCTTTTGGAGTCCAATCTAGACATTGAGAAAAGCAAGTAAGACATTTTTAAAATATCTTCGTCATATTAGTTTGAAATAAAACCAGGAAAGGTTATAAAGAAAAACAGGGAAAGACTAAAAAGTGGGGTGAATATTTGATTATCTTTGCTTCAAAGTTGGACAGGGAAATGCAGGTTAGGTATAATTTCTTCATAAGTTGGCTGGAGCACAAAATACTGAAAAGCAACCAGGAAAATAGTTTCAATGAGCAAAACTACAATTCAAACCAGGTTTACTGAAACAGTATGCTATTTCCAGTCCCTTCATAAAAAAAGCTGCTAAGATTCTATTTTATTTTTAAGTGAGGTTACCAACTTGAGAAGTGGGAACAATAAGATAAAAACACAACCTGAAGGCATTTATTCTCATGCATTACTTACATGGACTCAAACAACTGCATATAATGTTCATCCCCTCGTCCTCCTTCCACCTCATGGTCCAACTTCAAAATGATTTCATTTTCAAACTAACAAAGAAAGAGAAATCAAAACACTGAGCAGATATCCAGAGGTCAAACACATTTCAATATGGCATCAAAAGAATATCTTTGTATAGTTATATCACATACGCCCAAGGGTTAAATGCTTGAATGTATTCCAGTTGAATAATGCACATCTGACTATCTCCAGATACCTGCTTCTTAGTACAAACTGACAAAATAACCTGAGGAGACAGGCTTACAGTGTCTGTATTATGGGTTTTCACAGAACAGCTCCAATCTGAAATGCTGCATTTCAGGTAAGTAGAATCACTTTCACCGAGATAAAATCTGAACAATCCTACAGTATGCAATACCTTATTTAATTGCTATCTGTTAGGCCTATCTAGATCCTAATTAGGAAACAGTGGCATATAAACAAAGACAGCGAACAAGCTATTTCTGTAGTTAACACAATTCTTTCTCCTCTACTGCATCATTTCTTCAATTTTACTTTACAGTTATGACACCGCTTCATTTGGAGCCATCAGCAGCCTTATTTCTCTACTTGTAAGGTCAAAAAGTACCTTCTTCCCCTTTCTGAACTCAAAAAGAGTCTATGCAGCCTGTGTGCATACAAAGGGAGAAAACCTGTTAATATTTCTCCACTGGTCACACCTTGTTAGCTATCACTAACCAGCCAACTCTTAAAACTCCAAGGCTTCTAGGTTTCCTTTTATCCCAAACTTAGCTTACAGAGAAGCACTACATCCCAGTCTGCAGAGTTGCCCTTGAAACTTCAGCCTAACTACTGGGCTCTGTCATTCCCATAATGAATTTCTTGAAGCTGGTTATCTGAAGATGTTATCTATATTATTTACTTGCCGTTCCTGTTACACCCTGTAACAATCTCTCATATACTCTTCAGGTAGTTTTACATAATTAAGCAAGGGGACAATATCTCACAATATCCAGAAAAAGATAAAGCCTATTTTTGAAGTTTGTCACACAGGTAAAGGAAAGGTTATCCAGGAAACTAATGCTAACCTGCGAAATTGTTGTTACAAATATGCATGCAAATTGTCAATGACAATAGCTTGACATCTTTAAAGTGTAATAAACTCCGGCAACATCTCTGGAGAACTTCTAGGTAACATACCATTAATACATCACAGTAAGAGACCATTACCTCTTAAAGAAATGGAAGTACATGTTGGATTTTTTTTATATTTTAACCCAGCACTCTGCAGGATTATACCTTAATTATATAAAGCCTCTTTAAAATGTTATTGTGTTATTGCAATATAAATATACAGTTGTGATTTGTCATTTCAAAGCCTTTGCAATACATTATACACAGGAAACTGCTTTATCATTTTGAAAGGGTTAATCCAATCTAACATGTTTAGAACAGAATTTGTAACTAGTTTGCAATGCCTTTACCATATATTATGCAGAGGGCATTCAGGTCTGGGAAATTAAAACTGTGGAAACTATAATACATGCATATGGTTTGTTTGAGTTCCCCCGCCCCCCTCCTTTCCAAGCACCTTAGAGCATTAAGATTTGTGTGTTCAAAAAATGTCCTCAAAGAGTTGACATTCATGTATCATACTCATAACAGAAATACGAAAGATGAGGGGCTTTTTGTGGGTTTTTTTTTCCCTCAATATAAAATGAAAAATACCAGGGGAACATTAAAAAACAAACAAAACAAAAAATGTTCAAAAAATAAAGTGTTTTAAGATAACCTAACTGATATATCAATCTTGGAAAACAGAAAACTAATTAAAATTAATGTAATACAAAAATATTGCATGGCAGAAAATAATTTAATTCAATAAGCTTAGCAAAAATAAATATTAATATTTAAGATGACTTCAGATGTTAAAAAAAAAAAATCACTAAAAAGCAGCCAACCCATTAGCATAATTTTTCCCAAGCTTTAAATATTACGTTGTGAAGACGCAGGTATCTTTTTGCACCTGCAGATTGGAAACTCAGCACAAATACAAGTACAACACCAACGGAAATCCCCTTCAAGGCAGAATCATTCTTTTATTAACCAGTTTCTAGCTCTAACTACAATGGGAATACTTTTTATACTCTGGTTACCTAAGTCAGTTTGACCTTGTTCTGTGCTTAGCTTTTACTGAATACCTTCATTGCTTCTAAGTCTCTTGCCTGATAATTTTCTTTGATTCTTCGTTCTTTGACATCTCTTTTTGGCTAGTTATATGAAAATCCTAGAATTTCTAAAAGCATTCCAAGATTCATCAGCTTGATTCATAGTCTGGGCTTTTAGCACTCCTGAAAGCCTGGACATACGCTTTCACTAAGCTTCCATTTCATTTGGGTATGCCCTCTGCAAGGAAGTGTGACACATGAATCTCAAAGTCTTAGTGCAGCTACAGTCGTGCTTTGTTCTCATCCAACTAATCGTATCACGTTCGGATATCACCATATGAGAAAACAACGTGATATAGATTTGTAAAGAATCTGCACAGTTAGAGAATCACAAGTTTTTAATGCCAACACTTTTTTAAACTTTTCTAATGTGGCTGTCAATGTCCTCTTCATGCAGTCACAACATGTCTCAATCCCCTCACCCCAAGATTTCTACTAAAATCTTTGAGTATCATATGAATAAATTACTCAGGTGTGGCAAAAATTTATATTCATATGTATATATAAAAATATATATTCGTACATATCATACATACTGAATGTTTCATGTTGTTACATACAGCGTGGTGAGGTAGCAGAAAGGAAAGACTGCTTGTTGTCTGTTCTATTGCCCTGAGTCAAGCAGAGGCATACTAAAAATGAAAGATTGCTCGTGCTCTGAGAGTAAGCACACATGCTAGCGAGAGAAGCATGCAGAAGAGTGCAGATAAGACATTTGAGAAAAGCAGGAAGCAAGTCTAAAAGAGACTTTTCCAGGTGCTAAAGAAAAATTTGTGTCCTAGTAAGATCTAGCTTCAGATAAAAGAAATCTTGGCATAGTATTTTCAGGACAAGGTGGGAAAGATCTACCACAAGGTTCTAGACAAGCCATTAACACATCCAGAGGCACAGAGAAAGCATTAGAAAACTAGGAGATCTACACTGAAATAAAGCTCTGTTGCTTTACATAGATATAATTATTAAAAGCACTGTAAAAACGACAGAATCCACTACTGTACTAACACAGCAAATTTTCACATTTTTCTTTCACAAAAAATTTCACACAATTTTCAGTATATGAATAATTCTGTTTTCTCCCTGGCATGTTCCTGTGTAATTGAGAGCTCCGGCAGACTGGGATCCAGATCATCCTGTCAGAGAACTGGAAGCCTTTCATGGTAGAAAGATGTACTACAGTATTTGAGATGCGGTGCTATCAGATAACTGCAATGCAAGCTATTTTTCCTTACTTAAATATATCCTCATCAAAAAGTTCAGCCCTGAGCTGAAGAAGCCAAGCCCAAGGCTACATATAAGAAAAGAGTTCTTCCCTTTAGAATACCAAGCAGGTCATGCATATCTTCAGACTAATGTTTTGGAAGGGACAACTCCTTCAGTTGTAGAGAACATGACATTCTAACTGAAAACGTGTTACTACGTGTACTTTCTTCAAGTAGGTCATGATTAAAACTCTCCACCCAGAAAAATGACTCAGCATTTTTCAAGAACAAAGGCCAAGCATTCCCCATTTTTCTCCAGAATATTTGATGTCCTTCATTTTTGTCCTGAGATTCAGCTAAACAGGACCAGCAAATGTCAAAGATCAAAGTTATTCCAGAATATAAGCCAGTCAAATGATTTTGCCCCTAAAATCAGTGAGTGCAATTATGTTAAAACGCTTCTTAAAGAAACAGATTTAAGCTACATAATATGTAAAAATCTCTATTTAAACATCCTTAGATCTATCCCTGAGAGCAACCTAAAAAAAAAAAAAAATCCACATTCTATTCAAATGTAAAGTTTTAAGATAACTGACAGATGTTACATGCTCGCTACCCATTCACTGTAGAATTTCTCAGGTTTCACCTTCTCACAGCAACGCGTACAATTCCATACTGAGACAGAAGAACTAACAGGATTACTCAACCAGCATTCATCCAAGACAGCAGGAAGCCATGCATCCAACCCCAGATCTACTGGGTCATCCCGATGCTGCAAACTGCTCTTTAGACAGAAGACTGAAGTGGGCCATTGCTTCTTTCAAGGAGCTTTGAAACAGTGTCTTGAGTGGCCTAACTTCTACACTCATCACAGAAAAAGCAAAAAAATAGGTGCAGAAAATGAGGCGATACAGATACACTCCTCTTTTCTCTAGAAGGGGCAGGGAGGAAGGAGCAATTTCAACCACTTCATGTTTCTCAGACCAAGTCAAAACAGCTGTAAATGTGTGAAACCAGAATTGCTGGTATGATTATAATGCAGCACCAGGCAGATATGCCTCAAATAGAAAGATTTAAACACTTCACAGGGGGTCGATGTGATACACAACAACTTGGATACAAGTTGTGTACACACTACACAATGACATAGGCAACTTCTCCAGCTCAGCACCAGGTATAGCACATTTTAAGATGATTGAGTAGGAAAGTAAAGCTCATGAAAACATGAATAGCACTGTTTTAAATGGACATAGAATGGTTAAAATATTCTGCTGCCTGAATCAAGGGGAAAATTGAGAAAATACGTTGCTATTTATTATCAGTGAGATGCCTACATATAAAAGGTCATTGCTGAATGTGAATTTGCAAACATGTACAGTATGCATGTGCGAAACATTAATAGCAGTATAGGACTAACTCCAGCAGAACTGAGCAGCATGTAGTCATCCAGTATTTCAACACAAGTTGGCAGTAAATGTTTCATCTCTGTGGCGTGCTGAATAGGCTCTACACTGCTTCTTGAAATACTTAATGACTTCAGATCTCACAGTCTCCATCTAAGAATGACTTCCCATAATGTTCTCAGAGAAAACTATAAATTGTTCAGTAGAAACAGCAATCCCATTTTCTGATTTGAGTAGAAGAAAAGGACTACTACATTAGTACTATTTCTTAATTTATTTTTTTTTTAATAGGAGTGTCATATAAGAGGGAACCTTTTTTTCCTCTTTAGAGACCACAAAGAATTTTGGTTTGTTAGGAGTACCAAGACTCTGTGATCCAGAACAATTCTTTGTCCTGTTACTTAGGTAGCATAGGTACACGGCAGTTTCAGGACGAGGCAGTATTAAGCAAAAACATCCAATCCAGTCATTTTCCAGAGCTGAAGTCGGTGGACTTACTGCAGTGAGACAGAAATCTGTGAATATAGCGCAAGCCAAGCTCCAGTTAAAAATCAACCACCTCTGAAATCCTTCCTAGCACTTATTCAGCAGGTAGAGAATTGATTACTTCTCTAAGAGGCAATAATTTCACAGATGCTGGATCTGAACAAAAAACCTCTTCCTAAGCATCTTTCCTGCAGTTTCACAACAAGCTGCAAAAAAAAAAAGCCAGTTGCTTGAACTAAAATAAATAAAAAAGCTGGCAGAAATATAGGATAAAGTTTTAACGTGTTTGTGCCAAAATTAAGCCCTGGAAAGGATATCGCTCCTCTAGCTTAAACAGAGCATTCCTAATTGTCATTGGCACCAATTTGGCTTTAAAACCACCTGCTTATCTATCTAATAGATCCAAGAAATCTCCACATCTCTGAACACACTTCAATACCAAACCACAAAACATCTCCATTTTTTCTACACGGACCTGGCTGAAGCACCAAGCCATACAAACTTGGTTTCTGCAAATGGGATGATCTCACATCCTTCTGAAATCCTTATGCACAATAAAATTTCAAGAACTGAGAGTAAGAAATATGGGTATTTACAGCAATTATCAATCACATGCACCAGAGGAGCTTGCTGAGAACACCTATATTCACTCACTTAGTAACCTTTTACAGCTGTTAGCTCAGAAAGATACAAGACTCCAACAGGTTCACTAAGAATAAGCATCTATCCTCCAACCCCACCAATAGCTCTGTAAGCCGAAGAACACACCATCGGTCAGCACTGTTTTCTGTCCCAGCCCAATAACTGTTCAGGAAGGAAAGCAAATACAGAAAACTTCCCCAGATGGCTTCAGCAATTGGTGGAACCAATGAGAGACACTAAATTGAAAATACCAAACACAGAGTGACTTATGTGAACAAAAATATAAACACAGATGAATTAATCTTTCCTAAGCTAAGTTAAACCCTTACCATAACTTGAATCCATGTTTATTTCAATATTTTCATTTACTCTGCAAGGAGCTAATCTTTTCTTTTTTTAAGTTTGGTTTGGTTGTGGGGTTTTTTTTAAGTAAGTCTTTTCTAGCTTTTGGCCTCAGATTATCAGTTAGAACAAATATTACTAGGTTGCTTGACGATGTGTCTTTCTTTGGGAAGTCTTAATAAAATGTATAACCTGATCTTTCAAGGAAAGATGGGTTTTCAACATTTGGAGGATGGGATTCTTTTAACATCACGTGTCCAACACATAGGCAACTAGCTTCCCTTTATATTTGAAGGGGAAGGGGATATATTTGCAGGACTAATTCTATCCACAGGCGCCGAACTTAAGTTGGATAAATTGCCTTTCCAAGATTCTTAGCGCTCTGAGCTAATGATAGACATAGCCTTGATGGCTAATTAGTAGATATTAATGGCTTCCTCCCTACATCTTCAATTAGAGTTAAAATTACAAGCTTATATAACATTTCTTCTGGGTGAATGGAAGTCACGTGCAAAGTAAAAGGAAGGTTCGCGAAGAAAATGCCTTAGTATGCCATACACCTGCGTATATATTCCATTCCATTAAATATATACGTATAGTTTGTCATTCTCGAGATAACCAGAGGCGAAATTTTGTTTCCTCTGGGATTAGTTGATTTCCTACAAATAGCTAAATAAAATAAAATTCCTGCTTGATAAATTTAAATAACTTTATATCCTTACTGCATATATATTGTATGCATAAAGCAGGACACAGCCTCTTGAGCTAGCACCAACATAACGTGTGTCCACCCCCAGAATGGAGCACTGCCACGCAGATGTCTCAGCACAGTACCACATCAAGTTAACGAAATCAATCGTTTTGGTAAAGTTTATTAAATCATGTGGCAGGTACCAGACAAGCTCTAGTTCCAGTGCCGGTACAGACTCAACTAGTAAAGATGTGTCTGTGCTTTTTCCCCCCCTCTCTGATTAGAGAAGATGAGATTAAAAAGAAATTATTTATTTTTAAAGTTTTAATTGAATGTCAAATCTACACTCCTGAGTGCGTAAGGCAGCCTTGAAATAACATGTTATCATTCTCAAAATTTTATACTAAAGCTTTAAGAAAATGTCCTTTATAATACTAAACGCCAATTTGTATATGAGAATTGTCTACTAGCAAAAGCTAGGATTTACGTGTTTGTGTGTCAAATAAGTTTCCAGTCATATTAATTCTTTGCCCTTTCTAATTAAGATGGTAACAATTTTGAGTAATAAAACTTAATGTGCCTTTCCTTTAAAATATATGTTTTTAAAAACTTACCAGAATTGCCAAACTTACAGATGCAAGTTTAAGAAATTACCTCATCCATAGGAAAGGAGAGAATAAAAACCACAATTCTTGACAAGTAAATGATCGTAATTTCTAAAGCAGAACATTAGAATCCAATGAGACTCAACTGCTCAATTATGAAATAGTTTCCGTGCCATCTGATAAAAATTGCCTTTTATTTTTAAGCTGCAATAAAATGAACGTCCTTGTTCCTCAGCACTGAAAAAATATCACCTGAAACTTATTTATAATAGCATAAGAAGTGATTTAAGGGTCACCTAAGTGTCCGGCATCTTCCAGGCTGCTAAGCTGTTGTTCTTATTAATCGGTCAGTATGACTGATGAGTTTTCAGGATTTTTGGTCTGTACGGATCTGTGCATCTCTCCCAAGAGATGAAGTATAAGCCAAGAGCAGGAAAACATTTTTAAGAAGGCAAATATAGGACTATTAGGACATGGAGGGAACAGATGCACAGAAACAAAGTGGTTTTTAATCTTGGCCTTGAACCAAAAGCTTTGCACTGTGGAATACCGACCAAAATGAAAATTCCATCTGCTTGTTTTTTCCACAGTTAGTTGACACAGAAATGCCCCACGTGATTTAAAGCATTCTACATAGCTGGGTATATGAGTGAGATATTTATATTTACTTTCCTATGAATGTCTAAAATTATGACTTTTTGTTTGCCACTTACCATTACACAGATCGTTCTGAATTAATTATTTGTGTAACTACAAAGCCCGAATCTCCAATTTAAAATTTACTGTGAAAGGCAGTGTGCAAACACAGAATAAGGTGAGTCCATGCCCAAAGAGCTTGCGGAGAGCGGAACAGTCAGCTAGGAAAGAAACTGACAGATACGCACTGCCCAGGCAGACGCAGCAAGCGGTGGCAGGAGATTTAGATTACATTCCCAAATGTTCTATCCCACCATCCCTATTTCTATTCCATCAATCAAAAATATTTAATACTTGTGATTTAAAAATCCTTTTCAAAATTACTGTAGAAAACACTTTAGGAATGTCAGTTCTTCACAGTGGTTATTTTTCTCACCATAAATATTTAGAAAAGTTAGAGTTTCCTGAGAAATCTGATAATATTAACTATCACTGCTACTTCCGTCAGATATTCTGTATTAAAAATTCGAAGTTTTTGCTTATCAATATCTATGTCACAAGGAAGGGATATAATGAAAAATTTAGATTCGAAAGGACCCCTAGAGGTCATTTAATTCGACCTCCTACGTAACTGAGGGCTGACTTCAATGTCATGTCTTGCTGCTCAGAACCTTTTTCAGTAAAATTTTGAAAAATGTGATAAAGATCCTGCAACCCCTCTGGGCCCCTATTCCAGCGCCTTATTGCTGTCACTGTGAGGAAAGTTTTACTTAAGTCCGACTAAAACACTCTGGAGAGCCTACACTCACTTGCACAAGAGCTCTTCCTTTTGTTCTTAATACTTTGGATTTTACTTTCTGTAAGCAGAAAAGTCCACACAACAAATATTTACCAGAAATAAACTGAACACATGACATTTTAATGAATTTTCACACAGAGTATTTTTAATTACCTTTTTGAATTCTCCTGTCCTTTGGTATTCACACAGCATCATGTCAAAGAAAATTGGGATTGTGGCTTTTCGTAGTTCGACTTCTGGAATAAGAGTCATTTCCAAGATGGGCCCAACCATCCCCGGAATAAAGCAAATTTTATTCTGGCCTGAAACAGAAATGCAAATTGGGTACTTGAGAGAAGAGAAAAAAAAATTTTTTTTCAGGAAAACATTTAGGACATGCAATTATTTAAAGCACTGTTTTAAGCCATCTATGTTGGTAAAGTCTTACAACTTAGTCACTCATCTCTATTCCTTCTCAAAAGCTGAAAGCGTGTTAATGGATGTAGTCTCATGCTAAGATGCCAGAATTCAGTGCCAGAAATAGGCATGTATGCCAGCTGAGTTGACGTTCTCAGTGAACATTTCAGTTTTTCAGCTTTTGACATCTCCTTTTAAATACTTCGAGTAATAAACCTAAGAATCCCCCCAATTCTATCAGTAGGAGTGTGCCACACAGTAATGTCACATGGTGTCACCTTTGTAGCTTATGAAGGAGAAAAACATTACTTGCTATCATTACTGAATAACATCAAACATTGCAACCAATAAATCAAACCAACCAATGCATCAAACATTGCAAGCAATAATAGAAACACTGTCTGCACAACTCCTAAAACCACACAAAATTATCTTGTAGCGCAACTGTTACGTCAGCTGCCAACGAACATCCAAATCTGCAAAAAACCCAACCAGGTCCAAGATGTGCTTCAAATGCTGCTTGTTTCTTGGGGAAGAAAAATATGTGGTATGTGGAGCAGACCACCATCAAAATCCAATGACCAGTGTAAGAATGTCAATACTGCCTAAAGCTTGTAAGGAGATATAATATTCTCATAACAAATATGACTAGACTTGTTCCATAACTAAAAAGTAATCTGATTCTGATTTTCCTCTCATATGGATGCCATACTCGTGTAACTCTAAGCATAACTGAACTACGACTTCAACAGTTCTATGCAACATTATTTCTTCTTCCACTCACGTTGATTAAAATCATTATTAACCCTAGTTAAATCAGTAATGTCAGTAAGATTGAAAAGAATCTTATGACGACTGAATAACTTCCAATACCTAGATGTATTAGACCTTACAAGTCTGTAATCTTTGAAAACCACAGAAATTCATGTATCAGGTAGCGATCCACGCACCTCTCAAAATCTTCACTCTCCCAAGCAATGCTCTTACATGAGTAGAAAAAAGAGAGAGAAACTTTCAGCTCAATGACAGCAATACCTATTGCTTGACCAAGAGACTAATCTTACACTTAAACCCAAAAGAGCTTAGCACACAGCTTTAAATAAATAAATAAATAAATAAAGAAATAAAATTTAAAAAAATTTTTTGAAAACTATCCTGCCATCAGCAACTGTTATTTCCGTTTCAGGAATCAAGAGTAACGTCTGCTCAAACCTCAGAATGACTGAATGACTGAAATGGCCAAAGGAAGATAATCTGCCCCAGAGAACAAGGCAATTCAATTTATAATTGGAAAGGCACTCTAGAGGTCACAGTATGACATTCTTTGACACGCATTTGCCTGTTTCAATCTTGCTGCACATGTGTCCCTCAAATGTGGCTTATACTTCAGATGCTCTACTGCTTTTCAGAATGCAGATTCCTGTTTGTTAAAGCTACAGAAGGAGCCTGAAAATTACAGAAAATAAATGGAAAGGGCATTTATTATTAAGTGAGAATTATTGCATATTAGTTTGAAACATTTCTCAAGCTGTATGCCTCGCTTTTTCCATTGGGTATGTAAGACAATATTATTTAAATAAAGTAGTAACGCATTTGGATATTAGAAAAGAATCCTTTGGTCTTCAACTTTATGCTAGACAAAACTGTTAAAGGCCCTTAGATTTTTATAAAGCCATTGTGTTTGCTGGTTTTAACACAGACTCTCAGATTCAGCACGAGTAGGATGCAAACAGCAAATCTCAAACACACACAAGTGGAAAAGTGCTTCTGCAAGATTTGCTGTACTTTGTAGTAAAATGAAAACTTGAAAGTTTATTTTAAGAAACAGATGTTAATGGCTCTAGAATCAAGAATTCATGTGAAAACAATTAATTTCAAATTTACACCTACCAGTATTAAAAAGGACGACAATGGTATTAAACTAGATTAATGACTATGCTGAAAACAGGCTTGAGAGTTCACCAATTAATCAGCAAAAGTATCAAATCCTTTAAAATCTTGACTACATCTTTTTGATACATCAGAGTATACTGATGCATTAAAAAAAATTTTCTACTAAAAAATACTAAAAGAAAAAATTTAAGAAAAATAAGATTGAAAGGGGTATGTATCACCGGAAGGAGCATGTGCAAGGTGATGAAAACATTCAAAATCTCCAGTCAAGCACAGATATGCTGGTACACCTAGGAAACTAGAAAGTTTAATAGAGATCATAACGAAATCTCATATGTCCTAATAGAAGAACTTTGCAAAAATTTTCCAAGATAAAACAATTATTCTACGTAAGTTCAGTTAATAAGAAACAATCCCTTTCAGTGCATTTTGAAAATCATAGTTGGCTTCCTTGTGTCCTAATATAGGGTGATATGACGGCCTCTCCACAGCTTATTTTGCCTTGCAGCATTGCTGTGCCAGAGGTTCAAACACACTGCAAAACTTACTTGATCAACTCAGGGGTGAGAGAAAAGGTAACTAGTAGAATGTGAACATGCTAAAAGGAGAAACATGGAATTACTTTTGCCTCTACAGCAGGCATTGCCACCCCACCGAGGGAAGAAAATGTCCCCATTTTGAGATAATGTTTCTTTGCAATAAATACGGTATATCAGGGAGACAGGGATGTGTGCTGCACTACATTGTATTTATGAATAAAACAGTAGGCTATATGGAAGAGGAAAGCATACAATGCACTACCCACATTCATTCTGTATGTTGATTTCTGTATAGAATAAGCTGTACGCTTATTCCATGCTCAAAGCTGAAGAGCTGTCCTTCAGTGAGAACACTGACACTATCCCACTGGACATTGCATTCTGGTATAAATTTTTGAATAATTTTTTACTCTTCAACCTAATAGAGCCTTCAAAAGACTTTTTTCCTCACTCTGTCTTGACAATGCCTTGCTGGAATTTTTGCATAAGTAACAAAACATTCATTGGAAGAGAAAAGGAAGATGGATCTCTCCTTCCACACCTCAGAGAAGCTAAGGCTCAAGTTCATCTTTAAAATCAATCACAAAAACCATCTTCATTGTCCTACAAAATAGCTTAACTATTGGGTTATTGCCTATTTGGTGCAAATCATAAACTGGAGACTTCATCAGCCCACAGAAAGAAAATAATATCCTTCTATCAACAGAAACTTTCCTGGAAAGTCTAATTGAAATAAAAACTTTAAAAAAATTTGCCTAAAAATTTAAATTGAAAATTCCTCAATCAACTGACAGAATGAACAGAACATAAAAATCTGGTCCATCTCTACACAGTTACTTTGCCTAGCAGGTCCTTGAGATCAATAAATTGAGTAGTTATGCAGTTCTTAACATTCTTCATATTCTGCTTGTGACTACTTGCTATTTAGTTCAGAATAAATTCTGCCTTCCCATTCACTCCCAGCCAATCCCTTTAAATCCTGCCTTGTGTTCATGAAGGTGACCCTTTTTATTCAAGTATCTTCAGATTTTGGATAGTGTGGGTATATTTTGGCTAAAATTTTAATAACACGCAAAAAATATTGATACTACTGGAAATTACTGCAGGCACTGAGAAGATTCCACACCAATCTTAAAATAGAAATTTCTGGTACATAGAGATTACGCAAGTTTTCCTGGATGAAATGACTGCATTTTAGCTGAGTCAGAACAACGAGGACCTCAGGAAAAAGGGAAAAATGCTATCAGCTTATGCTCAGCACTCCATTAAAGTGGCACATAGGAACAAAAGACTGGAACTGGCCTGTGGTCAAGAGATCTCAAACAGACAGAACGGTTGTAAAAGCCTTTCTCTCTGTCTTCTCTCTGTTAATAAACTGATGGAATCTAGTCTTTTCATGATTAACTGTCTGAAATTTGACATTCAGCTTGCATTTCAAAGTATAATCATAGCTATCATAATTGTCTTCGCTGTATATTTCAAAAACCTCTATAATACATATTTCCATAGAACAATACATTATTGTTGCCCTTATTATGAACTCTCAAAGGAGCAGCGGCAGAACATGGCTGTACAACAAATGTAAAAACATTTTGGAATTTTAATCCAAACAGATTCCAAAGCTGAGCCTACTAATTTCTGGAACTGTAGATTCAGACTGAGTAGCAACCTTCTCAGGGAAAATTTATCTGGTTCTCAATTTCAGCAAAATAAAGTTTCTGAAATCTGATTTCAGCCATCTTTGAAATCTGAGAGAAGGTTGTGAATTCTCTTAGAAATAAAAAATAGGCAATAGTCAAACAGTATCTCATGTCAGTTCCAAGTTTAATCACAGGAGTGAAAACATATTTTAAGTTCAAATAGCAGAAATATTTACAAAAGCACTTCATGTCAGACATTTTTCAACCAAACAAGCAATATGCTATGGATTCAGTTGCAGTTAGGTTCTTTTGCCTACTCACCAAGTTTGTACCACATGTCACGGATAGCAAAGCCAATTAAACGTCTCATATCACCATATCTAGAAAAAAAATAAATAAAAAAAGATATCTTTATCATTATCTTTATCACCATTTTACTACAAAATTAAAGACATAAGCTGAAGTATACATTTTTGCTTACTTGTTCTGGATTTTGTTGTATTTTGCATGGGAAAAGTTTTCTAGCTGTAGTGAATCTTGGGTAATAAAAGCCACAGCCAAATGAAAATAGTTGTTCCACAGCTGTAAATCGAATATAAGGAAATTATAATAGTTTTGAGAAAAGCAAGAATAATATTAAACTATGCATAATGCTGAATAATTTATGAAACCAAATGATGCAAGCAATATGAGATTTTTATATTATGCAAAGATGTACATCATTAGTATTATGCAATTAGCAGAAGAGCAAGAAAGATTAATTTTAATAACCACTACTACACATTTGCTCTTAATAACACAGCAGCTGAATAAATATTGCTAAAAAAGATTCATATGAGATTCATTAGCTAACAACATTAAACCGTGAACCACAGCAGGACTAGTGAAATGTGTTACATGCCAGTGAATCTTAACAACTTGGAGCTAAAGGCATCCAATGTAATTACACTGTATTTGAGAACTACTTCAAAAGGCATCCGCTGTCTTCTCTTTGGATTCTAATTCAACGATTTGTGTGAAAGTCCAGTGTATTTTGTTACGAGCCCTCTACATGAAACAAGGACAAAATACATCCCTAAATAACCACTAATGGTACTGAGTCATGTACTCTAACTAGAAGAAAACCCCTTATATTTCCAGTGCACAACCCTTCGTTTCTGAAAGCAAATTACTTGTTCTCCAGACAATCAAAATGAAGTACTTCTCTCACATGCTGGAGGTGGAAAGGGAAAAAAGAAACTTCACCAGGAAACGCAAATTCAAGGAAGTAAATACTATTTTCAGAAGCTTCTAAGCAGTCAGCAATGGCTTTAGACACTTCTTTTAAAAACACAGCTGCATCTAAAAATATGCATGGTAGGTAACACTGAGACAGTAGAAAGGCAATGGTAAATGTATTCAGTAGTAATTTAAAGGATGGAAACAAAACATATAACATTATTACAGAGCTCTTAATTTTGTATGGTGAAATACAACCCTAGGTTGGGAACCCACACTAAATAGCCTAGAAATATAATGTTTCATCACAAACTTAAGTGACCTCTGTCCTTTATAACCTGGAAAACTCTCTTGAGCACAAATAACCAGGAAAAATAGATGCCAACACACACAACCACACACAAAAATACAGACGTTTCCTATAATAAATACAACTCTCAAATGTTCTCTATAATGTGAAGAAGATCCTGCATTTAATTTATTCCTCCCTTCAAGGCCCAACTAAAGCCCTCCTTAGCAGACTTGCTTATTTAAAAGCCCTTAGGAGGGCTGTTTCTGTCTTTAAGTATTTACAGTCCAGAGAGCACAGTTATCCCTGGTGCAGATACACACACTCAAGTAGCATTTCACTGGAGACAGTTATTAATCTGTTACATATCACACCAGTCAAAGATGCTCTGAATTCACCCAAACCAATCACAGCCTTATTAAAAACGACATTTGAATATGAGCACTACTAAAGCAGCAGCTTTTTTTCCCCTTAATACAAACATTTAAATTACGTTCATATCTAATTTTTGACAGTATACCAATAGTACATACTAATTCAGAGCCTTCTTCCCCAGGATAAATATTATTTATGCCCTGAAAGGCCTGTTTTCCCCTCTTATCAAAGACTTTAAAAGATTAATTTGACCAATTTAGAGTTTTCAGTCCCTTGAGAAGCTGTATTTATTGATGGGTAGGGAATATACTTTGCATATGTCAATTACACCAGTAACATGGAAAATTTCTCAAATCATTCTCCATTATGGGGAGAAAAATGAAGCCTTCTTACTACAGTTAACGGTCTATTTATTCACTTAATAGCTCCAAGTTCAATGCCACCTTTGTCAGACACACATCCTAAAGACTCAATATCCTTATTTATAAAATACGTTTCCTTTCATCCTCAGAGTACCCTATGATGGCTGAAAAAATATGATCCTTTGCATTTCAATAGCATATTCAAGTTAAGGACTTGCAAGCTTTTAAGTACCAAAACTAACTTTAAAACCCTGCGAGGCAAAGTAGTCTCTCAAAAGTAAAAAATGGCAAAAGCTGAGAGAAACAGATTTTAAAAATGGAAAAAAATATGCTGATGAGACCTGTTTCGTTTTCTCTTAAGCCCGCAGTAACATTCCAAGATGTTTTGCATTTGAACATCCAGTTATCTAGCCTGTGGTAGGGCTGAAGTGAAGTAGCACAGTGACAGGAGAGGACCAGAGCTCTCGTGCTCTGATTTGGTGACTCTCATGCTTTGCTGCTTGTTGACATGAACTCCAGTGCTGAGTCATCAGCTAGGGACAGAGTACTGGGAGACAAAGCTCCAGCTGAGAAATGACCCTTCTCTGTAACTTGTTATCGATTATTCATTGCAAACTCCTACTGAGAGGCAGCACCTGACAGTAACAGCACAGGCTGGCTGGGTGTGTTGTAACACTTCAAAACATGGCAACTGAATTGGCTGAGCACGGTGTTAACCACACACGCCGAGACCGCTTCAGGTCTGTCAATACCCCTCTATATAAGGGCTAAGGGAACTTAAAAGAAGGGGATGTCTCATTCCTTTTTTTTTTTTCCAGAAAACACAAGGTGACTTCCCCCTAGAAAATGAGACAGCTACCGTATTGGAAAATGTGGAAGCAATTTAGTAAGAAATTCCTAGCTACCTCACAAAGAGGAGGAGATCTGGATGATTTTTCAGGATAACTGCCAAAAGTAAACACTGCTGCCTCCTCCTTCGCACACCCCCTGAAACCACTAACCTCTTTTGCACTAATGCCCACCTTTTAGCCATTGTTTTCTCTACAGACGTCTTTCCTCAGTTCTTTTTGATAATGTAGGAGAAACAGGAAGTCTTTGGAAGACTTTTGAATTTCTGACAAATTATTGCAGATACTAAATGTACTCTAGCATTTCATAAAACAGACAAGACGACACTTTTGGTTTTTTTTTTTTCTTGAAATATTATGATGAAAGCAAGCTCAGCCCCTGGAGACCAGCAAACATAATATATTTCAGATAGATACTGGGTTCTTTACTTTGATTTTGTAGAAAAATGGCACTTAGAAACTTTCTGCATGTATGCATAATTGCAAACTACAGGTAGTTACCACAGGTATTGAGCTAGGTTAGCTAGAAATAACCTTTCTGAACCTTTGAATAACATTTATAAGAAATGATCCATTGATTTCCAGGATATATGACATTCTCACTATGTGATGATTTTACCTCCGTAATGTTCTGTTTCACATACTGGAATACATTTCTTCGTCACTGAAAACTAAATAATTTAAAAGAAACATCTATTTTTTTACTATTTTTGTGAGCCTTTTGAGTACAAACAATTTTAAACAAATGAATAGCAACTTGTGTTTTAAATAAATTGTCTAATTGGATCAACCACAGATACTGAAATTCAGTCACAAAGATAGCACACACAGCTGCATCATGCAGTCTTAAAATTCTGAACCAACGTTCATGCAAATTATTCTGCATTGTCTTTTAGAATATCACACTAGAAAAATGCAAATTGCTAAACAGAGGCATAAGCGGAATGTGAAGGCTAAAATTCAGAATAACTCACCAACTGATAAACATTAAGTAAAGTAAGCATTGCATGCTGTTTAAGTGGAGTCTTAACAAATATAATTTTCAGAGTTACAGCTCATTCATCAATTCGGGAAGTTACAAGCACAATATTTAGGGCTTATTCCTATGGTATGCAGACTGGTTCATGACAGGTGTAGTGTTTTCCTTGAGGTGGAAGAGAGAGTATTAAGCATCTCAAAGTAGAGAATTATGAAAATCCTTTGGGACTTCTGCCAAAATTTCTTTGTATTGGTTATGTATTTCAAAAGGACAGAACAAAGGTAGAAAATTTTCAGGTTAATGAAAATAAGTTTACAGAAGCTTTGAAGGAACACAGCACATTATATGAACCAACAAAAGTTTGTTTTATTCCTTTTTAGTCTTTAAAGATTTTCATGTCATAATCCCATTCTCTCCTTATTTTTGTCATATGCTTCTTGCTTAATGATGCAACTTAAGAAAAATACTTGCAAATAGTTTCTACTCCAGACATCTACCATTCCTATGTTGGAAAGCATCCCAAACCTCTGAAATAAGGCACTCCCAAATGCAGTAAAAATCAGTTTCGTGTATGCAAAATTTTCCAGAATTTATATCCTGTGTATTTCTTTCCATTCTGAGCAATGAGTCCAAAGTCCAAAGAAATTTGCAGATGAACATCAAAAAATCAATTACTTACCACAGGTCACTCTGGGAAGACCCAGCTATATGTTGTTAGAAGGATCAAAGATGAACTTTAAACTCTGATGTTTGATAATTTTCAAATGCACAATATGATATATAACATATTAACAAATGTTAAATATAACATTTCTAATATTGCTAGTATAGTTAATACAGCTAGCTAAATTTTCTAACGGTTGCATTATCTATTCACTTCTGCATCAGCCATCTCCCAGGGTTTTCTACAATGTCTATCACTATCATACATACATTTTTGCACAATATAGCGCGTATTTTTCCCTGTACATTTGTAATGCAGAGAAGCTTTCGATTTGGGGGTTTCTAACCGAAGAATTAAAAATAAAAAATAAGTTGTGCAATTCTGTTTCTGATGCCAAAATACATTTCATTACTGCTGAGTTATTGATGGTGCCTAGTGCATGCAAGAAAGACAGGAAAAACATGAAAAATAAGCATTTTCTTTTAAATCAGACTGATGTTATAATAGAATGTGGACTACGCTTTTTATAATAAAATTCTGTGGCAAGAATATAGATGATTAATATGAAATTATAATTGCTATAACAGTACAGATTTAGAAATATAATCCTTTCTAATGCCCTGTAAAAAATACTGCTAACAGAGGGGAAAGGCAGGAAGGAACAGGAATCAATAGCACTGTATTTTCCAAAATAGAAACACTATGATAGAGCCTGACCACAACAAAATGGTTTCTATTTGTTCCCTGTCTCTAATATGTCAGAAGCTGCCATCTCCAATCAGAAACATTATAAAAGGAATGTTGCACAAAAAAGTCATTCCAATGAATTAAGCGGCATTAAGAGTGGCAATGGATGCTGGCTGCACTATAGTGCTGTTGTGATCCGTTGCTGAATGGAAATACTTACTACGCAGAGCAAGACTTCTAAAACCAAAGCTGATGGAGCCATAAGTTGACAGTGACAACAGAGTGAAAACACTCTGTTCTCCTAGACAAAGGTAACACCGAGCTAATGACATCAGCTACTAACAGAAACAAAAAAATGTCATACGAGGTCTAAATAGGTTCTGTAAAAGTAAATATGCACATTGGAAAATTCAACTGCAATTCTCAAGTGAACCATTAAACATTGTTATTTTTATTTCTCTATTGATGGGAGACTGGCTTACAGTACATTCAAACTAAATAAAACTAAGAGGGAAAAACCCATGACTTGCAAATTGAAAAAGGGATTTCTGCTGGTGCCAAAAAAAAAAGAAATAAAAACCTTCTTTCCTAGTTCTGCATTCATAAAAATAAGGAAAGTGCTGACAGTGAAGACATGTCTGGTAAATAGAAAGGTCATTTAATTATTGTATTTCTATATAACAACAAAGAAAATGTTAATTCACATTTGAACTTACTTTTTGATTTCATACCTACATCTATATATCCATATGGACAGATAATATTCGGCTTCAAAATTGAACTACTGTCCAATATTTGCTTCCTTAAAAATCCTTGTGAATCAAATAAATGGCAAATGAACTAGCTGGTTGTTCTTCAGTATAAAATAGAAACGGGTGTACAAAGACACTTTTTCTTTGGGGTAGAGGTATTTAGACTGCTTACAGAAAGCCACGTTATCCCCTGATTATTCACCCTTATTTAACACCCTGGGGGCTACCCCTGAGCTATGCAGATAATATTTTGTCTTGAAACACCCAAGTTTTCAGTCAAACGAAATTAGCATTTTTTGATTGAATCAGATGGTACAATTACCATAAAAGGTAAAAGAGAAGTGTACTGGGAAGTCCCAGAATTGTCCTATTTACCACAAATGAAATATACTTCTCAGACATTTATTGAGGACACCATGAATGTATACATTGTGTAAGCACAGAACCACAAAAAGTTTTTGTTATAATTAAACCCAAGAAACCAGGGTGACTTTCAGGGAACGTTTTTTCCAAAATATATTCTACAATTTTTAATATTTCTGTTTGTTAAGTCTCTTCTGAAGAACCCATCTCAACTCATACATCCTAAAACCAGAATTTACACATTATTATGGTGTGTCTGTTCTGCTATCCTGCAAAAGCCCAGCTGCAAAACAGTGATGTGGACAGGTTGTCCGATCTCCACATTTGAAATTGGCAAATCCTTAAAAAACTGTTACTTGCTACAAAACAGCAAAAATGCCAACATTGCAATCTCCTTTAAAATTGTATGTTGAACACATCTGAAATCACCTTCAACGGCTGTATTTCCAAAGCAAAACTGTCTTTACTACCAGAAGCTGGCAATGAAAAAGAGCTAGCCCTACCCTACCCCACCCCCACACACACACCACCACCACCCCCCCATCACCCCCCGGAAAAAAACCCCAACCACCAAAGGCAAGCCACCACACAAAGCCTCTTACAACTACATAACATGATCCTGACTAGTGAGCACCGTTATGTCGCAAGCGGTGTGGATACTGGCTGGCTGATGAGACAGTTCTGCAATCCATTAAGAGAATCCTTATGAATATTATTAAAACTAAGTATAATACTGAGAGCAAACACAAAAAAATAAGAGTGAAAAGAGAAAACAGAAGCAATTTACAATCACACAGATAAGACTTTTTATTGACACAAAATGCAACAAAGAAGTCAAAGAAAAAACTAAACACCATTAAGACATATACCATCTGGTCTTCAGAAAAAAAGTCTAACCTTGGACCTGCTTTCCTAACTTATTTTTTGTATTTTTCTTTTATACCATCAATATATCTCCTTATACTACCTTAATATGCTCAGTCTGAATAAAGATTCTTAAACTGTTGTACTTTCCATAGTTGCAAACCTTCAATGACATGATTTACACTTCAGTGAACTTTTTCTAGTTGTAAACATAGACCATGTATCTGGAAGGACACCTAAGAGGTCAGCTAACCCAGCTCCATACCCCAAGGCAAGATCTGCTAAACTGCTTCAGACAGATGTCTGTTGAATCCAGTCTTTAGAATCTTTAAGTGAGAAGTATTTCCTAGCCTTTCTAGATAATCTGTTTCAATACACAACTGTATTTATATCTAACATAAATGCAAGTCAATAACCTATTTCAAATAAAGAGACACAAATAGAATACAAACTGCTAAATAGTGAAGTTTTTTACCTATTCCAATAATTCCCACCGAAACTCCAGATTTCTGTGTATTAAATCTTCATGTTCCAGTTTACTTTCGGTACTGAAGAACACACATTAATGTATTACGCAAGATTCTTTCCCTGTTTGCACTGTATGCACTCACAAGCTTAAGGTACCATCAATATTGCGAGCCCTTGTTCATTCTTGCTTCATGGTTTATTTTTGTCAATCACTTTAATGAAAATTCACTCCCTTCTCTCCTGTAAAATTATTTGCTCTGGAGCTAACAATTTTGTCTTATCAGCACAATAGTAAATATTCTATAACAGATGCCTTTTAGCTAGTCCTTTCTTTATTGTTCTAGGTTTTGCTGTATTATGGCATTGGAGAATACCTGCTGTACGCAATCTCTAACTGTGGCTTGTTTTCTGAGAGTGATTGACGTACATCTGAGTGCAGCCAGCATGTAAACTCTGCAGGCAAAACTCAAAAAAACCCCAAAGAAAACCACCCCCTCGCCCAGCAGGCATATAACCTCAGATACCAGATGACTATTTAATTACCCCTAAGAATAACGGTTCTCAACCCAAACAGCAGTTCTGGCACTTCCTGCCTGACAACTGCAATGACAATCTCAGTGCCAAAGCACTGGAATTGAAAAAAGGGCGCTCTACAGAAATGGACTCAGTGAACCAAACTTAGTACATACTAAGGTAGAAAATTTAACAGCACATCACTGCTGTGCTGTGCATAGTTTTGGTATTTGTCTCTGAGGTACGTAACAGCTTCACCATTGAACCTATGGCTCTGAGTTTACGCATAGTTAACCACTGTTCATTAGATATACCACATCCTTTCACAGGTCCTAAATGATACCACTTCTTTCCTTTCTGCCTGAATCACACAATGAGTAAAAAAAAGCAATTTTGCTTTGGAAACAAGAAAAAGGCCAGGGACCTTTTTTTCCTCCATTTAACAAGCTTCAACAGAGTAGCAAAAATTTCTTCATTGCTTTTGTCTAGATTTAAAATACCCCTTTTTTGTTGCTCAATTATTTCACAGTCTGCTTGGTTTTTTTGGTTAGGTTGTCTGCTATATATTGTCATGTAATCACTCAGCCAAGTGAAAAATCCTCAGATCTACTTCACTGTGCTTTAAATTGCTTTTTTTAAAAAAAAAATTAAGACTTTTCTTCAACCATTTGTTAATAATCAGATTTGAAACCACCATCCTACAAACGGTATAAAGCATTCACTCATTTACAAAGAACTTAAAGATGTAACATCATTTTTTTTTTAAATCTTCACTGATACGCATCTCTGTTTTCCCCATCCCAATATATTCTATTTCTATAGTTTAAATTACCCTTAGCAGGAATATTAAAATAGTTGCCTCTGTTTTAGCTTCCAAATTCTTGACACATTGTTCTTGCTGCATATGCTCAGTAACGATCTGAACTTTACTCATCCTTTTTCTTTGAAACCAGAAATCAACAGTACATACACCCCTAACAGGAGACTAGATTGCCTGAAGGCTGCTGCATACTGAATCACTGACCCTTGAATAACCACTTCTTGTTTTGGGCTTTTTTTTTTTTTTTTTTTGGAATGAAAATCCGTTTGTTTCACAGAAACTCTATATGCAATAATTTACTTAAGTTTTTAGATCTGTAGTAGTCACTTCTGTAACACAGGCATACAGCACCTTTCAAAAGTTAGATTAAATTTAGATGCACAACTCCTATTATTGATTCATACCAAATGAAACAGCTGGACATTATTCGTAAAACACATCAAATGAGCTCACTGAAATCTCTGAGGTTCAGCAATAGCAGAAGCACATTTCAACATCACATTTTTCTTCTGGAATTTGAAAAGAGAGCCCAATGTAAGGAGCTGAGGTTAAGTGGCACTCCAAGGTATGCAATTGAATGTTTCACCTTTCTTTTTACTATTGTCTTTCAAACTCTTCCTGTGTAACCACTTACGTGACTGCTCTGTAGCTGTTTGTGACCGAGGTATTTTATGTTAAGGACCAAGAGACCAATACCCAAACAGTTTTTAGCATAGTAAGCCTAAACATTCACATGCAGTAGAGTAGAATGACTTAAAACAGATTGCAAGTTGCAAGATTAACCATAAAATATAAGCCCCAAGATACCAAGAAGGCAGAGGCCTGAACTTTCTCTGAACTTCATGGTTGGGGTCAGTAAGTTATTATCTACTGAACAGATTAGATTTTTGTAATCAGGAAGCATTTTTGAACTTAAAACATTTACTCTTAACTGCAGTTAATATAAAGAGTGAAATAGAATAATTTTTCATACTATGCTGTGTTAGTGAGTTTTCTATCTATAGCACACACCATAATCAGGCAGCATGTAGTGACAAATCTGGATTCTAAAACTGTATTTACATTTTAGTAACAATTTAAGGAATGTGAAAACTACACACATGTTCATTTTTATCTGGAGCAAGCCAAACATATGGTAAAATGCGTGACCAAATAGTTAAGTTATAAAGAATTATATTGAGCAAACTAAACAACTCTAATTTAAAATTATTTCAGAAAGAACTGCTAAAAAAAGGAAAATAAATAAATAGATTTATCAGGAAAGACTACAAGTTAAAAATAAAAATAAATTCTAAGTGCTAAATACTCTAGGAATCAAACAAACAAAGTTAAGCTCTTTCTGCCCTACATACATAGGAGTGACATTGTAAAGGCTACGTGCATTACATCAAAGATTGCCTTTCTGAATACACTTGGCTGGCTAAGAAAAAAAACGAGTTTTCTGCTTGCCAGTTCTGAGAGAATCACAGGACAAAATACTCTGTTTGGGTGCCTTATCATAAATAATCAAAGTATGATTTTCATGTCACAAAGATGGCCTAATCCTGCCACACCCAAATCAACAGTCATTTTGACACTGATACAAAGTACCAGAAGGGGCTCTGACAGACCAGAGTGATCGTACCTGCACATACTACCTCGACTCAGCTAAAAAGCCTAAATACTTACTTGGACTTCAAAATTCATATTCTCCAGAAATTTCTGGTTCATTGTCTCTGCAAATTTGTTGATGGCTCTCAAGAACACCCTAAAAAAGAAAACCAATGATACAGATAAACGAATGTAATCTCTGGGAATCTATTCCAACCATGATGGATGAATGGATATTGATGGAAACACATTTAAACACTGAACACACTAGCAGAAGCAAAGTTCACACATACATGAACACAGCAGATGACATTCTATGCAACGGCATGTTATTTATAGTCTGTTATGCATAAAAAAAAATTTAAGCACACAATTGTCAAGAAGTTTCTTGATCTCCACTGAAAAATTCAGACAACATAATTTCTTCTCCTCTGCTGCACACTGCATTGCATTCTTGAGAAAACAGAGAGCAATTCTTTCAAACACAATTTTACCTTCTATGTGATAAAACCGAATCATTTACAACAGTGTTATTGCCTGCTCCTCATGGGTTTGACAGCTGAAAGAGTTCCTGTGCTTATATTATTAGTTAGGAGCTGCCGCTGCAGTTTCCCAGCTGAAAGATATTATGTGCAGCTTTTTGGTTTTCTCACAGGTGGTGGGGGGAGGATGACACCTCTGCCCATCTTCCTCCTCAGGTTGATTATAAAAACACATTCAAAGCTGAGTTAATATACAGTTATTTCTTCCAAGAGGAAGAGTGTGAACATTATCCCTCTAGCCTGAAAAGCAGCACCTATTTATGCTCATTATTAATGCAGCAAGATTAAGTCATGTTTCTAAAGCTAATTTCTTTGTCTGACTTTCCAGCACAGTACATTTGTAAAACAAAAAAATCAATTGTATCTCTAAATATTTATAAAGTTTATTTAAATAATTCAGTTTCATTCAATTTACAATTTTGAAAACAAGTGACCCATTTCCCTCTGCTTTATAGGTAAAATTTTTAAAAGTTTTAAGTTGAAATATTTCTATGGCAAACACTGTGGGGACAAACATACTGCAACCTGAAAGGGGTGAACACAAGGAAAAAACAATCCTAACTGTTCAAATACCATGACTGACTGTCCACTAGCTATTACCAATCAGGAAAAAGATCTAATAGTTATAACAGACAGGTCCACAAAACCCCCACCATCTTAGTGTTTAGTAGCATCAGAAAAAGCAATAATTCAATAATTAGAATTACTAGCAAAAGATTGAGACCACAGGATATCCATATGTTACTCTCAAAGGAATGTTGTGTCATTGTGTTGGCTTCTGTGTGGTGGTCTGGTCTCCCATCTCAAAAAGATAAACACGAAAAGAAAAAAAGAGAGAAGGAACCAAGCAAATAAATGTAACAAAGAAATGATCAAACACATTTAATGGATTGTGCCTGTTTTTTTTTAATCAGGGGACACTACGTGACTGAGAAGGGATACGGTAGAATCTATAAAATCGAAAGTACCATGGAGATGAGAGACTTACTGTTCACCGTTTCTCATACAAGCATTGGAGAGCACTGAACAAAATCAGAATGTGCATTCAAAATAGGCAAAAAGAGATAGTGTTTATGCTAGCCTTGCTCAGCTATGCAACTCATTTCTACAGGATGCTGTGAATGCCTGAATTTTATACTGGCTTAAAAGTGATTAGACACATCAAAGACAAAACTGAAGGGAGGACTACTAAATGTCATTGGTCACCGAGGCTGGGAGAACACAGCAAAGCGTTACTTCTTCCCAGCTCTGCTGTTACACCGTTCCCTAGGCAGCCATTTATGAGCCACTACCAGTGGCTCATAATAGTGAAATGAATTTTAGTCTCGCCACCAAAAAAAAAAAAAAAAAAAAATTTTGCAAGGGCTAAATTCAGTTTCTTAATGAGGGAGGTAAAGCAAAAGTTCAGCTTTTGGCAGGCTTATGACAGGGAATCCTATTTAACCACTAAGCAATAGTCCAAAGAAGCGCACTGCTTCATTAAGGCAACAACTTGACTGCTTATATTGAAATTCTTTGTTACGATTATGGTTTTCCACGGGGAAAAAATTCTTCGTGAAAACCTGAAGAGTATTTTCTTTCCATCCACATAACGTTCCTCTGTAATGTTGATGTGATCAAGGAAATAAAGTAATTTAGACATGGTGTTACATCTTGCCAAGTCCTTTTTTTAATGTGGTCAGAGGGACACTACAGTTTTAACTACTACAGTAACTGTGGCATTGGAAGGTAATGGACTTGTAAGGGTGCTGTGTTGCTCTACTGCATCATCCCACACATTCAGATGAGCTGCTTTCCAATGGTCTAGGGCGTAGTCTGATCTAATCTGCTAACACTCCCTCAGCTAATCTTGCCAGCTGAATTACAGGTCTGATCTGTGAAATGTTGAGTGTCATCAAATCACCTCAAGTTCAAGAGACCTCATTTTGCTCAATACTGTTCTTGCAGGCTATCACCACTCTCCTAAACTACCTCTGTATAATCACAGGTTTGCCCTGTGTATCCACTGCAATTTTAGCCTATGTTGGTCTGAACAGGCTATTGTACTTTTCGGCCTTTTATGTGATCAACTCTTTTTCTGGAAAATGTGATTTCCTCTGCAAGCTGCCCCACACTACCCACAAGAACATAAACACATTCTTCCCTAACGCTTCACTCGTATGGGTACATTTATCTCTACAAAACTGCCTGATGCTTGACACAAACAGTTTAAGATTTTGCAAAAAAGGGGATTCTAAAAAGAATGGTCTACTTTAGATAGCACAAAAAAAAAATACACAGTTAGGCAGAATCACGGACACCCACATGTTATTCTGTCTGTCAGCATCCCCATTACTCTTCCGAGTAGGAGTTTTGGGTCAAGGCCTTTTTAGCATCATGTCTTTTCTGTAGAACTATATTGCTCTGGATTCTCCTTTGATTTACAAAGTGTATTTCTTGCCAACTCATGTAATCAAGTTCTTCAGCTCCAGCTGCACAGAGTAGCATTTCCCTTCACTCAGAAAGTCTTCTGTTGGAGTAGGAGGGGGTGTCCTCCATTTCTGAGACTTTTTTTTATTTCTCAACTTCTGTGTATTTACATACTACTCCAGCACCTACAGTGAAACATGCCACCTAAATATCCTGTTTGGGCAGAATCGGGTATGGTGCTGATAATTTGTCTTACACTAAAAAAAAAACCAACCACACTTTTAGGTACTTTGTCTTTCAGCACAGAAATATCATGCAAGATACAGCAGAAATAATCTTAACTTAAACACACATGAAATCTATTAGGGCAAATCTATTTCATGATATGGACGTATTTCTTGTGTGTCGTATTTCAAAATTTTTGTGAAGAGCTTGTGGTTTAATGTTAGCCATACATAAAAAGCCCCAAGGACAACTGAGAAATACTGACGTACTTAATGTCCAGTAAAAATTACTGATAATATTAAAAATATTTACAGGATTCTGTAGTATAAAATTATATGTAAGTTATCTTCTGTGAATATCCCTTTCATTCTCCCAGATATTTTTTTCTGACATACTGGAATGACACATTTGCAGGAAGCATGCAATACTTCCAGGCTGTCAAGTTCCAAATATTTTCATGCATTTGTATTTTGCCTAAAGGGTGTATCTATTTCTGTCATTGCAAGTCACTTAGGCAGTAGGTTTGAATTCTATTCCTGGCTCCTGCCAATGCCACACTGTCCTCCCTCAGTGATTTCATTTCTATATGCCTCGGTCTCCCCTTTCACCAAAAAGGGGTATTAATTAACTAGCCACAAGTACGAAGCTGAACAGATATTTATAAAACACTTTGAGATTTTTATGAAAACAAGAGAAAATATAATTTTAATTATTACTGACAGCATATTCCTATTTAAAGAACTAAACATTGATCCGAGAGGAGAGAGTTAAAGTCATTTGATTGGGGAAGTCATCATTCCTTACATGATTATTCATAACATCAGTTATTAATTATAACTGGCATAATGGAAAAGATACAGCCAGAAACAAGATGGTAAAAAAGTGTGCCCCAGAACAGCTCAGAAAAACACAGTATGTACTGTCTCACTTCAGAAGAAGTTATTGAGAAAAATTACTGAAAGGGCTTATCTTGTCACAGTGTAACATAACTTAATTTCTCTTGCTTCTATGAGATCATTGGAGCTTACCTTTTCTCTGAACTTGGGGACTGCTCCTCAGTTTTGCTTTGCAAGTTTAGACTGATCTAGACTGACCAAAGGACAGGATCTTGATTTCTCACACAGATAATGTCATTAGGTGCTTTTTCTGTTTAACGTTCTCCTCTTGTCACATTTTCCCTTAATTTTAATCATCATACAGGGCTACAAATATGTTCTTTCAGGTGTTTAATTATAACAACTGTTCTACAGTTACTTCATATGGAATTAATTTCTCATCAGTTTAAATAATTGTGATCTAAAATTGTTGAAATTCCTTTACCCACAATAATTTCCATGATATTTCTTGAGTTTATGGGGATTGATGCTTCTAATTTACAGTTCACACCAATCTCTTGGGCCTGAAGATTTATGGATGATCTTCAAAGGCGAAAGTCTCTGGGCTTAATCTGGGTATAAAAAGGCAAGGGTTTGGCTTCGGACAGCAACAGAATCACCATGGTTCAACTGCTGCTATCTCCTTCACCGTTTAAAATTTCCTGCTGCTTCTGCTTTGCTTTATTGTATTGTCAGATAAATTTCTTTCAAATTTTGGCTTGAAAGAAAGCCCGATGAATAGAACCCTGTGCAACTGTACTTAGTTTCAAATACTTAGATGTATGTTCTAAATAGGGATAGAACAATACTGTAAGTAACATATATAAATAAGACAGATCAAGCTGAAAATTTATAAGTCATCCTAAGATAAAAATTTGATTTCATATTGATTCTCCCTCAAACAAAATAAAACAGAGGGGCTAAGATGGAGCAAAGAAACAATTCTGTATTCATAAACAACACGTTGTTAATCAAACTAGGATTTCAAGGCTATTGCTTAGAAGATGATGACTCTATTTAACAGTAAAATAGGTCTGCACATTGTCCTTGCTTTTGAAGTGCAAATAGGTGATAAACCTAAAATATAGATCTGGAACTCCAAGTTATTTTTAGCAAAAAAGTTAGAATTAGTGCATCAGCTCCTTGCAGCATAAAACAAAGAGATGATTACAGTAAAAAAAACCCAAATCAAACCAAACAAACCCCAAAAAACCTTAAATTGGCATTACCTGTTCTTAGGTGGCTTTGCAAAAGCTGGCCTTTTTCTGCACCTAGTTTCTTACATAGAACACTTCTGGGTCCACAAAATTATTTTGGGAAAGGTGCCTAAATCAGGTACAGAATTATAAACCTTCCCAAAATCATGAACTGACCTTTCCTCAGACTCTTACACATGAATTCTTTTAAAGCAGTGGTCCAACAGTAGTGAGATGCTCTTCAATGTCTTTTCAAGTTCACAAGACTAAAATTGAGAGTTCATTGCTTCAACTTTGACATGAGTCATCCAGATACTGAGGTGAAGGCTGAATTAATTCACTTAGGTATTTATGAGCATCAGTTGAAACGCATGTTTGCGATGTCTTCTAAAGCTGTGATTACACTGGTGTAATGACAGGTAGAAAAAATTAATCGAGCACAAAGTTTTACTGGATAATCAGTCACAGAAAAATAGAGATAAGCTTTAAAAGAATATTATTTCCTGTGTTGTTGTGAAAGCTCTTACTGAAAGAACCCATTAAAATGCTAGAATATATGTTTTTTTAAAATCACATCTGAAAACCAATGAAGACATGGACAGTTTCTAAAACTCAGAACTTCTTCCCACAACCCCGAAGTGCTTTTCCTTCAGAGAATTTGGTCCACAAATTAAAGGCAGAAGGATTTACACTAACTTCCATTTGGCAGGTGTTTTTTTGTAATCCTCAAATGCTGATCAATCAGCACTTTCATCAGTGAATCCTCCACTTGAGCAGATGAGGAACATGAGGGGAGTTCTTTCAAAGCCTAGGAGATGCATTGACGATTATTTTGAAGATCTGTTCTGAGCTCTGATAGACATGGTCTTGCCAGTATGCCAATTATATGAAATCTGGAGTAGGGAATAGCAGAGCTGAAATAATACTCCCACATAATTTATGTTGACTTGATAGTAGCATCCTCATAAAATGCTTTGCAGAAGACACCTGATAGGTATTTTAACATGAAGCAAGCACAAAGGAAAAGCAGCTGAAGTCAACTGATTCTCTTGCAGGCTTCTGTCACCTTTCCTCTTCCTTCTTGCGTGCAAAGCTAGAAGGCGGCACGTTAAGTAAAGAGGAGACTAGCAAAGCGGGTCAGACCCAATCCCAAATGCTGATCATTGTCAATGACTGAAACACTGATCAGCGATTATAAACTAAACCCGGAAGATATAAAAAAACACAGAAGAGAGATCAGACAAGCAATCAGTGTGACAGGAGAGATTAAAAATACACATTTACTATTCCAGTGACCAAAACAGAGCAGCAGGAGAAAGCCTGAGAAAACAGGTGAAAAGATAATAACAAAAATCTTTACAAAGCAACAGCAGAAATTATCTCCTAATCATGTGGCAAGCTATCATTGATTTAGAAATGAAGGGCAATGCAAGATAGAAACACTATTTAAAAACCTTGTAGCTATGTGAAACCTAGTTATTAAGAACACAATAATGACAACGCTTAGGAAGCAACCCACTTCCATGGTAACTGGAAAAATATGGCCAGTGGTGCAAAGAAAGTAGTATAATTTAATCCTATTTCTCCCTTGTGTCAACTCAGTATCACTATAGACTGAAGAACAATTTTTTGTACCGTTCATACTGAATTCTAATGATAAACCAATTGTCATTTTCCTAAATTCTTTTTCAATCTACAGCCAGAGAGTCTATCCAAATAGCATGGTCAGAAAATAACTGCTTAAAAATAACTGCTATCCAGCTTCTCTTGTCTCAATTATAAATTGTTTATGTACAATTCATTTTCTTTACTAGTATTAGCTGAAAATTTACCTTGAATAGCTATGCCAAGCATACAAAAATAATACACGCTATAATGTATCAGCGTTAATTTGACAGCAGTACAAAAGCAACACCTAGAGAAAGACAAGAACGAGCAATTGCATTGATGCCATACAAGTGAAGATTCCTTTTGAGATCTCTTGACTTGCCAACAGTTTCTTTGTACGTAGCTTCTCCTTCAGCATCTACCTAAAGCATGTTTTAAAGACTGCTTATCTCTCATTTGGGAATCAAAATATATTTTCAAAACTGCATATTAGGTACACATTTATGCCAAATTCTTTTGAGAATGTGATGTTTAGCATGCTTTAAGAAACTTCATAGCTTGAAAACTAAGCATACAAAAAGCTGTCATAATGGACTCTGATGTAAGTAACTTAGTTTGAAAGGTATTTTCAGTAATTTTCCTTATATTGTGAGTATCTTCTCACTCTAGTCTACTCTCCTTTTTTGTGCATTCCAGCTAATTGTTTGCAGAGTAGAAATATTCCTAATTTTTAAAAAAATTAAAAATCACATAGTGTCTTTGGTGCTAGATCAAGTCTGGGAATAAGATACAAAGCTGAAACCCAGTTAATATACATGACTGTAATGACTTAACATGGTTATATCAGGATGTCATACACTAATAAAAACTCTCGTGGCCTTCACCTTTGAAGGAAATTTGAATCGATATTGTGAAATTACTTCTCCATTCTTCCACTGATTTTCGTTTATTACCTGTTGACACTAATTTACCCTTACTGTCATATTTGTACATATCATTGAGTCTTCATTTCTATAGAAGAACGGTGCAGGGGTGATACTTTGGTAAACATATTTTCATGGGTGTTTCTAGAGCCTATTTCTAGAAATACTTTTATTATTTCACACGTCAAAGGATTAAAATTGGACACTTACATGAAGCTAATGGATAACACTGTGGATAATGGTATCTCAGTCTTTTGTGTTTGTTTTTTTTTTTTTTAAGTAGCTCTGATTTTATTACAATCTCACCATAAAACTTTAAAGGTAAAATGTAGTATTTGGGCTTTGCTTTTTCTTTCTCCTTGTTACATACACATTTTATATTTTTGTACTTTTGATTTTTCAGATATTCTTGTTGAAAATATTTAGCAAGTGAATACCTTCTGTCTAGAATACATAATTTCTTTACTTTCAGGGAAGCCTAGCTTTTTCTGAAGCTAAGAATACGATCTGTAATTACAGGTATAGACAACTATGCATCTACCTCTTGTCTAATTACTGCTCACTTGAGCTTACCACTTTACAGCCAAAACTGTATCAATACAGAAGAAGTTGCATTGAATCAGCAGGTTATGACTTCAAGAAAAGATCGTTGTGCAGCAAATGCATAATACACCAGCAGGGTTATTTTGTGATGTTGCTATTTAAAAATAATGTTCAAAATAATGTTAAATATGAGAAAATTGTATATATTTAATTTCCTGAAAATCTCTTAGGATATGAAGTGCTGGCCAAAGTTACTCATCAGAAAGGGGAACACAGAAAGATTGCTCAATAGCATTTACAACACCTGATGAAAATTATGAATACTGAATTTGTATTTTCAGTTTTTTCTGTAGTGACATATTTAGAACAGTTTAGGTGGGTAATCTCTACATTATTATTTTACTCATTTGCATGTATGTTCTACAGAGTGGAAAATACTACTCATTGTCTTAATCCCCAAATGTTTTACGAAAATTAAAATACCTGAAAACACACAAAAAATATTTTATAACAGGCCACATAGTAAAGAACCTTATATATATGCATATATATATACGTGTGCAAGTCAAAGTTGCATCTTGAAAAATAACAGTTTATCTTACTGACTTTCTGAAAACATCAAACTAACAAGTTGGTTTTCTGTGTTGAGCTGTTCCCTCCACTGAAGACTTTGCTTTTAGTTCAGGAGACCTCATACTCTAGAAGCAGGAGCATCCTAGCAGTCGATACCAAGAAAGATGAGATACTCTGCAGTGGGAGTGGTAAAGCGATGTCTCACAGCATGTTTTCTCTCTGCATTTTAGATAGAAAACTAAATGACTGCAGTCAAAACGTAATAGGCATCCATTGTGTACCACGACCATGATATGCAACAGCCTGTCTTGCTGAGCAGATGATCTGCTGCAGTCACCACACAATTAAGTGTTTAGATTCTTGGTAAGCAGATAATTCCACAACATGGGTAGCAACGAGCAACATGCAGAGTTAGTGCAGAATAAGCATCTTGTAGTATTTGGTGCTAGAAAGATGCAAGTGATTGAAAAGTAGGGTTACATCAGGCACAACCAGACTCAAACACCTACAGATGGAAGAGATGCTCTCCGCTAGGCTTATAACTGACAGTAAAGCATTAAATGACTCAGTCAGACATATCAGCCACAGCTGGAAGTGTAACTCTCTGTGGAAGTAAATTTACAACCCACAGTGAAACAACTGCCTCTTCTCTTTATCTGCCTTATTCCATTTTCCCAGGACTAACCTTATGCCATTTGCCCTATTACAAGTACTGACTTTTGTAGGGACTGGGAAAGACAACTAGGAAACAGAGTTACCTAGATTTAACGGAAAGGAGATACAAACCTGAGAATACTGAGACACTGTATACCAAATACCCCAGCAAGAAAATCAATGAATAAATAAAATGTCCTTTGCCTCTCAAAGGGACTTTATATTAACAGGGAAATTGCATTTCAGCAAGGACATTTTTAGTCTCATAGCAAAAACAAACTGTCCAAGGACACATCTTATTACTATACATCATTAAAGCAATGACTAAACAGTACAAACTGTTTGAACTTGTTATAATACTACATTTACCCTTTTGTGCACGTGTGCATAAAGGAATATTTTCATTAGACATTTGTACTTGTTGCTTAAAATACTTGCTTATATATTAAAATTACAAAGTTCTGCAATATGCCATAAGCCTATGTGTAAATGCATTCTGACCCCTTGAAAATTCAAGCTCTTAAGAAAAACAACTGCATTTCTGTCAAGTATGCTTAGGCCAGTCAAAAGTTGCCAGAGGAAAATGAGATCAAAGAAAGGAGTTACTTACATACAACAGATCAGACTTCTAAATTCTGCCTTATTTGCGCAAAATAAACTGCAACACCATCATCCAACGTTAGTTACATAAATGAATCTTAAATCCCAATACATCTTTGAAAAACAAGAGTAAAACTAACCTGAACTACTTGTATTATTTTTTTTTTCCTCTTAGGAATAAATAAAAGCCCCTTTTTATTCTCTGCAAGACAAATAATGAGCGAGGCAATGTTTTAAGCAAACTGTTAAAGCATAGCTGGATAGAATAAATCTGAGTTTTCTTCTACATTTCCTATGAGAGTAGAACCACTCCATACTAATAATCAAAGAATTAAAGGAGGATTTTTTTTCCTGTTTTCACAATTAAAATGGTAGTCTTGATTTTAAAATCTCATCACAATTGTCATAAATTGAACACCATATTACAGCACCAGCTGGAGTAAAGGACAACGCATACTCTTATCAACTGAATTTGCGTACCTTGTGTATAGTCAGATCCATTAGTGTCTGTGAATAGTCACAATACCCGCTGACATCAACATCACAGTATCAAATATTTCCAAAACATGAAAATATGACAAGCTTTCATTTCTACCAACAGATAGATGGAAGACCGAGAAGCAGTTCTAGTATTTTAATTAATTTGGGGTTTTTCTCCCTTCCAATTTGAGTTATTCTATGATTCTATGAAATCTAGTGAGTTGGTAGTAGCAATACAGTTTGTAGCATCTCTCCCATAAATACTTCAGCTTCTTGCTTGAAAAAGGCATGTTTCCCTACTTTCTGCCAACTGTGTTCAGTTTCCCTTCTCTCCCAAACTCTATTATAAATACTATTCTTGAATAATATGCTTAAATTGTGACTACCAGCTGTTCAGGTTTTCTCTTCAGAAAATTTAAAAGAAAAAGCAGTCCAACAGCCACTGAATTTGTTATGTGTGCTTGTTACTTAAAGAGTGAGACTACAACTTTAAAAATGCCATCTCCCCATAATGCACAAAGCAACATTTTGTTGAGTTTCACAGGACAATACTATACGCAGCTACTTCTTCTGAAAAGACTTTTTCTATTCAAAGGCACAGTTGTTCAGAAACATGCATATGTATAGTGTGGAAAGCATGTTTTTCAGAAGTCATGTTTAGCAGAGCCATTCACAGATGATCTATGAAAGAAAAAAAAAAAAAGGTCTGGAATCCCCACTGTCCTTTCCTTAAAAAGAAATCCCTACAGTCCCTTGCTAGGTGATGAATAGGAACTTATTCTGCCTCATTTTGCTGGTTGGCCAGGACCTAATGATACCAACAGAATCTATAGTTCCTGGCAGTCTGAGAAATGGTGAGGTACTGGGGGATGCAGGTGGCACTGATCTGAAGCCATAATGAGATTTTGCTGAATTAATAATGCTGCTCCAACATGTGAGCTACATGAGAACCAGGTCTTGAGGGTGTTACAAAGCAGTTCATCAACAAATAAGCAGCTATTTTTAGTATGTATAATGAAAGAAAATTGGCAACATTTCCATCTCTTTTGCCAAATACCTGCAGCGCTAAACCTTTCAAGTTAGACTTAAAAAGGGCTGGGGAGCACTTGACTCCGACAGATGTCTGAAAACACTCAGATATACAGGTAATGAAAACGTACTTTAGAAAAAGCCTAAAAACTGGTGTTAGAAAATACCCTACAGTGTTCTCTCACATGAGTTTTTCAGCAAATAGGATCTGGCCTTGAAATGTACTGGTGAAAAACTGTTTCCTTTTATTTTTAAATACCTAAATATAACGTCAACAAGGTTCAAAAAACAGCTCAAATGGACACACAAACAATGAAAGTGCTTACTAAGCCGCTTTAGACTGGACACCAACCAAAACTGATTCCAGGTACTAATTACGATAAGATCAAGTGCTTTCAAACTCTATCTAAGCAATTACCATTCCAAAGCCCAGAGGAAGAGAAGGGAGGGATGTGAATACTTTCCCTTTAGTAGCTAACCCCCCTAACCATTTCTTTTATTCAGCGAATCTGACTCCCTATGCACTTCATGTTGACAATAAGGTACGGAAACTTCCTGGGAGAAATTATGTGCCTCTAAATTAAAATTATGAAAACCTGAGAGATAAGCAGACTATATGGTATTACCCAAACCAGCAAAACATTTCCCCACAAATGCCATGTACTAGGAATTACTGCTTTTAATAAGCTAATAGCCAATAGTCTAAGTACCCTAAGTGGAATAAAGTGCAAATACAAGCAGTAGCAACCAGTAAGAAGTGTGCAGTAAGCAACCTTCATTAGAACAAAAGTTAATTAAATCTACCATGGAGGATCACAAAAATAACTCAGATATTATATCCTCATGACCTCAATGAGG
This sequence comes from Gymnogyps californianus, assembly GCF_018139145.2. Classification (NCBI taxonomy): domain Eukaryota; kingdom Metazoa; phylum Chordata; class Aves; order Accipitriformes; family Cathartidae; genus Gymnogyps; species Gymnogyps californianus. The sequence goes on from NC_059484.1 coordinate 4,005,024, forward strand.
ATTTTACTATTTCCCAAAGTGTTCTGTCCCACCTAGCATGGCACAAAAAAGTGTTCCTCCCATCTTGCTGTTAATGGAAGAGGAATTAAAAAAAAAAAAAAAAAAAAAGTAGTTCATGCCCGGTTTTGATTCTGAGTTGCTGACAGAATACTCCCAGTCCAGTGGGACTAGTACACACAGCCTCTGCCTCCTTCAAATGGGCTCTGGGAATCAGAACATGCTTTGAGAGCAAACAGCATGTTATTTATAATAGTGATTTAAAATAATTTGAGTTAAATCATTCCATCCTGATACAGGCAAAGCTTGACTAAGTAAGTTTAGTCATTTAAGCTTCTACTCCCATTCTTTCAACTCGCCTACTGCAGTTTCTCCTGGGCATGACTGTGTCCGTTCTCCCTTCCTTTGGACCTTATAAGAAGTCATTCTCTCATTCTTTTCCCCTTCTGTATGCCAGACATCTAAAATTTAGTAGAAATATCCCCAATATCATACATGCACTGTCCGTCTTTATTTATGTATAAGAGTAATTAGAGTGTCCTGCTCATTAGGAACACCTTTTACTCACAAATAGGACGAAGTACTTGCAGTACTAGTTATGCTCTTCCCTTTCCTCTGCCTCTAAGTAAATGTACTCTGATTTTACCTTTCTGTACTGCAGTGTATCCTATAGCAAAACTCCTCCAATGCCCACTTTCCTTGCTAGGTACAAAATACAAGAGATCGTCTGGAGGAGACTGTCAGGCTTTGTTGAATGCCCGTAGGGAAGAAGTGCCAACTACATTCTGCCATTGGCTAGGTTACACAATAGACATGCCCTACAGCCTGTAACTAATATTTTTGCAAATTCAGAAAGGGAAGACTCTTAAGGTAAAATACCTCCTTCAGGGCATAAAAAGGCCTGCATGTAGCCTCCTGCTCAGAACAGGTGAATTAAGAATGCAAAACTTTAGCTGTGCTAACACTTTTTGTAGTGTTTTTTTTTTTTTAATTTTATTTTCTTCTCTCATTGTTATTATAAGAGACCCCAGCCTTTTTACAGAGTTATTGTAAGAGACCCCTGTGGCTTTTTCTCTGCTACTTCTCTGGTTTGGAGTAAAGCATGTTAATAAGACAAATCTAGAAATCTAAATTAGTCTTCAATTTATTTCATAGAACACCCGCCCCCTCAAAAACACCCCAAACAAACAAAAAAAACCAAAATCAAATTTCTATAAAGACTGGTAACAAAAATCCCCCCTCCCAGTTGTTGATATAACATAAAATTAAGACATGAAAGTAAGACCAATAACTCATTTCCTTATGTAATCTTGGGAACAGCAACATAATCAAAGAGTATAAACAGTGCCAAGACAATTTAGGTAAGCAATGTGTTTACAGAAGCACTGCTAAATAGCTTCTAAACATTTTTTTTTAATGCTGACTTTTTTCTTTAAATATTTTCATTTAACTTGTCCAATGCAGGATAAGGTTTAGAGCAACAAAGCCTGCCTGGACCAAACTGTTGTACAAAGTTCAGAGTCATTAGGAGGCATTATCAACAAATGTACAGTGCCACAAATGAATTTCTATTGTCAGTAACTGAGGCAATATAGATACCACCAGGTGAACCTCCAAGCCCCAAAGGCATATTCTTTGAACAAGAATTGACACTTCCCTGGCGCCCATAGATCAAAAAAAATCCTATACTTGTGAATAGTGCAGATGTTAACAGCATTTTCTAGATAAGAGAAACAGTTTTACATATGAAAGGTTTGATATGGTTACATACAATAGAAGCCTGTTAGGTTACTTTAGTACTAAGCTGATACTTTCTAAGAGTAATCCTTGCTGTATTAAAAATCATTGCAAATTGCAGCAGCAGCAACATAAGAACGTGCACTGAATTATATTTTACCTGTATAGGCCAAAGACTGACTCAGACAGAGAAACAAGCAGGATGAAACTACTATCATTTACAAAATCTTACCTGGAATGAACACATCCACCAGCATATATGTATTTGCTCACCTCAGAAGAGGGGTTAGTGATCTCTCTGCATGAACGTTAGTGTACATGAGTGACGGAAAGTAAGGTTTAGGCACCTGAGGCCTCGCTGCCATTGTCACTACCCACTAGAACCATAATCTTTGCTTTGAATCATGGAACACAAAAAAGAAAACCTTTTCATTTAACATCATTCCATTCAAATTCTAGATGAAAAGGTACCCAATATCAAAACTTGATATCATAATGCTGTAAATTTTCTTAGCAAATCTTTTGCTCAAGACCAAACACTCCCAGGAGATTATCAACTTTATTAAGTATCCTCTGTTCTCTCCTTTTCTATATTATAAAACTGGAAGAGTAAAATTACATAACTGTGACATTGCAAATAAACAGCATCTGTGGAGTTATAAGTTAATTGGAACCTATGCATCTTTGAGACTTAATTCTTAGACTAGTCTCTCTGTGACTTCTAGAAAACTCAATGTTACTGCCATTTCTACAAAACTAAAATAATGATAGTACAGGTGATCAAAATCCACCTCGCCAACAGAAGTCTTGCTCAAAAAAAAAAAAAAAAAGCAAGCATATTCACTTTATAATCCAATCCAGCATATATACTCAGAGTGTTTCTTTGAGAACAAGAAGCAAGAGTAAATTCAGCCCTGAAGGTAACAACCAAATAAATAAAAAAATATAGATTAAGTGAACTTTTTTCCCCAAACCCAGATCTCTTTCAGTGAGATTTTTAGCCATGGTTTCCACTAAGTATGAAGAGGAGGAAATCCAGCAAATAAAAAATCCACCAGGTAAGGTGGTCACATGCTCACGGCTACTTTTTTGTTCAATTTCTTTTACATATGCAGATGCTTGTAAAACCTCTACGTGTTCCAATTTTGAGGAAACTATTCCTCACCTACAAGTTCCACAAATAAACAAATTGAACCAACTAACTTTGTTTAGAGCAGCCATGTGTTTTACTTTGCATTCTCAGTCCAACTCTCCCTTGCTTTCCTCTGTTATAGACTAGAGACACAAAAAGAAAAAAGTCAGTACCTCAGAATGGCTAGGAACAATTATTAGGAAATAAATCCTCACATAGCCCATCCTGTACCCTATATACTAGCCTTTCCCTGTTGCCAAAAACATTCATTTCTAACTGATGATCATAATAAACAACAAAACTCACACATCAAGGGAAGAACATTTCCCTCCTCTTCAAACAAGCGATATTTCAAAGATACTCTGAAGGAATCCATCTGTGATATGCTGGCCCAATCCAGCTGTCTGAAACCATTATCAATGGTGGAGGTGCACAAAGATCACTTCTCTTTTCTTTCCAGTCCAGGATCACATGATATGGAAGTGATAAACTGAACAGAGCTCATGTGGCAGCAAAATCTATGAGACGTGAAATTTCACTTACACTACTTGTACTCCTAACACCAAGACAACAGTACTCCTGTGGCTTAACAGAGATCAAGCAATACTTTGTTTATCCCACCATCATATATGGTAACACCAAAAGAGACAGATTATAGCTGTGGGTAGAGGTGTACAATCTGCATAGTTTATGTCCACAAGATATTTCCTTTGGTCAGTTTTATAATATAAGAATACTCAAAGGTTTCTTATTAATAGCAAGCTCTCATAGAGCAAACAATAGGGACATGATAAATTTGATTATACAAACTTTTGCTTAGGTGCCATCTTGATCTACAGAGGCAATATACCTGAGTTTGAAGTAATCAATCATGATGAAACCCCAAATGATCTACAGTATAGCAACAGATTTCCTCAATGATGTTAGCTACAGCAAGCAACATGGATCCAACCTCTTCCTACAAACAGTGTGTTGCGCTCAAAGATTTGGTCTTTATCATCAGACCTTTTAGCAATCCAAGCAACCATATCAGTTCAGAAAGAAAATTGTGTTTGATAACTCTTGCATCACAATGAACTTGCTGACGTATTAGTGAGGACATTCTAACCCTGTGCAGAAATTGTACATTTAAGATTCAACAGGCCTTTTACAGTTTGGCTTCTGTTGACTGTCAATATGAAGACCAACTATGTACTTCCCCTTTACTGTTAAATACATTTTTTTTCCTTTTCATTGTAAGTGGACTTAAAGCACAGGCAGCTAGCTATCTAATGTATTATCAGTAAATTATTTCAGATGATGACCTTCTTGGCATTCACCAAACTGGAATGATACAATCATCTTAAGGCTGCACGGCAAAACTTCTTCTAAGATATGAAACCAGTTCACTTTTCACAAGCACATGGAACGTGAGCACTGATCCTCCAGCCCCATTTTACCTGTTCTGCACCATGCTCATTGCCATCCAGTCTGGAGGGTAAACATTCTTTCCAATGAGATCTTTGAACATTATGAATGTTTCCATCAAGAAGTCCTAGAACAACAAAATACAGTAAGGCTGTGACTGTGTAACACAAAGTCTAAGCATTCCTGCTGTGATTAAAGAACTTCCAGTGAAGTCAATGGAAAAATTCATGGTGATATCAGTAAGCACAAGATTGGAACTGAAGTCCTGTAAAACAGCAGTCTCAGATTCCAAATGAAAGCTGAAAGTCATTACGTTGGGCTCTTAAGAAAAGACAAGCCATAAATGAATGGAAAGAAAAAGTTATAGTACATTGGAGTAAAGCTGTTGAATTTTTTATTAATTAGCAAAACAGTCTCACTATGTATAAAGAATTAACAGATTTGAAAAATATAGGATTTTTTTAGTCCATTTAGTCCAAATTTAGTATTCTAAATTAAAAATTGAAGGCACTGACAGAAAGTTTTCAAACAAAACAAACATTACTTTTCCTAGAAGTATTTAGAGATCACTGTATAATGAACTTAAATAAAATGAACATAATCATTTCAGGTCTGAATATATGCGGTTTTACCCTTGAACTTCCGAGCAAGCCACCTAGAAGTCTGCGAGACTAGCAAGCTGTCATCGTCTATTACCAAAACCTCACAAGCAGCTCTCTGCAAAGTTTGTACTCTTTCTTGTCATATTACTTACAGAGAACCAAGGGAACAATAGCTCTCAACAGCATTATTTGAAAACCAATCTTTTGTCATCTTCACTGACATATACTGATGGTATGGAAAAAAATGCAAAGACAACAAACCAATGCCTTTAAAAACAGCAAAACTCATTGAATATATTGATGTCTTTTTTTTTTTTCCTCTGCAGAACTGTTGAAGTAGTTTAAGGATTCTAGGACCAAGGACCCAATCTGCCTGGAAGCTGAAATTACGTTAAAATACTGTTACATTTTCAAGTAAACTAAAGCACATGAAGAATTGCAAAAGCTACCCTAGATTTGATCTGTTAGCATTCCAGTTATGGCACCACTCTGACTTCAAGAAAGTAAAATGGAAAAATCTTGCCAATTGAGAATATTACCTCCATGGACAAACTGTAGATGGCGTCATCAAAACCTTTGCCAATACCCAGACTTATGTCAGAGTTATGTCAGGAGTATAAAAGGACAGATACAGGACTACTGAAACCTTCTAGAACATAGTGACCCCTGGTACAAACTAGAATATATCCCAAGTATCACTAAATTACGCCAGAAACAACTGGCATAAAATGATACGTTGCAAGAATAAGGCATTTACTGCATTTAGCATGCAACATTATCTGGACCAGGAGTAGACTCAATAGGGAAAATGAAAAGTGGAAATGGATCATCGTGTGCGAAGTGGGGAGGGAGGGTTCAATTAGTTGACGGTTGGTTTTGTTGTTGTTTTGTTGTGGGGATTTTTTTTCTCCTCAGAACAGTATAACACAAAGATCCCATTACTTGTTCTTGATTATTATATTACCATCTCGATGCTAGGGTTAACAACAGTGATATTTATGTCTTTCCACATTTCTGATTACAGTATTGCCCAAGGTCACCATTGGAAGAGGGAGGCAACACAATGACACAGAAGCAGAAAACATACAGAAACAGACTTCATTCTAGGAAGAATCAGACAAGATACTTCAAAACAATACTACTGATTTTTCACAGGAAATAAATGACTTAGAATTATTTATCACCTCCATGACTATTTTGTACTCACCACTAGTTCTGAACTTGTCTGAAAAGTTTCAATGTAAACTGAATAATGCTGGTTGTTCATCTGGTTTAAGATAGCTGTCATGCATGCCACAAAATGACTCTGAAAGAAAACCAGACAGAAATCAACACATACAGATTACTTAAGGTATTGGATGTATTCTTTCTAAAGTTGAACTGCTCTAAATGCCTGATAAATCCTTTTATGTATAAATATATATATATATATATTTTATATATATATATATATAAATCCTTTAAAAATAAAATAATATTGAAGCTTTTGCAAGCCCAGATGAAAGAAACATACTAAGAACTTGAAAAGGATAATCCAAAAGCTACCCTGGCAAGGGGTGGGCTCTGGTGAGAAAGTTGCATCATTTATGAAACACTGCATGGAAACACACGTTGTGACAAGAAAACTTTATATATAAAGTACAACTCGGTATTACCTTAAGACTCCTAAAAGGCATATGATGTTGCCTAGGATTCTTCCATGAGGAATTCATAGGAAGAAAATATATTAGAATCAAAATTTTCTAATTATTCTAGAAACATAGGCTATTCACAGGAAGAAATATTGCAAGAGGGATATTTGTTACATTCTGCAAGTGTTTAAGTAGCTATTACAGAACTCTGTAAAAATTCTATAGAATACTGTTACTTTCATCTCTCAAAACTTCTTTCAAACTTTCTCAAAAGGAAATATTTTATTTTTCTCCATTCCTAAAGTAGAAATGCTGAAAGATATAAAATGATTTATAATCCCAGGTTTTCACTGTAATTTACTAAAAATCACAAAGACATTTATCTCTCAAGCAATAGTAGTGAGCTTAATGATTTGCAGTTTTCCTTTAAGACAGTGAAGAATCCTCCTTATTGATGCCTTTTAATTTGCTGAAGTTTTAATTCTTGTTTTAAAAGTGAACCTGCTTTAAATGCTTTGCTTTTATTAAAATAAGAGACTATGAAGTAGATGAGCATGCAAAATAATTTGAGATTTACTTGGATCTCTTCATCATACTGGTTTAGAATTGATACAAGGGACTTACCAGCCCCGCTGACCAGTATTTAATGTCCACCTGGTACTGATCAGATTCTGTGTTTAAATCTGATTCACTTCATACTTCTGTTACATCAGAAAGGCAACAAAGGCACACATTACCAAAGTATCAGCTGCAGTTTGTCGTACCCAACCATTTTGTCTACCACTTAGAGAAGGGAAGCCTTCTTTAACTTCAGGTTATGGCCACTAGAGGTCTTTTACTTTCATATGTTAGCTGCTGTTCCGTTTGTACTGCCTTTTTTTTTTTATTTATTTATTCCTACGTGAGCAGACCCAGCACACTTCTTGCATATAAACAGTGAAAATTACAATATAAAGGACCTATTATACCTTCTTTTGGAGTAACATTAGTGATAGTGAGAGGCTTGCCTACTTTTTAAGGCTAAGAAGACACATTTTCTGCAGGTAAACCAAAAGCTTTCAGGTAAGGAATCGTGTGTTCTCGGGTACTGATGCTCTTCTAAAAAGAAATGCTGGTTTTCCTGCTGTAGCAGTTCACTTTTACAGTTATGCATCAAACAAATCTTTTCTGTGACGTTGAATGTATAGCTGAAAGTAATAATGAATTGCAAAGAATTCAGTAATGAAAGTGTGGGGGGGGTTTCTTCTGATGTCTTGATTTTGAAAAAGGATTACTGACAGAAGTTAGAGAATTGGACATGAAAAACAGCTTATATTTTTAGTAGTTAAACATTCACCACAGAATGCCTTTTTATACTTATGTTAAATAATCACTTCTTGAAATAAGCAGCATTTCTTCACAAGCAATGAATAGATGTATTATGTTGCTTAAAGGCATAAAGACTTTAAGAAGGTTATTTCTTTTCTTGAAACCAACTTCTAAAATGTGTCTAGCTATATCTGTGATTATGGTACAGCATGAATGCCTATTCTTAGTAACTGTGTATGGTGATTTTAAAATTAACAGATGATATGCCTTCATTACTGAAAACAGCCATAAGCAAAGATCACATATCGCTAGCCAGTACCTCACACCAAATCTGTCAAACTCACATCAGTAGGACTGAATGATACATAAAACGGAAGGTGACAGTAAAGCTGGTTTGCTACAAAAACTTCCTCCATCATTTCTATGTAACTGTAAAGCAGGAAAATACACGAATTCTGTTTGATCTTTAATAATTTTCTTGCCAGCCATCTCAACTATTAGAAATTAAGTGCTAGCTTCTTTATAGGTTAAAAGCTTGCCCCTCCCTCCTAATCCCCAAACACCAGCAATAAAGATTCACTTCTCAGATGCAGCCTCAGATGTTTGAAGTACTCATGCACTCTCAGCATTACCATTCTCACTGGTAGAACTTAAGTGTAATATAGGACTGTAGAGAGCTCTTATCAAATCTGCAAATATCTCTATGCATTCACTTAAATTCTCCTACGCTGTTTAAGTACCTCTTACTAGAATGTGCAAAGAGCATGAACTGCTTGAAAATACAGTAAGTTCTGCAAAAGAACGATTATTACACTTTGAATGCAGACTGCATGCCCACTAGATGGACAGAAAAAATTCAGAATCAAGCACCGCCTACAAACACAACAGTCTAATGCTTATAATTCAAAAACTTATTTCATTAAGTCAAGCATTGTATGTAGGGATTGAATAGTATAAGAAAGGTTGTGGCAGAGAAAGCAAAGTTCTTCAGACAGAATCCTAACAAGTCATTTCAGCTGTGCTTAGGCTTGTTAGGATTCTGCTGTGAATTACAGCAGAAAAGGTTGATTAGAACTAGGTCGAATGTATAAAAAATAAATGTATCAAAGTAAACACTTGACTGATGAGACAATACTAACAGAAAAATTAACAGAAATAGTTCTGAATACACTGCACTACTCTAAAGAGATCTAATAAAATATATGTTTTCCAACTTAAAAACATTCATTTCCATTTAAATGTAAAAGAACCCGGAAAAGAAACAGCATTGAATTCTATTTTTTTAATTAACCAATTGGCTGACAGCCTTTCAAACAATGTGTAAAGAAATAAGGAAATCAATAGTATGAACATTGCACTTCTATCAGGAGGAGGAACACAAGTAAATAGGTAGTCAAATGAAAATGAGACAGAGGAGAAAATGTCTCAGGAAACATTTAAACTCCCTGTCCACTTAAAAAAGCATAATTAATATCAAATTTAAATGCACTATAATGCTGGCTGGCTTTAGTATAAACACTGCAAAATAGTGGCTAAGGTAAAAGAAATGCTGTTTTGGTTGAGTATATACAAAGTACATCAAAAGGGATCATAGATGTATTCTGTAAAAAAATAGGGCTTTCTAAGGTCAAGCAGAAAGAATGCGGAATCTTTTCCACTGTTGTTAAAGTGCACATTAGCTGTGGATGCAACACATACAGGAAAAGAAACATCTGAAAAATATTAGGGTCATATGAGTAAGATGACAAACTTCAACACCTAGCAACTAAATCCCAGCATACTTTATAATAGCAGATGGTGACAGGTTGCCGTAGAAACTTCAAATTCTAGCACCACAAGAATAAATAAAGCAAATGCACTGGAAAAACAGCAACAGAAATAATGTAGAATGAAGCTACACTTTGATTCTAATCTAGTAGAAGTATTTCAGTGGCTGTAGGGTGGGTAATCTTCATGCAGGTGTACTTCCAGAAGGACTAAGGAGGATATTTATTTCACACAGGCACTTAAGTAAGATTTATCCTCATTAATAGAGCTCTTTACCAACATAGAGCCCAAGTGTAAATATATAACCACATGTACATCATTAAAAAGCAGACAAAATAGAAACATGAGTAATTCCTAATAATTCAAAGACTTCTGAAGGCCAAAGATGATATAGTTATTTTTATATCCCCTTTTTAGCAGAATACTGGATGTTTCAAATGCTCATTTTACTTACCCTCACAATTAACGTAAGGTAAGAGGACTCCTTTACATACCACCATCCTCACAATCTGTAACCCTATATTCACTAATGATGGTTTACATTTGATTAATGCACCGTTTTCTGTATTGGGCAAAGAATCTTACCCAGAAGATCCAACACTTTTGTGGTGTATGAAGCTATCATACTACATAGGTTAGATTTAATTCTGAAATCCCTTTCAGGTTAAGCCAGCAGTTTCAAAACTCATCATATGTTTGTGACAGTAATTGCAAAAATGGTGCATAAAAAAAGGGTGACCAAGAATTTCTACAGGCCAAAGAGCTCCCTCTTTTTTTTGTTCAGAAACAAGTGCAAAAATCTTTCTGGAGCAAAAGTGGTAAATATGTTATATTTAATGTAATTAAAGAAAAGTTAACCAATCAAGTGTTTCAATCTAATGTTAAAAATCATCAATATTTATGTTGTAGCACAAGCACATAATTGAGAAGGCCTCCCAAAATACTGTCTTCACAGAACTATTGAGTCATCACACCTGTTTAGTGTCATGAGCTAAAGAGCAACATAATTACCAGAAAAGAAACGTATGGAAGATGCTCAGTGATGCCATGAAGAACCACAGTGGTTTGAACTCACAGTTCGTCAGAAAACCACATTAAGCCTTGAGAACTGTGGCATATGTAGAGGTTGGCACAAACATCTTTATCATATTATGCAAACACTAAACCATACCACTCTGAAATGAAACAGTAAGCAGAATTTGAAGTGAACTGCTAATGAAGTAGTTCTGTTTTGAAGTAGTTCTGTTTCTTCTCCAGAAATAGATGTCACTGCCAATGCACGTGCTGTCCTAAAATGTACTGTTTCTAGCTGTAAAAGCACAAAAATGTAAACATTAGAATAGGCTGCTATGCAACAACCTAGAGCATTCATCAGATGCGTAGAGTACATCTGAAATGGGAAACAGCTCCTTATCCACAGACTTGTAGCTTGCCCATCAGCACACCTTACTAATAATTAATTTACAATAGCAGATTCATCTACTCTTAGTAGGTCTGAGCTTTTAATTTTCCATTCATACATTCACATAGTTCATTGGTTCTGTCGTCTTGTCTTTTGTAGATGACTGAACAGAAGCTTAGGCATCCTGTTTCTACATCTTACTGACAGCTTTTGATTTCTGACCGAAAACATGCTGGGCTGTTTTAGCTTGTTCTACTGTTTTCTTTACATTCATATGATTTAGCCAAAAGTATATACAACTATAAAAACAGATGACTACCAGATGGAAAACTATAGGACAATTTTATAACACAACGAAACAGTAATAGCAGCTGCTCTGTAAGATTTAAAGATCTGTTACAAGTTAGACAATCAAGGCTATTTCAAAATTATTTCATTTAAGACTTTTTCAGACACAGATAAAAGCAGTAAGACAATGGTTTATGGTATGACAAAAGTAGCATGATTTTTTAGAATATATCCTTTGCCCTCTATTTTTATTTATTTATTTTTAACTTTGTGTTGATTTCCCAGCAATATTCCAAAAAAAGATTTTCCAGTCTTTGCAATGTTTTTGCTGCTGCTGGGTTTTGTTGTTTGGTTGGTTTTGTGCCATAAATCCACCCCAGAACTTCTACTACAGTCTCTGGCTAGGATGAACACTCTACTGTAATTGATTTAACTTGTGCTTAAGTCTGTGCTCACAGTTGTGTAATTTACTACTTTTCCCAGAATATTAACAATGTGTTCATCTTCAACGTCTATGTACAAATAAATTACGGATAACATTATTTAGTATGAAGTGAGAAAGCAATCATTTAGAATGAGCAATCATTGCTTGAAAACTGAACTAGCTTGTCCAGAGCACAGTTACCAAAAAAAAAAAAATCAGCTGGTTCACCTTCTCACTTAACCACTGCTGTCCACACTCCCAATCTCAGCTCTGCTGTATCAGATGAAGTTTTCCATCCTTGCCATCAGGGATCTATGTACCTTCATGCTGCATCTCTTCCCTCCTTCCTCTGCAATCCACTAATTGCTTCACCACAATTACTTTAGCTAGTTTCCAGACTGGTCTCGCAGGCCAGAGAAAACTTCCTGCCCTGGTACGTGAGATATCCACTGAGAATCCCAAATATCCCAGTGCTGTCAGGCTGCTTATTTCACTAATTCCTTATTCGAAGTGCTATTCCATTTCCCTGTTACCACTAAACCAGATGGTCAGTCAAGTTGGCAAAGCATGGCTTCGTCCTGGCAAGTGTCCCAGTGCACTCATTCCCACGTTAAAGACGATGCAGTCAGTATTCCATAGAAACAATAAAAGCACACACACAAAATACAAGCAAAGAATAAGATTAAAAATATTATCCCCAGTTTATTTACTGTAGTAAAGCTTGGCCAGTCTCTTGCATTTAAAAGGACTGGAAACCAAACTGGGAACTTGAAGGAAGTGATACAATGGCTGGGATGAACAGGGGCTAGTCCCCTGCCCAGAGGTATAATACTTAACAGCAGAAAAAAAACCCAGATGGGATTGCCAACTATATAGGACTACAAAGCAAAACACACTAGCTGCAAGGGAGATCAACAGCTGGGTTGCAGAGGGTAGAACTGAGCAATTTAAGTTCATTAAAGTGCAGTAACATCTTTTATTTCTAAGCCATATATTTTAAATTTACACATATTGTGAAGATGAATGTCTTGGATGCTGATTCACTTCCTTAAAACTAAACAGAGCCACCTCCTGTATTCCCAGAACTAAGCCACTCTTTAATTATTTTGTTCTTTTTCAGCTGCACTCACTGAAGACAGAAAAATTAAATTAAACTTAAACTACATGATCAGAGATGAGACTAATACAATGTATTTGTGAATGGTTAAAACAAAGCTTTATCGTAATATTTCTGCTTAAAACTGCTGAAAGTCATATTGCTCCAGAAATTTTCCTCTTGCTTTTAAATTGATCTTACAAAGAAAATAAGGCCCAATAAAGATAATTTTCCAACAACTAGCATCCATTACACTAACAAATCTACCAACTGTGTATCTTTAGGATTAATTAATAGCAAGCTGTAAGGAATCCACCAATACATTTTACTGTAAATTATGTGGGATTTTATTATTTCTTTTTGAGCAATAGCGCACCTGCACTTGAGCTTCCAAAAACACAATGTTTTTTTGTCACCAGGCCATCAAAATCTCACCAAATCCTGAAGATATTAATGAAAAAACCTTTAACTCTGCTTAGTACCAGACATTCTTGTTGAAGAATAAATATTGGTTTTGTCAAAGTACGTGCAATCCAGTATTGAAACATTTGCAAACACCAATACGCAACCATCTCTTAGGCTGAGATTAAAATCAGCAATGCCTTACCTGGTTGATGACCCTTTTGCTAGGTCGGAGTCTGCCCTTTTACTTAGGCATAGCTAAGAAAGCCATAAGATCCAAGTTGCTGAGAAATTAAAATTAATTTAAAATCATTATTCCTTTTTTAGCAGCTGTAACAACCAGATAAACTTTTATGTGAGGAGCCCGGTACTTTTTCAATATTTTAAATGTACACTACTGTCAAAGTGCTTTTAATTTGGCAGTTCTAATTGTCATTTCTCCCCTTCCACATTAAGGGCATTGTATTGGTACTCTGGTAATTTGTTTAATTTTGTAAAAAGAACAATAAAACCAGGCTGGAAATGATAAGAGTTAATAAGATACTGTTGTATTTACAGCTTCTTTTAAAGAATAATGACTTCTCTTTACCTCCATATTTTAAAATTGTTTTGACTACTGTTCTTGCGGGTTGAAAGCTGTCTAACTATGGTCTATTCTGGCCTGAGGTGGTGGCGAAGGGTAAACAAAAGGCAAACTCAGCTTACCCTGCAAATACACATTGACTAAAGCCAGGAGAACTTTCAATGCTTTCCTTTAAAGCAATCTTTCACACTCAGCCTGCCTTAAAAAAGAAGTTAACTTGTCACTTTGTTCGTCAGGACATTACACAAATGTTTATAAAGAGTTTTTTCCAGGACCTAGAGGATGAATAAATGAAGGGACACCAAAAAAATCCCCAAACATCCTGAAGCTTTCACAAGGATCCTCAAGATTCTGGTAACAAAACAGTTGAAATAAATGGAGATGCAGAGGTAATTGCCCTGAAGCTGCCCTGTTAGCTCTGTTGTTTACCAACACTACCCTAGCCAAGGGACTCTCACTAGAATAATGTTGCTCTCTGCTTTTTCACAGCTACAGTAGGGGAAAACAGAAGAATTGAGATAGATTCAAGCATGCATATACACAGGAGCTCCAATATATATATGAATTTACCCACAGAGTTTAAAAAGAATTCATACTACATCAACAGACAATGATGTAAAATGCATCCAGTCTGCATAAACGGGGACTTTTCCATCAAGGAAGGAAGATGTACTGACATAAATCTTGGTTAGTGTAACACAGCATGCATACAAACATTTCACATAATTTTCTAACTATGTAACTCTTACACAGAATAAAATAAAATACTATACAGTTTTTAAAGCCAGCTAGGCTGTAGAAAGATGTTATATGAACTTCTTCATGTTGTTCCGTGAAGTTGATACTCTCTGCCACAGATGAAAGCAGGGACAAAGTGCACAGAAATCATATTTTCATTTTAAAGTAAAACCAAAGGAGTAACTAGCAACTGTTGGAACAGTTTTATTATGTATCTGAAATATGAAAAATATTTATATTGTATCCAATAAGGGTTTATATTAGGCCTTTAATTTTTATGTAATAGTGGGCTCCACTTTTAAACATGAAAAAAATCTTGGCATGTGGTTAGCAGAGTAACTGGCTAAAAAAGAAAGTTTATAGTAAAAAAAATAATTCTAAGACAGAGAGCTTTTCATATTGAATCTTGGGTAAGTTGGTTAATAGGTATCATAGGGAATACTCAGTGAAAGAAGAAAACCCCATGTCCTGGTTTTGGCTGGGACAGAGTTAACTGTCGTCTTAGTAGCTGGTACAGTGCTGTGTTGGATTTAGCATGAGAATAATATTGATAACACGCTGATGTTTGAGTTGTTGCTAAGTAGCACTTACCCTAAGTTAAGGACTTTTTCAGTCTCCCATGCTCTGCCAGCAAGCAGGTGTGCAAGAAGCTGGGAGGGAGCAGAGCCGGGGCAGCTGACCCGAACTAGCCAAAGGGGTATTCCATACCATGGAACGTCATGCCCAGTATATAAACTGGGGGGAGTTGGCCGGGAGGCGCGGATCACGGCTCGGGAACTAACTGGGCATCGGTCAGCGGGTGGTGAGCAATTGCATTGTGCATCACTGGGTTTTTTTCTTTCCCCCCACCTTCCTTTTTTTGTTATATTCCTTTTCATTACTATTATTATTATTATATTTCATTATTACTATTGTTAGTATTATATTTTACTTTAGTTATTAAACTGTTCTTATCTCAACCCACGAGTTTTACTTTTTTTTTCCCCTCTTTCCTCCTCCTCACCCCACTGGGAGGGGGAGGGTGAAGCGGCTGCGTGGTGCTGAGTTGCTGGCTGGGGTTAAACCACGACACCCCATGAGAACACATTTATAAACATGGAAGGATAAAGCTTCAAAAATTACAGAATGACCTGGTAGTGGGTATTCCGCAAACTACTGCCAAATAAGCATCCTTCTTAAGTGTGGCTCTTTTTAAGGAGTGTCACTTCTAAGATGTCCCAGTTGATTTAGTTTCAGCTATAATATCACAGAAACAAAGAATCCTGAAACTGTGACAATGTAGAGAGAAACTTACCAAAACAGCATTGTCTGCACCAATAATCTGTACACATGCTAATCTCTTTTGGAGGGACTGTGTCACACTAACACATTATACCTGGGCTCTGGCAGAATAAGGAATAGTCCTTTAATAACTCTTTACACTGGCCCAATGAGAGCTGAATTTATTAGGTACTTACTAGAAAACTAGGATGAAGATGGGAGTAGAAATGTCTTTGAATAACTAAATCAGGGAATATTTAAAGCTCTTGGTTTTTCTTCCATTTTTTTTCAAATGAGGAAAAGAGAAACCAGTCAAAAGCCTGTAAAAGGCAAGGTCGTTAGTACAGGAGATGAACAACCACATAATTATACAGTTAAGGGTAAATACGTAACCATACATATATACAAAACACTTGCAGAAACACAGGAGAGAAAATATGTAACATTCACTGTGTTTCACAGCTACAAGTTAATAAAGAAAACTGCTGAGAATTTGAATAGGGCATCATTTTTCCTAAGACAAATGCAACAACAAACGGTTAGAATTTATTTTTAATGAAGTTACTTGTTTTGACTGTGGTGTTTAGGGAACTAGCTTAGTTCATATGTGTTCTGAACAGTTCTAAAACTGTATCTACTTGGGAAGCTTCTAAATTTGACCGCTAAAGCTGCTCTCTGAAGCTGGGACAGCAATTTTGCCAATGAAGAGAAGAGCACGTGGAATTGCAGAAAGCCTCGGCTTATGCTCCATCAGTACTGTGACTGTCCCTTAGTTGCTCAATGACTGTAATCTAGGAGCCTCCGAATCATGAAACTGCAATAGGACAAGACTGAACTCCTGTTCCTGGGTTTTGTTGTAACACACATAACCATGCTCAAAGGCGACACCTCTGCTACCTTGGCATAAAATCCTTCAGACAACAAATGATACCCTCATTCTGAAATTCATCTCACACACACAAAAAAAACCCAAACATAAATCCTCCTCAGAATAAATGGTGAGTATAGATATAACAGCATTGTGTTACAACAGGTCTTCCCAAACACAAACTGATTTTCAAACTTTTTTCAGCATTTTAGCAAACACGAGTATCAAAATGTTTTGTAGTGCCATGTCATCTGACCATACGAACTCCTTCAGAGGGTGACAACTATACGCCAAAAAGACACTTGCTCCTTTGTGTTGCTTTTCTGCCAAAATATTCAGGGCTATGTCCTGGTTTCGGCTGGGTAGAGTTAATTTTCTTCCTACTAGCTGGTACAGTGTGTTTTGGATTCAGTGTGAGAATAATGTTGATAACACACTGATGTTTTAGTTGTTGCTAAGGAGCGCTTATCTTAAGCCAAGGACTTCTCAGTTTCCCCTGCTCTGCCAGCAAGCAGGTGTGCAAGAAGCTGGGAGGGAGCAGAGCCGGGGCAGCTGACCTGAACTAGCCAAAGGGGTATTCCATACCATGGAACGTCATGCTCAGTATATAAACTGGAGCGAGTTGGCTGGGAAGGGTGGCTTGCTGCTCGGGCATTGGTCAGTGGGTGGTGAGCAACTGCAGTGTGCATCACTTGTCTTTTCTTGGGTTTTATTTCTCTCTTTTGTTATATTCCTTTTCATTACAATTATTGTTATTGTTATTTTTTTTTATTATTAGTTAGTATTATATTTTATTCACTTTAGTTACTAAACTGCTCTTATCTCAACCCATGAGTTTTACCTTTTTTTTTCCCCCAATCCTCCACCCCATCCCACTGGGAGGGGAGATGGGGGAGCAGCTGCATGGTGCTTAGTTGCTGGCTGGGGTTAAACCACGTCAGACTATTTGCAGCGATTTATTTTTCCTAATCACTAAACTGGGATTTCGTCTAAATAGACTGTCTTGCTAAGAAACCAGGGTGCTAACACCTTCTCCTGAATCTAGCAAACAGAAATAATGAGTATAGATACATGTTAGGGAATTGCATTCCTAGCAGAAAACAAACAAAATCAGAATCCCACTCCTATATAAGCAGGCTTGATCAATGAGTCAGAGTGCCAGAGAAATGGCATATACAAAAAACACAATTCGTTATGCCTCTGATATTTAGTGTATGTATCTCCTAAACAGTCTTGTAAGTCTCTTATTTTTATGATTAGTCTCTGCAATACAGCATGTGTGGGAACATCAGTACATACCCAACAACACATACATAAAAAAAGATTATGATTAGTACTATTGCAGCCTACACCTCCACTAATTACATTTCTATATTAATGCTATTAGTTTTAAAAGCAGTTTCAGAACTATACTACTGAAACTGTTCATAAAAACTCATTAGGTCATGGTATGTAGAATCATCCTTATTATACCACTCCATTGAAATGATACAAAAGGACCTGTTTATGAAGCAAGGTATTTTTGTAATTTTAATTTAGTAATGAATATATATACATACAATCACCTCTATAGAACTGAAGGACAGAACAAACGTTTGGTAGATGCTATACGATCACATATTCAAAAGAATTTTCAAGATATTTTAAGAGGACTAACCTCTTGACGACATCATTATGGTATGTTTTATTCACAAATTCGTTTCTCATATAAGTTAGCATAAACCCATTGAGCTGAAGGTTACATTACAGCTTCCTAAACCTGTGTCTTGTGATCTACTGTGCAGTTCCTATTCAAACAAAGCCCTCTGAGAATTATGGTTGTAACATTACAATATTAAGAAAAGAGTTTGGAAAGCTAGAAGTGATTCTCATGCTCTTATTTAATGTCAAAGGGGACTGGAATCAAATTTCCCATTTGGATCATTATCAGTTTTCAAGGCATGTTGTATTAAGAAGAAAAAAAGTAACTTGTTCTGCTCAGTTTTTATTTTAAAGGATACTACTAATATTTTACAGCTTAAACCAGAACTTACTAGACCGCAGAGCTTAGTGCGAGGAATTCAGTAACGTATTTTTTCTTAAAGAAAAGGAAGACAGCACAAGATGCTATACAGTCTTTCCCACAGAATTTCTTGTATTTAGAAAACATGTTGCAAAAAAGCATTTACTACTATACCAAGGCCATTTATCTTTTTTTAAGCAGTACTGTAGTCACGTAAGATAAGTGACTTTTATTTAATCTCTCCTTGGTACAATGTCCTGACCTCTGAAATTGCTAAATACAACAAACATTTAAACATGTAAATAATTCTAGCAGCTAATTACAAATCATTTGTAAAAAATGCAAAGACAAAAAGGAGTTTACAACCAAACAAGAGGAGAAAGGATATCGTATATATGTTGATGCCAAATGAATAAGGCAGTAGAAGGAGCAAATTTGAAATACAGGAACAGTAGTGGAGCTCCCTTACCCCTTCCAGATTATCACAAAAATCTAAATAACAGTGCCGCAATTAGAGAGTTCCAGGACATTAGGTCGGACTTAGCAGGTTGCACAGCTCAAGTCGCAGATGCTCTGGAAGAACAGAGTAATCAAGCATGAAAACAGGAAACCAATAATATAGTCACCAGGATTTTGGAGGAGAGAGAAAAAGAACTTACACTCTATTGAATTCAAGAACATATTATTCAGGATTTCACAGCACTGTGTAGGGAAGAGGCTCTTTGGTGGCAGAGAAACTGAAGAAAATAAATGTGTAGGATATGGCAGTGGGCTGGCAGAGTAGTTTAAACTGTTAGCAGCTGAAAAAAAACCCCAAACCTAGCCCTTGTTCAAATGCATTTCTCTGTTGCTGGCTCTTCCTCCTTTATCATTGGTGCTCCCCCACAGGTTTGGGGCACATCAGCATTTCAAGACAAGCTAAAGGAGGAAACAACCTAATGTACAAGCTTATGTAGTATCATGGGGACTTGCAAAGTGTATGAAAATACACTTCTTCACAGTCTGCTAACAGAAATCTTAATTATTGCACCAGACATAACTATGTGAATCCTATGGTTTTCTGAAGCTATTCTGAAACAAATAATACGAGGAACACTAACATCTCTATCAACATATGAAATATAAAAGAAAAAAAAAAGATAAGCTATTCCCACTGAACTAGGTCATTCCTGTTATACAATATACATGCCTTTAGGCTGCCAGTTAGACAGCCTTATATTCCTGCCTTATACGGCTTTATCTGGGCTGCTAGGTAGGAGAATAACATAGCAATATTGACAGATTACACACAGCAACATTCCTGTGAGTTCTATCAATTTTTTTTTTTAAAGTGTTGTGGTTGGTTTTTTTTTCATTTTACAAGACAAAAGACAAACAAAAGAAATTGAAATGCATATCTAATTATTTTTGCTAACACAGTGTAAGATAACCCAAGCTTCTGTAACAGATTCTGGGTTGCCTGCCTTGCTCAACTTTGTAGCAAGGTAGTCATTTGGTCTCTCATTCAACTTTATCTGGAAGACATTGGAAAAACTGCATGCCCAGTCATGTCTGAAATGAGACAAAGAAACCACGCCTACATGCTTTATGTTTTATCTGTCTTGTTAATAATGCAGGAGTACATTTCAAAATTTTCATTGAATCAGACTGCTACTTAACCAAGTTAAACCTGAAGCTATTCCCAAGGAGACCTTTCACAATGAAATTGTTGTTTAAAATAAAAACCAGTACAATTTTGTGACAATAACTTCACTGCAGAGCCACTAAGGCAATGTACTGCTTGTATGGCATAATGAAGAAAGGAAATAACTTCTATAAAATTACTGACATCACCGTAACAGGCCCCAGGAGAACATCCCAGGGGTACAAAAAAAGAAGAAAGCTGTTCTTTATTCCAGAGACACTGAAGCAGGGCAGGCCATATTACGTATTATGTAGCCACTTAAGAGCAGAGATTGCTGTTTTCTTCTCCAACTCACTAGAGATGCTACGATCATGTAAAATACTCAATTACACAAGCCATTCTGCATTCTTATGCTTAAAAGAACACCAGAAAGCACACGGAAAGTGATTTTAAGGCAATATGCATTTACTTATGTGATTAACTTACATAGTACTTTTTAAGGATTTCATATATTTCACAACATAGGAGGAACAGGACTTTCTATTAACTTGTAGAGCCTACTACATGCATTCTATCTTCCTGTCTCCTTTGAAGTTTACTGCCTTCACTTGTGGAAAACTAATTTCAGAATACAAGACTTTTTTGAGGATACTTATTTCCATGTAGTTTTTGAGTTACGCTTATTTCAGTTCCCACATATAACTTCTGGACTTCTTCAAAATGCCAGCCTGAGTAAAGACTGAATACCAAAAAACCCAATACTGAGTGACAAGCAAGTGCCACGCAGCTCAGGACAGTGCAGATTTATTAGAGATGTCTATCAACAATTAACTTCTCTGACTATCTAATAATAACTTTGCTAGCTAAAAATAAAATTTGAATTTATACAAGTTATAAAATCAGTTACAAGATATAGATATTAAGAAAAATCTGATATGAGAAAAGGCAAGGAAACAGGCTTTTCTTTTGCCCTTGACATCACTGGGACATTTGCTTATGTTGCCCAGAGAAGTGACATGCTCTTAATTTCCTCAGGAAGGTTCAGAGCCCTTGGTGTGTTCACAGATCTTAATCTTTCCTTTAGTGACCACATCAGTAGATCATTAAAAGATGACCTACCATCCTTTGTGTTCTGTCATCTTAGAAACTCAACAAGGTTAAGCATCGCCTTTCCCAAGAGGACAGTGAAATGCTTATCTATGCTTTTGTGATTTTTTTTTTTTTTTTTTTTAAAACACCAGGTTATTGCAGCTCTGCTCTTTGGAAGCATTCCAGGACAGACTAGGCAAAAGATCCAGTTGATTCTAAGTGCCTCCAGCAGAAGAGATAGATATAGATATATGATACTTCAGTATGTTTTGAGATCTCTCTCTCCTCCCATCTCAACACATACTAAAGTATCACCTCACTTTTTTCTGCCATTGTACTGGCTTCCTTTTAAATATCATACTGATTTTATTATCTCACTACATGCACTAAAGCAAATTCATGATCTTACTGTATTTTATCCTCCTAAGATTATACAATTGCACAGAATTTGCTTCATCCTCTGTTTCTATATGCATAGTTATGCAGTGTGCCAAAAGACCCACAGCTACTGAATCTCAGCCCTTAACTTTAGAACATTGTGACATCTCGACAATAACCTCTAACTGCAGAGTCTCATCTTCTTTACATAGGCGTTTTAAAACTAATATTAAGAGATAGCGAATATTATCAAGATTGGAGCTGAATTATACCAAAGCCATTAGTTCACAGAGGTACAAGGTTAACAGAAAAACTGTAAATGTATCCTCCTAGGTTTTGTTTGTTTTTAACATGTCACTCCCAGCACTTCAGTCACCAAGGGCATTGGGGTTCCAGCTGAGTGTCCAGTCCCTATGTAACTCAGACTTATTCCAGCTTACTGCATTGACAAATAAACAAGCTTTGGATAAAGAAGATAAGCACATTTGCTTTCTAAATACCAAGGGACAAAGTTGTTTGTTTTGAACACTCCATATTCCTACATTCCTCAGTATCTTTTAGTACTGAGACAATTTTAAACTCTCATAACCTGTCCTAAGTCAGCAATAATAATCAAAAAAAGATATAAGTATAGTATTTGAATAAAGTGTGAAGAACAAATAATCGAGTTGTTTGTCTTACCCCAGTGGGACTAGATTTGACTGATTTGTCATTCGATTGCTTTGAAGAAAGAACAATATTTAGCCATAAACATATTGAAATAATGCCACACATGGCAATAACGCTGTAACTTAGAATTGGTATCCCTGTCAAAGAATGAGCTGCAGAGAAGCTGACATTCAATGCCTGGGGCTCTTAACGTTGGGAGTGGTGTAAAGCTTAGAGAGCAATTGTAAGGCCACATTATTTTTCAGGTTGCAAATAATTAACTGAAGGGGGTTTTTTTCAAATCCTCTCCTCACAAACAGCAAGGCTTTTGAAAAGCAAGTTCTCTCTACCTTTAGAAAAGGCAGTCAGGCAATAATGATGCTATAATTCAATTTTAAAGGCACCTGCCCTGCATAATAATCTGTGCACCTCACAAAACATTGAACCGCAAAGCATTAAAATATACAGGACGGAAGTGGTCTATAAAATGACAGAATAAAGTCACAGAGAATTACGTATAAGTTGGTGTCCCAGACTAAAAACACAACTGAAAAAAACTGCCTTCAGAATGCTCATGGAAGAAACTAAACCTGCAACCTTTCTCATGGATTGAAAGAAAGTACTGCACAACAGATCAGATGCAAGCAAAGCAAAATATACCCGTGTTGTCACTTCCCATTATTTATTAGCAACATCAAGCTGTTGGGTTGTTAAATAGCTGGTCAGAATACTAAGTGTTGTGTTTTTAACAAATTCTTTTAAGTCTTATAAATCTGAACTTTGAGTTTCCCTAATGCCTACACTATGGACAATATGAAACAGACCTGAAATCTGCAAATGCAAAGCCAAAGGAAGAGAACAAGCATGCCCAAAGACTCTTCTATCATGTAATTCTCATGTATTTAATTGTAATCCCTCAAAATATGTCACTGAACTCTCCAACATCATCAGGTTCCTGTATTTTGAAGTAAAATGACTTGTAGCAGGAATTCATCATAAACAGAGTTTTCTCTCTTGCTCTACTCTTCTCACCAGTCCCCCTCAAGAATGGGTAATTCTGGCTCATGGCAGGTTGAGGACAGAATGAAACAGAATTCATATAAGAACCCAAACTACCAACCTTATTGACAATTATATCACTGCTTCATTCAAAGAAAAGACATGCCAATACATTAGACTGTCTTAGCAGACTACACTGCAGAATGATAAAACCTGAGAAAAGACTCCTCTGATATTGAAAAGTAGCCATGATCACAATTGATAACAAATTTTCTCAGAGGAGTCCCCAGCTCATTATATCTCAACCTACATTCTTTCTGCAACCGCAGCTTTTCGCACCAGAAGTAGGGAGCTGATGGGAAATGTCATTCTCTGCATATATCCTGCCAAAGCCAATAAGCATAATTTCAGTCACTCCAGCGGTTGCTGTCAGCCAATTTCTTGTAACCCAGTCTCTAAACTGCCATAATTCAATTCCCTCACACTGAAAATGTTTTTCAAAACCAGCAGCTGGAAAGAGATACAGCAAGGTATATTCAGCTAAGTACACAAAATACATCTCATGAGGATGAAATATACTGCCACTTGCATTTCAGATGTCATTCACTGGCCTGAAGGAATACAGGTAAAAAAGCTTCAAGATGCAGATTTTAAATGCCAGCCCTGTTACCATGATGAGATCTGGCACAATCTTTCCACACAGGTTTCAATATTTCCGTAGGAAAACCAGAAGCCATGGGAGAATGTATTTCAGCAAGAACCTGCTATGGTTTCTTCTCTCACTGTCTCCCAGTATATCCAGAAGGTCTGCAATATAAGTGCGAGTAACAGAAGACTCCTTACATTTACTGAATACTCCCACGTACTGAAGTGGCAAAAACCATATTAAGTTGTGGAGATCCTGAAGCATCACAACTGAAAACATGATGCTTACGAGGCATTACGTACAGCTGCAGCACAGCAGACTGCTAAATATTTTTGGACTCAGCTTTGCCATGTCATTCTTCTTGCTCTGAAGTGATAAATTAATTGAAAAAACAGAATACAGAAACCAACTGAAAGCAAAGGGGCTGCAGCAAGTACACTCAAAAGTTGTTTTCTGAAAGTAAATAAATACTGTAATGATAAAACAACTCAAGTGTAGAAGTCACTCTTCAGCAAGTGCTTTATTCTGTTTTTAAATGGTTTAGGCTAGAAACAGCCTTTTTCCTGGAATTCAGATCTCTTAGATACCTCCCATGTATCCATATTTAAAAAGGGAAACAGCTCTTAATGTACAAAAGCAGTGTTACCCCCACAGTCTTCCTTTCGTATTCACCGAACAACTCTAATATGAAGAATGCATCATGTACCCTCCAAGTGGACAGGAACAGAAAAAACACTCCATCAAATACTACGACATGCATGATACAAAGTAAATATAGCTATACTTTTAAAAACACCTAATACAGTAATTTCTTACTTGAGGAATTCAGAACAAATCTGCCCAGAAAATTAAAGTACATAAGCCCATACACAAAAGGCATAATACTCTTTTTTGAATAACAATGTTCACTCTAGTTACAGTTTGCACATCCATTTTAACAAGGACGACTAATAGCAGAGTCATGGAACAAAGACAACATTTTTTTTTCCCCCCAGTTGTCCATACAAGCCTAATGCTGGACTCCTCTCTTTGCCCCTAGTATCCTCTGGGCCTTCTCACTGGACACGAGAAGACAAATCACAGTCGTTCCAGTCATATTCTCAACAGGTTCACTGAGAGCCACTTCTGACCTATAAATCATACTTTCAGGTCAGCTGGGAGCTCTGCAGGAAGAAATAATGCTCTACCTCTCAGCGAGGCTTAAACTGCACTGTTAATGCAGTGGCCCACATATTTTAAATGGAATCACAGTGTCTAATATTAGGACTTTAGCCAAGATTCCTATATTCCCAACTAGAGCACACTGCTGTACCAAACAGCCTATTTAGAAAAAGCAAAATTGTCTTCAATAATCAAGTGATATGTTATATCAACCAACAATTATTCATAAATGCACAAAATGAAAAATTACACAACTTGGGGCAGATGGTGTTACGTAACTAGGCATTCCCAATTGTCATGGTTTAACCCCAGCCAGCAACTAAGCACCACGCAGGCGCTCCCTCACTCCCCCCCCCGCCCAGTGGGATGGGGAGGAGAATCAGGGAAAAAAGGTAAAACTCATGGGTTGAGATAAGAATGGTTTAATAACTAAAGTAAAACATAATACTAGCAATAATAATAAGGGAATATAATAATAATTTAAAAAAGGAATATAACAAAAAAAGGAAAAATAGAAAAAAACTCAAGGGAAAAAACCCAGTGATGCACAATGCAATTGCTCACCACGCGCTAACCGATGCCCCAGCAGCAATTCACTCCATCCAGCCAACTCCCCCCAGTTTATATACTGGACATGACGTTCCATGGTATGGAATACCCCTTTGGCTAGTTCAGGTCAGCTGCCCCGGCTCTGCTCCCTCCCAGCTTCTTGCACACCTGCTTGCTGGCAGAGCAGGGGAAACTGGAAAGTCCTTAACTCAAGATAAGCACTAGTTAGCAACAGCTAAAACATCAGTGTGTTATCAACATTATTCTCACACTGAATCCAAAACACAGCACTGTACCAGCTACTAAGAAGAAAATTAACTCTACCCCGGCCAAAACCAGGACACCAATATATATAGTTACTGTAGGAAAATATATGAATTTTATAATGATGTTTTCAAAATCCAGAAGCACAGCAGTGTTCTGTAAAACTTGAGAACACTGTTAGAGAAGATGGCAAAATTTTTCCCGTTACATACTTAAAGTCTTCCTGCACACTGCATGGATATCTTTCTCAAGGGCACGCAACCATCCTCATAACCTTTCATTAACGACTGAAACTTAACAAAGCATGCAACATCATTTTGCTAGTGTTTGAACTTCAGTTTGAGAGGAGTATATACATTCAAATCAAAGAGTTCTGCAGCTTACAAATGAAGACAGAAGAGTCACGTTCAGTGTATGAAAGTCTAGGCAGAGATTATGTTTCTTTTTCCTAAAAGGAGCTTTACTTATAGGAAGATAAATAATTCCAATAAGGAAATAAATGGTTTCTATTTGTCTGAATCACTAGGATTGAAACTAAAGATATCTTTTCTCTGTATGCAATGGAATGAAATTCAAATTTGGCGAATACTTTGTAAAAGTTAAAATGAATGGAAATATTTCACAGCCACAGCCTGGGCCCTTATTGTTTACCCCTCTCTATGCAGGTGGTGGCTTCAGTTGGATACTTACTTAACTACACTGTGATGCATTTTAAAAGGTGAAAGTTATCACTGCATGTTACAGCCAACATATGAATGTAAAGAATACTACAGATCTGTGCATAACATGAGACGCCCACATTGAAAGAATTCTTAAAAATACTAGTGTGAGACAAGCACTGAAAGGAAAAATGAATTCTGTAATGACATTACTTCTGTGCCATAACAACAAAGTCCATCAATTTCTGTTCTTCTGAGGATAGCAAACAAGATCCTGTGGGATGATGGGAAGGGATTATGTTGCAGAATCACCGTGAGACACTTCAGATAGCTTTGGCCTCTTCATCTTCTGTCTAGAAAAGATGCAGACTACCTATGTTCAGAAATAAACAGGAGTGGTAAACACTGGAAGAATAAATTCAGCACATATATTACAAAGGAAGGTTAACCTCCTGGAAGTCCAAGGGAGTAAAAAACACACTTTTGATCTTTCTCCCCACCCGCACTAAAGTTTTGTGTAAACAAGCCCAAAAATTCAAACAATAAACACATGAGATCACCAGATGTTGCTACTTTTAGTTATTGTTGATACTGTACTGGAAAAAACAACATACACTATGAAATAGGACTGAAATATCAAGGACAATAAGGGACTGGCAGGAAGGTGTAAAAAAAAAAAAAAAAGGCAACTCCTCCCTCTCACCCCCGCCTCGATATATGGAGAAGACGCTTTTGTTAATATATGAGCAGCTGACATCTGAAGAATAGCCAGAGCTCAAAAGTGTCAGGTAAGGTAGAGGATAGCAGAACAAAGCTGCCAAAACCCACATATTAAATACATGGCATACATTTCCTATAGCAGTCTTCTCAACAAAGACACACAGAAGAAAGGTGGTGGGGAGTGGCAAACTGTCACCACAGGAACCATGTAAATGTAGCTTTTAAGTTTGCTACTCAGGAAAAATATTAAGTTTGGTTGTTATAACAGGCATAGTTGTTATAACTAGACAACCAAAGAGAAAGTCCAAAAGGTATGTTTCATGAACTAATACATCTGTAATCAAACTGCTAAGGCCTGCAAAGCAGCATGCTCTCTCTCATACACAGAGATGTGTATACCTGCCTATGCACAGGCTACCTATATAACTGTAACTACATTTAAATATAGATATGTTAACATTTTATAAAGCCTGGATATAAATTTATAGTAATCTAAGGTGTAATACGTATGCATAGCTTTACACAAACATCAAGTACTTCTCAGTATTTTTTCCAACTAGCAAGAAAATAGCAGAATACCAGCTTTGTATGAGAAAGAACACTGAAATTTTATGTTACGAACCAGCTATTTGGACACTTTCCAGCTCACCAACCTGTCACCTTGGATAACTTCCATCTCCCTGTAGGCACTCAAGCATTTCTTCAAGAGAAATTTCTCAGTTTTAAGTACACTTGTCTTTGCAAACTAACGCTGAAAAAAAAAAAAAACCCCCAACCAAAACCCCAACTTGTGTACTATATATATATATATGTGTGACTGAATTTATTCACTCAAGAGAAAAGTATGTGTCATATCTTATGTCCTGACAGTAAACCTTGTACTGACAATTTCCAATATATGCTCCAAAAGAAATATTGAGATAGAAACATTTTCTAATCCATGAAGCCTTTTGTTCTGAAACAGCCAATGGAAGGTATCATCTCTTCAAAGGAGACAGCTGAACTTTTATTTTTATTAGAGTAGAATAAAGGAATTTCAAGTACCATAGTTCTGAAAATTATATTCAGAAATAAGATCATCATGATTTTTATCTTTCAGTGCATCTTCAGCACTTCACATGGAATGGCATTGCATTATCTCAAAGTATACCCAAACCACACTCAATCTTAATTCCTAAAACTTGCTTAGCTAAGTCCATTTTTCTGCTGCAGTAAGTATCGCAGCATCTTCTCCACCCAGTCTCACCAACCTGAAGTAATTTTCAAATCTTGCTGTAATATTACTCAGAGATAAAATCCAATAATCTCTTCTATCACTGAAATGTTCCGTTTCTGAAGTCAGAAGCTTACATCCTACCCTGTATTACTCATCTGTGTTAGGTCCTCCTCTCCGTTCACCTTGATCCCACCTTGAGGTGGTTCACAAAACCTGCTGGCAGGATTCGTAAAAAAGTTCATGCCTTCTTAGGTCCTCATTTCTTAGGTGCTCAAGCAAGGTTCATTCAGCATTACCCAAACCACTGCAGTAGGGAACATCTGAGCGCGTACAGGAACATACACGGAACTCTCCCATGGCAGTGCACACAACTGGAACAGGATATGCAGTGTACTGGCCAATGAGAATAAGTAATAGAAGAATGCTACACAAGACAACCTGTGCACTGGAGAAAACTCCAGATACCAAACTATGCTACATAAATTATTCCATCTCTTATAATAAACACCATCTTATAAATACCTTCATAAATAGCTTTTTGCTTTATTCTGCGGGACCCAAAGCAATAAGACTCCTTGTTGTGATCAATGATTGGCCTCTGTACACAGAGGCCATTTAAAAATCTCTCTCAGCAGCTTCATCTTTCCTTTTCTCTGGCAGCTTTTTCCTGTGTATCACAATAAGATGCAAATTTGCACTTTTGGGGGATTGTTTTTACTTTATAAGCTCTGCATCTTTCATCCACTTTCATCTGAAAATATTCCCTTCAGAAGCCTGCCTGCAATGCATCGGTAACTTTCAGTACATTTGCATCCATTTCCTTCTCCAAGAAACGCTATCTAAAATCTGTTTGCTAAAACTTCTTCCTTCTAGTCTGAAAGGTTTTTTTCAAAAGCAAAAACCTTTTTCTTTCAGTGCCAATGAGATTTGGGAAGAAAATTTTGTGAAATCATCAAGCTTTGCATACCAAGCCACTCACTGCATGACAGACTGCCCTTGCTCTATGTTTTTTGCTAGCAACAAATACCTGTGATCGCCATGTGCTGCCTCTGAATGTGCTGCTTCATAAAAGGAAGAACTTGAGTCTCATTTGAGTCTCTGACATCCTCAACAAGTTTTGGACATTTGCAAGTCGAAGAAAAGTCGTGATCAGAAAATAATTAGACTACAGTATTTCATGTTAACGTTAGCGCATAAAGCTGGTGACTGTCTCTGTTCAGTAGATACTGCTTACATTGTGTGTTCAAAAGGCAAGGAAAAAGCGCTTTAGTTCAGAGTGTCTAACTAAGCTGTCAGAAAGATACCCTATAAGTCTTCTGAACATTAAAACCTTGCCATTTCAGAATTTTGCCATTTTTAAATTAAGCCTGATGCTCTAACTGAATAAATACATCCACCTTTTTAAAGATTAAATTAGCTGAGGTATTGTGAACAAAATCACTACAGAAACATAAAACTTCACACTATGTTTAAAGAGGCCACATCAAGGAAAATAAAGCTGTACTTGGCTGGATTTGGCAGGGTTTGGGAGCGTGCACTATTCTTCCTGTAAAGGCAGATGTACTGGCTTTTTATGCAAGATTTTTAAAAAGTGAAGCTTTCATGTAGAGCAATACAAAAGGAAGCCAAAAAGGTTCTCTCTGACTTTGGCTTTTATTCCTTTTCACACTTCCTTTATGTTTTTTAAAAGCTCCAAGAAACTCACCCAGTTTCTACTTATGTTAGAAAGATACCTCCTGACAACAGAAGTTTTTCACCACTCCATCTGTCCTGACCAGGGAGAATGAATCAGCAGAAATCTGTGGCTGCATCTGTAGTGCTTGACTGGACCCTCAATGATCCAGTGGGAGCTCACCACAGCTACCTCTTTGCCCAGGTGCTAGGCATAAAACCAGGGCACACAGATGGAAACAGAGGACTAAGATTGTGCCAAAATGTGGGCCAGTAACGTAGAGGATATTTGGCAGCACAGGTGCAAACAGTGAAATAAAACAAACTAAAAGAATTAGTTTGAGGACTCTCACAATCCGTTCTTACAGCAACATTATTAGTGGGGCAAGTACTACACAACTTAATTGTAATAGTTAAATCCAAGAAACAAACCAAAGCATATCACAGAAATAGCTGTACTTCAGTAACATCATAATGAATAAAGGAAATCTTGAAAGAGAAAAGAAAGGACACATCTATGGAATTTTCAAGACAGTCCTTTGCAGACCCTAATAAAAATTTGAGGGCCAAAGTTCAGTTTGTTACTATTAACAACTTTAAAATAATTCAACTGCTAATTATGTCTGTGTCCTAAAGAATATAACTGGTACATCAGGTAACTGCAAAGTGGGATATGTTTTTGTCTGTACTTTGCCACAAACCCTTTTGACAGCCAGTAAAAATGTTCTCAGCTATGACAGAAACGAATAGTACCATCCCAACAAATTCTGGAGTAAAGCTTTCCAACAGAATTGTTACGCTGATGTGAACAGCATGCTATGTACCCCAGTAGCTAATAACGTGTATCTGAAGAGATAGTCAGTGGTCCGGGCCCAAGATATCCAGTCGTCACCTATGGTGATGATCATAGTTCACAACTTCACTTCTCATGTGCAGTTCGCCATTTCATGGGGGTACTCTTAAGACTCACTTGAACTCTTAAAGGACTGCCACAAACAATCATTTCGGTTACCTCCAATCTGGAAACTGTAATACTGTGAAACTAATTGGTGAAAGTGCCAGATGAAAGATAGCACCTAACTGCAGTGTCCATAGTACAGCTACAGCTGTTGACTGAACATTAAAATGAAGTATCACCTTTTTCAAATGCAGACATGGCACCAACTCCAGACCTACAGATTTGTGGTGAAACCAACAGCAGCAATTTACCAACTCCATAGTCTGGAAATGTTCTATCGCTACTTCAGACTGGGGAAGCCTCAGGAGTTGTCAGGACACTCATGAAATGAGTGGAGCAGAACCATGCTACAGATGCTGTAAAAACACGCAACTGGATGTGCAATGGTTCAGATAGCTAGAATAGCTGAGATGTTATTCTGACTTAACCTGACAAATATCCAAATCCAGCTCCAATCCAAAATAAGTCTACGATAACATTAGAAAACATCCTGCAACCTGAGACAATGCAGGAAAATATGCAGAGGAAAAACCTATTCAAAAGCAATTTGATCTTTTTTCCCCTCATAAAATGAAAACCTCAGTTACAACTTTTATTCTTCCCCAAAACATTAACCTAGCAGTATGTACTGATAAGGTTACAAACTGCATTTTAAAAAAATCTATCACTGATTAATTCAATAGTGAAAACAAATAATGTTTCAAAAATACTCAATAGACATTTTAGGATGAGAAGAACATAGGAATGCTTTCATGATGCAAAAGAGTAGGAAGTTTTCAATGAAGTATGAGCCTTACTTATTCTATCTTTAAAGCTACTCACATCAAGGGAATGCTACAAGTTGCTTATACAATGGCATTCTATTATTCTATTATCATTCTACTCCAGACTCTCAAAATCCCCCAACAGCCTGATGCTACTATACAAGAGCCTGCTATAAACATGAAGGTTACCTTAAATTAAAGGTGAAACTATTAAAAACCATTCTGCAGTCCACCAGACTGTGATGAATTCCTTTCTGGCCTTACTGAACTTAGAAGTTTGCAGAAAATAGGACTGTAAACTCCATTGAGGTTTCTTAGGTTATAAAAATGTAAGATATTCATTATAAACCATCCTAAAATGACTTACTGTGATTGTTGCTTTAGAGGTTACCTTTGAGAGAATACTGAACAAAGAAAAATTTGGATAACAACATTGAGAATTTTGACAGTTACAGAACCACTAAATTATTAAATTGCTTTATACTTTTAGATTTTAAAGATTGCTTCCACGCTGGATAGATATTTTTCATCCCAGCTGTAAGTTTTACATCTCAAAAGAAAAATATGTAGCAATCTGTCTCATCATATTTTTGCCAACATGCATGTTTTAAAACTTGTGCTGCACTGAAAAGAAGAAAGAAGGCAAAGCACTAAACTTGACTCAGGTCTGCAGATGGAGGGAGAACATAGACAGTCAACTTCAAACTATTGTTTACATTTAGGCCTGGGGACAAGGGGAACCCAATGCAGTTCAGCTAAGGTTGTATTATTGTGACAAAAGGGCAGGAAAAGGGGAAAGGAGAGAATTCTTAGCATCATCCAATTCCCATGGTTTTAAATCCATCTCTAGCTCTTCATGCTATCTGGTGATGTATGTTTCACTTTAGTCTGCAGGGATTTCAGAAGTGTATCTAAACTTATCCTCAACATCTCTCATTATTTTGAGGAAAAAAGCCAACAAGAGCTTTATAAAATGTAGAGATTTGGCTAAATTAAACAGCTTGGCCAACATCTATTGTCGAAGTTCTTGACAGAGATAGAAAATGAACATGAAGACAGCTGACATCCAAACCAATGCACTTAAAGCATGAATTCATACTTGTTAATCAAAAAAGATTCATTTCAGACATTGATTTTTCTTTTTGAAAGGCAGGGGTGAACCTGCATATGGAATGAGTCCTCTGCAGTGTTTAGTCTGTCATCCAGCCATTAACAAGCACGCAGTTCAGAAAGGCCGCAACACATGCAGCCTCTTGTCCCGCCAATAGCTTCGGAATATTGGAGAGATTTGCAACATGAAGGGAAAGTGACAGTCACACAAATTTCTTAGAAACTGAGGATCATGGTTCTCCCACCTAGGAAACAGCTTATCATCAAACACAAACCATAATTAAATAAATCAAGATGACTCTTTAAAACAAAAATGTCCATCTAGATGCATATCATAGAAAATCTATATTACACAGGATAAAACACAAATCAGACATGACATAAAACTACTCAGTCTGAATATATTATCTTACAGTTATTACAGTTCTGTCAGCTATCATTGTATCTATAATGCTTGAATTTATCTGCTGTTTAATCTTTGGTAGATAGATCATCTGGAAGTGGCAAAAATTTAGAGGGAATCAGGAAGTTTAAAGTGCTGATGCTCAAAAGTTCAACAAGGTAAATTACACTAATCATCTTCCTGCTGAAAGCCCTCACAAAATGCTTTTAGCCTAGTGACTTTATTTCTTTATTGAAGAGGGTCTGTCCAAACTTGTTTTTCAATAAATACTGGCTTTAACACATGCATAAAAGAAAAGCAAAATACTACAAATATATGCCACACTTTCACTACAAGGAAAAACACTACTTTTTTTTGAGCAAACTAGTAAAATGGAAAATTAAGGTGTCAAACTGCAACTGAATGAGTTTGAAAACCATGTCAAATATTTAGCTTTTTCCACAAAGTGCAGAAAACCCCCAGAACCACCACACTCTCACATCTGCACTCTTCCAAAATCCCCACTGCCCTTTACTACATGCTTTTTCAATTCATGCAGTTTCCCATAATCTCCACTTATCCTTACCAGCAGCACTCCTCTACTCATAGCTTCAGTCATTAAACTGAAATAGGAACCAAAAAATGTGTTTAACTCTCTTCAAGAAATCAGGAAGGCAGAGGCAGGAAAGATGAAAGAATAATTACAAAAAGACATAACTCTCTCTTTATAGGTCAAATTTCCTCTGCCTGGCTGGCTAACTAAACTGTGTGTGCATTTCTAAGAACTCAAAAACACAATCTTGAGGTTGGAAAACCAGTTCCATTGCTGTTTGGGGTGGCAGGCTTTGCACCTTGGTTTTTTCCAGGCAATTAACTTATTACACCCTGGAATACAATTACAATTGAGCTAGAATAAATTTACACTGGAGAGTAACTATCACCATTAAGAAGCATGTGCACAAAGCATGTACAGACTTTAAAAAAAATCAAGATTTGCTTTAACAGTATAAGCCAAGCATAAAAGAAAAAAATGCAACAGTATCTATCAGTCAGATTCACATACTCACAACACTGCAGAGAGGAGCATGAAATATGCACCATTTAAAAATAACATTAACTATCAAGCACCTAATAGGCTACTTGCTTCAACAACCAGTGAATGAAGAGATTGGAACAAATCCACAGTGCTAATTAAGCAAAACAACCAAGGCACAAGGCATTTCCTCAGGACTGATGAGCAGCTGCCCAGGGAAGGGACAGGGAGGAAGAGGCTGGATAGCTGGATGCGAGGTCAGGGAACCCTGGCAGACATCAAATCCCAGTAACTTTCTCCTACCAAAACTGTTGTTGTTATTATTATTACAAGACATAAATTTAAAACTGACATACTCTCTTTGTTGTGAGTGACATGTTAAATTAATACATTGAAAGCATTTCTATAAAACAGATTCTTAGAATTTTTCATACTTCAGTCAATGTGAAATAATGAGCAAAACAAGACCTGTAAATTGCTGTGCCAGAAAAGAATGAAGAATTATATCCTGGGCAAGGGAAAATGTTACTTAAACTTAGAAATTGGCCATGTTACACTGATTTGTTAATCTAAATATAGACACCTATAACTCATTGAAATTCACTGGTTTGGGTTTTCAAGCCAAATATTTGAGCATTCCTATCCATATATTTTTTATTTCAGCTTGATTTAATATAAATAACAGCATCAAAACTTTCATTACAACAATTCATATGAACCCCAGACTAGTGGATGCCAAGGCAGCTAAAAGTCATGCAGAATTAAAACAGCAATTTGCAAATTAAGAATGCAAGAATCTAGCCCATATGCCTCTATAGCCAAAGTAGAGAGCTCTCCTAAAACCCTTAAGGGCTTTTTACTTGTATTTAAAACACAAAGGATTAGATTTCTAAAGCTTCTTTCTGAATTTAATTGGGCAACTATAACTTTTAAAGTAGTCCACCTGCCTGGAGCACAGCAGCTGTGATGGGAAGTGGAGAATGCTACTGCAATATTTGGATAAATTCTCAAACAAAACTGTAAAAAGCCTCCAGTAATTAGTGGATGTTATGAGAATTCAGAACTTGGCACTGGAACCGTATTTGCAGAAACTGTTTGACTTGTTTATCGTGTATACTTGTTTCCAGTGAACGAGCAGTACAGTGATTTAAGCGACTTAATGCTAGTATATATGAAAGTAAAATTTGGTATTAATGTACATAATTTTTTTCTCAATATCTTACGCAACATTTCTCTCCGCAGTGAAATCATCCAACACTCATTTTCTTCTAAAACTTAGTAATAGAATATCACATTATTGCTTAGCTTAAATTATATTACATTGCCTAAATGTTACACGAGGCTACATAAGTTTGCTATATTCTGTAACAAGGTCTTTCCCACTACACCCATCTCATCAATTCTTATAAATTAAATATGGTAAAGTTTGTACAATGCTTAAATAAAAGGTACGCTAAGATAATGGAAGTAGTACAGCGAATGAAATCACCAGTAAATTAACAGGGAACAGGATTAATAGTAAATTAACACTATGCTGGGAATTTAGCCCCAGTCTTAAAAAAATCACTGTAATCCTAAAAGCAAACTATGTTGGATTATTAAAAATCCCATAGAATATTTCCCGTATTTTGCATAAATTTCTCCTCTTATCCCTATTCTATTCTATTCTAGCAGCTGGTTTCAGATTTAGCATAACTTATTAAAAGCACAGGAAAGACATTTTACATACAGGTACATCTCACAAGCGAGTTTTGAAATTCAGAGCTTAAAATCCGCTACTAGTCCAGCACTATTCATTGCATATACCAAATTTTGGCTCAAACTATTCTGGATTGATTTGGGTAGGAGAATTCACATTTGTGATGAAGTCTATCCCACAGATTATTTGGGTAAGAAACAGCAAAACCATCCTTCACGCTGTAGAAACGTGGAGTGAGAAGTCCTGGCTAAAATGCATACAAGTTAAATGTACATAACTGGAACAAACTATATATGGCATACACTCATCTGTATGTCCTATCTCAGGAAGCCATAACGAATCTAAATTTGTAACAGAATGGTTGCCAACAAAATTCTATCAAAGTAACTTACATTTTGACATAAAAATATTGAAGCAACAAGATTAGTCTTGGCCTCTGTGATCGCTAGTCATATGTGAAGCTGTCTACTCACATGGCTGAAGTGCAAGACTTAGTTTTCACTTTTACTGCCTTGGTATTTTCTTACTGCAGCTCCAGTACATCACATATTCATTAGCAATGCATTGTTACATGTCTTTCCCACACCCTGTTGTGCCACTGGTCAACACATCATAGCATATGGGTTCATATTCCAGGAAAGAGGAAACAATACACTCTCCAACCCTTCAATCAGTAAAACATACCATTAAACAGCCTGGGTGTGACTGCCTAGCTCAAAGGAATCATCCACGTGTACATTTGAGCACAAACTTACAAACGACCCATCCTGGTACTCAGTGCAGGGGGTACATCCATCATCTGCATTTGGAGCGACAATTCATTAGCACTTCAAATTTCACTAATAATACTGTTTTTATAGAATAAATACAGAGAACTTGAAAGTGGTCAATGCTCATTACACTTTAACCTATGAATAAAATGTGTCTGTGGCAAACAATCTCATAATTGAAGTGCCAGCTGTGACAAATGGGTTGAAGCTTTATTTTTTGGGGTACAAAAAAGATTAGTAGTTATATTACACTTGAAAAAGACTAAAATACTTGCAAGTAAAACTTTGATAATAGCTGGCTCCATAATAAAATATGTTCTCTTACTTTCCTCCAGTCTTGCTAATGTAATACGTGGTCGTTATGACTATATTATTGTCCTAACTGTTTTTCAGAAATGTAAGTTTTAGTGGTCACTCAAAATGTTTAAAGTTTGGTTTTTTATGATGAGCTCTGGACAAGCATGACAAACCACAGCTTTAGAGGCCAGTCTCCTGCATGCAAACTGAGTCGAACACTTTAGACGTACGTGCAGACAATTTCAGTCTTGATTCCAAAATAATTGATACTGTATAGGAAAGAGATTTCATCTCCCCAGAAAAGGTTCCATTTGCACTAATCGCATTTTAAAATAAACTTATTTTTCCTTGACCAAGAGTTGTACTCAAATCTGAACACTTCAAAATGAGGAACTCTAAAAAAATTTTAAAATTCTGAGTTTTGTTAGAACCTCAGCTTGCCTCCAAATTAAGAGCTCACATTTGTATTCTTCAGGTTTTTTTATATTTCATCCATAACAAGATTTAATAGCCATCTTCAAATCTGAAGATTTAAGTTTTAAGATGTATATTTGGGACCAGATTCAGGCCTGCACATGAGTACTGATCACAGAGAAAACTACTACTCTGAATATTTTACATCTGTTTTTGGTGTTTTGTATTTCATATGAAGAAAACTTTAGGCACTTCAAAATTATAAAACATTTTTCAGTTTCTGTCAAGTATCTCACTGTCAAAGTTACAAAACCACTGGAGATGAAAAGTTGTTAGGAGACAGCAGAAGAAAATTACAGTGTTTGGCAGTTTGTTCACCTACAACTGTTGTCTTTTTACTTTCAGGAAACATTTCCTGTTATTCTGCATTTCCTGGTTATTCGGTCTGGACCACTCTTCTGATGCCAAAGTATTTACAGAACTTCCCCAAATGAAACAGTCTGTTGGATAGGACTGGCCTTGTATTTGCATGAACTGAAGTAACAACTACACATCAATAACTTCTCTCACTGAAACCCACTGGATGCTGTATTTTTGCCTGGTCAGAAGTGGTTACGTTTTGCTTAACTGTTTGGGAAGATTGGTTTCATTTGCAACATTAAAAAGATGGCTGAAGAAGAAAAACTCTCTCTAAAGAAAGCAATTCAGTTTGGTATTAATGGATATATTCCATCAGTAAAACTATGCATCAGAAATGAAAATGCCCCCAAAAGTTATTATGCTTGTTGTTTAGACAACATGCAAATAAAACATATGTGACTGGTCCATCATAAAAAAAGCTGGATCACTAATGGAGAGCTGACTGTCAAATAAGAGCCATCAGAAAAGCCATAGACTTAATCTTACCTTCAAATTAGTTAAACTGTAAGCAAAACGGCCTGTTGCAATTTTGTAATACGAAGATCACGTTAGCTTCAGAACGCAAGGATTTCTGCATTCCCTAGCTACAAGAAGTCTTTCCTTAAGTTTGATTATTTAATTTCTTTATCTTAGTGTTTGGTCTAATCAGCAATTAAATTTGAAAGAGCATCCCTAAAGAGAGCACGTCAGTTAAAAGTATACATAACAACAACAAGAAGAATGAAAAGATTAGCTTCTTCAGGAGTAAGGTATTCACTTGCATCTTAGGAACAATCTTAATACACAGTTCAAATGACAACTGAAATGGGTCGCAAAGAAACACGTTACTTACAGACTTTAAATTGCGATTCTATGGCCCAGCAAAACATGAAAATGCGCCCAGTACTATTGAAAAGGAACAGTCTGGATTCAGCTGATTTTATGAGACAGCCATACCACCGCAGGACCAAATCTCAGCAAGTTCGATTCAAGGATGATGGTGTGAACACAAAGACAGAACTGGATACTAATCCTGCCCAAGATATAGCATTCACGACTGGAAAAACAGAAATATTTAGGGATCACAGTTTTTTGCTACATCAATCTCCATCTTTTCCAAGGGCTCAGAAGGGACTTCAGAATATTGCCATACAAACATCTCCTAGCCTCAGGAAACACTTCCCGGTTTTTAAAAAGAAAAAGCTGACAGTAAGCAAATCATTAACAGAAATGCCAACTGAGCCTGCAAATTCTATCAAAGTAAATGGTAATCTTTCTGAACAAGACATTATGTCTTCAGATCTCTGTTACTTAAGAATAAGTAATCATTTGGAAGATGGATTTAGGAATAGTGAGGTGGACAGTCAGTTAAGTCAAAGACCATCAAAAGCACAAAGCAATAGACCTATCCACTCAGATGATTTCTCAGTATCAGAGAAGACAACTGTTTCTACACAGGTGCCTGAATACATACATGTGAGTTTTCCACAAGACAGCAATGTTTCCGTGGATGCACCAGACACAACCATGAATTTAAGTAATTCACTGCATTCTTCTACGGTCATAAGTAGCAATGAAGATAATGAAAACAGCACGCTGTCATCTAATTCTGAAAAAGCATACCCTTGCCTAAGCAATTCCACTAACTGCAGTGAATGTAATCCTCATTCTGACTCTTGTGAAGGAGACAAAAGTGATTCTGAGTCGCTTGTAGCCAGCAAAGAAGTAAGCAGTAAGGAAACTACTCCATTATCACCTCCATCAAATCACAGTTCATCTCCTTGTTTCCTCAGAGACTATCAACAGGCAGGAGAGCACAAAACAGATTCCAGCTGTGTGACATTAACAAATGATGATCACACAATAATGTCACCAACCAGCAC
Source organism: Gymnogyps californianus (assembly GCF_018139145.2). NCBI lineage: Eukaryota > Metazoa > Chordata > Aves > Accipitriformes > Cathartidae > Gymnogyps > Gymnogyps californianus. Next base: position 4,045,001 of record NC_059484.1, read on the forward strand.
TAATGCGTCAAAATCTGTTCTGTCATATAATACTGAAACGGAGAAAAATTCTACCCAGTCAGATGTTTCCCAGTGTAACAGCTGTTTAGAAGGATTTCACATAAAGTCTTATCTGCCAAGGAATGAAATAAAACCACAAACCAACAAAGAGATTAGCGAAATAAATCAAATTCATGTGGCACATGGCGAACTCTGTGCCCTACAAGGCAGGCTGCAGTCTGTAGAGGAATCCTTGCAGTCGAACCAGGAGAAGATTAAAGTCCTTTTGAACGTAATCCAAGACCTGGAAAAATCCAGAGCCCTCAGTGAAGGGTATGGTGCATTTTAATACTAGTAATTCATCAGAAGTGTAAAGTAGATGTTAGCATTCTTTTAACCTTTGCTGCTGAAAAAAATCTTTCCTGCAATATTTAAAGATGAGCTTGCAAAAACGGTATCTTATGCCCTTTTCCTGGTATTTGGGCCTCGGCAGAGAAGCAAGTCTCTTTATAGTTTGGCTTTAGCTGACACTGCCTTTACTAAAGCCAGTATGAGATAGTTTATTAACTCCCTTTTTTATTGAGATTTATTGTGTCAGATACAAAGCCACTGACACCTGAGAGTTGGCAGTCTCCATCTAGCTAAAATCTGTACGCAGTAGAACAACAAAACCCAGCACTCTAATGTACTGATGTAGTGTAACAGAAACCTATGGCAAGCCAACTATCTCTTACTAGCCAGGTCAGAGATGCATTTATTGCCAAAGCAGTCCTATTGCTGAAACAGTTGAGATCAGCACAAACATGCTTCTGTTCAATAAATTATTACTGCCTTCATAAGCAAGCAAAAGGATTAGTGTCTAAAGCATAGCATCTGCAGACATTTGGGGACCACATCGCTAGTTACATTTCACAATACCACAAAACACAGCTGCTTAAAAGAAATGCCTTAAGAACAGGAAAAGGCACAATGCCAGGTAAACTTCAAGAGCTTCAGTATGTCAGGAAGATTTCACGGGAGGTCGAGGTAGGTGCTTAAAAGGGATTAAAACTATGAACATACAGCATGTGAAGACTGTTAGGCAAGAACTCACTTCGGAATCTCAGATTTTAGAATGACTGCTTTCTGCACTGCCATAAGAACGCATGACCTTTATTTAGTGACTATTAGCCAAGGCTGCAAGCATTATTTATGTGTTCAGATTATTTATGCAACTTATTTATCCATTATAAGTAATAACACTACTACTATAAATGCAACTAATGTCTAAAGATTGGACACCTTTCTAGGACAAGGTTACAAATTATTTCTGTGCTGAAAACAGGTTTTAGAATATCCTAATAATGCTTTCCAAACCATTAACAGCAGCTCCTACTTACAATAAATGCATCTAAGATATCTAGAAACTATTTTATCGATAGTATTTACTGACTACAATTAAGGAATAAATTTGATAATCTTCCACATTTCCACAAACTCTGCAAACACCACAAAAAAGGCTGCATTGAGATTTTTGTGTAGGTTCAGTTGCACAGAAATAGCACAGAACGTGACACTGACTTGCTCACGTGACTCCGCACCAGGTCTTTGCACTTGTTCCCATGTGGGCAGAAAAGGTTAGTGTGGCTGTGCAAAAACTGTCAGGATATAACTAACTGAAGCCACAATTTTCTTACAACTTCTGAAGAAAAATAAATCTATTTTGAAGAATCCTTTCTTTCTCAAAGTATTTTATCTGGAAATTGAAATCACACCTTCTTGCATTTCTGATGAATAATTCTCCAACTCACACTCCAAAGACAAATTTACACTCATTTAAAAAATTAAAATAATATAAATCAAGTTAACATGTAATTTTACTTTGTACAGATTACCTTTTCTATGTGGAAACATTAACCAGTAATGTCCATCTGGCTGTTAGCATGAAAATACTTCTGTTAGTCTCCACTGTGCCCACATAAATTTTTATTCCATGTAACATTTTTCCCATATAACTCAGCTCCAGCTATCCTCTCTCAGAAGGTTGTTCCGAGTCATTTTTCTCTATCTGAAAAGCCCATATGATTTTCTAGCACCAACTTTGTAATGGCCTAGACACAACAGACAAAATCCACGTAGACATACTGGTAACAAAAATGCAAAAACATTTACAAAACACCAAAACCCAAAAGTTCGGTTTAGAAGCAAGATTTGAGGCAGGGTGGGGTGGGAATCCAAGTATGTGTCAAGCTTAAGCAATCACTTGTTTATAGTATATTTCATAGAACTACCACCCAACTATGGTTCCTTAGGAAATTACAGAAAAAAATACCCACTCCTCCCCTGCATGTAGTTATGTGTGACAGAGTGGACAAGTTTCAAGTATGTTGCAAATCTGACCATTACAAAGAGTAACTTGCAGTGAAGCACAGTCAGATTATTCAGCAATATTTATAGTCCATTTCTGTTCAGTAACCACATGGCTGAAAACAAAAATTTTGCCAAAGTTTCACCCTGAGATTCAATTATAAGCTCCAATCCATCTTGCTAGAATCATCTAGCAGTAAAACTGAACATTCCAAGTATTTGTGGAGGTAGCACAACGACGCATGTGAAGAACCTCCACTTTAATTTCAAAAGCAATCAGACAATGATTTTGGTACCAACTGAACTCCCCTAATTCAAATAAAACTCGTTAAATGTGTTACGCATCCTTCAGATGTAATGAGCCACCGACCTCAAACTGTTTCTAATGCAGATCTCTCCATCATAAAAATAATTCAACTCTAGTTGGTGTTAAGTATGAAAGTCACTTTTCTTGTTTTCTCAATGCTCCAAATTTGTATACTGTCAGCAGTAAAAATCTGACTTGTTTATACTCAAGTGAAGAAACATGAAAAGGGGAAAGAATGGAAAGCATAAGGGTAGAGATCAGATTCATTCACCAAAAGCATGGATATTCAAATACTTTCAAGTGTGTTTATAAGAAGCAGTCGCATGTCTAAGTGTTTTCATAACAAATATTCATGCAAGAACCAACAAACAGAATCTTAACAGCATGAGGTGGGAAAGATGCAAGACAAAAACATAAATCAACATAGGGTTTGGGTTTTTTAAAGCAACCTTCTAAATTAGAATTTGACACTAGAATTTTTAGTAAGGATAATAGAAGTGGTGAACAGAATTACTTTTATTCATAAAAGATTCAGAGATCTGTTTATGTATCTATAAATACACATTACATGAACAACTGTCTATTACAGGCGTAACTTCTATCACACTGGTCAAGACCTCAACAACTGCAGCACCTGTCAGAACACCGCATGTATCATTTACAGGTACTTCACTCCTTCACACAATTTTGTATTGTCTGTATATCTCTCACAAATGTACAACACAATGTTTTGCTCACACCTATAAAAGGTTTCAACTATTATTAATCCAGTTTTTAACAGAAGACCAAGCGGTATGTGTGAGGTGGTTTGTTTGTTTTCCCAAGTAGAAAACAATGAATATTGGTGTTATCTGAAAGAGGTACTGTACTTCTGAGAATTCAAATAGAAATCTCACTCTAATGCTTCACAGCATTATTATTACTAGCATGCTTTGAAAACCTTTGATGCCGTTTCTGACGATGAAATTCCCTTTGTGTGTTACATTTTTAAAGCTACGATTTCTGTAATAAATTTAGATCTTGGAAAAGATAAACATTCAATTCTCCAAATGCCAGTAAGCTATAGCTACAGTTCATGTTTATGTGCAAAACAAAACTCCCACACTTCTCACTTCAGTAAATGTTTATTTGTTATTATTTTGAGAGAGTGCAATTTGAGTGTAGGTTACTCCAAATTTAAACTGCAGTTTAACATAAACTCTTACGACCAAAAAACTTTGTAGTACTGTGTTCCGAAAGCTGTACATGTTTCAAATGCTATGTCTATACAAACACATTGTAAGAGTCTTCAGCTTGCCAGCCATTAACCAAAAAGCTAGCAGGTACAAAGTCTTGGTTATACTGCACATGTAGCTTGTCCACTCAGCAAGGGATTTTATAGGGCTTCCACCAATTTATAAGCACATTATCTGATCTCTGCAACCTCAGTTATGAGGCAGAACACACACACCGGTTATTTGATTCTATAAGAGTCATTGGGCTCTTCACAGAATATTAAGTAACACATGGCACAAATGCAGCATAATCGGAGCTGGAGCTCACACTTCACCACTTTAGCTCCTCTCCAGTACTGCCATACACTGCAGACTTAAGAGAATGAAGAGGAAGATGAATGCATGGTCAAAACTTACGTATGATATCTTAGGCCTCATTTGGAGAGGTAGAGAATATGTATTCAAACCAAAGGGAGTGGAGAAATTATAATACTGCTATTTTAATCCTGTCTTTTTGCATTCCTTTTTTGTGAGGGACACTTTACTTAAAGGACTTTGCAGTAGATGAGCTAATTACTTAAATCGCGTGGTCTTTTTCCTTGATATACATATCACATTTCTGATGTGCTGTACTGTTTTAAAGTTTATTTTTTTAAAAAAGCTCAGTGGAAAACGAACTTGCCAGTCACATATTGTGAAGATCAGGTACTGAAGTTAGACTTTATGCTGCAAAATTAAGGAGAAGTTGAGTTGAAACATCTCCTAGAAATTTTTTATCCCTTCAAAGATATTCATACATATTAGTATTCCAGAAGTTTTACGTATTTAAACATGTTTCCATTTACAAAAATAAAGGGTAAGAGAATTTCTCTTTTAGGTTGAAAATTTTTCCTTCATTTCAAAGAATATGGCAGACCATTAGCTTCACCAGTTCGTAAGCACTATGACTTTAAATTTTTTTATGGATATAATGAATAGATTATATCCATATGGAAGTGTTTTTCACAACGCATTTTCTACGTGAGCCAAATTTATTAAAGAGCTTAATAAGCTTGTTAGGTAAAGTCAGGGCTGGACACAGCATTGGAACCTATTGTTCAACATTCAACTCAGTTGAGAATTGATGTCCTAAACCTCTGGTAGTGAAATCTCAAAGTAATGGACAAGTCAGAAATTAAACACCGCAACTCCTCTGAGACAAAGTTGTTAGTCTTCTCCACAGTCCACTGGATACTCCAGGAAGTTACATGACTTACCCAAGAGCATGGACTGAATCTGTACAAAAAGGAAGATCCAGGACAAAACAGGTTTCCTTTACTTGGTTGCTGTCTCTGAACAAACAATCTCTATGCATTTTTATTGGACTATACAGGAACAGAGGTCACTCTCTAGAATTTATGTACAAACTACCCTTTACCACAGGATGCTTTCTCTCTTCAGAATAATAAACTACGATGCTTACTCTGCATTTTTAGTTTACAGTTTCAATACAGGAAAGATCCTGAGCAACAAGCACAAGTATCTGAAGGAAAGAACAGAGGAAGTAACAAAACATTGATGTGCCTTTTTGATTTACTAGGTAGTTTATAATGATAATGGTGCCTGGAGGTTTACAGTGCAACGATTAGAAGAATACATACAAGAGAACACAGTTCCTCTTAAGAGTTTCTAGTTTTAAGAGACAAAACAGGAGACAGCAAGGAAACATAATTGTTTTCACTTTACAGAGATGTTCCACAAGACGTGGTTATGAAAAAAGCATTCTAAGTACCTAATACCTGAAGTTCATAACATATTCATTAGACAACATTCTGAAAGAAGTAATTGTTATCAGGTTTTGCTCTAGACAAACCCATGCAATTCCTGTGTTTTATGTAGTCTAAAAGATCCATGCAAGTATTTTTTCCACTAACGTAGCATCACTGTTGTCATTAATTATAGAATCAAGTGTTTCATCTCGCTCCCTGTTTTCCTGCTCTTAACGAACCTAGCTCATCAGCAATTCAAACACTGTACAAGCAGAATGTTGGGTTACTGTCACTGAACCATCTTTAACATGCACATTTTAGGCAGCACCCGATTGAAACAATATACTAATCTCATATCAATCCAAGTGTGGATTGCACTGATTGGTAAAGTAATAAAGAGTTTTTCAGTCCAGCAGTGACCAGGTATATAGTGACTCTAAGTTTAGCTTTAGTAACTATCCAGCAGGGTTATGTGAGATTACTTGGGACTTTCAATCCAGATCCTGTAAGACAAATGTTTGTATTATAATAAACAAATGCAAGTAGCAACCAAAACCAGTCATCTCAGCGTATAAGGGACAGTCCTAAATGAAGACTGAATTGACCTCTTGCCTCTAGAGATGATCTCTCCAACGTTAAATTAGAAACTTTGAAGAAGGGAAGAAAAAAGGAACATGAGCAGATGCTATCCTACATATGCTATAAACTGAACATTTAATTCTCCAGCACTCGTGATCTGTGACTAGTGAAAAGTATAAAGTTACAGTTTTAGCAATAAGCCAATAAAATTGAAGAGACAGTGGTCAAATTTGTCGTTTATATCACTTCCTTCTACTTCTTTTATATTTATTATGTATTGCTCCTTGTCCAGAGATCCCTCTCCAGTTCTTCTAAATTAGAATAATCTTATTGCTTTGTTTTTGCCAGCTGAGTTATTTTATTTCATTAAAAACCCCAAAACATATTAATTATAAGGGAAACAAGCTTCTAGTTATTTTTAACATATTATTCAACAATGTTCATGGATTTCTATATACATACGATACTCACAATTAACAGTCTTTAAAGATATGCATATTTACTAATTTTACAGATTTCTTCTGCTCAGTGCACAAACCAGGTTCAGGGCCTTAATGTGACATCCCAACATCCCTCTGATGATGCCTTTTTCCTCCCAAAAAGCTTGCATTATGGAAAATACAACCAGCTCCTTTCTATTCTCCCCTCTGCCTACTAAAACCTCCGCAACAGACATAGCTGATACAACTCCCACTCTCCTGCCCAGCAAAGATGGTTGAAATAAAGAAAAAACATACAGCACTACATCTTTTTCATTTGTTGGTTTTTTTTTTTCCTCTGTTTGTTTTTGTTTAACTGCTGGTTAACATCAGACTGCTTAATCACTGTCCACATCAATTCTTTTGAACCTTACGTTTATTTCTGTGCACATATCTGCTCTTATCTAATTAACATCTTGGCTTTCATTTGACATCAGTAATAATTATGGGTTTCAACAGAGAAAATGTGTTACATCCTACTTTCCTGTTAACTAACACCACTTATCTCAGACTTACATATTTGCTTAATTTCATATATTTTTGGTCTTAGCAGGTCTCCTAGTGGGAGACATTCACATTTAACAAAAGTTAAGCATGTGAAAGTTTTTAATTCATGCAAAGCATATGACTGAGTTAGATTACAGCATCAAAATCCGACCATTGAATAAAATGCATTGAAAGGTCATCCTAGTACATTTTCATTTTTTTCTCCCTTAATTTTTGTCCCATTGTTTTGGGCACAATGCTGGAGTTCTTCACTCATATAAAGAAAAAGGTTTCCCTCAGAAAAGATTAAGAGATGAACTTATTTTCAAAACAGTAACCTACACACCCTTGTGTTTTAACGAGGCTCTAATATTGAATAATTCCAAATTATTCTAATGAGGTAAGCATCCTTTCCATATATTTTTAAAGAGGGAATTTCTCACTTACTAGCTTAAATCTCTTCATTTTTCCATAGTGTAGAATATGACTTCAGACAACAAGAAGGAAGATTTCATCAGATTTTGAAAACGCTGGATCATGCAGAGCAAAATCCAGCTTCACCTCAGAAGCTACCATCTGATCATCCAGCTCCCGAGAAAAAGGAGTTAAGAAGAAAAACAAAAAAGGTGAAAAGAAAATGCTTCTGGTGGATTTGACTTCCTTATGGATCCTTTTACATTTCAAAAGCCACTGGAACAGAAAGTGGTTTGGGAGCACACACCTGAAAAGGCGCTATTACAAAATCACAAAGCTAAAGAATGTTCCATTGGAGTATCTGAAAAATCAAAAGAATTGAGTTTACTTAAATCATCTCACTAAATAACGGCACATGAAGATGCTATTTTCAAAAAGAAATTGTTTCTTTCAGAAGGAAGCTTTCTCATTTTTTCCAAGGACACTTTCATATGCTTTGTAAAGACTTCTTTTTCAACTTCCCAAAAATAATGAGGTTTAAATCTTTACTTTAAAAAACAATGGTACACAAAGCTAAGGGTGTCACACAGTCTTCATTTCCTATTTATAAGCAGCATGGACTAAAAGGAAAGAACTTCATTGATCTTTAAACAAACCACATAATCAAGAACAAATTCAGGGGAATCTACGTTGTTCAAACAAATCTCTCCTCAAAGGAGACCATTACAATTATTTCACATCCCCACTGAAATATTTTTGTTGCTGTCGTCTAATATTTAACAACAAAAAAAGGATTTCAGGTTAAGTTTTACTCTGTACTTTTATTGGTTCAATTTAAAAAGCAACCATTTAGAAGTTTCAGCCATTTAATAGACTTCTCTGACAAGAATCATAGAACCATAAAACAATAGAATATCTCAGTAATTCTAGTCTTAACCCCCTACTCAAGCAAGGTCCATTTAGGTGAGTTTGCGTATCTCCAAAGACAAGAATCCATAGCCCCTTGGGGCAAGCTGTTCCAAATTTTTTCCTAACATCTAATCTGAATTTCCTATGTTCTTTACATCTTGCCCCTATCCAAATACACCTTCAAGAAGAATTAAACAGATAAGACAACCTCTCTCCTAAGCCTTCACTTCTTAAGGACTGAACAAATCCAATTTTCACTGCCTCTCTTCACATGTTACGTGCTGCAGCCCACAGTCATCTTGGTGGTCTCCCTCCAGTAAGCTGACGTCTTTCATCTACCTGAAAGCCTAAAACTGGACACAATGCCTCAGATGTCATCACATAATTGCTGAATAGAGGGGAATAACCACTTTGGCTACTGTCTTGCTAAACCAATTGCCCAATTTATCCATTTAAGACCTTTGTCACTATACCAAAATATCCCAAGATGCCATTTTTTGGCCTTAAGATATAAGTAAGTTGATACATGATACAAAATTGATCATAAAAAATAATATTTAATGAACGTATCCATATTATATTAAAAAATTATATGCTGAAAAGATTTTATCAGATGTCAATGCAGCTATTTCATTCCTTCAAAAATAGTCGAGTTACCAGCTAGCACAGGGTATGCCAATGTAACCTAATTTAGGGTTGATGATACTATTATTTTGCTCATGAAAACACGGTCACCTTTCATATGGGGGCAAAGGGGAAAAGGTTTTCCAAAGCAAGTTTAAAGGGCACACTGTAAAGCCCGAATAATGTATTTTATGTTTAGTGGAATGTACTGCAGACCTTTTCTTAGAACTGACTCTGGTTAATTAGTTTAAATGGTGCCAGGGTATTCAATAGATTAACCCCTGGATCCTATTTTTCTAAATCAAATTGTATTAATTGTGCAATGTTAGTTAAAAATGTCTGTACATTTTTTGTACACTTCTGTGTTCCTTGAATTCTTAGGGTTAATCACACATTTGAAAACACATTAAAAACAATTTTGCAAAGAAGAATTTTGTCTGGAATAACTAAGTTTTTTGACAAAACTAGTCTTCATTTAGAAGAGACTATGCTATGTGACATGGCTTAATTTATCAAAATTCTAAAGGACTGTCAGCTTTAAAAAACATTTCCATGTTAAGTTCAGTCAGTATGGAAATGACAGGCACAAAATTATCATTATTTTAGAGGCTTTTCAGAAGAAAAACCTTATATGAATTTTTACTAGCAAAAAGGATGCCTTTAGTGAGACAGAAAAGCTCTTCAATAATAATTTGTGGGTATAACAAAGGTAAGAATTAAATTATTACATCAGAACACGTCGCTATATTACACTCAAATACATGTACTGCTTATGCTAGTATGCCAACAGCATTCCTATTTTGCATTAGCCTCTATAATTGATATAATGAAGGATTTATTAGTGTGTAAATGTTTCTTGTGTATTAAAATAACATTTTAAGCTTAATATCCTCTGTAGTAAAGGTATAATAATAATCCATACCAACAGGCGTAACACTAGCAAAACCAGTAAGTTTTCTTCTGTAGTGAACTGATTTTCAATAATTTGTTATCATATGAAAGCAACCTTTTTGTCTTTCTTTTTGTTAATAAGCATAAAAAAAGCTCATTTTAAGCTGCCTGATTTTGGTTTTGCATACATAATGAATACGATGCCTTCAATATATTTTCAAAGGATCCAGATTATTCAGTTTAAACAAACCACAGTATTTTGGCTCACCACATAGCATCAATCAATTCCTGAGGACAGTAGAACTATGCAAGAACAGAAATACTCTATTTAGTTTAAGAAAGTCCAACCAAAGATAGTTGTAAAGTAAGGCTCTAAGTCTTTCTTATGACCTGAACAAACATCAATACTTCTGAAAAACTGATATATACTGATTTTAATGGTTACAGGTTTTAATGTCTGATCTTGATGGAATTCAGAACTGTAGACATTTTTTAATCCTTAATCTCGCAGTCAAAATTAGCCTTCATTTTCCATATTCCTCAGTCAGTTGTTTTTCAATTCTCTCTCAATCAGTACAGTATGGATTATCCATATACAGATATGAAATTCTCTTTTTAAAATATGCACACACAGCAGTAGGGAAACACTTAAGGTATCTAGGCCAGCCGACCCTCAGCTCCCAATGCTGCAATTTAAGAACATTCACTTGTCTTTCAGCCTACCCTCTGTTCAGTGTTTTCAAATTCACCCCCTTCAAGACATCTGTTCTCCTTGAAAGAAAATATGAAATTACAGTGCTGCTAAAGCACTGTCCTTCAGAAAGGCTGCCCCTAGAGTTCTCTACTTCAGGACTTCAGTACAACAAAGGAGATTTGAGTCAGCAGTGGTAGCAACAGCCAGCCAAGTTCTAAAATACTTATTTAAGATCCAAACAAAAGCTTATCTGAAACAGACAGAACTCCTTCATTCTTCTTGCCGAGGCTCTGACTACCACGAACAAAAAAAGTGCAATAGTTTAACTGAAAATAAAGTATGCCAGAAGTAAATTATTCCTACAAAAGAATAAGCATCATAGTTTCACAATAAAACCACACCTACTAAATGCGGGAATTTATTATACCCAGTCTTCTCCACAGTACATCACACACAACAGGCTTTCTACATAAAATTTTAAAGACGACATTGGAGCAAAAGTCTATTTGTTACATTAAAAGGTAACAGTGGGAAAGTGTCAGTCATGGTATGCATCAGCAACAGCAAGAGGGTAAGACTGCTTAGCTGCTCTATGTTTTGTTTAGATTTAGCATGGAAATTTGTATATCCTATCAACACAAAATACCTGAAATTTAATAGCTTTGTAACACATGAGTGGAGAATCTAAGCTATGTGAAAATGTAATATATAAGCATTGCTTTTTGTTTTATTGTTTAATATTTTTAAAATATTTTAGTAATGAATTATTAATTCATACAGGAAATAAAAAAATTACCAGATACACACTATGCAATTTATGATGTCAAGACTGGAAAAGCAACAGAAATTGGTAGATTGTTAGAAGATAATAGTACGGGCTATAAAAATTTCTCTGATTTAGAAAATTAGTGTAATGCCTAAAACCAGCTCCCAGAGTAGGAAATAAACGTTAGAAATACATACAAACATGGTCTTAAATAAAATTTAAAAAACCACAAACCAACAACAAAAAAAACCCCAAAACCACAGCTACTTGACAGCACTTGCATACAAAATATTGTAGGCTTCTCTGAAAGACATACTTAAATGACAACTACAATATGCTATTTATAAAACATTGCACAGAACATGGCATATTCCAAAATAACTGCATTTGAAATTGCTGTTTTATGGAGTCAACCTAACTTTCTTTAAAAATTCAGAATGTATGAATAAAATACTGATTTCTCTGTCATGTAACAGCAGCTCCTCTAGGGCTTTCTATAGTTTTGTGCACTATAGCTCTTTCGAAAAAGCCACAATACTTAGTAATTATGCTAGCTTAGATACCAAACATCTTCCTAATGAAATGTATATCTAATGTATGTTTTGTAAATTTCTAGGTTCTTTAAATATGATGTTATCTTTTGCAATAAAATGAGATATTTTTCTTAGGTTTCAGGAGTCAATTAATAACAAACAACATTTAGATTACAAAGGAAGTGAACAATTGTTCTTTCGAAAAGGAAAATGAATGGGAAATGGATAAACAGGTCTTTCATGGAATCATCCTGCGGCTTTTCTAGGTAAAGAAAGGATTTCAATTTGAATACTGAATAAAAAAAAGCTGTAACTTTTAGCTTGACTGTGTGTATATTTGAATATATCATATTCTCCAACCATGGCAGCTCTGCAAAATGGTTTCTCTGGTCATTATATCCCCAAAGAGTATTGTTTTTTGCAAAAGTATGCTATCTAGAGTAGCTTTGGTTAACAGAGCACACTGTTTTCTTTTCAGCAAAGTCTTTACTTGTACAATATCATATAAATATTGTCTAAAAACTTTTCGTGTAGCATAACTACACTCTTTTCATCATGCTAAACTGGTATTGTGAACAAAATCAAGTTTGGGAGTACCAAAGGAAAGCTTTAAAATGTATACGGTGGATTCATGATATTTTTGTTTGCCTAACCAAGCCAATACTGAAAACAAGTACTTCTGTATTCTACATGCTTCTATACGTTTTTCTTCTATAATTACTGTAATAGGACTTTACTGCATCATGAAGCCCTTTAACTAGAAGTCTAAATTTCATAAAGTATGCAAGATAAAGCTTGACTAGCCAATTGCAGACAATAAACTTGTCCCTCTTTATTACAGTTTAGAAGCACTTCTAGAACTACAAACTGTCAAGGCTTTTTCTTTTTTTTAATAGTGAAAATAACCAAGCGGCTGTTAAAGCCTTCAACTGCCAAAACACCACAATGAAGGCAAGAGTGGCATTTAAGTCTTCTCTGCAGTAGTTTCAGAGAGCCAAATCACTTTTCCATCACCAACACCTCCTCCTGAAGGGATTATGTCCTTCTTAGCCTGAATCTTTCCAGTAATTACATGAACAAAGCTCACAGCATGCTATTACCAGCCGAGCACAAGGTAGCACCTTCCATTAGATTCAACTGGCATTGTAGCAAGAAAAGATAAAGGCAACTGTAACTCAAAATCCTTTTAACTCCTCCTCTGCCAACAAGCTAGCAGACTGTGAAAAGGACACCTGAATATGAAAATTAACCTGCTTATCCCTGCCAGAAAACAAAAAAACTCCGGTAAACAAAATCCAGTACTCGTATCACGTGCAAGACATTTAAACTTGCAAGGAATTACAGGTCTTGTAAATTGTAACCATTGTTTTTATTAGTATAACATAGTATTCGTGTTGTTTTCACACCACTTTCAAATTCTAGAAAATTACACAGCAGAAGATAATAAAAATACTTGCAATATTCAGAAACACAGTAACAGATTTAAGAATCTAAAGAGTAACCTTCTGTTCTCCTGGAAGTAAATAACAGATGTAGTCCAATTTGAAATGCCACTTATATCCATGTAACATCAGCTACATAGTCTGACTGCAGCTATTCCGTATGTCCCACCTGTACTTGCAGAGTTCACCATGCTTTTAGCGACTTTAGCTCACCTACGCATTCTGCAGAAGGCCATAATTCCTGACTATCTGCTTCATTTTTAAAAGATTCAGCATTCAGGCTTTCAACAAGTTTGGCCCTCTCAAGAAGTTTTAACGCAAACCTGCAAATTAACTGAGTGAACTAAAGGTAGTACACAGAGCATGAAACGAGCTTATTTTGCCAGTTCTTTCTGAATGCAAAAGACTGTTTTGTTCATTACAAACAATTTCTTCACATCACATGTAAAAGACTACTCTGTTGAGAGATCTTGCCTTAGCTCTAGCAAACTTCGTAATTTATTGGAATTCTACTTTGAAAAACCTCTAACATGCCCAATATACACATATGCATAGATGCTTGTGAGCATTATTAGCATTCAGACATCTGCATTTCAAAATTCACACTGGATTTGATCTTTTTAGGTAAAAACAGCTGAACAAATTACAGTAGATGAGAAAAAAAACCAAAAAGAAAACCAAACAGATTTTCCAATCCATTTCAATTGACTGTAACCAGCTTGTTTCCTAATGGTTTCCTAATGATGAGAATCTTTTCTGCAGGATTACTGCTGTTTCATTTTGCTTCTTCATCTACTGCTTATGGTATCCAGAAATACTCCTTAATACATTGATTACATCATCCACGACAGTCATGTGATGCTTTCTTTGCAAATACAGAAAACATTTTCAAACACTGTAGAGAACTGAAAGGTTCACTGGGTCTTCATTCAAAGCCTCTTCCTGTTATGACCATGCATACATGCCAGAGGGTTACACACAGAAGTAACAGACTGGAGTTCTGACAAACAGTTAATGATATGATTTCTGAAACTTGCAGATTTACCACCAGTGAGTTTGAAGCAACCACTGGCAAGTATCTCCTCTGAAGAACTCAATTATCAGGAGACTAATCAGGAGACACACATGCTCTGACTGGCAATGATCTAAAACTGTTATTTTGGTTTTCCAACAGAAATGAACAAGGAAACAAAGTATATTTTAAAAGACACACAATGTACCTCTTGTGGCCAAAACAATGAAGTAAATGCTGCTCATGATTTTGCAGAATAATGTAAGTCTCTAAAGACTAAAAATTAATATACATCTTCTCTTAAGCGCATAGTCTGAAGGGCAAGTTCCGTAATTCCCACTGAACACAACTGGCTTGCATTCTCACAGTCTAAATCAATAGGAGTACTCATGACATATGTACTTAAATCTGAATAAATTGCAGAATCTGTCCTTAAATGTAACTCTCAAACCATGGAATCTCCACAAAAAAATCTCAGGTGAGTGCTCTGTGCCAGCGCATCCCGAGATATTTTCCCTGTGCGCACAGGACATCATCTTCCCCCACCAGAAACAGAGCCAGGAATGGCAGCTGTTCCATAGCTACTCTAACCCACTAAAAAGTAAAGCACGTAGAAAAATTGGGAGAAACAGAGCATCTACCAATTATTTATATAAGCTATTCAGAATGGCTTTTTTTTTTTTTTAGTTTTACTCAGACACTTCCAATTATCATTTGTAGAAACACTATTTTCAATGTGTTAAAGTGTGCCCTTTATGCAGGTTTGTAAAACATTCTTGTTTTTGCAAACACCAGTTAACATTAGATTTAGTGTTTGGTTTTTTAAAGAACGTACAAATCTCGCAGTATCACTACAGTGGCACAGCTGAATGAAAAAAAGAGTAAAGCTTTAGACTTTTTTTTGAATCTAAAAAAGTCTGCAAAGAAGGACTCCACAAATACCACATTTGCATTTTTTCAGGATAACTACAAAATGACTTTCAAAGCATTAAGAATACATTAAAATATTACTCACAATTAAGGCATCATCTCGTCCCATTGTAATAACAGTTCTGTTCACCGTGCGTAATAACTGTACCATTATTTCTTGAATATGGTGATAAGTTGATGCCTACAAACGAAAAAAAAACAGTTTTGGTATTAAATCCGTATCTCTTGTAAAATAAAGAAGAAACCAATTATTTCCATGTTGACAGTTCAAGCTGTATAATATAACCACCCTACTGAAAGAACAACACTAATTCTTCTTGCTCACACTGCTCCTTAGTTCCAGCAATCTCAGCGGAATACTCATTTCAAGTGGCACAGTCCAATTTTAGCCCTACCTATTCCATAACTGCTTTGTGTTTCAAATAGCCACTTCCCATCCCTCACTCAAGGGACCCGTGTTTTCCCAGTAACTGAGTAGTCTATAACTTAATAGCAACACCCTGGTAACAGATAATTGAGGCAAATTGTATCATAGTTCTCCTTATCTGTCCATGGCCCTCAGGGTAGTCTGGAGCTCAGTAATACCCTTAGCTTGCAGTCACAAAGTATATAATTATTAAAGAAGAAAGTTATCTTCATTTTACTTTGCAGCTCTGTGAGGGCATAAACTGAAGATGGTCGGCTCTTTGGCCCCATTGCCAAAGTATTGGTCATGTCGCCTGCAAAAGGACATTTGATTATTTATTTTAAAACACTGAACAGAGGGATATAACCTTATATTCACCAATTTCACTGACCTTACTCTGATCACTAGACAACTTTGGAAGCTAGCATGCAATAATGAAGGAAAGAAAAAGTCTAAACACATTTCTAATAGAAAAAAAAATTAGCTTACACCAAACAATGCACCTCTTTAACATCACATGTAGTATGGAAAGAACACCACAATCACAGAAGCCATGGTGATTTCTTAACAGTATTTTAGGTGGCTGAGCTCCAATATCACCCCAGGAGAAACTGCTTCTGACTCTGTTTTTCCTCCGAGACATCCAACATTGCCTCCTTTCTTTCTCCTGTTTTGATTAACCTGGACCAGCCCAGCATCCCTTGCAACAGAGACCTTCCTCATATCTAGCCATTTATTTACTATTATCATTTAGTACTATTGTGTCCTTTGACTATGACACATGCAAGTTTAATGATCTTCTCGCCTGTCACAGCATTTCAACAGCTACTATATTCTATAAATGAACAATGTATTCACAGAACAATTTGTGGCTGGTGTTAAGTTTCTCTGGTACAGTCCCATATTTATAAAAAGACTACACCTGACAGTTGCTGCACAGAAGACACATTTGTTGGAGTGCTTTCACAAAGCTGCTTTCTCTTCCATCTCCTCCACTTTCCAACATGCATACTGTGAGCTTTAAGGTTTATGCCAATCAAATAATATGAAAACCATACAGTGCATTGGATCTTTATTTTAAATGCACTGGAAATAACAATGAAATTAAAAAAAACCCTACAGTGCATCTCTCCCCATATCAACTGTAATAATTAACCAAATACTCTTCTTGTCTATTTTTTTCTCTTCTTTTTTTTTTAAATCACCTGAAAAACTTCGAGATAAAATTGCACTTTCTTCCAGTAAAACATAACTGCGCCTTGTCACACAGCAAAGCAAATTCTTCAGGCTTACGTAAAGTTGTAATCAGAAAGACACTTTTAATTCAAAGAGCAACAACCAGAATCTTTTGGCCTCTATGTTGCAGAAGCAGCATATCTTAGTCCTCCTAATGAATGTATTGGCACAGTTGACCTCGCACTAGAAAAAGGAAACTCTAGCCTTGCCACTGGATTGTTGAACAGTGGCAGTCCTTGGCACCACAGTATCTTCACAAGCTTTTCACTTTTGGGGTGTTTCAGCTACTTTTCACTTTTCAGCTAGAAAGCAAGACATCATTTGAAACATTCTTTGTAAAACAGTATAAATTTTATTGGACTAAGAGGCTACACAAGCCACTCTTACCATCTCAAGTATTTCTCTTTCCAAGACTGTACTAATGCACTACAGATGCATTTAACTGGATCACAGATTCTTCACTACTGTCTCACCATACGATATAATAGTTACTGCACCCTGCTTGAAACTGAGAACAAGGAGCAGAGCATAATAGGAAAGAAATAGGGAGAGGGATGGCATCTCACAAGAAGCCAGAAAAAGGAAAACAAGCAGACAGATGGTGACAGCATGAGGAAGAGGGGACAAAGGATGTCAAAAAAAGATGAGCCAACCATAAGAAAGAAAAATGCCACCAAGGTGCTTGAAGTAGCATAATTTCTTGGACTAGAAAAACATATAGAAGAGCTATCTCTTATCCCCCGCCTTCAGGACCTAAAATGCAACACATTTTCAAATCCTACTCTTCTACTGGAAACACTAGTGAAAACTACTGAAAAAAATATATTCAAGTATTGTCTTCATTAGAGTTTAGACATTCTCTACTTAACAAATACAGCTTACGTGGTGAAAAATGGAGGAAACAGTAGTGTCAAGTACACAGACGTGGAATTGTTTGGTAGCTTTACAGTGAAAACCATCTGCCTGCTACAGATGCTTGCTTTTTTCAGCAGGATTTTGTGTTTCTGTGAAAGGCATCCTATTTGTTCCTTGAACTTGAATGCTTTACATATTCACTAGCATTACTGTAATGTCAAATGTAACTTTCAGGAAATAATTAGCTTTAGCTAAACTACACTGGGTAAGTTTTTGATACGACTTCAGAGTATACTCTTGATGAACGTTGTTTTATTTAGAGGTCTACGCAGCTTTTCTGTTTTGTTTTCAAACCTTTTTTGTATATTTTTCTTGAACTTTTGACTATAGCAATACATTTCGTGATTGTTGTATTGGGTTTGCATGGCAAGGTTTTGGTAGCAGGGGGGCTTACAGGGGTTGCTTCTGTGAGAAGCTGCTAGAAGCTTCCCCTGTGTCCGATGGAGCCAATGCCAGCCGGCTCCAAGATGGACCCGCTGCTGGCCAAGGCTGAGCCCCTCAGCGGTGGTCATAGCACCTCTGGGATAACAGATTTAAGAAAGAGGAAAAGTTATTGCGCAGCAGCAATTGCAGCCGGAGAGAGCAGTGAGCATATGTGAGAGGAACAACTCTGCAGACACCAAGGTCAGGGAAGAAGGAGGGGGAGGAGGTGCTCCAGGCGCTGGAGCAGAGATTCCCCTGCAGCCCGTGGTGATGAAGACCATGGCGAGGCAGGCTGTCGCCCTGCAGCCCATGGAGGTCCACGGTGGAGCAGATCTCCACCTGCAGCCCGTGGAGGACCCCACGCCGGAGCAGGGGGATGCCCGAAGGAGGCTGTGACCCCGTGAGAAGCCCGCGCTGGAGCAGGCTCCTGGCAGGACCTGTGGCCCCGTGGAGAGAGGAGCCCAGGCTGGAGCAGGTTTGCTGGCAGGACCTGTGACCCCACGGGAGACCCACGCTGGAGCAGTCTGTTCCTGAAGGACTGCACCCCGTGGAAGGGACCCACGCTGGAGCAGTTCGTGAAGAACTGCCGCCCGTGGGAAGGACTCGCATTGGAGAAGTTTGTGGAGGACTGTCTCCCGTGGGAGGGACCCCACGCTGGAGCAGGGGAAGAGTGTGAGGAGTCCTCCCCCTGAGGAGGAGGGAGCGGCAGAAACAATGTGTGATGAACTGACCCAAACCCCCATTCCCCGTCCCCCTGTGCCACTTGGGGGAGGAGGTAGAGAATTTGGGAGTAAAGTTAAGCCCGGGAAGAAGGGAGGGGTGGGGGGAAGGTGTTTTTAAGATATGGTTCTATTTCTCATTATCCTACTCTGATTTGACTGGTAATAAATAATTTTTTTTTTTCCCCCAAGTCAAGTCTGTTTTGCCTGTGACAGTAATTGCTGAGTGATCTCCCTGTCCTTATCTCAACCGATGAGCCTGTCGTTTTATTTTCTCTCCCCTGTCCAGCTTAGGAGAGGAGTGATAGAGCAGGTTTGGCGGGCACCTGGCATCCAGCCAGGGTCAACCCACCACAGTTGTGCACTTCTGTCCAAAAGCAGTTTGCCATCTCTTATTCCAGAGTACTGCATTTATTAAATAATTTCAAGGTTTGCTTTGAAGTGTAGAACATTTGTTATCCTTGTGCATTGGGGTACCAGTCAAAATTTAGCATTTTGTTTCAAACAAGCATTTTTGGCTGTTGAAAGAATGTATCCTAGGACAGCAGAGGACCTATGCAAGCCACCTGCTATAAAATATGTAATTTTTTCAAGCTACCAGTTAACACAGCAGTAGGGGACAGGTGAAGCAACCTAGAGTACAACACATTTATATAATTATACACCCTTCCCCCAAATTTTTCATTTCTTATTTACATCAATTGGAAAATAGAAACATCAAACTAAGAAACTACATTATTTGTATAACTTCCTCCCCATAACTACAAAAATTAAATACAGCCATTATGTAGACCTTTATCTTAAGCATAAATCAGGCCCCTTAAATTTATATGGCTATGCCTGTATCAGCAATTTGGTTCAGAACAATTTTGAGGCAAATCCCTTGATCACTTCCATTTACCATGCACTGCTTCTGAGTGGTTTTGTTGCACACGAACTAGATAGATTAATTCCAGATAGAGGTAAACTAGAAGCTCCTTGACAGTGCTAGAAATGAAGACATTAGGTGCTTGATCAATGTTTGGGTGACACCAATATAAGGTCCCCCAGCATGTTTCTAAACTGTCTGCCTTCAGAAAGCTGAGCCATACGCGTAATGGAGATAGTTGAACCACATTATCAGACCATATCCTACCCAATGTAATCTCCCAAGCCATGTACAACAGATTCATCAGGGCCCCACAACAAACCACACGAATCTAGTGGTACACTTGTGTTGTGACACATTCCTTGCTAATGCAGACATTACCAAAACATCCTACACAGCCAAGGCAAAAAAAGCACTATTAAAGGGGAAGCCATATTAAACAAAGTACACATAGTATAGAGATTTTTTTTTTTACTGATACTTAATATTCATTTGTAGGTATGCAAAGCCACCTGCTATAACAGTGGCTACCTTCTGACAATAGTCTCTGAAAGCACTAAAACTCACGGCATGTAGTTTGCAGAGAGTATCTTCTTTTCATCCAGGAAAGACACTGTGTCTCACTGCAAGAACTGCAACACTGAAATAGCTTTCTGGTTAGAACTCTGTCCATGCAGCTGCCATACCAAATGTAGAGATAAAAACTGGCATCTCAATGCCAATCTCAATAACTGGAATTGTTATCTGCAGTGGTGCAAGAAATACTCTATGATTCTATGATTTGGCCTCTGTTACAATTCAAGATATATTCATTAATCTTAGCTGTTCTTATAATATTGATTACCACTATAATAAAAAAAAAAATCAACAGCCAAAACTTGTAAACTACATAGTTGCACTTCATACAATTTCCTTGGGCACAGGGAAGTCACTTGTTCATTAGTTTGCCTTTTTTTTTTAAATTCAAAGATAAGGGCTCTTGTAATCTAACTTTACTTCCTTCCACATTTCAGTACGTGCTATACCATTATTAGTAACAGTTCAGAACATTACATAATGGTTTTAACATTTAGCCTTGACTCCATTATTAAAGATGAGCTCTATTCTGAATTCCGAAGTAGCACATAACACATCTTTCCCGGAAAAAATAACACACGCTCAAGCATGCAAAGATTATTTTCTGCCAAGCCTTTGAATTTTCAGAGAAATATTAGCAAATGAATTAAAATGGTTTCTTTATGAAACTGAGACTACCTTTCTTCTTGATAATCTAAGAAACAGTTAGGCATTCAATACTGACATTGCTAACTTAAAAATAGTGTTTTCACACATTGCCTGTACACAAGATTTCAGCTTTTATTTTAACCGACAGTTTCCAGCTTCAGAAGACAGTCTAGCAACCCACTGTAACATGCATTTTCTTAGATCATATTTCACTTCACAAGGATGACATGTTTTTTAGTGAAACCTGGAAAACCCACCATTTGGCTGCAGTCCATTTGGCTAAGCATAAGACTTTTCAGAAGCTAAATTAACAACTTGTACCATATATAAATGCTCCCTTGGAAAACATGAATTGTATTATTCCATTTCATGGAATACGGTCATCAAAAATGTATGCTTGTCTTCACCATCGAAAAGGATTTCCTAGGTGACCAAGGCATGAAACAATTAGAGCTCATACGTGGTATGCAGGTTAGCAGTAGGAAGTTCTCTCACAGAACTCAGATGCCTTCAGATTCATTGATGTGATGGATGGCACACATTGGTACACATAGATTAGTTAATAGAAAATCCAAACCAAACAAAATTTCACTCTCTCTAAAAATACCTGTGCAGGGTAATAGCAGTTAGTGTTTGACTTAGCTTTCATGTTCTATTTAAACTTTTGCAGGGTTGGGACAAAAATTAGAGTAATTCCATTGTCTTGGAGTCAACCATGCACTTCAGAATACAGTAGAGTGCTCATTTATTTGGACAGTGGCAAACATGGACTAACTGAATGGCTCCTTCAGAATTATAATATTACACAACTTGTACTTGAGATATCCACTTGGAAATACCTCTTCGGTCAATTTGTTTCAGCTGTCCCAGCTGCGTCCCCTCCCAAACTCTTGCCCAACTCTAGCCTACTCCCTGGCATGGGGCAGAATGAGAAACAGAGAAGGCCTTGACACTGTGCCAGCACTGTTCAGAAATAACACACCAATGAAAATTTTAGTTATCAACACTGTTTTGGTCACTAATGTAAAACACAGTACCATATGGGCTGCCATGAAGAAAATGGAACTCTGTACCAACTAGATCCAGTATGCTCGCTCTCTTACGCACCCAGTTCTATAGCTTTGTGTTCCTCCTCTGACACACACACACACAAAAAGAACACACATAAAAGGATAAAGATTTTTGGTTTTGAAAATCACATAGTTCATAATCATGCATTGTTCTGACTGAAAATTGTCTGCAGAAGAACTTAAGGTAACTGGCCCTAAAAGAACATGCAGGTTCCCTGACTAAATTCCTTTGAAATTCTCTTTTGCTAAAGTCTTAAGATCCGCCATAAGTTAGGCAAATGCTTTACAAATTCCTGTACAATTCTAAAATGCTTCCAGACGTGTTTACTAACATAATCAACAGCTTAAAATGCAGCTGCTGCCAATTACCGACTTTGTATACAGAACAGGAAAAGATTATACATCTCACTTCCACTTGTAGTCTCAACCAAGATTTTATTTTAGATTCCAAGAGAGTTTACCATTACATTTAACTGTGTAAGCACTATAAATAAAAACTTGTTCTGATACAGTAAATATTAAACTATAGGATATGCGTCAGATTAGAGACAAAGTCACCTTATGAAGGGCTATCAGATTGCACACATCAAAGTTGTTGCAAAGGGGGAAAAGGGAAGTGGTTTTAATTAAAACAGAAACAAAAAGTCACGGATTTCACCATGACCTTCGTCAACGACTTACTTGCAGCTTTAACTGTATTTCACAAGTGCTGAAAGCACAGTCTCAAGCTATGAAGCTGATTTTAGACATGATTCAGTCAAAACAATGTCATCTATGTCCAAAACTTTTTTGCTGTAGAGGCAATTTAAAATCAAACATAAGCATCTCACCCAGATGCCTAACAATGACTGCCTATTCAGAAAAATAAAGTTCTAAACATAAACCAGTGTTCTTAACAGTGTACTTGCTACCTGCAGAACCCAGCAGCTAGACAGTAGCTGAAGAGAACAGTGTTTCAAATACAAGGATCTGATGATTCACACGTTCCCACGCACCGAACAATGTAGGGCAAAACAGTAGAGCAGAGCTGGTAATATCACAATATCTTTTTCTTTGACAAAGAAAATACATTCTTCAAAAATTCTGTAACAACTTCAAAGATCACCTCACAATATAAATTTTGACCACACAAAACATAGAACAACTACTGCTGCTTCTTTTCTGTCCTTTGTAAATATTCTACTTCTGGTGATTTTCACAGAATAAATCCTACGCAAAAATATCAAAGTTAAGTTTACAAAAAGTTTTAAATACTAATCCAAAACCAGATTTCTCTATTGAGATGGAAAAACAGAAGAAATAGGGACAAGATGTTGGTGTTTTCAAGACAGAGTTAAGCTTACAATTAATACTGTAAAGCGAGTCTGCCACTCATGCCTGAAGTTTTCTCCTCCAGCAGGTCAAACCACCCATTTTCTTAGAAAGATGCTAAGAGATATAGGAAATGAATTGTCCAATAGAAAATTGCATTAATCTTAAGGTTCAAGTGCAATCCCATAAGAAATAATTTGGTTAATTACCAAAACAATTCTCGATATGTAAATCACACTGAATAAAGGCATTCTGAAGGAGACCACCTAAATACTACTATCATAATAATCTGGCCATATAGTGAACCTTTTCCATTTGCCCGTATGAGTATGGGATATGAAGTATTCCCCACTGCAAGTCAAAACTGTATATCCTGGAAACAACATTTTTCACTTTAGCTAGAAAGTAAACATCTGTGTTGCACTCGAGAAATCTGCACTGTCTCTTAAAGACAAATTACTGTCTGATGCCTTAGATACTGCTGTATTGAAGGTGTTCCCTTCCTTTGGTCTTTTTTTCTCCTTCAGATAAGTCATCTCAAAAGCAGATTTTTAGTACTAAAGCAGGACCAGTGTTTAGCATAGCTAAAAAAAATGAGACCATGACCCATGGATTCTCTGTCAAGGAAAGAAAAAACTACTAGTGATAGTCATGCATTTGCTGTTGTAGTTAAAAAACCAGTCTTCTATTTAATGACATATACCTTAATATATTCTAACACCGATATTGTCTCTGATCAGCAATTGTATTGCCAGAAGGCATGCCAGGATATGTATTTTTCTCAATAGCAGCATCTGGTTCTTTTGTTAATGTCCCAACTATTCTACAATGTTTCATATACTCATGAATATGATGCCTCCAGAGGGGTCATCATATGCTGATATCGCTACTGGATTTAAACCTACTCCAAGGGACTTTTCTCCTTGTATTAGAAATTCATCAGTATTTATTGAAAACACAATCTGTAGATACCTGCCACCCAAACATCTCAGAGAATCTCCAGTTTACAGGTTACCTTCCTTAAAAGAAGCTATTGAAGAAATGCCACTTGTTTTAAACAAATGTGAATGTATTTGGGTTTTTTTAAATGCATGTGTTTTAAATTCTCAGCAATTTTCATGACATAATGGATAACATGTTACCTAAAAAGCCATTGTTTGTCATAATGCAAAAAGGTTTCCCTAGCTACCTCCTTCAATAGGAGTAAAAGCACAGAATGCATTACATGCTTTTAAACAACATCGTTCTATACAAATTACACAATTTTAATTAGATTGTTAAAAGACTGAAGTCCAAACCTGTGAAGACTACAATCACCCATTAAACCTCTGGTCTCCAGCTTTTTTTTGGAAGGAGAAAAAAAAAATCCTATTATTAAACATGTTCTCCTCAATGATAAAATGCACTTGATTTTAAATACAGCTAAGCATTTGCCTAATATCAAGGGATAACATCTGAAGGAAAAAAAATAAGAGCTTTTCAAAAGCTCTCGGCAGCATCACACTAACCAAGTAGTTTTCAACTAAAATGTTCCCAAATGAAACCTAAAGTATTTGTCTACTTTTTTTTTTTAAGTCCTTGAGGCATCTGTACATTAACGCATTCATAGAACCATCCAAAACCAGCAGTTACAAACCTCTGAAACATGGAATTTACTGAAACAAACACTTGCTTTTCTTCAACCATCTTTGCACTTCATTTACATCTTATTGCTATAGACATTTCTATAGGAGATGTATCAGTTCAGATACAGGTAATCTTCCATCCCTCAAGCTTTATGTTTTTACTAATATTGAGGAATAAATTAAAAAAAAAAAAATCTATCTACACTTTAAAATTATTTTTTCCCCAAGATGGAAACTTACAAGCATTTCCAAAAATGAACAGAAATATTTATTAGCAAGAATTCTACTTAATAACTGGTTATGTGCCAACAGTCACACTTAAAATATGAATAAGACGCAGGTTTTCTTTAGAAACAGTAATTTGAGAGATAAATAAAATGGGATGCCTTTTAAAAAAAACTACATTTTCAAATGTTTCCTCTCTGGAAAACAGCCCATCATGTTTCTACATCATTCTGGATATATCAGTTCCTACTTTCGGAAACTGGACAAGTTAGAATCTACAAAATAGTCTTCAGATGGCATGGGGCTACATATATGCATACCAAGCAACAAGAATTCGACTTCTTCATGCTGTTCTGCATATAGCAATGTTCTCACTCATGCAAACATGAGCTACAAACCCGTATTTTCAGTGGGCGCTAACAAGTCTTTGACATGTCAGCTACTGTTACTATGGACAGCAACTGTTAAGTTTGAAAATAAACTTAATTTATATGGTACACATGCAGAAGGTATTAATCCATCTTGCTTTACAACTGTGTTTCACCTTTTAAAGTATACAGTAATGAAATTGGTTTACTTTATGTTATAGCCCCATAAACTTCTAACTTCACTCTGTGCCCTATCATGCTTTCACCATTTCTCTTATGAATTCCATTTGAAATTCAAACGTTCCTCTTAAGTATCACCTTGTATCAATCCCTCCTGAAGTGCTTATGTCTAAAACAATGACGAAAATGTTCATAATACACGTGTAAAGATTGCCCTGTGCAAACAGACAAGCCTTTTCAGTTTCAAACTCAAAGATTTTTATGAAACCAAGCAACATGCTGTAATGATTTCATGACTAGAAAATGATCCAAGGAGCCATAGTGAAAAATGACAACATGCCTTTATCCAAAGCCTGCAAAATTTGAACTTATATCAGAAAACTATAGCTTAGGAGAAATTAGCATGTATTCATAGGAGAAATTACAACTTTCCTAATGTAATTAATTATGAGGTTCTCTCAGAATAAATTCCTCAAATGATCATGAAACTCCATCAAATAACCTACTGCTCACTAAAAAGTAAGTGACTAAAAAGTCAATTCAATGTCCTCTCAAATGAGAAAAGCAACCACCCAGATCACAATTCCTACAGTGCTCCAAAACTTCAGGAGCCTGAGAAAGAAACTACAGACTCCAAGTGAAGTATAGTAGAGAGCAATCTGTTTTACACAGACATTGCTGAAAGCAGAAACCATAAGCTACAACATTTGTACATTGAAAAACATTTCTTTGAGAAACTACAAAGGTTTTTATAAAAGAAAGAAGATTAAATTTGAAAACTATTCTGAATATTCAGAATAATTATAGAATCATGGGTTGGAAGGGACCGTTAAAGGTCATCTAGTCCAACTCCACTGCAATAAGCTGGGACATCTTCAACTACATCGGGTTGCTCAGAGCCCCGTCCAACCTGGCCTTGAATGTTTCCAGGGATGGGGCATCTACCACCTCTCTGGGCAACCTGTTCCACCACTGTCATTGTAAAAATTTTCTTCTTTATATCTAGTCTGAATCTATCTCCTTTTAGTTTAAAACCATTACCCCTTGGCCTCTCGCTACAGGCCCTACTAAAAAGTCTGCCCCATCTTTCTTACAAGCCCTCTTTTAAGTATTGAAAGGCCACAATAAGGTCTCCCCAGAGCCTTCTCTTCTCCAGGCTGAACAACCCCAACTCCCTCAGCCTTTCTTCACAGGAGAGGTGCTCCAGCCCTCTGATCATTTTTGTGGCCCTCCTCTGGACCCACTCAAGCAGGTCCATGTCTTTCCTGTGCTGGAGACTCCAGAGCTGGATGCAGGACTCCAGGTGGGGTCTCACCAGAGCGGAGTAGAGGGGGAGAATCACCTCCCTCAACCTGCTGGCCACTCTTCTTTTGATGCAGCCCAGGATACGGTTGGCTTTCTGGGCTGCGAGTGCACGTTGCCAGCTCATGTCCAGCTTTTCATCTACCAGTACCCCCAAGTCCTTCTCCTCAGGGCTGCTCTCAATCTCTTCATCCCCCAGCCTGTATTGATACCAGGGGTTGCCCTGACCCAGGTGCAGGACCTTGCACTTGGCCGTGTTGAACCTCATGAGGTTCACATGGGCCCACTTCTCGAGCTTGTCCAGGTCCCTCTGAACAGCATCCTGTCCTTCAGGCATGTTGACTGCACCACTCAGCTTGCTGTCATCGATACCATTGATACTCAGCTTGGTGTCATAATATTCTAATTCATTTCAGTACGTATTCCACTGAACTTTACCAGTCAAAACTAAAAGTGCCTAAACCTCCGCTAGGAAAAAGCACAGCAGCCTCACAGCTTTTAATAATACTACGGCGATTTACAGCAGCTGACTATTTAAAGAATATAAAATTGAGAAATAAAAAAAAGATAGCATAGATTTCAGTATTTCACCTTTAATACCTCAACTGCCCTTTAACTTCAGTTTCTGAAAAATAGGAGAAAAGTTCAATTTGCCACTGACTTGTATTAAAAATTTAAATTAGATTCATCAGTATCAATAATTTACTACCTAATCAGCTCAGGCTTACTACAGACTTGGTCCATCTACATCATCATCGATACTTACAGGGTCTTGACAGCTCAGAACCTCCAGGATGCTATTGAGTAATTCAACGCAGTACTTCTTCTCTTGGACCTGGAGCTGCTGATCATCCTTCTGTTCTAGTAATTCCTTCAGCTCTTTTGTAATCACAGGAAGCAGAATGTCCCTGCATTCTGAAAGAAAGCAAATTATCTTAAGAACAAATATAAATCAAACACTACTTGCAAATAAACCCCCCTCCAAACAGTGAAACACAATGTGCTTTAACAGCTATAGTCCCTTCCAAAGTGGAATTGTTGATTGTCCAATCATGTCTCAGGGATACTCTTAAACTTGTGTGATACTTTTGTAAGTCAACAGTATTTCTCATGTATGAAAAACACAACTTCCTGATAAAAATAATTTGTTTCAGTTAAATTCTGAAGGCTGTTTAGCTTGTCCCAAACACTTAGGGACAAATTATTCACTTTACATACAAAGCACCTGGAAATAAGCTATGTTTAAGTAGTGACAGGATTTTAATGTAACAAAAATACTATACTTATTAAATTATTCTGAAAATAAGACACAAACAGCAACAGAATTGTTCTAAGTGCATCATTTTGAAACATACCCTCTAAGAACACATAAAAGAATGCAGACAAGGAAAAGACACTAATGAAAGGTCTATCAAGCCTATGAGAGTGAGAGCTATGCATACATTCATCCTTATTTAAATCTAAGGAAGCTGAAACAAGTAGTAAGTTACATTTCAATCTCACATGTACATTGACTTTTTAAGATAGAGGTGCTTATAGGAAATGTCGGGCAGACAAGATGCACAAATTTGAAATAACTTCAATGAAGGCACTGTCTATCTAAGAATGAAAGATACAGAAGATTTTTCTTCTAATTTAATTGATACATGCCACTGAATGATTTAAGTAGCAACTTCCTTGTAAAGTGCTATGCAATTAAAGAGAGTACAGCACAACAGCATCAATAACCTTGAGCTGATGCTTCAAAGATTTCTTATATTTATGAAGATAAGCCGGGAAGAAAACAGAGCTAAATGTAGTTTCAAAGGTTCCACCTCAGAATAAAATTTGTATAGAACTACAGAAGCATTCTAGTCACAGACAGTGAGTTGAAGTCCCTACTCATTTCCACTCAACTGATTTCTTATTGCTTAAAATTCTTGTCTGTCTTAACTCTTTCGAAAAATATTTATATCACCAATTGGATACTATTTTCTATCAATACCACATATCACAGTTTCTGAAAAAATAATAAACAAACCTAGAAAACTTCTTAATTACTGCAAACAAAAATTAAAATGTGGCTTTTTATTTTTTCTTTTAAGAATGACTTAGAACACCTTCACCCGGACATACAGCATACTCACTGATAAACAAGTGGAGTGTGAGACTTTGTGAAACTGTATCCAATGTGATTTAAAACAAGCCAGGGGCTCAGAATCCCCCCAAAATGAGGATGCTAGTACAGGAAGACAGGAGGGTAAGAAAGAAAGAGAGGAAAAGAATGGGAAATAGGTTATAAATCTGAATTTTGCAGATGAAGCAACGGAAGCTATCCATGCAGATTATTCTTATTTCAAGTAACAGCTCCAAGCCATATAAAGCCAGGAGCTTTTAATCATGTCTAAGGGGCAGCATAATTTCTTGCCTCAGAAAGTATCTCTTCTCTTGGTAACGCCACAACATGAATAAAGACCTATTTATCTGATTTTCTATAACCCTTGTTCCAAGCTACAAGAGAAATCTTACTCAATGACTAAATTACAAACTCACTAGTAAAACAGCAATTAAAGAACACATATCAACACAAGACCTGTTCAAAGAGCAGCATAAAAAGGAATTTCACACAGCTTACAGTTCATTTATGTGACCAATTCCGCATCTAGACAAGCTTCCTGCACTTAATGCAGGCCACAGACTACCCTTCTGATTCAGAAACCAAATAGCTGCACTTACAAAGCACTTAGTAGAGCATACTAGCAGGGCATACTAATACTCCTAAAACACTTCAGTGTGGATTTGTGTCCATGGAGACAGAGAAAAACTCTGCTCCAAAAGTCATCGATACTGATAGATTCATAGTCACCAGCTGTAGACATCAAACATTATACAGTTTTCTGAAACTGAGATGTAATTTGATAATTTGCAAATTCTTTCTTGATTTGTTCATATGAACCACTTCTAATAACTAACTAGAAATGCAACAAATGCAGTGCCATTAGCTTCTTGACCAAAAATGAAACCAAAGAAACATCATTAGCAACATCAAAAGTTATATGCAATACTTTTAAAACTTGCTGAAATGTGATAGTTTTTTTTTTTTTAAATATGAAGAAAAGGTTTACATATTCAGTCAACAAATAAGTACAAGTTGTAAACTAGATTATTACCTACCTACTTTTGAAAAAGCTAGAAAACAAACTTTAATTCTGTTTTCATTACAATCTGTGGAAACTGTCCTTCAACAGTAGGGTTATTCAGGGGGGAAACAGTTCATAGCATGATCAGTTCAGGATTCATTCGTCAAGGTTTTGACCACTCCAAAAATATTTAAAATATTTTTTCCTTGGGTCATAACATTTATTGCTAACCAAGTTCCATTTCATGATGGTTATGAAAAAGACCATAAGCATATTAGTTTAAACACCTGCTAAAACTACTAGTATAAACACCGACTTCTCTAAAACAGCAATAACTGCTTCATTCCCACTGCAGAGTTGGGCTGAAAGAGTTATTTGCCAGACACAGAAGCTGCATGTCACCTCAGCAAGATACATGCAAGGAACTTGCTTACGAAGCTACAAAACAGAAACTAAAATGGGACTGCAATGGATTTCCAGTCTGTTACTGAAAGATGGCATGCATTTAACAGATTTTAGAGTGGATCAGATTAAAAAAATTATTAAAAAACGGACTTACAACTGAAACAAGCAGTGCAGATTGCATAGAAGGAAAAACTTCTTCCTCATGAAGACAGTCAAGCAATGGAATGAACAGGTTGCCCCGTCTCTGGCCTTGGAGGCTTTCAAGACCCAACTGGAGCAAGCCAAGAGCAACCTGGTCTGACCTCACAGCTGATCCCATTTTGAGTGGGAGGTTGGACTAGATTCATTCTCAGGTTCCTTCCAACTTTAACTATTCTATGATCTTTTATTGCAAACATTGCTAATTAATGGTAGCATAGCAGTAGCTTGGTGCACTGCAAATGACCACTTGCTAATCCTCGGAAACAGAAGATAGTAGCCAACTACGGATAACAAGTACCAGCACACAGCAAGAAATTTACAGGAGACAGCTAGATCTTGAATCTTTGGAAAATGAATGGAGACTCTCAGAAAGTTAGGAACAAAGATACATCTCTACATATATACCTATGTAAGTAAATCATGACATTTTTAGGGCTTGTCATTTTTTTCATCCTGTCCTGGTTTCGGCTGGGATAGAGTTAATTTTCTTCTTAGTAGCTGGTACAGTGCTGTGTTTTGGATTTAGTGTGAGAATGATGTTGATAACACTCTGATGTTTTAGTTGTTGCTAAGGAGCGCTTATCTTAAGCCAAGGACTTTTCAGTTTCCCATGCTCTGCCAGCAAGCAGGCGCACAAGAAGCTGGGAGGGAGCACAGCCAGGACAGCTGACCCGAAGTAGCCAAAGGGATATTCCAGATATTCCATGCTCAGTATATAAGCTGAGGGGAGTTGGCCAGGAGGCACGGATTGCTGCTCAGGCACCGGTCAGCAGGTGGTAAGTGCATTGTGCATCACACTTCTTGGGTTTGATTTCTCTGGTTTTTTTGTTATATTCCTTTTCATCACAGTTATATTTTTATTATTATTAGTTAGTATTATATTTTATTTTACTTTAGTTATTAAACTGTTCTTATCTCAACTCACAAGTTTTACTTTTTTTTTCCCCTCCCCATCCCACTGGGAGAGAGGAGGGGTGAGCAGCTGCATGGTGCTTAGTTGCTGGCGGGGTTAAACCACAACACATCCATAAACTCAAACATCAACGTTTTCTATACCAGAAGAGACAACACCAAAATCATTACTCTAGACAGATGGGAGAGACCTATTTCTTGTCAATTCAGTCCGTAGCACTTGTATAGCATCTGTAGAGAGGCAAAAAAAAAATTGCTTCACATATATTTAACCTGTATGAAAATACATATGCAGCAAGCACTGAGGGACATCAAAAATTCAATTTCTCTTTTCTGATACCCACTCTGCCTCATCCCTGTATTCCTTTTCAGATTCTCTAACTGCATGCAATATATGCTGAAGGAATGATTCATCACAGACTAAACCTCCCATCTTTCCTACAGCATTATGGATCCAATACACTAACCCAAATGATAGGCAATAAAGCTCATCTACATACAGTATCACTGTGCATACCTGTCTGCAGTCATATCTACGTCTACACACAGCAACATTTTGTGTCACAAATTCTCTGCTGTAAACCTGCTGTGTACAAACTCCACTTTTTATAAGGATGCATAACTATAACATTCTGCAATAGACACAGTAACAGCTACAATTAATACAACATGAAGATGGACATATTTAGACAAACACATCCAACCTTTAACTAATCCGCAATCACATGTCATAGGAATATAGATTCCAAATCAACAGCGTATAAGGAATTTAGCCGGCAACTGTTTTCTCATAACTACCATTCTTAAAAATAGTGCCTTTAAAACATTTTCACTTCAAAAAAATCAGTAGGGACTGCTCTGCTAACAGGCCTGTTCATAACAACAAAGTTTAAAGTCATTTCATATTACATGACATCTCAGCCACTTTTCACCACTCAAACAGGATGGAATGTTATACGCACATAGCAGTTTCACATCTGCCAGGATAAACATACTTATTGCACCCACTCCTCCAAAATAATATCCAGCTCAATTTTTAAGCCATTAAGATCTCCCTTGAAATGTCTGACAGCCAGCAAATATAAAAATTCTCTTTGAGTAGCTTTTAAAGTTACAGGAAGCAACTAGATAATAAATCATAATAAAAATCCATATTTAACGAGCTTTATTTCAAAAGTAAAGTAAGAAACTAGACTGAACGAAGTCATTGATCAAGGGGAATCCTGTATTTTAGCTGAAGTACATTTTAAATTTGTACTCACATAGAAAAAAGCTAGGACTTCAAGGTAGGTACTATGTGTACATTAATCACTAAATTACATCTGACTTCACATGCCAGTGATACCCATGTAACCAATAATCGGGAAGCGTAGAGGAGATCATGAGCTACAAGTTGCACTGGACACCTTAAAGAGGAGCAGAAGTAAACTTCATTGCATTTAAAACTCCTCCATACTAGGAGGCCATTTAAAACTTTTCCTACCAGAATGCAAAATGCCCACTGTTGTCTACAACTCATTTAAAAACCACACACACACGTATTTTGGTAAAAGAAATAAGCCTCTGACATAATTTTTCTTCTGCATAAAGCCCTTCCATACTTCTTAAACATTAAGAAAGCAGGGCTTCTTGCATAAACAAAATTTTCCTATTGTACTGAGAAGACAGCTGAGGCACAAGGTAAAATTGATTTCCTCCAGTTTTAAGAGCTAATTACTCTGGAAGCTTCATTACTCCCAGTTGTACTTTGCATTATAAATTAAAATTTGATCCATATTTGATACATACAGAATCTATTAAAAGGACTTAACATATGCAGCTGATTAATTATTTACAGTGCATTTTCAGATGTGAACAGTGTTGAAGTGTCAAGCTACATGGAAATTCAAAGGTCATTTAAGTAGCCTTAGCTATATTATTGAAAAAACCCCACCCTGCAATTGTACTTAATGGAAAAATTGGTCCATATATTTTTATAAGCAAATTGTATTTTTTACTGTTAATTATTTTGGTTTAGATTAAGGTTATAGGCTTGTATTTTGAGACTGGCTGCTAGATAAACTCAGCTTGTTAGTTAAGGCAATACAGGAGAATTACTTTGTGTGTAGTAAACAACTCAGATAATGTACTTCTAGGACATTACTCTAAACAAAAGACATTGTCTTATAAAAGGAAAATGAATTAAGTTTTATAAGATCCGTACCAGTTAGAGTCATCCCATATGAGGATGCAATTCCAAGATGTTCTGATGAACACATACAATCAAAGTAACTGAAAAAGACTAGCATTTGTTAGCAAACAAGCCCTGGTCTCACCCTGAGCCTGCAGGTGGACTAGTATTAACATAAAACTGTAGTCATGCCTTCTCATCTTTAAAAACCCTTTTACAACCATTTCACTAGAACATTATACAAAATACGAAATCCCTCTATTATCCCGGGACAAAGAAAAGTTTATTGGATGGGTACATAAATTCCAGATTATAATATTAAGGTATCATTGCACAAGTTAAGTAAGCAAAATGAGCAAAGTGCTCATTTGAGCATCAACTCATTGGCTAGGGAAAAGGAGGAAAAAAATTAAGAAAATTATGGAAGACAGTAATCGAGAAAAGAAATAGCCGAAGTAAAATTTTCTCTTGTACTATTTGATGATCTGGACTCATTACTGAGTGCACCCGCAGTAAGTTTGCAGACGACACCAAGCTGGGCAGGAGTGTTGATCTGCTTCAGAGTAGGAAGGCTCTACAGAGGGATCTGGACAGGCTGGATCGATGGGCCGAGGCCAGTTGTATGAGGTTCAACAAGGCTGAGTGCCAGGTCCTGCACTTGGGTCACAACAATCCCATGCAGGCTTGGGAAAGAGTGGCTGGAAAGCTGCCCAGTGGAAAAGGACCTGGGGGTGTCAGTCGACAGCTGGCTGAACATGAGCCAGCAGTGTGCCCAGGTGGCCAAGAAGGCCAATAGCATCCCGGCTTGTGTCAGAAATAGTGTGGCTAGCAGGACCAGGGAAGTGATCGTCCCCCTGCACTCGGCACTGGTGAGGCCGCACCTCGAATACTGTGTTCAGTTTTGGGCCCCTCACTACAAGACAGACATTGAGGTGCTGGAGCATGTCTAAAGAAGAGCAGTGAAGCTGGTGAAGGGTCTGGAGAACAAGTCTTATGAGGAGCAGCTGAGGGAACTGGGGTTGTTTAGTCTGGAGAAAAGGAGGCTGAGGGGAGACCTTCTCACTCTCTACAACTACCTGAAAGGAGGTTGTAGCAAGGTGGGTGTCGGTCTCTTCTGCAAAGTAGCAAGTGACAGGACAAGAAGAAACTGCCTCAAGGGCTATCAAGCACTGGAACAGGCTCCCCAAGGAAGTGGCTGAGTCGCTATCCCTGGAGGTATTTAAAAGACATGTACATGTACCACTTAGGGACACGGTTTAGTGGTGGACTTGGCAGTGTTACGTTCATGGTTGGACTCAGTCTTGAGGGTCTTTTCCAACCTAAATCATTCTATAATTCTATGATTAAGCAATCCACATACACACATCTCCCCCCCACCCCAAGAAAGCTGAAGACAGATGGGGGAGAGACATGGTGGTGGGGCAGATGCCTATTTAAGTACTAGCTGCTTTTTTGCTTGATAAATTATGTGATAACATTGCCAAAAGACAGATATACTCCTTCTTAATGTTTAAACCCATGAAAAAACCAACTGTTCTGACTGGCTTTTCCTAGAAGCCAGAATAAAACTTGTGCTGCCCCAAACTGTATTTGAACGCATAAAACATCAACAGTTTGAGCATCTTGCATTTATTTCATCAGGGTCTGTCAAAAGACATATTGTTCTACGTATTTATCCACCCCAAATTCCAACACACTTTTCAGAGAGAAGTTCCCTCGTAGCACCTTCCTGAATAAGGACAGGTAGATTCATTCTCGTAAAAGATTAAGCAGTTACATGTTTTCGGTTTTGGGTTTGGCTGGTGTTTTTTTAACCCCTCTGTTCACCTTATTCTCCTTCAGAAGATATCTAACAATTTTTTCTGTACCAGGTAAGTGAAATTCAAACTCTAAGTCATAAACGCAATAATGTCATTAAAAAAGACATTTGGGTCTCCTTCAGCAAAAATCACAGACGGGCTTCATTCCTGACTGCCTCGTATGCGCAGCCAAAATGGTAATAAAGATTTAACACCACTTTTGTGTCCCTTGGGAAACACTACTCTTGATTCCCTGGCATGCCTGTAGTCATATCCATCTGTTCGGATGGCTTCATGCCCACTTAAAAACTGGCATGCCAATTTAATAAGGACATAGGTGTCATCTGAATACAGATTTAGAGCAAAGCCTTAAAAATAAAATCAGTGAACAACATTCTTTCAACGAGGAGAGACTTCTGATGGCAGTCAGTGCTCAATTAAAGCGCCATGCCTCTTCACAAAGGACATCTGTTGACAACTGCAGGCATCTTTCTATTAAAAGTCGTCCCTCTTCATTATTTGCCATTTAATGGTTTCCTCTTTCTTGGGAGCCCAAAAGTCATGAATTTAAAACTGTATATATTTTATTCATTGCTAAATCTAAACTCAAATTTCACAGTTTAGATAAGAGCCACAGAAAGGGGAGGTACCACAGGCCACCTACAGACTCTGACAGCACTGTACGGTTCAAATTCTTTTTGTCTCCTGGAATCTAGTACTAACATAGGAAGGAGAAACACAATGGTTGATCCTGTGAAGCCAGCACACAATACTGTTGCTGACCATTCAAAGCAAGTGTCAGCAAGTAAGGTTAGATACAGAATAGGTACAGCATTAACGGTCGCAGCACACCACTGCGACCAAGCATAACACTGCAGAATCCATCCACTTCCCAACTTCAAGGCGTATCTTCAGCCAGAGCGACATCTAACACTGTCGTTGCTGTAGCCAAAACAACACTTTAAGTGTTCAGTGCCTTTTCCAGCTTGCAATCATTATAGTCTGCCAGCCTGCCACAAATGCTTGTCAGCATATCCTCTCTGGCAGATTTAAAAATTTGCCTTGCGTTTGGACTATGGAATATTCATGAATTCCAACTTGCATGTTTTCACATTTCATTTAACTGACACACAAAATTTTGCTAAAGTAACAGCTTCATACCAACTTCTGTAACATGTCTTTGTTCTCTCTTTTCTACTTGAAGTAGTTGTAAACATAGACTTTTTACACATACATTTAGAAGTTCATTGTTAAAACTAGTTCAACTAACTTGATTTAGATTTCCCTCCATATATCAAGATTTAAAAAAAAAACACCTAAAAAAACCTGCTGCAATGGGTCAAGTCTAACAAAAAGTTACCAGTGACATCGAGCATGTCACCTACCCCTCCATAAACAGAAGAAAGTAATGGCTTTAATCTACATGTGGTCATCACAAATGTATGCAGATAAATACCTACAGATATGCATATGCCATCCTTATCCATATCACAATATTGCAGGAACAGAACTGGCAAAAAATGAATACAGGATTTGAAGTGATGCTTTAAAGGTAACATACCCCTAAAAACACTACTGCATACTACAAAAGGAGGAAAGAAAAAAAAATCCCTAACTCTCAGAAGTGTGTTTCTTAAATTAACCTTTTCAAAGCTAGGTACAAAATTCAAGAATGAAGCCACAGGAAAGATTTTGTGTTTCAATAGAGAACTATTTTAAAGGAATTTATGAACAGTGAGTATTTTCAATTTTTTCCCAGTAGCTGAAAAATGGGAGAGTAAAATGCATTAATAATCTCCTACTTTCAAACATTTTAAAATGTTGAGAAGTGGTGTTGAAAACAGTGCAGGAA
Organism: Gymnogyps californianus; assembly: GCF_018139145.2. Taxonomy (NCBI): domain Eukaryota; kingdom Metazoa; phylum Chordata; class Aves; order Accipitriformes; family Cathartidae; genus Gymnogyps; species Gymnogyps californianus. Next base: position 4,082,684 of record NC_059484.1, read on the forward strand.
AACAATCACAGAAAATGAAAAATAAAACTTCAGCTTAAGAACTCGTATCAGTAGGAATACAACCTAAGATTACAAGAATAGTTAAAATCAGTATCTATAACTCAATTCCGGTAATAATAATTAAACTGAAAGATGCTTAAGTGTTCCTTCTACTTTTTTTTTTTTTAAACTTTTTTCTTAACAGTCCTGAAGGTAAAAACAATACACTTGTTGCTAAATCTTTAATTGGGTTACACAGAAGAGAGAACACAGACTTGATGCTGATCATACGTCACCATTTTAACTCTAAAATTTTTCCTTGTTGACCCTGACTTGCACATATCTGAAATCACAACACGGACTTACAGCTAGATCTTTCAAGGGGGGGGGAATCAAACGTTATATTCCTTGTGAAATGTAGGCATTATACAACACAAACTTGCATTTCCTGACAGATCATAGCCCACGTAACAAATTCAAACCTTTAGAAAGAAGAATTCCAAAGAACATGAAAGTACAAGTCATTATCTTCCTGGTTTTTTCAGACAGAAAAGTTCATTAAAGAGTCTAGCAGGACAATCTTACATTGCTGAGGCTCTACTGTACAAAAACTTAACATTACCAAACCCATTTGCATTCATATCATGCTACATTACACTTGCTATATTACAGTTCACCTATTTTATTTTACTGGTTCTGCTTAAACTTAATATTACAGTATTTAAGATCACAATCTAATTGAAAAGATGCCATAGTTTAACCTATGTATAATTAATAACACAAGCACAATATTCATAGCACAGGACTGACCTATTGACAGTTTTCCTCAGCTGCACCTCAAAAATTTAGGACACATTTATATGTGCATTACTTAAGGAATAAATCTCATATCTGACTTAAATCTTTGCTCTTCTAGATCACCAACACATGAACTACCAATACTTTTCAAGCAGTGAAATGAAAGAATCAGAATATTTCACAGGTAAAACTCAGGAACGTACACATGAATGTTAGGAAACCAGTCTAATTATGGGTGTGTGCAAGTACCTATCTTGTTTAAACAATAGCACAATAGAAAGAGTTCTTCAGTTAGGGAAAAAAAAATTACTATAGTCTCAGCATTTCTTCTGGCATCTGGCAAATTAACCCCTACTGCTAACATATGTCTCTTGCTGCTGTTCTTCCAAAATCAGCAAGTGGTTTGCATATGCTGAACATGCGGTAACTATGTCTACAGCCACAGCGAGCAGAGGACATGGATTTCGAGCCAAGAGACTGAAACTCTATTCCCACCCCTGTCAGTGACCATCTGTGTGACCTACTTAGAGTTTATATTCTTTGGAGTAGATCTCAGTGCTCTGCTACAGCACAAACTCCTGATCAGGAGGGGACCTCTACAGAATACAAAGTCAAAATCAGCAGTGTGAATACATACACATTTTATTATATGTTCAAGCATTTTATATTCATTTCACACCAATAAAAAACAGTTCTCCCAAGGCTAACTGATTTACAAATTTCAGCATAATGTCAGTGACTATTCCATGGTCAGCTTAGAATAAAAATCTAGCTCCAAATAGTATAAGCTCAGAAACACTAACTACAATAAAAATTGCATGTAATTTGTAAACAGCTATGTCTTAATTTGGTGATCTCTCAAAAATGGAGAGGTGGTCAGGGAATTTTGGCAATAGGTTTCCTAAAAAAACCCACGATGCACCAAAAGTAGTTTTACATAGAAATGAAGCAATTCTAACGAAACTTTTCTTTGGTAGGTCCAATAGAGAATTTCACAAGAGGGAGAATAATCCATTACATCCCACTATACAAATGGAAAGATATATGACAGGAGACAGTTTCTTACATCATAAATGAGACTGAAATCCCATTAGGGGTGCTTTTGCAGGACAAGACAACCATTTCTTTCCCTCTGATATTTTTAAATAATGAATTAGAGTGATCTAAAAGGAAAGCGTCAAAAATTAAGTTCAAGAAGACTTCTTGTCCTCTGATCAAGAAGGACATAATATTGTCTGAAGACAAAACTAGACAAATGTCTACGCATGTGCTCATGCATCCTGTTAGAATGTTCCTCAATGCACAAGCAGTTGAAAGCATGCCTTCCTACATTCAGCCACTCAGACACCTGAACCACCATAACCCCTCTCAGCTGTATTACAGTTACAGAGCAGGAACAAGAAATCAATGCCTCAACAAAAAAAAAAAAAAAACCTGTCAATGTAATTTAAAGGCTTGTAAAAGTGCTGTAGCGCTGTGGGGCTTTTAAAGATCAATTATAGTAGCAGTCAACAGGACTGTGCATCCTATCTGACGAAAGCACTCCATTCCATGACAGTCTACAGTGAAAACTTTTGAATGCCTGGGAATACCTACCAATAAATTCAGCTTAACATCAAGGCTTCCAACTTCAGGTTCATGTGTAACTTATTTAATAAAAACAAATTTCACTGGCTTTTTTATTTTTTGAAAACACATTTTCATGTTTTCACAAGTCTACTTCTTTAGAAAACGCTGTGAACATCAATGGGTAAAGGAAAAGAAATACCAATATATGAAATCCAACTGAATTATAAAGACAATACCATTGGGAATGAAAGTAAATGAATTGAACTGGAACTGTAATGAACCACATGGAAAGAGACTAAATACGAAAGCCTGGAGGAAAAATGGATAATTTGAAACACACGTAAATTAATGGACTTCATTGTAATTAGCAATGCAGTTAAATATATTCCATATTCATGGCAAAAAAATACTACCTGTTCTAGATAAATGTGAACTTTAGTTAATGATACTGTTGGCATCTTACCTTCATTATCATGCTGCATCCTATTTTGTGATACACTACATATGCTTTCATTCTTGTAAATTACCTTCTACCTCATTGCTTGGAGTAATGAATCAGGCATTGTCTACACCCTACACACACAGTTGGTTCTCTACCCAATTAATTTTAGAGTCAACTGTATTTAATGTAGAGCAAAAAAGCACCTTTGGAATTTTCTATTTTTAACCACGGCAATGTACAAGAAAAAGGATTTGTTTGCCATTTACTGTGCACAATATTACAATAGCACAGTACAGAAACTTTTTCATACTACTATAATATCAGAGATACTTAATTGTGTGTTGGCCTTTTCACATTCTTCAGTGCCTGCACTTAGACATGTTGTGGACTTTTCCCTATGGTAATTATAACTTGAAGGTTGAATCCACGCAATATGAAAACAAAACATAAATGCAAATAATCATAAAATATCAGTTAGATATAAAACACCCTGTGATTATCCCAAGGTTGATTTTCTGCCATTAGTAATGTAGCAGCAGGTTGAGTCAAAGGAAAGTTATAAAGATCATCACCCAAAAGAGAAACTCTATGACTAAATGCCCTAACAGATACTTGGGTAACACCACTGAGGCAAGAGTAACACTGACAGCTGGCCATACTAAGTGTTAGAGGAATGACAACTTCATCATGGAATTGTCTCATGAAAAGGAAAATACACTTGCAAGAGTCTATTTGACCCTGACTGTGTTGCACTGAGGATGGTGAAAAGGTATGCCTGCCCCAGTCCCCGACCCCCCAAGAGAAAAAAAAAAAAAAAAAAAAAAAAAGGTAAGTTGTCAGGTACAGATATGTATAAATTTTAAAAACTCTACAATAACAGCAAGAAGCAGTTTTATTCTGTCACTTCATCGAAATACTGAAGTACAAAATCTGTAAACAAATATTCTCTAGTTTACAAGAATATTCTTTGGTTAGCAACATCATGACATAAGTCATGATATTGCTAAAACAATGTCATCATAAAGCTAAAACAAACTGGGCATGTTTTAGCTTTATTTTAAAATGACATCAACGTGATTTCTCTATTTTGGGCAACTGCTTCTTCAGAGGACTGCCTCTTGTTTTAAACTAATAATTAAAAAAAGATCAATCTATTTCCCCATGTTCTTCTAAAAACAACAGCATCTAAGTATTATTATATAATTATATACCATGTATTACAGTAAAAACACTTTAAGGTAGATCTTGCATGTGTAATCACCATAAGCATATAAACAAGCTGTTAATTTCTACATATTATCAAATACATGCACTTTAACTGCCAATTACTAGTGCAAGTTTGGATCACAATGACCTATTCAGATATACAGGATGCAGTGCAAAGCAGCTAGGCTGGCAAATGGTTTAATTATTATATGCTGCCTTTATGGTCTCAGCTGCTTGCTTTTGCTGTCAAGTGTTTGATGTTAGCAAAAAATAGCACAGAGAGGGTTTGGACATTATTTAATTTATAAATTTAAGACTAAATGAATCCACTAACTACCTGTCTGGGAAAAACGAAAATGTATTGACTATCTGGTCAGCAGTATACAAACAACACCATTTATTGTTTTTATAAAAGCTCCTTAGAATTGGAAATCCTCTTAGCAAATTTCTTATTCATTACCTTGAAAATACAGAAACAGAAAACATACACCCTTTTTATAATTCACAACATATTCCGAGGCAGACATTTTTCATGATATACCAGCTATATATTTCAAGACACCAGACAAGCTGCATTTACAAGCAAGCAGCAATTTATTATTATTTATCTGCAAGCAGTAGAAGTTTTACAGAACATTTTGCATTAACAGACCATAGCTAAAGCAAAGGCCTGTTAAACACATGAAACGAACACCACACTAAGACTATAATGGTAGCTTCTTTGGAATCCAAAACCCCACTCTTTTCTCTTCTGGAGCATACATAGATATAGAAGAAAGAAGCTGTGGAATGTACACTAAAAGGAGTAAGATGCAAGTCCATAGAACTGTAAAGCACACAGGTTATTGTATGCTCAACTATTTTTCTTCTGGATCTTTATTAGGGCTTTATTCCTTATTATACAAGCATGGGATCTGTTGTCCTGACCAACAGTCCTGATATATAAACCAATAACAAACATATTTCAATGAGACAAGTTTCTTTAAAGAAAAATTATCAAACCATTGTTATTCCACAGCAATGCCTGCTCTTATTATCTGTCTTCTAAAGTTCTGAGACAGAGCGATAAAAAGTTGAGTTTTTCTTCCAAAAAAATAGTATTTGACTGGAGACTAACATATCACACTAAAAGCATAAAATTTAGCAAAAGGCAGATTAAAACAAGTAATATCCTTAGTACTATTAGAACTAGAATTACCCAGCTGCTTTAAGTCTCTAACTGTTCTTGCAGATAGTGGGTTTGCTGGAGATGAACGAAAACTTTCATAATCTGAGAGTTTAGACTGCTGTCTTATTATCTACAGGTTGCACAGAAGATTGTTACTAATGCATACATACACCAAAAAAAAAAAAGATTATAGCTTACAGTTAATTTCTCAGTATTAAACACAGTCAAGGTAACTGACTGAATTCTAGTAAGATCAAGAGTTCAAGAGAGCGCATTATTTTAACCCAAGAGTCTTTCAGTTTTATGAAAGGATATTTTTCCTTCTGGTCTAACTGCTACTCACCACAAGAAGCGGAGATAAAACTAAGACCGGCACTTCTGATCTTAGAGGCAGCAGCAGCAAAAGCAACTGGTAATGCAATTATACATCAGACTGTACTTGTAAAATAGAAATACGGTAAACTACCAGAAAAAAATTGTGAATACAGAATTAGATCTTTTTGAAAATTAACTAGTTGGATCTGCTCTTAGTAGTTTGGATCAGTGTCTGCAGATACCCAAGCCATAGCTACTTAAGTTCCACTGATTCAAGCAACCTTGAGTCTTACACAGTTAAAAAAAATCACAGCTGATGACCATGAAATTAACAACATAAATACAGGTTAAAATACTATCTAATTTAATCTAAACAATAAAACCAACTATGTTATTTTCTTGATTTTGTCCAGGAAATCTATAATTGTCTCAAAACACAACAGACACAGCTAATTATTGTTATAGCTTACAATATACATTTCAGTCTCAATAGAATGCAACACAGGTCTTAAAATAAAGTTGAATTTTTATCTGTCCTAGCTAGTTAGAACTGCATTACTCTTCTGGCAACACAGAAGAACGAGATGAGCAGAGCAATCCTCTCTCACTCTACTCATACTCGGTATTATTTGCTACCAACTGTTGTACTGTCAAGTTCCTAGAATCATTATCTATAAATTGTCAGAAACATGAAATTCTGACAAAATGGACATCCATCTGAGTAGCTCGTGTGCCTTTCAAAGTTCTGGAGGTCTTTTACACAGCACTAAGATGCTGAGAGAGAAGCAAGCCATCCAGTCCACAAGAGAGGAGACAGAACACCTAACAGTGAAGATGAAGCCAACCGTGCAAAACTGGGCTTCTCTGCTAGGACTCCTTCAGCAAAAATTCCCTTCCTGTGATAATATGAAGGAAAACTAAGCACAAGGCCGATAAAGACATTTCAGTACTACTAATCACTCCTGTTCTGAGAGTGGAGAAAGGCACTAAGTTCCGATAAAAGTTAAGAAACATCGTAATTCCTATAAATGGAGATGCTGCGCTGCAGCTGAGCTATACTACAGCACAATCAGACTTTTTTTCCTCTGCCCAGGCAGAGGCCTTATATAACATAAGCTGTGTTCACAAGGTTTCACTTCATGTTCCTGTTTCACTATAGAGCTTACAAATGGGTTGAAAGGATACATATAGCTCCATCCATCTAACCACTATATCATCGGAAAAACACACAAAACTGTTCCTCTGAGACTCACCTGTTCCTTGTTCTAGGCTAGCAATCACGCTTTGCACAATAGCCATCTTGTAGAAAGAGGTGAATCCTCTCCAGAGGTCAGACTTCTGGCATTCACACTCTCTCAGTATCAGTTTTACTCAATTTCAAACATGGATTGCACAAAACATAAATCAGTCAACATTTTCACACCTATTTATTTTAAGCCTTAAAGGCATTTTATATTTACCTTGTTTTTTAAAAAGGTTGCTGCGTACTATTTCCTTCATGGACTGCACTTTCTGCTTCTGTAGTTTCACTGGTGGAATGCAAGTGTAAAATTCATACAGTAGTTGGCTGCATGTAAAGGAGAAGTGTCATAAATACCGTACAGACGAATTCATCATGTGTTAATAAAGAAAGACAGAAAGAGCAAAAGATGATATATTTCTAAACATTTATTTCTTTTTAAGACTTAGATTTATTTATCATATCACAAACATTGACAAGACATCAGTAGCAGGTTAGAAAGAAAACTTTCAAGAGAAACAAGATGAGGATGAACTAGATTTTGGCCACGTTTACAAGTGTTCGTTACCTTCCATTGTTTTCAATGGAATAAAGACATTTTTGCATGTGGTGGAGGCAATTTATCTTTGTCTGACAAATAAAGATACTTATTTCAAACTGCTAAAATCAGATTTGGTTTTCTTGAATAGGACTTATTCAAGGGAGGGGCAGGGAGAGAGGAAGAGGGGAAAAAAAAAAAAAAGATAGGTTGTTCCACTTGCTCATTTTATTCACGAAGTCACTACTTAAGTATTGGGCCGCCATAATGAATTCTGCCATTACGTAAGTTGAATGAGAACTCCCTGTGAAAACGTATGTCCAGAGGTCCACCACTGTCTCGATCAGTACAAACTGGCATAGCTTTGTTGACTTAAACTGATCAGTAAGAATTTACTGTTGACAGCAGCGATACATTGTATACACCATGTGATACATCTAGTAAATGTTCAAAAGCAGCTCACCTCAGTAACTTGGCATCGAAGACCATTTCAACATCATGAAGAACTGATGGTATGTACTTCAAGGCAGCAACCTGAATTTATATATAGATTGTGTTAATTTTGTCTGCTTATCTACATATACAGCATACAAACAATACAGAGCATGCTACTGAAACAGATGCACACAAAACAATGATAAATTTGGACTTCTTTCCTCAGATTGAAATTTTACGTCACATTTGATTATTAATTTCTCCACAGAGTACTAGTCACACAAGGGCTCTTATGCTGAGGATATGCAGAGGAACTTAAATACAATAGTACCAAGTGGATCATATTCTCTTTGTAGACCACTAAGACTGTCATTATGATGCAAATGTGTAAACCAAGCACTGATGAAAGCAGGAGCTCTTTGATCGTACTTCATAGCGATTCCATCCCAGAAATGTGCCATGCAGGAGGCTGAAGTCAGGATAACAGTCATCTATCCACCCCAAAGCTACACTTCCTGGAATAGATGAAATGGAGCGTCATCTCCCTAACCAATCATCTGCAGCTAAGCTATCTGGCAGTTTATCTTGTCCTATCGATTTCTGACGTATATTTTGACAGTGTAGTGGAATAATCAAACCTTAAAAGATGACAAGGGTAAGAAAAAGACACATGTTACTATCCTTACATGGACAAGAATATTTAAGCAGGTAATTTTCAGGCTCAAAATCATCACTAACATTTAAGGCTAACGTCCTTAAAGACTAACTTGCAGTACTCTGTGTCATAAAGTTCCTTTGTAGGTTAAAAGTATATACGTTCCCTCCCATCTTCCTATTTCAATAGGTCACCTAAAGTAGATGCTTTTCATGGAAGTTCAAACCTGCATAAAGACGCTGTGCAATCACTGATTGCCAAAAGAAACAACACCTAGGGATAGTTATTTATCTAAAACAAATTAGCTGTTTTCTCTCTTCTTATTTCAGATGAAAACCAGAACGTCGTCTTGCCAAAAATATTTTTGCCTATCTAAAAATCTGAACACAGCATCAATTTTTGGTTATTGTGCAAAAATTCTTAGCAAAAAACTATAGTAAGTCTGCTGCCATTACGAATTTACAACTGAAGAAAACAGATTTAATCATATCAATTACATTTGCATGCTGCTATAAATCCAACCATAGTAAAGAGAATCAATTTACAATGTTTGACTAACCTCTTCTTGGTCCAGATTATGAGAATTACAAAGGTAATAACAGCTTTACTTCACTGTGCAGTTTTAGGGTGTAAGTTTCTACTAACATTTTGCTGAAAACCAAGTTACAGTAATGTGAAGTCTTCTACTACTGATACAGCTCTATTTTTCATAATAGGCCTGTTCCACCCACGATACATCCTGGGTTAGTAAAAACATTAGAACAAATCCCCAAACTGTGCATTACACAGATGCTTACTGTCTTTTCTTCAAGGTAATACGGTGTATGCTACAGGACTGATTTAACAAGTTATCCAATAAATGCATGCTGAAATTGCACAATTTCTTTTCGCTCAGAATAGTGGAGTTTACTGCCCACCTTGAAAACAGGAGTAACTCTTGCTTTATGTCATTTGTTTATAGGGACTGTAACAAAACAGTAAAGATCACACTTTCCATTTCTCCTCTATCCCAGCCGAAACCAGGACACGATTTCACACTGGCAAACCACAAAACCCAAACTAACTTAAAAAAAAGCCTGAACAGAAGTATGTTTTCACTAGCCCCTGAAGTCTGTACATATTTTAAACTACAATAAGGGATAAACTGAATTAAGTACAAGCAAATATGATTTTTAATTATGAACTACCACTACACATCATAGGAAGTCTAAAAAGACTGTAAACCTGGAACCAATGGAACACAATTCTTGACTACTTATGTCTCAAATTCAGCTTAAAGTAATTTAAGTTACTATAAGGTAAAACAAATTATTTAAACCTAGAGTAAGCTACTAATTCCAAAAATTACCAGAAAGTGTTCCACACTGCACTCATCTAGGTAAGTTCTTGAATACTTGCCTAGACACAAGCCTAGCATTGTTTTTAAGTGAAAACACTTCAGGTTTCACAGTTATATGCTTTCAAAATAATACTATAAAATCAGGTTCCATCTCTCATACTGGGTTTCAGAAACCCCTGCTGTAAAGTGATTTGATAGTTTCTATGAAGAAACAGCAAAAGTCAATGATTTTCGCATGATAGAGCAAAAAGCTACATCTTGCTAATAAACACGTATGGCTATATGTCACAAGAGATTCTCCTGTCATTTGACTAAAGCTCAGTACTACTGTTTTAACCACTAAGCCAACTGCTTCTCTCCTGTAGAAGAAACTCAAGAGGAAGTCTGCAAGTAAAGTCCCAAAAGCCTTCTTGAATTACGAGATTACATCTTTGTCCTATATAAACCTACACAACAACAACAAAAAAAATCTAGAGAACTGCCTGGAGTCCATAAAAACTCACAGAACCAATTCTCCCAACAGCAGAAGCACTACATCATGAAGAACAACAGAACAGCAGAAGCCCTACATCAGCCCTACCTGAACGCTACATCAACCGAGTGCTCCATCTGATGCAAAGTCACACTGGTCCAGATTTTTATAAAATGCAATAAACAGGGTAAGAAATCATACTACCATATGCCTGCTATCCTTTTAAAACAGACCAATTGTAATTTCTTGTACCACTTTCATCCTTTTCCTAACCGAAGAAAAAAGGGTAAGCAACACTGAAATGACCAGAAATAATATCTAATGTTTGGCTCCTGTGCAGTGAATTTTAACTCAATGTATAGATAGCTATCAGAACCATATTGTATGCAGTCAACAAGTCATTGAATCTCAGGCACAAAACATGATAAAACATCTAAAAAAACTATTAGAATCTGCATTTCCTAGGATTTTATAACTTGGTTTCAAACAACAGGAAAATCATTTGAACTATCATACAAAGATTAGTCTGAACAAAAACTTCATGAATGAGCATTGCAAATGCACAAGTTGAACATTTGAAATACACACTAGTCACCCCAGAGCATCAATATTTCAGCTTGTTCAGGACAATAAATATATGTACGCAAATGATAAGAAAACAGTTATGATAGAGTGCATTAAGACATACAACAATAAAGTAGAGCCTACTCAAATATTTCTAGTGAGAGGGAGTGTAAGGAACATGGCAACGCCAACAGGAAACTGAGAAGCACATCAAAACCACAATCAGCAGTGGGAGAATATTAGTATGAATATACAGTTGAAATGACAAAGACCAAGTATTATTTTTCTTTCCAGTTACCAATTTGAAATCTTAATGTGCTGATGGTTTGACAAGCTTTTGATTTTGTCACTAAATGAGAAGCTGCCTGCTGTTTCCTCAATAGCTATCAACATCACAGTGCTTTTATACCGAAACTTTCAAAGATGAAACAGCCACTCAGGAAGAGGCTTAGAATGAAGCCCTTCTAGACTCAATACGTCTCTATATCTACAATGCAAACTCCTTGTTAAAAACTTAGTCTCTTCTTTATTGGGGGTAGGGAGGTTAGAATAAAGACAATCAGAGCACAGCTTTCTTTGGCTCTCATTTAGACCTTTTAAATACCATAAAGCTATCATTTTATTTCCATGAGCTTCCACTGTCGTAGCCAACTTAAAAAAAAAAAAAACAAACGAACTATTCAGGTGTTGATTCAAAAAGAAAGAATTTAGTCATTTAGTTTGCAGCAAGGATGTATACAGTATTTCAACCTGGCTCAATGCTGGCTTAAGGTGCCTTCAGATAAAGTCATTCCTCTGCAGGTCTCATCCCCACATTCATGCACGAACCTGGGAAAGTCAAAGGAGTGTTTAAAAGCTGTTGCCACTTCAACAAAAAGATTGTATCTTCTACTGATCTTAGCCATTATCAGCTCCTTGAAATAGGCTGGGGAAAAAAGTTTTGTTTTGTTTTTTTTAAAAAAAACAAGACTGTGAAACACTGGCGCTATTTAAAACACCCGTACAAATACCCGTGGTGGGCTAGAAACTCGTCCTAGCCCCAGTTTTCCTTCAGCAATGTGTTGTTCCTTGCTCTTCACACAACAAATGCTATATGAAGATACTATACAATAGCAGCATCTGAATTTCATTTTACACCAATTCACAATTACTATGAAAGATGTTTGATAAAGGATAGGGCCACCAGTGGCCACAAAATATTTCAAGCAGTACTCCACTGACACTTGGTCTTACTGTGCTGTCTGCCTTCCCACATATTGCCTATTCTGCACTTGTACGAGGAGGGAAATGGGAAGGATATAGCTACCATTTCTCTACAGATCTGTAGTACTAACTGAAGTACAATAACAAGTATATCCCCTGCATTCTTTTAAACTCCCAAGTTTCATCTGCAGTAATTGCTTCAAATGATGCACTATGGACACAATTGAGCACTGCCCTTAATGAAGACATAAAAATCTCCTAGTAAGCAGTACAAGATGTTCCGCATTCTTCAGACCTTAGAGATTAATTAAAGTGGGATACAGATAAACCCACAGCATCGCAGAAAATTATTTCCTACATATACAATATACTGTTAAATTTATTTTAACCTTTACTCCTGACCAAGCTTATTAGTTGTCCTCTTTTGCAACATTACATTATACATATTCATGAAATTCAAGTACCCATGAGATGAAAAGAACATTCGAAGAAATCATCGGTGCTCTGTTTCTTAGTCTAATTTTATTTGCTATCAAGGCAAATTTAACAAGTTACTATGCCATCCCCTATCGTACACCACAATCAAAGCATCATTGTCAGTACCTTTGTAGCCTTATTCTCTCAAGTAATCTATGCATCTCTGTACAGTTTTAAGTTCTTAGAATATACTGCAGCAGTATGGATGGGTCAAAAATGTGTGGGAAAGAATGAGAGGAGAAAGGTAGCATCTTCATATTACATTATTTTCATACTTTTCAATGCCACAGACAATTTCTTCTTCCTATGTTTCCATGACGTTGAGAACATTTCATATAAGGTTTGTGAAAGCACGCATAGAATTGGGAGTACTACTTTCTAAAATCAGTGCCTAGGAGCAAGCTAGGTATAGCTGACATTTACAACAGACAAGACCATCTGTAGGTCAAATGTGATGTGTCAATAGGGGGACAGAACAGTTTTTGGAAAAGAAGCTGGGGCTTGATTTGTAATTTAAGGTTGAGAGCACAAGCTTGTCAATGAAAGTGCACACTCACAGACTACAAATCAGACATCAACGGTATCACCTTATAAAAACACATAATCTGAAATTTTAAAATAATTCATAAAATTTTATTCCCCAGAAATACAGGCTGATTTATACAGACACAAAACATATCTGCAGAAAATGATGTTTTTTCCCTGAGAGCTCAGAGAACAGAAAGAAGGTAATAACACCTCCCTACTCCCCCTCACGCCCAGATTCTCCCTTGACCAAATTATTTGCAGGTTCTGGAAATTTATTTCCAGGTCTCCAGATTTCAAGAAGCCTATCCTCAGAAGCACAGACCTCAGGAAAAACTATCTCTAAAAACTACAAAAATTCATCTGCAATGGCTACAGAGAAGCAACTGATAAATGAAACAGAGCTGTAACATCATCCCTGCCAAAATAAATTTTAAAAAGGTTTAAGTCTAGTATGTAGGAAGATCAGTGCCACCACCAGTAAGTCAGTATAAGTTCTGAAACGATTGTTTTAAGTAATTACAAGAAAAATCTGTGAAAAGTCTCTTAAAAGGAGGAATCCTTATCTTGCACATACACACTGATACTTGTACTAGTGAATTTCCAGTTTACCAACAATAAATTAACAATTCAGTCTTCAGCTGAAGCTGAAGTCTTGTTCAGCTAAAGCTTATATAAACAGTACTGCAAAGCAGAACCAGATATCTACCCTTCTCAGAGCTCAGGCAGTAAAATAAGTCAAAACATCTATCCACTTCAGCCAGCTTTAGAGCAAGAAATTGAAAAGCTAGATTTTTAACTTTTTGTAAACTTATACAGCATGTAACAGATTAGGAAGTAAGATATCACTCAGCAGATAAAGTTAAATTGAAACAATAAAGTGCTTCTGGCACTGACTAGGCTGTTTCATATGACATGTAATTTTATAAACAATCTTTTCCTGACAGAATTAATATTCAACACAAGTCTGAGTATGATTGCTATCAGTAAAAATGACTGGGAAATTACTGCTGACTAAAATACTGAGTTCCAAGTTTGGGGAACAAAAAAAAATCATTAGCAGAGACCAACAGACATTTCAGGTTTCAAAATAATTCTTTAAATCTTCTAAAGCTAAACCTCATAGGTATTTACACAACCAAGGGTGAAATAAGAGTTAAGAATTCACATTCCGAAGCTCTGCAAACTAGTTCATTTTAAGTTTCAATATCCCGAGAAACCCAATTACTTTAACTTTCTTCAGGGCTCCTAAAACTTTCTTCTCCGATATCTTCAGAGTGTAATCCACTTGAACTCAATTCAATTGATCCTACCAATCTATGTTCCACTTTAATTCACATCAATGATAATTTCAAATGTGACAGATTTAAAGCTGTTTTGATATTCTGATTATTTGTCTATTTTCCCAATAGATGCTGTGAACTTTCCTCTCTGGGTATGCAAAGTATAACACCTATGGAGTCCTGTGTGTTTGTAATATCTCTGAATAACCACCTGTCCCTTACCCTGCAAAGTTAACTTTGTACTATCATAACATCTATCACTGTCATCCCAAAACTCAATATGGGGGCTGGAAATCAATCTTGGTTTTAGGCAAGAACTAAACTACAGTGGGACACTTCTCATTCCATGCCTCTCCTACTAGAATTTTATAATATTAATGCAATAGTTCTTATTTACTCTATGTAAAGCAACCTCTTTGTAGGTTTCTTTCAGAAACACGTCTGTATGAGTTATCAGTAGCGGGGACAACAGCAAAGTTATGATGTAAACCAGTATCTCAGATCTGCCATGAAATGTTTCAGCTAAAAAGAAAACTTACAGTAGCTGGTGCAGATTTAGACACTCAAAAGCCCACTAGTGCTCCATGGTTATGAATAAATATGATCCATTTTTCACAACTGACAGCACTCATTAGAAAACCAAAATATTCATGTTTAAGATGGTATTGAGCAAAACATAACTGTTAAATAGCTAGTCTATATTTGAAATATGTTTACATGCCCATTAAAATTAGCATAGACTTCTTTTATTTAGTCCTTCTCAGAGATGTTCAGTTATATTTTCAAGGTTCTGCTATTTCTTAAGAGCATCAGCAAAGACATAGTATATTTTTGCTAAACAGATGTAATATTAAGAACTAGCATTAAATATGGAAATACGGAAATCACAGTAAGCACAAATCAACATTCACCAGTACATCCAGTGCCATACTGCCATTAGTGTTACAATACCACCTGTTTTTAAACACACCCATCATAGAATCATAGAATGGTTTGGGTTGGAAGGGACCTTAAAGACCATCTAGGAGCATAAAAGCCTCCCAGATCTATTTGTTAATTAACATATTAATACAGTACAAGTACCAAAAGAACAAACATTATTACATAAACTATCTCTTTCAGTATTACTTTAAAGACTTTTTTGCTTCTTCCAAAGTTTCTCCTGCTTCTAATGGCAGTGTCTTTCAAATGTATAAACTATTCCCACAAAGGCCTCTACAGAACTGGCAAATAACAACAGAGAGTATCTGAATGATTTTCAAATGCACTTAGAACATTACTATAATCACGGTATTATACAATTAAAGCAGTATTTACTTTTTTAGCTCTTTTGCAGTTGCACATTAACATTCCATGCAAAGTGTCAGATAATACAAATCTCAAGGTCAGATACCTGAGGATTTATTCAAGACAGAGACTTTTTCCACTGGCTTCCACTTCTAGTATAAGTCATAGCAAAAGGAATCAAAACACAAAACCAGAGGAAAAGTCAAGCCCAATAAATACAATGAGTTCATAATAAAGAATGTACGAAGCATCAATATTGCAGTTGTCCGATAAAATCTTCTGCTTACTACTTCATAAGAAGCCTTGATAGTTTTCTATTTTAATACAGAACTACATACCAATTATTTGATATTAACTATCTTAATAGCTCCTTCTTTTCTAGTTTTCTTAACACATCGGATTCCACAGTGTTAGAATAACTAAGATTGACATGAATGGGAAACCTTGATCCTATTTTCAGCTGTTTAAATAACACACCTCCAAAAAGGCTGATACTATAAAGTTTACTTTTCAGACTAAGACGGTGGAATCCCTGTTCAGCATTATCTGAAGAAACTCAAGAATTAAACATTCAGCTCCCACTGGAGGCTTCACTTCATTAGACTCCTTGAAAGATTCCAGCATCTGTGTTTTGGTTCTTTCACTCACTACATTTATACAATTACATAAATGCATCTTCTCCTGACCTTTTCAACCTAGGCTTCAAACTTTATTAGACAACTTGGTCTTCCAATAAAGGGTAATTACAAAAGAGACACAAAGGATAAATTTCCTAACAGTGTCTTTTTATCAATTTAAAAAGAAAAAAAACCCAACAAACAAAAAGCTCACAAACCAAAACCATATAAAAAAACTAAACCAACTTGTTTCCAAGCACACACCAACCTGCAACAAAATGGCAGTTTTATGTTGACTTTTCATCAGGTTGTTGATGGATTCAAAGAGTCTCCTCATAGATTCTTCAAATTCTGTTTGTTCTTTGCCTTCATATAATCTGTTGAGATACACCTTGGATTATCCTTTCAAAAGCAGAAAGTTTCATATTCCTAAATGTACCAGATTTAACATTACCTTAAAAATATATTTTATAAGCTGATCCAATATTATGTACATAGATATTTCACCAATGGGTTATATCTGCTATTCACTGTATTGTGTAGAAATTTTTCAGCTTGAACACAACATAAGCATTTTTAATTTTTTTTAAAGCCTCTAAAGAATGACATCTCCCTGATTTGAGCTTATTAAAAAAGTCATTTCACTTTCAAAGTGACTTATATGCAAAAAAAATTTAATTTTTTTTTCTACTACAAATTAGCTACTCTAGGATATTTTTCACATATTATCACTGTTTCCTTCTTCTGCTGTTATTGCCACTTTTTCAAAGAGCTAGTTTTACTGTCCCCATTAACCACTCTGCTTTTTGAAAAAAGTCTCTACTTGATGCTTGAAAATTAAAAAGTGTATTTAAATTAAGCTCACTCCACTATTTCTTCATTCCCTGTCCTAAAGTTTGAATCTTTTAGATTCTCTCTCCTGTATTGTTCATACTGGCTATTAATACTAAATACTGCTTACATAAACAGTAAAAAACACTGGTGACATTAGTTACCTGAAACAGCTGTCAGAAGTTAAGGAAAAACAAGCTAAGAAAAAAGCCAAGACAACAAGAGAAGCCTGAAATGCGTGTAGGATACTGTGAACTAAATGCTGCACCTCTGATGTACTGCCTTCTCTATCAGAAAAGAAAAATCCCAATTTTTAAAGTCATGTATTCCAGTGTCATGTGCTTTTCTTTTCATCTTGAAACTTAAGTCCTTAAGAGAACTAAAGGCAAATTAAGAGCTTTTGTCTACAGCAAGAGAAAAAAAAAAAATCAAAACTGCTATTCATACAGTGACTGGTAAGAAGCTTTGAGGAAAAGAAAACACTGAGAGCTACACTATTCAGGCCCATGGCCTCTGCACCGTTTAGGTGAACGCTTGTCAATGAGATTTAAGTCAGTTATTGGAAAGGAACCCCAAGATCCAAAACATTATCTGGAGAGGAAAAAAATTATATATACTTGTATACAACATACATGATGCACACTACTTAAGGTATGTACCTACTGAGGTGTGATAGCTGTATAAAAAATGCATACCAGAAAAAGTTGGATGTGAAACGCATCTTGAAAAAAATAAGTTTTAGTACAACCACACTTACATAGAAAAGTCATCTTATTTATTATCAAGCGGTATTTTAGGAGCTCGGTTTTTGGTTAAATGACTTAATTGTTTTTAACATACTGGAGATTGTGGCATGTGGGAGCTATTTAAAATTATTTTTCAATGGGAATGAAGTACATGTAAGTTGTAACAATGTCTCAGTCCAAGTGTTTATTGAAGTTACTCAGCTAATGCACTGATACAGCTTTTATTGACTATAGAACATTGCTGGAAAAGTACATGAAGTTTCTTAAACCTATTTTTTTATGCAAGTGGAAATTTGAAGCTTTCTTGACTAAACCTGTGGGGCAAGGAGGGAGGCAGAAGCATCACACAACATGTATTAAACATGCTTTTTAAAGTCACACCAGGACTAATTTAAGCCAGGTAGAATGATAATTCTATTTCCTGACTCATCATCTAGCTTCCATTTAGACACAATTTTCTGTGTTAAATTTCAATTATAATCACTTGTTCTGAAAGTAAATTTTAAAAGATGACTAATTATTTGCTTGGAAACAACTTCATTACGACAGTATACACGAATTTCACCACCAAAAACAACCTTAGGCCAATGAAAGGAGGAGAGCAAACATTTAATGTTTTCTGAGTCTGTATTATGTAAACGTTTGGCTTTACATAGTACATCTTATACACATGTAAATCATATAACATGAGTTACAATCATATATGACTTTTCTACAAAACATAGTCACTGAACAAACAGCTGCAAGACATAACTTTAGTTCAGCTGACTGGAGTAAAAAAAATTTTTGCTTTCATTACATCTCTATAGCTTCAACAGAATTGAATGAATGCAAATTAAAGTAGAACTTGGTTATCTTCAATGTATCTGCCTCACAACGAGATAAAAAGAAGTCTCCGATTTTATGTCTAGCATTAGAAGTCATTCTTTCCTACACAATTTTCACTTTGTTATGTCTCTTACCTTTCAACAAGGCATCTTAGTTTCTTAAGCAGCCCATCAAATTAATGAGAGAATGATCTAAAGATCTGTCTCAGCTCTATTAATTCAAAATATTTGTCTCCAAGAAGGCTAATCTCTGCCCTTAGAAGTGAAGTACTTTAATTGTAAATCCTAGCTTTTCTCATGGGAAGAAAATACATTAATCCATTTTTTTCCATATTTTCTTCTTTTTCATGACCAGTCTGACAATAGGAAATTGACTGCAAAAAGTTAGATCGCAACAGCTAAAGATGGATATAAAGTATCAGATGATACTGTTCACTGTTTGGTTATTTTTGCCAGAGGCTACCGTTTGCAAGAGCTATTACTGCCTATAATAATAATTGCCCAAGTGAATTTAGAGTTTCAGACCTCCAGTTAAGGCATTTATAGGGAAAACTAAAAGGACTAGATATGTCTAGCTAATCACTTGAATATGCAACATATCGCAATAACCTAGCTTACCACAGACTGTCCAACGTACACCTTTTGCTGCCAGCTAATACTAAGGATTAAAATGGAGACCTAAGTTCTCCCCGCAACAAAACCATGCCTTCTGACCTTCAACCATACAAGAAATTTTCCATAATCCTCTACACAATGCTTCCTTCCCAAAACTCTAAATGTCCCCTTTTGCCATGACACCTATTAAAAAAAATTAAAATAAAGCTTTTGAACTACTACCTGTATTCTATTCTCATGAGCACCATTGCCTTCCTTATACAGCTTTTCACTTTGTGTATCTGTATCCACCTATAAATAGTAAATTCCTAGACACAAGAATATTTCTAAGGGACTATCCACCAGCAGCAAATAACTTCTGAGTCTACTCCTACTTCAACCAAAATTTCATAATTTATCAAATATACTTGATTTTACAAAACTATACACCTACATGGATTTTTTGAAAAAACGGGCAGTGGAATAACAGAGAAAAATTGTATTAGAGCTCCCACTGAGCAAAAGACAGATAAAACAGAACACCTTTTTCTGTTGACTACCAACCACAACATCCAACCACTTGGTCCACCTATAGGCCCGAGTTCGCCACTGCATATCTTCTGCCACTGCATTCCTTCAGCCATGTAGCAGAGGGACAACAGAACAAGTGTTAGGGGGAAACCAGCTAAGGATAAATGGAAAAAGATTAAGCAGAAAAGAAGAGAGGAAACAGAGGATGTGGACAGGGTCTGTGGGATATGGTGAGAGTCCCTAAGGGCTAGGGGAGGAAGTGGGGGATACAGTTACCGTAGTGTAGTTTTTCTCCTTCCAGCTTTCACTACCTTCATTCTCCCCATCTCCCTTTTCCCTAAACCTGACCACTGCTTGTAAATATTATGCCTCATCTGTTTGGCTGAGTTACACATATCTAGTCCATTGAGCCTTCCCTATAAATTCCTTCACTGGAGATCTGAAACTCTAAATTCAGTTGGACAACGATTACTGAAAATTACATTGTTCTATGCACAGTCTGGGCTGCTGAACACCATGATCTCAAGGACAAGCATCCAGCTTCCAGCCATCTGTCACAACATTTGGCCATCCATTGGTCTTAGGTCAAGCCACCTAATGCAAAGAATAATCACCCTTTGAAATCGGCTGTATTACTAAATACATTTCTGGAACTTACACTGTGAATCAGAAAGCAGATTTTTGCAGATTCCCTCTCCAAAAAAATATCTCAGCAATGTCTGTACTTTAGGCCAGTTGCTAGCTTTATGTTTTATTCGTAAAAACAGAAAATACAGTTCTGTTCTGGAATCAATTTTTTCTGTTTCTCAGGTCTATTTCTATTTCTGATATTGGCCTGCTAGTTACATGGCAATAGCCTGGGTACTTACTGTGAAAATAATGTCCTTGATCTAACAATGAACTTGAAAACATATTCCAGTGCTTTCAGAGTTCTTAGGATAGGTTCGCATTGCTCCCCTCGGCTGGAGGTATCCAAGTAAGTCTTCAGAACAGTCATTAATTTCCTGAAGTTAAAAAACATTTTTAAAATAATCTTTTTTTTTAAATTAACTTCTCTAACTTGTTTGGCTACTCTAAATAAATGTTTATGCTTAGTCAAGCACGCACAACAAAATGTACTGCATATATTTTTTGCATTTTTGTTGCACAAATTCTATCAGTATAAACAAATGAGGAGCAAATTCTTAACTGTGCAAGCAAGAAAGCAATCTGAAATCTCAAAACAGCAGCATAACTTTACACAGTTCTGGAAGCACTTTTACAGAAATTTATAATATACATGCATAAGGTAACACAAAATGTTACTTCTGCCTACCTACATTAAGCAGTGATTAAACACCACTACATGCTCTAAATTAACTGCATGTAAATAGTACAATATTCTGGTACACAGCAATATCTGCCTGAAGTATTTATTTTATTTAAACACTTCCTTTCTTTGTATCCAAAGGCAATTTTTTCCTAAACACACAACCTGCTGAAAAAGCGCAAAAGCTCATCTAAAAATAAGGCCCTTAAGTTATAGTTTCATCTTAAATGATTAAAATAATATTAAAGATGTAATCTTGAACTTCAAGTAGCCATAAGAAGAACTAAAATAAGGGTGGTTGGGTTTTTTTCCTTACATCACTACAAAAATGGAAACCTACTATCCCCCACCCTAAACAAACAAAATCAACCAACCAACACAACAAAAACCAAACTAGCACTTGCATGTTGATGAAACTTAACAGTTCACCAACTGGACTGATGAAACATCAGTAAGTGATCACTATGATATTTGGAACATACTTGCATGCAAATAATAGCTCCAAGAACTGCTTGCTACTGCACAGAATATATATAGATATATATACACATGTCTGTCTGTCTCTCTCTCTCTCTCTGTGTGCGTAACTAATAGACACATGCTCAGCCCCGCTCCACTAGCCTAACTCCCATTTCAGGACCAAAATATCATGCTTTCAGCCTCTCAGCCTTCTGGGCACTACATCCATTGTGTGTTTCCATTTACTCCTTTTTATAGCTTCTCTGAATTCACAGCTTTGTACTGAGTTGGAACAAAATTTATCCAACTTGTATGCAGGGGCAGTTCACTCAACGTCCCTCAGCTGTCAATGTTAAGTCCCCTCAGAACTCTACAAAAGCTAGGTACAAATGGATAACTAAATAAGGAACTGAGTAAATACCTAACAGTTTGGCCAAAATACTGCATCATAATGTGATCATCATGTGTCTGGGACACAGTACCTCCTTCTTAACTACAAGTTAAGCCACATACAGCTATTTGTTTTTTCATAAATGATTCCTGAAACAGAGTACATCTTCCATGATGTGCATGGAACCAATGATGCTAAGAAAACTCCTGATTTGGGGAACAATCATAAACGGTATTTTGCCTCTGTCATTTTGATTAAATCATCAGAAACTCCCAGTCACGTAAGTCTTAGAAATATTTTAAGCAAATATGGCTGTCCTGAGAGGTTTTGTACCCAACCTTCTCTTCTTTCACAGTAACATAAAGCATTAAATTCCATGTGCTTATTACACATGGAGTGAAGGAGGATTAAAGAAGAGCATGTAGCTTGCACTTGAGCTTTCTGAGCCCAATAATACTAACTTCAACTTTCCTAGAATGTGAGAAAGGATTGATTGCGCACTACTGCCTTTCAACTCTAGCAAACTCATGTTCTAATGCATGATCTGTGTGACATTTCGTGTTGAGTTAGAATTGATGCAAATTCAGCACAGGACACTACAAGATATCCTCAACTATTCCAAACCTTCAGCTAAGGTCTTCCATCTATTATTCATATCCCAAATTAAAGTCCTGCTTCAATCTGCCATCCCATTAAGCTGCCAGAACAAGACTTCAGGTAGATGAAAAAAAATACATCTATCCTTTTATAGCACTTCCCCAAGATCAGCACTAAATGAAGATGTTATCTTTCTTCATAATTCAAAGCGATTTTATCCTACCATCACCTGCAAAAACCTTTTTTAAATAAAGTAGGAATCCAGTATTAATTTTACTGTATAACATTTCTCCATAGGTTTTATTCTCTTCTATGAATCCATGTCTTCCCATCTAGGCATTACCTGGAAGCTCCAGAAATAAATAAAAAAAAACCCAAAAATACACCAAAAGACTGTCCACCTGCCCACTGGCATGACCACGTGACAAATAAGATGACTCCAGTTCACAGCAGACTATGTAAAAAATACCAAAATTACAGTTCACTGCACTGAAACCCTCCTGGTGCAACATCAGACTGTGAACTGCATATGAAGACTTGACAGTTCCCCAACAATTTTTTGCCCCATGAGTTCGTTTGCTGTAAAAGAATATGTGGAAACCTACATAAATGGGTTAAGGACATTCTCAGTCCTCACTTAAGGCATTTCAGGTTAAGGCCAGGAATGCAAAGGGAGAAGCTTTACAGCAAAGTATCTTTTGACAAATTTGACAGGATACAGGTGAAGGGCTCAGACACAGCAAAATCCAGACAGGAGAAAATTAATGCCAAAGAATCATTCAACCCCAAATCAACTACTGTTTGTCAATTAACTCTACTTATAATCATAGGTCTCTCTCACAGGCAGGTTTGTTTCCAGATAAGCAAATGCTGTTTGCATCAAAACAAGTCATCACTAATTACATCAGGAAAGTCACAAACAGGATTTACTTTCTTTAATGTGATGGTGGAGGTTTAGAAAAAAGAGAAAGAAGAAGAGAAAACAAACTTACTTGTATGCCAATGTTGCACTAAAATGCTGTTGGATATACGCTTCCAGAACAGTGTTAAAATGTTGAAATTTACGGTCTGCAATGAGTCCTATGATATATATCTAAACAGACATGGACATAAAGAGCATTTTTCATAAAGTCACATTTTAAATTTAAATACTAGTCTTCTGAAATATTTTTGATAATCCACTATTTAAGAGTTTTTAAAGAAATTCACTTTTCAGTCAAATAGTAATATTCCACCTGTTCTGTAGAGATTTTAAGACTAATTCCCTGAAATAAACAACTTGATAGCTCATTCAAAATTATAGGGTTCTTTACTTTGACAAATAAAATCCTTCGGTGCTGATTCTTACCAGTGCATCAAAGACCAGGATGTCATACTCATTACTGTGGGAATGTTCCATCATGATGTTAAACAGGGCATCCAGCGTATCTTGGAGAAACTATAGAACAACATGAAATGACAAACTGGCAACCAATTCAACTCGAAAATTTCACAAGTCAGTTTTCAGGTAGCAGACTTGGTTTCTCTCAAGTTAGAATTTTAAAGGCCTTCACTGAAACATCACTTAAATTCAGAAAACATTTCCGAGGATTTAGGCTCTAGTTTCTTTAATTTTAAGAACCTACATCCTCAGGCACAGGAGCAATCAATAATACATGTTTAGCTCAAAGCTTATGGAAGAGCTAAGAACATTATACTAACAACATAACTATCTAAAACTGCATTCCTAGTTCCTTCGTGATACAGGTTAGTAGTTGCTATTTTCACATACACATGGTGATTAAAAACACACTTCATACTTCTGTGGGCTAATTCAAAACCCACTTTAAATCAAAGGAAAGTACCCCCGTGACTTGGGACCCAAACCTTTGGGTAAAAAAATCCTCTTTTTTTTTTTTAAGTCTTCCCTTCTTCTCTCCAGAGAGGCATCTAATGCTTATATTTAGAGTAACACAAATGTAATAGTGTCCGCCACTTTCCAAAATATTAACAGGTTTTTATTCATATTATACTCATTAAATTAACAAAGCACTTCATTAGGTACATAATACACTTTTTTTTTTTTAATATCAACATGTAAATTAATATTAAGAACTGTAAAGAAAGCAGTAGGAACTGTTTGTGATGTTTCAGATAGACAAAAGTAAACAGTTGAACAGAGATTGTAGAAAATATTTTACCATTACTGCCTTCATATCCTATCAAGTTTTTAAATAAAATTTTCTGTGCAAGCTCAAAATTAAAGTTTACCTGTGACATGTACGTAAGCATCTGACCAAAGCAGCAATGACTCCAAATAATATTCTTGGTATTGAATTCTCCATTCATGTACAAATTTTCCAGCAAAATAAAACAATAGAAAGCAGAAAAGGATCCTAATAAATTAATTACCAGTGAAAGCAGGCAGATTTGACTAGTTATCTTGCAAATCTCCACAGTTTAATAGTAGTCAATACCAGAGATGTTTGGGAGCAACATGTAGAAAAAAGATGGATAATACTATGAAAAATCCTGTCCAGGTGCTTGCTTCCTTGCTCCCTCTAATGAAGAGCTTTGCTCGTGTCTTTTGCAAACTATCACTAACAAAGGCATTACATTGAACAAGACTCGAAAGTATAACTGACAGGCAGCTTGAAGTTCCTATGTTTACGGTAACTGACCCTCTAGTTTCTTTTTCTTTTTGAAACTATTTAGCATTTTTTCTGCCATGATATGAAGGGACATGAAGAATAACTATTATTAAAAAAAAACCTATATAAAGATATACCTTCACAACTTCCTCTCCATCCACAATCTTCAGTTTTTCCAGGTTCTCCTGAAGCAGCTCAGGCTTCATACGCCACTTCAAGAGACCCAGTAAGCCCACTAATAGAAAATAAAGGGACAGGCATTAAAAAGTAAAATGTGATTTATCATTTGTGTAAACGTCTTCTTTCTAAAACTTATACCTGTTTAGAAGATACATACCATTCTGAGTTAACTTTGTAGAACAAACAAGAGTTGAAATATAAAATGCATCTCGTGAGCTTACTGAAAGCCCCCCCACAATACTTGAGTTCCTGACTATGGTTGCTCCTTTATTTTCTATGTGTTGACGTGTAGAAGGTAATGTCAAATAAGCACTAGCATCCTCCATTTTTTTACTGTCCCCCTGAAAAACAACATATCGTTTATTACATATTTCACACCACTGGATTTAAAATTAGACTTATTTTGTACTTTCTACAAAAGTAAACAAAAAGCTATGTTTCTATGGACTTAAACACATGCACTAAAGGATAAAGAATACCCAAGTCCCAGCGTGGCTTGTACAGGTAAGCCAAGAGTCAATGTTAGTCAGCAAGAAAGGCTGCAACGAACATGCAGAGAAAATACTACATTGAAGTTATAAAGGTATGTGTTTTAAGGCAGTAAGGAACTATGAGGGGTGACATCACTGGCAGAGTAAATGCAAGAGCCGATTTCTCATTAAAATGTCAATAGCTACGGAATACGACAGACTACCGAGCATCGCCTTGAAGACTGCACACAGGATATAGACAACACGGTTACGATCACTTAATACCTGGACCTTTAACATAAAAGGTCATAAGTACATTATAAGATTCTATTTTAAATTAGACAGTGTGCTGCACTAACTGACACAAATATCACGGAATTTATGCTTTTCAGTAGAATGAACAGTACAAAAACAGAGCCAACAGGTATTGTTCCCTCCTCTATTTCATCTAGTTGCATGCCACAACCCTCACAGATTTTTTTTGTCTCTCAGCTTTTGATTCATACCCCAGACAGGAAAGTAGTTTTTAGACAAAGACAATAAAAATCATACTCCTTGCTGCTTAGAGAAGATAATTTTTTCTTAACAAAACTACTCAAGAAAATTTCCCCAGTGAGTTTATGAGCTCTATCACTTAAAGCTACAACACCATTACAGATCTGACTCAATTGCAGACCCTTAATCTACAATTGTGCATAAACAAAGAGTTACAAAAACCATAATCTAGAATGATTTTCTAATGTTTCCGGTTTGTATCTGATCCAGTGACTGCAGGTGTGCAGTCTCTACTTCCTATCAAACAAGAAGTAAGGTTAAAAATTGACTATAAAGAGACCTAGACAGACAAAAGGCAAAATCCTTATCCAGCAAAACAGACAGCATTACTAACTTTTATGATTATATCAAGCTTGCCAAATAATTACTTCTCAATTTCTGGAACCAGAAGAGAATCTTGACTTCCTCTTTTTGAGACATGTTAGACAGACAATGGGGAAAAGACTTGAAGTTTTGATCCAAAAGTCTCTCAAAAAGATTCAATGCCTGAAGGCAGTGAAAATAAAGTACATTGTTTAAACTTTACAGTTTTCAAATTACTTATTTTGAGAGGCCAGATGTACTACTGTTTAAAACACAGCTTACAATTACCATTTTTCGTACTAGAACAGGCAAACATATGTCAGAAAAATCTGTCTATTTCTCCCAAACATAAGCTAGGTCAACTCTGTTTAGCATTTCTCATCTATGCTGTCACTTAAGGAAAAATTACCAGGTTGGTGTAGGAATGAATTAGATGGAATTTCATAACCAACATTAACCACACAGTCATACAACGTGATCATTATTTTCCTTCTGGTCTAAGTATTTACCAATGTTGCTATCAATGAAGAGAAGATAAATAACTATACATTGCCATTAATCTTTGTTGGACTACCTAAACAATTTGATTTAGTTGTATGCATCTCAATTGCCATTAATGTTATGGCGAACTAGTTTACTAAAAAGAGCACTAAGAAATACCTAAAGTAAAATTTCTTCTGTATTGGAAGTGATTTCTGGTTCTTAGTTCCTCCTAGACGCTATTCTCCAAGGGGGAGAAAAAAACATGCAACAAGAAACAAGTCTTGAAACATCTCTTCCCTGCTTCAGTGCACAAAGTCAAAAATGCTAGCTGTGTCCAATCAGGGCTAGCCAAAACTATTCTTCACATCCAAAATCAAATTCCTGAAACTTTCACTCTTGTACCTGAGTAACTACACAGAGCAGTTGCAAACAACCAATTCCCTACAATTACATTCCCTGATTATTCATGTGACAAAGATTCTAAATGAAGCAACACAACACTTTTCCCCTTCTTCAGCAAGAATAATGGTACACATCCAGGCAGTGAGCTTTAGCATAACTTCCTCTATACTACAGAAGACCAAAACCACAAACTTCAGTAAAAATAGTAGGAAGCATAACCATCTCTCGTTATGCTTAGATAACGTCTCTCTCTAATTAAAATTTAGAGCAATGTTTACTGACTATGGAACAAGTTACATCATTTTTTTGTTCAAACAAAAAACATAATATTTATCTTTGATAGAATAATAAAATTAATCTAGCCCTATAAAAATAAACAATGCAGTCAAAGACGACAGTGTGAAAAAAAGGTGTCTCATGGGGGAAAGGAAAAAAATTGATCCAATACCTTTAGGACTAACAGATCATGGATGCCATCTTGAAGAGTTGTTCCATCCTCCTTCATTAGTCTGATGTAGGCCATTGCAAAATTCTTTTCTCCTTTATCTTTAGCTGCAAAGCAAAATATTTTCAGTTGACTATCCATCAATGCATTAAAATTCACTAGAGTAAAAATTCCCTACTTACACTCTTGAGATGACCTGTGTCTGAACATGAAGCGCAGATGTATCCTTTGCATGTCTTCAATAGGGACTGCTACCTTTTGTAGAATCAGAAAGTAATCAATAGAGTTACGGGGGGCAGGGGCGGAAGGTGGTTTCACATGTAATGAGCTCCTATTTTAGAATAAATAAGTACCACTTCTGCTGGCTCCATAATGCCTTTCACAGACCATTTAAAACTATTGAGCCTGATCACAGTAGCAGAAGTGGTGGCTGATAAGCAATTACCTGTAACACTCTGCTCAAAGTCTAGCACCACTAAAGAAATGAAGCACTGAACCCAGTGAGTTAAAGCACACCGGTGCTTGTACATCAGAAAATAAGTATACTGCAATCTTATTACTTACCCTATTAAGCATATAGAATTATGCAACACCTCTGCACTACAAAAATTCCACGTTTCATATACATAAATTGATGAACAATTTAATGAACAGGTGAAAAAGGTATGAAAATTCTAGCAAAATAAATTAAGCGTATTTTTACGATTAAATTCAGTTTCAAAGCCTTGAGGAGAATCCCAGGAACTTGTGAGTGCTTTATTCTTAAAGTAGCATACCTGCTTACAACAAATATGCCACAAAAGAGGCCAACTACATAAGAAAAAGCACAAATTTTTATATTATCAAGTTTATAGTTCTAAAACTTTAAAGACTTGTACTCCTTTGTGTTCATTCACTACTTCCCTTTACAAATCTTACTGCATAACACTCCTTCACATTAACTACACTTTTCAAAAGGATCTACTGTCAACGATCCTGTATAAAAGTCTGAAATTCAGAATAATTTAAAAAAGAAACTAGTATACTAAGCAAAAAATAGAATGGGTCAATGTTTTCAAAACAACAAATAAGCTTCTGTTTCAACTCACACTTCCATTCCCTCCCTGTCCTGCCCGATCTCAGCAACACACCTTAGTGTAATAATTGCAGGCTTGTCATACATGGCAATATCATCTTCAAGAAAAATCATGCTTGCTAGCAAGCCTGAGACATGCTTTATAAGAACTACTTCTGGAAACTTCTGAGCATTTTCCAATCAAAGACATTAAAGCTAAACTAGATAATTATTGGTGTGTCTCTAAAGAAATCCAAGAGGTTTTTTCTCTCTAAAATCGTAATATTTGGGGTGGGGTGGGTTTTTGGGGGGTTGGGGGCTTTTTTTTTTTTTTAATCATGCAATTGAAGCTCCTCATCTCCATTGTTTCACCACAACAGAACAAATGCAATATTTCATTTCTGATGAGCCATATTAGGACATAAGGTTATCTAAGATGACCCCATTTGTTTTGCTAAACAAAGTCTTAACGTCATTTTCTAAGCCAAGTTCTAAGCCTCAGTAATCATCTCTCTCATAACTGATGTATAACTAAGGCTCCATCTTTCTAGCTGTATTCAGGCCCAAGTTATTTTTTAGCAAAAGCTGATGCTGTGCAACTTTTCTGTGTGAGGTACCAAGAAACGAAGAGGAAAAAAAGCAAGTGAAAAGTATCTACACCATACCTTTAATGTTTCCATCCAACGTGGCTGTTTGACCTGATAGTAAAGAACCGATCTATATTCACTCACGGGTTTGTCCCCCGCTCCCAAGCAAACAGCATTCTTACAAAAAGAAGGGAAGAAACAGTGCTTAGCGGCTCATTAATTTCCGTAAGTTTTTATGACTTGAGCAAAACCAACCAAACAAGCAAGGCAAACGAAAAAAGCCACCAAACGAGAGCCTCCCCCGGGAATCCCGCCCTTGGCTGCGGGCAGCAGCTTTACCTCAGCGCACCGCCGAGACCCGCGCGAGACCGACCGACAGCCGCCTGGCGCGAGCCCCCGCCCGCTTTAACCCCGCGAGGCCGCGCTCGCTGGGCTACGAAGCCATGGCGGCCGCAGCACCCTCGGCCAGGCCAGGCCAGGCCAGGCCAGGCGAGGCCAGCCCCAGGCTCGCCGGGGCTTCGCTTCCCGCCCTCAGCCGCGCAGCCACAGCGCCTCCATAGCGCCGGCCGGGTAAGTGCACAGGTCCGTGCCTCTGCGCCCTCATAAAACCACTACGGCGGCTGGGAGCAGCGTAGAGGGCGCAGCTGCTGCCTGTGAGGTACCGGGGCCCTGGCTGGGGTTGAACCACGACACCCGGGTAACAGGCCCCAGCACTTGGGCCAGGCTGCCCCCAAGGCCCTGCAGAACTCCAGCTTGGAGCCTTGGAGACACTCCATGAAAGCTACAGGTTCAGGACCAGCATATATCATGCAGCATGAAGACCTGTCTTGAACAAGCAGTTTTAGATTTGGATATGGCATCATTCAAAATTAAATAATAATGAAAGCACCAACAGAGAGGAAGCATTACTATCAAGATACTGCATTTTCCAAGCCTCTGAACATAAAGAAAATCAACATTTTCCATAATTATACTGGACCTACCCATAGATTGCATTTTACAGGGATTACACAGCAGGCTCTAAGAAGAGCTGGGTGATGAACATACGTAGACTTAATATCTTTTCTCAAACTGATGAACTTAAGTAACCAAGACATCATCTCAATTAGTAGAAGAAACATACAAAGTGAAAATAAGGTAGCTTCATTGTTCCATTTATTTCTCCATTTACTTTCAAATATTCTATTCCAGCCAAATCTCAGAAGTGTTTGGCTGCATACCAGAGGTGACTTCCAAACTAAACGTTGTAGAGGCACCAACAGTATGCCCTCCTGCATTTTTTCAACATTAGAATTTCCCATTCTCTAATACTATCAGAACTAATACAGATCCAACTTAAAGTTTTGATCAAGTTCAAAATTTGTTATAACCTAGGAATTCAGTTTGTTTAGTGAATCTGTGAAGAGACTTGGCCTACATCCGTCTTTCCTAGCTGATTATGATTGAGGATTGTACATGCAGAATAACTGCTAATGCTGATCATTGAAGAAGCAAGATCACTGACACCAGGCATCAGACATGAAACTGAAATGCATGAAAGAAGCAAACATTAAATTCTCTACTGAAGGCACAGACGAAACTAACCCTATATAGGCTACACTAACTACTGCAAAGGTGCAATTTTCCTGTTGAAACCCAGTGAATTTTAGAAGTCTGCTTCAAACACCAGGATGTCTTGTGACAAAAAGGGTGTGATGCTGATACCTGAAGATGATTTGTAAGGTCTAGTCAGAGTGATTTAACTGCGGAAAGGTATGTCTCATCTGCTTGAATGGAGATTTTTCAAGGTTTATGCACAAACTTGTTTGAATGTATTCTGTGACATTCACTTGGAACAAAAGGCCTTTTACTTGCAACAGTAAATCTAGTGCTAGCTCTTCAGCTGAAACTAGTTTGATACCTAAACAGAGCCAACCAGTTTCCTGTTTAGTGAACATATACCTGTTTTGATTCATGGATAATTAGAAACATTGAAATTAATATAAATTCATGGGTTTGAAAGTTTATTGGTATTCATGTATTTTTTGGAGGCTAAAAGGGAAAACCAGTTACTTTTGTTATTACTTGCATTCAACAGCATTTCGATTAACTCCTCAAAATTGTTGCTTAAACATGTCTAAGGCATATTACCCACGGAAGGCAGGTATGATTTGAAGATATATTTCAGATGACAGACAAAATGACAAATCCACTTTCTCCTAGTATTTGGAGAAATGCATCTGCAGAACTGAACATACATAATATTGGAATGCAAGATTTAATGCATTGCAATAGGTTAATTTATTTAAGGAATACTTTGGTATATGTATTTTAAGCATATTATTTGTGAATAGACAGAATAGAGCTTGCTGAAGTTAATTTCACAGCAGAGTTAACTTCTGTGCAGGCAAGTCATGGTTAGGTGTTTTCATATGCACAGGTAGTGTTTTGTAATCAGGGTTACAATTTGTTGTGCGGACCCTAAGCATTACAGGGCTTTAGGATTTTCTTCATTCAAGCTTTAAAGTTAAAATTTATGTCAAGCATTTAATGGTAGTTCATAAACATACTTCAGCAAGTCATGAACCACAATGAGTTACTCCATCTTTATTTTATTTCAAAAAGTGGCATTGTGATTTCACCCTCAGGATCGCAGTACTGATTTAGTGAACAGTATAAAGCTCAGAAAAGGAAAGGCCAAAAATCCCCCTGAATACTGAACTGGTGTTAAAAAGCCCTGAGGAAAATACAAAAATTCCTCAAAACAGAAATAGACAAACAAAAAGACACTGTAAATATTTATGCTGCATATGTGCAGTGTCCACACTCCTCTGTTGTCACTAATTTAGTTATTTGCCATGTACTTCATTCAAGGGACAATGACACAGTCTTCCTGGCACAAATCAAGGGTTTGTTATGTAGCAGAAATGGTACTTCTAACATTTTAATGTACAAATTGCATTCTTCTGGGAATTTCCAGAAGAAAAACCCTAGGGTAAGAATGCAGTAATTGTCAGAAACAGCATTTGTTCCTTGGCACAGCTAAACTAGGTCATTCAGTGTTATTTCTCGTTACAGTTTTATGCAAGACATTTATAGGACTTTAATAGATAGGTCACTTTAAACATCATAAAACTTATCAGTCACGAGATGTCACAAGATGACACAACTGAGGGAACTGCAAGTTTTTGCACAATGGTATTTTATAAAAATTTGAAGAAGTTTAAGGCTTACTTCTATAATGTAACTCATGTTTCTATGTCCATCATACAGAAAAAAAGAAAACTTACTGGCATCACTTTTCCTTCTTCATCACAGACACACATTATCACTTCCACATTTCTCTGAGTTGTTTTATTGTATTTGTCAAAATCTCCATACAGCAATGTAATATAAATGTCATTTCTTATGTCTCCTAAAAAAAGAAAGGTTAAAAAGATCAATGAAAATGCTGTGAGAGCATAGGGTTAACTGAACTTCACAAGTGTACCTCTTTTTCTGCAGTGAAACAGATTAAAATGTCTTATTTTCCACCTGAACTTAAATTTTCATCTGTTATTCTTAGCTAAGAAGATACTACGGTGTGATGTGAGACCGAACCAAATGGGAGTCCTCAAAGTGACTTGAAGTAATTCTCGTCCTGCACTGACACCTGCTGGTGAGGTGACCGATGATGCCATTACTGAATTTTCCCCAAATACACAGCTCTTTCTAGAGGGAGCTTCATACTTTAATTTTCTCCTGTGAACAAATTAATTACTTTTTAAAAGAAGTATCGAGATTTGAATTGAAGGGTTTGGGGGGCAGTTGTTTGTTTTTAAAAAAGGAGCACTGAAGACAGTGAGTGACTTCAACTGGAAAATATCTGACCATAAATTGAAAAAAAAAAAAAAAAATCAAGAGATTGTAAACTCATACGTTTATTATTATTAAAGGACAGTGACAAGTTACAATAAAAATAAGGTTAATTTAAAATTCAATTGAGCATCTGCCATAATCTACTTAGAAGACACGAAAGCTATGTGCAAGGAGCTGGGATTATCCCTCACTGTCTTGATTTTATTTTTTCTGTTTAAGTACTAGAAAATACTTTCCAAGGATTTCACTATTTTATATAAGCATCTTATATTGGAACAAAACTTACCATGAAGAGTGAATTCTAAAGAACATCTGAGTTACCCATTACAGAAGCAAATAAGGCTGCAGCTGATGCTCATTAACCTCGGGAATGAAAAAAATGCATTCCTATTACAGAACAAAGCACCTCCTACCTGGCATGATTATTTCAGGAAATCCTAGCTTTCTGGCTACAACTGTGGTTCTGTCTACAAGATGTGGATAGTCCTTCCTAGTTTGAATCACATCTCCAACAAGCATTTTCACAGTTACCCAGAGACCTATTAAGAGAGAAAAAAAAAGTTACATTTATGGCAAGGAAAAAAAAAAAATCTCTCTTCAGATGATTGCCTCTTCTACCCACCAAAACAGTGATAAGAATTCACTTCCCCCAATTCCTTTAGCTGAAAGGAAAAGCTCTATAATCCAAAACTCTAGCTGCTAATTTAAATAGCCTTCAAGATTCTGCAACAAACTCATGATTCTTCACTTCAGAGTTGACCCACCTCCACGGTGGTGCTACAGCCTTTCTCTGAAATGTAAACAATATAAAATGAAGTTCCACAAAAAGACCTTGTTACTTTACTAAAAAAAAATTTAAAAAAATCTACTTTACCTTGTCCACCACTGTCTCCTTTTGATGCAGTCACTTTGCTTAGGAGACTGTGTAAAAAGTCATTCTCTGCCACTACCCTGCAGGAGAAAAAACAATGTCTACTAGGACTTAAGTGCTAGATATATCAAACACCATTCAGAACATAGATGACAAACAGCCTCAGTCCTCTTTGCTGTACTTGACCTTATTATGATATGTTCTGTAATTTCATTATCTCTCACTTCGAGCTGCAGACCACTCACATTAAGCTTATGTGTACACTGAAGCAAAAAAGATTAAATTGACAACTTTAGGAACGGCATTTTGTGACAGACTGACAATGTGAAAGCTTATAATTTTGTAGGAATGCACAACGTGAATGCATTCACCAACATGCCAGTCCAGTGCACTTTCCCTGATAAACAGCCTGACAAACGAATGAATTTTTTTCAGCTACTTTTGAAATTAGAAACAAATTCTCACATAACAAATGTGTTGGATCAAGTTGTAAACAAGTGAAATAATAAACCAGTGTGTCATACTTGGGTCTTTCAGAATTAAATTTATTCTCCATAGTACATAGCAGCAGTGCTTTGTAGAATGCACAAACATGTTTCCAGTGAGTACTGGCATCTATGCATTTGATCTGCAAGTATGACATTTTTAGGCAGCTGGTCTGGCATTTCTTTTGAAGCCAGTTAATGTATGACAATTTAACTACTTTTTAACTGAAACCCAATTTTTACTCAGATTTTTCTCAAATTCAGAACAGAATCAAGCACATAAATTACTAGTTATCCATACTTGTAAAGCTTACTGTTGAGTATGCATGACTATTTAACTTGGGTTTTGTTAAATAGGACATGTTACCAGCTGTCTGAAGAAGCACGTCCATAGAAACATACATTCATTTAACATGCTATGTAACCTCTGTCAAGTCTTAAATGCCTTTTAAATTGATACTTAAAAAATTAGCACTATTATAAAATTATTAAAAGGAAAAAATATTTTTTCCTCAAAACATTTCAGATTGTTACAGCCAAAGAAATATAGAAACACTTATGTGCATATAAAGAAGATATCTATGACTATCTTACGGGTGAAAGGGAATGAAATGCTGCTTTTCTTCATCACTTTCAGCTTTTCCTTTTATGATCTCTGTAATATCCATAACTAGAAGAGTAAAAAAAAAAAATCAAGACATAACAGCATTGCAAAATATTTCTTATCTATGAATAATGTGCATTAATGTTCTTGTGCCTCAAGGTAAATACAGATTTTTTTACTAGCAAGCAGTGTAGCCTAATAGGGGCAGATTTGTGGGGCAGAACATTTAGTGCAAAGTCCACACTACAAACATGACACTATGTAAAGGGAGAATTACTGCAGACTAGTTTTGGTCTAATCCTGTGAATACAAGTATGAGTGTATTGGTGGTGCTCTGGGGACATAATCATTAGTTTTATTTCATCTGCAAGGAATTCTATTATTATACTCTGGTACTGTGCTTTGGTTTGCACTGCGTAGCAGTAAGTATGAATTATTAGGAAATTAAATTCAAAAGCACATTTCTGACCTGAACTAAAATGCTAATGTAGGTGAAGTCTTTATGGACTTAAAAAATTAAATATGGAAGATAGTTGCTATAGCTATATTGTATTCTGACAGGTCTTGGTAGAGATTCTACAGGCCGGGGTTGGCAAGTATCACTGGGGTCCTGCTTCAGATACAGCACAGGAGACATCAGTTACCTGCCACTCCAAAAGGCCGCCTTAGTCCTTGTGTGTATTTCTTCGAGTTACTGTCTTTGAGATCCATCCTTCCAACTCGGACTATTTGACAAACTAAATAAATTTTGTCTCTGCTAAGGTCTTTATTTCCAAGATCCTAAGACACAAACAAAAAAGAATTGAAACATTACTTGGGAAAGAACCAAGTTGTGAAATCTAAACAGGAGCTCCAGTAGTAAATTGAGCCTCACTAATCAACAGAAAAAAACAAAAACAAAAAACCACCAAACTAAGCCCACAGAAAGGATGAAAAACCCAACAGTTTAAAGTTTGAAGAAAGTATAAGGTAAGATAAATAGAGAAAACAGTAGTAATCAAGAGGTACAGCAGATAAAAAAAATATCAAGTCATCAGTAAATTTATGAGGCAGCAAATTGAAGAAAGGACACTGAAGCATTGTCACTGCCTTAAAGCACTCAATGATGGGTCATCTTGCTCTAAGATTACTTCTGCTTCCTTCTTCATCTTGCTCAATCTTCAGGAGTTCTGATAGTGACCACAGACAAGAGACAATCCAATTTGCAAATATGAAGTAAGGTAAACTGGAAAGCACTTACTGTGAACACTACTTTAAGATTGTTGAGCATATCAATTTCCTTTGGAAAGCCTCTACTCCCCCATCTCACCAAGTAGTTCTCACTGTTTTGAAGATAAATATCTTATTGTCATGTGATTTAGAAATTCTTCCCTTTCACAGTACATTAAAAACCACAGTACATAACAAAGGTTGCGTAACAGACAATAGTCTGTGGCGATTGTTTAAATCTAATACCAGACTACAAAGAGAAGAAGAATGCTATACAAAATACCATCAGTAAGTTTTGAAAAATAACTTGAACATAAAACAGAATAGCACCTTTTTTGGAGGAAACATTACCATCATCAGTCTGACAGGACTACTCAACAGAGTCTTAATCTCTCTTTGAATTTATAAGTTACTCCCATTTTGTCCCCCTTCCCCTGTTTCAGCACTTTACTCCAGGCACCACAACATTCCCCATCAAGAATAATCTCTTAACTTTTAAGTGGTCTCAGGCTTCTCCAAAATTCTGAAATGTTCAATCCAGGAATTACCTATCAAAATATTTGGGATCCCTTACCCTAGAATTCTTTAGTAGACGCCAATGACTAGATCTGTCCACATATCCCTTTCCTTTTTGTTTTCTTCCTTTTATTGATATATTCTCTGCATTACTAACATGTTGGCAACTATTTTACTTCATCTTGGCTACCTCCTTTTGCTACTCACTCTTTTGCAGTAAAAAAAGAAAGCTTACCTTATAATTGTTAATTTCTGTGGATCGTATAGTGACATAAAGAGTTCTGCATCTTCTCCAATTCGGCAAACAAAATTCCGAACAAAGACATATAGGCTGTGGGTGGGGGATGAAGACATTCGGGAGTACGATGCATAATCTGGTTGATCCTTTGACTGCTCAGGAGGAGGAAAATCATTAGCTAAATCCATGAATTAAAATTGTGGGATACTACAAGCAGTTTCAATTTTTATCGTATGTAACAGTTAATCTTGAAAAGTCATAGAAAAATTGGATAAAAGTACTTGTTTCCAGCAAATAAGCATTGCCCTGTATATTCCTCTGGAAGACATTGCTTGATAAAGCAGACATGACTAGCAAGTACGTTTCTGACCCTCCGCAATGCTTCACCAGTGTATTAACACCCTTTTCTACTATGAAGCTAGAAAGTTAGCAGGCTAGAAGGTGCAGAAGTGACATAAGTATGGAAGATCCCACCTTCCTCTCCAGAGCCTTCACTGTATGCAAGGAGATAAAAAGCTCAGACTGGGTTCTTCAAAACGCTGCACCCAGACTAGGGAGCTGCCTCCGTGTGCAAATAATGAAAAAGCTGATGACAGAGATGCCTTAAGTCCATCTTTTGCAGTACTTAGGGAACTTACTCAGTAGGGTAAGAACTGCCTTTATATGGGATTCTAAGCACATTATCCTTTCCAGGGAGGTGTCTCCTTTTAGAAATGGAACAGGGATTACTTTTTTAAATTAATATTTCTAAGGAACACAATAGTTAAGCTGTTTCTCCTCCCTTCTCCTCCAGAAACTGTCCTTTCTTGAAAAAAACTTACATTTACCGTTATTCAGGAGAAAAGAGCCAGGTTAAGTTTCCCTCCTGTATACGAATGTATTCAAAACCTTACCTCCCAAGAAAATCAGGCTGCTTTCAGTGAAACTGTTCTGAAGTCCTTTACTAAAATTTTGGTAAAAGACTGTGCCTAAAAGATTTGACAATGGTTTTGCCATGCTGTAAGAACTTAAACCCCTTTAGGAGAAAAGGGCAGAGAGTTGGACTCGATGATCCTTATGGGTCCCTTCCAACTTGAGATATTCTATGATTCTATGACTTCCATATCTTAGGCCAGTTCTTCAGCCACTGGGCAATTATATAGAGGGTGAAACATTATCACCACTTTTAAATAGAAGAGGAAGTATCAAGCTGTCACTACATAGGCAAGCCTACAAGTCTGAAAGAAATTATTTTTGAACACAGTAAGATAGAGCAGAAGGCCTACTATCCACATCGTAATGGGGTTTCAGTATGCTAGGAACTCTAGCAAAACAAAATACACCTCTTTGAAGAGGAGGCAAATAACACATTCTGAGATCAGGACACAGCTGAGCAGGTTCACTGACTCAAAAATAGGCTCCTAATTTCTACCTACATCCCATTTTAACCACCTAGAAAGAGCTACTTACCATTTGATGGCCTAAAGCTCTTTTTATCCATTGTTTGGCTCTATTTTTAAAACAAGTCAACACAGTCTACTGCAAACTACCAAGTTTAATTTTCCTTATATTGTCAGTTAATTACATTTTTATGTCTGGGAAGCAAGATTTATTTAGTGACACTGAGGAGAACAACTCATAAGGTGTTTTCCAGTGATTTATGGGCATTATTGAAGTGTCATGACAGCCCAACTTTTTTTTGTCACGTGTTTTACTTGCTTTATTACTGTTTATTTTCTAATGAATAAAATAACCCAAATATCTTACAAGTCCCTGAACAGATTTAATATAGAAAAAGGTCAAGGAAGTGTAGTCACCTGCTTTGCATTTTAAAAGATTAAATCTATGCATTCATCAGCTTTGCTTATGCATACTAACTTCTGGTGTCCAGAAGATTACGCTGAGTTCACCCGAGTTCCTCTTTAGTGAGCTTAAATTCTTCAACGCCATCAGACTAACCAACAAGCAGCAACACATAGCAAACAACTAGTGGTTTCACAAGATCTTCTAAAAAAGACTTTTGGTTAGTCATAGCTTGCAGCTGGAACTCCAAGTATGCAACTATTCACTATGCAAATCAGCATACTGAGTAGCCCACAGATGGAATGAGGAGACATATTTCTATTTAGGAATCCAAGAATGGATTTAGAACCAGCTTTAGACACAGGCTTTCAGCCTAGCCCACAGCCTGAATCCAGTGCACAAATGCAACTAACTCAATTTGAGGCTTAGCCATACTTACAGCACATGAATGTGAATCTACTCTTAGTTCAGTTAGAGGCAAAAGTTTCCACCAGCTTTTATGGTAGAAGGTTACATCCTTCAACCCTTGTACTGGTTTTTCATTTTTATTTTAGCAAAGGCAGCATTAAGTTTGGCCAGTCATTCCTACCATTTCCTCCTTAATTCGCTCAGTGATTTTGTTAGTTGCTTCTTCGTGTGCATGAAACAGGCTGATGACACTGGTTTTGTCTGGATCCAAGATATTTCCATCTTCATCTCTAACTATTAGATCTAGCTCAAGTATCCTGTGAAAATACAAGTTGCATAATGGCAAGGTTATTTCCTTCTATAAAAATAAAGCTTAGAAATCTAATGCACAAGGAGCTGCTTCAAGTTTTAAAGCAATAAAGTAAGTTTAAATACATGCAACAGTACTTGAAGAAAAATTTAACTAAACTCCACGATTTTCTTTTCAAGCTGTTGTACAGTATTTATCCATTTTCGGAATTTATAGTAATGTCACCAAAGCATTTAAATGCCTATCACTAATATGGATTCACCATGTTCAATGACTTCAAGCAGTCTTCATCTCTTTTGCTTTTTAACATATAACCTTTGTAGTCAAGATGCGTAGGTTTTTCCTGTTACCTTCTGCTTTTATGTTGCTCTCTTACTCTCCCAGTCCCGTTACTTAACTAACTACTATGCTCTGTTCTCCTTTGCTTTCATACTAATCATACCTTTTTTCCTTCCGCTCTTTTTTTTCTCCCCTCAACATTCAAAACTCCAGTCTTACCTCCATACATCCTATGTATTCTTGCCCACAATGTCATGGTGTCACCTCAGCCAAGAGATACCCTTTCTTGCCTATCCAGGATCTCACTCCTCCATCCCTCTCTAAAATTGGTCAGCTTCGTGCCGAACTGTACCTTTCACAATTTGTAAAGTGTACTGGCTGCCCTTCTGTCACTGTTAATGTTGTTTGAAGCAGTCTGTATCAGACTGCAAGCCATCTTCATCACCTTACATGATTATCCACCTCTCCTGATTTGGTGTTCAATGTACCCTCCAATGATGACCCACTCAGCCTCCATTGTCATTCCCCTTTATTCCTTCTCCACACTTTTGCAAGTTTCCTTCACACATCACAACTCAACCCCACACTTTCAGGCACTTACAAATACTATCCAACTTGCACTTTTCCTCTATACAATCCCAAACCACTTTAAACATGCCCTCCACCCCTGCTCCTCTAAAGGAAGAGGCTTACTGTCTCATAGCTTGGAAAGAAGAAAAGAGTGTGAAAACAAAAGTCTGAAAGCAAAGAAAGGTTAGTGTTGTCTTAATCAGAGCTAGGCTTCTTTGATTGGAGCGTTTAAAAGTAAAATCTGTCTTGGAGTGACCATTCAGCTCCGCATAGTGTAGCAGGATACGTGTATTCCCATAGTATGTTCTGTAAGAATACAATTTATCAGAAATCTGTGCATCCAAATCACAGTGAACAAGTTAAGAGTTTCGTAACATCTCATGGTCATGGTTTATGTCTAGCCACAGGTAACTGAAGACTTTCAGCTGCATATAGGCCTTCAGGCCACAATAACCACAGTCACTTGCAATAGCTGAATACAGTTTATAAACAGATTCCAATGCCTATAAAGCCAATACCATGAAGATTTGCTTACTGAGCTCTCTCTCCCCCTTTATCAGATGGTGGAACACCACTTGACCCCACATAACCCCATTTTTGCCAAAAATTTGTTGTGTTGTAGTGACTTTTCATTAGCATGAAGCAGACAAGGCGTTTTGTCAAATAACTATTCTATCCCTGGTAGTTTCACTTCTATTAGCAGAACCAGAGTTCTGCCTGGAAATTCCCTAGTAAATTGGGGGGGGGGGGGGGGGGGGGGGGCAGAGTCAGGCAGGGTAGGATGGTGGTGTGGTGCCTTTAGCAAAGGCTGTGTACACTTCAGACTTTTCAGACTTTTGCTATTCATCCACCACAGTAAGGTCTCTCAGCACCACTTTTGAAGTGGTAGCGTAACACTACTAGAGGTAGGCTGTGTTTGTGAAGGATGGACAAGTTTTGGGTCCCGAGTACACTGATGTTATATGTATCTAAAGGCCAGTTATCTGACCTTGAATCTTGACGACTGACAAGCTCATATATGTATAATTTACAAATGAATTAATATTTCGAAAAAGGGATTTGCTATGAGAAGCCTCAACATGGTATCTACTATTATCACAGGAATAACAGAGAAGTTCGAAAAGGAAGATTAAATATGCCTACATCTCACATTAATGAGTTACAAAACTGCAAACAGAAGAACTTTATCATCATCTCTGTTCTAGCTAGGTGCTATAAAATAAATCATGCTTTCCAGAAGCAACATAGGCCACTTACTTGTTACCATAGTCAACTTTGGAAGTGACTTTCTGTTTGAGTTCTTTGAGCTCATCTTTTGGCAAAGTCCCGGACAGAAGCTGTGACCGCCACTCCATTAAGTCATACATCATAGACTGCACCTGCTGGAACCGCTCTTTCTTATTTGTCTAAGATATAAAAGAAAACAATAGGTTTCAAGCTTCAAGTTGAAGTGAAACATTGGTCTTGACAATTAAAGGACGTGTCATTTAATGCTAAATGATTGCAGGAGCAAGAATTAGGCCAAGTACTGAGCCTGGCTTCCTTCCTTCTCTCATCCCACAAATTGTTAAGGACAGGATCTCCCGTGTGACCATAAAGAAATGACATGAAGTTTAAGCAGTTTGTATGGGGATAGGGAATTACGTTATTTTTGTTTTATTTAATTGTGCTGTTTTAAAATTCGTTAACTAAGTCCCATCAAGAGAAAACATTATAGAAGCAATTTACTTCTGTATGAGATACTGATAAGAGCATGCTGGGAACAACATTTGATTGTGGTATTAACACGTTTAAGAGAAAAGTGAGACAATGCACAGAAGTCCCTAAAACAGTTCCAGGTGTCATTCACTGAAGCAAGAAAAGTTTTAATTGTTGACTTTAACAAGACGACAACTAAGAAGTGACATGTTTCAGAAGATATATTAATGAGAAAAAACTACACCATATTCAAGATTTCTTTGCCGCAACAGAGAAAAAGCAAAATCCAATGGCTGGGATCCTGGAGCAGTCAGTGCAAGTTGTTGAAACAGGTTATCCATTAGAAGAGACTACTCGGGCACCAGAGAATTCACCATCTTGTGATGTTTTTCCAGTCAACACTTTAACCTAAGTCCGACGGCCAAAAATTCATAAACAAGTCACTAGACTCAGTAGGGATTCATGTAGGGTTACAACATGCAAAATACCTATGATTATGCAAGTGTAAAAATTAGCCTTCTATTCTTCAAATTTTCTCTCTCAGATAGTAGTCCAAGGATAGGTATAATATTATAAGAAAGGTTTGGTCTCTGTATAAAGGATAGTTGAGGCCTGCAAAAATATTTCAGGTCTAATTAAAATAAAAAGATAATTTTAAAAAATCATGAATCACCTAGACAGTTCTGTACTACACTGTGGGCATTACAAACATATACAAAAGACCACCATGACTACAGGTTGCTTTCTTACCAGGAACACAGATGCTGATGCAGTGGCCATTTTAACTAATACCTCCAAATTCATTGCACTTTTATGTATTGGTAAAAGTGCTCACAGGAAGAAAAAAAGTTTTCCCCAAGATGGAAAAAAATATGTTTTTCTTTAAGAAATGTAAAATGAAGATATTGAAAGTAAAAAGACTGACTTCTTGAAGTTGCCAATTGTTAATAGCTACATGCTCCCAGTAACCCTTGAACAACTTTTGTTGTAGCATCCCAAGAACATGGTGAAACTTTTTCAAATGCATCTTATGTTCGATACTCCTATCTTGAAACTTGTCAACTCTATAAAGAAAAATTATGAAAAATTTATCATGTACAGGATACTCAAGGTTGAAACTAAAGGCATGAAGTTACACCACTCCTCAGCAGTAAGTCAGCCTTCTAATTTAAAGCCATTGAAGAAAATGGTAATCATCTAAGCAGTAAAGAAGTAATTTCTTAAATCCCCCCAGATCCTGCCCCGCATTTAAGAAAAGACACTAATTTGAACAAGGCCTCAATATGCATAAATAGGACTAATTAGCAGGCCACACATGGCATGCAAAAATGTCATACCACATAGAGCTGTTTCCAGATGCTTCCCCATTCCCAGAGAGTAGTGGTAACTTCTTGAACTAAAGGAATTTCAGCAGGTATTGTATTTTCCGTATGTCTAGGAAAGAAGAAAATCAAACACAATGAAAGTGAAAAAGAGTATCTGAGTTTCATGGGTTTATATTATAGTTACTGTGTTTAAGGCATAGAAATGCCTTAAAACTCATTCTTTAGCAGACAAGATCCTTAATGTAATAAAACAGTTAAATTCAATACCTTTTCTTTTCAACAGTAACTTCCTTGATGTGGATGAAAGATTTAGGAAATATTCCCTGTTGAAGGAGGGGAAAAAAAAAATACAATCCACTCTTATTCTCCAAGAACATTTAAGTAACAAATGAGAGCTTCCTAAAACCCACTTCTATATTTTCTTCATAAAACTATGACTATGAACATAAACTGTAATCTCCAAATTAACTGCTGCCTATCTAGTTTTCTGTCCAGCTAGATGCATTTCTGTTTGACAGACAAATAATAGATGTTTTGTCATATCCTTTTCTGCAAATATAGAATGCATAGAGTTACATTTCTTCACAAGAAGAACGTAAGAAACAACAGGTAGAAGTCTGGAGAAAA
The DNA here is from genome assembly GCF_018139145.2 of Gymnogyps californianus. NCBI lineage: Eukaryota > Metazoa > Chordata > Aves > Accipitriformes > Cathartidae > Gymnogyps > Gymnogyps californianus. The sequence continues at coordinate 4,126,949 of NC_059484.1, forward strand.
CGATTATGCATAATTACCACAAATAATTATTCATTCCTCTGTCTTTTAGGATGTGCAGTCATTAAGCAATGAAGTGAAATAGTAAATCAAGCACCTAATACTTCCAAAAGGAAACTAAAATATTTTACTATCACATACAGTTTGAAAACAGACACAAATTAGTTGCTCTAGAGTTAATGCAAGTTATTGCTAATACCTACAAGCCATTGAATACAAAATAAGAAAAATGAGAAATAGACAACTTAAGACTGTTCTGATTTTTTTCTGATGGCATATTTGCTGCCAACAACTGTCCCTCTGCTCCCCAGATATCCCTTTTGAAGTGGCTGTGAAGATTTTATACATCCTTTTTCCAGGCTACAGAGAAGCAACTTCCAAACATTTTTACTATAATATAGGCATGAGTCTCTAACTCCAAATGCCTTCGCATTGCTGCTCCCTAAAAAAATCTGATACTAAGAGCAAGTTTGAAAAAATGCTTTTCTTCTAGAAAAGTGCATTTCAAACTAAAAAGTAGTTTTCTTGCTACCTAACTCAGGAGTTGTCATACCCAGGGTAAAAACTATTCATTTGTGGCTTTCCATCTTTAGGTATAAGAATACTGACTTTTTTTTATTAATATGATTTTTGTACATTAGAGATCTATTTAAGAATTTAAGCCTGATGGGAGTTGTTGAGGTTGAATGTAGCCTAAAGAATCCTTAGAAAAAAGTGCAGAAACAGACACATCTAGCAGTAAATTAACTCAAAAAGTTATTTCAAATGTCTTCATCAGTCTGTTAACCTGGAGGCACAGTAATTTTTTTCTTCATTGATCTGCTTCTCCCAGTCCTCACTTCTAATATTTACCAACATTGTCCAGGACAAATGCTGATCATTTTATTCATCTTGAAAGGAAAGCGAATGGAAATAGCTGACATCAGAGATCAGAATACGACTATCTGATAAGAGGTACTAAAAAACCCACTTCAGGAGTTGATTTCTTAAAAATAGTCTCATAGGAATGAATAGCATGATCTTACCTCTGATCCTTTATGTCTTACTAGATAACCCTTGTACCAATCTAAAAGGAAGAAAGAGTGCACTTAGTATGACAGAATATATGCATAAAAAAACATATAATAAAGTCATGGGTTTTATTTCATGTAAGAACTATCTAGCATAGGATGTTTAAAAATTAATAGTTACTTCAAAAATACATAGATGAAAGTGAATATCAGGAAGCATATTTAGCATGACTTGCACATTAGCAAGTATGATTATATGGTCTACTTTCAAGTCTTGCATAGTAAGTACAGATAATCTTACACAGAATTTAATACCCCCACACTCACATAAAAAAGGTAGGATAAGCTGTTTTGTAACATAATATATTCACACACACATATATCTCTCTCAACCAAGATCACTCATGATACTGGATAACCCATGAAGCTCTTCCAATTATGTTCTAGGTAAAGTATTAATCCAATATAGGACATGGTTGTTATATATTCATCTTCCTTGAAAGTAAGCAGAGTAAGCCATCTTTCTGCCATGAGGATTTACAGCTTTTGGACCCAACTTGAATAAGCAGCTTCCTAGTGTAAAGTTCAAATTAGAACCTCAAGAAAATGAAGGGCTTCTGCTCCATTCATAACTAGAAACCCCTTCTGAAAGAAAAGAGTGCAGTATTGCAGTAGTGGCAATTAAAATACTAATTCAGACTTTGTTCCATCTATGCCTCAGTTAAGTCACAATAAACTTCTACAAAGAACATAAAATGAAGAGTTCAACCCTACTAAATTACAGCAGAAACCACGTCCACTGTGCACACATTCCATCGTGAAACATTACCTGCACAGCAACAGTATTCAACTCTGTTGAATACTTCTATTTCACCCCAAAGAATGCATTTTTTGACTAAAAGTGTACATTTTCTGACTATAGTTTCACAAACAGATATGATCTCCTCCCTACCACCTTTTCTCTCTCACCATTTCTAACGCAGCACAGGTATTTCAGCCATGCAACAAAAGCATAAAAAAAAATCCCAGACCCCAAACAGTACTGTGAAAAAGGCAATGTTAAAAGTCACAGGAGAATCACTGACCTCAAAGAAAGACTCAGGACAGGGTTTTTTTCAGGTTTTTCAGCACTGGGATTTTTTTCCAGTATCTTCTCAACAACAGAATTCCAACTTCTAAAACTGAATTATTTGCACATAGTCTCCAATTTACAAGCAAATATGTATAATCTATTTCATCCCATTTGCTGTGACTGCACATGTATGTTCTGTGCATATATTTTGTGCATGCAAAACAAACTAAAATAGCACGTAAAATGAGTGCAGAAAAAAACCTGTTACTGTTGGTTACTCTTCAGCCGCAGCTGGCAGCATATTTTTAAGATACCTGATAAAAGATGAACTTCCTCACTTGCACAATACGAAAGATTCCACTTCTTCATTGACAAAACGTATTTCATAAAGCAAGCTATGACATAACGTGTTAAGGGCAGAAGATTCAGAAAAGACTTTTAAATAAAAACTAGCCCCATAAGATCACCACTCAGCTTTCTAGGCTGGGCTGATGACCTGACAACAAATGTACCACAGGAGTCAAACCTGAAATGCTTTTTCTGCAATTAACAGAGACAATATAGGGATGAGGAGGTTTCTGGTTTGCCAATGTATTTTTTCTTAGCCAAAGCGTTTAGAATGGAGGCTTAAAGAATTATGAAGACCTTTCATTTTTTAGGAGAGGACATGAATCATTACTCATGACTTCGAGAGATGCATCTATTGACTAATAGTCTAATGAGTGACATCAATATTTTCACTGATGCTTCGAGATATCGAATTTCTCTTACAAATAGAAGAAGGAAAAAAATATGCTTCTGTGCTCCAAAACATTGGAGGTATGGTTTCTCAGGCACTCTTCTCTCAAATACTTTGTTGTTTCCATGCAAAACCACCTAGAGCTCTATGAAGTGGAATGGTCTGGGCTCAAACAGCTTCAGATTCTTTGCAGCCTTATGATCACAACATAAAATGTCTTTCAACACTGAGCTGTCTCTATAACTGCATAATGCAGCAGTTGGCCTTTCTCTTTAACATAGCTACAGTTAATAAGACACAAGTGACAGACAGTGGAAGTCGGTTGAAGAAGATAATTTTACAATACATTTTGCAAATCTTGAAGCACTTTACAGGTTTTTTTAAACTCTTACCTGGTCGAGAGCATCACTGCAGATTGAAAATGTTACTATTACAATGACATTTGCAGATACCTAACTGTTGAGTTAGTAATAGTAATTGCATCCTTGTTGCTTTATACAAATAAAAACTTTAGTAGTTCTGGCAGACTTGGGAGAGAATTCAGTCAGATTGTGAAGGTACAGATCAAATCAATATGGAGGAATACGCTATCACTACAGTACTGACAATTAATTCAACTTCATAAATGTACAAAATGTTATGTTTGCTTATTCTTCTGCTACTTGTATTTATTTTATGCTTATGCCAGTTGTTCAGATATCTCCACATACTGACTACGTAAGTTTGGATCAGCATATTGACTATCTGTCATGCATGACTTGACTTGGATGTCTGCTGTTAGCATGTTCCGTAAGTTGGTTTTCAGAAATGTTTTTACCATGCTGACCTACAGACTACTTTAACATACTAGAATTCCATATTATACTGTAGGATGACTAGGGTGCTGAATATCTCCTAGCAACAAATATTTTGTTTAGAGGCAAAAATGTACTCCATTAAAAATTCAATCAAATCTAATGTAACTTTTATCAGGTATATTACAAGCTGGCATGAACTTCACAAACTCTACATTCACCTTGATGACTTCCTCATTTGGTAATGGCTTCCCAAACAAACCACACGTACTGTAAGATTTCTGATTTTGGCTCTCCAAAAATGAATAGGTTCTTCCTCAAAATAGAACACCACCAATACAAATAAGAGCATTAGACAACTACTTAACATAACACGGGGAATTGCTGTGAAGTAAAAGGATTAATTTATTCACACAGAGAAACCTATAGCCGAAGGCAACTGACTTACCTTCACAGGACTCCAAGATATGGACCACATCACCAATCTGTAGAGGTAGTTGTGGTATTCCTGTGCCTTTGAAATTGTATATAGCTGAAAAATTAAAGGACAAGACCACTGTTTTTCAATACAGCCATACACTACAGTTAAACTGAAAAACACACATGGTTATTAAGATTCTGATACTAGGATAAATACACTAGAATAAACAAACAGAACCATAATTCTATCAAGAAGCTTCATCTGTTACCATTACTTAATCTCTTTTCTTGTGAAAATGCAAAGGTGTTGAAAATGGCCAGTGCTGAAAACAAAACACCCCAGCATATGTATGAAAACAAGCTATTCATAGCAACTGCTCTGCACAGGATTTAAGAGCACTCATTTAGATGCAGGTCTTCAATATATACATGTTGATTGTGCTGGAGAATTGTTAGTCTACTGGTCTGACTAAGAATTTAAGTGCACAGTTTACAGAAATTTATGGAGACGCTAGTGAGAAGGGGCAGAGACGCATATGAAAACTGAATTTACTGAATTCTTTCCTGGGTTTAGATGTTTCATCTTAACATGAAACTGTGTTTTATATGGAAACAGTAGAAAGTTTCATAATTTTCTGTATTTAATCACTCTGAAAAGAACACAGGAGCAGCGGATTTTAAAAGTGTTCTAATCAGAAGCTTATCTATATGTGGTTAAGAAACAGCTAAGTTTCAGACAGAATTCAAGAAAATAAGCTTCTTCACTAGTTCTTACATTCTAGGGCTACAGGATGTGGGCTGCTATGGTAAGCATTTGTTTCTGTATATTTTTTCTTCATGGGCTTGGTTATAGACTTTTACAATAGCATTACAGAGTAGAAGTGGTTATTGAAGCTAGTATCACACAGGGAAACTGACTAAAATACGTAAGCCTGAAACCACAATTAAACTGTACAAGTAGGAACAGTATGCTAGCTCCTAACCATGACCTCTGTTGTGCAGTGAAGATATCAGTCAGCAGGGTTTTCTTCCTTTTCTCATGACAGTGTCCCAATCCATCCAGACATACAGAGCATCCAAACTTGCAGTATTTTGGACTAGGGGAAAACTGATCTAGAAAGCTGAACCTACCTTCAGTATATTCCTGCATTCCTTTTGCTCCCCCCTCCAGGCTTCAAAAGCAGGATATTCATTTCTGCTAGGCCAAAATGTATACTAATAACACATTTTACTTAAGGTTTTTACTTAAAATTATGTTTAAAGTCTCAAATTAAATTGCCTTTAATGAAAATGCCTAAGGTAGGAGTGTAGAGCTAAATAGATTGATCCTCTTACTTTTTCAAGTGTTCCATTAATTGTGTTTCTTGTTTCTTTTGCCATCATTATATTCATTATATTTCTGGAACAGGAATTAGAAGGAATTTCAGATTTAATTAAGAGGCTTATTGGACCAAAAATAAGTTCTTGTTTTTGTTGACATGAAGAGGCCTTCCCACCAGTTCCTCCTCCTGGTTGGGTAGAGCAGGGCTTGAATCATTAAACATAAAGGGGGAGAAAAAAGAAAAAAACCACAACTTTGAAGTGAAGCTCTGCTGTCCAGATTCAGCCACGAGAATCTTGAAGATACTTCCTCATTGATCCTCAGAGAACTGCCTTAGCTCAACAAAAAATTGAATTTAAGTAGTAGATACGTATAGTAGATGTGTAGTTATGTTCTGACTGGCTTCCTTTCATTAGTCTTGACACAGATTTCAAGAAATGGAAGGTGGCAAACAACCCTCCTAAGTTATCATGACAATTAAAGAGATGTTTCCATTGGAGTGTTGGGGGGGGGGGGGGGCGCTCTTACTGTTTTCCTGAAATGTCCATACAGAATAAGATTACCATTGACCAGCATATACTTCATATTTCAAAATAGGCACTGCTCTACTTACAGTTGTATTTCTCTCAAAATACAGATGCAAATTACTGAGTCGTGTATTCACATTGCATATTGAGTTTGCTCTCAAAAACTTCATTGAACAGCAATTAATATATCGACAAGTGCAGTAACAAACTGACAAAGGAAGTGGCTACATCAGCTAAGAATTTCTAAATGAGTAAGTGGAAACTTAACGAGAGAGATTTTAGTGTAGAAATTGGATTGTTTGGTAGGATGACAAATTCCTTTACAAAGTTTTAAGCTACAGACCTATCCAGACATTTTATGATAAGACATTATCTCCCATATACCGTTGCAAAAAAACTCTGTAAACAATCAAACAACCTAATACCATCAGTTACATCCAGATGTATTATCTACAGCACCAGACAGCTTAACTATCACATCTGCTAATTTCTGAATTATTAACTGTGAACGAAAATTGGACTATTATATCCAATTAGATCTTCTGTCAGCTGTAACTGATATCATTTCCCTTACAAACTGTGACCCTCTTACATTGTGAGTATCACCTCAGAGTTCACCAGCCAAGAGGAGGGTTCCCTTTCCTCCACCTTCTGTTGAGATCTTCGAGGTTGTGTCAGTGTGGTTTTGTGCGCACAAAGACATATTTCATTTATTTTGCTCTTCAAAAATAGTATATGAAAAACCTGTATGGACTTAAAGGGTTTTGGTAGGATACTCACAGCAGTTTTTTAGTTTTTTATTTTGTTTTTTTATTTTTAAATAAACTCTCTGGCCAGTAGAAATAAAGGCCCTTTCAAATCACTCTGAAGAACTTTCTGCCACTCCACTCCCTGGCATCCTCTATCCCAGCCGGAAATACAAAAGGAGACAGTATCCTCAAGGCACAGAAGGTGGCCTGCTTGAAGAGCTCAGTATTCATTCTAAATCTCAATAGCAATTACTGACCTCAGGAGCAACTGATGTCATGGCAATAAGATTAGTGGGAGAGATTTAGACAGCATATGCCCTCCCCAGCAGCCAGCATCAGGCAAAGGTGTTCCCATCAATAGCATATCTGTACACAGATGCTGTCAGATTCTCCCAGAATAGCACAGAGAATGCCCAGAACTCCAGCCTTAAGACAGCGTTCCTAAATATGGACTTTACAGTTCATTGAGAATACAGTTACCAAATTTCCCCCTAGATCAGCAAAGAATAAAACCTGTCTTTTTAGAGCTCACCATAACCTCAGTGGTATTTTTATAGCAGGACACACACACGACACACAGCAAACAAACAAACAAAAAAACCAATGCAAAACCCCCTTTGATTCCAGGTGTTTGTTTAGCTCCTTCACGAGATGAGCTGAAAGCCAGCACACCACAGCAACAATATCGCTTCAGAAAGCAAGCCTAAGAAATACCAGGTGAAACTGCTAACATAAAAGATTTCTCCAAACTGAACTCTGCTCAAGCACAAGTGGGCTTTGAATTGTACCTCAGGAAGATGGAAGTGATTCCCATCATTTCCATGAAGCATGCCCAAAGAATCCTTTCTTGTTCAGCCAAACAATACATGCTGTAAAGACACTTAGACTAAGAAGCTTCCGTTTCTAATTCTGCTATCACTCTCACACATTCAGCCACCCAGAGCATAAGTGAAGACATCTACCAGTGTTCATCCCAGTAGCAAAAAATGAGTATGAAGGCTGAAGACAATTCCTATGTTTCCATTTAATTCCTACGTATCTATTAAAGCCAGAGCTGTCGGATATGATATGCACATTCCCCACACTAGATATATACGTGTGTATGCTGTTGAATATATGCATGGCTATGAAGCCTGTTTCATTAAGCCACATAGGTATGTACATGTTTTCCAAAGCAGAGTAATGAAAATATGTAGAGGACATTTCTCTTGACATTCCAAGACACAAGGTAAATGAAACAGTCACTCTGTTCAGAGTAGGATTCCTGTTAAAATATAAATTCAAACAACCACAGATTGAGACAGAAGCACAGTTAATATTTTATAATTTAAATTATATGTCCTCAATTTAGAAGATGACAAGTGGAAAAAATAAAAAAAAAAATCATACTTTGTACCTCATTTGGGAACATTCACACACAAAACACTCTAGAAAACTCACAGTAATCCAGGTAACAGAATCCCTTCCTCAAAGAGCTAGATTTCCTCAGTATTCATGTACTTTAAAAACCCAGATTCTTGCTATTCACATGATTAGACTATGAGCTAATGCAAGAAGGGAATGGTGAACAAGGAAAAATCCCACAGACCTGCAACACTGAAGCCATTTATTATCCTAATCTTCCTACCTGTCTTCCTTGCCTGTTTTCCTTCATGTGAAGTCCCTGCCCTGTTCTTTATAACAAATACAAGCATTACTTTGTTTCATTTTTGAGACTCACCTTTTAGTAATAAGCCATGTTTCAAGTTGGTTTCCTCCGCTACTTTCCACCCTTCCACTTAAACAGAATTTGAAAAAAAAAACTTCTGAGGTTTTGCTGAACCAGCTAATTTCACTTTACCATAATAGGAGGAGTATCTGAAATGATTTCTATATAACAACTCATAAAGTGTTTTGCATATTCAAACAATTTCTAATGAATAGCCTCAGCAAGAATCCTGTTCCATTTTATTTTTTAAATATTATAGCTCTGCTTTTATGAGTAGTAATGTAAAAGTAGTACCTTCTTCCCTTACAGATCAATTCTTTGTGCTCAGTTACCATTTTCTTCTCATGAAAACAGGGTGAAATTACTCTGCAAGAACACTGACAAACCTCACGTGAAAATATTATGCAGTCCTAACAGGATTTCTTGACTACTGGAAAGAAACCTATAAAATTTGTGTTCCAGTATTCCGAGTTAAGGTTCTCCCCTTAAATCTCGCAGAGCAAGTGTGCTATAATGAACATGACATGGATGCGGTTCTACTGAATGTTTCACAGGTCAGAGACATGCACCAAAGCTCAAGGTGGGTTAGAGGCTAATTTAATTTATTGCAAATCATACTCGGCGAAGGGTAACTCTTCAGTTCTCGGATAACAAACTGTTATCTCAGATAACAATTGAATACAGATTTCTTCACATGCTTAACCTTGGGGCCAGATGGAGGTTTTAGCTGGACTTGAGCTACTTGCTTTCCTTCTTAAACACAATAAAGCCAGTATAAGAACCAGGAAGTTCTAACGTACTCAACTAGTTATATGAAGATATTGTTTCTGACTGTACCTTTTTGTAGAAAATAGTAGCATGGTCATTTTTCTTAGAAGTCTTTATGAAGAATAGAGTATTTAACTGTGCTTTTTCCTTTTCATGAAAGATTGTGGATAAAGAGATTCCTTTCCCAGCTTTGTCTTCATCCTCAGTTTGCCTTCTGCAGTCAGTTATGCTTCACAACACTGCTGTTGTTCCCCAAACAGCTAGAATAGTCTGTCGGGTTCAGGGGCTGCATTTCATGAAGTAGGCAACCTACCCTGAACAAAGCTATGCCTCCTTTACAGCTCAGTCTACATAGTTTTCACATAGATGTAAAATAATTTTCAAAGGTCTTCAGCAGATGAAATCAGACAAGCCAGTCACAGCCCTTTGCACTCAGGCTGAGCATGTGCTTTTCTACAGTTTCAAAGAAGTCACCCAGTCCTCTCCTCCCCCCAACTTATGCTTCAAATCGACAAATACCCATTTTCAGATTCAGCAGTACAGGAGTAAATCTGACACTTGAATTTAGAATGCCAACATAGTATTTCACCAGCTCATAACTTTTTCACAAATGTGATAGTTTCCTCAAGGTCTGAGATTTCAAACACTTTTCATCTTGCACATTACTAGGAAACTGTCATCCAAAAGCACTAGCCTACCATGACTTTTCTGTCTTGTACCGTCCATAGAAGTAGCATACCTTTATGCTGGGAATGTTTCAAGACTAAGAACAAGCTTCATGTGTAAAATCAGGACTATGGTTTCCAAGTGCAAAGCTGAATATCAGCTACCTGGAGTATCCTATTTAATTAAAATACAAAAGTGGGCACATAGCCTACGTTCTAGCATAACCAGGAATCCCAGCTGGGATTGTGTGGTCTTCCAAATCTACTCAGCGTACTACTGCTCATCCAAAGGTTGGGCCAAACACTCTCAAGCTGAAACTCTGCTCATCAGTGGAAACTGAAGGCATCGGGCATGCTTCTAATAAAAGACTTAGAAATTCAACACGAGAATGATTCATCAGAGACTTGAAAACAAAAATTTCGGAAAACATAGAAGACAAAATAGCTCTATATGGTCAAAAACTTCCAGTCTGTATTATTCCAAAAGCTTGTCAACTTTCACAGACTTTGTCTCAGTAGATTCAGTTTGCCCATATTTCTTGATTTTCCTGAGACGCAAGAGGCATGGTTACAACAGACCTTAAATTCAAAAAGCACTTTGTGACTATAGGTGTCAATGCCCCATATTCCAGGCCTCATTACTCCATGAGTTTCCTATATTTAAAATTGAGCACTTACACTATTTTTCCTCCAATTTTTAAGAGCATAAATTTATTTAATTTCCAAAAGCCTCTTTGAACACCCTTCCAAAACTAAATCCTCAGTGTGACTATTTCCATGATTGGGGGGGTGGGGGTGGGGCAGGCGGGGGGTACGGGACAGGGCAACTGGGGGTGCTATATGTGTGTGTTTGCTTGGGGGTTTTGTTGTTTTGGTTTTTTAAATTATTATTGGGTGAAAGTCTCCCACTATTCTTATCAACTTATATAATGAAAGAAAACACATTTAGTTTCCAAGATAAATAAAAGAAAATAAAACAGATTGTGAGCCAACAGCTTGGCTAAGAAAAGGAACTCCCGGGTATAAGCTATAGCTTATTAAATTTGTAGTTATCTATTAACTTAAAACAATTATGCAAAAGCAGAAATGGAACGCTCTCTACTGAAGACAACCTACAAGAAAGTTACGTGTGTGAGTACTTACATAAGTAGTATTCTATTATTGTTAGAAAGTCCATTTGATTGTTGTTCTCATTTTCCCTATTCTGCTTTGCAACAGACTAAACCGCAGACATTGCTACTATTGTGATTTTTTACATACAAGTATAAAAAGTCTTATAATACAATGTTTAACAGAAAAACCTTCTTTAACCCAGGAAACAGGCTTACTTGGGGTAAGCAGAGAAACAGCAAGTGGTAATACTATTACCACACATGACGACACAGCTTACAGAGATTCTCTTTTACATCAAAATCACATATGTGCTTATAGCGTAGAACAGCAGAGGAGCAAGCACAGGATAAAGGAAATACCACCAGGTCTGCAGTGTCAGTTCTCCCCAGTGACCTACTCTAGATCTTAAATTATGATATTCTGTTTTGAACTTCCCATTGGAAAGCACAATCATACCTACCCTTCTTCAAGGAGCAGTTCAATATGCATAGAGGACACATCTAAAACAATTTGTAGAGCAGTGCAATGATCGGTTATGGCTATGGCAACTGCAGTAGAGGGAATGGGTATTCAAAGTACGTATGGCAACATTAAAGAGCTACTGTTATTTTCCAGTTTTGAAATGCTTTGTGTCATGGATTCCTTAAGATCTGATACCTGCCAGCCACAAATTTTACAAACTAAATATATTTACCCTAAGCCTCACAGCCATAAAACTTAAGGATTTCTATAAACAGCAGGCCTAATCTCATTTGGCCTGTTATTAGTCCTGCACAGGCAAGGTTGTACAGTCTTTGTTCTTGAGCAAATTACTTCATGGCTAACCAGGTTTACTTTTTTTTTTTTAATGCATACAAAGGAAAAGGTATCATCTTTGAGAATTATCAGAGTGTAAAGCCCAAGTCTATCTGCTGCTTCACAAACTGGATATATCACTTTCTTTACCTATTTAAAGGAAATTTACCAAAGCTTTGATAAATTTGTTGTCTGCTTTTAAACACTAGCAAAGTTCCTTAAAGATACAGATAATCAATTGCACCATTTCTCATTTGGTGCACTTGATAATCCTTTCTCATTATTCACACTCTCTGCAGATTTCTTTTAGTCAAACAGTGGCTGTTTGCTTCCTTGAGCTAATCTCAACAGTAGGTCAAGTGCTAACTGGCTTTTTCTTAATTTGCAGCAGGAAATTAATTTTAAAACCTTGCAAACAAAAAAAAAAAAAAAAAAAAAAAGGAGTTTTATTTTGCCCTTGTCTTCACTCTTCCTGACACAAAACTACCACTGATGTCCAAAATGCTTATATGACAGCATGTTAGTCTTTCAGTTAGTACTAACCCCTAGTCCACAAGTTACGGATCACTGTGCTGGCACCTGGAAACTTTCCAAGTCTCAGGACTCCTCACCCACATGATACAACAGGTTGCAGAGTATTCAGTGAAGTGACGAACATGAGTAATCCGAATGTGTCTTTCGCACACGAGCAGTTGTAACAATCAGACTTCTTATGCTAACAGACCTTTTTCAAGAATTCCAGTCTCCATTGTAAACTCAAATAACCAGACTGAAGGAGACAACAGTCTTATCAGGGAGATGGGTGAGAGAAGGAGAAGCAGTATTTCTAGCAGACCACTTTTCAGAAAGCAGTACCTGTACATAGTAGTGATTGCACTGATACCACCCTACAAGCTACACACAGTACATACTCACTCTAAAATGAGAGTGCCATAGTTGTTAGAGCTGACAATATTTGAAGAGCAAGAGCATGGGGCCACCGCCAGATCAAATAAAACCTAGTCCTTCCGAGTTTTTAAAAACTCCTGAATTTGTGTTGTCTGTATGACAGTTTAAACTTAACAGTATTAAAATACTGCCATTAAATGGTATTTTCTATTATTTGCTTTCTTTTTTATGCACTAAAGTAAGTGTTCATAAGTGATTCAGTTAAAAGCTTACTATTTTGAAATAAATATTCTTAGATCAGAAGTAGAAAAGACTACTGCTATACAAAATTGCATATTCTGAATATCGTATTTTAAGTCAGTGCGGTGAATTGTTCAATCAAAATGCATTGTAGTCTTCATGAAAAACTTCACTGGGTGGTCATTAGTTTGTGAAGTAATATATTTCACAAGATGGTTTTTATTATGTGTGGTTTGCTGTACCTTTTAAATACCATAGAGACTACTATATCATACTAGCTTTTTGTACACTCGGTGATCATGTCAGCTATGAAGTTACAAACAGGCAAAACTTCACTGTAAGCAAAGCATGGCGGGCTGACTGTTGAACAAAGGACAGACAGGTCACAACTGAGGGCCTTTTCAGGGGACATGCATTGGTCAGACCCAGTAGGTCGGTCCACTGCAGGGGTATGTGCAGAAAAATCACTAGCCTATATCACACTTAACAGCAAGTCAGGTTATTTGGCCCCCATAACATTAAAAATTATAGTGCAAGAAGAGCAAGCTTTTTTTTTTAATTACATGAAACTCACTCTGACCCAAAATGCTCCCTGTAAAAAGCTGCTACAAGTGAAACTTGTTTTATATTATTCCTGTGAATAAGATTAGTATCTAGTACTTTTATCCATATGCAAGATAACATCCATCACTAGTATATAGAGACCACATCCAACAAATCCAGTCATGTTGTCCCAAATCAATAGCTTCCAGAAAAACAAGTGTAAAAATAAAGTCCTTTCTACTATTTCTAAAACTGAAACAGAAAATATTTACAGCCTTTATTTTGTAATACAAACTGCCACCAGAACAGGCTACTTCCATTTCACAATCCTGCCACTGCTGCACATGGAAGTTGAACAGGAAGACGTTCTTTTCCTCTTATTAATTCCTTGATGATTCCTTTTATTTCATGAAGCCAGTTGGGTGGGTTTTTTTGGTTTTAATGCATATCGCAAAATATTACGGCCTTCTTAAAATAAAAAATGTCTTTGGGGATTCCAGATTAATAACTCTGCACTAGTAGGTAAAATAAAACATAAAAGTACAAGATTAACTGTCTTCTGTACTGAGAACCTGCAGTTAACTTCAGCAGGACACTTTTTCAAGTGCTTCAGCTTTGATTCCCAATTTTAAGGCTTTTTTTTAAACAGCAATTCAGTCCTTTATGCAAGTTAACATCATTCATTTTAAGAAAAATTGATGTTGAAGATGACTTTCCTTCCAAGAAGTATTACTTATCAACTCACATACAGGTTCTTCTGGAACACTAACCTCAAGTGACGGTCTCTCAGAAGCAACTGCAGGATTCCCCTTCCCCTACATTTGTTCCCCATAACTTCTAGCTGCTACTTGTTATACAACACATACTTATTCAATCCGTTTCTAAAATATTGAGGTGGGAAAAGCTGCATTACTGTGAGAGTTCAAGATTTGAGAGGGGTGGGTGTGTGTGGTGGGGTGGAAGTGTTGCATCTCCCAAGCTGACACTCGTGTACTTCGTGTCATTTTGTTTGAAAGATTAAAACTTTGTACGCATTGATCATTTCAATTAAGCCACCGTGGCAAAGTGGAGGGTGTTAACTCATCACACTAGAGAAGACACCTGCCCACATCCTGTTCAGAAGTTATGAAGACAAAACTCAAATGGCAGTTTACTAAGTTACATACCCACGCCACTCTTCTTGTCTGTCTTCTGCCATCTCGCCATCATACACGAATCCGTGAGGCTGCGAAGGATGCCCACCGCCAAGGAAACCAAGATTTACGGGATGCAGATTCCAAGATAGGTAACAAAGGCACTGGAAGCAAGATCCCTTTCCCAGCTGCTGTCAGCGAGGAGCAGCAGGCAGGCTGAGGCAGCTGCAAGGGTTCTGTGAGATTTGCTGCTGTTCTGAGCTTCCTTCCTCTTTTCTGAAGATCTCGTACCCCAGCGGCATGGGGGAGGGGAATCCCAAACTGGGTGTTTCTGTTGCATGACACTGGCTGTAACACATAAGCAGGCAAAAAGGAGAAAAACCACCCCAGTCCTCTCCTGCACCACCCCTAAACTTAAGAACTTAGCTAGAAGGCTACTGTGTGCAAAGCCCAGCTACAGTAACAATCTCTAAACATTGGTTAGCTCAGTTTCGAAACGTCAAGGGGCCTTATTTCTTAAAGGACACCAAAACCAGATTTTTAAGATTTGACTCCACAAGACACTACATCTTAAAAACTACTTCCTTCTAACCTGTCCTGGAGAGGGGATTTGTTTTTCGTAATAAGCTACCCCTCATAAAAGAAATGAGGACAAAGCCACAACTTTTGAAACCGCACCCACTCTTTTTTATTTCTGTCATTTTACCTCTGGAGGAAAAAGTAGGAGAGTTTCTCTTTATTCTCCAAACAAAGCAGCACTTTCTTAAAGACATGTTGTAAAGACA
The DNA here is from genome assembly GCF_018139145.2 of Gymnogyps californianus. Classification (NCBI taxonomy): domain Eukaryota; kingdom Metazoa; phylum Chordata; class Aves; order Accipitriformes; family Cathartidae; genus Gymnogyps; species Gymnogyps californianus. Next base: position 4,142,216 of record NC_059484.1, read on the forward strand.
AAACTTCAAAAAGTAATTTATTGTGTATTTACAGCCTTTACTTTCACACGGGCTGCTGTGTGAGCTAACTTCCATCATGACATTTTGGATGTGTAAGATCAAGCCAAGTTGTTTGTAATTTGCATTAAGGACAACATACCAAATTGAAGACAATTGTCACCTTCATTCATGTTCTTTACTTATAGTTTGGAATTTAAAAAAAAAACGGAACAAACAGAAAATGCTTTAAAAGATTTACTGTTTCTGTATCTCCTGCTCAGTACAAAGTCATATGATGATCCTGTCCTCTGGAGATTACATTGCAACTGAGCAATCATTGTTTATCAAAACTGTTTAACAGTGCTGTGCTACATCCATCAGGATACTTTTGATAACACGTGACATGTCAGTTCTTGATTTTAACCAGCAATCATGAGAAGCACAGACTGCCAGTCTGTCTCATTGCACATAGAATTCCGATACCTATTTCTGGAGGAAAACCACCTTAAACTTTACCACAGATTTGCTTGAATTGCCCTGATCTTAACCATGTCCACATATAGGCATAGCAAAAGGATTTAGCTAGTTATTTTTTTAGCTAGCTATTTTCCTCCCTCAAATAACATTGAAATTCATGTTATGTTTATTAAAGTGAGCTAGATGCTAAGCAACTCAGATTATCTCCATCTACAGACAATCAGGTTCATCTAAGAGTCCTAAATCTTTTCCATGGAACATCCAATTTATATTGTTTATCTATCAAAAAAAAGATTTGGAGGCTGAACCATTTCATCTTTTAGTTTACTATGTATTTTAATAACTTCCTAACCAGCAATAACTATCTTCCTTACTCCTCTGAATCCCTGCTGCAGCAAACCACCCCTTCCCATATACTATTTGGCCTAGAGGTCATGACTTGCATTAATTTTCTTGTTCTACTTTGCTCTTCCTCATTATGTTTCCCTGTAATACAGAAGTCCTGAGGAAAATCTTTCCTTTCTAGCACTCATTTAAAAACATGCTTCATCATGTAGGTCTAATAAACCTCATTAATACAATACTATATTTTGAAAAGAAATGATCTGAAGAAATGATATACAGAAATTTCACCTCCAAACTGGGATCCTATTTGCAATACTTCTCTGATGCCCTGGATCTCTTCCATCTCAGAGATCTAATTCTGCAGAGTACAAGACATCTAAATACCACCATACATTTGGACCCAGCTCTGTCCCCACCTCAGAGCACACGCCTCCCTTCTTACCATCCCACCTCACCACAAGTGCCCTGCGTTGAGAACCCAAACTTCTGCAGTCACTGCTGCTTCCCACCTCCCATCCCCGGCCCCCGCCCCCAGCTCTCAGCATTGCACACAGCTGCTGTGGCTTCCTCCTGTCAAACTTTCATGATGATGCTTTTTCAACTCGTTAGCTACTAGCACCTACAACCACTTTCCCATAAGTTAGCTAAGACCATCTCCTCATCTGACTGTGTCTGAAAAAGTCCTAGCTCTAACTTCTAAAATGGATTGAGCAACAAAATAATTTTTCAGCTTTAAGAGGAAAATGCATCCAGCCAGTAAAGCGTGCGTGGCAACCCTAAAATCCTATGTTCCTACAGCAGAGGACAAACCCCAACATTGGTCTAGAGAATTAAGGCGGGTAATAGTTATGCCCTTTGTCAGCGGAGATTTTTATTCCAAGTATTTGTTGGTTTATTTGTGTAATTACCATTCCACATTACTATTCCACAGAAAATAGCAGACAGGTAATCATTCATCACCCTCACGTACCTTACCATCTTTTCCTTAAGTCTTTTTCCAGGCAGAAGGTCTTTACAGGCAAGTAGAAAATTCCTTGCTTCCCCAAAAGATAAAAATCTTTTTGCCTAGGGAATTCATGGGTAGAACTTACCTTTTGGGGGGTTGGGGGGGCAGGCAGAAGAAGAAAGGAGAGAATTCTTGCTTCCTTTAATATTGCTATCAATTTCAGAAAACAAGATCTTGTAAAATGCTGACTATCTAATTATCAATTTTTAGCTATACTAACTTCTGTTATACAGAAGAATTTAAGCAGAACACAACAGTTGCATTTACCTGGCTCTAAATTCTATTATATGCCAAGATCTGTCAGCACAGTTGCAGGAAAGCAACTGATGCACTAGAAAGAAAATATGCAAAATATTTTCATGCACTTAAAGAACAATACCTTAAGTATGTTATGGCACAACAAAAGCCTCTATTCCAGGCATCTTCCCACACCTGCTAGTTGTAATTCTGCAAAAGACTTGTAAGCATGCATGTATTATCTAAGATGATAAAGACTACATGCTCTAAGTAAACTACAACAGTACAGGTAAAGCAGTAGTTTTGGGGCACAGATAACCCTAATCAGTTTTATTCATTTGTTGAAATGACATCCTAGTTTTGTTTGTAGCATTAATTAACAAGTTATTTCAATTAAACATTTAGAAATTTCATATGCCAAGTAGCTCAACATAAACTGTCTTAGTAGACAATCTACAGTTCAGTACTCCCACTTAAAGTACATGCATCCAATGTCAAGTTACTGAAAGTTTTCCTCTAACTAAAAAAAAATTATGTACTTTAGTTGTTTTATGCTATTTACACTTCAGTGTATAGTGAGAGTAAACAAAGTTCACCATTTGCATAAAATGGGTTGTCTTCTAACATTCTGTAGCATAAAAAGCATGATTTCTTCAGTGTAGTATTATTTAAGTTCACATGTGTGGTCAAAGTCAAGAAGAGTAAGAACTATTTCATGGATATGTGTTAGCATCCTGTAATATCATGGAATATCTTAAAAGTTAAGAAGAAATAAGATAGTCTCAGTTTATATAGACTTCATTAACAGGAGACTGAAGGATTTGGATAGATACTATATTTCTTAGATTGATGAAGTAATACAAATAGATTCTATGAGACATGGATTTATGACTGTTTTGTTCAACAACAGCAGTAACAGCCACCAGGCTGTGCCTAAATTTAACTATGTAGAAATGGACCGATAACAAGTTCAAACTGCATCGGAGAGTGAGAAGCCACACCTGCGCATTTAAGTTTACTTCACCACATCTTTAGTCACTTCTGGTGTCACTCAAACTGTTACAGTTCGATATTTGTTGAGAGAGTGACTGACGAGCTAAAGCCACCCATGTGCACAGTCATAGTTAACAAAATTCTAGGCATCACTTCTGAACTGGTACAACTGTAAACAAGCATATCCAAACAGTTGTCTTCGACAGGTACATTCAACAGCTCCATAAAGGCACATGTAGTTAGGAATTTCTCTAAAAGTAAACCTGTAACAAACACCGTTACATTTCTGCAAAAGATGACTTAAGACACTGGATTTGTAAGGTACATCTGTACATTATCTAGAAGTGTTCTGGTGATGGTGGAAAAATTACAGTCAGCATCACTTCTACAGTGCAAGCTAGCAAATGAAACAGTGATTTGACCAAAGCTAGAATACAACAAAAAAATTTCTTTATATAGCATGTTTACTTTTACTGTCTCTTGGTGCTGACTAGCAGTATCTGACATGAGCTTGAAGTTGCATCTCTTAAAATACAGAGGCATGTTAGGAGTCTTGGATTCCAAAGTACCAATGGAAGTTAACATATAGCAGATCAAGCTGTCAAATCTAAAACCGACTGGGTTATAAGATTCTTCCCCAAGACATTTTTTCATAATGGATTTAAAAGGAGAAGTCTTAAAGAGCTTTCAACCTTAAATACTGAGTCTTTTACTTAGAAAGTAGCTAACCGATTCACTAGACAGGGCTAAACTGTAGTATAGTGACTCAAATGAAGTAATCTTAAACTTCCATATAAATGCTGAAAAAAAAAAAAAAATCAATGGAACTAGCTTAAATGTTCTTAGAATTATTCTGCATGAAGTATCAACAGAAAGTTACAGAAAGTTAAGATTTGTCTTCTAAAAACACAAAGACACACAGCCCGTGCATCACGATTTCTTAGCTTTTATTGAGTGGTACTTTTTTTTTTTAAACAAAACCCTGTCTACAAAATACCTTACCTCTCAATCAAAAAATGGACAGCTTTAGATAAATGTTTTGCCTCAAATGCAATGTAGACTACATTTTAGAAAGGAAGAGAAAGAAAGGTTTAATTATTAGTACAAATACAAGAATATATAGCGTTTCAAAAGAATACTATCCCACAAAATGCATAAAAAGATTCACATGCGCCTTTGCAATCAGGTCAGTCTGAAAGATGAACAATTACACATTAGGGGGAAAAATGTGAAGAATTCTGAATCCAGGAATTGGAAGAAATTCAGGAGCACATGACTTAGTTCTGCATCAACATTGTCGAGTCCGTCTTGCTCAGGGTGGACCCCTGTCTTACTGTATAATAAAACTTCAGTAGCAAGTACTTATCTTTCAGAATAGCACTGTGCTTCAAACAAATAACGATTACCACATGTTTAGAGACTTAACCAAGATTCAAGACAAGGCAACACTTCAGGTCATATTGCCAGGGAACTTCACAGGTGCCCTCTGGGAAGTTAAGACATCAAAAGTGCAACTCTCATTAACACAATCACACTCTTCATAAAACAAGGCAGATCAATATCTAAGTTAGGAACCTGTACATTTATGTGTGACATAAGTTACTCGGTATTGCCTGCTGAAGCAGGACTCCAAACTGTTCAGATTCCTTCCAGAAATGTAAGTTTTATTGCTGAGCACACTGTGTTTCAGAAGTTGGCTTAGAAGATACATACAACGTTGTATATTTTTTCTTTTGTGTTTTCTTCTCAGTCGTGATTTTATTTTCTTTCTTATCTTCTTTTTCCGTAGTTTCAAATCTGGATTCAGCTGTTAACCTATAGGCAAAGCAACCATTCTAAATACATATTTAGTTAATAAAAAACAGGGCTAAAATAAGAGTTTTAAGCAAAATCAACAAGCCAACTGGCATACAAGACCATCCATATGCAAAGACAGAGCAAGCAGTGTTTAAGAATGAGACTAAAATAAAGCATTTTTCTATCAGTCCTATTCACATTTCATCACTTAAAAGTATAGCCTTTCCCTCCTCTTATCTGCTGAAATGTTTGGTAAAAAAGGTCACTGAATCTGTTAACTAGTTGGGATCAGCCTTTAAAAAAAACAGTGACTGTGCCATGCACATAAAGAAAATCAAGTCCACAAAAGCACAACTCCAAGTGAAAAGTCCCAGCAACATAACAGAAACATGACGAAGTCAAGCATTTTGCTTTAACCCCACCAAAAAAAGAACTACACGTAAAGCAATATGCTAGTTTCCAACCTAGTTCTGCACTACTACTGCCTTCATCTTAATGCCTGAATATCTGAAAAGAAGTTGTTGGAAAAAATTTATTTTCAGGCTCTATATTACATCGTTTGTCCACTGACATGTTTTAATTCTGCTGTGAATGCAAATGGGAATACAACTGCCACATTACTGTTAAAGAGGCAAGTTAAAAACAAGATTTAGACATCTAAGCACAATCAGATGTTTTGATTATTTAAGAATTACTTAATAAACATACAAATGTGTCATTAGAACAAATTGATAAATAGTGGTATTTACTCAACCAAGTCACTCACAACCAACCAATTGACTATTACACACGATTCCACAGCAAAACATATTATGGAAAATTAAGTTCCAAATTAAACATTGCTTTACATACCAACACAAATTCTATGCTGATTCATCACCACATCGGTTAAAGCAATTCTCTAGTGACCTTGTGGATTTCTAGTGGTCTCAAGAGCCTCCAGTGAGCAACCCACATCAATCTACAGCTGCTTTCAATGATGGTTTTCCAAACAAGAATAGCTGCTACCCAGTTATTAGAGATTTATTTGCAATATAGAGAGATACGGCTGAAGGACTAGGAAAGGAGCTGTAACAAAAAAAGTCTGGGGAAATTTAGCTACAGATTCGTGTCCCCCCAGTCTATCTTCACACAAATATATCAAATAAACTATTCTTATCCATTGCAAGCAATCTGCATATTATTTCCTATAAGCACTGTCTCAATAGACTAAAGAGAACTATGCTTTGCTGTGCATCAGCCCTAGGTCAGCATTGTTTGCTCCACCATTTGCTTTGTAGTAAGTCCACACCCGTAATTCTGATGGCTAACCATTTTTTGTCTGTAGTCAGCTTTCCCCCAGCTGCCCTCCATTTTAGATGTGCTGCTACTTGCAAGTAGCCAAATAATTATATGGTTACAACAAGAACCAATTATTCAGGGAAGGAGAAAAAGTGTCTTCTTAGTAATTGTCTTCTGGTTAAGTGTTCAGTCTGCAGTTCAGTCTATGCTTCCCTAGCAGCTGTAATTAGGGATGGATAGCTTGTGTCTATGCATCTGTTCCTATGGGAGATTCTCTTCATTTGTCCCTCCACTCTTCTGCCTAACAACAACCTCTGTCCAAGGCCACCAAAAACATTACTCTAGTGGCCAAAATTTCCAACAAGAATTCCCTATAAAAATACAGAACAAAGCAAGAACTCAAACAAACCAAAAGACCAAAGAACAACTGAATTGACTTAAATTATGTTCCAAAGCAGCACAATTAGATTTATACAAAACACTCCCCTTTTACAGTATTACGTAATTCTGTTAGCGTACAGTGTAACAACTCTGGAAATCAAATTCACATCAGAAACATCACAGTTTCATAAAAGTAAAGAGCTATTAGAACTCATTATTTGAAGAAAGGAAAAAATCATCTTTTTATGCTTCGAATGCACACCAAAATGTTTATGCAAGTCAGCATAAAGTAAGCTAACTTCCTCAGACTAGAACAATGTTAATCAATACCTAAGTAATTTATCAGAGGACTGACACTGACTTATGCAGATGAAATAAATGAGCCATTTCATGTTAGTGAGCTACACTTTTAAGTTAGTTACAGCTTTTATGTGGATCAGCAATAGATTGCCATAATTTGCTTCACTTATGAAAACCTTAGTTTATGGCAGTGAGGTATTCAGAAATGCCTGAAGATTCAAATAATTGAGCTTCAATGTGACAATGAAAGGACAATCCAAGCAAACAAGTTTTTCCTCTTTCATTCTTAGTATCTTATAGTTGGCCTGCAAATGCTTCAGGACTGTTTATTCTACAGCCAACAAGTTGTTGAACTATACTGAATTAAATTTTTTTGAGAAATACATGTTTTACTAGTGTGTAAATAGATCATGTCTACAGGCTGCTACATATAACAAGAAAAGGGACAAATGAATGAGTTCAGTTAACAGATTCCAAAGTTAACAGCTGCGCATCATGTTCTGAAATTAAGTCTCATGGAGTTCAAAAAGCAGCCAGTCCCTTTTAAAATTGTTTTCTACCAACCTTCACTATAATGAAGGAGCAGCAGAGATGAAGTGTTATGAACTAACTGCAACCCCCATTCCCCATCCCCCCTGTGCCACTCGGTGAGGAGGAGGTAGAAGTCGGGAATGAAGGAGTGAAGTTGAGCCTGGGAAAAAGGGTTGGGGGTAGGGGGAAGGTGGTTTTCTTTTTTTCTCACCATCCCACTATTTTGAATTGGCAATGAGTTAATCTTCCCCAAGTCAAGTCTGTTTTGCCTGTGACTAATTGATCCCTGTCTTGATCTCAACCCACAAGCTTTTTCCATCTTATTTTCTCCCCCATCCTGTTGAAGAGGGGGAGTGAGAGCAGCTGGGTGGGCATCTGGCAGCAAGCCAAAGTTAACCCACCACAGTCCTCATACCAAGCCAGCTCATAGACCACCCCTTATAGCACTGTCATATTTCATGAAGCGTTAGCACAGGGAAATAGATGGATCATAAAGAAGAGATGACAGTTAAACACTTCCACTTAAAAAAAAATGCTTGGGCAACTATAACATGATTCTATCAAGCTTTGACTTTGTAGACTCCAAAAATGAGATGTAATGGGGGTTCCTTCTGCCCATTTAAGGAAGATCAACTAGTCTCATCAGATGGAGCTTTACTTCCTGAGGATGAATGCCACATGCCTAAAACCACAAAGAGAGTATTAGTTATCCAGATCTCCTGCTGAGCCGAATGGCTATAGGCATTTGAACAAAAGTCCAAATGAGGTAGACTTGGTATATGTAATCCAACTAAATAATTTAAAAGAGCAAATAAGCTCTTAGGCACACAAGCCCTTCTTTAGATCAAACCAAAGCAAGCAACCTTAAATCTAAATGCAAACTAAGTTGGGCAGCAAGGGCTGGAATTTGCTATTTCAGTTTCAGAAGTGAAAAAAAGCATTTCAATAAAGAAGTGTATCTTTTTATTGATCAGTTGGCCTAACAAAAGATATCACTACCTATAACCTTTGCATTGCCTGAATTACGATAGCAATTAACAATAATCACTTAAATATTTAAATCTTTAGTCTCAACTAGTATGTTCTCAACACTCACATGCCATAACCTAATCAGTACCATCGCTTAATAAAGTATTCCAATGTTTACTTGCTTTAAACTTTTCTAAGTATACACACACACGCACTGCAGATACATACATACACTATTGGTTCAAGGTTACCTAGTTTTACCTTGCTAAATCACATTAGCAAGCAAGACTCCTCCAACAAGGAAATTTGTCACCCATACAAGTACATACAGATCACTTCTGACCGCTTCTTCATTGCCTCCTAAGCTAAGATGACAAAGCTTTTCAAACACCATTTTCTAGAAATGAAATTTGCAATCCTTTCACAGTTACTATGGCTCTTTTTCACTGCCACATTTCATCGACCAATAATGACAGAGCTAGACTAATTATTGCACAAAAACTACTCCAGTTACAACAATAACCCCCAATGACCACAATAGCCTTTTCAGCCAGAGCATCACACTTTACTTAACACAAGGTGAAACACTGACAATTATCCACCATGGGCATGCCAATTATTTTTTCCTCCCCCAAACTCTCCATTTTCAGGTCCACATTCCTGCTCAAGTTGCCAGTATTTTTTGTGCCTTTGCATTTAGCTGTGTGCCTACATAGGGTTTGGCCACATCCATCACAGAACAGTCCAGAGAGTCTTTTAGTGTTTAGAAATCCAACCTCTCAAATAGGAAGTCATGATAAAATCGGAGTATTTCATAGCAAATCATAACAGATCAGGGTTAAGTAAATCCTCAATGTTATCTTAACAACATCATTAATTGGGGATTTAGTAGTTCGTTAACACAATCAGAAACATGAATCGAACCTGCCTTTTACAGGTTCATACTACCATTGAAAACAACTTGAAAAGCTTATATGGAGTTTTGTGGCTTTTTGTTGTTGTTGTTCCGGTTTGTTTGGGGTTTGTTTGTTTGTTTTTTTAAGTCTACTGATTTATGTTTTGTTCCTTATTTGAAGCAAGGGCAATGGGTGCAAGATTAGAACCCTCCCTCTGAACTATGACTTCCTCTTCCACTTTTTCCACTCGCTCCGCTTTCAAATATCATAAAATAATTTCCTCTCCTCACCCCCCCTCTGGTAGGTTTACCCCTTCAGTTCACATAAACTGTTTCCAACAGCTTGCTGTTGGCAGACACTGTCTCTTCCTTTCCAAAGGAAATATGAGGAAATAAGCTAAAACTTTTCACACCCAGGTTACATGCTATCTGTTCCTTCATGTGTACAGAACACTGTCAAAACACAATACCATCACTAAATTATCCAATCTTTCTTCTCAACTTTCACCACTCATGTTTGACCTCCCTGATCTTTCTTCCTCAGTAACAGTCCCTGCATATTTTGATATAGCTCCTTAAACTGCTATTTCTGCCACATTCTTTCCAGACTGTTTCAGAAGATTGTACTGTTTGGTTACTTTAGATCTGTTAATTGCATCCAATGCAACCTTGAGTAATTGATCCAAGAGTCAAAATATCAATCCAATTACTTCTGAATGCCATTCATTTTGGATATACTGTACAGGTTTCCATGTGTTAGGCCTTCCTCCATCTTTGAAGCTGCTGTCATCCTAAATTCAATAAGCAATTTTTACTGGCAGACATTAGCAAGTTGTAAGCTCAAAACATCTAGGACTATCCCAGATTTTTTTTCTCCCCCCAAACACTCAAACACGTGTTTACGAAGATTATGAACAGAATACAAAAGCATCAGCTGGAAAAAAAATCAGCATTCCTTTTACCATGATAAAAAAGTTGGAGCTAATTACTGTTCTAAGTTACTTTACCATCTATCAAAAAGTAACTTAAATTCTCAGTTTAGGGAAAAAACCTGATCTTAGTTTAGCAGTTGTGTTTCTAGTTATCGTGCATCCAGATTCTGGCAGTCAGTTGTGTGACAACACAAATAGCATAATTAATTGTCTATTTTCTTGTACAATGTAAGCTCTGTTAACCCAATTCAGGTTAATAATTACTTCATTTAAATAATTTTTAGGCTTCTAGCTAAATCCGAAAGTTGATGAGGGCTGAAGTTAGGTATGAAACCGAAGCATGATACCTATTGCCTTTGTTACTGTGATATGTAACACAGGTGTGTGGTAGCTTTGAAGGGACGAAGAAAACAGTCCTATTTCTGAAGTTAGAGCAAACCGAGTGAGCTGTCATGCTATCTGCACACCTTAAACATTTTCAAATAATGGGAAAGTTATTTCAAAGATTGTTACAGTTTCAAGAGTCTTTTTCATTAGTCATCATTTTAGTCTTTCTAAAAGGCATTGAGAGGTTCAACGTAGGCAGCCGGAGCTGAGGAATTACACTGCATGCAATACTGAGGAAATAGATAAAGAAGTGGATAGCATAGTTCATGCAGCGAAAGAAAAGAGATGCAGGTCTGTGCTGATTGCCTTGACCATAGACAGAAGCTGACACTGACCTGGGGGCAGCTGAAGTCAAGGAATTACTTCCACTTCTGCTATACGAAGTAAAGGCATCATGATTCTCATCTTTAGTTTTAACTCTCTTTCTTTCTCTTTCAAGTTCAACTACTTTTTGCATTGCTTGAAGAGCTATATTTATTGGTGGTGCTTCAAGAGCATGTTTTTTTGGAGAAGCGTCACTTTGCTCCAAGTTCTTGGAAATCATCTTTGTTTCTTCCTTACTTGGCAATTGAGTGAGAGCAACTTCTTTTACTGAAGTATTTTTGCTGTCCAAGTATTCACACGTAGTGTCCACTGGAATCTTCTCCCTCTTCTTTTTAATTTTAGTGCCTTTAAGTAATTCTAAGAAAAAAGGAATATACCTTTTGTACACAAGTGAAGCTGGAGTTAACTTGTCCACCAACATATTCTTAATAAAACTAATAAAGAACATTTCACGTGACTAAAGACCTTGGAATAATTCTTAATAGACAGTTTACATCCCTTAAAGAATGTCCCTTCATATAATGTTATCAGCAAGTAAGCATCCCAATAGAAGTTAGCTTGAAAAAGAGACAACATCTCTTTCTCCCCATCCACTCTGCCGTTTTACCAAGGCTTTTAATTAGATGCTCTGAACTACATGAATATGCTCAATTATTTTTTTTTTTTTCCATTTTGGAGGCTGCTGAGGTAAGCTTCCACAACAAAGATTTAAAAATTAAATTCTTTGGGTATGGACAAGTACCAAAACCAATTCACTCATCTGGTTCCCCATTCATCTTCCTCCACAGACTACAACTCGCTTGTTTCTGCACATACCCAGGTATCAGCTGTTTTTCAGGTGGGCCCCTGCTGTCAAAACTTAATCCATATTAACTTCAGCTACTAAACAGTTTTTCCTCTAAAAGCTTTGCACTTATTACAAAGCTCATATCAGCTGCCTACATTCAGAAAGCTGATACTTCTCATCAACAGAAAAATACTGCTACTGTTATGAAAAGCACCTCCTGAGAATTTGTTCCCACCTACTTCACTATGGTTATCCAGCTATACTCTATAAAGCCTCTGAACACTAATTTGTACTCTTTAGTCTTCTGAAATTAGTGTTAGTATACATATTGAAGTAAGGTCCTTGAGCAAGGTAGGGCTTTACTATTTCAGTTCAACAGGTTTTGGACCAGGTTACTATCAAAAAGGCAGCCATTTAAACATCAGTTTACATCCGCAACTAACCCAGTGTCTTCCTGTTTAATGTCATTCAACTTGTGAAGGTTGAGAAGACCAAATACTTATTTTTTTCTGTATGAAAAAGTAGTATTTACCTTCAGGTTCATACTTCATTTTTAGCTCATCCAGCATAACTCGCAAGTTCATATTCTCACTCTGACAAGCTTGCAAATGCCTCTCATTTGTGAAGAGTTTCCTTTCAACTTCCAGAACCCTTTGGCTCTCATACAGAGCTTTCATCCTCTGCAAGGATAGTTCATTTTTCAAGGTTTCAGTTTCCTTGCTGCGGTGGGAAGAAAATTATACAGTCACTCAGACTTGGTTTCTTCCCCCCCCCCCGCCCTTCCCCACAGTAAAGCAGCAGATACAAAGTCAACTAAGCATTCAGCAACTTCACATAAAATTCATATTTATACACTAGTAGGAAATGAAAGAGACCTCTTCCAGTACAATGAAAGTTTTCACTTGAACTTGACAGAGCAGTGACTTTAGTTACTGGAGATAGAATGCTTGTTAAAAACAAAGCTGTATGCTGAACAACACACCCATGCATACATAACTGGTTTGAGAAACCTTCCCTAACCTACAAATTCACTATTTCATTGGGGTTTTTCTAGCCTGTGTATAAGTTAATATAACTACTTCTATAACTGACAATACAAGTAACACAAAGGTGTTACTCTAAGCGACCAACACAAAAATAATTATGTTAATACTCAGTGCAAGTCCTTGCCTCTGTTTCAGAGGCCGTTAACTTCCACATCATAAGCACTGAATCACCATTCCTCAGTGATCCTAAGGTACTCAGATCATGCCAGTTTCTTGTAATAGCAACAACAGTGAGGTGACAGACCTCTCAGGAATTCCCACAGCAGGCCACTGCCTCCTGCTGGAAGTGCAATACTTCCATCTGAGGGCTTAAAAACAGTCCTGAGGCCAAACACTATGGGCTTTCTAATTAATAGGTATGGAATTCACTAGCCAAAGAACACATCTCACCTAAATAGTCCAATAAAACATTTCAAGTGTTATTATCTGGCTCTTTTTAGAAGAGAAATATATACAGCCTATAGACTTTAAGAAGCTTCATAAAGTTCCCTTACAGGTTAATTTTTAATTTTTTTTTTTTTAAGTTCTCAATTATATTGTATCTAGGAGTATTAACAACATTTCCAGAAGAAAGCAACAATAACATAAAATAGTTCTGCTGCTATCTTTTGCAACAGTAAGTAAAACGACAAACAAAACAACTGTCAGTCCTATATCGAAGACAGGATGGTTCCACAGCATTAGGAAGTGAGACAATGAGCATATTTGCACATACAGTCAGTGGACTACATACAAACAGTAACAAAAAAAAAGGGAGAATAAAAACAAGTAGCTAGAAGATAACCAGACTACGACCAATTTCTAGGCCTCAGACCATTAAGTACGTACTTCGAGTTGTCAAGTTTCATTTTCAGTAAATCTGCGTAGTAACCATCTTCAGACTCTCCTCCTTTTGAGCTACTACTAGCTCTGGATTCTTCCATGTTCTCATATAAAGTCTGATAAAGAAAAAATGTCAGGTTGTCAAACAGTGAATTTTCAGAAGCACATTAGCTTAGTCCTTAGGTAAAATTTTCCATGCATTTCTATGGAGAAGCCTCATCAGAGGGGCATTTAAACATACAAGAGAGCTCAGTTGCTCTGAGTACTTCCTCATCTGTTACAAATGTCAAATAGCACTGAAACTGACAGTTCTCTCTCATTCACTGAAAGAAAAAGAAATAAAAAAGCAAGTTCTCAATTCCAGAAGGTTTTCAAATAGCATTGCAGAACAGTTATCTTCCTTTTTACTTGAAAATACAGGATATTTAGTTAACCCACAGGGAATTGGTTTCAGCCTTTATTTCTAGGCTTCAGCAGCTGGACCCCAAAGGAATACCAGCCATGTTAATCAATGTCCAAAATCTCAACATCAGTTGCCTCTTTTAGATGAGAAACTTGGCTCATAGTAAAGATGCCATAAATGCAATAAACTTTCTATAAAATACATCAGTAACATGTGACATTCTGGGGTTTTTCTTTTGTGTTTTTTTTCCTGAACAAGCAGTACTAGATTTAATACTGTCCCACAGATCTCATAGGCTTCTGTCAGTCACTGACTACAGGTACTTTTGATGGTTATTTGCATCAGTCATTTAATTTCCTGACACTACTTATTTATGGCATAGAGACAAAAATAAATACTGATCAAGCTTATACATGACAAAACTGGTAAAGCAATCAAGCTGTCTCAATTGCTTACTAAAATGGGTTAAGCCTAGCTTTATGCCACTTTGGTTAAATGCAGAATAGAGGACGCTATCCTGGAAAGCATAATCCTAATGCATAAGCTAATATACCTAAGTTTACATTCCAAAGCTGTGATAAGAAAGGGCCAAACGAGTTCGTAAGTATGTAAGAAAGGCTACAGTTCTTCACTCTGTATACACACAAACATCAGTAACATTACAATAGCACATACCGGTGTTCTCATGTATTTCTCACCTTCCAAAATATTGACCAGATGCTATCAAGTTGCATAAGAGGACTGAAGAAATTGCTTTACAAGGATGATTAAGCAATTCAGTTTTTCTAAAAAACTGAAAAAGAGCATGCTTCAACTGCAAAGTTAAGTCACATTAAGGAAATAAATATCCAAGAAATCCAATATAGCTGAGAGACTAAGAAGTGATAAAGCCTAAGTACACACAGTAAAAATGTGAAATGGTTATGTCTTCCAAGAGAAAAATCAGATGTCACAGCTCAGCGAACTTTGACAAAGTAATTGAATTTAAACATTACAGGTAACTGTGTAAAATATGAAGGTGCTACAAACAGGAACTCAGAAAAGATTGTTTCTCCAAACCGGGGCTTGGGTGGTGTAGAATTTTCTGCTTCTCTGAACTTCAGAAGTATATGTTCTCCAGCTGTAAAATGGAACTTTGGTCAAATAAAGGTATGGATAGCCTTTGGATCCCTTTTCAAACCTGAGCATGGACTTCAGACAGTTTTCATAATTCTTCTTATTCTCATGTTTTAGCTTCTGATTATTACTTTTCCACTTAATTACAGACCACATACCTTAAATTTTTCTAGCTGTCTCACTTTCATAAGAAGATCTTCTATCTCACCGTTCTTTTGTTCCAACATCGACTGTAAGCGTTCCAGCTGCTCAAATTCTGCCTGAGAGCCTTTCATCTGTAGCAGTGTAGCCATCTGCAGCTGGAAAAAAGGAAAAAAAAAATCTTTGCAACAAATACTGGGTTAAGTGACTGAAAACCTCAGCCTCTTACCCAGAACTGTTAGGGTACTCAAGCCTTGTAATTCTAATCCTGAATATAGAAGCACACTGGATGTTTAAACTCAGTAGTCTTCACAATTATCACCATAGGTTGACACTAAAAATCTTAAGGACAGCTGAAAACTTATTGAACAGTAGTCCTGAGGTGGCATATCTTTCTCCATATTGACCAAGCAACCTATAAATATACTGTTAAGGACACACACAACATTTCACATTCAAACCGTAAACACCAAGTCAGCTAGAACCAAACTATAGTCCAGGCCTGTTTATCAGAGCTAAAAATGCATCTATCGAGAACTTCTCACTTGGGAAAAAACACTCTAGTTCATCAAGTTTAAAAACCCTTTTTTTACAGTTCTGATTCTGAGGTGTGGAAAGCACTAAGTTTGCCTTCTGTAATATTAATCCAAGAATTTCAGCTGCTTCTACTCCTTCAGTGGAATGCATCCTTTCAAGCAAAGGGACATCCTTTGTCATTACAAAAGGAGAAGTTTATCAAAGAAGTCGTGCATTTATAGCAGATTTTTCTGATGCTGTTAACATCCTAATATCATAGTATGAGGGCCTTAATACATTCAGTTAAAAGTGATGCATCGGACATTGAAACAACATGAAA
Organism: Gymnogyps californianus; assembly: GCF_018139145.2. Classification (NCBI taxonomy): domain Eukaryota; kingdom Metazoa; phylum Chordata; class Aves; order Accipitriformes; family Cathartidae; genus Gymnogyps; species Gymnogyps californianus. Next base: position 4,158,221 of record NC_059484.1, read on the forward strand.
TGCAATAATGGAAAAGACTTAACAGGGTGTTAGTGGTAACTGTAGCATTTTTACCAGTCTAGTCAGTATGGATAAGGTAACACTGCAGGACACTTGGAGAAGTTACAGGCAAAGGATCAACTGAAACAAATTAGACTACAGATTAACAGAGAAGGCAAGAGAAGAGCATTTAGCCTACAGAATGTCCTATGTCAAGTAAAGGATATTGATGTGATTCTGTACACAAACTAGAGCTAAAGAAAGATTCAATCATCTCCTCCTCATAGCTTCTACAGGACATAAGGGAGGCAAAATTTTAACCCCCACTGGCTGACTAAAACTATCCTTACATTTCCCAAGCACGTAGACACCTAACCTTTTCCCCTTTCATTTAAAAGCCCACTTGCTAACTGTCAGAATTGCAAATTGCAGCTAATCTACATAAAAACAAAGAACAGAAACATTAAGAAACCGGAAGGGATACTGTGGGCTGTGAAAAATACACCAGACATGGTAAAACTTTCACAGGAATACTGCTTACATTCTGTTCAGGAGTCAGATCTTCAGAAGTCATCAGTAAATACCACATTCAGACATTCTGACAAATAAAGCTGCAACAACAGTTCACTACACTGTGGGAATCAGCTGCTGAATGAAGAAATCTGTTAACTACAGACTGAGCTTTAATGCACAGCATCACAATGCAACACAAACCAGAGAGGATCCTAACAGGGATCTAAGATAGCAGCTTAAGCAAAACAGCTGTCCTAACAAACTACGTATCTCCAATGTTGATACCGGAAGAAATTTTATGGGGACAAATGAGTACAAATTGAAATTCCAAATGAAAACATTAAGTAGTAGAACAGGGATACCAATTTGCCTCAGTTCTTGGTGAAAATCTTCAGTGTTGGGAATGTTTCTTGTACCTTCAATCAGTATGACTGACTTACACTCACGTTACAAGGAGAAAATTTCTGAAGAAACTGATCCTGTTCAATAACTTTACTCACTCAAATCTTTAGCTCTCAAGAAGGTCAGATTTTAGTAAAAGAGAAATCCTTTGCTGCATCAGTAGTTCTTTTCTTGTCCTTCAAGTATGTTGTTAAAATTATTTTCAACTTACTTCTCCACAAAAGCTAGGTAACGCAAACCTGTATCTTCAGTGTTACTCCTCATCATCACTCTTGATGTTTAAGCACTCTCCTCAAACTGCATAATCAAGTATTTGATCAAAATGAAAGGATCCACTCTTGTGTTGGAAAAAATTAGACGACCAACGTGAAAACAGTTGGCACTTTTGCAGCATGACCTTTACATTATCTTGTAAATCAGCTTCTGCTAACTAGTTCTCAACAGTATTAACCAACAGGCTCCCATCCTATAGAAGTGTAGTCTAAATTAAATAGTTATGACAAAAGTTACGACTTATTCTTGCACTAAAGATAGGGAAAAGCAAGAAAAATATGGACAAACACAAAAACAAGAGAGCAACCCAGAGGGGAAAAAACCCCCAGTGTGATCAGAGGACAGAGTACAAGCCTGCCCTTTACAGTCATTCCTGACAACCACAATTAATACACAAATTCTCTTACTACGTGAATGATTTGATAAGAAAAGAAAAAGCAATTGCCAAGACAAATTGAATGCTAGTTTGACTGACAGGAGTTGTGTTTTATGCATTTAACAACTACTGCCAAAGTAAGCAAACATAGCGCCTTCAGTATAACTTGGAGTTCTAGGATAAAGTAGTAGCACTAGTAGCAATAGAAAAATGCTGATGTACTGTAAAAGTCGAATAGCACAAATGACATCTCACTGGTTTTTAATCCCATTTCCCTCCGCCCAGACTACTGTATCATATTTTAAAGATAATCAAATCCCCTAGACTGTGTACTAAAGCATTGCCTTATCAGACCCCAAGGAAACCCTGGAGTATTACAGTAATGGTCATACCTTCATTCTTTGCAATTGTTCTCTAGTGAATGCATGCTGTTTCTGTAGTGACTGATACTTTATTTTCACACTGATCAGCTGTCGTTCCATTTCTGCCCTACGGTCCTCCACCTACAGAACATTGTTAACAATTATTACTATGAAAATTATAACACTTGTTGTCACTTGGATGACAAGTTTTAACAAGGAGATGTTGCCTAGCAATTGATGTTGGTTCTGCAAATACTGCTTTTCCAGCAACAGTACTTGAAAATTTGCAGTATTGTCATTACCTCTGAGATAAGAGTAGATAGTGCTGTAGCAGCTGAAGCCCAATCAGTAAAGCACAACAGATTTTTCTTTTGTTCTTTTGATATCAAAATAAAGTAACATTTCATATGCTTCAGTGTTGCTGTAGAATAATTTTGTCCATTGGCATCAGAACAAATAGTTAAAAAAAAATATGAACTGTGTACCAATTTAATGCATCCCCTGGGTGTTGTCAGAAAACAAAATAACTTCCTATGCATTTAGCAGCAGAACTCTTATTCAAAAAGTAATTGAAAAACTCTCCCAAATGCTCAAACATCCAGCCATTTTCAGCATGTTTTTAAAAGACAGCTTTTATCAGCATCTTTTAATATTTCACATACTATCTTCTGCATTAAAGAAGGCTTACCAGATGAACAAAACTACTTAGAGCTAAGAGCTGCAGACAGAACTGTCATGAACCCTCAGTCCCACCTTCTATCTTGATAGCCAGGTAACTTTAAGTGATTCCATTAAGTTTACTAACTCCTCAACTTCAGAGTGTGCATAAAAATTGTTTTCCATAGGTCAGTTCCTAGACAGTTCAACACTGAAGTAGTATTTGAGGAATAGAGATTCATGCTGGCCAGATCAGGTACAGATATCTAATAGTGTCAATGCAATGTAAGAAATAAAAATTCGGAAGTATTTCTTCTCTTCTCCGCGTATTCTCAGGTGTCTGTGGCATAATTGTACCTCAGCAAAGAGAGAATTGCCTTTACTTGTAGGGTCCAAAGATTGTTGCACTGCATGATCCAGCTGAACCTGAAGCTCCTGATTAGCTTCACGAGCTTTCTAGATTAAAGCAAAGAGGATATGAGTCATTTAAGCATCTGATGTACTCCATATATGAATTTAATCAGATAGTTTTACCTCTTTTTCATTTCCTATGCCTTTAGCACAGATTATAGTGTACTGCAGTACTTAACTGTGCATACAGTTCTAGTCAGTAAGAGACAACCAATTTTGTTTCACTAAAAGGCTTAATATTCCAGTTGTTCTTCAGGACAAGAGCACAACTAAAACCTTTAAAGGAAAACTTTGTTATTTATCAAGTGGATTAATGGTATTGAGACTATTAGCCTTGCTGTGTTTAGTCACAAATCCTCTACTCCCCAGTACAAAATTTTCTGAGGCATTCAGTTGGAACTTGAAATAAAAATGAGAACTATATCAGTGACCTGTGAGAAGGTCCTGTTATGACGCAGAATACTGCGGCGCAAAGGATCTCCATACACAGCCTTCCACAAAAGAAGGCCAACAGAGAGAGTATTTAGCAACAGGCAATACCAAACATGACTAGCCAATATCTGTTTTTTCCTCTGCCTTCTCTTTTCCGCCCCCCTCTCCTCAGAACTCCTCTCTCAAAACTCCTCACATTTCACTGAAAAGCTAGTACTACAACTTGTAGAATTCAGGGATTATCTACCACTGTTAATTAAAATTAAGAGAATACCTCTAATGCATTACAGTAAGAAACAACTTCTTTTTCCCTCTCTTCTTTTTCTCCCTGTAGACGCTCCAGCTGATTACGTAAGTTACTGTTCATGAGTTCTAATTGTTCTTTACTGTACTGCAGTTCATTCAGCTTTTCTTCAACATTGGCCTAAACAGACAAAAAAAAAAAATCAAGTATGAAATAAAAAGTTTTTAAAACAATTTGAAGAAAAGCAGCCCCAAGTGAACCAAACAGGTTTGTTAGTAGTAATTACTTTTAAGACAAAATATTATCTTGAAGAAGAGGTTGTATTGAAGTCTAGTTATTAAGGCTACTGTTTATTTTTCTGTGCATGTTGTCGTGGTTTAACCCCAGCCAGCAACTAAGTACCATGCAGCCGCTCCCCCCTCCCATTGGGATGGGGAGGAGGATCAGGGAAAAGAGTGAAACTCGTGGTTAGGAACAGTTTAATAACTAAGGTAAAATGAAATATAATACTAACAATAATAATAAAAATATAACAATAATTGTAATGAAAAGAAATATAACAAAAAAAGAAATAAAACCCAAGCAAAGTGATGCACAATGCAATTGCTCACCACCCACTGACCAATGCCCCAGCAGCAATCTGCTCCCCGCCCCCCCCCAGCCAGCTCCCCCCAGTTTATATACTGGGCATGACGTTCCATGGTATGGAATACCCCTTTGGCCAGTTCAGGTCAGCTGCCCTGGCTCTGCTCCCTCCCAGCTCCTTGCACACCTGCTTGCTGGCAGAGCAGGGGAAACTGAAAAGTCCTTGGCTTAAGATAAGCGCTACTTAGCAACAACTAAAACATCAGCATGTTATCAACAGTATTCTCCCCCTAAGTCCAAAACACACTGTACCAGCTAGTAGGAAGAAAATTAACTCTATCCCAGCCGAAACCAGGACACATATTGTCTTAATAGTAAGCCAATCATAAGGTAGAAGTATACACAAAGCATCTAAAAATGAAATGAGCAAAAGCGCAGAATTTTATCTTCAACTAGCCTACATTCCTAATAATTAAGTGCTAGTCACGTACCTTCACACTTTCTAATTCAGTGAGTTCTAGCTGAAGATTGAGCATTTCTGAAGACATGGTCTCATGCACACGTTCAGACATCATATGTAGTTCTTCTGATTTGGCAGCAATTATTTCCTTCTGATGATCCACTTTGTGTCTCAATTGTTTCTCTGAGAGTCGGGTTTCATCTAGTTCTGCTTTCAGGTTCTCCAACTTAAAGACAGTTGACAACTAAGTAGTACCATTTTATAATAAATTCTTGAAAAGAACAATACTTTTGACTGTGTTCTAATTACAGGAAACGTCTTAGAAATAGAACTTAAGAGTAAACTTTTAAAAATAAGCTTTGAAATCTAATGTAATTCACAATGTAACTATGCAGATGTTTATTAAAAACCAACCAAACAAGCTCCTACACATTATAACTATTTACTAGATTTGTTTTGGTAGTAAGTGTGCGATTACAAGTTAAATACATATTCTTTAAAATGCTACTAGCAACATTTTAGCTGTATATTAGTTGCCAAACCTTGTTTTTAAGGTCACTGATTTCTTGTCCATAGACTCTGGCAAGCTGTTCTTTCTGTTTATCCAGCTGCATGTTTTGCTGTTGCTTAAGGGAATCACATTCAAAACTCAAGCTTTCCAACATCCGATTCTTGAGTTCAATTTCTCTCTGAAGAGAGTATTTCTCTTGTTCAAATTTCTGAAAGAAATAACATACTAATAAATCTAGATGTAATATTCATAAATGCTTGGGGAACAATGTACTAAATACAGGCTCAGAACGAAGACACTAAATGCCTAAAACTTGTAGCTCATTCAACCTTTTGTTGAAGTCCCAATTAGGGAATTGTCATATCCATGTTCTAAAAAATAAAAAAAAAAAAAAACCACACCACACCAAAAAACCACTCTGAAATTTTTATGACTTATTTGGCTGTGTAATATTCTCTTCTTCATGGAAACTGTATATCTCTTTGCACCCAACATGAAGGGTGTGGGCATCTTTTCTGCAAGCGTAACACAGAAATTTAGTGAGAGCTTACATGTCCTTTCTACCACCGTAGAACCCGATTATGTTAAAAATTGTTGAAGTCCATCAAGTGTTCCCCTGCTGCAGAACAGCCGAGTTCAACGTTTGGTAAAGACATCTAAATTGTCTACCTCTTCGTAATAAATCCCATCAACCCTTCCAGATTGAAGAATGACTTTTTAATCAGCTTCCCTCTATGCCCGATTGTATATGTTTGCTAATTATAAAAGGCAGCTTCGTTTTACTCTTCCATTCAGCTAGCAATTAAGGAGAAGAAAAAAAATTTTAAAAAAAGGAGAGTCTTGAAAGCAGAAAAGGTAAATACCAAAACCAAATCAGTCTAAAGATGCAAGATTTTCTTTTTTTTTTTTTAAATAAAATAACTGTTAAAACACAAACCAGAATTAAAAAAGCAATATAAAACTAGAAGCTGTCAGGTATGAAATTGACCTCTGTGGCCTAGACACCGGCTTACCAAGGACAGGCTTAGCTCTCAAATATACAGAACAAGAGTTTTAACTCAAAGATAAAGACAGTGCATGGAAAAGGTTTGGGAGTGCACTGCTGGCCAGACCCAAGAAAGGCAAAAATCTAGCATGATATATCTACACAGAGTTTTACAGAAGCGTACACAGATTATTCTGAAAGACTCCTGTGCCTACTGTTAAAACTTACACTTGTGTTCACAGTAATTGCTTTGGCTCTCAGATTCCAAAGAAGAGAACCACAGATTCAAAAGCTCAAAAGAATCTGTTGGATAACCACAGTTCCCACACAAGATGTTATTCTACTGTATGAAAGCACGCAATTTCTTCCCTCTGCCCTTGGAATCTAACTTACTAATTCATCTGGTTCACACAAGCTTAGCTCATAACTTTGCTCCAGCCTGTAACATAGGATTACAACCTATAGGTGCAGCTTTACAACATAGTAGCTACCATCTCAGGTTGTCTGAAGAAAAGGATGATCCTGCCCTGCCTTCCTTTTCACTTGTGCTTTCCAGCTGCCTCTCCTGCACTAAGCTTACTAATGGCAAACCGATCAAAATAAGTTATTAGGCTTCATTCAGAACAGCAGGGTGCTACAACTCTCCAGGTGGTAAAAAAACCAAACAAACCCAGAACAAAAACTACAAACAAAACCACAAACATTTTAGCTCTATCACAAAAGAAGGGATAGATGCACAGCCAGAAACAGCCTAAATGAAGACAAATGGTATATCTGAAGCATGGGCTGACTGAAAACAAACAAACATCAAAATTAAAGTGCTTATGAAAAGTGGAAGAGGTTTTTCCTGATTGGAATTTTCTTGCACAATTACTAAGAAAACTGGTTGACTAAATAATACCTCTATGTTTCAATACTACACTACTTTCTTTTCTGAGCTGTACAGAAATGTACTAATAAATTCAGAATCCCTTGGTATTTAGTAAATTTGAAAACTTCACTACAGAAGAAATCAATTTTACAGTCTTGCTGCTAGTGTTCTTTTTGCAGCTTTAAGTGATACAAAGCTTGCATGGAGTGCATAACATGAGTGAATTGCTAAACATACCCAAAACACATGCTCTAAAACAAATTTACTTTAGCACTTAGTATTCATTTTACATTAAAGGCAATTAATCCTACACGGTACTGAACACTTGATGCATAATTAGCTATGAAACCCTGTCCCAGTTAGAGAAAATTATGCTCAATATCTTAGAGCAGAGATAAAAAGCCCTCTCTACAAATACTTAAACTAGAAAAGTTTATTAGGTTTAGGAGAGTTTAAAAAAAGATTTATTAAAATAAATCTAGACTCTAAAAGGCATTTAACACACCTCTGACATTCAGAAAACAGTTAAAGTTCTTGACTGCTTTTTTTACTCAAAGTTTAAAACATCACCTCAGTTTTCTCAGTCAATTCACGGCGTGTTTGATCCAACTGATTTTGAACTTCACTTTGGGACTCCAATAAATGCAAGCCATATTGTGCTGCCTTTCTTCGCTCATTCTCTGCTTCCTTGAGTTGGTGTCTAAGATTTAAAATGGTCTCTGTCTCCATTTTTCTTCCTTTTGTTACTTCAACATTGCAAACACAAAATGATTAAAAAATATGTTGCAGTAAGTTACAGTAGTTAATCTGAAACAAGTTATTGGATTTCCTTTCTTAATCAGGATACAAGGATATATTTTTGCATTAATACAAGACACAAAAAAAAGACAGCTCACAAACAAACAGTCCTGTGAACAGTAACATAGCAGCTATTTCTCAATAAATTTGGTTAACATCTTATTCCTGACTATGTCTTAAGTAATAACATGCAGCGAAATAACTCCTGTGTACCCAGCCTGGTTTCCTAGCACACTAGAACCAGAGTTAACCTAGTATATAGCTATCTTGCCATATGCAAGAGAATGCTAGAAAATAACCTTGTAAAAACACTTTTATGCATGTGGCTGACAATATTTTCTGTGGTATTGTAAACAAAGCCACACTAAGTATAGCATTTCTTGTGTACACAAATAACACTTAAGATTCATGTAGGCAGCTGTATTAGCAGGATAGTTTACTCCTAATAACATTATGTGGGATATAGAAACAGATAAATGTAGTTGAAGGAAAGAGTCAAAAATAGAAACCCCGTTAAAATATATGGAATTTTAAACACAGGAATTTTTATTTATTTAAGTGCTTAATGAAGTCCTTCATGACTGTTTTCCACTTGAAACTTAAGTCACTGCGGGTAACCTATTTGTTAATAACCATCTCTTCATCATGTGTTTCGGAAAATTCATCCATTTCTATCTTCCTATCACAACATAAGACACAAGTAAAGTTGAATTTTGAAAAATGTTAGTCAACATAAATCCAAACAAAAAAATACTTTAAAAAATAAAAATCAAGTCAAACTAACACCATAAGCTTGTATAACTGCTTGCTCCCAAATCTACTAAATCAGCACACTGCAAAAAAATTCTATTAAGACAGAAATTGTTAAGCAGCTCAGGCTTGTGAACAACATGAGCCAAGAGTTCTCTCAGAAAGTATGCCGTAACAATGATATACAAAAAACAGAAAAAAATCTGCAGTTGATTTTTCAAAGCCAGGGTTCGTAATTTTTATATAGTTTCAAGATTAAAGTAATTCTTCACTGGAGATCTTATTGTGTGCTTTTTCTTTTTACATAAACAATTTAGTTGTTGCCGTTTCTTACTGGCACATATATTATACTTAGGAATGTTAGCAAGATGCTGGTCTTAATCAAGAGCAAATTTCACAGTTCAACACAGGAGAGATTATGTTAAGAGTCACTATTGTAATGTAATGCCTTAACTTTTTTTTGCTAATTTTTATTCAACATGGTTAACTCCACTAAGAGTTACTTAGTATACTAAGTGTATACAGCTTCCTGTAAAAGAAAAAAAATAATTTTAACATGCAAAAGTACATCATGCCGAAACTGTGCTCATTCCTTTCAGAGACAGAAATTATCAAATTCTGTTTTTCACAGTTTCCATCACTTGCTGTTATTCAAGCTTAACACATACAAAGAGACTTTATCCAGCCAGGCTCTGAAACTTCAGTTTTTCACATCTAACCATTGCAATGCTTGAAACGCTAGTTTTGCACACTTATGCTAAAATAAGCCAGTGAAAGACAGGAATTTTGCATACCTATAACCAAGAATAAACAATATTATTACTAGTGCAAGGACACGTACACTGTGTACAATTTAATAATGAAATGTTTAACAGTAGATGTAGCAATACAAGCATATAGGCAGCCACTCCTGGCATGCATTTGCATTAGTAAAGGGGATGAATTAATCCTTATTCACTTCATAAACAGAATTTTAAAAATAGCTTTATTTTCTGATCAGACAACAGTATAGAGGCAACATACCAATTTGATTGCTCCTAGCTTACTAAGTTAAATTTGAGTAACATCTAACTCACCTTCAGAAGTCCATTTAAGTCTTTCTTGACCTTATTCTCATACTCCACCTTTAAAAGAGGAAAAAGGCAACAGTTGTCTAGTCCGGATGACTATAAGCTGCCATTATAGCAGTCCTTCGTCGCAGTCCTCTTCTGAAAAGGCTTAAAGCCTGTGGCCGTCTCATGAAAATGCTGATCACAAACTAAAACCCCATAGAAATGCAAATCTTATTCGAATCTCAGTTGAGGCAGCTGTCAGATAGTTTAGAAACAGCCAGATCAGGCAATGTTGCCAAAGGATAGATGCTCTGCAATTGGCCTGTGGGGCAAGCAAACAGGCTACACCCAGGGTCACTGTCCTCTAGCACACATAGAATTTTTAAGCATTGTTTGGGGATTTTGTCTTGCTCCCTCCTACTTCTTCAATCTCTTTTGCATGCTCCTCTCTGTTATCTGGATCTTTGAGATCTTAAAAAAATCATTTACTGAATAATATTAAAAAAGATCTTAGGCATTTCTTGACTTTTATAGTTGAAGTACAGAGGAAAAGAGAAATAGTTTTCCTAGTCACACATTCCTTGCTAACTATTAGGGAAAACAGCAAGTATGGCTTTCGGAGCACAGATTCCTCAACTCTTCATTGTCAATTTTGGATTAAGTTCATCAGACAAGTCCAGGTAGCTTGTTCATAAACCTGTATTGTTATATAGGAAAGTAATTGCCTGCAATTTAATATAACACATGACATTAAGTAAACGATGCTGAAAATAATGTTTTAAGATAAATTAAATGGGTAGTAAGGTGAGCAGGTAGGAGATGAAATAATAGAAATCAGTCTCCATTTATTGTACCAAGAGTTATAAGAGAGTTACTCACTTTTGGCTAATTATCTTCAAACATTTTATGACGGATTCTGTACTGAGTGCTCCAGACCTTCATTATTCAACCATTTAAGTACTCCTTGATAAAAATAATAGGGTAGGAGATAAAAAGGCACTCTCCGGGCATGCAAATTTTCTTCTCCCACTCTGTAACTGTTCTTCTGGCTAACCTGCTATTCCCAAGGGTGATATGTAACAGCTGATCTATTCAGAAGCACCTACATAGTTTTCTGATCACTAACATAACAGGCAAGATAGTTTCTCTCCCTTAGGCCAGGTACTCCCCTTACAGTGCAATTCAGTTACTTAAACAAGTCCATTTCTTCACCTACCAAGTTGCACACTCAAGCTGAACTATTTTCAGGGCTAATCGCCTTCCACAAAACACATTCTTGGGTGGATAAGTATTATAGAAAAGAAAAAAAAAAAAACCAGACTACAACCTGATCTTTCAGTCACAATAAAGTACTCGGCAAACCAGCAACTGGCTCTGTTAGCACTTTGCTTAAACAGTGTAGTGCAGCGTTATATCTATTCTTTAATTCAGGACATAACCCTTTTGCAGTTCAGGCCAGTCATTCCATGGTACTCTCCACTTACTGCTTGCACACCTTCCTGACCCACTTCAACATAAACAAATGACTCGCCCCAGCACAACGCTCTTAACAAGAGCCTCATCAACACGTTACACACGCATACAGGCAATGCCTTACCGTCGGTTTTGTTTTCCGCAGGAAAACGCCCCCTGCCCATATGATAACCCTAACGGGCAAAAAGGGCAGAGGGGGAGAGGGTTCCCCCCCACTTCACTTGACGCAGCATCTCCGGGGGCCGTAGGAGAGAAAACAGCCTTTCCCACTTGAATCAGCAGGGGAAGGCACTGGCAGCGCGACCCCGGCGAGGGGAAGGGCCTGAAGACCACAGAGGCCCAGACACTGCAGCACGAAAGGAGTGGAGGGAGGCAGGAGCTCTCCTCCACCTTGCCCGAGCCCCTCGACCCCACAGCCCCGCCGCCTGACAGCGCCCTTCTGCAGAGAAGGAGCGGCAAAGAGACAGCAACAGCCCCACAGCGAGGAAAGCCCGCCTCACAGCTCGCTCCTCTGTCCCTCACAGCGCCCGCCCGCCCCCCCCCCCGCAGCGCGGTACCTCGCCCCACCGGCCGCTCCGCACCGGCGCCGCTCCTGCGGTTCAAACTCAACGCCGCCCCAGCTCTCGCGAGAGCTGCTCCTGCCGCTGCTGCCACCGCCCGCCCGCCCGCTCCCCCCGCCCGCTCCTTTTCCGCCCAGCTCCACATCGGCGCGCGCGTGCGCGGTGCCGCCAGCCCGCGGAGTGGAACAGCGCATGCGCCTGGGCGCGGGGGCGGTATCCGACCCGGGCGGGAGGGCGCTTGTGAGGAGACGTGTGAGAGGCGCGCGTCTTCCTCAGCCGGCGTCGCCGTGCTCCTCTCGTACGTGTTAAAGAGCAGTTGCTCCTTTAAGCTTGGCGTGGTACGGAGTAGGTGTGTAGGTGATGCCGGTGTGGAAGGGTGTTTGCGCAGAGACTACGGGAAATTTTCGGAAAAGAAAGGGAAGGCAATAAAGTTAGCAGCTCAGCTCTAGTTCTCTGGCCATACCTAGCCAGAACACAGGAGACGGCGGGTGCAACGGATATGCTTGGCTCCAGAGCCACAGGCAATGCCACCTCGCTGAAAGAAAGCACACAGAGTAAGTGATGAGAGTCAAAGTGTACAGAGTGCTACGTATTATCTAGGAAACCTGCAAAGTAGAGGGGCAGTCTGCTCCTCCCGTGCAGTATCTACAGGAGAGTTTTTGGTTTTGACAGTAGAATGCCATAAGTGTCTGGTTTATCCCACTACTCGCTTTCCTCGTCAAGGAAATCCCCTTCTTCAGCAGAGACTGCTGAGGCTGCCTGCCCCTGAGGAAACATCACTGTCTTCTTATTCAACCAAACCTTTCCTTAGATTCTGTGGAGCTTACCATCCAAACTTCAAGAGCTACACAGCAAGTTATAGTGCTTGCAGCATAGCTGTCAACTAAACTTCTAACTTCCTATTTTTCTCCTTAGCTTGCTTTAGTTTCTGCTCACCTTCACTTGCTGTACCAGGGAGGGATTTCATAGTGTTAGATTGTCCAGAATTCATAGATTTCCTAAACCAGTGAAGATCTGAATAATATCCACAAAAAAGAGCAAAATTCATCAGCTGGAGCATGTCACCTTGCAGTTCTGATGGTTATTAGAGAGTCCAAGCACAGTTGTCTATGTACATTTTTCTCTGCCCCGAAAGAAAACCTGAGTAGTTTTTACCTTTTAAGCAGTGGTTAATTTTTTAATCTGTTCTGCAAGATTCATATATTTTTGCACTTTCTCTAACCACATTAGCGAGTATGGAAGGTTTATTCTCATATTTAATGTGACATACCTAACAAAAGCCACTGCATAGAAACATACGAAAGCAAATTCTGCCTTTAAAGAAACATGCTTCAAGTAATGCAAGGTTAAATTCAAGCAACAGGCTGTAAGTAGATGCAAGGATAACAATCCTATTTGGAGCAACCAGGACAGAAATAGATGTCTTAAGATAAAAGGGGCTTGGAAAATAAGCACATAGTGTAAAATTCTACAGAGGAAGCCAATAAAACTACTACTACTATTTCTATCAAAATGATACTACTACTCTTCTATCAAAATGTGAGTCTAGCTTTTGTCAATAGAAATGGGATTAAAAATTAAATACAGAATGGTCTAGACAGGCAAGAATGCCAAGTTGATTAAAACAGGGACAGGACACAAGAGAATCCTGTTCTAATCCTGATTCTGCTGCATTCACTGTGTGATTAACCACTCCAAATACCCACAGCTAAACCCCCTTGTTTTAAAACAAGGATAATAGTGACTTAATTAACAAATCCATATAATTCTCCGGACAGTTAGTTGAGTAGATCTTGGAAAAATATAAAATACATTGTAAATGCCAAGTATTAACATGATTACTCCACCAGATCAGTTATCCGCCATAGCATGCTAAATCATAAAACAGTTAAAATAGCTGCTGCTTCCCCCGGCCTTCAGTTCCACAGTCATGTATAACAGCTGATGTTTAATACATTAAATATGTTAGCAAACTCTGTAATATTTTCCTCAGCTTAGAACTTCCATTTATGCCTTTAAAACAGAGTTAGGAGCTTAGATACAAAGTAACTGATTCATTATTTAAAAAATGCAGTTATCTTCAGCACTGTTCTTTTTTCCTTACTGAATTGGCACTCATTAGGATACTGTTTTACAGATCACATCTACTTCTTGTGAATATAAATAGATGCATCGGTTGCTAGTAACTTATTAGCAATACAGATTTGACAAGTGGAGTGACCATCTTGTTAGAATGCTACAAGATCATTCCCTGGTGTTGTAATAGCTAATAGTTACATAATACCACTATTTACAGTTTGGCTATATACCAGAATTCCTTGAGTTGTACTTAGCTTTGAAGCTAGACTTTACTTTAAGAGGTTGCAGAAGAGTATAGAATGACAAGGTCATTAAATCCATCGTTTGTAGTAAATTTGGCTTTATGGGAGACAAATACTTTTGTCCCACTTAGCTGTGAGAAGACTCTCACTTTTCATGTTTCTTTTCAGCTTAGGTTGTATTTAGTCCCTAGCTTGCCACTGTAACTATGTATTTACTCTTAGTAACTTTTCTCCTGCTTGTGACCTCAGTAACACCTATTTTCCTGTAGAGATTCTACAAATCCAGTAGTTACTGAAGCATAAATGTTTCCTAAGTGTGTAGTTTGTCTACTCTTGTTTATTGACATTTTAGATCACTAAATTAAATCTGTGCACTGCTGACACTGTATAAAATGTAAATGTGTGTTTTGTAAATCTTATCTATGCTAGCAGGCAAGAATTCCATATAAGTAATGGAGTAATTACAGCAAGTAGATGTGTTGGAGGTTTTTTTCCGCTGAAGAGGAGGCTTGTTACCTTTATCTACATAAAAACAAATGACATTAAAAAGCCCCTTTAGTCTTTCCCTGCTAATTACTCAGTGTAACATATGAGTAGACAAATGTTTTACTAACTGTGCTCAAGATCGCAAATGCTATACGAAGCAAGCAAGTAATAGCAGCCTATTGAGAAGCAACTGGTTACTAGCTACGTAAGTCATTTTGGCACAACAGATCCAGAGTTCATTATAATCAAAACTTGTTGGAGCATTAGGGTTTGGGGTTTTTTTTGTTTGGTTGGTTGTTTGGGTTTTTTTTAACATGTTCTTGCTCTTCATTATTTAAGAACACTTAATTTTACACAATGTAAAGCCACGTTACTTTATTTGCTAGTGCAACTTCATAAAAGCCCAGGTTTAACCCCTTCCACATTTTTCAGTTGGTAAACATTAAACTGTTCTGCTTTTTTTGAGATGAGACACTTTCACCTTCAATTAAATAAAATGCACAAGTCTATATGTTTTAATTTATTACTGTGAATGCCAAGAGCAGTAATACTAATACCAAAGTCCTTTTGCAAGGAACTCAAGTAGCTCAATAATTACAGCAACAGATTGAGGGCCAGTAACATACTGTTTCTAATCCTCTCTAAACTATTAGTGACTGACCTCATCCAAATCACTTCATCTCACTATTTCAGTCATCTTAGCTAAACAAAGATGTGTTTCGCATTTTTCTTACCAATCTAACCTTAACTAGCCTTCTGTGGCTTCACATGATTACTTGGCAAAATCTATCAAGTAGGTGTGAGAGTCTCTTTCAAATACAAACTTTCAGGTACTCCCTTATGAAAACTTTCTATTACTTTTATTTAGATTTGTTACATTTTTTACTACTTGCTTGAATGAGTCAGGAGCTTCACAATAAACTCCCTGGATTTATGCAATTGAAGAGTCCAATTATGAAAATATACATTCCTCAGTGTATAAATCCAGAGCCAACCTATGGTGGAAATTTACATTATGACTCAACTAGCATCTTGTAGGCTATATTTTCCTTTTTCTTGATTTTCATCCTTTTTTTGGATATACCAGGTCAAATTGGATGTGTATTTCAAGTTTTCCAAATATTCATAGTTAAAGTCACAATTGCAAAATTTTGCTAAAATCAACAAGATAATGATACAAGTTTTATAATATTAATTTCAGAGGGCTGGTTTTTTTGTTTGTTTATACCTGGTAGCTGAAGAGATCAGTCAATCTCATAACAAGTTTACCAAATCAACATGTAATAGAACCTGGAGTGTACTGTAACTCAATGTCAACTTTTCCTTCTTTAAGCAGTACCTAGACAAGTCGCTTTAACTTCACATCCAGTATAAATTCAAATATCTATTATTATCAATCTGTAATTTAATGGTGGTTCAGAACCCCCACTGCCTTTTTTTCTGTGCATTATGAATTTAATTAGTTGACACCAGTTTTCGTTCAATCTATTGCACTAATATATAGTTAATTCAGTATTTAAACGCTACTCTCCTCTTCAATAGGAAAGCATTTTGGTAACAGCATCAAATGAGTATTTAAAAGCCACATTTTGTGGTATAGAAATATACGTATAGACATCATCATCAACACTTCTAATTGTACAACCATTAACTAACCCAAACAGTTTACTATTCTCTGAAACTACTTATAAACTATTATAATTTATGTTTTTTGGCTATACTCACTAACAGCAGAACTTCCCTAATGCAGTCATCTCCTTTTTAACATCCCTGCTGGTATGGTAGTTAATATACCTGGCGTTCTCCTAGCCACGTAGCTTTTACAACCCAGATTCTCATTCCTTCAAAACGCAGGAGCAGTAGTGTCGGGAGGCGTACGCCCTGCCGGCTTCCTCCCCGGCTGTCCTAAATCACCAGCACCACCTTGTGGGTACCTCGCTGAATTACCGTTCCCTTGCCGAGCTTGCCGTCCCCGTGCAAGTGGGACAGCACTCCTTTCCTGCCACTATAGACGTTTTCTTTGTGCTAGTCAAAGACAAGTACTATAAGAAGCAGGTAACAGCTATTAAATATTAATGAGAAAATGTTATTTAATGAAGTAATATAGCTTCATTTTGATAAAAGGTATGTTTCAAATTCATTTACATGACGGCATTTTTTTCAATAAACAGTTGGACAGGGTAATTATCTTTAATTTTGCTGAATTTAATTTTATACAGATCATCAGCTACATGCTGGACAATAATTTTAGCACTGTTACTGTGCATTTCTAATAAAATGGAGTAAAAAGTTTACTCAGCTTTGCAAGCTGGAGGTCATTAGCTTTTTCACCATCAAAACCAATTTAGCTTTCACCTGGACCTCATTTCAGGCCTACTATAAAACATCTTCACTTTCCCCAGAGATATAGCAGTGTAGGTGTTTTATGCAAGTGAATACGAAAACCAAAGTAAATTATTTCCTTTGTTTTTTTAACCTTTACTGTTAACAATATGTAGTGTTTATTTATCTGAAATATGTAAACTGTAGGCTTTTTCTTATCTTAGCTATTCTTACACAGTGTTTCAAAATGTTGGATGATATGATTGCGTTAGATTTCTTGTTAGCCTATATTTCATCAATTTATTATCTACCAAGCAGTTCTGAAAATGCCAATTAGGGATTATATGGCTCTAACGCTTATGACAATAAAGAAGAATAGAAACAAAAAGAAAAATCAAGTGTGGTAAGTTATAAGAGCTGTATTTCAGTACATAAATGTTTGATGGCTCAAGGAGTGTATTTTATTTTTAAGGTCTGCTATTACTTAAAGATAGAGTCATGAAATGTTCAAGCTAAGATTGTTCCTAAGGGGTCTAAATTAAGCTATAAATGTGACCCTATGTTATGCAAAAACTGGTGTTAAAAACTATATGAGACATGGATAATTTGTAGCAATCTTACATGGGAAGGTATGAAACATAATCAATCATGTTTTCATTGATTGAGGCTTATTGTTCTACAACTAACTAAAAGTTTAAACTGTAGAATACACAGTTGGGATCAGGACTGTGAAGTATTACTCTTTTTTTTTTTTTTTTAAGCTTTGCTGAGTATATTTATTCTAGGTTGTAATAGGAAAGAGTAATGAATTCAGCTGTAGTTGTTTAGTTTTGTTTCAGTTCTAAGTTTTCCATTTTTAAGACTGTTTTAAACCAGTTTGTTACTTTGTCAGAGTAAATACTTGTGATTTTACTTTTAATGCTAAGCCTTGTCCCCCTTTATCCCCTTTAAAAGATGAACTCAAATGCTTTATTAGATAAAACTAATGGATGCTTTCTTACTCTTAAGAAAACTTACACGATACTGTTTGGGATTAAGTGGTCCTGTTCTGATTGTAAAGCTGTATAACATGACATAAGACCGCATGAATCGGACAGGAATTGATGTTTTAAAAGTTAACCAAGTTAACAGTATCTGGTATCTGTCTGCTCATATGGGGAATTAGCAGACTGAGAGTTTGTGGGGTTTTGGGTACTTCATGCACTAACTAATTTTATTTTCAGCTGCCTGCTTGGCTACCAGTTTACAAGTGTATCATCAACCCCATCAACTGAATAGCTTCATTCCAGGACTAGCAGGTTGAAAATGACTTGACCTGTTGAACTCTTGCTAGCAAGCAGATATGTTTTCTAATACTTCTGGAAAAGGTTTGTGGATCCTCCCCGCCCCCCCCCCCCCCCCCCCCCCCCCCCCCCCAAACCAAACAAAAAAACCAGACAAAAAAAACCCCAACTTTTTTGTGATTTCCCCCCCCCCCAGTGTAATTGTTTTCCCCTTATACTTACTTTTGAAAACAAAATGAGAAATAGAAGCAATGAAGTGAGTAGTACAGAGTAAAATGAGACAATGTGGAAAAATGAAACAGAAGGATTTAATCACTTGAATATGTTTGTTGCGTATTTGCCTAGCCTGGTAAAATATTCTGACACTTCTAGTCCCAACTTCATTTGCTACATAATTATACTAATTAATAGCTTTACTGGCAGATCAACAGCTTAGACCCTAGTTTTAATTTTAAAGTCTAAACACAATTGACTCTTATTTCATTATTAAATATTCATGCTGTATCTCAAAATACAGAACCGTTTACTCTTGAGTGCAAGATATCACAAAATGCCTCAGTGAAGATGGCCTGTAACCATATTTGCTGCTCTGTGTTTATGATTATAGTGTCTTTAGTAATACAATTTATCTTTTTCCACAGACAAATTACGTTACTGAATGTCCTGAAATGTGTGGTGCACAAAGCTTTCCGACTATGAAACTTACTATGTCATTTAGTGTGAAGCAGTGTATCATCAGCCTTTACAAAGTCTTACTTTAGCCAAACTTAGCCTAGATAACCTACTTAGACTTAGGTGGATTCATCCTGGTTTTTTTTAGATTCAAACGTACCTCTTCAAAAAACCAATATCACTCTATACCAATTGTGATGTCATGCTAAAATATCAAGTTACATATATTTTCTTGCCTAAGTCTTAACTTGGGCAACGTTTACTAGAAAATGCCAGTATGAATTTGTGCAAATTGCCATAGAATATCTCAGCAGCAATGACATGTAAATGCTTCCTTCAGTTAAAGTAGAAATGCAAGCAGTTCTGAGCACTGAAACACACTTTTCTTAAAATATATAGGCTTCCTTCTAGGGATTAACTCAGATTTAGGAAAGCGGCAAAATGGTTATATTGTTCAGCACTCGGGACCAATTTTTGGTGGACTGAGTCTGCCCCATTATAGAATGTCTTAAGACATACCAACTTAACACAAACTACTGGGGTGCTATTTTCTGCTAATCAGTTCAGTGTGAAGGGAAGCAGTAGTTCTACTTGAAAGATTCTCACTAATGAAGAGTAAGGTGAAAGAGAAGTTAAAACATAAATGAATGCAATAGAAAAAAAACCTGACCAAAGTTAAAATGTAGTGATTTACTTGGGTTCTCCTCCTTATCATGACAGTGTACTTTGTGTAGCTCAGAAATAGTACTATCAAAAGGTTGATTTCAACGTTATTTCCTTGAGTTTTTATTGCTTTTGAAATATTTCCTTATTGCTTCTCTTGTATTTTCATCTTGGGTAGTACCAGATTCATAAAATACATATTTATATATTTTGAAGCTACTTTTTAAACTTTTTGATGATCTTGGTAAACCTTACAAACATGGTAACAGTCCTGTGACAGAGGTATTGCACCCTTTCTCACATGGTCAAAATAAAGCACTGAAGTTGCCTTTTCAAGTATAATTAAGCAGCACAGTGAAAAGCTTTTGGTTATTTGGTCTTTTCCTTTAGCAACAATTAATATATTCATATATTATTCCTATAATATATACACATATAAAACTTGAACTACAAATTAGCAGAAACTTTTATGCATGTGTTCATTAAATAACTGTTTATTATTGATCATAGCAATGAGAACATGGCTAACTTCTGTTAGACACTTGAGGTCAAATGCTCTTTAAGCGTTAGCAGATTTTTTTCACACTGATCATATCAAAGAATAGCAATACTAAGATTGCAATAAGCCTACTTTTTTCCTGTGGTATGCAGAATGTTTTTGTAATGTCTCAGGATCTGTTTTAAATTAAGTGTGTGCTGATTTGAGCAGCTGGGATCTGGCTTTGGCTTAAATGATCGTATTTAGATGAGTAATAGGACTTAGCTATTTTCAGAAATATTTCCTGATTTAAAACACGTCACTGACTAAGCAATGAACCACTGGATGTCACTGTCTTTCTCCAAGTGCAAAGCTGCCTTTTTTTTTTTTTTTGATACAATGATAAAGTATTAAGGTAGGCAATTACTGGTTTTGACTTTTCTGATAGGCATGGCTTTACATAGAAAGGGATTATGAAAAAGGCGATATGGTTAACAATGGTTACAGACAAGACATTTTAACTGGTAAAATAGCAAAGAACCATTCATATTTTCTGACCTGAAGTGCCCAATGTAAGGAACTTGGTTAGGAAACTAGAGTTTGTATAGGAAACAGTGGGACAGATTCCTACAGAAAGGCTGACTCCTGAACTGGACCTTACCTTTCTCATTTTTGATATGAATAATCTAAAATTAGAATACAAGTACCACTCTATTTCAGTCTCTTCTGAAAACTTCTGTGTATTTTATCATTAACATATTTTTGCATATCTTCTGTTCATGAAGTTTGCATTTGTACTGTTTAGTTACAGTTGTGTCTTTTAATATCTTAGTGTTTGTTGTATGTTGGGTACTACTTAAATGAACTGCTTTTATGACAGGTTTGTCCTTTGCCTTTAGACTTTATTTCATTCTATTTTATTATTTAAAGTTGAACAGGGGAAAGACTGTGTTCTGCCTGTGTAGGTCTGTGCTACTCAGTTTTCAATAACTTCAGAGAGAAGTTTCTCTTAATAAAATTCTGCGTAGACAGCCTCATTGATGCAAATGAAGTGAAATCTTGTTTCTTTTCATGTTGATTTAAAAAATGTAGCCTGTTAGGTCACACAAAAGAATTGCCACCTGAAGTTTTACTATGGTTTAAATGCTATAGAAACAGATGTAATCATGAAGAAAGCATTGAATGTGCCATTGTTTTGCTGCAGAGTCTATTATCTACGCTAGATGCTGAAGCAGATGTGCTTTCCCCAAATTACAGTGAAGTTCAGCATGATTTGGACCTCAAGTTGAAGATAGTGTTTGTTCTCTCTTGTGCCTCTGCTACGAAAATACGGCAAGGTGGATTAGTAGAACTGGTACCATTTCTTCTTGAATCAATCTAATTCCATTTAACTTTTTAGTAAGTTCCACATCACTTTTAGTTGCACTCCCCCTTCTGTGTAGCTCCTTGAATCTTGTACGTGTTCATGAAACACTTCTTAGCTTCATTAGCCTAACCAGCTTTTAACCTGCATTTTCAATATATATCCTTATATTAATTGCAGGAGAAATGGGTGATAAAGGCAATTCAAAGATTGTGTTCATATTCTCTGGCCTGCAGCCAAGATGCTTCATCTGCCCACAGGGTTGTTTCTTCTCTTGGGTTTTTTTGGATGCTTTTAAATGCTGACAGCTACAGATTCAAAGCAGTGTTATTTGCATGAGCAACAAAATTCGTGAATTTTGGTTTCCTGTATATATTTTTTTTATGATGGCTTATAAGCTTTCTCTCATGTATGTTTGGGACATATATACTCCTGTACAGCTCTAGAGCTGGTTTTCCCCAGCAACGGCAGATGCTTTCTCTTCCAACTTGGTGCTTGTTTTCATGGAACTTGCAGACTTGGTTTTCCTACTGGTCTGCCAGCTGAGGTTATAGTCAGTAGCTGAGGCGAGGGGAGTAAAGATGCCAGTGCTGTGGTTCTGTGAACAATTTAAGCCAGCATAAACCTGTGCTGTGACTGAAGGACTTGGTCACTTCTCTTTCCTGTTCCTGCCTGCTTGCTTCTTCAACAACATAGGTAAAAGATTTCTGTAGCTCCTCAGTGAAATGATTTACATTACCACTTCAGGCTGGATTAGTTTTAATCATAATACAGTGTCAGGTTCTGTGTAACTGTAATGACTCCTTTCTGATTGAACGACTGATTGCAAAGATAATGGTTTTTCTGGATCATGCCTTTTTAAGCTGTACCTTCACTGCTATATCATTTAGACTTCATTAAATGACTTGCAGGAAATCAGAATACAGTGCAGGTGGTGGTTTTTCACATTAAATAATTATATACCGTATAAACTTATTGGAAGTTTTTCCTTTGACTTTGATATTCTTGATGTTTTACATTAATTCAGGCTTCAACAATGGAAGTCAAAGCTCTTCCATACAAGACCTTTATTCTCTGTAAATACAAGATGTGTAGAATAGTAACTTCCCTGAGCAGTACGCTGTGGTTTTTTGCAAGTTGTGATATGTAAGTATTTTGTGTGAGCTGAGTAATGTTTTGTTCAGTGTGGCGTAGCAGAAAATCACTACATGCTGTGAAGTTAAAGCTTTTATATGAAATCAAACTATGTCTTATCGGTTGAAGAGATTTGTTTACAGTTAAGTTTTGGACATGTTAATATACTTGCTCACTCCTTCAAAGAGAAAACAGATGTGGAAGAGTTTTACTAAACCAAAGCTGAAATACACTTTTGTATGAGTAAATTTCTCCATAGGTCAGACCCTCTGAGTTAAATTTGTCGATCTGTATAGAACTGTGGGTTGTCCAGGGTTCTGGAATGATAAGCCCTTCATTCCTTCCTATTAAGGCAGGAACCCATAGAGCAAAAAACAGGACTTAGTCATGTTCTTACAGAATATTTGAAAACTGCTTATTCATTAGCAGATACTTCTCTAGGTAAGCTAATTGCGTTATAACTAAGTTCCATTTCAGATTTCATAGGCCCAGACAACCAAATAGGGTATAGTTCTATTGTAATCTAGACTGGCACTGCTGGTCTAGCTTGTGTGTTTGTTTCAGCTGATCAGTATAACACATTATCCAGTGAGGTGTTTCTCCTTCTCTTCTGGAAGTAGAAGAGTATTAGACATCCACTAAAGGGTGCTTGTTTCTGTCAAACCCATTGGAACCAGGCTGGTTTAAAATATTGTTCTTGCTCCATCCAGCAGTTTATTATTATAGTAGAGATGGATTCCGCAGAGGTAGAAATGACTGCAACAAATATTGTCAAAACAAGAAATGAAGAACACTACATTAGCCTTCCTCCAACATCTAGGATGACAGGCTCCTTTAGGATGACTTCTTCTTTAAAGCATAGTATTATATTGTCTTGGAGCATTTACCTCATCTCATGGAAGCTGATAGGTCTTTTACTTCAAATTTTCCTGCAAGTATGATTAGCCTTAGAGCAAGTATTGAAGTATATGACAGTTTACTTGCCGTAAATGTACCTTTACTTATTACTTTCACTAAATTATTCATACTTGCAGCATACAATGGGCTGGCTGCACCTTTCACTTTGAGTGCAGCTTCCTCCAAGGTGTCAAATTTTGTTTTGACCACACTGGAGTGAAATTCAACAGCTTCTTCATGTTTATTTAGTTTACTTTGAACTGCTGTTCACTTGGATAAGAAGCAAAATTACATTGCTAAGCTAACACTTGCATGCTAAAAAATATTGTAATGTTAGTAGTTCCCATATACCCAGGACAGTAATTCTTGCAAGAGAAGACAATAATGGATCAAGTGGGATGTTTTACCCAAGTCTTAATTTTATAACAGCTTCTCCTTCCATAAAGCCTTTTTGAATAAAGGCCCTTTTGGATATATTTTGGATATTTCTGATATCTCATAAAACTTTCTGTAGCTACTGTCAGCATTTTATCAGCCTCTTCACTCTCAGCAAAAGCTACTTTCTTATCAGTAATTGGTCATTTTTTAAAATCGTAATCTACTTTCTTAATCTGTTCTGCTAAGTCTTCGCACACAATCAGTACTTGACCGTTGCTTATTCTCTATCTAAAGATCTCCTGATTCTCTAAATTACATGTTGACAGAAAAGACTCCTATAACCTTAAATCTAGTGGAAATCTGTTATTTAGCCATAAAGCATTATATATATACACACACACACTGTTCACAGTTTAGGTGGGTAATCAGACAATAATTTCTCTGCCACTGACTTGTTCCAAAATAATGGTCTTCACAGACTAATGTGATCTTTCTGATCTGTCTTTGGAATTGCAAGAGTGTACGAAAAAGAGGAGGAAGAGGGGAGGAAAAAAGTACATTTGCATAAAACAAACAATTACTTTTTTTCATCATTTTACAAATAGTATTGCATAGCAAGTGAGCAAGCATAGCTCACTTCCAAGGGAAGTAAGGCACTTCTGTTGCCTTGAGGTCTGATCAGTGATGTAAAGTATTATTGTTTTCTTTTAGTTGCATAATGAATTAAAAGGCAAGGTTATCAAAATCAAAGGTGTAAAGCTTTAGTCTTCACAGATCTCAAGCTGGGTCTTTAGTATCCATCTCTTGTGAATTTAAGCTCTAACACATTTTTTTAGAGGTTTGCTCAATCCTAAAATGTTGTTCTCTGAAGCCAGATAGCCTTGTGTCAAAAGTTATACTGAAACTGCTATGCTGTGCACCAACTTTGAAAGCAAAAACTAATTAGACCCAGATGTAAAAGAAGAATCATAATCAATTGCCAGGTTTAGATGAAGAGATGATTCATTTGGCTGCTTGCAGTACCTGACCTGGAAGCTGCTCATCGAAAAGCTCCCATCACTTCTGGGGGGGAAAAAGCGTGCAAGTCATGTAGTTAATTAGGGCAGACATCCATTACCTAATGCCTTCTGCTGAGGTTGTTTATTTTACACACTTAGCAGATTTTAACATTAAGATTTTAACATAACTTGAGAGGCATAGAGTCCTTACTGCTGACAGCATTAATTTACCTAAGAAGTTCACTAGCAAGACAGTGTGACCTGAGTATTGCAATCTGTTATCTAATTCTATGCTATTCATTATTTTTCTAGCTTTGACTACAAGGTTTTTAAAACCTGTATTTAAGCACAAAAGCTCAGTTGAAACCCTATGCATTTTATCTGAATCTCTGCTCTGGCTCTCTAATTTACTATTTGTACCATATTGATGCTCAGTGACTGCAAGGAATTTGAGCCCTGAAGAAACAGACACATTTAAAAAGTTCTTCATACTTAAATTTCTAACAGGACAATTCAGTCCAGGGGTTCTATCTATGACTTCAGTTACCTTTGCCTTAAATGTTGAGCTACATCTCCCTGCTATAGTCTCACTTGTCATTAATATTCTTGCTCAGCTTGGTCTCTAGCCATAATTCTGGAAGACGGACAGCCTAATTTGATCTTTCTGAATTTAACCATATCACTATATATGATTCTAAAATTAATTTCTTGGCTATCCTATGCTTTTTCTCAATTCAGTGTACTCTTACGGTTCCAAGGTTTTCTAATGCTGCTGATTAGCTGGACAATTAATGAAAAGTATAATGAAGCTTAAACTTAAATTCATAAATTTCTCAGCACAAAATATGAAACTAATAAAAGAACAGCTATGAACATTATACTGTATATATGACTTTAATGAAGTTTTTTAGCTCAAGTTCAGTGTATTAGAAACCTTCTGAACTAGAAGAGTCACTATGCTTAGAGTTGGTTTGAATTCTGAAAGATTCATGTCTCTGGAAATACAGTGCATGGATTTCAGCAATCGCTCTGCTGCCCATTGCTTTGTTTCCCATAGTGAGGGAATAGGATGGGTCTATAGCACCAGCTACACTTTCATGGTAAAACTTTCACAAAGTTGGTATTGGGTATATTGTCCCCACTTCTGTCCTGTCGTATTACACAAGTACAGTATGCTACCAACTGGAAAAATAACATAGATTACCTAACTCTTAAGTAATACTTAGATCCTACCGTAAATTTAACAGCTTCCATGATCTTAGATCACTTATATAAGTTACTTCTGAAATTTTAAAAAATTCTTTAATTTCTAGCACAAACTGTTTTGGCAGTTGCTTCCCAGTTTGAGAAAGCAAGCCCCAATTAAGGCTTTTCCTTAGGCAAACTTTAAATGTGATGGGAGGAGTAGGAAGACTCATCCACTGAGTCAGTTGTTTACCACAGGTTTTATTTTATTTGAGAGGGCTTATGCTGACTCCTTATACAACTTTGTAATGAGAGTTACTTTATTCCTACTTTTCCTTCAGGGGAATAGAATCAAATGTGCTTAATTTTTAGGCAGAAAACTGGCAAAAGTTTATGTAATTAATACTCCTTCCAACAGAATATGAATTAAAATGAATTGGAGCACATTGGGTTTAATCTCTTTGGCCGGCATCTTCAAACAAGTGAAGTGTTTGAAATAGCTACATGTTGAGCACCTGCCTCTCCTCAGGAGTCCTGAAGATCCCAGCCTTTAGTATAGTCATTTAGATCCTGACATATCTTGGCTACCAGACAACTTGTTGTTTTCTGATTTTATTTTTTTTTTATTTTTTTTAAGCCCATTATGTGTAACTGATCTCCAGCATAGAACTCGCATTAGCTCTTAGAGCTGCCTCCTCTGTCTTTGCATATAGTCATCTTGCTTCTGGAATTACAGGTGAGTGAAGCAAGTATAAAAAGTACAATGTGAAAAGCGGCCATTAATAGCTGATGGACTTTAGCTTCATTAGAAACATATTTTTGTTTTTCTTGGGGATAGAACTGCTGAGGAGAGGGACCTAAAATATACTTAACATAGCAGACTTTTCAGTGAAAGGCACTCAGATTATTAGCAATTAGTTTATAGTGGGGAATGAAGAAGAGGACAATTTGTATTTAAATTGCCATTCATAATTTGCTATGCTGGGTTTTTTAGGTACAGAAGCTTCTGTTGCTTTAACACAGGTCTCAACAGACAGCTATTTGAATAATCAAGATGTACTTTAGTTTGTAGGCATTTGGGATATGACTTGGAATGACCAGAATGCATGTATAGGTCTTGTATAACTTTAATACCAAGCTGGGAAATACTGTGCTTACACTGAGTATAAAGCCTGTATTGGCAAACCTAGTTCTTATTAATATTTTTAATAGCTTGCTATTACGTATTTTTCCTCAAGTGTGTTGTGTTACCAAAAGGTTAATGGATAGCTACAGTTACAAAGGGAAGTGTAGCTATATGCACAAGCTGTCTCTTCAGAAATTTTGCTGGAGTCCTACATGATGTTTATATTTATATAAGTACCAAAGCATTAGAGATCAGTTTATACTGACAGTCTATGTCCAGTCCAGATTTCAGTACAACAGTTGGTTGGATGTAAGCACTAAAGGTGGGAAATGAAACTTCTAATTTGCAAGTACTGTAAAATGGAGGATTCCTAATGAAGGTCAGGATTTGTGTCCTAGTCTGGTTGAAGGGTTTACTCGGGACCGGTGGTGAGTCTTCAGACAATGACTTTCACAATGGGAAGTGAAATGCATATGTTGCCCAGTGAACATGGAAATAGTTACTACCTGAAGCAGCAGCTCAGCTATCTTCAGAGTCTGTAATTGATTGTCTATTCTACAGAAAGTGGTATGGCTCTAGTAACTAATGTTGAAGTAAAACTCTTGTAGAATTTGGTGATCTTTTGATCATTCACTAATACTTCATTTAAAAACACCTTATTTCTCAATATTAAATGTGCAAACAAGGCAGAAGAAACCATATTCAATATCCAGTAGCTTTGTCCTGCTGAGTTTTTGGGGTTTGTTTTGGTTTTGTTGTTAGTATTCTTTACCTCCAGTTGAAGTATATCTTTGTCAGAAATTTGTGCTGTGCTTTTCTATACTTCTATAATTTAGTTATGGAAAATAGAAGTCAAAGCCTGAAGTGAATATTAGATATTCCATGATATGTGATCACATATTTGCTTATCACATACTGAATATATAGATTGCATTAAAATATGGTGCTATCGCACCATTTCATTTTCTCAGCAAATGAGCTGAGTAAAACTGAAATTAAACTGCTCAAAGATATCTTTTCCTTTGAACTACATGCTATAAACAGAAATTATAGCTGTCCATCAAATGTGATCTTAGTGTCATGTCATGAAGGTATTTTTTATCTTAAAACTTCACTATGAGCTCATATCTCAGCATACTGCATGCTCAAGTGAGGGATGGGAGTACAGTTGCTACGAAAAAAACAGGTTAAATTTGGAAGCAAGCAAGGCAAGCCTAATCTGTGTAAAGCTCTACTTAGCTTTTTCAAATGCAACAAGTTTCCGAGGGAAGAATCTAGGTAAAACATTAAGGCGCATATAGAAGCTGAACTTGTAGCAGAGAAAATGCATTGTGGTGTTACTCCGTAGTGTACGGTACTACGGGATATCTTCCCTGGCATCGTCCAGTGTAGTTTAATGAATGCTTTGACCTGACATGCGAGTTCATGTCTGGGCCGGTGCCTTTTAAACCACGAACGTGACATAAATCGAACTCGTTCTTGTAAATAGGTTTTAAACTCCCATCTCACTGTCGTAGCTTTCGGGTGCACAACCGCGTAGCGCTCTCCCGCGCTGCGGCGCTCCCAGATGACGCTGTTCGTGGGTGCCGCCTTGCAGACAACGGGCGCTGGTCGCGAGGGGGCGCCGCTCCCCCCGCGGCGCCGCTGCCCCCGCCCGCCCGCCGCTGCCGCAGCGCGCCTGCGGGCTTTCGCTGTGCCACTGGCGCTTCCCACCATCGAGGCTGAGATACGCTTGCCGAGTAGATAAAAAAATCTTTCCTGAATTGCTTCCTTTTCTGCCGTTGCTTCACAGTGCATTCGACTAACTTGCAGATAATGTCCGGCCACACAAGCATTAAACCCACAAAATTTCAAGCATTCTAGTTATGAAGAATTGATGCAAACTAGGGAACCATCCCATAAAAATGCTGTTTGATATTTTTTCTTCAGTATTTTTTCAGAAATATAGGAATGCAATGTTTCACTATTAAACATTCCAAATATTTCTACAGCTCAATCCCTTCACCTTTGCAAGGTGTGCACAGAATGCAGTTGTTCGTTTAAGCAGCTTTGTCAGAAGAAGCTCCTATGCAAGAGTAGGAGCATCATTAGGGATGTTAGTCTCTTCAGGTTCCATCTAAAAACAATGGGCTCCTTTAGAGGCTGATTTAGACAAATTTTTATGCTATGAATTCACAGTTTATAAGTTGCACTCATTCTCTAAATTGGTCTCTAGAGGAGCCTTTCTGCCCATTGGTTATAGAAAGACAAGTACAGTAACTGTTTTGTGGACTATGGTGATTCAGGACTTTTTAATACCACTTTGAGTTGAAGATGTCTTTCATCTTGCCCGATGTAATAGTATCGAGTTATCTGACTGCCATTTGGAAAAAAGGACTGCACTGAGTCTAACTCATTTGATTCTTTTAACTTATTCATTTATTGCTTAAGCCTTCAGCAATCCACTTCCGCTTTTATATGTACCAGCTCACTATCAGTTATCCTCTGACATTCTTTCACTATTAATTGCCAATAGATAAGGTCAGATATTTGTCTCACAGTGGTTATATATTGGGACCATGCCATTTAACTGTTGATGTTAAGGTGGTTGACTGACAAATTCCTATTTTTGTGTGAAGAAATCTATCAAAACCTTAAAAGATAAAGTCCCAGTTGCTTCATTAAGGTGATAAGTGGTTTATTTACTATACTGTAGGTAGGAGTGATGTCATTACAGATAAATTACTCAAAAGGTATTTTTTTATTTGTTTTCTTTTAACAGAAGGCCACAGGAACAATGAAGAACTCAATACAGATGGCATAAGGCTGACGGTAGTCAGTCACTCAATCCATACAGCCTGCTTGTATGTAAAATTACTCTTAACATTCAGTATCTGTACTGTATATCTAACAGTGACTAGTTTAGAATTCTGTGAGGAGTCAGAGGCTTTGCTTGGATATCATAATGTTCTCATCCATACAGGGTTCATCTGCAGCTCGTTATGTTTGGACTGATTTCCTTGAATATCTGTTCAGTTCTGAGCATCTCCAAACACAGTGATGAAGTCTGCTTACCCCAGGTTCATGTTCTGCCTTAGCCTTTGTGATCAAGTCAAAGAAACTAAAACCAGAAAAGGCAATTTGTTCATATTTGATAGAGCATTGGAGTTTCTCAAGGATTTATTAGACAGATTCAACTAGGAGGGCATTAGTTTTCAGAGAACTTATGTGGTTGTAAGTAATGCAAGCTTGATTTTATGTAGCTGCCCACTCTATAAAGCACTTCTTGTTTGTACAGTTCATTTCTTAGTAGACCTCTCTGCCTTCCCCAGTTCATGTTTTTCCTCATTAGCTACTTGGTGCACCAGAACACAGTATTAGAAATAGGACACTGTTAAAAGCTTGCTATGGCAGGTGATGAAGGCTATCAATTTATGTTATAAATGAATGCATGTCATGGCATGTACACAAGTTCTCTGAAGTCAGTAATCTCAACAAATAAATCTTAGGACCCATTGGAACTGTTGCCTATACTTTGATATTGGGAATGAATCAAAGCAATCAATCTTATGGATGCTGGGAATGACAAGTTTAATACAATGACTTGTACATGCAAAAATACTTTGAGCCCAAGCTTTGTTTTTTATCACCTTGAAATTTACTTGTGATGTATTAACCGTTCACACAGGGAAAGGTTTAATACTTTGCTTATGTATTCATAAGATAAAAAAAGAAAAGAAGTCCTTCCTTTTCATGAGTGAAGGAACACAGAATCTAAGAATTCTTATAACTGCTTGGAACAAGTTCACAGGGGCATCCAGAAGTACATGAAAAAGCAGTCCAAGTCATTTTGCTTCAAGTCTTGATACTATCTCAGTAATGTTGACGCTATCTAGACAAGCCTTGATTTTCTTCAGCAAGTAGAAGGAGCAAGAAGCTGTATATTAACCTCTGGCCCAGAGCATCTGAATAGGAAAGAAATAGGAAGTAACATAGGGTGTGATTACTCATTAAGTGAATAGGTTGCTTGTGATTTTTGACTAAATAAATGTATTTATTACTTAGCAACTATAGGAATATTTGGATGTAACTGCAGAATATTTTTGTTGTGTGTTATTCAATGAAAGTATATTGTCAGGCAAGGAGGTGATGAAACTCAGGCTATGTTTACATCTTATCTTGCCTACTGTTGCACAGTAGGCTAGCCTGCACTGAGCTTTGTGCTTCTGCTACTTTAAATGAAGCAATTTAAAGATGGTTTTGAAATATCTACACTAGTTTAACTACATGAATGGTCTCATTGGACACACTCCAGGCATCTGCTGTTTGCTACTGTCAGACACAAGATATGGGGTTAGACAGCCTTTGGTTTGATATGGCACAGCTGTAAGCTATTGCCAGGCATGAGTGAGGCACCTTAAGTTTAAAAAGAAACAAAAGGAAGACCCCCTGTGGTTAAATTCTAAATTTTCTTTAAGCTACCAGCAAAACCTGTGCTCCACCACCCTGCAGGAGTACTAGAGGTGAATGAAAAAGAAAGTAGTATTGTTCATAGATTCTGTATAGTGGGCAACATTGGGGGATTAATCAACCCCCAAAGGTTTCATTTTAGCTTTTGAAGTTTTAAAAAGCCTGAAAGCTTTCTGTACAGAACAACATAAGTGAGTCCGTTCTTGGAGTGGGAGCAGCAAATGCTGTCAGTTTTTTGTTGTCCTCACAGATCTGGGCATTTAGGTATTTCTTGTGCAACAGTAACCCATATGCAGCCCATAACATTTCTTCAAGAGCTGCTGTACAGTGAAGTATTTGCCGTATATTTATAAAATTCAGGAAAACTGAGACATTTTTGTCAACTCATTGCACTTAAGTGGCTTGGCAAGTTAAATGAGGTATTCAGGGAGTGGTTACTTGTGGCTATCAGTAGCTTCTTTTACAGCACAACCACCAGCTCAGTATCAGTGAAGTGACTTTTCTGATTCTCTGACAGTGTGGGGCCCAGCAAGCACTTTGCGGTTCTTTCATATGTGAGAATATGCATGCATAATAGTAGTGAATGGTTGCTCTGTGTTTGAAATAATGTAATGCTCATTATTGAGAACTGAGCTATCACCTCTTCTACCTTTTTTTTTTGAAGGAAAAAACCCAACAACACTCAGACCTGTTGTGTGCAGATGGTACATTATTTTTCAAATGCACATGTGCTACTTTTTTTGAAATGGCTTTATAATGCCAGCAACAAGGTATTCAATACATTGTAGGAAAATACTTAGCTAGCAGGTTGCTGCTTCTGAAGGCCTAATAAAACCATGTTAAGCTCATTAGCTGAGACTTTTGTGTTTTGTGCTTTTGTCTTGAGGCTAATCTGGAGGAAAGATAGTGAGAGGAAAAATTAAAGATTTGTGCCCACTGCAGTTATGGTGGACATATGATTTACAGCTTAGCAGCTGTTGGCCACAGGAGAACATGTATCTATTGAAGTTTTTCCGGACAAATACTTCTTTCAACAGATGGGTTTTTTTGCTATAAAATCACTTTTGGATCAAAAACTCTACAGCTTGGAAGAACTTCTCCTTGATTAAAACAGGATGCTGCTTCACATTCTACTTGGATGTGATGTTCCTTTGGAGGCAGTGTAACTGAAAGACAGGTCTAATTATTTCACACTTTTTTTTTTGTAACATCATCTTGAAGTCCTGCCAAAAGATTCTGTGGGTGAAGAATCCTGGTTACCAGCATCTGCAGTGTAAGCTGATCTGCATGTGAGATGGGGCAATGGAGGCTTAGTGTCCTTACTTAAGAGTGGTTCAGGTTATTATCATAGTCATTGGTTTTAATTCCCTCCAATAGATCTTTTTACTTACTGCTAGTAGATAACTTTGTTTGAATTATTTATTCAAATGGATTCTAAGTCAAAAGGATGTTTTCAGAAATTCTTTTCAGTGTGGGTGGCTTTCATTGAGGCTGTTCTCAACAGGACATTGACTCTAGTACTCACTCGAAAAAATTGTTTTCACTTGACTGTGGTAGTTTTCTGTATGAAGTGACTGTGCTTTATCTAACAACTTTCAGTCAAAACTTTTTTTTAAAAAGGTGTGTGTAACTGATTTTTTTTGGAATAAAATTTTATGTAGGACGTTTATGTAAGGTATGCTGTGTTTTGTAATTTTTTAAAGGATAGAGTATGCAGTCAAATATGCAGGATGCTGCTGACTTTGTGAATTAGGCTTGTTTGCAGTCAACTGATGATGGGATGAAACCTAAAGCCTCAAATAAATCACAAACTATTCTTTCTCAGCCTGCTCCTGCACTAGACACATTTCTGAGAAACTTCACCCTCTATTTGAGTAACAGTGTCTAGTGTGTATAAGAATATACTTAAGAATGCTTATTTTAAAGAAGTGCAACATTGGATGACTAAGAATGCAAGTTAGGCAGAAAGAATTGGCTGTGCTTATGTTTTCTTTAGATGTAGATAAAGCTTGTGTTCATGGATTATTATGTACCAGGAATACAAAGAAGCACATTGTATTTTTATCAAATCTTATGTGTATTCTTAAAAGAATCAATTGTTAAAGTAGTTAATCAAATGATGGGGGGGAGGTGTCAAACTGAGATGATGGGCCCTTTTCCTTGCTATCAGTATATCCTCCTTTAGCAATAAAGCATAGTGTATTCACTGAAGGGCAGAAACTGATCATTTGCTTTCAGGAAACTGAAAATATCCACACTGAGTTTTCAGCTGTATCCTACTGCAGTTGGTATCCGCCTGCATAGGTCTGTGACAGGGTTCTTTAAGCATGCTGTGAGATGGAATGAGAACTAAAACATCTAGGTTCAGCAAAGTTCTTGTCACAATAGGTTGTTTCTAATCTTTAGGCACTTTTAACCGCCGCAGTTCGATGTTCCTTGTCACATGTGGCCATATTAATTTATTGGCCATATCTATGCATATAACAGAATGAGTTGCTGTGGTGTTAGAGGAAGCATACCTTAATATTTCAGGATATGCATTTAATTCTGTATGTTTTTCATTGAGATACTTGTTGTGAGGCCTTGAGCAAGTAATTTAATTTGTGCATCTCCTGTAAGTAGGATAAAACTGTTTTTCCCGAAGTTGTCAGTATCTTCTGAAGACATATTCAAACATTAGTGTCTCTTTTTTTGGCTATCTTGAACTTGGCTATCTTCAGCAAGAGGCCAAGAGCCAGTTAGTTGTTTGGCATTGATAAACACCTGGCCCACCTAAACAATGTTAGCCAAGTTCCCATCTCTGTTCAAGTAATCTTGAATGATAAGCAGCAATTGCTTCCTAAATACAAGAATTCAGAGCATTTAGTCACAGTAGGCAAGTTAGCATTGTCTTTGTGCATCTGATGATAAAAATTCTGACCATAAACCAAGTGGGAAGAGAGGGTGTATCCTAGATCATTCCTGAGAATATTCTGCTAAAAGTGATGTCTGAGACATGCTTGACTATCACATACCATGGGGGAATATGAGAAAAAGTGGTAAAGCCATAGATGTATTCTGTCACAATTGGAGATAAAAATATAACTGGGAAAAGCTTGTGTTTTGCATTACCCCATGATGTGATTTCTCCTTGATCCCATGAATTGTTGTAGTTTCCAAGCAGAATGTAATTAGAAAGCATGTGGACCTCCATGTGGTGTAATTGAAAAATATGTTTAGAAAAATAAATCACTAACAGCTAGCTTTTTTAGCTGTTGCTTTGAAATTCTCTAATTGGATTATTAGCAGATGGTGCCATTTCTATTGTCTTGCCTCACAGCAGTCCTTTCTGAAAAAGGAAGAAAAAAGTACTCTTTATTCCTAATTAGAGGACTGTTTCATCTGGAAAATGTTGCCTTTAGTAATCTGCCTCATAGCTGTTGTCAAATTGTGGTAGATGAGATAATTTTACTGATTCATAGATCTTTCCTAGAGAATATGGATTGTAACTTGTTTCCAGTGAAAAGTAAAACTGTTACCTTACTGTATTTTTCTCTCTGGTAAGAGGCACTATTGAGAAATGATGCCTCGCCAGCACGTATTTGTGCTGAAGACTGTGACAATACATTTTCACCAAACCCAAAGAAAATTAATAGTGTATTTCAACTTCTGGAGGAATAAGTCAAACAATGTGGTTTATGTAACTTATCTTAAATTTTTCCTTTTATCTACTTCGCTAACAGGTGAAAGTACTCTTTCATTTGGGACATAAGCTATGTGCCACATTCAGTCAGTAAATAGCTTAAACAATTTCTGTGGAGGTAAAAGTTCTGCTTGTAACTATTTAATTAGTTATCTAGTTGATGAATCTTCCTGAATGCTATATAACTAATCATTTGTTGTTTGGGTATAAATAATTAATCCTGGCAAGTGGAGCATAACTTTGCAACAAGACTTGGGATATATCCTCAGGTGGAAAAGAACTCAGTTTTCTTATGATGGGAGCAAACAAGCAAAAATTTAGTCCTGAAGTAGTTGCTTTAACTTTAAAGGGTGTATGAATACACTATTTACTGATCAACTTCCACTTACTTTGTCCTATAAGGCTTGATTATTTTTTTTTTCCAAGTAGGTTTATTAAGTCCCCAAGATGCCTGTTAGAGACAGATGAGTTTGCGTGTCAACTTTGAGAGGAAAATTGTCCTGTCTTTGGATAAACTTGTGTTGTGGAATGCCACATTTATGAAAACTTCATTAAAGTTTCCTCAGTGAAGCAGGAGACTACTGTAACTAAGATTTACAGAAGTAGAGAGGACACATAGTTGTCACTTAAGTGGCACATGAAGAGCAGACTTCAAGTTTCCCCGAATCTAGAACTGTCAGCCTAAATTTTCTCAAGGTCTCTAACAGGGAAAAATTGCTAGCTGAGTGAATGTTTGTTAGTGTACATGGCTGGAACCTTTGGAGTCTTGACAGCATTCAGCAATTTACTATCTGTCTTGTCTAAACCATAGCAGGATTTGTACACTTTGTTTGCCTCTACCAGCATTGATGCACATGCAGTGTGCCGTTATTACACTGAAGAGGTTGTGGTAACTCCTCTTGCCAGTTGAAAAATATCTTGGAAAACAAATGCATCATTTAGACAGTTCTGCTCTAGTTGTTGCTTACTAATTTGGGGAAAATTTTGACATACCTGTTCCCAGAAGGGAATAATATAAGCTTTTCATGTTAAGGATTTGACCAGTTTTGATTCTATTTGCTCACCAAATTTGCCACCAAAACTGTTACACAGTAAATGCAAATACTTGCACAAATCTGTATTTCTCAAATCTAACCACTTGTACAGATTGCCAAATGGATACAGTGTGTACAATGGGTTATTAAGTATTATACACTTAATCAGATGCACATAGAACCTCATGCAATGTTTGAATTTTCTGTAATGGACAGGAAAGACATCTTCAAATCAACTGTTTGTTTTCCATATCACTTACATAGATGTATTTTGCAATGAAAAAGACAACATTTCAAATTGCGGTTGTTTACTGAAGTAATAAGAGTATCTGCGATAAAGCTGGAGAGGAAGAGTTGTAGTAAAGTTAACCTTGATGGAAACATATCAAGCAGCTTGCCATTTGTGGTATTGAGCAATAAATAATATCTCTTAAGCTTTGTTACAACTTCCTAACCTCTGTGTCTGGGAATAGTCTCAAAAGGAAATATAATGATTCCTTTTCCTTTAATGGCTCTCCTGTGGACCATGAACTGTGAGTTCCAGTGTTGGTGATTAAATGGTAATCACTATCTATATGCTGGTTTTTACTGTAGAAAGATACTGCTGTCATCTAACTATTCTGTTTTGCCTTCTACAGTGAGATCTTGCAGCAAGAGGTATATCTACTCATAAACTTTCTTACATCCTGTCTTCAGAAGTAGTGGAGTGGTGGGCCTGATCTATACAGCATATGCACTATTCTGAAAGCTCTTGAGTAAAAGTTTGTTAGCAACAATGCCAAACATGGGACAAAATAGTGTTCTGAATGATCAAGGTTGAGTAATGAAATGCCACATGTATTTACCTAAACAAAGCAGCTGGACTTAAGAGTAGGAAACCAAAGATTTAGAACTTGGATAAAAAAGTAATTTACATTGTTGTACATGTGTGAGTTTTTACTGTTTAGAATTAAGAGTTATCTTAGTTTTACGGTGTCATCTGGTCACCTCTGAAGGATACACTTGTATTTCTGTTTTGGACAGCTGTAGTAGTGACATCATTGCTGCAGCATGTGTTTATAGAAATTATCAGGCTTGAAACCTATTTTGAGGTTTTTATGCCTTGGTTAACTATATCTGGTTTTAGATTTCAAGGTATGTGGTGGGCTCTCTAGGGGTGATGCTGCTTGAAGCTACAAAACTGGCTGTGTATTGAATCCATATTGTAGATACTGATGGTTTGGAATGTTTCCTGATGTAATGGGTTAAGTAAGCAAAGCAACAGGAAATCATGAACTTGTGTTGAATTTGTCTGTATATACTGGAGTTGCTTAATGTGTTTCTTCTAGAGGGATGCAAAGAAGGGCCTGCACAAAAGCCAAAACTGTGCTATAGGTGTTAAACTGTGAATGCCACTCCGGTTGTTCTTGTATAACCCTGCCCAACAAAGCTTGTGTACACTGACATGTAATTGAGTGACTTTTTGCAGTCCTCAAGAATCCACTCTAGGCAGCAGAAGTAAACTGAAACTGTACAGAACATACTCAGATTTTCTTTCAGGAGCTGGTAAGCACTTGTCAAAAGAACTTGATGGCTGAAGCCCAAAAGAGAAAAGCAGCCTCTTCTAGGTAGATCCAGGGGATGGCTGGTAGAAGGAAGGGATATGAACATCTGGTGGGAAGAAAGGATAAGAATGGAAGAGAGCAAAGGGCAGGCTCACAACATAGGCAATTCATATATGCCCTGTCATGCATGAGGCAGGGGCTGGGACTCAAGCAGTTGTCTGTGCAGACTGCTGTACAAAGAAATCTGAGTATTGTAGACAGAGGAGAAAAAGGATTATTTAATCATGTTTCATTTTGCCCTGGTATTTTCCTTTTTGATGATGTGCTGTTTATTAAATTAATTAACTTATCAATTGCAATTAGGGAAATTAGTTCACTCAGAATCATGTATTTTACATCAACTTTCCCACACTTCAAGGTGGGGGCTTTGCTGATGTTTGATAGCCTGTAAAATTTGAAAACTAGACCTTTTTGCTGTCAAATTTAGACTGGAGTTTGGGTTGGAATACTATTTTTGTAATGATAATACAACTAGAATGTTAGTAAATCCTAAGTCTCATGTGTACTTCTGGAACTTTGGCTGTTTCTGGTAGAAGAGCAAACCTCTTCTACAGCCTGATTCTTTTACTGAAGCTGTGTATTTCAGTAAATAGTTAAACTTGGTTCATCAAGAACTACTCAAAGTCAGGGCCCTTAGGGCACCAACAGGCTTTAATGATCCAGACCAGCCTCACCTGGGACCCACACATAACCCTGCCTGTATGCTTAGGAGCCTCATCTAAGCTCAGCCTGGGGCTTTCAATTCCTGCCTAAGCTTTGTCATAGGAGTGCCTGTCTCTGGCACTGCCTCCTGGAGGGACCTCAGCCCTATTCTGTAGGTAGCTTGCCTCCTGCATGGACCCCCGGCCATATATTGTAGCCTCATCTCCAGCCCTATCTCTGGTCCTGTCTCCTCTTGCTGCTGCCTGGGCTCCCTGGGTAGGCCTTGGCTCCAGGTCATACTTTGTGCATGACAGGTTCTGCTGTGTTGTTGTTGACAGTAAGACTTTACCCCTGTCTGTTGGGAATATTTTAAAGGAGTGGCAGGGAAATGTTGAAAAGAGGAATTTATGGGGTTTTTTTCTGGCAGGTTCATCAAACTTAATTGTTCCGGAACTGAACAACTTAACAAATTTGTGTTCATGTGACATATGGTCTATGATTAAGTTGACAGAAGTCAAGTTTCTGGTACATGCAGGAACTGCTGTTGCTGCAACATGTGCAAAGTAGCCTTCCAATTTCATTAAAGAGTTAAGAAGTGGTACCAAAGCTTGCTTAACGCTATGCGTAGCTAATCA
The DNA here is from genome assembly GCF_018139145.2 of Gymnogyps californianus. NCBI lineage: Eukaryota > Metazoa > Chordata > Aves > Accipitriformes > Cathartidae > Gymnogyps > Gymnogyps californianus. The sequence continues at coordinate 4,197,267 of NC_059484.1, forward strand.
CTAGGACTGAACACTAGCCTAAAACCTTTTCTGTGAGCATCACTGATAATGTGTGGCTGAGTAGAAATAAACTTCTCAGCATTTCAAAATGATTTTTTTCTATTAATTTCTTAACAGCCACTGCAGTAGAAAAAAAATTGCTAGCAGAAGCATAACAGGGGTATAAGTTTCTTATATCTTTATGCTACCAAAAGCCTTATTATGTACAATTTTTGGCATAAGTACTGGTGCTGGCATCTTGTTTCACTCTGGCAATAACTTGAAGAGGAGAACAATGTTAAACTGATATAACGGTGAGTGGTTTGCCAGGGTATCTATGTCAGACCTAGTGGGTATCTAGTCTCAGCCACTTGCTTTTGTTACTAGAATAAAATTTCCCAGTGCTGATTTTCTTCTTTATTGCTGGATTGAAACATAACTTCTAAGAGTTCCAAAAAATCCTTGACCCTTTATAGTAGCTGGCATGGATCTCATCCTAAATGTCCCAAAGTTGTTCCATTGACTCCACTTTCTGTAGTGGTGTCTGTGCTGGTTCAGGACCAGCTTAGTTTCCCAGACTAGAGCAAATATAGCTAAATCAGATGATCATCACTGTTGTGGTTTAACCCCAGCCAGCAACTCAGCACCACACAGCTGTTTCCACACCCCCCCCCCCCCCAGTGGGGTGAGGAGGAGGAAAGCAAAGGAAAAAAAAAAGTAAAACTTGTGGGTTGAGATAAGAACAGTTTAATAACTAAAGTAAAATATAATACTAACAATGGTAATAATGAAATATAATAATAGTAATGGAAAGGAATGCAACAAAAAAAGGAAGGGGGGGGGGGAAGGCAAAAACCAGTGATGCACAATGTAATTGCTCACCACCTGCTGACTGATGCCCAGTTAGTTCCTGATCTGCGCCTCCCGGCCAACTCCCCCCAGTTTATATACTGGGCATGACCTTCCATGGTATGGAATACCCCTTTGGCTAGTTCAGGTCAGCTGCCCTGGCTCTGCTCCCTCCCAGCTTCTTGCACACCTGCTTGCTGGCAGAGCATGGGAGACTGAAAAGTCCTTGGCTTAAGATAAGGGCTACTTAGCAACAACTAAAACATCAGAGTGTTATCAACATCATTCTCCCCCTAAATCCAAAACACAGCACTGTACCAGCTACTAAAAAGAAAGTTAACTCTGTCCCAGCCGAAACCAGGACAGTCACCCAGGCTGACCCTAGTACTGCTACGAAGGGTAGACAGGTAGTACATAATGATGCCTTAAACTACTATTTCTGCATAGCTCTTCCTGTGCCATGTAGATGTACCAGTTCACGTGAATCTTCATTCTAGAATCATTAAACATGTTTTCAAAGGATACAACAATCTTGATTTTTACCCAAGAGGACTAGCTGTCTATTCTTGACAGTTCACTACATTATTTCCAGTATCCTTTGAGTCTGATACAGATCTGGTATAGATTTTAAAGGGTTGAAGTTTTTTCACCTAGGAGCTGTCAATGATTTGACTCCTTAATGGGGTGAATTTTTTTCAGGCTATCCAAACTATAAGAGCTGAAAGGTAAATCGTAGACAAACTGCAGTTTCTAAGACAAAGACAGGTAAAGATATGGATATGTGCCTGAATGGAAAATTCTGCTGAAAGCTTATCTTCTGCCTTCTCTTCTATGAAATTCTGCCAGTAACTTAAACAATGAAACCTTTTCTTCCAGCAATGAAGTCATAATACTGTCTTCCGGCAAAAATTACCTCTTCCAGGTTCTGAAGGCAATACTCAATAGTATGTTGCTAAGTTACTGAAAAGCTAGCATTGCAAAATTGAGGTGTAATAACTGATCAGGCAGTTTACCACATCCTGAACTGAATAAAAATGTTGATGTCAGCTGTTTCTGTAGCTGGCTCACTTAAAAGCATGTGCAATTGTGGAAAAGGGGTTAGAGTAGAAAAATGTGAAGGCAACATCACTAGCACCTATCTTGCTTATCACTGTTCATCTGGTATATTTGTGTGGGATACCAAATAGGTAGCTGTATTTTAAAGCAAGACTTATGTTGCATTCATATTGCTTAAGTAATTTGTGGTGTTGCACCACCAAATATCCCTATGCTTGCCCTGCATTCTGTGCTTCTATGTTAATTTTCACAACTGGGTCTCTTTTCATTGAAATGAAATTCAGGGAAAATGGCATAGTAACTAAGAACTCGGATACTGTGCTGCTGTTATATTTAACAAGCTTTATTTGCTGGTTCCCCAAATCAAAAAGTTAGAGCACCTGTCATTGTTGAAAGGAGATGTTTAGCATTTCTGGCAAATTCTACTTTTCTCTTTTTCAGAGTGTATCCCTGATTCCTGATCATTTTTTATGTGATCAGCTCCCATGGGACTGGAACAATTCTTGCGTAGTAGGTGAAAGCCAATCTGGAGGCAACAGGGTCTCATGTGCATCTGAACTTTTGTTTTAAGGCGAGGCCTGATAGATAGCAATACTTATGTTTTTGAAGCTTTATCTTGCTTAATCAAAATCAGGCAAGATCAAAATCTTTTTTTCAATGCCAGAGATGCACTGACTGGCAGATGTCTCTTGATCCTCTAGGGGCCTGGGTGGGTTTTTTCTTTTTTTGTTGTTTTGTTTTCTTTCACAGACTCTTTAATCACAGTAAATGTGACTAGGGTCTCAAACACGTAATACAGAAGTGTTCCAATGCTTATGAATTTTTAAGATCTTATCCATCTTATGAAAATGTAATTAGGTCTGCCAACTCCTGAATTTTCCTTCCTTCAAGTTTTCTTTATTGTTAGTGGGGGGTCCAAAGCCATTTGCCTGTGTGTGTCTGTGGAATGATCCTTTCATCAGAGTTCGTAGGTAGTAGTTACGTTAGTTGTTATGACTGAAGCCTTGACCATATGCAAAATTAATGCCATACTTATGGGCAGGACAGTGATATAAAGCAGAGATTGTAAGGAGCAGTGTAGAGCCTGGAGAGGTAGCCTAGAGATAGTAGGGGAGTAGGAGTCGCCTAAGGTGGAGAAAAACTGAGGATAAAAATAGCAAGATCATATAAGAGGATAGCATGAATTGTATTAACATCATAACAGATACTTCACTCTAGAGCTGTACTAAGAATTTATCATCAGTTCTTCAATTTCTGTTCCAAGCTGGACACCCAACAAATAATGTCAAAAACACTGCATGTACCGCAATGCAATTACTTTAAAAAACAACAGAAAATCAGCATCTTCTAACCATGTTTGTTCACATCAAGCTTTTTGGTTTGTATTCCATGTTTCAGGAGTGGATTTGTGCACGGAGAAAGTATTTACAAATAGGCAACTGGGTGAGGTAATAATTCTGTGCATTATAGCTGTCGTTAAGTCTGGAAAGTTTTGCTAACATCACCAGAACATTACAGACAGATTGTTCAGGAAAATTTAAAGAATAACATAGTCCCTCTAAGACTTCTTTTTCCGTAGCTCCCCTGTTTCAGGCTATGCAGTAGACACCTGCAGTTCTTTTGCAAATATTAAACCCTGTGAAGGAACTATAACCTCTTCTCATTTGTTGTTTAATATCTGTACAGTAAGTTTAAAATCTCGCTAGTATCTAACCTACCAGTCTTGAAAAGGTTAGGGCTCTCTGCTACTACATATAGCTGTCATAACACATGCAGTTCAGTATCATGGTGGCTGGATGAATTCTGTAAGAAAGAGGTTAATATAAGTTGAAACTGTTAAAGCTTACTATTAAGACATTCAGTTACAATCTTGTCATGTTGTTAAGAGTCAGTAATTTCAACACTGTAAGAATGTATCGTAAGAAACAGCAGATTATTCAGAAATGAGGGAAAGAAAATGAGGGCACACTTTGACTTCCACTGGATGTTATCAAACAGGTATTATTGATAAAATATATGGCACCATTATGATAAATGCATATTACACTGTTCTTGAATTTCCTTGCAAATCAAAAGGCAAATTTTGTCCTTATGTTAGGACTAATGAGAACCACCAATGCTTGTAGAACTTAGGCAAAGTATGTTAACATTATTCTCTTTTAAAGATGTGATGGTACTACGGAAGTCCTCTATTTCTTTCACCTTCACATGTTTTGTGTTCCCTCTGTAGTCCACCAGTTATCCTTATTTTATTTGTTTTGAGAAAACTGGTGGTGGGGAAAAGCTAACTTTTTGCTTGAAAAAGGATGGAAATGCTGAAACTGGTTGATTTGATTAATGTCTTGCTTCCATTGAAAATCTCTTCAGCTTCACACCATCTTTTCCCTTGTTTTCCCTAGCTGTGTCTTGCAGGCAAGGTAACCTATTGCCACAAAAGCTTGTTATGGGTTTTTAAGCAGAATAAACTGAAGCTTGATCAGTGAGGGTGAAGGCTGCTGCCTACAAGTATTTGAGGGGGAAGAGGTGTATAAATTCTACATCACATGGATATAAACTATCCATAGATTAACTTGGCTTAAAACCGAGGAGACTTTGACTAGACAATTCTCTGACCATTTTCCTGTATGACTGTTGTGAGGCCAGACATGGGATGGATGGGTTTATGAAATGTAGCTATATGATCTGTTGGTCATCTCTAATCTCAAGAAAATGACTCATTGCATAAAGAAAAAGGACTCAATTTCATTTAAACTCAGTTTTGTGGCTAGTTGCTTCACAATGTTTGTTTTACGTAACCTTCCTTCAGCTGTATTCGTCAGTTTCTAAGCTTGCTCTGATACTTCAAAGGTTTTTCCTTAATTCTGCCAACTTCTTTTGCATTGGATACATGTATAAAAGGAGTTTTCTGCCTTAAATACCACTAATTGAGTCATGACAAAAACTTGGCTTATATTAGATGGATTGCACTCTTCTTGCAGCATGTCTACACTGTACTCTCGGTACTGAGGAGTAGCAGGGCGAGGCAGTGGCTGTATGTGCTGAGTCTTCTGTATCAGCCAAATAATTCAAACTAAATTGCTTCGTTACAATTAGTAGGGTTACTTTGAGCTGAAACTAAGCCATATTTCTAAATGGTTATATTCCTAAATGAAATTACTTTATCCAGACATTTTGTTACACATAGGGTGATGCATCATCTTCATCTCTTGTCTTATAAAGAGATAGACTTCTCATTTAAAGTTCAGAAAAGAAAGAAAGTTCAGTCATGGATGGTGGGGAGCAGTGCTTATAGCCTTTTGCCTTAGATCTTGCTGATCTTGATAATCTGAGCTTTCCTCTTATCCTGGCACATGGGTGTGAACATCATTCAGATGTCATTTTGGTCTAAAACTGAAAAGTCAAAGAAATGTTTGGAAACACTAATGTTGTTCATCTGTAGCTTCTGAAGGGAGAGCTGCTTTATAGATAACAATGGAGTTGATTAACTGAAATGTAATTGATACATAAAGATGTTCAGCTGAACTTGGTAAATTAATAGTCATTAGTTTAGGCTTAAAGAAGGATGGGGGTGGGATTTTATCAATATCCTTTAGTGATATCCAAGCAAATAGTCCTGTACACACTTGAATGATCAAGGCAAACATTCTTCTGAAGAAGCAGAGAGTAAATTTTGTGTGTTATGTTTTGGGTTTTTTTAATCTTAGAGGTTAGTCAGCCAAATTCATCCCAATGTTAGGTACTTGTATCACTGACTCCTCTCGCTTTACATTAGTATGTGTCTTTGCTTTCAAGATCTCATTGACATAACACTTGTTTGATTTTGTTGGGTTTTTTATTAAAGTTCAGTCATAATAAGAACCTGAAACCAACTTCCATACTGGTCAAGTTTTACCTAACAAGTATTAAAATAAATGGGGGGGGGGGGGGGGGGGGGGGAGAACTCACACCCACCTACAAACATCACCACTAACTTATCTGTAAATGATAATCCATAAATTTACCAAAATGAAAGCAAGCCTCTCAGTTGTTTTTAAGCAGCCTACATGTCAGCTTTGCTGTCAATGCATCATCCTCTTGCTTCCCTGATCCCCTTCCTTTGTGCTACTATGTCTGGAAAATTTGCCCACATTGCAATGAAAGGCATGCTGCATGTATTTGATAGAGAACTATGAAATGCTAATGCTACGATGTGAACGATGTGCTATGACTTCTCTTCAAAATCTCTTGTTCTTAAAGGATAGTACTGGTGAGATGAGATAAGTATCGAAGTTGTAAAAAGTGTCAATAACGTACAAGCTACTTATGCTGCAAGGTGAACTTGTCACATACAAGCTTCCTACTTTTCCATAGCTATTTGGTATGCACTGGCTAATAGTTCACAGTGAATGCCTTTGGAATAATGGAACATGTAGTCAAGTATGTTTGAGGGCAGTTCCTACCTGCTTGGATATATGTTAACCTTGTGTGACAACACTGATTTCATAATGAGCATCAGCTTATTTGACATTGCATTACCACTTACTCAAGAAATACGTCTTCCAAAATAATCTAGATGACATAAAGCCTGTCATCTTTACTGTGCAGAACTTGTTGACAATGAACAGAATTTTAAACAAAGCATGGACTATCTCAGATCAGGATCTGCAAGAAAATGTTTTTTGACAGTTACCCTTTATCAAAGATGTTTTTGCCAAATACCAATTAAATTGGACAATAGAGATTACTTAATATACTATATTCGATCTCAATTTTGAATGTGAAGTGCTAAGCTCATTTTGTTTATTCTAGTTAACATCTGCAAATCTGTGTCTGGGAAATAATCACAGAAGTTAATGTACACATTTAACTGGGCTCTGTGGAGGGTTTTGACTTGGATCAATGTTACCTAATACACCAAAGTACATTTGCTTAAACTGCCATATGTTTTACTTCCCAGTTCATAGGCAAACTTGAGACAGTTAATAGCTAATTGCTTTAGTTCTACTCTTCTACTAACTTTAATTTTTAACCACCTGCCCCCCTACTGTCTCCCTCCCCTACCAAAAAGAGAAAGTATTCTGCTTTAAACTTGTTGATTGTTTCCAGCAGAAGAGGATTGATCCCAAATTATTTGTAAACATGATTTAATCAAGGGTTGAACTTGTCTAAGGACAAAACAAAACTTAGGGCGTAGTGTTTCAACTGCACTGCTAAGAGGGCTTTAGTTCAGAGAAATGTTTTCCTTTAATCTTTCTTGCCTCAACATGTGTCCCATTCTTCCTCCCATCAGTTTTTTTTTAACCCTGATATACTCTTATATGCAATACACTAAGTTGTTAATATGTTGAAGTTCTGATGAAAGGAAATTGTGCATAAAACAACTTGTTTTGGCAAGAGTGTGTGCCAAAAGTAGGCCCTCCCTTGATGTGTCAATGCAGAAATAAACACAGGAGGGAGGAAAAATGCTGGAGAAACAAATACAAATAGAGATTGGACATAGCAATGCTATAAGTTTACAAATAGTATCTATTAAGCAAACATTAAGACTGGAAACTTAAACAAAATGAAGTCCCCCAGACACATGAAAGCCCTCACTAGTAAGCCTTGAAATAAAACAGAAGATACGAAACTGAAGTGATGAGGTGATTGTTTCTCTTCCCATTTTGCTTTCTTGAAAGGCCTTAATACACGAGAGTTTTTCACATTGCAACAGCAGCTTCAGGGATCCCATTTGGCCTGTGATTATAATCTTCCTGTCTCGACCAGCCATGAAGAAGCCTTTTGCTTTGTGGAATACTTGGAGGACATGTTTTGGCTTGCTACTTCATATCACATGAGTGTGCTTGCAAATCAGGCTTTGTGACCTGTTACGTACGTGGCTTCCTGAGACTAACTTTTATGTATCTAGTAGGAGTGTCTGGTCATATAAAGAGAAATAGCTTCCAGAAAAGATACTGTCTTGGGTCACATCAGGCTCTTGGTCACCAGAACAATTAATATGCCTGCAGAAATCTTGGAGCAGGAGGTTAGCAGTGAGCTGATCACTTATTAATTTGCAGTGAGCCAGGCTGAACCATAGTTCAGCCAATGGGCTTGTCTACTTTATGCTTCACAAGTTTCCAATATATGGAGAATTCTATTCAGAACTATGGAGCCTTGTTCTGGCACAGGCTATAGCAGAAAACAATGCTGACCAGGTGAACTCCTAATAAAAGTCTGTGCTTTGAGTTGTAAATAAATCTGAAGACCAATTCTAGTCCTTGCAGTGCTTACTAATTCACTATCCATTAATATAAACTATGTGAAAAACACAGAAATGACCCATAATTTAAGCACTACAAATATATGGATTATACAGATAGTCTATAGGATCAACAGGTTTATTTCCTTGTTTACTGGATTAACTCTCTTTCAAGAACTAGAAAGAAAATTCTATTAGTGAACCAATGATGAAATTAAAATTATCCTACAGTAGACACAGCTCTTCCTTTCTGAGTTCTGTGAGGGTGCTCTCTTGTATAGTGTTAGGAAATGTACTTTTTTCTTTGAAGTATAGTAACTTGATCTTTGATAATGATTAGCAAATCTGGCTGAAAAAAATGGTGATAAAATGCACATGATAGTATTGCGTTGGATGATCCTGATATTCCAGTAATTGATCTGTACTGAAAGCTGGTCAAATATTCTTTAATAAATAAATGAAATCTATGTTCATCTTCCATTAATTAATCCTTCTGACTGGGACTACTTGAATACTGATCTGTGGCTTTCCTGGAGCTGCTGGGATTAGAAGACTGAGAATCAGATCTCTTAGGGAAAACTGCTGGCCTTTGTGGTTTGTGTTAAAACTTAAATGTAAAACTAGTTTAGTCAGATACAGAATGAAGGCAAATGAAAAGAAACCTGTTTTAAAAAAACAGTTATGAAAAACACAATGGTGTCAGATCCAGAATCACTTTATAATTTGAGCATTGAAATTAATCTTGCACTTAATGAAGCAGTTAGGTCTAGTGATGATCCTGGTTTTTGTGTTGTGCGCGTAACATAATTTGACATAACTTGGCAACTGCTAGGCTTTTATGGAGCAGTGTGCTATGTCTTAGTCAATCTAGGCTATCAGAAGACTTGGTCATGCAGTGGTGACAGTGCTCTGGGATGTGCTCAGCATTTGAATTCTTTGCTTCTTTCTTTACAGTTCTCCATCCAGTGGGGAGCAGAACTCGTATCTTCTGTGTTATTGCCAATGAAAACAATTAAAAGAACATTGCTAGGCAAATCAAAGGAAAGATAAGCGATTTTCGATGATCTGTTTTCTCCGCAGAAAGATGTAGTGCTGTCACTTGATGCCAGAGAGATGTAGTAAACCGTAGTTTGACAAATGAATATCCTGAAATTTATGTTGTCCTATAGAATGTGTATTTCAAGTGACACCAACTCTTCCAATTTTGAACACCAAATGACTGTAAAAAAAAAAAAAAATTGAATCTTAGAAGAGAAGGTGCTAATTGCAAATGTTAAGACCAAAAAATAAATCAGAACCCTGGCTTCTGTCTGTATGCTGCTTGTGCAATGATATAACATGACTGATATGGATTTAGCTCACGCAAGTTAAAGAAAAACTTTATGCAAAGAGTTCATATATATTTCTCAAATGCTTTGAACAGTTCTTTAACTTGTATTCCAACAAGCATGGCTGCAGCATGTTAGCCTCTTTGGACAGACAAGTAGTCATGGTAAGTAGCATGTGACTGCTACATGACCATCATCCTTGAGAGCTCGGCTCTTATCTTGCAGATCACTTATTTACTAACTGATTACAGATGTCTAGTAGGGATTTCTTCACCTCAGTGGTTTGAGGAATTTATAGAATTGACGCTGTTTCTTCCCCGGGGCCAGCAGTGTTGGGGGAGGGGGAGTGGAAAAGAGTTTTGCCTTTTGTTCTACATACCTGTTACTAAGATAGCATTTAAGCCACCACTCACCTATGCTCTTGAGAGGAATGTCTAAGGTGTTCTCACCTGTATTGCTTCTAGGGTAATTACATGTTTAGGAAATGAAACAGGCTGTTTGGCTAATTTAGATGCATGGCTCCTTGGGTTACTTCTCTTTGAAAGCAACTGCTAGCTTAGATGCTCTCTTACCTGGGAAACGTTGGTGAAATTCTTGTCTTGCTTTCTATAGTGTCTGTACAACATGCTAGGAATTACAGTAACAGGAACTTCATCTATGTAAAAGGTCCTGTGCACGTACCAAAAAAATACCTTGAGCTGTTTTTATCCTGCACAAGAGGGGAACTGTGATACTCCATGGTTTTATACACATTCATATATAACACACCAAAAGCTGTTACCGTGCCTCTCTCCCTGAAGTAAACTGAATTCAAATGCTTCAGCTAGGAGACTGTAACTCCAAGAGTAGAGCCCTCAACGAATCTGAGGAAGGGAGGCTTGCCTTCTGGGAGGTACTGTATCAGCAGAAGAGATGTGAGATCAACAGGAAGAACTGCTGCAGAAAAGGGCCCCAAGGATGGATCGAGCAACCTGTAAATGTACCTTGAGCAAAGCTTTTCAGTGTGACGTTCCATCTCCACCCTCCCACCACTTCTCACTGCCAAAAATAAAAGTGGTTCAAGGTCTTATTAGAAGTGATTTGGAACTATAAACAAAGATTGCCCTTTTTGATTTCTGCTGTGTTGAGGGAAATATAATAGTGTGCTATAATTATAAAGAAAAGGATGGCATCAAAGATGCCAGACTCCATTATCTTCCTAGTTGGAACAATATGTAGGCCCCACGGTTTTTGGCTCACTGGGTTGAAAGTGAGATGACTCATATAAAATCTTAGCCTTAGGAGTCTTGTTCATTCTGATAATCAGTAATTTAATTAACTCAAATCTCTGAAAACTAATGAAAAGCAAACAGAAATTTATTTGATTTACCACTCCTGTAACTGACTCTCTGAGTAGGAGCAAGCTTAGTCAGTTCCATTGCAAGATGAAACAAGGTGGCTTGTGCTTTCAGAGAAGGTGGTCATTTACAGTAATGATGTGAATCTATTAGCATGATAACAGACCAAAGATTTACCCAGTGATGACAGTGAGAAAGAAATAACACACCTGTTAGAGCATCTTCTTTAATTTTTTTTGTCTATGTATATCTCCTGGCTATAACATGGCTATAATATAATAATTGTAATGAAAAGGAATATAACAAAAAAAAGGAAATAACACCCAGGAAAAGACAAGTGATGCACACTGCAATTGCTCACTGACCAATGCCCGAGCAGTGATCCGCCCCTCCCAGCCAACTCCCCTCAGTTTATATACTGAGCATGACGCCCTATGGTATGGAATATCCCTTTGGCTAGTTCGGGTCAGCTGCCCTGGCTCTGCTCCCCCCCAGCTTCTTGCACACCTGCTTGCTGGCAGAGCAGGGGAAACTGAAAAAATCCTTAACTTAGGATAAGCGCTACTTAGCACCAACTCAAACATCAGTGTGTTATCATCAACATTATTCTCACCCTAAATCCAAAGCACAGCACTGTACCAGCTACGAGGAAGAAAATTAACTCTATCCCAGCCGAAACCAGGACAGGGGCTTTTACAGCAGTTAAAGTAGCTATTGACCTAAAAACTGTCAACAACTGACCAGGCAGATTTACCAGCTGTGGCTGAATGGATATTGCCATAACTGAAATCTTCAACATGCTGGGTGTTGACTTACTCAATTCCCAGGAATTTTCAGTTTCTGATGAAACTAGTAGTGGTAGAGGGAGGTATGTGGTTTTGGATATGGAAGAATGTGTTTGAATTACTGCAGTCACCAAATTAAATGCAAGTTAGAGGTCTTCCTTACTTTTATTTTGAAAGCTGCTGTATTGAAAGTTCTTGATGCTGCACTATACTTCTACACCTACAAAGGTAGCTTTCAACTATAGAAAGAAAGAGCTATGAACCTTGTACCTTAGGTTTGATAGGTTGATTTAAAATACTCAAGAATCATTGTTTGGAAGACTGAAGTGCATGCTTTTCCATAAGTATTAAGCATAATAAAATCTAGGCAGATAATGTCACAGACAGATAGCGGTTGGATAATTGAAATCATCGTACTGGCTGTAGTAGTTGCTTTTTACCTGAGAATTGGCTGTTCACTGATCTTACCATGAGATACTTTTTTTTTTTTAAAACCCACAACATTTTAGCCTTTTATTAAGCATTTAAGTATATTGAATACACAGCAAGTCTGTGCATATCTTAAGGTGTTAAAATGTACTTTGTGGGAAGTGTGCTCCCGACACCTCCCCTCCCCCCCGCCCCCCCAAAAAAAAGAAAAAGGAAAAAAAGAGAGGAAATCCTTTTAGCAGTGGTAGAAGGCAGAGGGTAAACCCCACATAATGTGTGGGAAAGAAGCAGTGAAAGCCATTTATCCTCATACGCGTAATAAAGTATCATCTATTCTAATGCCCTTTGCTGCTACTTCTGTCACTTAGTTTGCACCAATATAAAAATACAAGATAGACAGACTGGGCTTAAAACATAGGAAGCTATCTTTGTGTCTTCTGCTCTGCAGTTGAGGGATGTACATATTACAGTAGGTAAAATATTACATCTCTTAAATGAATTATACTTTAATTGCAGTAGCTGTTCTTTAGCTATTAATGTACGATAGGAAGCATACCAGCTCTGATGCTGAGTCAGAGAAATGCAGAAATACTGTGGATTTTTAAAGAATTACTTGCAGTTGTTTCTTATGAGGTCTTAGTCCCTGCAAACTATACAGCAGTCATCACTTAGGTTAGTTTTGCAAATACCAAAATTTTGTCTCTGGTATGGATCCATTGACTACAGCATTGCCTGAATACTAATGTTGAGAATTCATTTGCAGAAGTGTTAGAAACAGTCACTGGCTTCAGTGTCTCATGTTTTAGCAAGCTCTCCTCTTCAACATAAACAGCTCTTTCATTTTTACTGTTTATCTTGTTTGGATACAAAATAAGCTAGGGCTTGGACCCGGTTATAAAATGGCTGTACTAGATCTTGACTGAGAAAATTTTTCTCCTTTTGTTTTCTGTACCCCTAGGTACACCATTTTCAAGATTAATTTGTATTTATTGAACCTCTGTGCAAGCACTGAAAGAGACTTTTTTCCTCCAAACATCAGTTACACTGAAATAGATGCTGCGGCTAGGAATATGAGCTGGTGAAAAACAGTGAACTACAAGGTAATGCAAAAATTCTTTCTGCATTTACTAGGGAGAGTTCATGACTATTTTGCAGTGTTGTTATCAGTGCTCATCACTTTCCATGCTGAGAAACTGAGGTATTTCAGATAAATAAAATGACAGTAGTGGTTATTTTCTTTGGCTTTGATACATTGACTTCCGAGGTTGTGTGTAGTTTTCAGAGTGTTGGAACGAAGTATGTTGTATTGTCAGAAATGTATTTTCTGAGCTCTTTTCTGAGCTCACAGTCTTTTGGGGCAAGTGGGACGCATTCTTTCATCTGAAAGGTCAAAGTGGATAAAAACATATATAAACATTTGAAAAATGTATACCTCACAATGTAGTTGGAATTAGAGTGTGTTGTAACACAGGATCATCCTTCAGTCCCCTTAACCCCCTCAAGTTACTTATCCAAGGTATGTGGAGTGCTTGCTTTGTTCTTAGTTTCTATGAACTACAAGAATGGGTATAAAATGCTGAAATTCTCCTTAGGATAGTCATTTATAGCTTGATGATCAGGAATGTCACAGGAGATGAGTGTTTTTATGTCATAGTAAAACTCTTATGTCATAGTAAAACAATAAAGATGGTACTTTTAACTGCTGGAATTTGAGTATAGGCTGAGTAAGTTTGGTAGAGTTAAGTCAAATGGACAGAAAAATACATAAGCGCTAGTAACTGTATGAACTTACTGATTTTAATGTTCTCTGATATTGCTCCCCTCCTCCCCTCTTAGTAAAGGAGTCCAAAAATAATTCGTACCAAGTCTGGGGGACAGTATGCTTCATAACATTAGTGGATCATTGCACTTATTGCAGTTAATTCATAGCTATATAAACAATTCACTTATAATAGTTTAACATTGAAAAGTTCAGCTGTGAAGCCTTATTCCCAGAAGTCTGAAATTCCTTCAGTGATTCTTGGAATACCCTTAGTGAAATAAATCCATATTAATTCCAAAAATAGAGACATGGATCCAGTTGGCCCCAGTGCTCTAAATGCTGAGCACTTAGTTATCAGTCTTTACTGCTGTTTAGAGTAGCTGAATATTGCAGTTCATGTTGAGAAACTTGAGTTGACTCATTTGCTCTCAGAAAATCAAAAGATTTACATGACTTATCACATGTACTCAATAGGCTCCTAAATGTCCCAAAATGTGCCATTGACTGCAGTGGATATCTTTGCATTACAATTTTTTAAAAATGAATTAATGTACAGAATTATAATGCAGTTAATTTCTGAAGTTAACTGCAAATAAAATGGAGCTTTATTGACTGCTTCCATTGTATTCACGTAACTGAAACTTCTTTATGGGAGGGACAGGGAGAGACAATTGAGCTCTTTCATAACCTACCTTCTTGTCATGCGTGCTGACAGATATTCCTTCCCCTTTCCTCCTCCCAACCTAGGCACCATCTGTATGTGCCCTTGTACTTTTAGGCTTCCACACAATATTTAACACTGGAACTTTCTGTTTAGCTTTTGCAATATATATCTTCATGCCTAAACCAAATACATACATTTTATTTCTGTGAAAAATGGTGTTGATCTAGAAGCATTTTAGGTTTAGTTGATGTGAATTGGAGCTTAAAAATGTTATCAATCAGAGGAAGTTCTTCTCTGTAACTAGCAGTACAATTTATGAACTGCTAAGCTTAGTAAATTGTAAATCTCAACAGCTGCTGAGTTCAAGCAATTGGGTGAAATAGAAAAGATTATTTTAATATATGTTCTGTGGGCAAATTATCCCTATATATCCCCCAAATATTTTTTCTGAAATTGATCTTCTCAGTCACTGACCAAAACCCAATGCCCATTAGTCAATTTTCAAGGAAGTATTTAGGAACTCTGTCTGCAACGTGCACTGTAATGATGATTACAGTGTTGGCAACTCCCATTCAGTAGAAGTATCTGATCAAGTGATCCTCCAAGGAGTCTGCTGCTGATGGCTCTGGGCAATATCCTTGGATCTCAGCACTGAGCTCTGGCTATGCTCCTCTGCAGAAGAGTCATTTGCAATCCTCTCTTCCTTCATCACCTTCAACAAACTAGCCAGCGTTCCAGAAATTTGGCAGTGCTTCATCTTTGTGTCTATTTGTTTTCTTGCAGTCTGCCACTTCAATGCATAGCAGTTAATAAAATAACAGAAATGTCAGAAAGAAAAATACTGTATGAGAGAGGTAGGTAGACTTTCTAGCAAAAGTTGAAAAACTAACTTGAGCAGATTCTAAAACAAACATACCTAACTGCCAGCAGTGAATTGAACAAATACTAGGGAATTGGGCTACGTTATTGCAAGCTGAACTTTCTCTTTGGTCATTTCTTATAAAGTGTCTTTGAAGCCCAGTCATGTTAGATACAACCAGGTATGTTCTTTCTTACCTGTCCAGAACACTGATGAGATGGGGGTGTTGTTGCAACATCAAGGCACTCAGATTTATGGAAGTTGGGAAGATTCTAGTTTTCACTGAACATTGTACATGCTGTGGTTCCTTACAAGTGATGGAAGAACTGTGTCTTAACAGATTTGAGTGCTCAGCAAAGATACTTTCACTTACTTCACCATTTTTTTACCATGTTTAAATCAGTTTGCCACATCTTAGAGCATAAGAACAAAATGAAGAAATGTTTTAAGCAATTTAAATCAAGTGTATCATAAAATTTCCAGGTAACTTTTGACCACTGAAATTCACAAATTTTGTGGCTCTTTAAGCACTGATGGAAGATAACGGAGAAATGGCGATCTTGCTTATTTCAGGTTTTTGTAGATTATTCTTATCCTGCCTCAGTTTGCAAGTCCATCAGAAAAGCAAAATCAACCATTTGCTACTTCTTTGTAGCTTCAGAGATATCATGTGGTTTTATTCCAAAGACAAATGGGGTGGAGTTAAACCTTTCTGTATAACATTAAGGCTACAGAAGAACAATTTTCAGAATTTTTTGTGGTTGAAAGCATCTGCAAAATATCACTGCAAGGTAGGCGATGAAGAAGTTATTTTCTGCAGAGTTATGCCACATTGCCATACTCAGAGGTTTTAACAGCATCCCAACTGCAATTTTACAGGTTTTTCTTTAAGCTGTTTATTACTTCAGTTTCTTGTGTCTATCTTGAAGTTTCCACCTGTACAGTGAATGGATTACTTCTAATTTACAGCTCAGTTCTCAATTTTTGTGTCTATTATGTATATCAAGTGACATGTGAAAACTACTCATAAGAAAAATTATTTTTCATTTGTTTTTCTAAGCATAATATTTTTTGAAATAGATGCTTAAAATTAAATCATTAGGAATTTTAAGAAAGACTTAAGACTGTTTGTTTCAAATCTAATCCAAGCCAGAATGAACTCTATCATACTAGTTTAACAATTTTCAGGCTAAGCTAGTAGGCTTTCTACTGTGATCCATATTCTTTACTGGTATGTTAGCTTACAGTAGATTTTATACAGGGGTTATACTTCTGATGCAGTTGTGATAATTTGTATCATTTCAATTATAAATGAATTTGCAAACTCACTTGGAGGTGCAAGTCACTTGAATGTTCTTCATGTTATTTTCCTGCAAACAAAAAAAATCTTCTGTTGGGGAGCATCTCTTTCACACTAACTCCTGCTTCTTTATAGTGTTATGTACTGGCTCCTCAAGTGGCCTGTGTAGCCTCTGAGGGAGTAACTCTGCTGCCTCTGGACTATTCGTATTATTGCATTGAGTTCTGCAAGGGTAACCAAATACTTGGGTTTAAAGATTTGGGAAGTATCATAGGCATTGAATGCCTTATGATTTCATAGTAAATGGGGTGAAATTGCTTTTAATAATAAATATTAAATTAAAAGTTAACAAAGAATTGCAACTTAGTGATTGAGGATCACTATTGAGGATAGGTTGAATCAAACACAAATGTAGCCACCTATATATTAAATGCGCATCAAGAAAACAGCTCTCGGAATGCTTACTCTGTTTGGTAGCTGAGATCCTGTTCCTAAGAAGCACTTTTGTCATGAGTATTTCTTTCGGGGAAGGACATTCTTAGACTTCTTCCCCAACCCTGTAATTACTTGGATAGAAATCTCCAAATTTTATTCTTCTTTAATGATTCCAGCTTCATCAGAGTTTAGGCTGTATCAGAGCTCTTACTCATAGTTTTTTGCCCTCATCTGGGCATTGGTACTATTATAAAGTAAGGTAAAGTCTCTGTGGTTCTGGACCTTAAGGGTAAAGTTTGTCTTTCCTTTACTCTTCAAGATATAATATTGCTAGTAAATACTGAGGCACATAAACTATGACTCAAATGCAACAGAGAACGATAGGTAGGTTAAGAAATTACTTTGAGATAACCTGGAGGTCAAGAACAGTCTAAAATGTTTGCTTTGGGGGATCAGAAATTGTGACTTATCAGGATACGAATTGATCCAGCTCCGATTTCTTGAGGCCTTGGTGTATCACAACTGATAACAGACACACACAGTCTGAAAGAGAAAGCCCACTATTTTAGACATTAGCAGGGCTGAGATCAAACTTCTGTCTCATATGCTATGATTATGATCTGCTCAAGGCCTCAGATGAAACTGTTAATTCCTGGGGTTTCCAGCTACTTGCGTTGGTGAAAATGGACATCTGCTTTGCTGAGCAGTGGTGCTGTTGCAACTCTCCTTGCAACAGTGTCAAATTATCTTGCATCCTGAGAAAAGGAATTTGGGTAACGTGTACGTGCTGTCCGCTGCTTCATACACCTTTATAACTAGTGATGCTCGGTTGTTACTTAAATAAGGCCATCTAGTGGGGAAATTCTAGTAGTTGCTATGTCTGCTGCAGTTAATAGCTCTGAGTTTTAAAAAATTGTGGTTAGGTTTGCAAAGGCCTACTTAGTTTTCAGTTATATTCTAGTTTGCATTAACTTTCACTTCAAATATTGATTCGGCAACGATTGTTCAAATTCTGTATTGTTCACCCTCAAATTTAGTACGAGGCTAGAAATGGGAGGAATCACCCAGAACCTAGAGGACAAACAGAATTAAATAACTTATTCTGTGCAGTAGAACTAAATAACTTATTCTATACTTCCTCTGTATATATGCAAATAATGTCAATAATGACAACTAGTTTATGGTTTATGTGTTCATCTGTTACTTCTGAAACACTGTTTTTTCTTACTTTATTCTGCATGTTCAGCAAGGGCCTCACCTGTAGCCAGGCATATATTTTAGCGATGTATTCTCTCCCTTCCTTCCTGTACATTAGTGTTATCTATACATATGTTCTCTGATTCAGTTGAATGGTGGCTTAGTCTATCCTGTGGCTTTGCACAGATGAAGCAAAATGGGAGAAATACATTCTATAGCCAGAAAACAATTTTATCCGTAAAACAGAAACCATCAGTGTCACACTTCTGGCATCTGTGGTTTAAGCTAACCTTCATAATTTCTACACTAGTGATACAAAGTTGTGGAATTTCACATAATTGTACGTTATGTAAGAAGAGAAGCAGTGGCAAAGCCGGGAACCGGTTTATTCTGGGAGGTATTAACTAAGAACATTGTCACAAGTCACTTACCAGAATTTGTGTGATTTATTGTTTTGCCTGCAAAAAAGAAAGATCTCAAGCTGCCCCTATGATGTTCTTGTTCTTCTCTAACCTTTTGTTTCCTGGGGGTTTTGCACATGGACATAAGATTTTAATACTTCGCAGCTCAGGACTCAAGCTTAGATATAAGTACAGGCTTGACTGAGTGAATTAATTCCTTTCTGCTCCAGTGAAATCCAGAAAAAAAATAGGCCTCCCCCGCCACTTCCTGAGACAGAACCAGGAACTGCAGTACCCCGTACTTCTGGGAAACCTACTTTCAGCTACATTCTGCTACTGCTTACTTGTACAACTGAAATGTCTGCCTGTGGAGGTAGGTTGACATCTGATCAGTAAAAAATTTCCAGGGCAGGGGGTTTCCAACAAGTCTCTGATAAAACCAGAAATCAAATAAAAATAGTGATTGATGGAGCTTGAGATGGGTAAAAAAATTCAGTATAGTGTATTTTTTAGCCACAGATAATGTTGGTGGTTATCCTGTGCCATCTACCCTGTTTCTGTTGCATTGTTGTCAGTATACAGTCTAATTAGTCCAGTGCTATGTTTAACTGGAAAGTATGACTATGGGGTCAGCTAAGAGCATGTGGCTGATGCAATATTAACATGAAAATATTTTATTTTTTAAAGGAAAATGTGCTTTATTGAGGTCACATGGAGAAATGTGGGTTTTACTCTGGCTATTCTTGGATTTGTAAATGAGCAGTTTTAATGGAGATTTGGGTCTTCAAACTTTTCTATATGTTAATGGTGTTATAAATGTTAAGACTTAGAGGAGAAACAAATAATGAGTGTTGTAGAGGGTCACTACTGCTTTCCGTAGAATTCATTTTAGAAAAACTCCATAGAGAAGGCAAAACCAGTGTATTGTAAAATCATGTCAAGCATAGTGACCACACAGTGGGGTTAACAAAATTAATTTCCTGGAGCAGGGAAGAATGATGGGTTTTGTCCAGCTCTTAAGAAATATGTTCATCATATCAAAGAATGGAGAATGGAACTGAGGGGAAGAGGAGTTGAAATCATTAAGGGTTAAGGATTTCACACACTCCACTCCTTTCAGTAATCTCCAGTGAGCACAAATATGAAGGGTCACTATTCTTTTCTGGATGGCCATCTAGTACTAAAAACCATCCACGGGCACTACTGTTGGAAGAGGTTTTTAACAGGAGCAGAATCTCGTGATAAGCTTCCTTGCAGCCAGATTCTTTAGTAGTTGAGAACTGAAAAGAATGAAGCCCACATTACTGTTTTGGTATGTTTGGTATGGCGATACTTTTTTGGAACTAACATGAGCAGAATTTCCTTAAAGATACTTGGAGACCATCATGCAGGAGTTGATGGAAGACAAACTTCTTTTCCTCACATTCTTCATGTGTTCTATTTTTGTTACAGAAAATAGTTATTTGCTGGTTTTTACTTTCAGATACCTGAGTAATTTGGAGTAATTTGTTCAGTTTATAAGCAGCTTATTTCCACTAAAAATATTATTTGTTTGAACTGTTAGGCTATTGTGCAACAGGATTGTAAAAGTCTGAATGCCACCCTCATCATATGATGGGAAATATCTGAAAGAAATAGGATGCTTTTGCAGATGTCATGAAGTTAGAGTCAAAACCCGAGTAAACCAGAAATGTAGTTAATTTGGCAGTGCTTTTTTTCCCTATGTGTAGCACTCTAGTGCCCTGCTATTGGCTTAGAATAAGCCACTGTTATGGTGCCAATGAGTGTGGTGTACCTCCCACGGCTATTTACTGTAAAGTAGAGAATAAAGAGTGGTCACACTCCAAGTCACGCTAATAGCTGCAGGCAATTCTCTTTGAGCAGAGAGGCTAATCCTGTCTTAACAGAAACAATATTTTATTTCCACATAATCATAACAAAACTACGTAATTCGTTTAAGGTTCTTGCGGTAATAAATCATAGCAATTTTAAACTGGAATAATAATTGTTGTATTGGTGACAGCAATGGCTTCTGTTATCTTTTAGGTCAGACACAATTAAAAGAACAACCAAACTCACTGCATTTATGATCCCTCTTTACTTCAGTGCAACTGTCCTCACAGACACGCAGGTTCTTTAAACTGAATACTGCAAAGAGTGGTAATGCGGAGTGAGCCTGCGCTGCTCCACCAGCAAGGGTTGTAGCTTGACAATTACAGGAGGCAAATCTCTCAAGCTTTATTACAAGTGTAATCTTCTAGTTGCTGCTGAAAGCTGCTATTGACTTAAATGAATGTTTTGCGTTGGCTAGAGCACCTGGGCCTGGCTGAAGATAAATGTAGCCACTGATGGCATGTTTAATAAAACCTAGCATCCACATTATCTATTTCAATACTTTTCTTGAAGATGCTTAATGCTTCTGTTTAAATCTTTGCTTAGAGAAAAGATGCATTTACAGGAGAGACATGTAATGCTATGACAATTACAGGAAGGACGACAGTGTGCTTTTTCTTACCTCCCAGCAGTGTGTAGTGTTGAATACTAAAAATACTGTCCCTCTCAGGCACACTGACGGGCTTCTTGAAATACTTAAAAGTTTATTATCTAGGGCTTTCCAAGTTGGAGTGATCACAGAAAGTTCAACCAGGGTGTCTTCTGAATGTAATTTTGGAAAAGACTCTAACTTTCTTAAATGTCTCTAAGTCTGGAAAACTCCATAGATAATGGCAATGGCTTAACAGAAATAACACCTGGTCTATCAAAGTAAGTTTTTCCTTAAAAAAACCAAAACGAAACCCCCATATGTCTTAGAAAAGTCTTTGGCTTCTTAGACTTCTCTGGGAGTAGTAGTGGGAAGCAAGCTGCATCCTCTGAACCTGTGGTGGTTCTTCTTTTAGATGTTTTAAGTTTTTATTTGTGGACTGGGGAGAGACTAGCTGCTGTAATTGGAAAGTAAAAAAATATGTATTCTGCTGTCATAGAATCTGCTGCTTTCCCACTAAACTGACTAATAAGATATCTCCTACATTTTCTGTTCCTCAGTTCTGGTGTGATATAGTCATGCTCAGTACAAATGCTACTAAACTTAAGATATTTGATGCTATTTTCAGTACTAAAAATTGACCATATACTTTAACGATTTTGCTTCACGGCTTTGTAGGATTGGATCTCAGTCCCTAAATCAGAGGTCGCTGGATAGTTCACAAAATGAAGAGATTATCTGAGAAATTAACTTAGTGAGGTTTTTATATACATTTATATTTCGTGGTCTTCAGCTGGCGGAAGCCACCTTGTGTTTGGGTCTTTCACAATATCTGCTTTTAAGCATGGGTACTTAGGTATAATTCAGAAGATATGAAGTGTGAGTTATATAGTAAATGGATAGAGGGACTTCCACAGGACGAGTGAGAAGACAGAAATTAGTCTGAAAATGAATGTGCATATATCCCTTGGCTTGCTTTCTGAGCAGACATGTATAATCTCTCAGGTGTGTTGAATGGAAGCGATGTAGCTGTGGTTAGTACAGAGCTGAATTCAAATCAGTTCTGCTGAGAGTTTGATCATGTTAGCTGGGCTCAGTGTTGTATTAACTGTCATTACAAAGCTTTTGGTTGGTTCCAAATATAAGCCGAACTCAGCAGAAGACTAGATATACACTGAAATATTTTGCTCCATTGGGAGTGAAATTTCTAAATAAATTTGAGGATCTGGGACTAGTTAAACAGATCGGCAAAGGTATATAGGTGTCCAGAGGGAGTTAGGTTTCTAATTAACTTTATGAATATGGAATTTCCTATATAGAAAGCTAAATGCTTAGCAGCTTTCAAGAAAACTGTACAGGCGCAGTGTCTGACAGCTGCAGCATGGTGTAATTGTCTTCTATGAGAGCTGACATGCTGGCTATGTAGGAACCAAATTTACTTTAGTAAAACAGCTCTGTATGAATGACATCCAACTCTGTTTTTCTGTGGAATGGAAGACTCAGTGACTTAATAGATGGAACATAAAAGCAAATAGCGAACAGTGAGAATTATGAGCTTTTAAGTTTTTTGTAAATATGTGATCAATACTTTGAAAAGCCAATTTAGTATTCCACTGAATATTGCTATTAGTAGCATTATTTTAGATCATTGGCTTTATTGAAGTAGAAAGTAACAAACCATTTAATCGGTTTATATTACCCTAGCAGAAAAAGCATTGTTAACTAATCTTTGTCTCCATCTTTTAAATTATCCTTAAGTCAAATAGTTCAGTGCTTCTACGCTTGCACCAGTTCAATTTTATAATCAGTTTAAGATAAACAGAAAGCAAAAAATGCTTTTATGAGACTGGAAGACCCTGAACTATGGCCAATTTAAATGGCACCAGCTGAGGCCAGACAGTGTGAAACAGCTAAGGCAGCATTTGATCAAATTTCATTTAACATAGACCTACACAGATGAAAAACAATGAAGTACTAGGCTTACTTAGGGTGAAAATGTTACAGTTGAGCACTTCCCATTGACTGGAAGTTGCAAATGAAGTTTACGTTTCAGAAAGAAAAAACAAAGGAAAAAAAACCCCAACCATGCTATAGGCAGGACTTTATCAAATACTAATGCATCTCATAGCTGCATAGGTGGTGCTGACTGTCTTGAAGATGACTTCAGAACCAATTTTTAAGCATCTTGTGCAGAGATTGAATGCCTCAGTAAAGCAGTGCACTGATCCACTCTCAAATTGGGTATATGGGAGAACATTTAAACATATTGCTTTACTTCATATGTACCAATGCTACCGCATGAATTGGAAGCTCAGAATTTTCACCTGGACTGTAGGTTAAGGTGTTTTCGTGAAATCACCCTCAGTCTTAACCAGTATATATGCTGAGTTACAGTGACCGAGAAGAAACAAATTCTTAATTTCTTTGTACTACCTGGCACAGAAATGGCCATGAGAAATGGCAACTAATTTGAAATACTTCATCATTATTATTATTAATTTCAATCAATTTCAATAGATGCATTAATTGAATTTGACTATCCTAGTGGTATTATCCGTTCTTCATATTAAATATTTAAGTTTTATAAACTACTAAGAAGCTGAAATGATTTTGTAGAGACTGACAGGTTTTTGTAAGGTCTTGTCTGATATGTACCATTTTCTAGCTTTCATTTTCCCATGATTATCGAAAATTATTCAGTTCTCTCTAAGGCCGATATTAACGGTTTCATTCTGCCATGTCAGAATACCTATACTATGTGTAAGTCTTCTTACTTGCATATGGAGTGTGTCATTTCAGCAAAGATATAAATATGATACTTGAAATCTGGAAGATTATTCCCATTTGGCGAATTAGTTATTAGCACAGTAGAATGGATCATAAAGTGTAGTACACATGAAGTTTCAAAAGATTGCCAAAATTCTTGGTACCTTGGGATTGGTGTTCTTGGGATTTGGTAGACCATGGGAATAAGTAGCCAGCAATTTCACTGTCAAGCCCAACACAGTGCTAAATAAAAGAGTATTTATGTTATTAAAAAATACATCAAAATCTTTGTGTTCTTTATCCAAAAGTTTTACTCATTCTCTTATTTTGCTCATGCAAAAAAGGAAATCTTGCCTCTGGGCAGTGACAAAGCTTTGTGGCAATATTCCCTGAAGTTCTGAGCCTTGAAACTTTGAACAAATGGTGAGCCAAACTTCCATTTCAAACTTCTATCTCAAAAAAATTTTATTGCGATCATAATTGATGTCAATGGTAAACTTAAACTTTGTGGAATTAACATTACAACATAAAAGTAAAACATTCATAAAGAATAACCGAACTCAACCATTTCTGCTGGCAAAACCAGGCTCCGCTTAAGGGACAACAGACTTTTTTTTCATCTACCATAATTTCAATGCTTAGTAATAACCCAGGAGGAACAAACTACATGTCTAAGGTTTTGTTATCTGCCATAGATGAAAAATTGCTTTGAAACTGTGCCAGGAAAATACAAAATTAGTTTGTATAACACAGATTCCATAGGTTAAAACTACATGGGGCAGCTGTGGTTTTGGACTTAATTTTATTCCACTTCAATTCTACTTTTTCAGCTGGGCATAAATGTACGCAGTACCACTTGGTAGGTCTGTTTCCACCTTTTATCTCTGAAAGTTTAGGTAGGTTTTTCTGAACTTTAAATGCAAACACAAAAAAATTTCATAAAAAAATACATGGCCACTTCAAGTGCTGGCCAATTTTTCTCCTTTTCACTTTGGTAGTATACTCTGGATGTTAGATAAAGAGACAGACTAAGAATGAATTAATGAACATTCATTACCACATTAATAATAAATAAAAATGAGTTAGCAAGAGAGGCAAATCAGTATTTTAAGTAGATAGCTTAAGTTGAAATAAATATATTTAAAAATTTATTTCTACTAAATTCATACTGGTATCAGTATGAGACCTTTAAGCTTGTGGTCTTTAGCTTCCAAATTGCCTCTAGTGACATAATCTAGGAAAAAGTCTTAATTGATTAAGTCAAATGAATCTGCCCTTATGCAACACCATTTAAAAAAAAAAAAGGGAAGATTGTAGTGGTACAAGTGTAAAAGCTACAAATTAGGATGTTGTGTCATGTCATGTTCTGAAAATTAATAATTTTAATAGTAAAATTAACCATAAATTTTAATCATAATCATACATTCCATTAATCATGGAATATTCACCATTAGCACCCTGTTACATTTTAACATTAATTTCATGTAAAAATGTTGTCAGTAACTTATGTTTCACAACGAACTTCTAAAAATGTGATAGACGATCCATTTGACATATTACCAGTGACAAGGGTGAGAAAAATTATATTTAATCCTTTTATCATGCTTAGAGTACTAGCTAGCTTCTGATTTTCCCCCTTGATATATTTCCTATGACTGCAGTTTTTCAATAGCATGACCTGTTCAGCTATGTATTCTTCAAGACGGGGCAAAACACATACTGAGTCTGCCTAATAGCAGATTTAGTCAATCATGAGTAATTCAAGCTTTTCTGCAAGCCAGTTCAGAAAGGATATTTTCTTTCCTACTGGGTCTTTTGGCTGCTATTTGCCAACCCAATGCAATGAGTTGTCCAGCTGAGATGCTGTAATGTTATTTTGTTTTTGTTCTTTAAGTCAACCAGTTAAGCTAACAAGTTGTTTTGACTAAAAGGATAACACTTTGGAGTTAACTTTATTAACCTCCCTACTGTGACTACAGAATTGCTGTGTGATATGCAAATATCACAACTGTAAATCTGATGGGGGGCCCTAAAAAAAAAAGTCCCAAAAGATTTTGGACAGCTACAGTTCAGAAAAGGTCTGTACTTTATGGTCACTTTACATCATCTGCTCTACCAGGCATCAAACTAGTTTTCATGTGGGTGTTTTAGTAGGTCTGACTTGTTGCAGTCCTTTCTGTGGAACTACTGACAGTTTTTCTTTTTGTTTGTACGTTTTTTTTCTTTTAGAAGCACACTAATAAACAGGAGGGCATTAAATTACTTTCCTTCAGGACAGGCTACTGTAATATGTAAACTCTCCAGGAAATGATTGCTGAAATCTTTTTCTAAAGGAGGTTCTGTGTGAAGTCAGCAATACCAGTCAATAGCAAGCCTCTGCTAATAAAATGTTATGTAGATTTGGCAGATGTTTGGACTTTTTGAAACTGTTAGATAAATGCAGTTGAATTTTAATTGGTGCACCTTTAGAAGTATTGACATTTGAATAAGGGTAATTTTAATTCATTAGAACTATAATACCTTTCAGAAATACAAATTATCATGCGGCTTATTCAAAATTTGCTGAATGAGGCAAATGCAAAGACTGTTGAAGAATACTAAATCTGAGTTAACTGAAGTTATGGATATCTTACTAATAAAAGCTGTTCCATTGTATCACAGAGCTGGAATAGACCACCCTATGCCTTTGTCTGATTTTCTGTTTCTACACCATTCCAAAGGTGTTTACCATGTGCCTAAATACTGTTCCCTAGTGATAAGTAACTACTGGAAGTAATTAGTGTTTCACTACCCATATTAGAAACTTTTTCTTAACATCAGACAAGAATTTCTCGCTGCAGTGGCAGCAAGAAGTAACTGCAGGTCCAGTGTTAATTCTCTATCCACCAGGCAGAGAAGCAACTCTTCTGTTCTTTCCTGAAATAAACACTTGTTTCTTTGTCTTTTTGTTACCTTTTTGTGTACTTAAGTTTGTCTCCCCTTAACTTTTTTAACCTTAGACTACACTCCAACTCATTGAGTCTTACCTAAGTAATATTTTAATGCCTCTGCTCATTCTCTCTGTCCTCTTTGGGAGTGGTTCTCACTTATCTAATGAGCTTGATTGGACTATATTCGGGTTTGGGTGCCTGACTGTATTCCAGCAACATCCTAGTTCCTTTGCTGTTTTCTCAAGAGGAGTATCTCAGGGTTTGTAATCCACTGTTGCCCCTAAATATTGTTCCCTTCCTTTGCCTAAATTACTGACTAATGGTCTGCAGGAATCTGGGCTCATCATTTCTGAATAGCCATTATATTTTTCCAGACTATATCTGATTCATTTTGACTCTTAGTCCTATTCTCCAGCATTCTTTTACTTAATCCCACATGTTGCCAGCTGCATGCTTATGAAGTATATTTGGTTATATAATTAGTTGAATGAAAATAATAATGACTACATTGAATAATATTGGAACTATCTGGAGTTCTAAAAAAGAGAAATAAATAAATTACAATGGTAGTGGAGCAATATGTAGCTAGGTGAGTTCTAGGGGCTGTAGGTTTAATTGCGCAAGGTCAAAATCCTTAAGCGAGGAGAAGAATCCATAGGAATTACTATCCAAGGTAAGTTTCTCAAGGATATTTTGTGTCTTGGTAGTTTGCAGTCTGATGCCCGGGCTGAATCTTAATAGATTCTCCCCTACCTTCATACAATTTCCTTATCTCTAAAAATATTTTCTCTAGGAATGAAATAGTATTGCAAGAAAGCTAATTTCTTCTACAGTTTACAGATTTTTATGGTTTTGAAGGCCTAGTCCACATAGTCTTACTAAAGAATGTGGAGTAGGTGTTCCCTAGTAGTACATAATTTAGCTACAATCCATGAAAGGTGAATTGTCACCATAAAATGTGATTTTGTGGGAGAGCAGATATATGGATTTAACAAACTTGGTTCCCTGAAATCCTTTCCCACTAACAGAATTTGTAGAGTTCTAGAAAAATGTACATGCTTGCTTTGTTGTGACTTGTACAGCTGTTTGAGGAAAGACTTCTTTTTTTTTTTTTTTTTTTTTTTTTACTTCAAGCTAATGAGTTAATTAGGGTTTTTAAAATTATTTTCAGCCTGGTTTAGTTTGTGTCCTGAGGCCACAGGAAGAAGTGCTTAGAAATCATTTTATTGGTTGCTGATTAGCCTACACCCTCAACTGTAAGCAAAGTTTACCTATTTAGATCTTTCAGCTACTTAACAACTGATTACAGGATAACTTGCTATTCCTCCAACGCATTTTTGTTGTTATTTGAGGGTTTAGATGAGTTTTCTTGTGTTATCTTCCTGATGTTAAGTTCTCAGAACAGAATATTGTGCTTGTACTTGTGATCCTATTAAGGTGCCTTTTGAAAGAATAGGTGTTTCCTCATCTTTGTCAAGATTTGCCATTTAGAATAACGATTGGTTGTTTTTTTTCTTGTTAGGTCCCTGTTAAGGTTTACATTTGAAATGCTGTCAACCCTCACTTTATATTGGTTGCTGGCCCTTAAAACATTTGCTGCCAACCGTGTGTTACTGTCTAGTTTTGGTAGTTAGTGACACAACTGGTAACCTAGTCCACATTTCTGTGAAGTATCTGTAATTTATTCTATATGGACAAAATACCTTTAAAAAAAATAAATGTTTTGAAGCCTTAAACCTTCCCTGATAGATTTTTACTCTAATATTCTAATTATCTAAAACAGTCTACAAGTGTAAATATAAACATAATCCTGTCAGTTCTGAGTTCCTGGGATTTTGATGAGCCTGTATTGAGTAGAAGAGAATTGATTACTGGGTGCACTGAAAATGGATAAGTTTAAATTAGCTGAGAAAAAAATTTTAATATAGTCCTTACTGTCTTGAGCAGAGGCCATAAGAGACAGCTATCTAGGCATACCTTCAGCTGTTTATTTAAAAAAACCAATCAAACAAAACCCTCAAATCTGTTAATCTTGTTTTATTTGGTTCTATTAATTGACAGAAATCCTAAATCAGAAGAGAGCAATAAAGGGGAAGATAACACAAGGAAGTCTTATTCTATTTTAATGGAATTGTTTTAGTTACAGTGGCAATATGGTAATACAAATGAAAGGAATAATTTAATATTTTCAGATCTTTATTTCATTTATTAGTACATTTCAAAGTGAACTTGTGATTCTGTAGGATGATATTGCTGCATGCAGTAGGAATACAGCTAGTGTTACCCTGTATATCAAAACGAAGTAATTTTCAGGGTGAACAGAAGAGGAAGACTTGACTAACAGCTGTAAACATGAAATGCATGAAAGAATAGAGTTGCTACAGAAAAGGTGGCTAAATAGTTTTGCTATGGAGCAAGAATAGAAGCATATAGTGTGTCTCCATATCCCAAAGCAAGCCTTGAACTAAAAAGGTAAGGAAGTTAAGAAAAGGGGAGGTGTTGGAAGACCAAGGAAACTGTTGCAGCAAGCTGGCATGTATCAGGGGAAAAGGAAGCAATTGGCAAGGGATCAAAGTTTCTCAAAAACTGTTAGCCTTAAACTGTCAAAAAGCCACAGAAGAAATAGTAAGTGTGAATAGTTTCAGGGTTTAATATTTTGGGGTGCTTTTGTCTTTATTGACTCTGTAAATTTACTATCTTGGAATATGTATAAAATCAAACTATGCTGTTTTGCAGCTACTTTTGGATGTAGGCTTACTCTATTTCTGGTACAGGAAAAGTCTCTCAGAGTTGGGAAAATGGACTGGAGTGTATGTGTACATCAGTTACAAGATATCATATTTAAGCTGGGTATACCTTAGTAGAAATCTATTCTTTGTTAATATCTTACACTAAAAAACACTGTCATTTTTTTTTCATCCCCATGGAACATAAGTTTCTTATCTGGCTTGGAGTAGCAGCTTATGAGCTCAAAGCTGGATAAAAGAAGGTTCTCAAAATTAGACTCCAAATTATAGTAAAAGATAAGGCAATAGAAATCTTTACAACATTAGGTGATGATCATTGCTTTATGACTATTATGAAAAACAAAAAAACTTACATCTATTAGAATGAGAACTAGATTGATTGTTCACAACATAACGTTAGGAAAAAAACCCCACAGTGACCTCTGAATAAGCACTGAGTGTTATTTAGCTGCAATACAGCAGTTAAATTCTCAAGTAGTTAATTAACAGAAACTTCATTTTTCTGTTCAGTGAAATCTAGGATGCTACCTAAGAAAATAAATCAGAACTCAATTCTAGACTTTTTCTTGTTTTAGCTGATAGCTTAGTGTCTCAAAATTGGGTCTTGATTGTTTTAATCAAGGCTACTTTTTTGATTTCTACAGGAAATTGCTTTTGGTTCTGGTATTAAACTGTCACTGATGTGCTACTTTAGCACTCCATAAAGGAAGTAAACATTTGTCTTGAAATAACTAGTGAGAGTTTGTGAGTGCCAGCTGGCTTTTCTGGGTGTTCCTCAGAAAGGAAAGGGAGCTTGAAAGAAACAAAATGTTTTGGGTTTTTTTTAACCAAGATGTACCAGTAACATGTTCATCAGTAATTAGAGGAATGTAATGATCTGAGAACTTCACTACTTCCCCTTATCACTGAAGCTGACAAGAATGCTAGGTATCTTAAAGTTATTTCCTGTTTATGGAAGAAAGTGTATTAACCAGTTATATTTAAATGTAAATGCTGAAGCAATTAAAAAGAAAACTTACCAATAACACACACAGAAAGTAGGAGTCCAAGAGATGCTCAACTGTCCATGTTTGATTGTTTTGGATTATTGACCAAAATATGTTACCAAATGAACGACTTCATCAATTAGTGCAAAGTGGATAGCAGAGGGGTTTGGAGGAGCTATAAATACCTCATGCCACCTCTAGTTTCTGAATTTCTATGACCTTCTGTGTTCATTTCTGGTAATAAACTAAAAGCAATTCATGTTTCCCCACCCCCTGTGTGCAGTCTTATTCCACAGCAAAAATGAGGGAACTTGTACTCCGCCATAAAAACAATGAAGCTGATGTGTCACAGAAAGCAGCTAAGAGCACAAATGCAGTTAATAGCTACGTCATGAGTAATGAGCTAAAACGACACATT
This sequence comes from Gymnogyps californianus, assembly GCF_018139145.2. Classification (NCBI taxonomy): domain Eukaryota; kingdom Metazoa; phylum Chordata; class Aves; order Accipitriformes; family Cathartidae; genus Gymnogyps; species Gymnogyps californianus. The sequence continues at coordinate 4,228,197 of NC_059484.1, forward strand.
AGCCCGCCTTTTAAAACTCACTAGGGTATGCATTGTCAAAGAAGGTGCTTCAGGTTTCTCCAATAGAATGTGCATGGATGTGAGACTGAGATGCAGCCCTCACCATCAAACTATGGTTGTTGGGGACAGTGTCGGAGAAACCAAAACAGTAATCTAGCAGGTACATCTTGGTCTCTGTCACAGTAGGATTAAAGAGGCATGATCATTCCATAGCAGTAAGGCTTGGGGTATAGGGAACTTAATTTTTATTGGCATTCTTTTTAGGAAGTTCAGATGTAGTTATGTTTCAACTGTAAGAGAGAAAGGGGAGGAGCAGGCAGTGATTGCTTCTCCTTGTCACTATTAACAGGTGTGAAATGCTAGACTAAGATGTAAGTGCAGCACCTATGCGGCCATTGCTTCTAATTCAGGACCCATCTTACAAAGCTAGTCATGGTTCTGGGAAGTTAATCAGTTGGTGAAGCTATCTGCAGATCTGTCAGACATGGTGTGAAGCAAGAGGAGTCTGTCCCTCAGGCAGCTGCACAGGCTTAGTCTGAAAACAAAATAGTTTGAGGCAAGTGATGAGTGGAGACATATCTGTGGAGGGATTGTGCCAGTCAACAATCAACTTCACATGCAGTAGGTTGTATGGATGTATTTTGTTAGCAGAAAGTTTAGATTCTGCTGGGTAAGAGTCAAATTTCATTTCTTGCTACAGGGTAGAGACTGCCAGACACACGCACAAAAGTGGGATTTCATTACGAAGCAGGTTGTCAGGCATCTGAATTGGGTACAGACACAAAAAAAATACATTCGCAGTATGCAGAACATTTCAACACCTCTAATTGTCATATGTTGGACCACTTTCACCACCTGTTGTATTCCCCCACTGTTAGTTCCAGCATCTCTGGTGTGGAACCAGAGGAATTTTAGGCCCAGCATTTCTGGAGCTTCTTTCATTCCTTCCTTACTTTGATTTAGAGGTACATTATTCAGATGGAATACTTAGATGGAAGAAACACTAATTTATACTGTTACTAGTAGGAGTTGAATGACTATTCACAAGCTTGAAGCAATAGCTCTTGCTGTCACTTTCTTCTACAATCTTTTGGGATAATTTCTCTTACCCAGACTATTGTATAAACCTTTTTGATGGAAACTTCCGTCACTCATCACTTATTTAGGTGTTACTAGACATTTAAAGAAAACCAAAACAAGCTATTTTCCCTAGTAATTAATTAGAATCTGTGTAAATCTTAAAACATTGGAAGTTGATTAAGTTTGGTGTATGTCCTGCAATGTGACATGATAGTATTGATTTTACAAGCATTTTCCAGTCTATAGTAATCCAGCTGGTTTTAATTTTAAGCTGAAATTTCACTGTTAGAACCTTAAAAATATAATGGAGTCCTAAAGATACACTTTGGAATTCATGTAGATGTAATTCCATATGCAAAGTATCTCTCTCCATAAATGACACCAGTGATCCTATTAAATATTTACATTGCATAAAATATGTCATAATTTGGCCCTAGATTTGACGAGCACACCGAGTATGTTTTTCGGTGCAGGAAGGGACAAATATTTTTAAGGAACACCTGGCACAATTTTACCTTAATAGTGTCCTCCAGTAGCATCATTAACAAATGATCACATGTTTTTTCAGTAACACAAGAACTATTATGTGTTAACAAGAAAACACAAGAATAGTTTGGGGTTTGGTTTTTTTGTTGTTAGGGTTTTTTCCAAAATGAGAATTCTGGATTACCTCTTAAGTGTATGATGCTTAGAATTTCAGATAGTTATTTTGACTTAGCCTTAAACTACTTCTACGTATCACACTAAGACATATGCAAGATAATAAATGTTTCCCATCCTTAGTTCTTTTTAATAACAAAACTGAAGACAATGCAAACATGTTTCCTATTTAAACATACCTCTTGATGACTGGTTTTGAATTAGCTGATACCTTAGTGGCTTAATAACTGGCTTCAAAAGGAAAGTCAAAATATTCTGACAAGTTTGTACTCTCTATAGCAAATGTGTGTACCTCGTTCATCCTGTTAATGTATATTTTCTGTCTACTTCACGGGGATGTTTCTGGAATGTTTCCCAGTCTTGTCTTTCTGATATGTCTGTGGGTTGTCAGTAACAATTGTTTTAGATTTCATGTATGTATTTAAGTCTCATCAGAAATACAAGTCATGTTTTGATTATGCCAAACATTCATTTATGACTACAAAAAAATTCACATCTGAAACAGGAGAAAAAAAATGTCAAGTCAGGAAGCCCATGAATACAGAGTGACAGAACTCATTTCTGGCAGCCAGCTGTTGGCCAAATCCTGGAATATAACAGTGAATTAGCAGGTCTAATTTCTGGTGGCCAAAATCAGTATGAAAGGGTCCTGTATACCAGCAGAGCAGAGAAGCAGGACTCTTTCAACTCTGATTAGTTGCTTTGGTTTAAGAGTCAAAACCAGAATGGGTATTTTCCCTAATATTGGCTGCTTTAATGGCACTAATTTTGTCTCTTAGGAAGGTGACAGGTTGCCATAAAGTGTTTTGAGAATACAAAGTACTTTCCTGTAAAAGTACACATGCTTATAGCTTGCTGAACTGAAAGAGCCTCTCCTCCCAGGCTTATCAGAGCTGCACGTCTTCCTTCTGCTTGCACAATACTAATCATAACTTTGTAGAGAGTTGTTAATATGGCATCCAGAAACTTTGCCATAATTTGACCTACTGAGATAACTAAGGTCGAATAATAGAATAATTTAAAGAATCACAGGAGCTTTTAAAGATCTCTTTGATTAAATGAACTTGACTCTAAATTAGTTAGATAAAAGAAGAAAACAAACCAACCAACCAACAAAAAAAAACCCCAACCACCTTTGGTATTAGTTTTTCTTCCCTGATGGAAATCAGACTTTTTTTCAGGTACCAGTGAATACTCAGGGCATTTTACACATTGCTGATAGCTCTGTGTGGTAAGGTTCCTGATGGTCTAGCATGTAACTTCTGGTAGAATACTTAGCTGTGTTGTAACTATAGCTTCAGCTCTTTGTGCTACAACTTGCACTTCATGGACTATGCTTGAGAGTATTACAACATGAACTTTTACAACTGCTCTGAAGGATTGCTCAAATCCAACAGTTTGATTGAATACCTAATAAGTGAAGAAAGATGGCGGGGCGAGGGGAAGGCATAGCCCAATTTTTAAGTTTATGTCAATAGCCCAGTGACTGAGCAGGCGGCCTGCTAATGCCATTGATCCAGAACAACAGTGAAACTTTCAAGGGCAAGCAAAAGCTTTCCTCTGAATGTAATTCCAAGTGGTTTAGTTGCTGATGCCAAACCATTAACAGTACGCAGATGAAGCTAGCATAGTAAAAAGAAATATTTAATTTTTTGTGCATGTGAAGTATTTGTTCTGAAATTACCTGGTTTTGGATTATACTGGATTTACCAAGTTCTGACAGTAAGGTGGAAGGGAATAGAACTTGAGGACCTTCTATGGAAGAACTTGTCACTTCACCGATAAGTCTGTGCTTTCAGAATATTTCTAGAGGAACATTTGAGAAGTGGTTTTAATAAATAGTGTTGAAGGTCATAGGAGAGGAGCTCAGGAAAAGTTATGGCACGTGACTGTTTCACTGAGAAATGTAGTCTTGTCTTAGCTTTATCATTCTTACACAATATTATATGTAAACCCAACATTTTTCTAAGTTCAGGTAAAACATAACATGTGACTGGAAAACAGTTTCACTGCTGTGTGACTGGGAAATCTTTCTCTACTTCGCCCTCTAGTTTACTTAAGGGTAAGCAGATAAGCAATTTCTGGTATATCTCTCAGCCTTACACGTTGGGATCTGACTCATAAGGATGTTCTTCAAGATCCCCCAGTTCCAATGCACGTGGCAGCAACTGAAAACAATGACAGACAGTGAGCTGTTATGATAGATCTTTCAGGTGTGTTAATCATTAATTAATAGCTTGTTAAATACAGTTGGATAAATTCCATGCTTGATATCCTTTCATGCTAGCTACCTCAAGCTTCCCTACGTCTTCCTTGGAATTCAGCATTAATAATCTTACCATTTTTATTTTCAGTTAAATTCATGATGGCAAGGGCACTTGTAAATGAAGGAAAAAAAGCTCCATCTGCATATCTCCAGAAGGTTCATTGTATATATTCTGAATATCAGGATAATGTATTCAAACATGTATTCAAGCAGATATGTCTTAATTTGACAGGAGTATAAATGGACTACTAATAATCACAAGAAAAAGTGCTTTTGTTACCTTGAAATTTCCAACACCTACTCTGCCAAGTTTAATGTCATTAAATGAAGGTCTACTGAATAGCTAGCTCCTTTCCCTGCTAAGTTTTTCTTATAAGGGTAAGTAAATACATCTGAAGACATCAGAGCCTAGGCTGAAAGATGTGTGTGAATAATGAATGTGTAGCATGTATCTAATCTATTTTGAATTGAGTGTTTTGAAAGAAAACACCTTACCATAACATTTTTTTCCCCAAGAGCAGTTACCTCACAGCAATATTTAGTCAGTACAAATGCTCTCTTTCAGAATGTCATTATCATGATTTGGTTTTGGTGCGGTTGTTATTACAGAAGGTGTGGTCTTTATTAATATATTCAGTTAATTTTATCTTGGGCCAGGATTTAGCGCTAAAGCTGAGCCTTTCAGTAACTGTTTTCTGTTATTCAGCTGTAAGAATCATGTCATTCTGAAGGTCTCTCCTTGTATGATAGATTTTCTTTCAATGGTAGTTGCCCCAGAGAACCAATGTGCAAAACTCCTGCTGTGTGCTTCTTGAATTTGTCGTTCTGCATGCTATTATTCCACTTCTTCACTTTGAGGCATCTCTGACTGTTTTGTAAGTCTCTAACCTTATTGGTGTACTATCCAGGTAAGAAGTGACAAGGCAGTTGACTGTTGTGCAGCTTTGATCGGGACAGGCTATTTTGGTTTAAACAGCATTTACACGCTAAAGCAGTTTAGCATCAGGTTTTTTCTATACCAGTTGTCCCCTGAACATGAAATCATGTAAGGCATAAAAGAGCTCTGTGTTATTGTAACGCGTGTTGCTCTTCAAGAAGAAGCTGGAATGATGTAAGAAGACATCCATCAAACAGCTTGTGCTCATGGAGCTGTGACATTCTTCTGACTGCAGGCTAAAGCTTTATAGATGGGATGCACACAGTAGCACAAATTATAATCTTTACTTGTGATAGGAAGATACCAAGTTGCTTACATCTGGGAAGTACTTTGCCTGTATATTTCAGCATATTGAGCTGTTACAGCTAACTTCTAGAAATTTCCTGTTCCAAAAATGGGTTTGTAAAATCTGAATTCATGACACACAGACTAAGTGCTTTGGGTCTGAGCTGTGTTGGTATTTGTGCAGATGTAGAGGAGCTGCAAAGGCATAGTGATTCCAGAGCTCTGAGACACAGATGGGCATGTGTGCGCACACTCACACTCTATGAGCAATAGCTGCATAATGTGTCATAATAACTGAAACTTTATAACAGTACCTTGAGTGGGTGATGACTAACCTTGTAATTTCTAAATTCAGAATGGAGAGTCATGTATAGTGAACTGAGTCTCAAAAAGGTTTGTGGCAGTAAGGCTAAAGAATTAGCAAATGTAGGCAGAGAAGAGAAACACGCTGTTGGCAGCATATCAAACGCTGCAGTCATTCCTGGATTTTGTGCTAACCAAAATGCTAGAAAGGGAACAAGCTTGAGCTGAGAGGGACCTCTGTTGTGGTGAGAATAGCTGTTGGTCTCAGGATTTGAAAGGAACTTTGAACAACTATTTTTTTCTTAAGTTCAGTGAGCATTGTTGATAAGCTGTGATGGATTACAAAATATCTGTGGAGAGGGGTGCTTGTTGTTCACTATTGTTAGTATCTTGTCATTCCTTTCCATAAGCCTTTAAGAGCCAACTATCATGTATTTTGAGTCTCTGTAGATTCCTGAATATTTTAGGTCTTCTAGTGTGAAGAAAAATCCTTGATTTCTTATATTGTATTACTGTCACAAGCACTGACCACAAACAGTCTGTACTGAGCATAATAAAATAGATCAAAATTATCATTATCAGGGCAGTGAGTGCATAAATTCAGAAACAAGTTGATATTTCTGCTTTTTTCTTTTTTTCCCCCTCATTATATTGGGCAAAAATAACTTGGTGGAAAGTGTAAAAAGATCTAGTTAAGATGTTGATTTCTTTTCTCATAGGTGATGCTTTTTTTTATTTTACAATGACTCTAAGGGCTTTGGTTTGTACAGTGAATAAATACAACAGTAAATATTTAAAAGGTAGTTTAGCAGTACGTAGTCAAAATTACATTAGACTTTTTCCATCTGCGGAGACTTCCAAAGCTAATCTTGAAGGGTGGTTAAATAACTACGCAGACTTATATTGGTTAGTGTATTAAATGGGCTGATAGCTTTCTCTGATATTCAGTAGACATCGTAAGCGGTTGTTATCCAATGTTGGAAAGCACTTTGAGATGAATAATGGTTGAAGTTTTCTTCCTTTTGTGTGTAAAAATAAATAATGTGCATAGGGAGGAATTCATTAGTTTGAGCCTAAAATTTTCAAAGTCAACATACTTATGAAGCAAGTAATTTAGATGCAATGAGCTTTTAATATATTGTTCAAAGAATGCTTTTGGTATTCATTATCTGAATAGGAATTTCTTGTAATGCATTTAATTTGACAGATGAACGGTGAACTGGTAACAAAATTATGATAAAGAAACTTTAACAAAGTAAAATACGACTTCAATAGTTAAAAAGCAAAACAAAAAACTACCACCAAAAAACTGCCCATAAAGCCACAAAACCCCCCACAACTTTTAAAAACTATTTTTTTGCTTCTTAAAAGTATTGGCATTCTGGATAAAGGCAATCCTGTGGGTGTAGAAGTTCTTAATATTAATCATTTTAAAGATGTTTAATGAAAATATGTCTCCAAGAGCTGAAAAAAAAGTCAAGTAGTCAATAATTACAACCAAAATGTTTGTATTAAGCAGATCCAGAACACTTAAGAGAGATTTTGGCAATAATTCCATGGAATGGGTCAGAAGGCCTACTACAAAATCTGGGTATTTCTGTATCTGTATACACAAGTAATACTCAAAGTATACAGCTTAACATATTTGATCATGGTTAAATTCTTCTTAGACTACATTTCATAACTGTGCTACTCTCTAAAAATGTTCTTTGTGATTTCTTGGAATAGTTTTATTATTGCCAGGGTGCTTGAGAATTTTAAGTGAGACTTGAATGTGTAATAACTTTCAACAAGAAGAGCAAGTCTTTTCCTTGATTATAACACCAGAAACTTTGGGGTTAAAAAAAAAAAAAAAATCCCTACAGTTCTGATACATATTAATTTGGAGGAGTGATTTCAGAAGTTTATTTTACACAATTAAAGTTCTATCTACAAAGCTCTTTGAGGTGGGGCTAAACAAGCATTAATAAGAAGATTGAACAATGTTTCCAAACATTGATTATAAATTTAGTCTTCATACAGTTGCCTAGATTTGAGGGGAGGATTCATCCAGTTCCTTCTTTCTTTGGGAGATGATGGTTCGAATAGTAAAAAGAAAACTATGAATCTATGTAGTACATCCTGAGCTTAGCCATGATGTCTCTTGTGCTTGCTGGCCAGATGATTCCTCTTTAATATTTGTGTACATACTGAAAATACTGCTCAATTTTCATTTATCTTTCTGAGTTTTCTCCAAAGGCTAACAAGGCCTGTTGTTAGAGTATCAGAATAATATCAGTGGCAAAGGATTCATCGATGTCATCTCATTCAACCCCTGTCCAGAGGGGGCAAATTAAATCAAAGTATCCAGGTTATGATGGAACAGTGTAGCACTGTGGGCCACTGGAACAATTCCCATAGTCCTGTTCAAGTGCAAGGAGATCTCAGGAAAGCTCATCAGAGAGCGAGCTGTGGACTGTATGAATGTTGTGCATTGATGACTAGCTGTTCATTTTCTGCAACTTATTGCTGCTTAAAGTCTTCTATGAACATTTACCAATCATCCATTACTATTTCTTGGTTATCTTGCAGCTAACTTTTGTGTACAAATTACTTTGTATGCTTTGAGCACAACTTGTAAGATGTGTGTGTTAGTTCTCAGTACACGAACAGATTTACCAAGTCCTTGTGCTCATTTATTATACTGGCAGAAAAAGCTGTAACAATATTCATTTCACCACTGAAGTGAACTCAGCATGCCACTGTTGGGGTTTTCTGGCATTCACTGGAAACAAACATACCATAGGCACGCACTGAGGTTTTAATAGAAAACATTTTGCAGTGCAAACAAGCAGAAGTGAAAAAATACTTGGACCCTTTCTTGGTGGAAGAGATTTGTATTGTCACAGCTTGCTTTCACTGTTTTGCCTTTCTTATTATGGGAATGTGGTCTCACTAGATTTGTTGATGCCACCTTGTATCTGACACTTGTCAAACATTTTCTGTAGGCTTCTATTCAGCTCTGTTCTGTCATGTTACTGTGTGCGTATGCAGGTTTTTTGCTCTTGTCCTCAGATGGGGAATCATAGCTCTTCTCAGTATCAGTGTAAAAGTTTGGTTTTTTTCTGTGGCTGTGCTCTTCCTTGTAAAATTACCAGTTCAAGCACACGAGCAGTAACTTGGTTTTTCTTTAGGGGAATATTTTGGAGGTTATGTTGTGCTGTAAGCCTTCTAAAACCTTAGTGTTTGTGCCCGTTTGTGAAAACTGAAAAATTTGATTGTTCTTTAATCCCCCACTTGTAACTGGGTTTGATGCAAGGAAAGTATTCTTACTGATGCAATTTCTTTGTCACTTTCTACTTGCGCTTAATATTTCCTGCTAATTATGGCTATCCTACATACGGGAAAACAATGCTGTATGTACGATGTTTCAGGTTTGAATATATTTAATTTACTACATAAAAAAGGATGTACATGAAAGAGAACAGCACTCTGCCATGAAAATAAGCAAAAACGAAGTATTTCCTCTAGCGTTAAAAAAAAGCATCTGTACTGTGTAAGACCTGTCTAACAGTCTTACAGTTGCTACACCTTCAACTTCAGTAACTTTTCTTATTTTGTGTTGCTAGCAGAAGGGTTCTGTAATGGTAAACAGTTAGTCTATTACAATGCTAAATTTGGATAAATGAGATTTAACAGATGAGCAAGTTTGCATATACTGCCAAAGTCAACCATGATCAACCATTTCTGAAGATCTGGACAAGCATATAGTAAATAAATAATTTATATATAAATAGTCTTTTCTTCTTTTGCCTAGATGTAACTTAGTAAGATATCATTGTCATGGCATTGATTTGTTGCCAAGTCTGTTGACTGACTTTAAAATTACTGAATAATCTGTAGTTTATCTCATGTTTCTGTTGATGTTGACAAGTGGTCCACATAGTCAGAGGATAATGAACTACTTGGTATTTAGTTTTGCAGCAGCATAGAATAAGGCACTGAAGTTACCTTCAGAGGTGAAAGTTCCAACTTTAATTGCATTGAATTCAATCTTGCTCATCTTTTGGAGCTTATCAGCATCTCAAGATGGCTGTCACGAAGCTGTTGAAAGAACTGTACAGATTGGTTCAGAGCTGCAACCCTTATTGAAGTTGAAAATTCATTGTGGCCCTTTGTTCTGTTGTGAGGCATTATTTTCAGTAACTTCTCTATCTAGATTGCAGTTGGCAAAATGTGAAAATGAGCCGGATGTTAGAACACTTAAAGCCTGTCCTGGTGGTCAGATGAAAAAAAATACCAACTGTACCACGGTGGATAGCTTAGGGAAAACTGGTTTTCAAATATGAAAAAATGGCTTTGTGGCAGCAACGCATGGTATCAGCATGGTTAACTTCATGAAAATTTTATAAAAATACAATAGTTTTTGTTCATGTATGGAGGTTTGAATGTGCATGAGAAGCCCTCTGCTCTGAGCTTTCCCTTGTTTCTACCTGTTTTTCCATGTGTGACTTTGGTACAGCAATATTTTGCTCTCTTTGAGAGATTTAATACCTTCTAATGAAAAGCATGAAGTAGAGCAGGGCATTATAGCCATCATACATCTCTCCAAAATGGTCCTAACAGTATGCCTTTCATTTGAGTTTTCAGAAGCCCCTTTTTTTTTTTTTTTGCCACTCAGTCCAGTCTTCAATAACTCTTTTTCATACAATCAATCAAATCACAGACATTATAGGATGAAACAACAGGCTGGCAACAGCCCAGAATTAAACACCAGCTTGTTTAGTCAGGCACTAATAAATGTCAGCTAAGGAAAACTGCAAGTGAGCCCCTGACTACTTGGATTGAATCTTTTACTTGACAATGGCTTTAAATACAGAGCTTATAAAGCAGGTAATAGCAGTGATAGTGCCGGTTGACATAGCTACGTGAGATACATTGACCAAGCAATTAGTGAGTGAGCATGCAGGGATGCACTGGCATTGCTGGGAATGTCCTTCTAAAATGGCAACATAGCAAGCACCTTAGAACATCAGTGAGGATAAGGGTGGACACGCAGGGAGGGAAGCCTTGCTGTGTCACTTGCCTGAGTGCTGTCTCAAAATATGTATGCCTACAAAAGGCACGTTTCCTGTTGTCTTTATGTGGACGTGGTAAATTTGACACCACAAAAAATGTGATGGTATTAAAATATGATGGTGGACGCTAGGCCCTGCAGAAAAGTTTGTAATCTTAACAGATCAAGCTTGCTTGACTAAAAGCATGCTTAAGAGAAAGCCATTGGCATAATAGCAACCAGATTGTATAGGAATTTGAATGTGTCTAATAGCCTAAAGCATAATTTTGAAATTAGTATGTATTTCACACATATTTTAGGAGTTGAAGTTAGCTGAAAACTGGAAAAGTGCCACAGGAAAGGTAAGTAAAGATAATGTTGAGTTTTAATAATGGAAGTCAATAACAACATTGAAAAGTAACAGCCAGAGTTCTTGGCCTTTTATACTTGGGCAGTAATGATTTATGTTCTAAGGAATAGACTTAAGGTGTAAATAACCAGTAATGTCAATCATAACTATAGTCAAGATAAATATTCCAGCTGGCTATGTTGTTCTGACAAAAAAAACCCCAAACCATCCTCTTCTGTTCCATGAGTTAGCCTTTTCCCCTGCATGTTTATTCTGCCTAATCATACTGAAAAGATTTCAAATCCAAAATGCTGGGTCAAAAAAAAATCTTATGTTTGTGTGAAATTGAGAAGTGAAGAGTTTAGACTTCCAAGGGCAACTTAAAAGCTCTTGTCTGGCAATGGGCTAAATCTTTCTCCTGGCTGTTTTGGCTTCTAAAAATGCTACTTTAATAATTAGCTTGTCAGAAAATTTCACACTAGCCAGATAAAATTGCACTTGGTGGCCTGAGCTTGAACCCGGTCAAGGCTGTATATTTACAAAAGACAAATTCTGTCCTAATTCCTGAAATCACTTACGTTTTGGCACAAGGAAGCAGTTGTATCAAAATTAAAAAGTGGAGAAATCTTAATTATAAACTCAAGCTGGTAGAGAGTGAGCGGGAATCCAGGCTTCCTACAGCAACTACTTTCCACCTTCTTAGTTCATTTTATGATCTAGTAACAGAATAACTTTATTGCTTGCTTTTTGTGGTCATATTTTTTTTATTTTCTACCCAGATGAAAAGCTAACTTGCTATTGTTCCCTCAAATCTTCAGCTGGTTAATGCTTGTTTAGGCACTTGTCATGATTATAGTCTCCTACTCAATCTACTTCAGATGATAGTTAAATATCAAGAACAAGTGGACCAGCTGGTATTTTACTCACCACCTGGTGCAGAATAAAGGCAAAGCTGTTATGGCACAAGCAACCCTAATCGTGAGGCTGTGTAGTGTCCTAGTTTGGCTGTTTATCAGTGGTGAGCTATGTTCCCTAAAACACAAAACAGTTGTGGATAATAGAATGGGAGACATGTGCAATGAATCCTGCAAAGTGTAACCAAAATTCCCATCGGCCGAGATAAAATGAGAGAGAAGAATAATTAAAAACCAGACTAACAATGCAAATGAAAATAACGATTGGTAAAGTTGTGAATATTTGTTTACATTTGACAGTGATTATGGAGGCATAAGGCTATTGCTAGACATTCAGCAGCTATAATCATATTGAAACTTAAAATTCAATACTTGATTGACCAGCACAAGATGAACAGATAGATGTCTTTGAGGTTTTTTTTTTTTAGGATAAAAATAATTTAGTGCTTAAATGATTCCATAGTATCAAGGTTGCCCTCAGTCCAGATTTTCTCTCCAGTTTTCAGAGTGCTAAACAATCTTGTAATGAACCCAGAAAATCACTGGGAAATTACTTGGGTTAATAAAACAAAAAATCCAAACCAAAAAAAAAAGTATATGAAGTTACTCTCAAATAATCTGCATAAAGCCAATGAAATAGACTACTGTTATTAAAAAGTGAGTTTAATATTTACAGCATAAAAGTAATGGGAAAAATGTTGCTTTATAATAAAACTATGGCTTGGAAAAATCTTGATAAAGTGTCTAGTGAGTCTGTACAAACTGCATTATTTTCAATATTAGTATTAGCAGTTTTGCATGTATATGATTTGGGTTTGGTTTTTTGTTTGGATCAGTTCTTCATTTGTGGTGTTGTGTTTTGAGTATGTATATTCCATTTAAAGTAATCAGCAAATACTAATTCTAACCTACAGGACTGTATTAACTAACTTATCTTTCTTTATATTTTTCTAGACAAAATCTCAATTTTTATTTTTAAACATACGTGGAAACTGAAGCATGACCTTTACTAACATAATTTCCTGTCTTAGCCCTTAATTGTGAGGATGATGTTCTGACAGGGGATAAATACATTTTCTGCACAGCATCTTGGAAAAGAATTCCATCTGTGATGTGAGTTTTGCTTTTCCTGGTGCTTAAAGGCACATGATTATATATGACAGTCAGTAAAGAAGGCACAAGGTCCAGTAAAAGACATTTTAAAGAAAGGGAACAATAAAGTAAATTTATTAGACTATTCCTAATGAAAGAGTAACCTACAATAGCATTAGACTTCTTTTAAATGATATATAGTGGGTATTTATTCTAAGGCATAAAACCTCAAGCTTGGAAATCATCCTGGATATGGAGCCAGGTTTTAGAGTCACTGTAGGTCAAATTGGTATTTTGGCATTCAGTGACAATTTTTTAGTAATAATGTAAAGAATTAAAAGGTTAATTGCATAAGGCCTTTTATTGGTAATTTGGATTCTATTTGTGAAGTGGATTGTTGAAGATGAATCATAAAATGGTTCAGTAAATCTTGAAGAGAAAATGATAGAAAAAGGAATTAGTTTATGAAATCCTGAGATAGTTCATATATGAAGTTATACAATTTCAGGATTTATCTGCTATTTCTTCCACAGTGACAGTGAATGAGGTCATATGTGCATGAATTAAAATGTGTTTGAAATTAGGCCTACTAGACGCGTGATAGATGCACACTATCTTTTGGAGTGTTCTGAAAGGTGTTTCAAGGGTAGGATCATGGCATATCATAATTTGAAAGGTGTTCTACCCTCTTTGCATCCCACAGTACTGCAGGATTTGGAGATTCATCGTAACACTCCTGGATTAGTGGATTAGTTTAACTTGGACTATTGGTTCACTTGGACAGTGAACCAATGATTACGTCATTTTTTTGTAGTGTCATTTATGTGCTAGACCTTTGCTGGGATGTGATATTTCGATTCCGAGCATTGCTACTTCATTCTTCTGTCATTCTCTTTCCCCTGTCCTGTTTTGTACTTTTATACATTCTCCATTTGTTTGAGGCGAGAAAAGTATGGCTTAGTCACCCAGGACTGCTTTTGTGGAACATAACTACGAGCTTATGACCCCAAAATGTACTCAAGTCATGTTTTCAGTAGTTGCATGCTTCTACAAGTCTGACGGATCTGAGAGTGGCTGACGGGGAAATATGGTTCTTTTTTTTTCCACCAGTACCAAGGTGAATTGTAAGAGTTGCCACCAGAAGGAGAAGCTTTATTTTCTAAATTTGTTCTTTTGTTTCCATATGTTTGCATGTTGATTAAAGGAAGCATAGTTGCACTTTAAAAACAATGTTTCTAGACAATTTCAAGTGACTTCTCTTGAGAAAAGACAATTATAACCAACAGGAGGATTGGCAAATACTGTGTTTGCCCTAGAAATAACTATCTTTTTTAGAATGAGGAATGTTGTTAACATTTAAGGCTTTCATTTGTACTTTTAAAATGTTTTAACTGTTTTAAAATTCCAAAACTCTGAGCAGATCATTCTTTGTGTCTGAAAGCGCAAACAAGTGTCAAAGTAACACTTTTGACTCTTTTGTGGCCATTGAGTTCATTAAATTAACAGCATTTGGCTTTCCAATTAGTAACCATATTGGATAAAGACTGCTTTCATTCCAATGAGTTTAGTAATCTTCTATAGCATGTGAAAGATCAAGCTTGAAAACTTCAATGCAAAGTACCTTGTAATAAGCCATTATGAAGTTTTGCAGTTTTCTTTGAGTGCTGGCTTGAAAGAAACTATGCGAGACAGCCTCTGCGCCCTAGAAAATCAGACAAATCCTTTTTGCTCTCTGTCCAGTGCGGCTAGTCAGCTTATTGTTCTGATGTTTACGGTTTCATTGGGACATTTCTTGTACTCTTTTTTTTTTTTTTTTTTTTTGGGGGGGGGGGGGGGGGGGGGGGGGGGGGGGGGGGGGGGGGGGGAATCAGGAAGCCCAAACAAGCAAACAACCCGCAAAATTTATGAACTAGATATTAGATTTTCCATTTCAAAAGTTTTGCATAAAACATTTTCAGATCTTTCGTTCTTTGGCTTTCCATCCCTTTTATACAGTATGCAGAGTAGATATTGAAGAGTACTGTTAAAAATACTATTCTACAGCCATCCAGATCAATATACATATGCATGTAAACACTTACAGGGAAAGTTTGAAGTTTTCTCTAGTACTTTGCTTTCAATTACCATATCCATTAAAGACATCCATAAGGGGAAAAAAAAATTCTAATGTCAAAGACCACAAAATGTTCACATTAATAAAAATATTGTATATTTACAAAATACTTCTAGTTCTTGGTATTTAATGTAGACTTTAACTTAGACTGCAAATAATACTTGAAACACGCTTTGTAAAGCTCAGACTGCTATATAACCTTGTGTGTATTATAAATCTTTATGAACTAGTAAATGGAGGCCAGAAGGCTGACTTGCCAAGGTCATAGCCTGTAAGTAACACAGAAACAAAATCCAGGTTTTCTGGTTCCTGCTTTAAGCACTAGATATTTCCTTTCTGTAGTCAAAAGAATTTCTTAATGTTAGTGTGTTGACATAATGGAGATCTAGCTGCCTAAGCTTTACGTTGAACATATTTTTAAACTTCTGATAGGTTATTGAAAACTTTTCATCATCAGGGATGGGGAACCACTATATTGTGAATAGATGAAGACATGGACCTCTGATGCAGCACATGCTAAATGATATTTTACTTCTATTGCTGCATCTTTGAAGGAAATATTCTAGGAAGCTACTTATGCTTCAAAACAAGACTGTTCTGTTTTGACATATTGAGCAACGTGAACCATCCACAGTTGAGATAATGAAATGTTTCACATTGTGGCAATGGCATTGCTCGTTCTATGTGCAAGTGTTAATAATATTCAATCAAAATATCAAAATACAGAAGTTATTTATAACAGCTTTGCTTTATTTTCTCCAAAGCTGCCAAGACTTTCAGGTTAGCTTCATCCTCCAAGACAGTGTAAGGTAATAAATATTTTTTTTAATGTGAAAAGGCCTCATTTAGGGTAATAGGTATATATTGCCCCATTCTTCTGATTTGGGTTTCAAACTGAGGAACTAGTCAAATCTTGAAAACTTCAAACATTTATTTTAGGTTATGAAGATGATAGTCTCTATCTAAAGGATTGCTTTGTCTCTAAGTAATGGAATTGTTAGCTCTTGTCCAAGAGGAGTATTCACTTCTGAGCCTACTGCTCTGAAAACTTTTGCATTTAATACACTTCAATTGCTGAGCTAGAAGCCTGTATTTGAATTTGTTTTTCTGGGCACTTTCTCTGTTTACCTCTCAAATACCTTTCTAGGGTGATAAAATGGATATGACTTCTTTCTGAATGCAAATCCATTATTCAGTGGGAGCTTTTGTTTTGGATCTATGTGCAAGTAGCCTCTAAATGTAAGAAACTATTAAGTTTTTCTGTGTGGCAAGTTTGTATTGTTATGAACAGAGCATCTTGAGCATATTCATCCATAATCTTTCTCCTAAATTGTACTATTTTTAATCATTTTCCACCACTGAAACTACTGTGCATTGTCACATGTGTAAAGATTGTTAGTATTCTGTATGCTGAAGTACAAAGAGAGAAAGCACGTTTACACCAGAAACTGGTAATGCCTTGTATATGAAAACAGTGTTTCTAGACTGTCTTAGTAGTTGATGGTAAAGTGTAGCTATGATAGTGCCCCTTCAACTGATTTTTTTTTTTTTTTTTAACAACTGCTGGTGTAGACAGCCATGAATTATGAATTATTATGCCTTGAATAAAAAAATAATAAAAAAAAACCACCACAAATTTCCTCTGATGCAGAATCTCTCAAACTTGCTTAATGTCAGATTCTGGCTGAAGCAGAACAATATAAAGCTAAGGAAATACTGTTTCATACAGCAGTGAAGGTCACGGATTATACATTTTGACTCTCCAATCCCTCTTGTAACCATTGCTGAAACTTGCTACGCCTTGCATCAGAAGTAACACCCTTGAGCCTGAAAGGATGCTGTGCTGTGGCCTCCTTAACCTTTCACATATTCAACCAGTATTTAAATTATTTAGATTTTCCAACTAATTCAGTGCTTTCTTACAGAAGCCTATATGCCCTGGAAACAGAATGAAATGTATTGAATATTGCCTGCTATGTGCAAGCCATGTTCTTATTGATTACAGACCTTAATTTAACAATAAAATGCTCATCTATTAGGTAGCTTTTGTGCACTAAAAGCATACAATAATAGGCCTTGTTCTGCATTTTTTCTCCTTTTCTCTAGTATTTACTTAAATGCTGAGTATGAAGCAGAAGAAAATATAGAAAGTTGTATGTGGATGTGAACTGTGTAAGACAAAGGTAACTCAATAGTTAAAACTTTATAGTCGATGGAATATATGGCGCAGTAAGTAGTAGAGGGAATATAATGTTGAAGCCTTTCTAGGTTGTTTCTGTTGTATGATACAAATCTAATACAAAAGAACCTATTTTAATTTACTAAGCTTTTAGTGGAACTACTTTTTTGTTTTCTTCATAAGCTATAATTTAAAATTCTGTAACACATTTTGTTTTCAGCAACAGTAAAGGTGCGTGATCCCTTCTCAATATTAGTCAATTAGCTTTCTGCTACTTCCCAGTTTGACTTCAACTACCTGAGCAATAGCATATTAGGAACTAGAATAAGGAACAGGTAAATTCCATACCATCCATTATTAGATTTAAACTGACAGAATAAACTAATTCCAAATCAGGGACAATTGCAGTTCTGTCTCTGAATCTAAGCAAGAGAGAAAATAGATGGTTTATTAAGTTTCATTCACGATCTTCTACATAGTTCCTATGAATGGGAGCCCCACTCTAAGGGGAAGAAACCCTGTTTAAATTCTTTGCTGCTCAAAGTTACTGCTCTTTTTGCGTACTGTGTGGTGAATCGTGGTATGCCAGGTGACACAGTGACATAAGCTTTCTTGCATGGAGTCACCTTCCTTATTACCACATCTCAAAATGGGAATGGATTTGTGAGTAACGATGTACAGATTGCTAATATTCATGTTTGTATTCTGTTTGAGGGGAATATAAGGCTAGCTTCAGTTGCTAGACTTGCTAATCCATCTGATGTTTCATACGAAGTAGTAGCCTTTAATAGTGTCTTAGTTCTGATGGTTGTTTTCATTTTATAGTTTGACTATTTTAAGAGCATCTAATGCTTATTTCAATGAGCATAATATTTAAAAACAAAGGCACAGGTAAAAACATTGTTTGCTCAGCCTAACACATTCTTAAGAAAGAACACACAGCCTTGTTTTCTTAGTTAACAAAATAATTAACATGAAAATATCTTCATGAAAGCCAATATTCAGTGTTTAATTGATAATTTTTCTTTTGAAAGGGGAGTAGAAAATATCAATATCCTTATGAAACTTGTGGCATTAAACCTCTGAGGGCTCAGATAAACTTATAGTGAAAAACGTAGTCTGATTCAGCATCAATTGAATCTATTGTTCTTCTCCGTGGTGCTATCATCTTCCTATTGTTTGTTTTGACCGTAGTTTTGACGACACCTGCATACGCATTTTAAAATCGCACAGGTTCAAAGAGTATTTAACCTCTTCACATGACCTATGTGCAACAGAGAGCGAACCCCTCAGCCTGAGACCCGTGCGAGAGACCTGCCCAGGGTAGCAAAGGAGTATCTGGGCGGGAGGCCGGGCGAGCGCCGCAGCCGCGAGAGGGCATCGCGACACAAGTCAGGCTCGGCCTGCTGGGGATGGCAGAGCTGCAGTCCTGTTCTTGCCTTTCAGATAGGTGTCGTCTAGTTCGCGCGGTGGTTATGGAGAGCCTAACTACGTGCTTAGATGTTATGTGCTCTGAAACAGCGTGGCAATATTGACATCTGTCATATTAAACCTATGTTCTATTTCTAGCTTCTAATAAAAATCAAGTTCAAATTCCTTAGCATTGACAGGGTGCTCAAGTGTTAGCTTTTTGTCCTTTTTAGGTAATGTACTGAGATACTTTATTTAACTTGGTATATGTCATTTCTTCCCAAATGATTGCATCAGTGACTTTAAAATTCAGCGGAGTTTGAACTTAGCATGTTTAAAATGCACACATCAGCTTGATCATGTGACAAAGCATTAAGCAATGTGGTGGATGTGCTTGAGAGCTCCTCTTAGAGCTGTTCAGGGAGACTTGTGACTTAAATGATAAGATTCAAGGCTTGATTCCTTTGAAGTGATCAAAATTACTCATTTCCTCTCCGCCCTCCTAGTTACTGCTAGTGATGGTGGAGGCTTTGTGCTGTTGTGCAGGTAGTCCCGCAGTATGAGGTTCCGTGATGGTCTTTTGTTGCTTGAACCAGAGTATCAGACGTTTGGGTTCCTTAAATGGGTCTTATTTTTTGCCCATAAACTTTCAGACTTCAGGACTTCAGCCAGCTGACCAGGCCCTGCTACAGCTCCCATCAGGCCTCTAGACAACTGACTATTGTGCATGCAAAAAGTATGAGCATTTGGGAGCCATCAGATTTACTGCACATGTGCAGGCCACATGGACAACACAAGTGCAGTGAGTCCTGTTTCTCAGACATGTCACACTTGCTACACAGCGTATGCGTGTGCATAACTGCCCAGGAAGTCCCTGACGAGAAATATGGTGACGTTATGCATACCACACCATGCAATTTATCTTGAAATTAACTCTAAAACACTCGTCGTGCTTGCACGTTTTGTGAAGAAGGTGTTGGAAGTTCAAAATTGTCTAGAGAAGTCATTTTCTTTCACTTACCTCTCCCCAAGCAGCTGCCATGATCTCCTGTTTTTGTCCACCCTGCCTCTCCGCTGCTCCCAGAACTCAGCTCTCATCTAGACTGCAAGTGGTATTAAGGGTGCTGTTGCAAGGTGGAGGTAGCAGTGGAGTTGGTGAGGATATTGATGGCAGGTTCAAGAGAGAAGGCAGTTACAGAACTGCTTAGGTGACAGCACTGCTTGAATGTAAATATACTCTGAACACCTGTTTAGTAAATGTTCTTCCATAGGGAGAGAAAAAAGCAAAACTACTTTTTTCTTACTTGAAAACAAATAGATTAAATAAAAATATTTATGTATTAAATAGTCAGTTTCCAAATTGATGCAAAGATGTTCTAAATACAGTGAACTACTCATTTTCTAAGAGAGACGACTATATTTCTTATTGCAGAAGCAGCAGACAAGATTTAAATCCCTGCTGAGTAGACAGCACACCTTTGATAATAATCTTGTTTGTAAGGAGTTTTACATATATGGAAATGTTGGTAGTTTCTAATTCTTCAGGAAATAGTATGGATAAAAACCGTCCAGCTTTAGATAGATTCATAAAAATAACTTGTTTAAATTAGTATAAATACAAATAAGAAACGCTTTATACATTCAGATTATTCCATAATCTGTTGTTTTGTGCAGTTTTGTGTAACACATGCTGTGCTGACCTCTGCCAACTCCATACTAAGTGATGAATAGTGACTTGTTTGCCAGCTTCTAGCAATTGCCAGGAGCCAGAAGCCATAGTAGATGTGTGAAGGAAAAACAGTGGAGTCAACACTCTGCTTCACTGTGGCATTTCTTGAGAATATGCGACCATCTCCTTTTAAGAGCTATTTTAACTGGAATGTAGGAAAACATGCCTCTTAGTTTTTATAGTAATTAAATGTATTTCAAGGATAGGCTTGACTTTTGGCTCATCTATTTTTCTGCCATTTTGTCTGGTTCACTTGTCCTTTTCAGGGAAATTTTGTTGTGAGGGGTTAGCAGTGAAGCATGGAATATGCTGACTGCCATGGATGACAGTGTTGAAAAGGTTTTAGGGAGTTTTTTCAGCATTTCTTAGAATTTGAAGTTCATCACAGCTAAACATTAGTAACTCAAAAAAAAACAAAACCATCAGGCTATGATGTTTGCATTACCTGTAATCATATTTACTTAGTATCCAACAGCTTCTGTACTTCCATCCTGAGGTGAGGGGTGCGCGCCTCTCCCTCTGTATGGCCATCTTTCTAGCTGGGAAGATGCTTGCTAGTAAACTAGAACAGGGGGGAAAAAAAAATCTGTCTTTGGAATGATGTTGCCTGGCTGCCAAGGAAAGTTAGGTTCCAACAAAAGTATTTTCACTGCTTGAATGAGCTAAGGATGTATACCTTCAGTCTGTGTGGAGGAGACTTCAGAGCTTTCAGACTACTTTGTTTTCCTAAGCAGTGTAATTTCTGTCTTGTCTGGTCTGAACCAGCTGTTCCTTTTTCAAGAGCTGATCTCTTGTAGACTAACACTTGACTGAGGGTGCTTGCCTCAGAATAGATAGCGATGAGTGTCAATGACGTGCCTGGAGCTGTCTGTGCTTTTGCCCTCTCAAGAGGGTAAAGGAGAGGGACACGGTTCAAGCTCCTGCCGTTATTATTGCTGCTTTGGGTACTGTAAGGCTGGAGAGGGGTTTGTTGTGGCTTTGCCCCTTACTTCATCTGTTAATGCTGGAGGTTAAAGTGATCTTCCTCTGCCTTTTGCTCCAGGAAAGGAGAGGTTCATTTGGGGATCCAGACAGAACTGCACACATCTTCCCAAACTTTTGGTTTCTGTAGATTTGGGAGAGGTGGGAGAATAGTATTTCCTAATCTTTTCTGAAGCAGCATAAAGCAGCCACTTAAAGGGGTGACAGCTGAGTCCCTCTGTGCATTTTCAAACCTTGTGTCATTTGTCACTGAGCCTTCTCTGCATTGGATACTGCTATATAAGGACCACTTAACTGAGCTTTGAGTCTAGTCATTTAAGTGGTTCAATCCTAAGGCTTGATCAAAATGGTTTCTATATAAAAATGAAATTTCTCAGGTAAATAATTCACTATAAAATGAGAAAATCACTTTATTGCTTTTTCAGACAAAGACCAGGAGAGGTGAAGGTTGACTTGTGGTCTTGCATGTGCTCTTTCGCAAATTTCTTTTCACAAGGAAATGCTCTAGAGTGTCAACTTTTTGCTTGTTAGGGAGGGCAGTAGACAAGTACCTGCTTTGCTGGCTGTAAATGGGGGACATTCCACTGGTTTGGGCAAAACCAGCTATCGAGATGGGCAGGAATGCCTCAGGTAATTACAAATTTCAGTAATCAAAACATGCAGTAACTGTTGCCAGAAATGAACAGGTATTTAAGATGTGCTACTGCACACTGGAATGCCATGTCCATATCTTATGGTGAACACCTTACAGAGGTTTTCTTCCTACAAGCCCTTCACTTAAAATACTAAATTTTTATGTTCATAGAAAAAAGCTGAGAACATATTTTGAGCACAACCCGAGAACTTGAGTCTTAATGTAACTTAGCCTTGTTAAATGTTTGGAGGGGTTGTGAGGGTTTCATGGTAATGCTGGCCATGGGCCTTGTTGAACTGTGAAGGAAAACTTTTCCCTACCTGCAGGAAGAGAGCCATAGTCATGGACCAAGAGTTTGTGATGTAGATGAAGAACAGATTATCTGTGTTCCCGAGTATGTTATGCATAAACGTGCCTTCTGAATTATTTTTAAGTGTGCAAATAAGGAACTGGGTATTTTGAAACAGACGGGTTTTCATGACGTGCATGCACCAGCTTTATTTTGGGTCAGGAGGTCACTGGACGTGTGTGGTGTGCTACAGGGAGAGCCTTCCTGTTAACGGGCTAAGACTCACCTTAAAAAAATGCTGCCTTGTGTGTCTCCCAGGACTCGCAATTTTCCAAGTAGCCTCTAAATGCTATCAGATTTTCAGGGCGTGCTGCGTTTTTTTGTGCTTTTTTAGTACACTTGAGGTAAAATGTTCTGAGCCTCAAACTACATCAAATCAGAATGGAATTACCACGTGGAGGCAGCCTGCTTGGTCTTATACCCAGAAAACGTTGCTGAGGTTCAACTTGGCGCTGAACGGTAGAGCTCGAAGCACAGCAACGACAGCAGTGTGAGGTACAGAGGCGAGGAGTTGCTCGGCGTAGCCTCGGCCCCCCGCGGCCGGGGCTCGGGCCGGGCCGGTGAGCCAGGCCGCCCCGTCCTTCCCTCGCAGGAGCCCCGGCGGACGGTGACCGTCCTCCTTCCGCCGCCAGAGGGTACTCGGGGAGTGGAAACGCGGGAAACAAAAGGAGGTGAATTCCCCTCAGAGGGGAAACTTGAGACGGTTCCACGCAGCGCCGGAGCGCCGGGCGGCGGTTCCCGTGCTGCAGCCCGCACATTCCTTTCCGAAACCCCAACCGGGGGAGGGGGCGGGCTCGCCCCGACAACGGGAACCGCGTCCCCCCCCCCCGCCGCGGCGCCGGGCGGGTTAGGGGCTGCGGGGCGCAGCCGGGGCGCGGGAGTGCCGCCGAGCGCCGCTCCGCCGGGGCCAACGCGGCCCCCAAACTTTCGCCCTCCCTCCGCTCCGAAAGTTCAGCAGTTTGGTGACGTCAGGGGCCCCGCAGCCAATGGGCGTTGCGGGTGATATTTTGGGAGGGGGGAGGGGTGGCACCGTGCCGCGGGCGCTCGCCCGGCTGCCATGCACAGTGAATGGAGAGCGAGCGGGCGGCCGGCCGGCGGCGAGCGCAGCAGCGGGTGGGAGCGCCGCCACCTCCGCCCCCCTCCGCCTCCCCTCGCCGCCTCCCGGTCCCGGCTCCGCCGGCCGCCAGCGCGGGGGTGCGGGCCCGCGGCGGCGGCGGCAGCAGCAGCAGCAGCAGCAGCAGCAGCCGAGCGGCGGGAGGGAGGGAGCGCCTGAGGAGCTTGCAGCGGGGTCGCTTTGAATTCCCAGTCATCTCCTGCGCGGGTTACCTGCCCGGCCCAGGTGGGGCGATGCAGAGCGGAGGAGGCTGCTTTGGAGATTGCCGCCGCTTCTGATGGATGTTTTGTGTGTGTTTGCCTCCGCTCCCGGTTTCTCTTTCATCTGAGGACGCATCTGGCTCAAGCTCTGTTAAACTATCTGCCTTCTGGTACCGCTCGTAGATAACAGAAAGAAACCTGAGCCCGAGAGGCAATTCCTCACCTTCTTCCACCTAACATAACCTTTTCAGGCGCCTTTGAAGGTTTGCTGGTGCTCCGGCGATGATGGCAGTGGTGGGTTCCCTTGGGCTGTACTAAGAGCCTCTTGTTTTCTTTTCCCTTTCTTCTTAGAGGCATTTCATCTTTAAGGGCCGGCTGCTTGCGCACACTTTTATACCCACCGAAGTGATCAAGAAACCATGTTGTCTGGTGGAAGAAGTGCGTTTCTGTGCCTTGGAATGATCTTGAGCTTTTGGAGCTCCATGAGTTGGATGCCTGTTGGAGGATGCCCGCATAAATGTACATGTATTGCTTCCAACGTGGATTGTCATGGACTAGGACTCAAAACTGTACCGAGGGATATTCCCAGGAACGCAGAGAGACTGTAAGTAAAAACCGTTAAGGGCTCCTCAACTACTTGTAGAAGCACCTGGGATGAGTTTCTCAACACCTGCCTATCAGTGCAGAGTACATACTAACAGCAATTTCAGTAATCAAACACGGATTAATGTTTTCAGGAGGGAAGGGGAGGAGCTTTTCAGAAGTCATCCTGCTGCTGTTCTTGTTTTTAAAAAACCCCATCAGGTTCAGAGTTTCACATTTTTTCAGTTTCAGTTACCATCTGATAGGGTTTTGCAGTGGCTTGCTTGTAATGGAGTTTAGAGCTCTACCTGGAGTGCTCCCAGCAATAATCATTGTCAATGCAAACGCCAATTTAATATGCAATTAGAAACCTGGATGTTTTCACCTGGCGGCAGTTTCTCCTTACTTTCTCAGCATGGTGACTTCATCACCATGGAAAAATCCACTACTACCATAAACTAATTCAAATGGATAAGAAGTCACATTAAAGCAGCCTCTAATTTCTGTCTTAAACTGCTGTGGAGAAGCTGGTTATTTAATTTTTAATCTACTTCAGGGTTTTTGATAGTAGCGTAATGTTGCTGGGTGCTTCCAGCCTCAGAGCGGGAGAATGTAATGAATGTGTTCATAGTAAATCTTCTGTATCATAAGTTCTCCTGAGTTTTTTAGTTGCCTCTTTTTAGTTGCTTAATAGGTTTTTAAGGAGAAAGCTGAAAGCAAACTTCAGTTCTCTGATACAGTTCTGGCACTTGCTTGGTGCAGAGGACGGCATCTCTGACATTGCTTAATGCATAGCATATGGCATATTTCAGAGAATGCCCGGTGCTAGATATGAAGATGTCCAGAACGGAATGTTAAACAGAGCTTCAGTGCACCTCTGCACGGGGCTCCACGGATGACCTCAGTAAAGTGCAGTTAGTTGTGCCTTATGTGGATTAGCTGATAACTTAAAATGTTTTTGAACTTGTAAGCAAATGCTGTAGATTGTATGGCCTGGCTTCCTATTTTATTTCCTTCTGGGTCATAGAGTTGGGGAAACTCCGAACTCTCAAGCAATTTTTCCTCCAAGAAAGGAAGCTAGATGAGGTTACTAAGCAAGCAAAGTTTTTGTGCATAGGGTCCTCTTAAAGGCTAAGTTCTGTCCCAGAATGAAATTTTGTAGCATCCTTGAATATTTCTAAATGCATTTTATAGTGCTGAGAGCTCTTAAATGATAGCAACATGTAGATTTCTTACTACACTATTCTACCATCTTTAATATTTTGTGGCCGTATCGGCCTTCCTTTTAACCCCAGCTGTGTGAACGATAGTTTTCAGATGTCAGTGTTATAGAAAGCTTAGCTTCTGTGCACAAAACTGTGTGCTCTCTAAAATTGATGGGTAGCAACCTGGCAGTTTAGAGACAAAAAAACCCCAACCCCAAAACAACAAACCTCACAAGAAACAACTACCAAAGTAGTATACCAAGCCAGTCAGAGTAAGTATGTATGGTAACACTAATATATTTTCTATGCTTCATTGGTGAGGTGTGTTTGCATGGTTTTAAGAGTCAAAGGCTAGAATTAAAGTTTTAAATTTCAGGTTAAAATTATTCACAAATGCAAGGTTAGTTGGCCACCTGAGAAGAATTTAAAAATGGTAATTTGTTATTGCCTAAGTTTTAGGGGGACTAAATTAATTTTGTTACTGGGTTTCATTTGTGAGAACGTACTTAATAGAGATGTTAACTTTCCTTGCCTTCTGTAAGAAGCTAAGCCAAAAGAGTAAGTTTCTCGGCCTTGGTATGTTAAGTGTTAAAAAGAATGAAAGAGAGTGTAATCACTGTGCTCTTGGTCCTGATAATTTTTGGTGTTATTTACAGATTTAAATTTTAGATTAATGGCTGCATGAAGAACAATAGTAGCTATTTCACAATATTCAGTTTGAATATTTAACCTCAGAGATATACTACTGATAAAGATGAAATGTAGCTGTGTTTGGATGTTTGTTTGGTTTGTTTTTTTAAAATAGTGTATTATTGGAGCATTCAGTGGCTGAAGCCTTGTGGAAATAGCATACAGAGGATTACGTAGTAACACATTATTCCATATTTTTAAATACTGTCTTCACTTTTCATTCTGTTAGTCCATCATGAGCCTTTCACTGTTTTTATAGTGTTCGCTGTAGTTTTCATTACAACTGTGTTTTAAAGCTTGTATCAATTCTTTCAAATCTAAATTTCTACTGGTTGCACTGACTTGAGTTTTCTAATGTAAGCAGTAGAGAGAAAAAGACTTTATATTCCTCCGAGTCTAATGAAACATCAGTCAGCCACTGGATATATCAGAGTATCTCTTTTTTTCTCTGTGGTCCACGGCAACCTGTAACTATTTATGACATGACACTGGGTTGATGTATAGTCTTTAACTAGTTTGTTTAACTTATAAATAAAGCCAAATTTATGATATCTGAAATGATGAAGATATTTTTAATCTCAGAGAAATATTTATGTGTTGGGAGAATAATTTTAGCAAGTTTCTTGATGGCCACACACCAAGTGACTATTTAGACTCTTATGCTATGAAAAGGTCTTCCCTTCTTTCTGCGTTCTCCTGAGCTAAAAATTCTGCATACCTGTTCAAGTTGGAAACTTTTTGCTTTAATTAATAAGAGAACTAATGGCACCACTTAAAATATTTTGCCACTAAGCTTTTAGAGTTATGTTTGTACAAATGTTACAGATTGTTTAGGCTAGTGGAGCCAACTTAAATATTATTTAAATTTGTGTTAATATGAAACCCCAGGAAAACTGAAAATATAACATCAAGGAAAAAATGGGAAATCTCTTTAGGGGGAAAAAAATCTCTTATTGAGAAGTTCTGTTAAATGAACTAGTGATCATCTCCTGATACCCCAAGAAATGGGCATCACCAGAGCTTTGATTACTGATTCTTCATGAGAAATGCGATGCGTGCTTTCTTTTCTCTTTTGGATGCTTTGAGGCTGTAGTTTTTGTAAAGAGTCGTACCTGTGATTTCTGTCTTGAGAGGAATCCACAGATTAACCAGTGATCACAGAAACAGAGTTGTAAAACTATCCTAAACTTTTTTTGCACAGATGCATCTTTAATGGTAGCTTTACGAATATAGCAAGTAGTATTAGGTTTGTGTTGCAGTTTACCTTGTTATTACATTCTATGATCGTCTTCTAATTGTGTGGTATAGATTGAAGCTTTTGCTCAGTTAGGTTTCATGAAGAGCTAAAAAGAGGTGAATATTGTATGCTACTGCACAAAGAAATGATTCAGTCTGGAGAAAATAAGTGGTGAAACAAATATTTGTCACTTCCAGGAGTAACTTCCATTCACCTTTGTTCTAGAGAAGGAACCCTCAGAATAGCCATCATCTCACACAGGAAGAGAGAGACATGAAATTAGGTCTAAGATTTTTCCCCAAATTGCAAGATGTGATGCTCCACAGAGGACCTTGTACATGAGCAGGAAGATATAGCTGACCTTGTGGCTTGTCGTTAGCACTTACTGGTCCATTTCACATTTGCTGAGTAACTTAACATCCTACCAAAAAAAGAAGTTTATAGACCTTTTTTGTTGTGGAGAAAACTAATAATTTAATAGTTAACTTTTGGAGGTGGGCACAGTGGTTCTTTTATTTAAGCTATGCAATTGATAAGATGTTTTGTGCTAGTAAAGGAAGCAGAAGTTAGGGTTTAGAAATTAAGAATATGTAAATACATCCATAAAAAATCTTCAATCTTTTACCTTTTCAGAAAAGTTCCTTAGGATTGCTTCATCAAACTCCTCTAATCAGAGTTTGCTTAGCAGCACTTCAGTTCTTATATGTGACTCTCTATTTATGTGATTTTCTTCAATGGAAATGATTTCTATATATGTGAAATATTATACATGTGGCTTTTTATAACACTTAATAATGCTGATAGTGAAGTTTAGTTTGAGATGATGTGTAAATGCAGTGAGCAGATCAAAGCCACCTGCTTGACAGTTGTACTCTTCAGCTCGGAAAGGAACAAGTGATATGGAGAAACTGCTCAGAAGTCTTCTGGGTCAATATCTGCTTTCTGTTTGAGTATGAAGCATGAGCCTTTGTGTTTTTCCTTCCATTCACGTCTAGCTATCTCCCTGTCTGTTAGCAGCACATTATATATGTATAAAAGGTTGTTGGGTTTTGGTTTTTTTTTGAGAATTTAGGCGTGTTTGAATTCTTGATGAATTTATAGTTGGTAGCTTAGAATCTTGTTTAATTGATAGCTCTCCTGTGTTAATTGTTGCTTTGTTTTGTCTTTTACTTCGAAGGATTCTTTACCTTGCTAAATTGATAAAGCTTGCAAGACTAATCTGTTCTGTGCTTTTTCTGAGTAGCTAAATTGAGTGTGTCCACATTTAGGTGCAATTTAGAAGCTTAGTCATCTGCTTACTCTGGAGTTTTCATGTGGTCTGGGGTTTCTGTTATACAAATATATTATTATGGTGTTTTTGGCCTAGGTGCATGTAGCTGCTGAAGTTGCACTGGCTTGTAATAAGTCTTCAACTTCCTCAATTTTGTCTCCAAATTAAATCTAAGCTCCTGTCTTGAATGCTTCCATATTACTGCAGAACGCAATGTTAAACACATGCAAATATAATTATACTGACTCTGACATTCTGTTTTTCTAGAATTCTTCCCACTAGGGATTACCACTCATTTGTTTGTGTAGTAATAGTCTCCAAAACCTTGCATGAAGCTTCCCCCCCACCCCAGGTCATGTGTCAATAAGTAGGCATACATGGCTTTGGCTTCGAAGAGCTTGCTCTGAGGGGTACTGATCCTGGGAAAACTTGACTGAGTTGCTTAATTTAATTTGGATACTTCCCTTTGCTGACGTAACGCTGACTACTTGTGCTTGATTGGGCATGGACATGCACTTGTATAGGGTCAGTGTCTTGCACTATTAAATTTGTTACCTCGTTTTGAAGTGATGGAAACAGGAAGGAGGATGAAATTAGCCATTGTAATTTGGTAGCTACAGAAGTAAATAGTGGCCATTGTCATATTGTCTGTATTTGTTTGCACAAATTTGGATTAGATTTTAAGATCCAAGGGACCAGACTACTTACTGCAGAATTTTTTAAGGAGTTGCTCTGAGACTATTCACTTTTTTCATATTCTTACTTTTGTAGCTGAGTATTGATTCATGCAAAAGAATTAGGTGAAAGGAAAGTCGCCCCCCTAAAGAACAGCTGTTGTCTTTTAGGAAGTTCTAAAATATAGGTGATGAGTATTGCTTTTTTCCCCCTGGAATCTGTGTGTGTATGAGTTTGGAGAAGTGTGTACCAAAGTTGGTATAGCTTACCCATATAGATGGATTGTAAGGCCAAAAATAAGTAAATCCTAATACTTTTTTATTCGTACAGTAATCTGTATTAAAATCCTTGTGTTGTACACTGTCTGTCACTTGTAAGTTGACTGCTATGAAGTCATTTGACCTTCATAGTGAGTACTATCAGTAATATTTTGGTTTGGAATGTCACTGCCAAGCTTTTATTTTTGTTTGTTTTTTTTTTTTTTTTTTTTTTTTTTTTTTTAGTTCAAGCATTTCCAGTTATGTTCAAAACAAAAATAACCTGTCCTGCATGGACATTAACATTTGATATGATTTGTTGTCTGCATTTCAGTAGTATCTAAGCTATTCCTCAGCTTCCACAGAGCAGAAAGAAAATGGTTTTTACACAGAAACCTCATAAGATGCTCGGGGAGTTATAAGGATGATAGAGGAAAAGAACTTGGCTCTAATAAGGATACGCAGTGAGTAAGTTTCAGCCATTGTATGTTAACAATTGAGCTTGTTTACTGGAGACTGTTCAGGAGACTTAAATCAGAATGTGTTCCCTCCCAGGAACTAATAGCTCAAATGACTTGAAGCTTAATTTTTCTAGAACTCTTGATATAGTTCTTGTGGTGCCCACAGTGCTTGATTTCCCTTGGCTGCCTGTTGCTGCAGCTGATCTTTTAAAATGAATAGCTTTTTGTCTGGTGGTGGTCCAGTGGCATCCATTTTTCCTTGATTAGAAGATTTAATTATTCCTGAACAAAGATGGAGAATAGAAGCCATTGGTTAATATTGTAGTTATGCTGGCTTATACTTGATTCACTAGAAATTAATGGAAAACTGTTTTGCTTTGAGTTCAAAGTTGAAATGTGTCAGGATCCTTTCCTAGTCACAACTGTGTTGCTCTTTGTTTTCCACATATTACACCTGCTAAGAATGGTGTAATGTTCAGATAAATTTTCCAAAGACTGAACTTGAATTGAGCTCTCTTTCACCTTTGGCTGAGGATTGCAGCTGACCACTCAAGTAACTTTTCAAGCAAATGAAATAATTTTGTGGATTTTTAAAAAATATATCTGACTAAGAGGTAAATCACCTCCCCCCCCCCAGTAATTCCTGATTTCCTTTATCTTTTTTCCTTACTTGCCTCTCTTTCTCCAAATTTGAACCTACAAAATCTAACTAAGTCTTGTTACTGAAGTAACATAACTAGCTCTTTCCAATTCAGAATGATTGTTAACTTGCACGTTCTGGAGCCTCTTTTGTCTTCAAAAGTGCCTCCAGCCTTATGAGGTACTACACTGTAGCAAACTCTTTGTGATTTAAAGGGGTGATTCTTCCTTTCTAAGTTAACCTGAAACACTCAAATGCATTATATGAAGTGCAGGTCTGCTGCTGGACTTCGGTCTTGATGTAAGCTTCACTGTGTCTTGTAATACGACAACTACTGATTTATCTCAAATGTTGTGTTAACCTCAGGAAGAGGTTGTGGAATGTTCATAAGTAACCTAGTACCTCTTAGTTCTTTCACCTGTTTGCTCTCTGCAACTACAGACAGATCCTGGATCAGGTAAAGAATTTCTGTGGCTCAGTATTGAAACCCCTTTCAACGGTGGCTGATCTTCTGCAGCGGGGGAGAAAGTGTGACTGTGAGCCAGTATGCTTTTCCAGTGCTAGCAGATCATGTATTAGTTTTCAGTAGAGCCAACTTTCTGGTGGAGGCTTGATGATGGCAGCTGTAGGAATCAACATGCACGTCCTCTGTCTTGCAGTTCCACAGCTCCCTAAAGGGGCTTCTGTTTTCCTGTTTGGCTTATTTTTCACTCCTGCAAGACAAAGCAGTGTTGTTTCTCCTCTTCAAGTTGAGCCAAAGCAAGTTTCTAACTTCAGATGAGGAAGGAAGGAGTCACGATAACTTTGGGGAGAAAAGCTAAAGTGAACTTCAAATGGCAAAGCTTTTGGAAGAAAAATAATGTTGGCGATGTCACGGAGAATGACTAGAAGTAATGTGTGGCAAAGACTTCTTCAGGTGATTGTCTATCCATACGTTCCTATTACAGGGATGTATAGATGAGCAGTGGTGTTCAGAAAATGTTATCACGATAGAGGTAAATTTTGTGCCCCATCCTCTTGTGAGGTCTTTGAGATAGGCTGGTAGAATGTGCCTCCTGTCCTCAGTTCCTTTCTGCTCCTTGGGTGACAGGGAGTTTCTATTAATTCGTGTTGATTCAAGTGCATTTTTATAATATTACATGGATTTTGGCTTGGGACTGCTGTTGTCACTCCCATCCTTTTTATGTTCAGGGTTCGCTTGCCAGTGTAAGGCTATATCAATTTGTCTTTTTTGTTTGGTTTTAAGTGATTTTCAGGGTAAGAAAGGGCTGGGTTCTAATAATATTCTGGTTGAAACATGGTCTAAGCTATTCTGTTTTCAGTATTTTTAAAGTTTTTTCTCCAGAGATCCATAATGCTCTGTCTATTTTCAAATCTGTTTTCAATGTTGTCCAGTCAGACATATCATTTAAGATCTTGAATGGCTCTCATCAATGGCAAGAACTACTTCCTCCCCATTGAGAAATGGCTTTGTAAGCAACTGACAGTCTTTTCTAATGGTACTAAATACACAAAAGATCTATCTACCTATTTACATAAGGGGAACAGGTCTGTGGTCTCGCACTGAGAGTAAATTTTAGATGAGTTGAGGGCCATCTCTGTAGAAAAGAGAGTTTAAGAGGCTGATTCTTACCTCTCTGCCAGTTATTTTCAGCTTTTTTCTTTTTTTTTTTTTTTTTTACCCCAACTGAATCTGGTCTGTCAGTTGTCTCTGTCAGAAAAAAATTGTCTTGTATTTCGGTTTTACACCATCTGTTTGGCTGCAATATATGTTTTTAATCCTATGATTGATAGATTTCTGGAGCTTTTAATTAGATTTTTACCTTTCGATCTGTGAGTTCCTTCTTTTTCTGAGACCTTAATTTAATTTTGTCCCTCAAGTAGGAATCACTTTAACCGATGGCTATATTCTTTCCTTTTCTGTCACTGATGAAGGGAGCGTTTTCAATAAACATCAGTTCAGTTAAAATGAGGAAGAAAACTCAGTGTTTTAAAGCTGGTCTTGTCTTGACTTTCCGTCAAGCAATCTGCAAAACCTATCTGAAATTTACTTCTAAATTGATTTCAGAATTTGTATGGCTCACCAACTCACTTTTACCTATGCTTTCCTGAAAACTTGCAATACTGTAAGAAATGATTCTTAACTTCTTATGTCGAAGGGACTTATTAGGAGAGCCCTCAATGCTTCCTGCAGAGAGGTCAGTATGACTGCCTTCCTACTTCAGTTGCATGGTGAAGAATCAACCTTGTGGAAGTAGTATCAGGTTACTAATGAAGACCCTCAAACACCTATTAAATGTATTTAGAGTCCAAGCAACACTGAGAATTTTGGGAGATAGCGTTCTTATCATTGACACCTCGCTGGCTGCTATGTGGGCCTGTGTTCATTCCAGTTTGAGGTGCAAGGCTTTTAGCAGTGATGCTATATTTAGGAGTTTAATTGGAGAGACTTTAACCCTCTTCTGTTGTGTGGGGGATACTGTAGTGACATTATGCTGTGACGGTACATACAGGCAATCACCCAAAAGAACAAGACAAATCAGTTGCCTGTAATTTTTCAGAATGTTTTCTCTGTGTACCTTCACAGTCGTTCCTGTCTACATAGCCAGAAGATCGGTGGTTCTATTTCGACCAGGGCTCCATGTAAGTGGAGGGATAAACCGCTCTGGAGGTTAATGATTTGGAGATCAGTAACCCATTTTAACAGCCTGTGAACATGCTTGTAGAAGATGGGGGGGGATGGTGATGAACTCCATTTCTGATAGATTTTTTTTTTTAAATTTTATTTTTTTTCCATTTTGATGCTTTTGCTTGGGAGGAACTGTCCTCATTTAAAAAAAAGAAAAGTTGCTTTGCAAAATTTTAAATTTACTGTAATTTTCATGATATCAGTTAAAAATATGTAATGCAAGTTAGGCTACTTTAGCGTTGAAGACAGTGCCTGCTGTACCGATCAGTACTGTTTCATCTGCTTGTCTTCATCCCTTTGCTCTTTTTGTCTTTACTGAAAGCCTTTTGGGACTTCTTTGTTTGTACAACGCTAAACATGAAGAAATTTTGAGCTATCGTAAGGGTGTTCCTAAGCATGATAACAGAAATGCTAATAAATTTCATATTAGTGAATCTGAGGTTCTGATCTCCAAAATCACAGCGCTATAAAATGCAATTTTTAATGGCTGGCTCCGAGCTCTTTTTCCCAAGAGCTAGATTCTGTCAAGGTTGGCTGCTTGACTGGGGTGGAGGGCAGCGTGGAGGGGAAGAGTATGTGAATGAACATTCTCATGAAATGTTTCAAAAGATAAGCATTTAACTATTATGGAAATAACGGGCTGAAAGCAGAGGCATAAGTGCATTCTTGTGCATACTAATAGTTAGAGGACTATTTCTTAATCCTTGGTTTTTCAATTGGTCTTTTTCCTTTATTCCTGTGGCTGGTAAGGAATGTGTTAGTTAACTTGGACAAAATAAGTATTACTGGCATATGTTGTTACGGGACCCTAATAAATAACCCTGACAGTTTCAAAAGATACAGACAGTGACTTTCTCAGGTCATAGTAAAACTAAATGTCTTAAGTCAGTTCAGCCGAACTGTCCTACTGTATTGTTTT
Organism: Gymnogyps californianus; assembly: GCF_018139145.2. NCBI lineage: Eukaryota > Metazoa > Chordata > Aves > Accipitriformes > Cathartidae > Gymnogyps > Gymnogyps californianus. Next base: position 4,262,452 of record NC_059484.1, read on the forward strand.
TACTGACGTTTTCTCTGGGTATGCACTGGTGAATAATGAGCACTTCTTCAGATATTTTAGCAGCTCTTGAAGTTGAAGAAGTACTCGGTTGTCTGTCTGGCAAAAATGATTATTAGCATTAGCAGTAACGTAGTTTCATATGACTTGGAAAAGCTTTTTCCACAAACAGCTCGCCCCAAAGTAGAAAAGATTCAGCTTCCTAACTTCAGTTTTTCTTTAGAGATTCTGAAACGCTCATCCTAAAATGGAAGACATTTCCCTAGAATTTTGTAATCATGTTCCTTGGGACATACTGTCTTGTCAAAGATGGATGGCCAAAGAAATTCTCAATTGTTACCCAAATCTCTATGTGAGAATATAATTTAGCTTTACATCAATGATTTTTTTTTTCCCCCTTACAGTAAGAAAATAGCAAACAGCACAGAATCCTTGTCTGCCAAAGGTTTGATTGCTCATTCTGTCTGTTTTAGAATATAATACATAGCATATAAAGCTCAGATAACAAATGTGGTCACATGGCATCAAGCCCATTAAAATTAATCACTGCATATATGTGTACTGGTCGTCCACAGATATGGAGACACTAATGTTTAATTAAAACAGTTGTATTCTTTAAATATGACTCTGAGAAATTTTAGCAAGAAAAAGCTGCATCCTGAAAGCAGTTTAAATGTCTTGTGCCTTCCTGTTAGTCATAAAGCATGTTTTGCCTGGACTTTAGTGGGACCTTAACTTATGGATTTTCCCCAAATTTATCTTTTGTCTGTGTGATGGTTTTGTTTAGACTGGGGAGGCATTATATTAAGCACATTTTTTGAAATGCCAATTTTGGAAAAACCTGGATGAAACATCTTTGCTTGATGAGGGTGGCAGTGGCTACAGCATCACTTAGCGAGATGGGAACTTCTGGCTCATAAGCTTCTCTGAAATAGTTGTAGAATGATGAGAAGAGGCTAGCCGTCTCATCCTCTTGAAGTGGTAAAGATGGTGCTTTAAGAATATAGCTGGGGAGCAAAAAAGACAACTCGTAAGGAAACAGTACAGGGAAGCAATTGTGCATTTCTGAAATGCCTAAATAAATGCAGTAGGGAGGTAAGCTGGAGACAAGAATCCAGTGGTGAAAAAAAAATCACAGAAGTAAAATCCTTGAGCAAGGAAAACTTGTTTTCCAGAAGTGGAAGCAGATATTGAGAAATAAAGCCCTAAGGCAAAGGCTGGTTCTTCAGAGTGAGACGAAAACACACATCTGGATAGAAGTTTCTCAGATAAGAAAGTGAAAGTATAAGAAACAATCCAAAGATCCTTTGGAGTTGTGAATTTTAATAGATAACATATGAAAAGGCAGCAAAAGATAAGAAGCAATCAAAAGTGTTTTATGAATTTTTTGGGGGGTTGTTTGGATTTTTGGTTGGTCCTTTTCCCCCCCCCCCCCCCCGCGAAATTCTTTAGCTAATTGCTTATGAAGTTTTTTAGAAGTTGAAAATGAATTATTCCCGGTTGATGTTAACTTCATTTTATAGAACAGATATTTTCCAAGGTTGTTCTTCCATAGTTCTTAGGTATATAATAGGCTTAGTGCAAAGTGGGTTTATAAGCATGAGTAGTTTCAGTAACTTGAAACATCAAATATGTGTGCCAAGTCTTGTTTAGAAAAACTTGAGTTTTGTGTTCATTTAGCAAACATTGTGAAATCAATTCAACTTCACTCCAGCAAGACAAGTGTTGAAAACCAGAAGTTGGAGGGGGACAGGGAAGGTGGGAATCTACTTGAGAATGAAAAAATTGCTTGTAGTTGTAACATCTGGATGCTAACTTGGTCAAGTCAATACACAACTTTCTTCAAAATTTCCTTTTACATATTAAAACTGTCCTACATCTTTTACTGCAACTTCTTGGCTTAATCTGCTCTGTAGTGGCTATGGTAGACATGTACACTCAGCGTGGTACTTCTTGGATGGGATAGAGTTGGTGAAATTGGATGTTTATTAGATTAAAAAAAAACCCCTGAACAACAACAAAAAAAAGCCCAAACACAAAAAAAGACTTCTATTACCTTTCCAGGAAAAGATCTCCTGGGAACAGTTTCTAGTCCATACATGTCTGAAAGTGAGCAAGGAGATGAAATCGAGGCTTGATTTTCATGTCAGGCTTCACTAAAATCATTTGTTTGTTGGTAGAACTCTTTTCCCAAGTCATCAAGAGTTACAGCAGTCAGAAGCGGGTGTGAAATATTTCAAGTCCTAAACATCAAACTATCTGTATTAGTGAAGAGCACCTAGGCAGATGGCAGTTTCTTCACTGCGTTATATTCAGTCATATACCACATATGGTTATGTGAAATACAGACTTAAATGCAAACATCAGATATTGTCTCTGTGGAATAAAGCAATGTGAATTTTGCTGAAGTTTACATGCAATGTTGTTTTGTGTTTTTTTTTTTTTTTTTTTCCCCAGATGAGCCTGTTGTGATTGATTGTGTACAGAATTAAAAAAACAAAGCCGACAAAAAAAAGACAAGTGTGTAGAAGAGTCAGGGCAAAAAACAATCTCATGAAAAACAGTAATTTTTATCAGCCCTTGTTTCTCACTTGATTGCATTCTGTTCTAGAAGTCCTTAATTAACATTAAATTAGCATTAAACACACTGGAGAAATTATTAAAATTTTGGAAAAGTATAAGTGTTTGCCATAAATTGTAGTAATGACGTTAACGCTGAAGAAAGCTCATACTTCTTAGAAGATTTTTCTGAAGTTCAGTTATCACAGGTTATATTTTACATTGATTTACAAGGTATTCCTAATTGAGATGGTGAACATGAATTCATTTGGGTAACCTTTAAGGTCCAAAAGTGACGAAGATTGAAGCGCAGGCACATATCTATTCATATCCTGATCAGATTGTCCATTTGATACTTGAGTGAAAATATGGCCCAAAGAATGTTTGACATTGTCTGATTTCTACCTGTATAACTGCTGGGTCTTTGTTGGAATAGCACTGGACCGATGTAACCACCTAATGTCCATACAACCACCTGGTGCATGTTGAATATGAAAGATGAGCTACAGTTATAGGAGTTAAGTAGGAATGGTTAAATAAAATCAAGAATTGAAAAGAAACAAGTAAAAAATGAAGTTTTTGTATATGCAGCTGTTAACCTTGGGTTTTTTTTTTTTTAAATGAATGATAATGATGCTTGAGCTAATATGACACAGTACTGTACTTCTTTCTCTTTATAATGTGCACATCCTGGCTTCTTCATATTAAATCATGTTTCTGTAGCAACTGTATTTTAAAGTATTTTCCATAGTTTTCTTTGTGCTTCAGATTTAAAGCTTTCTACTAACCCTTCACCTTCTCCCAAAACAAAAACCAACAAACAAATGTTTTACCCTTTTCTTTGTAGAAAATGTAGAATCATAGAATCTTTAAGGTTGGAAAGGACTTCAGGAAGTCTGCTAGTCCAGCCTCTGCTCAAAGCAGGCTCAACATGGAATTCAGACCAGGTTACACAGGGATTTGTCCAGTTGGGTCTTGAAAACCACAGCACCTTTATGCAACCTTTTCCACAGCTTCTTACTTCCTGATAGTAACATGGGTTTTTTTATAAACAGCCAGAATCTCTCTTATTTCAATGTATGATCATTGTATCTCTTTTGCTGCGTACCTCAGTAAAGAGCCTTGCTCCGTTTTCAGAGTAACCTCTCTGTAGGTATTGGAAGACTGCTCTTCAGTCACCCAAAGCCTGCCCTTCTCCAGGCTAAAGAAGCTAAGCTTCCTCAGACTCATGTAGTCAAGTTCCTTGATCATTTTAGTGATATTTTACTGGACTTGCTCAAGTTTATTAGTATCTTTCTTGGACTGAGGGGCCCAAAACTGGACACAGTATTCCCCATGTAGTTGAGAAAGACACTGTTGTCCATTAATCCACAGATGTTGTTTCAGCATAGAAGGCAGTCAGGTTGGTCAAGCATGATTTAACTTTGGTAAATCTGTTGGCTATTTTCAGTCATCTTCTCTTCTGTGTGCCCAGAAATCGCTTCCAATAGTATTTGCACTGACTTTTCCAGGGACCAAAATGAGGCTGATGCTGACCAGCCTGCACTTCGCCATATCATTCTTTTCAACTTTTTTGAAGACAAATGTAACGTATACCTGTATCAGAGATGTCACAGCAAGGCTGCACTTTATTAGCCAGATTTCTCTGCACCTGTAGATGCATCCTATCTGTTCCCACAGGATTGTATGGGTCACGATTTCTTAATAGAGGCTTGACTTGATCCTCTGCCACTACTAGCTGTTCCTCTCCTCCTTGAACCTTGTCTTTAGACGCAAAGTCTTGGGAGACTGTGTCAGTGAAGACTTAATGCAAAGAAGGCATCGAGCACCTCAGTCTGTCACTAAACCATCATATCTTCCTTATTCTTTTATACTAATGTACTGCTAGAAGCTTTTCTTGATGACCCTGGCCAGTTTGAACTCTAGCTGAGCTTTGACTTTCCTAATACCATCGCTTAACGTTTGGGCAATGTTTCTGTACTCCTGTGTACCATACTCTCTCTTCGGCACTGGTTAGCCAAGGTGGTATTCTGATACACCTGCTCATTTTCCTCAGTATCTGGATGGAGTGTTCTTCTGCTAAGGTTATTCTAGGCTGATTCCCACAGGATGTCCCCCATCAATCCCCTGCATTCTGAAAAATTTCAGAATTCTGCAAAACTGAATTCTGCTCTCCTGAAGTCCGGGGTCTATGCTGTGCTACTTACCCTCACACCCCTCAGCATTTTGAATGTCGTTGTTTCATGATCACTAAAGCCAAGGATTCTACTGAATATCTCACCCCCAACCACTTCATGATTTTTGAGTAGCAGATCAGGAAAACTTAACCCATGGTTGGCCCATCTAGCATCTACTTTAGGAAGCTATGTCTGACACCCTCTGGAAACCTCCTGTCTTGTTTGCCTGCCCCTGTGCTGCCTTTCCAGAAAATGCCAGGGAGATTCAAGTTCCTCATAAGAATCAGGATCTGTTATCTGTAGACTTCCTCCCATTGCTTGAAGAGGAGTGTTGGTCCCTCCTTCACCCTGAGTGGGTGGTTGGTAACAAACTCCTACCATAATGTCGCCTTCACTGACATCTCCTCTGATCCTAACCTGCACACTCAATGGGACTCTCGCCCAGTCCATAGAGGAGCTCCAGACATTTGAGCTGTTCCTTCACGTGAAGGGCAGCCTCTCCTCCTCCTCTTCCTTGCCTGTCTTTACTGAGAGCTCTGTATTCAACCATCACCAAACATACATATGACTACAAGAGCTATCCCACTGTGTTATTCCAATGGGTGGTGTATTTCTGCATCTGTAGTCAAAACATTATCTCTTCCTGCTTGTTTCAAAAGCTTTGTATTTGTGTACTGGCACATGAGGTTGTGCCAATACAACCTCTCAACCTGTTTCATTTTTCCTGCAGGCTCTTTATCTTTCACAAGGGCACAGATGACACTACCAAGGGAGATCTGGAGCTTGTCAAGAGTAACCACAAAACTTTGGGGACAAAGGTGGAGGGCATGGGAGTGTAAAATGTACTGTTAAAACATTATTTTGCCAGCATAACATTTCCTTTATATATAATAAAGTCTGCAAACTATAATAATTAGTCAGGAGTTCCTGCAGGCTGGGACAAATGTGTATTTCCTTGGAAGAAACAGAGTGCTTGAATCACTCAGTCCATTATGCTGCTTTCTGCAGGCCTCAGGTACGATTTTCAACAGCAATCTGCTCAATGGGGAATTCAGCCATTGCACAAGTTGCAAAAGGTAGTTTTTTCTTGGTGTTTTTTAACACCTATAGTTTGCCAAGTCGTTTTTCGTATGTTTATAAGGATGAGGACAGAAGTGTGTTGCCTGCAAGCAGTTCCAGATCATTTGGACACTTAGTGTGGGTTATTAACCAAGCACTACTGTAATGGGCTTAAGAATGGATAGCTTATTCACAAAACTAGGGCACTTAACCTCTAAGATCAGTTTTCTCATTGTTCAGACAGAAAGAAAACAGCATGAGTCATATCTGAAAGTCTTCTGTAATCAGAAGGAATGATCTAATTTTTTTGAATTAAAAGCTGTATCGTGTAGGTGTGTTGCAAAAGTATGATGGACTGCAGCACAGAATTTGTACATTCCAGCTATTGTGTGGCTATTTAATTACTGTTTAAATTATTCTGGAGACTGAAACTATCCAGTGTCATACATGTGGTGCTATCCAACAACAACAACAATTATTAAATGTTAGATTGTAAGTTTATTGTTATTTTGGTTTGACATGGATAGCAAGCAATACCAAAATTATTGGATCCCAATTTTACTATGCTAATACACTGGGTGCAGTACTCGTTATTGAAGCTATGCAGAATATTTCTGAATCCTTTCAAGAACTGGTGGTTTTGGCGGGGATTGTTTTTTCTCTACTAATGTTCCTCCACATAAGACTTGACCTTACTGCAGATCAGAGAAGGGGGTCTATATTCTCCTACCTACTAAGTAGTTGTAGACTGCAGTAAGATCTCCCCTTAACCTTTTGTTTGTGTTCAACAACGTTGGCTCTCTCAGCCTCTGTTCCTATGTCATATGCTACAGCTTCCTGATAGTCTCAGTGGCCCTTTACTTCACCCTCTCCAATGTATCAATGCCTTTCTTGTGCTGGAGAGCCTGAAACTGGATACAGTATTGCAGATGAACTGCCACAAATCCTGAATACAAGAGATTAGTCAATTCTTTCAAATGCTTAAACCCTTCTGGCTACACTCTTGCTAGTACAGTCTGGGCAAGGATGGCCTTCACTGCAGCAAGGGCACACTGCTGAAATTTTGTGGCACAGTGGGACTCCAAGATCCTTTTCTGCAAAGCAACTCCCTGGTCAGTCAGTGCCCCACCTGTAATTGTTGCATAGGCTTATTTTCTCCCAGGTGGAGGACTTTTTTTTTTTTTCCTATTTTCTATTGAACTAGATGATGTGAAATGTTTAGAGTACTAGTCTTCCTAGAAGTCAGTGTAAAAAAAAAAAAAAAAAAAAAAAAAATTCTCATGCTCCTTTATAAAGTCAACTGTTTGTTTTAAGAAGGAAAAAAAACTTTAAAAAAAGGTCTTATATGGAATGTACCATCTTAAAAAAAAAAAAGAAATTATTTCAGCTGAACATAATTTTGAAGTTTTTTGTCTTTTTCTTTATAAGTGATGTTCATACTTGCCCAAGTGATTTGGAAACTAATGGAATTCGTGTATTTCATAAAATCCAGTCCCAGGGCTTTATTTCCTACATTGCAAAAGTTGAGATGGAAATATGTTAAATCTGAAGATATGCAGATTGTGCTGCCAGAGGGCTTCAGGGTAGTGTTATAATTGAGTAGTTTATCATAGTAACTTTGAAGTTCTTGGATTGAAGGCATAAGAGAATTGCCAAGTGCTTTCTATAGGGAATTATAGTCATTTAGGGTTAAGAGGCTAGCGGCAGTCCATACCCATTAAAGACAAATTAACTCCATAGCAGAAGTCCGGGAAAACGGTTAAAATAATAAAACAGACACTGGGTGTGTAAAGACTGCAAAGGGTAGCCAAAAGCTACTCTATGGATACATTCACACATGGCAGTGGATTTTTCTTCTTTTAATGGTTATGGTTGTTAGCATGTTCCCAAACTAAGAACATAAGTACTTGTAAAGAGAGGAGGGCTTTACTGAACAACCTTTTGCCTCCAACCCTGCAGGTAGCTTTCATAAAAATCAAGAAGGTATTCCTCATGGCTTTAAGCTTCTAGAGTGCAATAGGTAGCCAAGTGAATGGTTAACTTCCCTGTGGAAATGCATGTTTCTTCCAGTTCAGGTGTTGTGTGTTTGTGTTCATGGTTGCCTTGCATAGTGATTAGGGGCTGGGAAAACAAATCAAACAGGAAAATTTTAAAGGGATGACTCAGCTGTCATTCTAGCAGGTGGTTTGGATCGACAAAGTCCTTTAGCAGTGTAATGGCAAAACAATAAAAGTCTTGTTTCCCAAGAATGTGTGCTGCTTGACTTATTTGGAGGAATTGGGCTAATGAAAAATATCAGTAACTCTTTAGATTCAGGAATCTGGATTCAATTGTTATCACTTGAATTTTAGCTCCCACATTTTGAATGTTCATGCCAAATTGATTTATCATTTAAAAATAAATCCGTTGGAATGTATTACAAATTAATCATAACAAAGAATGTGTGCTATATCCTCAAAACAGTTGCTCTTAAATTTGTGGGGTAATTATTTCTCTTCTGTTCTTCATGAACTTTTGGAAATTTCATGAATTGTGTTCTAGCTGAGGCTTGTTTTGATGCAAGTTCTAGATGGTGTGTTGGATCCTGACCTGTTTGGTTCTTAGGGGACAAGAGAGATTTTTATTAAATCCTAAGTGCATCGTTCTGTGTGACATACAGATTTTATGCATCCCTTGTTGGAAAATACCAAAAAATGAGATGAAGAGAAATGCATCTTCCCTGTAGATGACATGGGGTGTTGGTTTAACCAAGATTCTTTTCAGAGTATTGGGTTTTATGCTGATTTGTTTGTCCCAAATGTGACACAAATGTGTATTGCTTTGAGCTGCTATGTGGTAGCCCCTTTGAAAACTTAGCGGGAACAGACACTAAATTTCATGTTTGAGATTCTATGACTAGAAATACATACTTACCTTCCTTATGAAGCAGTTGGACAGGAAAGAATCCTAGTGCTGTGTAACTTGGGTAAGAGCTGTCTTTTGAAGTGTATGGCAGTTAATTTTTTCTTAAATACAGTATGCAGTTTCTCTACTGCTCTTATTGAATTCTTTGTTTATTAATATAAATGAACAAACATCCGAGGACTTGAATAAGTTGCAACTGGTACTCTAGACTGCCTTCTCCTTAGATAGCACGTTATTTTCACTTTGTATGTATTTTCATTTTGTGTAATGTCTTCCTAGGTTAAAGACAAATGGATTAATAAATATTTTCTGAAATACTGCCCATCTAGGACTTGTGTTTGTCATTGAGATGCAAAATCAGCTACTGCCATGAAATTATTGGACATCAAAGATGATCTTCAGTTTTGTTGTTAGGAATGTCACTGCGTTTGCCAGATTGGCACCTGAGAGCTCTCTGAAAGGGAGGAAAAATTCCTTCCTTCCTTCTCCTGGGTTTGTGTAGCGGGGCAGGGGCTCCAGGGGTGGCTCCTGTGAGAAGCTGCTAGAAGCTTCCCCGGCTCCAAACTCGGACCCGCCTCTGGCCAAGGCCGAGCCAATCAGCAACGGGAAGAAGCTGCTAGAAGCTTCCCTCGCTCCAACCCGGACCCGCCTCTGCCCAAGGCCGAGCCAATCAGCAACGGTGATTGTGCCTCTGTGACAGCGTATTTCAGGAGGGGAAAAAGACTGCTGGGGGAGGGAGTAACAACGTGGAGGAAGATGGAGGAGGAAGAAGACAGAAGAGCTACAGTAGAAAGAGAAGGAGAGGAAGAAGAAGATGGAAGAAGAACAGGAGCTACAGCGAAGAGAGGAGTGGGATGTGAGAGAAACAGCCATGCAGACACCGAGGTCAGTGAAGGAGACAAGGGAGGAGGTGCGGGGGAGCAGAGATTCCCCTGCAGCCCGTGGTGAGGCGGCAGGCTGTCCCCCTGCAGCCCGTGGAGGTGAACGGCGGAGCAGAGATTCCCCTGCAGCCCGTGGTGAGGCGGCAGGCTGTCCCCCTGCAGCCCATGGAGGTGAACGGCGGAGCAGAGATTCCCCTGCAGCCCGTGGAGGACCCCACGCCGGAGCGGGTGGCCGGGCCCGGAGAAGGCCGTGACTCTGTGGGAGAGCCCACGCTGGAGCAGTTTGTGGAGGACTGCAGTGCGTGGAAAGGACTTGAGTTGGAGAAACTGATGGAGGGCTGACCCCCATGGGAGGGACCCCACGCTGGAGCAGGGGAAGAGTGTGAGGAGTCCTCCCCTGAGGAGGAGGGAGCGGCAGAAACATGTGATGAACTGATCGAAACCCCCATTCCCCGTCCCCCTGTGCCGCGGTGGGGGGAAGGAGGTAGAGGTATTGGGAGCAAAGCTGAGCCCTGGAAGAAGGGAGGGGTGGGCAGAAGGTGTGTTTTTAAGATATAGTTCAGTTTCTCATTATCCTACTCTGATTTGGTTGGTAACAAATTGGTTTATTTTTCCCCCAAAATCGAGTCTGTTTTGCCTGGGACCATAAGTGGTGAGTGATCCCTCCCTGTCCTTGTCTCGATCCATGAGCTTTTTGTTGTATTTTCTCCTCCCCATCCCAGTGCGGGGGGGAGGAGTGCGGGAGCGGCTGCGTGGTGCTTTGTTGCAGGCTGGGCCTAAACCACGACGTTGCTCTAGAACACTTACTGACAGTGAATGGCAAATGAAATAATAGTGTTTCTTCTAGAAAGAGATCTAAATTTAAGCAACTTCTTTTATGACCAAAAGCTAACAGGGTTAGGCCTGGAGTCTGATAGTTTTCCAGATCAGAAAAAATTGTGACTTAAAAAAATGCATTAAGTGGAAGCTTGTCTTAAAGCAAATACACCACTTGCAGTAAGACCATCAGGCCGAGAGTCTTTTGTGTGCCTGTGAACTTGTATGGTGCCCATGCCTCACAGACTTGAAAGGCAAACAAAACCATTAGGGAGTTGTACTGACAGCTAACTGATTTTTATGCTTTAGTAAGGCTTTTGACTTTGGCTTCTATATGCCTAGAAAAGCATAAGTAGACAACCAGAGCTAGCTCCAAAATGGGCAGCTGATTTAAAAAACACCTATAGTCTTGGAAGAGTTGAGGAATTAAGTTAGGGATCCACCTGGGTTTGTTCAAGACTCACAGCTATGATAAGGGCCCAAGCTTTGGAGTATCTTGGAGACTACAATGCATAGAGGATTCAGCAGGTAGCAAAATGACATCTGAGTAATAGCGACTTGCTACAATCTAGTAGTGTTGTTTTGAATTTTTGCTCCCTTGTATATAAAAGGATTTGAATTTTGTATAAGGATTTTTTATTTATATGTAAGTATTGAATTATTGATTTGAAGATTGTTGCAAGACTTCAGCATCCGATTGCCTTTGTTATTGGCTCTTTTGTAAGAGTTGTAATGTTTATTGTGCGGGTGATGTGTTGTCAAACTCAATTCTGATCTTGTATATTAGAGAAGTATAGGCTCAGAGCTGTCTAAGATGACTGTGAATATTTGCCAAGGTACGTGAGTCTAGAAGACAGAAGCACGTAGTGCTAAGTGGCAAGTGGATTTACTTCTCAAGTCATAAACTTTATACAGTCCAAGAAAGAGGGTGGGGATTGAGAACACTGTCTGGATGTTTTGGAAGAGTTGAGTGGCTAAGCAGAATAATTATCAACTGAAATTTAAGTAATGTAACAGAGGAAATCTATGCACTCCTAGTGCTGTTTGAAGCTGCATAATGGCATGCTCCAGAGAATGTCGATGCTTTAAAACATTTAAAAGTCTGTCTTAAGTTTACTAAATTGTCCTTAGAGAAGAATGAAAGATGAAGTAATTCAGAGGAATTCTTGCTATGAAGCAGGATTTGCTCCAGTTACCCCTGTTTGTAATAAGTGTGTACATTGTATGACTTAGTGTTCAAGATCTACAAAATATGTATTGAATTAAATTGTTATTAGAACATGGCAGGACATGTTTATGAGTAAAGCTTCCTTTAATGGTTCATCTGAACTCACTTTCATGTCTTGTACCATTCTAGTCCAATTCATGTTTCTATTCCCACTGAAATAATTCCTTCCATGTCTGTTTTCTTAAAGCTGCCACTACACCTGCATTGTCCTTAACATGTTTTATGCTAAAAAGAAAAATAGATTGACAAGGGAGACCTAATACCAAAAAGCTTTACTAAAGGTGATAGAGGTGACAGTTTCAGTTGCTTTTTAAGTGAGTGGTATCAACTTTGCTGCTGCTGACACAGCAGAAGAGACCTATATTCCTTAATGGAGTTTTCTTAGATGTTCTTAGATGATGGGATAATATTATCTGAATGTGAAATGACAGACTAGTAGCTGGGCTTGTGCATGTGTGGGGTGAGATAGATGTGTTGAGTAAGATCTAAGATCCGCTTGGCCACATATACTATGCAAAATGCAGGAATTCTGCACAATAAGAATTTTTATGTAGCATGAATGTATCTGTACATAGGTATTTGTTGAAATTAAATATAAATTAAATTCACCTTTACAGTATCATTTTCCCCATGTCTTTGACCCAGATGATTTCTTTTCAAAGCTGTGTTTGCTTCCAGCAGTTCTTATGAATGCTGATGTGTTTGAAAGCCAACCAAGATTAGATGTTAAGGTTTAGCTTTTTGTAGTTGAAACCCACTAGTGAGCCCATAATCAGCTGCCAAACTTTATAAAGGAAACATAAAATATTATGTTGCCCGCAAATACCAGCTGTAAACCACTAATGTCTGCATTAGTTCAGTAACTTCACAGTCACAAAGTTTAATTGACTGATGGGGTAACCTGTGGCAACCTGCTTCTTTGCAGCAGTGTTAGACCTACTGTGAACAGGAGGAGGAAGTGTTACGTAGTAGTTCATCAAGGTTTTAGTCTGTTTTTCTTCAAATGGCAGATAAGCATTGAGGGAGAGCATGCTGGAACAGGCAAATGTTCAGAAGGTAAATACTGCTTTTTAAAACAGACAGAGGCAGCAGTTATCAATTAAATCCTAAATGGTTTGAGGAGAGTGAACTTCATGAAGAACGGTTCTCAAAGTTAGAACGTTGTCCAAGTAATTTTACTTAGAGAAATGGAAACTTTCTACTTGGATACTAACCTTCAGAAGGGATTAATAGAATGATTCGTATTATGTATACAATATAGGCTGTGCCAATCTGCAGGAGTAGAGGAAAAAGCAATCTCAAGATAGGTATTGATCATGGAATGGTAAAGTCTTTTTCAGAATAGGGAGCTGCAGACTTCACAAGGGGAAGAAAGTTGAATAGCAGGAGTGTTCTTGAGGCTGAAAGGAGAGAGGAATAGAGCTAATGTGTGGGATTGGTCTCACAGACTGGGCGGGAGGGGTGGTGTGGTGGAGAGATTGCTATGTATATGACAGGAATGCAGTTCTGCATATGCTTGTTCAAGCTGAGTAAAGCTGTGCTGAGAATTAAGTCTTATCAAAATGGACAAAAAGCGGGGCCAATGACACTGTGTTGCACCATATACCTTAGCTGACTCCTATCTGCCTTGGAGAATTCTGACCACCTTAATACTGTCCTTTGCTAGACCTTTTCTGAGATACAGACAAGGGAAAACTTCTGAAGGAATGATATGAAAAGCAGATGGGAAACAACATGCAAGTAAAACACAAGCTATTTATGCATTGCTTACTCCAGACTTAATTCTTTCCAATGCTTCTTGCAATCAGGTCACGCTGGCGCACCAGTGAGTAGTTAATGATGCATCAGCGTGGAAGACCTGAACTGAGAAAAGAAGAGGAAATTAAGCTGGAAAATCTGAAAAATGTAGGCAGTGATTCAAAGGTATTCTTGGAGAAAAGCACGATTCAATCAACAGGATAAAGGCAAATGGAAAGAATGGCTGGGACATGCAATGAAAGTGCCCTGTAGTTGTTTCGTGGGTTTTTTCTTTAATGGACCTTTTTTAAACGTAGCTGACATAAGTCAAGCAAGGATGCTGTCTGTCTTGTTTATATAGCTGAAATGTATGGGTGTTTTTCCCCTCATCTCCTTATCATTATCCTTAGCTCCTATCTGTGCTAAAGAAAATGGTTTCCTGACAGGAGAATGTGTTTCTTTTAAGTATGTCCTGTGCTAAGATGCATAAACTAACTCTTAAAAGTTTATTCTATCTGTTTTTAAACCATTTTATGTCTTATGAATTTTATTAGTATTATTTTGACACTTATCAATAATCCTCAGAAATAGATTTCAATATTATAAACCACTTATTTCTGCACTCTAGTGTACCATACCGCTTGAATCCTGTTAATATCTTCCTTATACCTTAGAAAGATTCAGTATAAGATTGATGCAAATGCTTGAAAAAGATAAGCAAAAAAAATTATGTATTCTATGCCTATATGGCTTCTATTTTTAATGGCAGAATTCAGTAAAAAATTATCATTATGGACGATGTGTAGAATTTTTGGTCTAAATTTTAGGGTTTGGGTTGTGGGTTCTTTTTTTTTTTTTAGTCCTTAATCTGTTCTTTCTTCCTGTTGTCTATGGCAAATTAAGTTGCCGTGGAAAAGGTGGAGATCTTAAACTGTAGCTCGTTTGTCCCTGGCACAAATCTTGTAGACACATAGGCTGGATTTTTTGTCAGTATGAACCGTGAGCTTAATCATCATCACTGTAGACTTCTAAGTACCAGACTACCCTCAGTTACGAAGTGGCTCCTACTGTATTGAGTTCAGTTCTTTGTGTTTGGGGTTTGGTGTTGTGTTTTTTTTGTTTGTTTGTTTGTTTTTTTTTTTTTTTTAGCTTTTCAATTCCAGTAAGTGAATACACCAGCATGTAAAAATGACATTAAAAGGAGCTTAATTCCATATCTGTTTACATCTGAGATTTAGGGAACACATGAGAAAACAATTGTCTGTGGTTAGGAATATGAAGAGTTATTTCCTCAGATGAATGGCTACAATTACCTGTACTCATCTAAATATTTACATTTTTGATAAGTGGAGGATAGTGTTCATATTAGGAAAAAACTTTATTTTCATGATTAGAAGCATTGGGGGAAGTTAGTAGATATACTAAAAATATCAGTCCTGTTTTTTTCTCTGAATATTGAAAATGTACCTTTTAACAAGCTTAAACTTCAAAATACATAACTGCCTTTATTTGACAGTGTGGTTCACACTAGAAAAATGAAATTTGTTACCATGACAATTGCTTTTCATTTAATGCCTTAGAAGAGTATTACTTCATGTTGGCAGAAAAAAGGGATCTTGATTCAAAAGAAATAATCATTTATGCTTGAACACTCACATATTTCTTAGTAGTAGTTCTGTCCTACTGATAGGATCTCATGTGAGGTGAAAAAAAGACTGGCTTAAGTAGCAGCCATACCAGAAGGCTTGTATGGAACTGCATGTATGATAGAAAATTACTGGAAATTGTGCCAGCCAGGAGCACTTTTCCCCCCCTGCAGGATGGTATATGAATGATTACAAATGATTAACCTGTTCAAGAGCTTTTGCATTTTGTTTGCAGTATTACTTGCTAGGCACTTAGAAGCCATCCTAGACAGCCATCTATGCAGCATCTTTCAGAATACAAATGTGATAGTTGAGGCATTCTTGGAAGTTCTGACTTCTACTCCTTCCTTGAATTCCTTTTTGTACGCAGAGAAATAGTCAACTTGAAACAGCACTTAGGAACACCCATCTGATTTTCAAAAATTATTTCAGGGTCAAGGTTTGTGCAGGTGTCAAATTATTGCCAAATTTACTTTAATACTGTAATCTTGCTTTTTGTCATTAAATTTTACTAGAAATGGGAGAGAAATTGAACCTTCTAAATACAAAAGAGGTGTATCCCAGTGCACATTAATGCAGGAACTATAGTAAAAATTAATTGCACAGGAAAAGCCTCTACTTTGTGCTGTGGATTTGTGATCTTATATTCTCTTTTAGAAAATGAATGTCTAGCCTCATGGCTAATTTTTCATATTAGATTGTTTTCATTCGATGGCAATAGACAACAAAATTTATCAGAATGCATTATTTACAATCTCATGATCTTTAGAAAAATACTGAATGCTTTTTTTTGGCATGAAAACTGTTACCCCAAAGGCTTGTGTTTTTGATATTTAGCAGCTTTTGGTAGACATAAAATGTGACTCAGAAGAAAAAAGTTTACTCTAATATTAGAAAATTTATTTTTCATAAAAGGCTTCTTTTATCTAGGAAACTGACACTCAGAACAAATTTGTGGTGATGTGATGGAGAGTATACCTGTTTTTATTAATTGTAAGTTTGCTGCGTATTGCTTAATATATTAAAATAAGCATGGCTGAAGACAAGGAAGAAAGACTAGGTGTTTGTCTTGTTCCTGTTGGTTAGCACTAGGTCAGGTAGAAGGATCTGGACAGAAAAAAAACCCCCAAAACCCACCCCAAAACCAAACCCCAAACAATGGGATGTGCTCAACAGGGAGAACTTTAGGGGTACCTGGCAAAGGCAAGTCTAGAGGAGACAAAGCGGCAGCACAGAACCTATAGCACCCTTTTGAAATGAAATGACAGAAAGACTCATTATGTTGGGAAACAAAAGGAGTTATTCTTGGTTTGTTGTGAGTCTAAAGGCACCAAAGTTAGTGTACTGAGAGCTACCTTTAAGTATAGGATCAGTCTTGCAAGAAGGATTAGTTTATAAATTCCTTTATTTTTAATTTGACTCAACTTTGAATTAAATAGAATTTGTCTCGAACTGGAGGGTTTTATTTTGATGCCTATTCTATTAAGACGTAAGTTTAGACATGAAATTCTTCTGTATTTTTGGTGTGCTCACTCCAAAGAAAAGCTGCAGAGAAGTGGGCAGCTGAAGGTCTGGTTACAGTGGGTTTTCCCTGTTGTGGAAAAGATGCCAGTTACTTATTAATTTTGAATCTAGATCATAAATTAGCACAGACTGAAACGGAGTGCAGGAGGTCATACTTGGTATGTGACCACACGAGGAAAATGTGTCGGTGCATAACAGGTATTAGGAAATTGAGAGTTTAAAGACAGAAGGTAGGAATTGGCAAAGGGTGAACACACATGGGAAACAGGTCAGTATGATTAACAGTATCTTCTGAAAACCAGCATTTCCAAAAAGCTGGGATCAGGAGGCTGCCCAATTAGGATTCTTGGGGAAAAAAAAAACCATAAGCTGTTCTATAACTTTGCAAATCTTCTGATCATCTGGGTAGGACCACACTTAGGCGTCACTAAAGTAAGTCATTCTCTCCTCAAGCTCTATGTAGCCTAAGTTTCTGTGGCAGGCTAGACTCACTTGGGTTTAGAATAACCCCAGAGTTTGATCTTCATTTTGGGGCTGAGTACTCTGTTTCAGCTGTATTATACCAATTGGGTCTTGAATATATTTAGCCTCTTACAAGATTGTAGTCTCGAGGGAGAAAGAAGCATATAGTGAGCACCAACACTAGAAATAAAAATGGAAGAAACTTCTTGTATGAGAGCAACGTATCAAAGGAGGAGGCAAAATGCATCAGGATTGATGACTTGCTTTTTGAGATTTTAATGGAAACATTACTTTGTACAATTTGAGCGGCTGATGGATGCTCCAGTGATGAAGAGATTTTCTGCTAACGGAATTTTGAGTGTCAGTACGGTGTCTGAATGCTGGTTTCTTTTTCCTCCGCAGTGATCTAGAAAAAAATAATATCACAAGAATCACGAAGACGGACTTTACAGGACTGAAGAATCTCCGTGTCTTGTGAGTATAACCCAAAACTTGTCTTTCTTTACAAGACTATTTTAGGGTGCTAGTACTAAGAATGTCCACAATTCTAGAGATCAAATGCTAGTAATTTCTGCACATTAATCAGTTATTAGTATTCTTTTAAACAAGGCAACTGGAACAGTTTGTGATGTGAAACAGTGAATTTTAGTTCCATGCTAAAGTCTGAATGTAGTTTCAGAGCTATTTAACTGTTTGTGTTTCTCACTGCCTTTTAATAAATACTGTGGTAAAATTTTTTGTCCACTTATGCATAAATCAATTAGACTGAAACACTAGCAAATAGGACTTTCAGATTTTGGTCGCTTTAAGGTCCAGTCCCATTAATAGCACTTTTGCAGAAGATTAAGCAGAACTTGATTAAGGATAGCTGTAGAAGTTGTACACAAGGAAACCTGTGAATTAGTCTAATATGAAGTAATAAATAAAAAAATTTTAGGTGGTGCTGTCTCTTGATCTAAAAGTAGTAGTCAAGAACTTAACTGTACTTCTAAACGGACCTTGAAGAACAAAAGGGGAAACATCAGTCTACAGAATTTGTCATTCCTGATTTCCTATTTACTCTTTATGAACCTCAAATGGCACCACTAATTCAGTGATGAAAATTAGGGCTACTTCATAGACATTTATTGTAGTTATACATAGACCTTTTTTTTCTTAAGAAGATAATCTTGAGTTAAAAGAACAAGAAATAGATTTTTGAAGCTGTTTCAGTCGTTTCAGGAAAAGTTGGACATTCTTTCTATTTAAAGTGAATCCATTTTTCCCCTTGAAATTTCTTTAACAGTTTTTCTGAATTACATCAAGTAGTTTAGATCCCCTTCACATCAATGTAGAAGCAGACATAGATATTGACGCCTCTACCAGAAATACTGTGAGGATCTGGTATTTGCTTTGTGGAAATTAAGTTCATTGCATTATTTTTATGCTTTAAATATTTGGGTAGGTATGAGAGGGGAAAAAAACGTAGCCAGATGAGAGAAACAAAGTAGTTTTGAATGCAACATACTGAATTAGTTGCAGCTAAGCTCTTAGGTTCTTAGCATTTCTGGAGCTCTCATTTAAAGTAACTGTTGGTTTCTGCCTTCACTGGGCTTGTATTTGGGCACTGAGTGCTACTGTAGCGATGCGAATTTCCAAGTTCCTCAGTGAGAAACATTGCTGTGTTATTGGGAAGATCATACACGCATGTGTGTAGATCTATATGTTTAAAAGCAATGGCTGAGATGTTTTTATTGAAAATGTTTCTGAAACATGAAAGATATTTATTTATGTTAACAGTAACCAATGCATAAAGTTCAAATTTCTAATTTTACTTTTAACAACAAAAAAAGATTGATATCTAGTTCTGTTTATCAAGTGCCATTTACATAATAGTGACTACATTCTGCACGTGTGTGCCATCTAGTTCACTGGCAGTCTTCTACTACACTGTTGCGCTTAATTCCAAGTTTTAGTGACCAAGACAAAAACCTAGTCTTGAATGGGTCCCAATACTGGCAGAGGCAGGTTGGTTTTAGTACTCTGTTGACCCCTTTTCCTGAAACAAACAGCTATCAGAAGTTAAGAAACACACAAGTAATCTCACCAGCACCCTCTGAAAATTCCTTTCTGTAATTCTTAACATTGCCCTCTGCAGTCAATGTTTTCCTTTGAGTATCTTCTAAAATAAGTCCTTAAAACTGCAACTGTTGAACTGTTACAGTTACTTAGTGATTATTCTATTAATGAATTAATTTAATCCTGCCAGTGAAAATGCACGTCTTTTCTCCTGCTACCTTAACACTTTTGAACAAGTTGTCATATACTAAGAAAACATTTAAAATCTTTTGGAAGACTTTTCGTTCCTGTAGTGTTTCTCTCATCTCTAGCAGTGGAGTCGTTTAGATTTCCTTGGCTCCCATCCCAACTGTCAATACCATTTTACAACTCTGTTAAAATACATGTACTATACCATCATTAATGTCAGTAGTTGTTTTGCTTTGGTTGTTTTTTTTTATAGTGTCAGACATTGCTTAATGCCGCTGCAGTCATTTATACTGAATGCCCTTAACAATAAGCAAAATATGCAACTGCCATCTTTACGTAAATTTTTTGTTCTGTGTTCATTACAGCTTTATGTAACATGTTTGTTCAGCCTTTGAGTAGTGTGGTGTTTGCCACAGAAGTCATTAGGAATAAAACCAGAATATACCTATTAAAAATATATATTTTTATATTGGTTTTGTCTTCTGATGTATGAAGACCATCTGAAACCCAAGATGTGCCATTTCATTGTCTGCTAACATACCCATTTTTGTTCATTGTTGTGTATTTCCCCATTCTACATGTTCCTGTCGTATCTGGTATGTGTGTGCGGTTTTTCTTGTTTCACTTTGTGCAGCTTTTTTTACTTTGTGCAATTTCACTCTCTAGAAATCCTTCATATTTTTCTTATTTTTTCTTTGCTTTTTCTTATGGTCTCTTCATAATTCTGGCTATTCTACATTACTGACACCCTATTTTTTCCTCTTTTTTTTTTTTTCCCCCATGTGTGAAGGGGGTATAGGGGAAGCACAGAAACATGAAACCTGTCCCATAGTTCCTAGAAAGGTAGTCTAGTCCTGTTCTCAGACATCAGAATGAGGACAACAAACAAGTGATTTGGAAACTGGTAGAACAGTACAACAGAAAAAAGCTTCCAGTCTCAAACTGACAACATACATGCAAAATATTCCTTTGTGCACCTTTTCCTTTTATCTGTTATAACTTCACCTTTTTTTCCCTTTCCTCATGCAGTTTTTCCTCCCCCTCCTTTTAGGAACATGCCTCTCTGGTTCACATGTTTGGGGGTTTTTTAACTTTATTTTTTGATCTTCGTATGTGGTCTTAGCTGTGGAATACTCTCTTGCTGTCTGTCTTCTCAACTGCTATCCGGTTGAACAGCTCTGAGCATCCTCATAGGATTGAGTGCAGAGGAGTGAGTGGCTGTTGAGAACAGGCAAGAATAGTGCTTTTTCACTAGTTAGTCTTGGCTGAGCCCAGACTTACTGTATGTTGAGTTCTTCCTTTCTGTGTTTTAGCTGAAGCCACATAAAATGTTCAGAGAGCCTAGAGATTTAGTCTGTGCGTCTGAGTGCTCTTACAGAAGCAGAAAATGGGTGTGTGCTGGAAGGCAGCACTGAGAGAGGAAAAAGGTTGGCTTAAATGGGACTATTGGTATCTGTTCCTTGGCTTTCTAGCTGTAAAGAGCATTTCTGCTGTGTAAATGAATACTTGTTTCCTGCATGGTGTAAATCAAAGAGAAGTCAGTCTTCATTGCTTATAATTATCCTTGTCTCAGTCTCAGGGAGTGAAGAAAAGCAGGGTCAGACACAGTGGAAACCTGGGACTTTTCCCTTACCTTTTTGCACCCTGTTGTACAGCAGGACTGTATACAGTTGTGACACATAGCTGCCATGTCTGTGTTTCTGGAGGGATTGAACCCCTTCGGATTACTTACTAATGGTTTACTCTGGGGCAAGCCTGAAATCTTTGCAGAATGTAAAGGCTGGACAAAAAAATATGTTGACGTTGAGTGGGTTCCTGCTATGGGCTGTAGGAGTCAGCTCAATTACATTACATAAACTAAGAGTAATATACTAAGGATGTAACAATCAGCATCTAGACCAACACCTTTCTGAGCATAATGGTTATAAAAGTGTAGGAACAAAAACGTTTACCAAATCTGGCAGTCAGGGGGCATTTTTTGAATCAGTTTCCTGTTAGTGACCAAGAGAAACAGTGGTGTTCTGTCCAGATTTTTTTAAATAATCTCTAGTTATAACTGATATTGGTACTTCTGTGAAAAGCAATTTTGTAGCATGCGTGAAGAGAAGTGGGGAAGCTCTTTTATTCTGTTGTCTTAAAATTAACTGGTATTTCTGGAATTGCAGACACTTGGAAGAAAATCAGATTAGTGTGATAGAACGTGGAGCATTTCAGGATCTAAAACAACTTGAGCGGCTGTAAGTATCTCTATTTATATACCTATGGAAAAATCTATGGTTTTTCTACCTCGCTGCTAGTGGTAATTCATAATATTTCATGATCATAAAATTAACTTCCTTTAAGAAAAAGAGAGATGAGTACCTGCCTAAATTAAAGTATGCTTTTAAACACAGTTGAATTTGTATTGCATGATAGCTAATACTTGAAATAAAATGTACAATTGCTTGCCAAGAAAATAGAACTGTTGGTGACACCAGAATCTTAATAACATTATCAAAAGGACATTATCTGGGCAACTCTTAAAATTGATGTGTAGCTGAAAAAAGATTTGTTTATAATAATTTCATATTGTATATTATATTTGTATTGATATATATAAATCTATGCTAATGGAAGTTACAGTTGTCTCCTTTGAGAACCACAGTGTTTCTAAAACTGCCTTTAGACTTAATTTTCTGATTAGCTTAATTTCCTTTAAAGTTGCATAATGCCACTGATACCAGGGGATTCCAAGGTATTGTGCAAGACTTAGTGGAGAAAAGACTGTAGATTTCCTCTGCTTTTGATAGCAATTAAATTTATTTTTTTTTTAAAGGTGAGTATAAGAGGTCTCTTAATCCAGAATCTGATTTATGGAAAACTACTGGCCCTGCAAGAGTATAAACTTAAATATCAAAAAGTACAAAAGTAATGCTATATCCAATTGCTACTCTTAGTTGGGTGTACTGTTTAGCATTATCATGAAGCTAGGTTAATTCTGTCTGCTTATGATAGGAGCAGAACAAAATCTCTGTAATACTGAAATACTTCTGGGAATTATTCTTTGTTAGAGGTAGGTGGCTAGAACAAAATCACATGCTAGTTTGGAATGCCTATTTGTTAAATGGAGAAGCAGGGTTTTTTTATGCTTGATTGTTAAATCCGTTATCTGCAAGGCATTTGTTGCAGGACTTGGTATTTTCTAATTGATATTTTCTGAAGCAGCTTTTAAGAGCTAAGTTCCCATTAGCGATTGTTCAAGAGAAGTCTGGAGTATCAAGCATATGCTGTACTAAAACTGTTTCAGATGATCTCAGGATTAGATTTGCATTTAAGTTGTTTAACTAGTGCGTTGAACTTCTAAAATGAATTTACTCAGGATTTTTGTCTTGAATTACAAAGCTCCATTTATGGCAATAAAGGAGATGAGTTTTAAATTCTGATTATAACCCATTTTTTTACCTATATTCAATTAGAAAGCACTTTCAGAATCAGAGTTTTTACATAGCTGATTTATTTCACATTTCTTGGGCAGTAAAAAATAATAACCAGCTGAATTTTTCCAAAATTAAGCGTAGCCTGACACTAGAAAACAGTTTGACGTTATAGCTCATCTTTGAGGGTCAGTATCCGAACTACTAAGTCCTAGGTTTAAGCTCATTTTATATATATATATATATATATATGTGTATGTGTGTGTATATATAAATAAATCTGTCTCATATCTGTATTTAAAGACCGATTTAGTTAAACTATGAAATGAGTTTTGAAAAAATCTGGGAGAAGGGCTAGCTATTAGTAACCAGAAATGATACTCAAGTGTCATCTTAGTGTGTTGTTTTTCTGTAGAGCCTGCTCTGTTAGCAAATGAAAATAATGTATTTTGTGAAACCAGAAATTAGGAAATATGATACCTTTAATAGTGTCTCTCTGAGTGTGTGATGTTTGAAAGTCTTTTTTTTTTTCCTGTGTGAACTCTTAACTTGGCCTGTTAAACATACTGCATCTCTGCTTCTCTTTTAGGATTGCCTGTCATTAAAATATTTCCTAAATTAATGTAGTATGAAAGGGAGGCCTGGAAGCTTGCAGCTTTTTGGTATTTTAGCTTAAATCATTTTTAGGACAAAACTATAAATCTGTTGTTTTTTTTTTTCTTTGCTATGAGTCAGTAGGCTTTGGAGAATGAACTGTGGAAAGTTTGGCGTAACTTATAAAGGCTAAATTGCAACATTTTAGGTAATATTAAAGCTATTTTATTAAGTATTGTCAAACATTGCAAAATGTTAATGAAGAAAGTATGCTGGTTGAATTTTAAAAAACTGGCTTTTTTCCATTTAATTTCTTTCAAATAACAAAAATTGCTTATATTGCTTCGATTTTGGAATAATGTTCTTTTTTGATCTATTGAAGGGGATGCAAAAGTAATCATTAACTTCTTTTTGAACAAAGCAGCTGCATTGGGTCAGACTTTAGAAAACACCAGTAATTTCTATTCCTGGCAAAATACCATATATAAAGGTCTTTCATTCTAAGTAACAGTGGAAGTACATTGTTCTACTCCCCACGCTGTGGTAATCATTCAAAGGGCATAACCTTAAGTGAATATTATTTTAGCTCAATATATTTTCACTTGTGTGGATATTGAAGCAAATCCATTATTATTAACTGAGTAAATTAGCAGAATTTTGTTTGAAATGTCCTGCATAACAATCTAAGTAAATTTTAAATAAAATGTTGGTAGAGCTGTTAGCCACTGCTGCCAAAAGCACCATGATGATGGTTCTCCAGTTATTTGGATTTTACTCTGATTTTTTTTTTTTTTTTTGTGGGAGATTATTAAAGTTTGGCAATATCAGTTGAAGGAAGCACATAATGCAAGGTATGTTAAAATGACAGTACAAAGCTGAGAAATGAAGTGATGTGGAAGGTAGAAGCCACTTCTTACTTTGGCATATTTGTACTCAGCTTTCCAAATATGCAGGAATTTTAATCATTGCCTCTTAGCAAAATTCAGTGTTGTTAGTATAAGTTGTTCTGCTGAGTCCTAAGATTCAGCGTTCTTGAGAATGACCACTGGTACTCACCATAGTGGAAAACCGGAAATGTTTCTAGTGGTTTTATTCCAATAAGTTTCTATAGTTTTATTCCAAAACATAAAGATTAGTGGTGAGGTAGCTGACCATAAAGAGTCAAGCAGTTAAGAGACAATGTTAATAGATATAATCGGTGCATACAGCTTACTGCCTTCTACTTGTTGCACTGTTGTTGAGCCTCAGATGAAACAACAGTGCTCTTGTGCAGAGTAATACTGTAAAGCTTGTGGAGCCTACGTGTCAATGTGACTTGTATATCTGCGGTGCTAGAAGGACTTCAGTGTGTCTCCTCTCAGGCTTGTTAGCTTCTCCCAGGCTTCTCTAGCTATCACCTTTCCTTTAGCTCTGAAGTGCTTCTTTCCAAAAAATACTGCTGATTGATGTTGAATGATAGACTTTGCAGGGGAGATATGCATCTGTTCAATAAGTGTTTAAGAAGCTATGGAAACGTTCTGCTAAAACTTGAAAGTGCCAGTCGTAAATTTTGATAGTCTGCCCTCCTTGCCAGTAGCAGGGTAACAATTTTAGAACAACACCTGTGCCTGTTGGTGTACGGAAGGTTTCAGAAACTGTAGTTCTTTTTTTCTAGTTCCCTTCTGAAGTTTTTTCCTAATAGTTAACTGTAAAAGGTCTGACTTTGATCCTCTTTCCTGGTTTTGTTTTCTGTGGTTTGAAGTAGCATGCATATGCTCATACACACACAGTGCTATACTGGCACAATGTATTATATCCAAATTTATTTTGGATTTTAGCATTTCAGCTGTGTGCTTTGCTATTAACACAGTGTATGATTTTAAGGTAAAATGATTATGAAATTTCATACGCAAAGAGGATCAAGAAGAAAGAGGTATACTGGTGGGCCTAGAAGATGAACTGAAATTTCTTCCAGAGCCAGATGTATGTCACACATTTACGTGAAAAATGAGGCAGGATATAAGACACCAACCAATCCTGACTTTTCCACGGCCAACTGCCAGAAATTGTCACGTAGCTGTATTATCTTCAAAAGACTGGACTTTGGCTGATGGCTGGTTCTTTCTACTCAAATTAGTGTCTTTAGCTAGCATAAAAGGTCTCAACATCTGAAAACACTAAAACTGTGTTTTTGTTGTTTGGGGGGGGGGGGGGGGAATGTATAAGCATGGCCAAATCAAATCTTTTCGAAGTTGGGAAAAATAATTAGCTTTAAAAAAAAAAAAAAAAAAGAAAAGAAAGAAAAGAAAAAAAAATAGAATCTAGAATTTAACCCTAGCATATACATGTATGGTTTTGGTTTTTGTGCATGCTAAGATAGGGGTGAAAATGGAAATTGTATTTGACCTTTAACTGCGGAGATGCTACTGTTCATTGAGACTTTGTAAGCAGCTTCCTAAATGCTTGATGAAGGTATTAAAGTATATTTATTTGGCATAGTGTACTGTAAAATTGCTATTAGTGACCAAAGATGCTAAGGAGAAGAATAAATTATGTGATGCCTCGCAATCTGGATTTCATAAATTGAGATTGAATAGGCTTTAAATAAATCATGTAATACAAAAAGCATCTTCCATAATTAACATGCTGAGTGGAAAGACCGCTAAGTGCTTCAGAGTAGCGGGCAAAATAATAAAAGCATTGGACAGCTCTTTGCTGTTGTAAACAAAAGCTTCTTGCAAATCTTTGGCATGGACAAGTCTATAGTGTTTATACAAGGTTTGCAGTGTGTGCAGTTTAGATGTTTTTCTGGAACTGCATACACTACACATATTTATGAAGCCATATGGATTTGTAAATATGTAAGGCAGTTTGAATGTTACATTTCAGAGAAAAGCTTCGTTGTTTTGTGTCTCCATTTCCCTATGACGTTATGGATAACATATCTAATTGGAAATCAGTAATCATAAAATGCTTATCTGGAAATGCTGGAGAACAAAGACACACTAAAATGGATTTAGAGCTGTGATCTGATATCTAATCAATTTGATTACTTGCATACTTCCCTCTTCTCAAACTACCATGCGTAAGTTGGTGTAGTACCAGGTTTGCCTGGTACCAAACTCCCCAGGAACAGGTGGTGCTTTAGGAGTGAGAAAGGATAACCTTTTGCCTGTGTTCTGCTCCTAAGACAGCTCTTTACACTTGGCCTTTCCCCTCTAAGGAGGGTCTGAATGGTAAATTGGGGCTGCTGGAGGCATCTTGAAGCTACGGTGCCTTTGCATTTGGGAGGGATGGATTTCTGTGCATTCATACCAAAGACGGTAGCATCCGCTATTGACTCCTGAGGAACTGGGTGTAGCATATGTTAAAACTTGGGTTATTCTTTCATACTGGGCAGAATTATTGCTGCAACAACCCACCGTCAGTAGGGTAAAATGAACCTGTGGTGTCTAATCCCAGATCACAGTCTGTGTGTCAGTGATGTAATCTTTTGTAAATGGGGGAAACCACTTTCTAACAGAGACCAGTTGTAAACTTAACAGCTCTTTGTGGGAGCTGGTAAAGAATATAAAAAACTGAAATTCAGTTTGTGACGCTTTCAGGTGTGTTCTTGTTCTCCTGATTTGAAGAATAGACTAGGACTTACTTCTTGTGCTGCCTGCCTCTGTGAGGAGTATGAAGCTCCTTGCTGCATTGGCTAATGACCGCAAGTTCAAGTAATATTTATTGATGTTGGTTAATATTTAATTAATATTCTTAATAATGTTTGTCCCTTATCTTCTGAGAAATTATTCCAGTTTAAAAAAAAAAAAGAATCCTATAACCAGCTTCTGAAAAATCAGTTTCTTTTACCTTGCATTTTCAAGAAAAGTTTAGCATTGCCTTTCAAATGAGTGTCTGTGTGACTGTTTACATTGTGAGAAGTCCAGTGTGATGAGCTAGAATGTTTTGGGTGTATCTGAAGGGATGCTATTGGTTTTATTGCTGGATAGCAATGGGACAATCATAGAGAATGGAGCATGCTGTACTGCAGAATCTTCCTAGTATTATTTGAGTCATTTTCATTGCTTTTTACTCTCCAGTTTGGAATTTGGCCAAGGCTTCCCTTTCAGACAATGTCTCTGAAAAATACATGGGAAAATTATGAATTTATTTGGAGTGACTATTTGGTTTAACTTGCATGGGTACAGCCTTACTACTTTCTTCAAGAATTGTGTTGTGTTGGACTGTGGGTCTTCCCTTTCAAGTGACCATAATGTAGTTTTTACTGCTTGAGTGAGGACCACATTATTATAAGTACTTCATCTGCATAATTTTCTGACCCTGATAGCAATAGAGTAGCAGCAACACCCTCATATAGCAGCTTTCTAAGTTCATGAGTTCCTTCATCAACTTATTGCACAAAAAGAGTTCCACATTTTGATCCTGCTTCTGACTCAGAACCAGAAGTCTAGAGGAAGACTAGATCTTCTCTGTCATTTGTACTCTGGAGGAGTATGCACTTACTCTTTGTACAGAGTACAGGAAATCATACTCCCTGTCTCTACCTTTTGTCTTAGTTGCAGAGAATGGCTGTCCCAAAGTGACATCCTGAGAGCCGTGTTTGAGTTCTGGTTCATCTTGTGTGGCAGAAGCTAAGCAAAAGCTCTTGGTTTCTAATGTCCATGTGAAGAAAAAAGTTGAGTCCCTAAGTGTTCACGTGTTGAGGCTGTGTACAAATTCGTTCTCAGTGATAGGTTGCATCTTCCTGTGGTATCATGCAGTTCTTTGGGCATCTGCACAAGAGGTGCCACCTTGGGTTTCTTTTCTGAGCCTGGATTACTACAGGTTTTACTGGTCTCTGTCATTACTTCTGCTTTCTTGTTATTCTGCCATGCTTATTCCACCATGCAGCGCTAGTCTGAGTGCTGTGATCTCCTACCTTGTGCCATCTTTTCATGTATTGTAAAAACAGAGTGATTTGCTGTTCCCCACACAGCCGATGTCTTACCACAGAGCTGTTCTGCTGTCTTTTGTGTATAGCTAAATCAGAGTGAGTCTACACCAATGCTTTTCCTTTCTTCCAAGGGGGAAGAGTTGTGTCTCTGTGCTCGTGGGCTGGGTAACACCTTCACTTTAAACCTGGGATGTTTAAGACGCATTCTTGGAGCTGACGGTCTCTTCTCTGAATATAATCTTGGAGCTCTCCATGAAATCTTTCCAATTACTGGTAGATAGATTCACCAGTCCTCCGAACCATCGGTATCATTTCCAGCCAGACGAAACATTTTGGAACTGGCTTGACTCATTTGACTTACAAGACCTCAGGCCTTGTCCCTTCCTTTTTAAAGAGCAACTTGTATGAATTTGCCTGTTGTGCTGTTGGAGTTATCTGTAAAATAACCTGCATGATAAAGATCAACTCTGTTAGCAGAGTGGCTGAGACTCAAGCCACTCCATCTCTCATCACCCTTATATAGCCTTCCAGAAAACTGCTTCATGGGCAGTTTTAATCCAAATGCCCACTCTGAGGAATTGTAGAAGCACCTTATGAGATTGAGTGACTGTGAAATAGTACAGTAGATGCAATTCAGGGTTGAAGAACAGGGAAATAGGGAGGGGAGAGTGGGGGTCCTAAACTGTTGGGGAGGGACATCCTAAAATGTTGGAGCTCATAAAAGACTAAAATAGAAGTTCACAGATGGTCATCAGAAGGCTGGCTATGTTTGTGAAAGAGAGATCCATTGAGGGCCACTAAATATGGAAAATCTTCATCCAGCTAAGAAGTCTAGCTGAAAAAGCTTGACAGCTAGCAAAGCTGGTAGAGGAGTATCATACATTCTTGCCCTGTGCTTATGCCTCTGTATGCATCGGCATGTTGGCACTGTTGGAAACAGGATACTGATCTAGGTAGACTATAAGTCAGTTCCACTACTGGAAGTTTTCTGACTTCATTTGTTGCAAGAAACTAAACTGCTTATCACCTTTTTCAAATCTTATTCTACTTCTACTGAACTAGCTGCCTACAATTTAGGTATTAGGGGTATGCAGTCCTTTTCATGGAGAGGGCTGAGACACTTTGGAAAGTTCTGCTGCTTTTTCATGTCTAGAGCAGAGGTATTTAATGGTCTTCCAGCTGCCCTTCACCCCACTAAGAAGCTCACACTGGATATCTGACTTTAAAGGAGTGCTGTCAAGTCACCAATAAGGAATCCCTGTGTCCAATAAGACTTGCTTAACAAAACCCCGGGCAAAATCAGTAGCTTCCTTGAGAAATGTGAATGATAGTGAGAAGATAAAATAATAGGTACGAATTTTATTCATGAGATATGATGGAAACTGCTATACAAGATGGAAATGGTGGTTTAGCTGTGTGGTTGATACCTCAGTTTACATTTAGAATCACACAGGACAAAAACAGTAGCAAGAACGTGGTAGTTCTCAGTATATATATGATGTGTGTGTGTGTCTACAAATAAAAAATAAAATAGTAAAATAGATATTGACAGCTTGAGTGTCAATAGTACACTTCAGTAAATCATTGGGGAGGAATGTAAGTACTGTACCTTATCGAGTCACATCTTGGCTCAAACTGACAGCTCACCTTTATTAATTCTTGGAAGGAAAGAAGGAAGCTCATTAATTTTATATTGCTTTTGATTCAGCTTTATGTGCTGCTCTTGGCTCAAACAGCCAAAATAAATGTTCCCAAGATATGGCTCACATACTTCACTTATCTGTCAATACTGTACACTGGCTACTCTGGAAGATTTCACTGAAATGTATTTTTCCTACACTACTTAACTGGTAGTAATTTAGAGAAACGTTAGTCATTTGTATAAATAACATACCAGATATGGTCAGGAAAGATTTATTTTTTTTATTTAAAAGAGCTCTCTCTTTGCTGTTCCCACAATTCAAATATACAGTCAATATAAAATTGTTGTGGGAGGAGGGGAATTTGCAACTATTAGTCCAAAAAGTTGTTCTTGTTGGAAAGGAATGTTGTAAGATCTCCAGTACATACATTTCCATATAGAGTCAAGCATCTCTCAACAGTTAAGGACTGAAGAAGATACTCAAGTATGGCCTATTTCATGCAGATACCAAGTTCATATAGTGAATAATGTATTCTATCATTTATATTAAATTTTCAGGGAAATGTTACTTTGTTTTGGCTCTAGTAGAATGATAGTGTCCAGTAATGATAAATCGTCTTTCATATGTAGTGTGAGTAGTAAATGCACATCCCAAAGTGAAGTGTACTTAAAGTTCTAAGATCATCTTAACATTTTTGAAGTCCAAAATACATGAATTTCCTTTTGAATTTTGTTGATTTCATATCTAGTGCAACTTTCAGTTTTAGCCTTTCCTTGAGAATCTTTTGCTGTTAACTGTTACAGCATAGTCCAGCTGTGCGTGATGGTGATTTAATGGACCAGGACCATAGCAGGCTTTCTGACAACTAGCTGTTGACCACTTTAGATGCCAGTGCAACTTCTTGCAACTCTGAAAAGCTGTCTGGTCCCAAGTGCAAGACAGGGCAATGCATGTTCAAAAACGCTGTAGCCACAAGTTTGGTCAGTAGTTATTCATAAGAACTCATTGAATTTTCTTCAAAAGATGTAGCACAGGGCTGAGGTATCACTATAACTTTGAAACTAAAGAATTCACGCTGTTTTTCAGAAAGGCAAAATAGAAAGTGTTTTTGGGGCAAGTTACTAAAATCCTAAGAATATATATAGTAGTCAAGGTTAGAACTTGATATTATGTAATGGAATTGTACAACACAGTGAGCATGCAATATATATATATATGCGCTTCTGTAATGTCCATGTCCCAGTATCTCTAATTAGCGTTTACCTTCTCATGTCAATAGGGGCTTGCAGGTAGAACTTGGTTTTTTTGGGAGACACAGTGGTTCAAGTGTAAGTATAGATTACTAGTGTAGTAAGACTGTGGTGGAAAAAATAATAAGCATGAAACAACTTGTAGAAACGAAACGTGAATTCTGAGAGGTACCCAGTCTGCATTTTGCCTCTGAGAAAGTCAGTCTCCTGTTTAGTGTCTTAAGTACTTTGAAACAGAAATGCAGCCAGCATTAGATTTAAGTAGTTTAAGCAACATTGTGAAAAGTTCAGATAATTTTTAGAAACATCCCTGGAAACGAGACATTACTGGAAACATGACTCTTATAGAAGAGTAAGAAAAAGCTTTAACATGCAAAAATTTATTTGGGGCTTTTTTGGAGGTGTACTTTGTCATTCTGTGGGCATTGCATACTCGAAAAACAGTAGTGCTTAGCCATGTAATGTACTCTGATCATGGTATTACCTCGGATGAGAGGCATCTGTAATTTGGATCTTGATGTTGGGTTTTTTCCTTATTTTAAAGTGTATAACTTTAGCTTTCATTAAAATTAATCAAGCATTATTTCAAGCATTGAAATATGTGTAATTGTCTTCGTACACAGATGAGCCATTGTTTGACGTGCATACAGGTTATATGCTTGGAAATAATTTATATTTCTTATGATCATTTGAGAAAGAAGTAAAAATTGCCTTGTCCTTTTCTATTACTCTATTAAAAATACAACAAACTGTCAGTTTGCCACAAAATTCTGCGATTGCTGCGCTTGAAGTTTCAGGACTGAAAAAGTAGTTGCAGATTAATTCAGGAAAGAAATCCATGGTCAGCTTGATAAAACTTACTCCATATCTATCAACTGTAGGTTTGATAATGTGTGTGTCCTTGCACATCAGAAAGACACTTTTTTTGGAACTGTACTTGATGTGAGTGGCACAAACAAACAGTAGAAATGTCATCCTCTGCCTTCTACTATTGATAAATACCTTGCATGAGCTAGATCTTGTGTACACAATCTGGAGATAAAATGGAAAGAACAGGTAGAAAGGAACAAGTGTATGTCTTGATCAACTGATGATTTGAGTCCCCTGCACTACCTGCTGCTTTGTCTTTCTACTGGACCATCTTTATTTAGCAAAAAATTTCTTAAGCCTTTAGTAGTGATAAACTAGTTCAAAGATTAATCCATCCCACTCTCTCGTCCGTAAGTCAAGTGAACAAGAACTATCTTTATGTGTTTATTTTTATGGGACTGTTGTTGGAATAAATTTTTAAATCATGCAGTAGCTGTCACTTTCTTACCCTTTGGGGACTATTCAGTGAATAAAGCAGTTATGAGAAACCACTTATAATGATTCTTTGAAGATGTGTAGATTTGTCAGTGTGTAGTGGTTATATCTTCTAATTGGGTATACGCATTTGGGGAAACGATAGTTCCCGATAACTGTGTTTATGTACTGTGGGCTCCCAGAGGGCACTAATATCCTCAGATTTCGTCGTTCACTATGTCTGTCTGTAGCACATAATTATATAGTTACATATTACTCAGCTATTGCTGGACAGCTGAACTTTTTTTGTTATTGCTGATGCCAGAGTGAACCTTTTATTTCTTTTGTAAACATTAAAAAAAAAAAAAAAAAAATTGGCACCTCTTTTCTGAAGGAAGCCATTAGCAGCTCTGTCAATAGGTCTGCACAGGAGGAATCCAAACACAGGAAAAGTGCAAGAGAGGCAAAGGGCAGCTAGCAAGAAAGCAGGATGCATGCTTCAGTGAATTGGTTTTGGTTTGCATTAGTACATCTGACCAGGGCTACAAAACAAAGAGGTTTATTTTAACAACATGAAAATAAATGAGCCTGATTTCATCAAAAACATTTTCATAGTAGGTCACTGACCCATAAGAACTCATGGAAAAACAAATTTGGGTCTCATTTATGTAGACAAGAGGTTCTGTAACCACAGGATTCCTAAGCTTCTGAAAGCAATGGTTACAAAGCAAATGGAATAACGACACTTCCACTACAATGTAACCATAATTCAGTTGGAATAGCTGATCAGCGTTGAACATTACATCAGAGTTTTTAAACATTATTCTTTTCTGTGGCTTGTTTGTTTGATTTTACCAGTTTTTTTTATACTTGATGAAGATTTATGGGAGTATTTGCTTAAGCAAAACACTTAAGGATTTAGCAGTCATTTCTCCAGGATCTGTAGGAAATACTTAAAGGTCTGTGTTACTGTTGGGTAAGAACTGCTGCATCGCTCGTCTGGAATAATTTGGATGAACTTTGTTTAGCTTAAATATTTTTATCAAAAGGGTTTTGCTTCTTTGAGCTTCCTCATATTAGAAGGATTATAGTGCTTGCCATGTTAGAAATACCATAAGTGTTACTGGCTGAATTTCATGCTGTTAAGCACAGCAATCCTTAAATAATCCTGTTCCTGAGTGAAAAGATGATGAATTCAAAGTACTTAACATCTTTTTGTTCTTGGAGAATATACGAATATGTAGGTCTCGAAGCCTTTCTGTCATTGGTCAGACCAGTACAGTCTTGATCTTGCTTTTCCTCTGGCACCGCTCCATTTTAACTGTGTCCATTGAACTGGAGCTCACCTGAAGCTGCAGCCTTCCATATAGAACAGAGCAAACTAATTCATGTTGACTTATAGTTAACTTTATTTTAGTATTATGTTCTCGGTTGCTTGGAGATGATCTCTTCTCTCGATCTTTGTCTCAAGGTGTTATAGTATGAGGATCACAAGAAGAGAGGATTCTAGGGTTCATGCAGGTGTTATGGATACTACGTATACATTTTAATTTTCGTCTTTGATAATTCTGAGTGGGGTAGGTGTGATGTGGTATATTAGGAATACAAGAGAGAAATGGGAACTGCTAGGTACTGAAGCGCTTTAGAA
Source organism: Gymnogyps californianus (assembly GCF_018139145.2). NCBI lineage: Eukaryota > Metazoa > Chordata > Aves > Accipitriformes > Cathartidae > Gymnogyps > Gymnogyps californianus. The sequence continues at coordinate 4,296,439 of NC_059484.1, forward strand.
AAACTGACCCCTGCATTTGATAACTTTCTGGGAAAGTGGAATTGGATCAGAGGTAATTATCACAGAAATTGAGTGTGCTCAATTTTTAGATAAGAGCTTCTTTAATGACAGTGGGGTTTTGTGGCTGGTTACCCCTTGTGGCTTCCTAGTGAGAAAATGTCCTTTGAATGAGTTGTGATAGGTAATTCCCACAGGCTTGTGATAAAGCAGTCACAAGACCTGCTTTTTTTATTCTCAAATTTAAGACAAATGTACACTGTGCTCTTTGTTCCAATTAATTATTTCCTTATATTCATTCTGTTGGCTTTGGAGGATGCATCCTTTGTTAAGCATCCAGTTTGATTTCAGGCAGGAGATGATTCTGCTAGTCTTCCTTTTTTAATAGTTCTGCTTGGCATATAGCCCCAGGGAGGAAGGAGTAACATTGCCACAGAAGCATTCTTTACTATATATGGAGAGGCGTGGTGAGCTGGGCTGGTACCGAGTTATTAAAACAGATCAAATAGGAACAGTGTTCTATTTCTTCTGGTAAAAATTGCAATAATAGTTCTACTTGCAAGTTTTCTTGCTAATTATTCACAGCTATTTCTGACTTCTGGAAATGGTTAGTTTGATTAATATAAACTTTTAAGACTTGTCAGCAAGGGCAACGTGGCTTGGAGATGTGCACGCTGAAATTTACTTTTTTCTTCTTCATAGGGTTTCAGCCCTGACCTGGAGAGATTACTCTCTGGTGTAAGAAAACAGTTTAACCACATCTCTTTTACTCTTACTGCCTTTACAAAAATTGATGAAGTATTAAAAATGGTGGACATTTAGGGATACTGCAATAGATTCTTTATGTTCCTTGGATAAAGTCCTATTGTTTTCACATAGTCTGTGGAGGAATAATGAGAAAGTAACTATTTTTTTTTTCTCATTCTGTATTAGGGTTTTGAAGATACAAATTGGAAGATTTTGTGTGAATTCCTGAATTTTTTTTAGATTTGAAATAAGAGAACTTGCTAAAAGCATTGCAGAAACTGAGAGACAGCTTCTGCAGAGAGCGTCTCTATGTTTGAGGGTTTATTGATCAAGCTTTTTTGGATTTATTTGAATGATAGTTAAGAGAAATTGTAAATTCTTGTATGTTAAAGGCTGATAAAGGCAGATATAAACTACCATGCTGCATGAATGTAACTGGTTTTATAAATATGCTACTGAGTTAAGAGGTTGTCCATGTACTTTTGCTTACTACTTCTAGATTTACAGGATTTTCTTGCTGCTGACATTGTCATTAATAAGCGCTCTCTGGTGCTTAAGATTCTCTATCGCTTCTTCAGTTAAGTTGGTACTAACACTTCTGTCCATTTCTGTATGATGTAGAGCATTGATCTCAGTCTTTAATGCATACATGAACGTTCTTAGACTTTTTTTGTTTCTTCATGTTGGCTTTGGGAAAATGTTGAAATTTAAACCTCTTCCTCATACTTTTTTTGCCTGTGGTTACTAGTTTGTTCCTAGCCAGAGGAAATCTGTGTATAATGCTTACATACTGGCTCTATCCTCCATCTTAATGTCAGATTTTTTCAAATGAAGAGATCCTAAAAAAAAGGAAGGATTCTTACATTGAAAACTAAAAAGTGTTATAGAGCTACCAGTTCGTATGCTGCTGGTTTGTACAAAGAAATGTAGTCTGCTTCTGATAGAGGGTAGATAATCTTTTTCAGTCTAATGAAAAGTTACTAATAAAGGTTATTGCTTCTGACAGCTTTGAAAATGTGAACCAGGACCACCCAGTCTGCTATGTTTGTAATAAGGGATCTCAAAGTTGTAACTGTTGTAAACAGTTTTCCTTCAAAAAAACAGTCCCTTAGTGACATGGAGTGGTATGTCTCCCAGTTTTTGGAAGAGCTTCTGTACTAACATGTCACATAAATAAAGAAGTTCATTTATTCCACACCATAATCCTGTAATATGGTTGTACTGAGCTTCCTCATAGCAACCTTATTGAAATTCCATTATATATCGTCTGGCTTTATTTCCTAGTGTAGTAATATGAAGAGGTGCTGACAGAAAGTAAATGGACAAGGTTGACTTTTTTAATGGGTGCTGTATCTTGACTGTTTTCCCTTACAAAAAGGAAGTGATACAAAGCAAGGGAAGAAGTTACATTAATGACCACAGCATAGTTCTTGATGCTAATAGGATTTTCTGATGAAACCATTGAATGAAATTGACTGTGCTCCTGCTTTACTGTTTCCCAAGTCAGTGCTGTTTAAAAGACAAAACTTAGTAACTCCTTAGAGTTCAATAACTCATGTCTTTCTGAGTCTCCTGTTATACATTAATTCATTTTTATTGCTTCTTGGTTACGCCCAAGCTTGTGATGTAACCGCTTCTCCCTTAAAGTAACTCTTAGAAACTACTTCAACTACATCATGTTCCCTGAGGTTGTTCTCCAAGGACAATGCCATAGAGCTCTCAATAACAAAGGAGAAAAAGCTAGCTTGTTTATTGCCAAAAATGAGGCCCAGATGTTTTGAGTGTGAAGTAAAATAAATGAGCAAATTGGGGAGTGAACCCAAAGTTACTTGGATAACTTCAGGATATTAAAGGCTGGAGTACCAGGACTGTTCCCTTAAAACTACCCATTTTAAAAATTTAAAACCACTGTAATTTTGATTTTCTGTTGGAGAATGAGTTGTATAATAGGTAACAATGTGACTATAGATGTTACATCAAATTTGAAAGTTGTGGAAGTTGTGTGGAAAGGAATGGAGTACTACTTATTTCATGACAAATATGCAGTACTTTGATTTGGTAGTGAAGCTGTCAATGCTTAGTAGAAAAGCAGACACAGAATTTGGAGGCCAATGGGTATCACACACATTCATGGGGTTCAAGCTGGATAATGGCTATATTCAAAGAGACAACTGACAGTTTATATCATAGCCTGTGTATCAACTTAAATTTCTGAGTGGAATGTGTTCAGTAATATACAAGAATAGTATTCTTAAGTATAATACTGCACGACATTTTAAATAGAAAACGAAGATGTGTATAAGAGCTTTTTGTTGCGAGATCTTCTAGAAGCCAGGTCCTTTCCTTTTTCCTCCACAGCCATGTAACTTTGGTGATTTCTGCTCATGCCTTGAATGTTTTTCATTTGCATGAAGCATGCTTTACTTATGTTATGGTATTCAAAATTTTCAAACCAAGTCAGTAGCATAACGAGAAATGAAATTGCCTTGGAAAATTGCACAATTTCCCAAGTTTGAATAAGTAACACTTGCCTTGCTTTTACATTGGGCTTTTATATTGATTACATACTCCATTGGAAGGAGGTGGGTGCCTCTCAGGGGGCTTTGAAGAGAGCATGGAGGAAAGTTCTCATGTAGTTAGTGGGCATCCCATCACTGTAACTTTGCAGAAAAGAGGTTTTGGGTTTTCCTTGGTTTGCTTCTTAAAGTAAAACTGTTCTGCAGCCGCAAGAACAAAGCATGAAGCAGAAAATGCTTCTTCTCAAAATACTAGAGACAATTGTATTTGATATGTTCTGTTAATGTTGCTACTCTGTCAGACCCACACTAAGCATGTATTTGTACACCTTGTGTGTAAATAAATGAGAGAAGTCACTATAAAAATAATACCTTAAACCGACCTGTGCTATGTTGCAGATTATAAAAAATTATATTCACTCACAGAGAAATAGTGATATGTGAGCTGAAAAATAGCAAGAAGGAATGTGATTACATTAAACAATTTCCAAATTAATTGTATAATGAATGCATAGGTCTCTGAGATTTAAAATGTTCTTTTACCCATTTATTTCACTTCTGAACCCTGAAATTCTTCTGAACTTTCACAAGTCTTCCAATGGTGATACAGGCCTTGAGAAGGAAGGCATGTTCTGCATGTAAGGGGCATTACACTGCGTGATTGTTGAAATTGCTTCCTCCTTCATAATTTGTAGTAGCAAAGAATCTGGTTTAGATTCTTCTTGAAAAAAGATTAAAAAGGTTGCAAGCAGAGCAAGTTAAAGGCTTTAATACATGGGGCTGAAGTGGCAGATAAAAAAAAAATAGTAATTTTACCATAATGCAAACTGTCTCCCATGGTGGAAAGGGTGAAGACCTGGGAAATTGCTGTCAGACTTCTTGCTATGTTATAGTTGCACTTCCATATGCATCTTGTTCTTTTCCATCTACACTGATCATACCATTGATATAGATTAGATTTAGCTCCCGTTTGCTTTTCTTGTGAGTGGAACTCCATAAGACAACAGTACCTGAACTGGATGTGACCCTTCCAATTGTGTAAACACGGGGGATGCTGCTGAAGTCAGTACCCCAAGAAAAGTTTCTACTCCAGGAAAACATGACCTCTGGCTTGAAAAGAACTTGAAAATTTTCCTATCAAAATCGAGGTTCTTTACTCATCCAGAAGTTATCCAGAAGCCAAGAAAAGGAATAAAACAAAAATATAATAAAGGTAAAAATAACCCTTTTAAAGTGTAGGTCTTCTCTTCCATTTATTTCATAGAATGGTCCTGATAAAAGTCTTCAGTCTACCTCTAGGCTGGTATTTTTTAATAGGCAGGGGAATCTTAATAGTTAAGTTTCTCTCCTATCCCAGCTTCAGACAGAGGAAGAAATATTATTAGCCTGGTTGGAGCCAGGAAGGTAGGAATTTCACAGTTAATAACTTCTCCATTGTTTTTTTAAGGGCCCTTGATAGTCCGTGATTGACATTGATGTTGTTTCCCTCTATCCCTTTGCCTTCAGGACACAGGAAGCCCCAAATGGGCAGTAGGCTGAGGGAGGAAGGGGAGAAACTGGCACTTGTTATGTATATGAGCAAAGTATTTTTGGGAGGTGAGAGGGAGTGTTTGCCCTTTGTTGAAACAATATGTTTGATGCTATATGTGGCTGCGCTAAAGAAAACAATAATAAAGTGGAGGACAACATTGCATGTATACTTCTTGTGACTTTTAAAGGACACAAATTCTATAAATCTGTATTTTAGGCCATCTGAATCATAAAGCAAGAAAATGCAGTTTGTAACACAGTAAAGCTGTGAAGTATAGACATTTATGTATTTATATTATATGAGAATAGAAGTCAGCATCCAATATAACCAGGAGGAGCAAAAGAGCTTACTTGGAGGCATGTGAGGGTATCAGAGTTGGAACAGAAGGGCTTTGGCTGAAATAAAATGAGAAGGAAGTAATGTTCATAGAGATGTATATGTAGATGTATGGATATGCCTATGTACACATATACCTATCTCTTGATTGCAGCTGTAATTATGAATCTTTTACTTTGCTCCTTGATGTTCAAATAGTCTTTTTAAGCCTTACATTGGGAACACATTGAATTTGTGCAGCAGGCAAACTTCACAGTCTAAAGAGACTTTGCAGAAGTGCTTTGAATAGAGGCCTAAAATCTGCATTTGTATTGTTTGGTATAAATTAAAATTTCTAGTATTGAGTTTAAATTCTTTCCTGATGAAACTGAACAGAAAAAAAAAAAGTACCAAAAGCCAGAAGATAATGGCCATACCAGCTCAGACCCGAAGTATGAGTAAGTCAGTATCATGTCTCCAGTTGAAACTCTCTAAGGAAGAGCAAATGAAGAAAAAGCAAATATATAAATTATATTGTGGCAGAGATCACTTGAATCATCAATTGGGTACTTGTAATTAATTTTATTTAATGTTTTTTCTTAATTGTTTGTCTTCTATACCCACATAAACTAGCAACTAATGATGCACAATCAGTTGTTACACAATTTAACTGCATGTTGTATGGGAAAAATAATTCCATTTGTTTTTTGATGCTACCATCAACAACATTTGATACTTCCAAGTTTTTTCTTGTATTACTAAAGATGAGAACAACTCTTTCTTATCACTTTCTCTTGATTCATAATTGTACAGACCTTTAGCATATTCTCCCTCAGCTGTTTTTCCTTGTGGGGAGTCTCTGTCTACTAAGTTGTTCCAACATGGAAGCTGCTCTGTAACTCTGATCATTCTTGCCATCTTTCTCCGAACCTTACAGGATCCTTTTTGAGGTGGCAATTCCAAAAGTTTTCAGTCTTTGACATGTGGATACACCATGGATTTACACAGAGAAATAATCATGTTATCCATTACTCTTCTAGTAACTTGTAACACTTGATTTATGAATTGCTACAGAGCAGTGAGTTGATGTTTTTGTGGGTCTACTTCCTGAGAAGTGATTTTCAGGTTGGAGACTGCTGTTGTATGCATGAACTTAAAAATCTGTTTCTTTGCATATCTGTTAAATTTTACCTGTAATGAATTATAGATGTCATTTTGCTATTCGGGCACTAAATACCGTTAGTTCTTTCTGGAGTTTGTAATCAGCCTTCACTTCATATCACTAACAAGTTGTGTCATCCCCTACACTTCCACCTTTTCGGGTCACCTATGAATATGCTGAACAGTTTGGGCCCTCACAGAAGTCCTTTTTTGCCTCTGATGGTGACCTTACTCTTTCCAGTTCCAGCTGCAGTTGATACTTGTAAGGCAGTCTTTGGCAGATCTAAATATTAGCTGAGTAACAAATTCAGATCACTCCTGTGAAGTAGAGTTAAGAGGTTAGAAAGTAGAGGAAGGGTTAAAAATAATTGGGTTTATGTGCCTGTGTCCAACTTGCAGCCCAGCACCTGTAAAAATCTTGAGTGACTCTAGCTGCCACATACAGTCCCTGACAATGCTGTGAAAGACTCTGGCTGTCTTTGGGGAAGAATAGGCAAGTCTCTTGGTTTTTAATTTTTTTTAAATGTTTTTATTTGTTTTCTGTTTTCTTGGTCTTCCCCCCCCCCCTCCATTTTTAAGTAGTTTAGTACTGTTTCAGAAAAGTAACCCTTCTAACTGGGCTGTTAACAGCAGGTGAGTCTTTCTCAGTGCACAGCTCACCAGTTTCTTTTAAAGGTATATTTAGTTATCTTCTTGGAGGTAACCTATCATTGTATTTGTTTTGTTTCATACCTATCTTATTTTATATCTGCCTTGAAAATAATGTCATGTGATATACAGAATAATAGTCAACAAGTAACCTGAGGTATGTATCTTATAAAATAATGCTGACGTGTCTTGCTGTCTGCAATGTTGAAGAAAGGAGTTACTCTTCTTTTAATAAAAACTCATGGGCACATGTAGTAAGTATAAAGTTTTATTACATAAAGCTATCATTCATAACTATTGTGGTGGGCAGAGGTATTATGCATCTATGTGATGTTATGAACATTATTATATATAATGTTAAACTTTTTGTAGAAGTGCTCCTGCACTACCCCAGTACTTCATACACTGAAGTTTTAACTCTGTATACCTGTGTGAGGTGAAGAGTTGAATCACTTATATACTTGGTTCTATATGAGAGATTTTAAGAGGATGAAACCATATTGTATCCAAACATAATTAAACTCTAGATAAGCTTATACCCTAGACTGAATTTTTCAGTTTACTTTGCAATCTTAGTTACTAGAAGTGTGCCAATGATTTATGATAATTTCAGAAGAAACAGTAGTTCACTTCTGTAGTGAATTCCTGCATACAGAAATACAGGGTTTTAGCCTTTACCATTTATAGCTCCTTAAACATCTTCCAACAGAAGCATAGGTGAATATACACTTGAGCCTAGCGGGAGGACATTGTGTTAGTGTGGTGGTCTTACGTGGATGCCTCGGAGGTGACGTATGGACTCCTGGAAGCCCGTTGCTCATGTGTTGAGAACTATTGTGAGCAGTTGGTGGTTTTTTGGGTCACTTATGGGGACTTGAGGAGCAGACTAACAAAACAGAATGTGCAAAGTTCTATTTCCCATGCATAGTGGTGGTTAAAGTAATCTGGAAGATGGAGGGAGTTGCAGTGCATGGAGATTGTTGACTGTACAGTCAGCATGTGTCTAATCAGACTTAATAAGTTTGACTCAATGCAGGTATTGCCAGAGCTGATATGACTCCTGGAGAGCCTCTCTGCACAGTTCTTCAGCTTCCAGGGGGTTTTATTAGTCTGGACTCCATGCTGTGCACATCCAGAGTTACTTCTGATCCAGCACTGGAGCTAATCTGTTCTGTGGCATTAGACAATTATGCATCATTCTGCCCAGTGCTCTGAATTCCCGGAATACTTTGCAGGTCTTATTAGCTGTAAAACATCCAGTTCAAAATACTTCAGAGACTGAACAGCTGTGTTCTCATCCAGCAGTTCCAGGTCAAATAACCTGGACCAGATCTTGTCTGGCTTTGCACCCCAGATTCTTTCCTTCCTCTGGGTATACCTCAATGTTGGTGTGGTGGTGGTTGGTGCTATGTTTGTGCGCACACGTGCATGCACATGTGCTGATTGCATGGTGGATGTGTTTCTAACATAAGAGGACAGGTCAAAGTTTTTAGTTGTAGTGTGCTATGAGTCCAAGGTGGCGTTCCCAGTTTGAACAGTGCAAAGGATTTGGTGTGACAATCAAAATTGGACTGATTTTGCTCATGAAAAAATGTAAATTATATTTTCTTTAATTCTAGTCTACTGTTCACATTCACAAAACTGACGTGTCATTCCTTCATGGTGTAGCTAGTTGTAGTTGCAAAAATGGCTTGGCTTTTAAATACAATTTCCAGATATCATATCTTAATGTTATTTCTATTTTAAGTCACTAATTTAAAATCAGGGATATCTATATTTCTTAATACAGTGCAGTCACAAGAACAGCGTCCACAAAATCATTTTACAAGATTTTGGCTCATTTTGTTTATGAACTTTTTGCAGAGCATTTTTATTTTATTGTAATACTATATGGCTTCACCTTTTCCAAGGTTTTTGTTATAAAAACAGAAATACTGTTGTAATTAGAATTAAACACCTGACAGGATTAAGATTCAGGCGGTAACGTGATGGTGAAAGGCTCTTACAGGTAACAGGCTTAGGCAAGCATAGGGAATTTCTGTACTGCTCTTTGGGCCTTTTTGTGTCTGAAGGGGCTGCTGTATAATGGATTCCTTAAAGTGTGCTCAGCCTGTGCTTTGAAGTTCCCCTTAGGAACAGCTACATTAGAGCTTGCCCTGCCCTGTGCTGGCATTCTAATGTTTGCTTCACCTTGCACTTGAAGTTTCCTTACTTGTCCTAGAGCTTACTGATAGATGAGGATAAACTGAAGTTCTTGTCAAATGGCATGTTAGGAACTATTCCACTAGATTTCATTCATGTTTGACACTTCTCTGTCAAACTGAAGGAAACAGTGCTTATAAATGACCATTCAGAACATGTGCTGTTTTCATTAAATAATTTTTAAACACTTCTATGTCTCTTTTATAGGATTTAAAAACATCTTGTCTTGTACTTTGATACTTCTATATTGAGAACTTTCTTAATGGCCTTTTTCTCAAGCACAGGAAGAGAAATAAGTGTAACTGGGATTTTTCCTAGGCTATTGGTGGCTTTCTGGCACATGATAAATATAAGCATGTTAAATGTATCCTACGTCAAGTATGTCTAAGTTTATATGAGGTGATCTAGTCTTATATTTAGGTGAGTATTGCAGAAGTTATTTAAATACAGTAGGTGATGTTCAAGAGAAAGAAACCCCTGTTCATTCCCTGAGTTCCCCTGAGAATCAAACTATGAATAAAATGACTTTTGGCAGGAATTCCAACTTGAAGTAAATCTTAGGAAGTGATGGAAAGGATGTTTGGAGAGTGCCATAGCTTGAACCAAGACATCAGTAGCCATGGACTCTTCAAATGTTTGTTGCTACCTCAGATTCACTTAGGTGTCAATTACTAACATAGTCTTGCCTTACTAGCTGCAAGCTCTGTGACAGAAGTACTGTGCGCTTACAATATGTTGAGGACAGTATCATGTGCAGTACAGTGCAGGAGCACTAACTTGTATTGATGAGTTACTTTGAAAATCAAGCTTACATGAGTTAAGGCAAAGGAAGAATGTCATTAAGTTATTGGTCTTGATAGATGTTGCTTACTGCTGCAATAGAAAAAGACCAATACTTCGTTTATAACAATATAGTGTTAAAAATATTAAATAAGTTTAGACCAATATGAAATATTTAGTGCTAGTGAACAGTAGGTCACAATGTGAGCTTTTCAAAAGCATCCTTGTGTGGACGTTAATTCGTATGATATTTGAAAGAAAATCAATACTAAGGTAGCATCAGGATGAACTCTTAAGATGCTTAGGACAATTTAAAAGGACAAATGAGAGTTTGGTCCTTTATCCATCACAGGTAGGGCAGTGTTGGCCCATACAAATAATAGGAAATAATTTAAAATATCTGATCTTCTGGATTAATTTGATAATAAGTTAGGGAAAAATTTTTGTTAGCTTTTTTTTTCCTCTGAGTTGTTTGTGTCACTGCAAATTATAAATGTTTGACTTCTCAGGTTGCAAACTTTCTAACCTTGAAAATACAGTTTTCTGTTACTACATACTTTTTTTTTTGTCTGCTTGTTGGTGTGGAATCTCCTGTTCTAGAAACTTAGTCTGATTTTGCGTAGTTTCTGTGGCTTAAAACAATAAGCATAAGCTCAGCATTTGTGAAATCCTTGCAAGTAGAGATAAGAATATTCTTAAAACATATTCCTTGGACGTTGCTTTGAGATAAGTCAGGTGACTCTGGATTGACCATGGATAAATTGCATGTACATTGTGAGAGCTGAAATGACAATCAGACACGATAATAAACGTTAGACAACTTTGTGGAATAAATGCATTTCACTGGCAGTCTTTTACACTCTGATTGATAAGTTCAACATATTTAGTATTTCTCAAGAACTAGTGGTAGTCTTGATGAATGAGGATGGAACTGAGGAGTGCTAAGCCCTGTATTACCATAAGTAATTTTTTTCTTTGTATTTCATGCTGCTAAGTAGATCAACTGTTCTAGAATATAAACATGCTGAACTGAAAACATGAATTTGATGAGGATTAAGTAGCACATTACTATCAACCTTAAATTAAACAAGGTTAAGATTAAGTTTAATTAGGAATAAAAGTGTGAAATTTCACATGAGTAAGGGAATCCAGTTTAAAATCTTCCTATGTACTTTCCCAAATGCAAACTAGCGCTTAGTATCTCTCATGTTCTTGTTCAGTGTTTCATTTCACTGGTTTGTTCATTTATCTCAAAAATGTAATTGGGTAGTGGGTGAAAGCACTGTGAAATAACCAATTTTTGTATCTGCTTAAGTTAGCATGTGGCATGCGTAATGCATAACATTTAGGCTCTGTAAGCAAGCTTGCAAAAGCAGCCTTTGATCTGTTCTAGGTGTCAGAAAGAGAAGTTAATATTCCCCTCTCCTCCATCACCCCTTTACCTTGCAAGACATGTTCATATGGTAGCCATATGAAAACTCTGCCATATGAAAACCCCACAACATCAGTTTGATCTAAGGAAGGCCTTTCAATTCAAAAAAATTCTTGAGTTCTGATAGTGACATGACTCAGTGTGCAAGAAAACTGGAAACCAGATATTGGGCGCTAAGTGTCAGTAGGCTTCTAAAAGTTCCAGGTGTCTTCTGAGATCAAAACTTTAGCAAAAATAGATCTGTTATCAAAGTTAACTTTTAAGGTAGTTTGGGAACAAAAGAGGCATAAATACAGGCTTATATATGAACATATATGAGAAGTTAGCTCCCTATTTAGAACACAGGAGTTGTAATTAGTTTAGGTCAACTTCATTATGTAAATAACATTAGGACTGTGAAAGCAAGTGACTGTTTTTATTGTCAGACAACAGAAAAAGGATAGTAGAAAAAGATTGGTTTTTATAAGTTGAACTGCTTTTAGATTTTGCAGGGCTGTCATGCATTTTACAAAGGAGAGGAAGTATGCTTTTTATAGCTACTAGGCTGGAGTAACTTGTAACAGATTTCTTACAATTGACAAGTTGGGGTCATCAGTATAAACTTTACATGGTGAGTGAGTAAAATGGACTAATGTATAAACATTAAGCTGTTCTCTAAAATGTTTCTGGAAGAATCTAAGATTCTATTTCAAATCACCATGTAGTTGTCTGGTTACCTGTACGTTCATATGTTCTACAACAGTGCTCATACTTTCAAAGTGAAGTTTTAAGAAAATTGTTCAAAAAAAAAAAAAACCCAAACCTCAACTTGTGTGTATACTGTAGAAATAATAGCTAATCTGGAAATAATCTCGGTTGGTCAAGTTACTTAATTTACTGTGCCTACATTTTTAGAAGGAGAGAGAAAATCCAGATAACTCCTGATAACTATTCCTCAGATCAGTGAAAGCTGACCATGGGGGCCATATGTTTTACTGTTAGTAGGCATCCAGAGGAAAATTACAAGAAAATATTTGTGTACTCATCCATATTAAAACATTCAAACTTTGTGGTGACTGTCACTTGACTCCCTACCTCAAGAATGTAGGCAGGTGGTCTACAGATGGCATGATCTGTTTGGCTCGTGTATGAACAGTGTACACAATGCGTTCTATGCTGAGTTGATAGCATGAGGTTTAATACAATGGGAGCTTCAAGTGTTTATGCATAATAGAATAAGCTTCTTAAATTGGAAGATAATCTAATTTTTTTTTTTATTCTAATTGTAACTGTTTAGGCGTCTGAACAAGAATAAATTGCAAGTTCTTCCAGAGCTGCTTTTTCAGAACACACAGAAGTTAACTAGATTGTAAGTATAATCTATGTTTCTATTGTATGTTCCTTATTATAGATTGGCACATCTGTGTTTTGACTGTGGCGAGAGGTTTGATTTTTGTGTTATTAGAACTACTAGATAGTAAGGGTTCTTAAGATGATGTGTTATGTTTGCATGTGTGTAGTTGTAATTCAGTGGAGCATAAATATCAGAGGGAAGAGAAACCACAAAATTTTTCTGTTCCTCATATATTCAGCATGATGACTTCGAGGTGAATTATTTTCAACTCTCTATGTAGAGTTATAGAAACCATGAAAAGTGGCAACTTCTCATATCTAGTATAGTCTAGATGTCCACAAAGAGAGATTGTATACTCTTGTTTAAAATTTAGCATGTTGACATAATACAGTTTGTTACAACTTTTTTAGTTTTAAAAATTATCTTTTTAATGTAAGTCAAGGCATTGCCAGGCAGACCAACAAAGTTATGGCTGCTGCCTCATCAGTCAGAAAGATGAGGAAATACGGAGAGGTAAAGAATTTTTCATCTCCTTGAAATATGAAAACTGTGTTATAAGATGTTTAGATGGCATCAAGACCAGTTTGAACGGCAAGAGAAGACTAAAATGAGCTTGGCATTATTTTTTTTGGTGGGGGGAGGGAGAGAGTGCTGTTAACACAATGACTGGATGATTTGTAAAATGTATTTAAAAAAAAAAAGTGGATAGAAGTAAAATGGATGAGCATGTGCCTGCACAGTTACTGTCAAGAAAAGAATCATTTGCCTTTTTAAAGGAGTAGTCAACAGCTGTTTGAAATCGCTTTCTAGATCCTGCCAAAGTTAAACTTATGATCCAGACTGTCTCTTTGAAAGATGTGTTATATGGTAAAACTGTTGTTTTGGGTTGGTTTTTTTTTTTTGGTTGGTGGGTTTTTTTTTTTTTTTTTTTTTAATGCTTGAGTTTGTTGATGGAAGACCAGATAGTAAGACTTATGATTTGGCTAGTGAAATTGTAAAGTTACTACAGGATGGCTGAAAAGTCGCTACATCCATGTGGAGTTTTTATAATTCTTTTAATACCTCTATATGCAACCAAACAAACCATTTAGGCAGTGCAGTGAATTTTTCTTCCTGTGGAAATACAAAACACATGGTAATAGTGAAGATTAATTTTGGAATCAGTTGACTATTTTAAAAAGTAGGCTTTTTGTTGATGTTTTAAAAGCAGACAAATTGGAGAGTGTTGTGCAGCAAGTGATATTGATACAGTTTTGGAGAATTTCTGTAATGAACTTAGTTGTTGTCCAAACTTGCTCATGAAAAACTGTATAAGTGAATGACATTGTTCTGGAGATTAAAAAAAAAAAAAAAAATATAAATAACTACAAACTATAGCTGTCTTTCAGTCTTAAAATCTGTTTGAAAAATCTTTGTTGGACTTGTTTTTGCAAGCTTTGTTGTAGCTTTTGAATGCACTAGAAAATATTTGCTCAATGGATTTGCTGGGACTGAGTGATTTGGTTGTATTTCCTAATGTTCTTTGCGTGTTTTTGAAATTTTGCATCGTGAAACTCCGCTTGAGTATAAAGCGTGAGCTGGTACTTACTTGCAGATATCCTTATCTGGTCTCCAGAAGATGCTGGTTGTATTTATTTCATAGAAGAGTTGCTTCATGTAGATTGGTTGTCTAAGGAAATGATGATGCTTTCAAGATAAAAATTTTTATAGAGTTTACGTGTATCCACTAATACAAATTCCAGTTTAACATGTTGAAACTTCTTCTGTGAGGGGTCGCATTGTACATTGCTATCATTAGGCTGAAAGGAACTTTCTGGTAATTTGTGGTTTCAAGGGAAGGTTGTGTGTGTTGATAACTTGTATGCATCTGTCTTAAGGAACCTTGCACAAAGAAACTAAGTGAAATTAATTGAAGCTTTTCAATACCAGAGTGTGTATTTTTTAGTAGATCATGTAATCATGATACATTATAGTCCTTAACAGCAAGGGTAATAATTTTGCTTTTAGAATATAAAGATTGTAATAAAATCACATAAATATGAATGCTGTATTCTGTAATGCCTCCCAATGGATGCTGTCGAAACATTTGTCTTTATTCATTGACACTGATTCAAAGTCTTGCTTACTGTTTAATAGTGCTTTAGATCAATTTAGCACTGTTTGTCAGTAGAAGCTTGCTTTTTCTTTTGAAGATACAAGTGTTATATAAATATAGTGTATATTTTAAGTTATTTAGCTAAGTGAACTGTTATGGTTCCAAATGCAGTTTGGTTGTGTGTTTTTCGGTGGTGGGATAAGAACGAGAAATTTGCTACCTACTAGAATCTATAAAAATACACGCACACACATATTTTCCTATACTTTGAAGAAAAATAAAAGTACGTGTCTAAGATGGTTGGTTACTTTTTTTTTTTTGTGTTACTGTCTTGGTCTTACTCTAGTAGATTTCAGAGTTGTTCTTTCTCACTTGTGTTACGACTTGTCCAGCAGTGCCAGTCTACTTTGTTCACAACTTGCTTTCTGGGTAAAACGCTTCAATGAAGAGGCGTGATGCTTGCATTCCTCTCCCGCAGCTGCTCTGACTTAGCCTTTCAAGAAGAAAGCATAGCTGAGAAAGCGATGAAAGGGAATAAAAGAAGTGAAGCAAAAATTGATAAGAGGGACTGATACATGGATGATGTAGATTCTGTGGAATTTACGAGGAGTGAATTAAAATGAGCATTAAAAAGTGTAGGTAATACTGATCTTAATTTTAATTTTTCCATAGCATAGGTATATTATTTCTGCTACCATATTTTGAAACTGTTGCCTCTGGGCTACTAAGCTATTAGTCAATTATTTTATTCTTTTTTAATAGTTATAATCCTGATAAACTAGAAAGTCCAAAATAGAGTATTTTAATTGTGTAAGCTTTCTATAGCTCGAATGATGCAAAACTTTAAGGACTAAATATTGCTATGCAGTGTGCCCAAAAGGTAAAATTGGGTTTTATTCCTTGAAAATGAAGAGCTTATAGTCTTGTCCACATAGCCAATACAGATGAAATCAGCAGTGATTCTTACAGCTGCTCTCTTTAGCAGGCATGCAGTGAACAATAACAGCCTACAACTTTGCTAATGAAGGTCCAAAGTCAATTTTTTAAAAATATAAAACACAAAGGTGACATTTTAAGTTTGATAACTTGCTAATAGTGTGAAAGTTGGGCATATTTATTAGCATTGATAGAATTTGGTGGAGATGGAGTGACTGACCTGCTTAAACATGCACGAATTTTGTGTGCTGGAGGGTTGCAGGGAAGACCTGTTAATGTTTCAGGAATAGTTAAAGGTTGCAAAACAAATGTGAAGACTTTTCTCAGTGTTCTGTCAGCTGGGCTGAAATCTGCCTGTGAGTTTACTGGAGGACCAGACTTTATGTAGTTCAGTATCAGCAGAATCTCTTCAGTCTTGTTGCTGCTGGAAATTAAAATGTAGAACATTAAGTTTTCCTGTCAGTGATGTGCTTGAGAAGCTAGAGAACAAACCTGTTTGGCGATGTTGGGTTCTTCTCTTGTTTCATATGCACGCTGTTTGCATAGTTTGGGACAGCTATGCTGTTGTCCCTGATGGTTTCCTTGTTTGTCACCGTAGCGTACTTATGTCAGGGCACTGTGCATTTTCGCTGAAATGCAGTCTTTCTGATAACTAATAAAATTTAATTTAAAATGCTTCTCAGATTATAACTACTTCCTCAATCACTTAAACTCCAAGTACCTTTGCCTTTTTTCTCCAAGCCTCTCCCAAAATGCCTAACTACAGGATATCCTTGCATCTTTTACAGTGCTCCTTCGACTTCGTTGTCACATCTGGTTGATATTAAAAGCAGGAATATATATATAGGGGAATAAACCTTAGATGGAATGTGAAACGTCCCACAAAAGGAGTTTCTCATAAGGTTTTGAGCCTTTTCTTCTAGAAAGAGTGGCTTTGAGACTCATGGATTTTGTTTGCTTTAGTTTAGATAAGAGTTTTAAGTGTAAGTTGGATGGTGAATGAACAGTTGATTGGATTCTCTACTGGAAACGTTTGCCGTTGCTCTGTTGCCTTGACTTCCTAGGTTTTAAAGCTTCTTAAATGTTTTATCTGGGATAAATAATTAAGTGTCTAGTAATTTAAACTGCAGGCACTTTTAATGAAAAAACTGAATCAAGGAAAAGACACTTTCAATAAATTGAGAAATGGAATGAAGAATGATACTTTTTATATCATTTCAGATACTATTTACTAATATCTAGCCATAAAGAAAAAGGTAATATTAATCTTAATAGAAGTGATTAAATGCACAGAAAAAGTATAGTAAACCAAAACATGTAATTTAATAGCTATAAACCCAGGTTTTGATTCCAGGGTAATTATTTTCTAGTATTCAAAACAACTTGTGAAATTTATTGGCAAAGTTTGTAAACGTAGCTTTCTGCATGCTGGAATCATGAGTTTCCTTCGTGTGCACAGCTGGTATATAAAATGATCATAGTGCATCTGCTTTTCACTAAAGGCCAAGTATGCTAGTGGTCTATGAGATACATAAATATCTTTAAAAACAAAAGAAAAGAGGGAAACACCCCCCCAAACACCTGAACATGTAAGAATATATTTGTTTCACTGTTGAAACTTCCATACCTAAAGCCAGCTGCGAAGTAGTCAAGGTAAAGTAAAGTTCATTTGTGTGGATGAAAAAAACTATTAAAAGTGCTCTAAACTCAAGTCTTGCAGGGAGAATTAATACCTCCACCGAATTTATTAAAGTCTATTTGCTTTTAATGAACTGTCAGTTGTCACTTGACAAAACAAACCAGGCTCTGGAAACTGAAAGATACTGAAATCTGATACCAAAAGTATCAGGTTAGTGGAAGTATCCATTAGACTCTGAAATTTAGTTTACTTTTTAGGGTAGTACCAGAATCTAGAATTCTGACTAAAGCTGAACATTGTAGTGTGAGAGCAGAGCCCTGGGATCCTGAACTCTGAGACAAAACTGGTTCACGGCTGTGCATGCATAATACCTTCTAAATCTCAAGGTGTTTAAACTTTGTAGTTACAGGTGTTCCAATGTTTTATCATATTCATCTATTATTATTTCCAAAGTAGAATAAAGTAGCAAGATCAACAGAATGGAGATATTGTAGACAAATTACTCGTTTTAATAAAATGGGACAGCCTCTTAGTATCAGGAATAGCCATTGTATAACAAGTTGCTTGTTGTTAACATGGTGTAAGTATTTGTAGCACAGTGAGATTTGTCAATAAAGCTGGATTAGCAGGACTGCTTTATTTCTTGTATAGTGGAGTATTTTGAAAGGTGATTATGCTAGATGGGTGGAAATGGTGGGTAAGTACTTGTGGCATACAATAGAAATTCCGTGAGTAGCCTTAAAAAGGCTAAATATTAAATTCTAACAGAATCACAAAATGGTTGAGGTTTTGTGGTGGGTTGACCCTGGCTGGATGCCAGGTGCCCACCAAAGCCGCTCTATCACTTCCCTCCTCAGCTGGACAGGGGAGAGAAAATATAACGACAGGCTCATGGGTTGAGGTGAGGGCAGGGAGAGATCGCTCACCAGTTACCGTCACGGGCAAAACAGACTCGACTTGGGGAAAATTAATTTATTACCAGTCAAATCAGAGTAGGGTAATGAGAAAATAAAAACTATATCTTAAAACACTGTCCCCTCCACCCCTCCCCTCTTCCCAGGCTTAACTTCACTTGTGATTCTCTCAACCTCCTCCCCCCGAGTGGCACAGGGGGACGGGGAATGGGGATTTGGGTCAGTTCATCACACGTTGTTTCTGCCGCTCCTTCCTCCTCAGGGGGGGGACTCCTCACACTCTTCCCCTGCTCCAGCGTGGGGTCCCTCCCACAGGAGACAGTCCTCCATGAACTTCTCCAATGCAAGTCCTTCCCACGGGCTGCAGTTCTTCACGAACTGCTCCAGCGTGGGTCCCTTCCATGGGGTGCAACCCTTCAGGAACAGACTGCTCCAGCATGGGTCCCCCGCGGGGTCACAAGCCCTGCCAGCAAACCTGCTCCAGCCTGGGCTCCTCTCTCCATGGGGCCACAGGTCCTGCCAGGAGCCTGGCTCCAGCGCGGGCTTCCCACGGGGTCACAGCCTCCTTCGGGCATCCCCCTGCTCCGGCGTGGGGTCCTCCATGGGCTGCAGGTGGAGATCTGCTCCACCATGGACCTCCATGGGCTGCAGGGGGACAGCCTGCCTCACCATGGTCTTCATCACCACAGGCTGCAGGGGAATCTCTGCTCCAGCGCCTGGAGCACCTCCTCCCCCTCCTTCTTTCCTGACCTTGGTGTCTGCGGAGTTGTTCCTCTCTCATCTTCTCACTCCTCTCTCTGGCTGCTGTTCCTGTTGCGCATCAACTTTTCCCCCTTTCTTAAATCTGTTATCCCAGAGGCGCTACCACTGTTGCTGATGGACTTGGCCTTGGCCAGCGGTGGGTCCATCTTGGAGCTGGCTGGCATGGTCTGTATTGGACATGGGGGAAGCTTCTAGCAGCTTCTCACAGAAGCCACCCCTGTAGCCCCCCTGCTACCAAAACCTTGCCACGCAAACCCGATACAGGTTGGAAGGCGCTTCTGGAAGTCGTCTTGTCCAACCAACCCCCTGCTCAAGCGGGGTCATCTAGAGCAGACTGGTGCTGATGTCCTGATGGCTTTCGAATATCTCCAAGAATAGTGGTTCCACAACCTCCCTGGGCAACCTGTACCAGTGCTCAGTCACCCTCACAGTAAAAAAAGTGTTTCTTTTTGTTCAGGCAGAAACAGGAAACTGTTTTGTTGCATACATGTACAATACGTAGTGCCAAATAACTCACATATAGTGAAGCAAACGGAATTTTAGACGGAGAAAAACATTTTGCAGTAAATGCATTATGAACAAAGCTTGAATGCTGTTATTTGATTTCTTAGCTGGAGGTCATGGAATTTCAGTCATGAAAATGTAAGATTTTTATAATAAGTCTTATCGTTTCCTATTGATGTATGTATCTCTTAATTTTAAATTAATGTTTCCCAGGGAGATGCCAGTGACTATCAGTAATTATGTTTTGCTTTTTAAAGTGCTACTCAACCATTAATTAGGTAATAATTCACTGAAACAAATTGGAAAGGGAAACGTTATCACTTCAATGTTCAAAGATGGAATAAGAAAAAATGGGAAAAGGGGCTACTTAGCTAACTGCTAAAATGATATGGGGAATCTTGTGCTCACCCTGCTGTTCCTTTAGGTTAATGGTTGTCAGGAGTTATCTGGCATCTGCCTCCATATAGAACTGCTGCTTTTGGAAGGATGAAAGAGGATAATATGTTGAACTTGGTTAACTTGCACTGATCTGTTGTCATTTGTAATGAAATTAAAATTGTGTTTTATCTGATTATATTTAATTTACTTTTAAAATGTTTTCTTCCTGAAATAAGACAAATATTTACCTCTAATTTTGTTTATAATTTATTTAAAACAGATATGAATGTCATCTGCTTTTTATAACCACAGCTGTGCACTATATTAGATCATCTAAGTTTTCTAGTCTAGTATGCAATAAATGCACGTTAATAGCTAATAAGGTATGTATGTTCTGTAAAACAGTCAAATAAGTAAATATAAGTATCAGACCTGGAGGAGCACCAGTAAAAACTGAATATGTTTGACCTTTGTTATTGTTATTAATTTTTTAAGGCTAGATTAGAAACAAGAAAGCACTACATAAACATACATAAAATATACCAAATGTTTCTGAAGACTTTTCAGGCAAAGTTTTATTTCTTTTGTTGGCTTTAATACCTTCATTGCTCAATTTTTCTCCTCGAGCTAGGTGTTAAAACCACATTAAAACTGCCTAGAAATAATGGTTTATCCTGTAATTCATGCGCTTTGAAGATACTGGTGAGAAATGTGTATTATTGTGTGGATATGCATACTTAAAAGCAATTTTAATGATAAATTAGACACTGAAAACCTATGAAGTCTGTTTAATTGTTTATCATGTTGACTTTTAGTTTTATTTTTACACATTACTATTTGCCATCTCTTTTCTTGATTTGTCTGCTTCCTTATGATTGTAGTGTTTGTGCAGTGTGTATATTTGATTTTGTGTAAGTAGTTTCATTAGATAATTCCTAGTATGAGTAGCTGGAACTACTTAGTTACTGCTTATGAAGCTGACCTTGTACATAAAGGTGTACTTAACTTCTAGATTCACTGTGTGATACTATGTCATTCTATCACACACTGTGCCTGCAGTCAGAAGTTGGCCCTGGTAAGTCAGTGTCTCCGGGTTCGAATTTGACAAGTGTAGAGTGTATTAGATTTTACCAATGTCTGCTTTCCTCTGAGTGCATTTATAGCCAAGATGTTTGTTGTAGCTAGGAGGTTGTTTCATATGTGTATAATTTGCCAAGAATTTGCTGCTGAAAGCCTTACTAGAACTGTCACTTGTAAACCTTCCTTTTGAGCCTGATGCCTAGCAAGCTCGAAGTATCAAATCATGACTCCTGATCACATTCAGAGTCTTTTATCTTGTGGATGTCATCAGAAGCTGTGTTTGGAAAAGCAACCAGTTCATAAATTTTCTTAACGTCCTCTTTATTTTTCTGTTTGTTCTCCTTCTAGAATGAAAAATCTCACAGATTGCTGGCTTAGAGCTCCATTATCATTTCACATTAAAGCAGGATCCTGACAATTCAATTGTTATATGAGTTTGAGTTATGGTGTTGCCATGACAAAATAGCATGGGCTTGTAACAGTGTGTTTTTGTGGTTTTATCCACATCCAATAATTGTAGTTTTACTGTGTATAGATCACAGCAGGTCTTTTTAGAAGACAGTAAATAATTACAGTAAGTGTTTGCTGGTCTCTAGGGTGCACTTCTGGCTTGAGAAAGATGTGGATTAAGTCAGAGGCTTGTGCTGCAGATAGCTGGATGACATTTACACCATTTATCAAGCTGAAGTCATTTTATATCTTCTTTTTGGCTCTGGTTGTAAATAATGTATGTAGCAATTTTTTTTAATACAAATACACTGGTTTTATTTGGAGAGTCTAAGGATTTTTTTCCTGTCTAAATTAGTGCAGAAGATTAATTTTAAAAAGTAGGAATAAAAGATGTTTTGTACTCTCACAATAACAAAAAAAATGAAGACATGTCAAAAAGCTAGAAGGCTCCCTCCTCAATGCTACTTTTTCCCCTGTGTGAAATTGATTATTTGAAATTATACTGTGCATATGTCTTTTTTTTCCCCTCTTAGGGGAAATAGGCATGATTGGAGAAGAAAGGGTGCTCTTTGAAAAAATTACTTCTGAGTTTTAGTGGTGTCTTCTAGGAAGACATCTATTGCCGACTTCTGTGATCAGGTCATCTTATTAATGAGCCATTTAAGGTAGTTTGTGGCAAAGGATTATACATTGCCAGAAGAAATACCACACATGCAGATTAAGCATAAGTCTGCTTTGGAAAGAAGTTGTTTTACTGTATTAGCTGAGTAACTACTGCCTTCCATTCTCACTATTTTTTCCTGTTCTGTTAGAAAAGCGACATGCTCTTTTGGTTTGTGTTCAGCTCAAGAAATCGGGAAGCTCCCAATTTGTGAGATTAATTTGCCCCTAAGTTATTTGGTAGCCTTAACCATGTTGCTGGGTGTCAGTTTTCCTGAATGTAGGGTTTTTTTAAAGCACTCAAACATATTCTAGTTTCAAATCACATGTCTTGGAAATGACATATTAAAAATGATTATACTGTTATTGCCTGCTCAGCACAATCCTGAACTGGAAAATGCTTAGTTTATTTTACTAACACCAACAGTAGCCTTGTAAACTTACTAAGTCCAGCCCAGGACTTTACATCAACAGGGCTGTTGTAAATAGTTTCTGATGCTTCTTAAAATTCTTCTTATTCTTAGTATCGAAAAAGGAATACTGATAAAATTCAGTATGTAGTCACTTTATCCAATTAGAAATTAATTCCCATCAGAGTTTGTTCTTTTCTCCACAACCAGGATATTTGAGAACATCCTGGAGATGTTTAACAAAATTAGGCTTTTCTCAACTTCCACAGGCTATTTTGCTGCTGAAGTGAGTTCCAGCAAAGACAACTTGATCAGGACTCCTTGGTTAGTCATCACCTAGATAGTGGGAGACATGGTTTCTGAGGGTGGTCATGTATGCTCTGCCAATTCTGAAATGCATCCTTTTTAACAGGCTTCAACTTCTGTGTTTAGAGTGACAAGTTAAAACTGGGGGAAAAACACAGTGACTCAACTTCTTGTTATGATGGCTTTCACATGACTAAGAGCTATTATAGAGTTCTCAAAATACAATAATTGTGGGTGGGCGTTATTGGCTTCCCATTTTCTTACATTAATCTTCAGAACTTTGGTCTTTTGCTTCTGTTAGCACCAGTTCAAGTGTTGTAGCTCCCTACAGTGTTGTATTCTGGTTCCTCCGGCTTGATTTGTGGTGATGGCGAGGCTGGGGAGGCATTGTTGCTGGTGGCCCCTGCAGAGTGGATGTGTCTGTTGAACTCATGGGCTGCTTTTGTTAAACTTGACAGAGGATTGAATAGCTGTGTAGATTGCAGTCGGAGAATAGTTAGGTTATATCTGCAAGTATATTATTACTGTAGGTATTCTGATCTGATGGTTTATAGGCAGTTTGTTTTCCAGAAACTGAATAACCCTCTTAGTCTGACTGCACACGCTCTAGGTTTGTCAGGGTCAGATTTCCTGCATTTGCTTTGTTAATATGGCTTTTTGGCCTCGCTACTAGAGCTAGTCTGCAAATGTCAGCACATCATGGTGTACTTACACATCATTTATTGCTATATGGATATTGCTTTTCTTGTTTAAAAACTTCCTTTTAATTGGTTAATTCATACGTGCATATTTTTTTTGCACTTTCCCCATTGGCTGTACGTTGAAAGGAGCTGAAAAGTGTTTTGCCAAATGCTCAGCTTAGTAAATGGTCCAGAGCTGCTAGAGTCCTGGCTGCAGTTAGAATGAGTAGTGGCAAATTCACTTGTAAATTTTTGTTACTGCAACTAGGAGAAACTGCAGAATAAATATAACTTTCTTTTTTTGGTGAACAGGAGATTAGAATAGGAGTGTTTAGCATTATTTTCACATTTGAGGCCGTTTTCTTACACAAGGTGAATGTAGGAACAGATGGAACTGGTGACCTGAAGCACAGACATCTCATCTGTGTAACAGGAAAAATATAATAATGATAATGTAAATATTTCTGTTGCTTTCCACAATAGGCTGTCATCCTGAGGTTTAAGATTAGTTTACATTCATTGTCTTGTAAAAATCCTTTCAAAATACTTTGGAAATAACATTGCAAATAATGAGAGTTTCTTTTGGTGTGCAAATGGATAGTAGAAGTAGGGCACATGATCATTGTTCTAGAGGTACTAATGAGGGTTAAATTATAAGCGCTGCACATGAAGTCTTGATTTTGATCAGCAGCTTCAAAACAAAAGGCCATTTCCCATCACCAGTTTTCTGGCATCTAGCTCTACTGCTTGCCATTTCACAGCAGCAGAACTCAGCTTTACTTGCAGAGATTTATTGTGTATTCAGAGTGCCCCATGAGTTAAGGTTATTGTGGGTAAAACGATGCAAGACCAAATACTTCCTTGTTTTAATTCTCATTTGGTTTTCTTCTTGAAGTCTGTTATGTGTACAATGGGAAGCTTAAGTTAGGCTTTCTGGAACTTTTCAATATGTTTCACAGGGGTAATGGGGCATGCCTGTTTGAAGTATTTCAGACACTTAAAGGTCACCAAAATGAATACTGCTATTACTTTTAAATGCACTATGTTTGCTTTTGAAATACAGTCATAAATGATCCAGGTTTTCATTATGATTCAAATCTCCTTCAGTTGAGAGAAGCCATGGGATTGTAGCCTGAGGCATGTGTGTGCCTGTCAAAAGGGTCATCGTGGAGCTGAACCAGGAGCTATTTGATCCAGACTCTGATGCAGTTTCATGTCCCAAGTGCAGTCTACATTGTAAAACTTACAAGAGTAGAAAGTTTATGAAACAAAATTAAAATAACTTGTGCAAGTCATTAGATGTTATGGTGCTACAAGAATAGATTGGCAAGGGTGGTTTATTATCATCTTACTCTCATGACTAAGACAAGGATGTCATACAAGGTGTGCCTTTGAGCTGCTTTTATTTCTTAACTCATTGTAACATGCTGAAAACAAAGGCTTATAGAACCTTGTGTTATAAAAAGTCCATGAGCTGATTTTTAATATGTTTCCCTTACATAATACTTTGGAACTTAGTGAGGTTATTCAAATATACAGTAATTGCCACTGTTGAAGTTTGAGATGTTCTACAAAGAAAATACAAATACTATTGAGAAAATTGAACAAAGCATATTTGGAATTAAGTACCTTTTGCTTTGCTCTGTTAAACTCCCTGATGGGCTGTTACTAGAGACATATCTATGAAAGATTTTCTTCAGGAAACAGCTGATATGGATTTACTTCATTCCTATTGATATATGAAGGAATGTTAAGTTTAATGTTTTGAGTGGTTTATGTGCAAGGTACAACATCAATGCTTAGTGAACTGTGAGGGGAAAAATGTTGAAAAATAAAGTATCCGATATGAAACCAAATGTTATGCTTATACAGTTAGTGTCTTTTGTTGAGAGACTAATCTTGCATCCTACCACACAATCATGTGAATAGTACTCCCTATTGTGTTAGTTCTGATAATCATCACTGCGTCAGCCCTGCCTCAACATCTTTCCTGTACCACTGGAAGCAAAGAAAGTTGCTGAGTGCACTAGAATGTTATCAGTCTCCGAGCCCTAAACTGATTTTTCTACAACTAGTGTATGCACATAGTAACTGTATCTTTGAAAATATTAGAATGGGATTTTTGCTTTTTTTTCTTGAGTCACTTGTACTCATACCATCCTATTCTACTTTTTCCCAATAATTGCTTGATTAACCCCGTACCTTGCATTCCCTTATTGGGAGCAGAGCTGATGGGATTTTGTGCTAAGTTTTTGTTAGCACTTGAGCTTTTTCTCCAGAAGCGGCAGTTGTTCCAATGTCTGATCTTGGTGTTATTTGATCTGGGTACTTGTTGGTCAGTAGGAGGTACTTCAGTTAAAGAACTTCCCTTCCTTTACTCTAGAGGCCTTGTATTTCCTCTGCTATATTAAGTACTTATGTGACTGCCAGTGAGTACACTTGAAATATCAGTCCTAGGATTTTGCATTGCAATAAGATTGGCTGCAATAAAACACGTAAATCTAGCAACGTCATTTTACTGGGTTTATTGGGAGGACATAGTGGCACATCTGTGCCTGAGTGAGCGTGTTGCCCCAGAAGGCAATGACTCACCTAAGGGAATTATTATTTAGTGAAGCTCTGTCATTCTTTTTTGGTATTAGTTATGTGACTGGGAAATGCACGTGTGTGGTACAGCGTTTCCATTTCTACTAGTCCTTCCTATAATGAGAACAGAATTAGACTAACATTGCTCAGGTAGACTGTTTAGTTTTGACTTTCAAGGCAACATTTGTCAAGTATTTTGATAAAGTGTAATTTACGTGCATCAGTAATTACAGGCTCCAGAGGGACCATAGCAATAATGGTATTTTTTTCCTGACGCGACAGGAAACAAATTTCCCATAAGCCTGGGGAATGCAACGTGCCACTTGCCCCAGTTGGTGGTGAACTTCAAAGGAAAACAATGTTTCTTTTTTACCAGCCTTGGGTTTTTCACTATTTTATTTTCAAAACTGGTATTTCAATCGCTTGAAGGGAATTGTTTTTCTTCAGTGCTTGTTACTCTTTTTCCCAAGTGGCATTGCTAGTTTTTAAAAATGAGGACCACCTTACTCTCTTGCAGCTGCAGCTTATTCCAGCTCCTATTTAATGAGGTAAACCAATTTCATTGTGTTTAAATAAGTGCATGAACAAAGAACCAGGCACTAGATTGTCTGGCCTGTGGATAGCAGTGGCTTACAACAGGCCTTGTATCTGATGTCAAACTTTGCAAAAATATGAGCTAGATTATTTTAAACTTTGTAGTTAAAGTTTGTAAGTTGTGTATGTAAATAAATACAATTTTATGGAAAGCATAAATGATACACCTTTAAAAATTGAGACTTATTTGTTACCTGTCTTTTTTTTTATCTCTCTTAATTCACTTTGTAGAGTCCTTCCTTTCAAAATAAAGAAATGAAAAGGGGAAAAGGATTTCTCTCTTCCTTTAAGGCACATTGAGCATGCCAAGATGTATGGAAAAGTGAGGAGTTATGACTCTAGCATGACTCTGTAGCCTTGTCCCAAAACTGAGAAAGAAGTTCAGTTAGTAGAGAATTTCTGTAGCATTTTTTGTGTGTGTACACCAGCGTTTGAATGTCAGTTTGGAAGGAAGAATGCCAAAGCAAGCTGTTCTTTAGGCTTTCAGCCTGGCATCTGCCTTACGTAAGGTGACCTGGAAGGATAACACAGTTAAAAACTGTGGGGGAGCAATTTTTATCTATTAAAATTTCAGATATTCATACTGAAACAAGCTCTTTCAGTTACCAGTGAGTATTCAAATGCTAGAGGAATGCTAGGGATGCTAGAGGTATCGGTGACTACAGTGAAAATTTCTGCTGAGTTGAATAGCCAGTGACAATACTTCTGTGTAACTCTACACTGCACTTTTTAAATTATGCAACAGTTAGATACTTGACTGATTTTTTTCAAGTAGATTTCCATGGAACACAACTGACTTCATCTGTACAGGTTGTGGGGATTACTTGTAGAAATAGAGGTAGTGGCTTGTCTTTAATCAGCAGTTACTGGGTTGTTTAGGGGTTTTTCCCCACTAATGTGCTTAATTTTTAAGGATTTCATGTTTAGTATTACGTTGGCAAGCTCATTAGTTTCTTTCTCCTGTAGAAAGAGATTTTTCTGGTTTTCTTGCTGTCATTTAAGAAAGAATGGAGTGTATTAACCTCATCTAACTTTGAAGCTGGCCGTGCTTTGAGTGGGAAGTTGAACGATATGACCTCCAGAGGTCTCCTACAACCTGAAATATTCTGTGGCTAAGGATATTATTTACAGTATTAAATGCTAGAGTTTGGAAGCTTTTAGCTGATTCAAGGTTTTGCAGTTACTGTGGATGGGAATTTTTTTTTTTTTTTATCCTGGAGTACTGCATTCAGCTCTGGGGCCCCCAACATAAGGACATGGACCTGTTGGAGCGAGTCCAGGGGAGGGCCACAAAGATGATCGGGGGCTGGAGCACCTCTCCTATGAGGACAGGCTGAGAAAGTTGGGGTTGTTCAGCCTGGAGAAGAGAAGGCTCTGGGGAGACCTTATAGCGGCCTTCCAGTACCTAAAGGGGGCCTACAGGAAAGACAGGGAGGGACTCTTTATCAGGGAGTGTAGTGATAGGACAAGGGGGAATGGCTTTAAACTGAAAGAGGGTAGATTTAGATGAGATGTAAGGAAGAAGTTCTTCACTGTGAGGGTGGTGAGGCACTGGCACAGGTTGCCCAGAGAGGTTGTGGCTGCCCCCTCCCTGGAAGTGTTCAAGGCCAGGCTGGATGGGGCTTTGAGCAACCTGGTCCAGTGGAAGGTGTCCCTGCCCATGGCAGGGGGGTTGGAACTAGGTGATCTTTAAGGTCCCTTCCAACCCAAACCATTCTATGATTCTATGATGATTTTTCTTTTTTTTTTTTTTTCCCCTCATTCTATTCCAAATTAAAGATTAAATGTAGGAGACAGGATTTTTGTGGGTGCTGGAAGATACTGTACCTAAGAGGTGCAAGATTGCGCTCATCACCAGGATCTTGCGGGAGTGTGAGATAAGGGTTCTCAACTCCCACAAAATTTGAAAGTCAGCAGGAGCCAGAATTGATGAATTGCTAAAGAAAGTAATTTTTAGCTATCTCCTACCCTAAATTGTGCTGTTCAGAGCTGCTTGTAATGTTAGCTTTCAGAGGTAGGATGTGCCTTGGTGTTCACTATTTTTACATTTTATCTTGTAACATCTCACTGTGGGAGAAAGTTATTTGCTATATCCCTTTCCTGGATGTCACCTGATTCTGCTCTGCTTAAAACCACCTTATAAAAACAGAATGACTTATGTAGTAGGCTGTGTTAGGATTATTATACAACATATGCACAGAGGTGCTTCCTAGTTTCTCCTAGAAAATAATAATAAAAAAGAAGAAAAAAGGGAGTATAGTATAGACGGCTCCTATCATGTCCTCAGAGTTTTCCTTCCTGAGAGCCTTTTCAGAGTGGACTTGGCATGGAGGCTTGAAGTGTTCCTACAAGTGTAGACATTTCCAGATTTTTTTCTGCTGGACCCATGTTTTCCTGCCTTGTACAAGAGCAAAAGTCATGAGATCCCCAGAAGGATGTTGCTTGGGATTGGTACTGCTCATACAATTTGTAGCTTCTCTTGCGGGTCTCGCGGTAAAGATTGCAGCTGCAAGTTGCCTACCAGCCCATTTCAATTCCTGGCCACAGTCTGGGTGCTCATGGCTATATCACTAATACAAGTATGCAGTTTTCAGAACACACATTACTGAATCTTGCAAGATTTTCAGTTCTGCTCTGTGGCATTTTTGTGTATGTATCTAATGGTAAAAATGGTCTCAACCTCACAATATCTAAGAACATAGCTTTTGAATTTAAATGATATTAACTTAGTTTCAGGTTGCAACCACAGAAGTAAGATTGTTCTCTTTCTGATCTTAATCTGATTATCTTGATTTAATTCTCAAATTTATTTCCAAACAGCCTATAAGGTAATGTTACTACAATGTCAGGAGTCTATTTAAATTACTTAAAAATCCCAACTATTTTAAAAGGATGGTTAAAAGGAGATGTTATCTTAATGTCCACTGGGTTATGCTGAATTTCAGACATGTTTTAAGCTACTTCAAAATTATGCCCGTGTCACAAGTGGGATTGGTAAGTAAAGTATAAGATAAGCAGATTCAAATAGGCCCAAACAATATATGAAATGAGATGGTGAAGTGGCAGAGCTGGGATGACCCTGTGGAGGCAAATGTTGTTGAGTCTGTAATCTTTAATATCATGTGTGCTTATTTAAAAAAATAAAGTGTATTCCTTGGTGTTTTGGAGATAAACACGTTATTTCCAGCATCCATATTTTGAAACTTGCGGTAAAGCTCCAGCTAAGGAAAATAGAACACTATTTCTTGCATGATTATCAATTCATCCGATACTGAAGGGAGTGACTTCTTGATAGTGCCTCCAGAAAGGCTCAACTTAGTTACTCAACTTAATTTGGTTACTGAATTACATACTTTTACTTAAATGTGTAAGTCAAAAGATTTTTTTGTTCAAATAGTGTTTTTTTCCCCCAAAAAAGTTCTGACGGAGTTTTTGTGGGAGCCATGTGTGTACAAAATCAGCAAAAATATTCCAAAATCCTAAAATTTGTGTCATGCAGATTAACTAATTAGTTTAGAGTTCTCAGCTAGTCAGCCAAAGAAATGAGTTATGCTGCTTAGACTGATATGTCAGTGACAGGTAATGTGTGAAGTAATTGTTAACGATGTAAATGAGACAAGGACTTGAATTTTGGGAAGGTTTATTTTTGAATAAAAAAATATCTGAAATGGTTTTCTCTTTTAAAATTTTTTTTGTAATAAAAGACAAAGTTAGTTTGTGAGTTGAGTAAAACCATTTAATATTATTTAGTGGCTCCTCATTTTACATATTCATAGACTGAAGCTAGGCATCACCTCATAGCCCTGTAGTTCTTCTCCCCACACAGAGAAGTGGATAATTGTCAGGAAGGTTGAAAGCTGTATTACTCTGCTTTTCTTCAGGGCATATATGTGAACTGCCTTGTTGGGTTTTTTTTTGTTTGTTTGTTTGTTTTTTAACAAAAAACCAATAAAAAAAATAGTTTTGAACTGGTCTACTGTATTTACAAGGTTTTTGCTTTTTCCTTACATTTC
Organism: Gymnogyps californianus; assembly: GCF_018139145.2. Lineage (NCBI taxonomy): Eukaryota > Metazoa > Chordata > Aves > Accipitriformes > Cathartidae > Gymnogyps > Gymnogyps californianus. Next base: position 4,327,108 of record NC_059484.1, read on the forward strand.
CCTGTAACAGAATTCTATGTCCCTATTACCGCCCTGGGTTAGATCTTAGACAGGTTGCCATTTTGTCAGTATATGAATGACTAGCTATTGAAAATAAAGTGTGTTGATTTTTCAGAAACTCTAGTCAATGATAATTTTATCTTAAATAATTCTAGATAGCATAATTATCCTTAATTATTTAATTCTTAAATTATTCTTTAATTGGTTACTTTGAAGGAGTTGCAAATAACTTTGTGAGTCCTTATTTTATCAAGTAACTTTTCATGATTCCATGCATCCCATTTTTTAGTATGTAGCTGTGATGCTTATTGAAAATAGTACATTTAAGTATTACTTAACATTTCATAAGAGAAAATGTAGAAATGGCATTTGAGGTACAATGCTCTTATTTCCTTTGAATTACCCGTAATGTACTTCAGTATGTGAATAAAAGGATGGGTAACGTATTTTTTGCTTTTCATCAACTATTATCACTTACTAAAAAATACGTTTAGAGACTTCTTATGGGAATTTGGGCTCTTTTTTGCAGGATTTTATGTAGGTATGAAATAATTGGTAGCTTTTATTTCACTTGTGCCTGGATGTAAAAATATTAGAGGACAAAAGAGCGATCCGTATACCGAAAACAGTAGCCAGAATCAGGGTCTGACAGCCTGGAAGAGGCAATCATAGGAGGATCTTGTGGCAGTGGTTTTATTCTAGTATTGCAGTTCTGGTGTCTTCAAACTAAATAAAAGCCAGTAGCAGCCAGGTCAAGGGCCTGCTGGATTTCTGAGTAGGAGGCTCTGTGTAGTGCAAATATGCATTATTACTAGTCTGGGATAGCACCTGCTGATTTACTGCAGCTCCACGTTTGTGGGTCACACTGTAAACTAATATGAAAGCATGCTTTACTTAACTACCTGAAATAAAAACTAGCAATAAATGGTATCGTTATAAAACTTTGAGAAGACATAGTCCTTTTGAAACTTTTACTAAGAGACTGTTAAAAAACCCCAAACAAACAAACAAAAAAAATCCAACCCAGACAATTTAAAAAAAAAAAAAAAAAGTTGTCTTATGTTGTTGTTTTTACACAGCTTGGAGTCCATGTTCTAAATATACCTAGTTACAAAGAGTCAGAAGAGCAACGGGGGCTTAAATGCTGCCATTGTGCAGAGGTGCAGTTATACTTGCATATTTGAGCGCATGTCACTGCACTGAATTTGATTTAGGTGTCTGCACAGTCCATCTACTGTAGATCTACCTATCGTTCTGCTCGGCATTTCTAACTGTATTAGGTAATAACTTGGGAAAACAAAAATCTTGCACGGAAAAACTGTTTCTTCAGAAACTACCAGTTGAGTGCTTGGACTGATTTTTGAAGTCATGTTGGCAAATATTAATTATCAGGTAATAAGGCAAAGAATTACCAGATAAGGGCAAAGAATTTTGGAATGCAGTGAGCAAGACTCAGTGTCCTGATTGGGATTTTCAGTTGTTGAAGTAAGTGCATTATTTAAACGCCTTGTATTCTAAAGAATTGGATGACATTTTTAATTGAGTAACTTTGTGTGGGTTAGTCTACTGTTAGATAGTGCTGGTGTTAAGAGTTGGTGATTTTTTATTTATTTATTTTTTTTTTTTAGGTAACCAAACATCTTTGTATGATGGTTGTTTCACATATGCATATATTGTACTGACCCTCTTAGTAGTTACTTTTTTCGATCACTGATGTTGCATGTTGTGCTGATGCTGAGTTGCTCTTGGAAATCATTTCTTAGTAGGGGCATTCAAACTGTTTTTCAAGCAAATGTAATGCTTAATGAAAACATTGTGTAGTGCGACAGCCAAAACACATTATAAATATGCACACTATTATAGATTTCATTAAAGTGTTCTAATAATGCTACCGTTTGCCTTGGGATTGTTATAGTACTGGGATATTATATAAATAGCTAACTATTGAGATACTTGGGAGTTTTTGAATGAAAATTTTCATAGGCTTAAAAATTGCTGCTTCTGGTTTTTAATGGGAAGGTTAGGAAAATCAGACACTACTTGAATTGTCTTAAATTGTTGAATAATAAGTAAATTTTAAAAAGACTGAATTGTGATCATTCCTGTTCCTGAAGTACTAATGGTTTTTCATCAGTTGTAAATCTTAATTTTATACAGTGCTTAAATACTCTCTTGGTATATAGACAGGAAACAAAGAGTTTAGCTGTGCCTTGCCTTGAAAAGTCATGGAATTTCTTGGTTAAACACTATGAACTTAAAACCTGAATGAGTGATCTAAGCAACTTTAATTCTTGTTGTAATTTTCTTCAAAGCTACTAATACTGTCCGCTTTTTATGGCGTAATAGAAAGACATGGACAGATCAGAAATTGGATTGTATCTTTCCCATGGTTCCTGATATTAATAGAAAAGAATAAAATAAATCAGAGCCATTTTTATGCACCACTGAAGAGAATGTGTGATAGGTTAGCTGAGCCTAGAATGGCAGCCAAGCTGTTGGATGGAAACAGGCCTTAGGTTTATTAACTTGAGAGAGAAATTTTAAAATTTCATTTAAGTATGTGCAGAGAGTATATTTTTTATATTTAAGTTTCAAAATAAAATGTTTGGTTTCCTTTTAAAGTGTGTCAGATAAGAGCACCTGCTGCTTCTGCTGTAATATTGCAGTTTGAAAAGCAGGTCTGCAGAAGAAGCTGTTTCCCGGAGGGATTTTTTACTTCTGATTGCAGGTCAATAGTAAGTGTGGAAGGTTTGCAGCCCTGACACTGCGGGCCATACGAGGCTGTGCTACTGCAGCAGAGTCTAGGGGATGGGTATTGTGACTGACAGCCTGAGGATACAGCAAATAGTTTCAGTGTGGCGTGGCTAGTGAAGTTGAGAGGGCAAGTTTTGGAGAATTTCAGCTATGTCATGGGAAATGGCCACAGTCAGACTTCTGATTAGCAGTAGAGTGCAAATCCTCTGGGTCATTGCCAGGGTTCAGGAGGGCAAAACAGTGCTGGGCTATCAAATTGTTGCTGTACTTTGTTTAAAAGAGAAGGGAAAAAAAAAAAAAAAGAAGAAAAAACCCAACAAAAAAGCAGATTACTTTTTGGGTGTCAAGCATGCCATCATTTTAGTGCTGCTGACACATACATCCTAAGCAATGCATGGGGACAAAGAAGGGCTGGAACAAGTGCATTTAAATACTGAAAATATTGAGGAAATCAGAGAAGTTAATAGCTACTCAGCTGCTTTTTCTTTGGATTAAAAGAATTCTCTCATGAATCGGCACTGATTTTTGTCTTACAAAATTTACCTACAGCAAGGGTAGTTTTTATGTATCAGTGATCCCAAAATGGTTTTAAACTGATTTTTCTGAATCCTAAATTGAATGAAATGATGTGGCATTGAGGGAATACGGAAAAGTATTTTACCAATTTTTTTTTTTTTTTTATTTTTACAAATATCAGAAGGATATTCTGCAAGGACACTAGTTATGACTGTAGGCTAAAAGCAAAGTAGGAAACTGAAACTACTCTCAATACACTAAAATGCATTGAATTTTTCTTGTGTGAGGCAAGCTGTTGTAAATACCTGCTATATCGGTCAGACCTGCTGTGAGTGTGATTTGTGAGTGCACTCAAGTAGAAGTTTCCTGGTTCTGGGACACTGCAGTTTTCCAAGTCAAACCTCTTTATTCATTCACCTCAGTTAAGTAAACAGGCGTTTTGTTTCGCACTTCTGTGGTTGCTTCCCCAACCGCAGGGCCATGGGTCTTGGAACAGCTCTTTTGCAAAGGTATAGGCAGAGTGAGGTTGTGCCACTGGTCCCTGAGACAGGTGGTGGCTGACCACAGTTCCTGACACAGTCAAAACCATTCATTTACCCCTCACCCCATTTCTCTAATACTTCTGAATTACTCCAGGAACAGGCTGTAGATTGCATTGATTGTACCAGCTTGTTTCACTATAGGAACCCACAGTGTAAGGAGTTAGGCAGGCCCTTTCTGGATCACTTCCCTGAAAAACAATGAAATGCATGGGTGCTTTCTGTTAAGCATCCCAAAGGGGTGCCAGAGCTCTAGACTCACTGGCGTTCTTCCTATCTGAAGTTTTAGTCTAAATGACTGTGTTCATGCTGCCCTTACTGTCAGTCAGCCTGGTGTGCTAGGTGGTAACTCTTAGTGGCTGTGGTTAGTGAGCATCAGGATGCCGATAGCTGATTGTGGAACTTGCTGCTCTGCGTGGTTACCAGAGGAAGGAATTGACTGGGGTGGGGGGGAAATTCCTTTTACCTGGGTTAACTCTTAAGTTATGCAGCCTTGTTTCCCGATCACATGTGTAGGTACTTCTAGCATGCCAGCCAAGGCAGGGGCAGTTGAAATGGTGAACGCTGATTATGCCAGAACTGCAACTGAAAGAAATGCTGATCAAACTGTTTCCAAAGTGCCTGTGTGTCAGGCCTTACATAGTACTGTGATTTATTTTCTGATGACTGGACTTCTTTTATTTCTTGTTCCGTCCCCTTACAATACTGATGACATTTCCAGTTGATCTTTCTGATTTTTCATTTCCTTATGTGTTTCAACTTTCAGTAAATACAATTCCACATTCTTTACTCATGTGAAAGTTACCGAAAACTTACCCTAAAAGTGAGTCCCTGCAATTTACATGTCAGTAATTATATTTTGTTATATTAATCTGATTGTTTGAATTAATCTGTCCAGCCTATTTCTTTAGTAATTGCAGAGCACTTACTGGTTAATGTTTCAAGAATAATACTGTAAATGAGCAGAGGTTTGCAGACTTCTATGCCAAACGCTGTCTAGATCTTGGAGTTCTTTCCCACACAGAGCTGTCCTTCCCCCACTTCTCTGCACAGAACAATGAGAAGCCGCAGTATTGTCCATGACTCATGACACAGAGCTTAATATCTGCTGTGGAAGCTCAGGATTTTGTTTACCACAGCCCCAGTTTTGAACGAGGGACTATTTGCTAACCAACTGAGAGCTTACATGAAGCAGGAAGCATTTGGCTGGAGGACACACTTTAAGTCTTCACAGTGATAATACTGATGCATTTGCGTTGCTTAAAAAAACCAAACCTGTGAAAGTGTAAGTAATATATAAAAAGTCTTCAGAATGAATCTGTGTTGATTTTCGTATAATATTTTTGCAGGGTTAGGTTGAATAATATCAGCAGTCTAGTAGGCTGTTGTTAGTGCTTGAGATTCATGTTTTTCTTGAGACAAGACACGAATTTCCTAAATGAGAATTTTTTCACTAAGAAGTAGCTAAACCAGAAGTAGAAGTAATAGCCAGGAGCTGCAGTGAAATAAAGTTGTTCACCTGTGGTGACATCTGAGTCTCTGGTTTGGAGGGAGAATCTGGATTTTGGGTATGTTTCATTCCTAAAGGATGAACAGAACTGATAAGCATAAAATGCAGATATGTTCTGTATTGTCAGCAGTGTCCTCCATTGTGGACTCTGTTTGCATAGGGTGATATGCAGGATCTGAAAGGTATTTCAGAAGAAATCTTAACATCTTAATAGGAGGATTAAGAGGTCACCACAGGAACTTCTAGCCACGTAATGCTGGAGTCAGAGGATGAGGCAGTGCTATGCTGTGGTGATGAATGTGTTCCATTGTAACCAATGACAAAATGTACCGGTGCTTCTGGCAAATTTTGGGCGGTGAAGGGAAGAACAGGTAGGAATGGCGGGACAACCTTCAAAGGATGGAGAGGTAACAGAGCCACCTGGCAATATATATTAATAGCTCCGAGTTTTCTGCATTCTTAAAACAAGATGAAAGCATAAAAATGCCCAGATGTGTAAAAAAGATTTGTAGTTTAAATGTATGGATACCATAGTGATTGGCACACACAATGACTTTGAAGTATGTTTTTAATTACATTGTTTTCAAGTAGTACTGTGTCTGAAATATTTTGATCTCACATAGGAAGAAGAGTTAGGTCTGTAACAACTGCGTGAATGGTGTGAGAGCTTTTCAGCAGATTTCTGTGCCTGGAGAAACTGGCATGTTTTTCCATGTCATCAACTCAGACGTGAAAAGGAAATGTACAACTGCTGAAAGTTGTGCAAAGAACATGGTAAGAAATCTTCTGTCTTTGAAGATCTCCATATGTAAAGTACTCATGCATGTTTTGAAGATGACTTGGTTCTTGGGATCCCTGAAGGTGTTAAGGAGGAATGAGAGGATGTATGTAGCAGGCTTGTCTTTGGCAATAGTTTAACAGCACAAAATAAATCATAAAGCAAATGCATAAATATGGTAACTTATTGTCTCTGTCAAAATTTAGCACAGTTATAAAACTCTGTCCAGCTGTGTTTTGTGATTTGTGTGGTCTGTCTTCTGGCAATTAACATACTGGAAGTGTAGAAGCTCATGTTCCAGAAATTTATCAGTGAAGAACTGTCTTAACCTCTGATGGGCAAGGCTTGTGTTGTCAGAGATCAGATCATGTTGTTCTAATAGCCAAGCGTATGTATTTTTCCTATTGGCTGCGTTATTAAAGTGAGGCTAAATTTCCAGACTAATGTGTCTTCAAAGTAACGAAATTACTCAAGTTCAGTTGCTGGAGGGAGAGGTGTGCTTGAAGAACTATTTGATGTGAAAATACGTGGCTTGAAACTCATGAAAAGTTTCAAAAGGGAGAATGGGAAGGAGTGGTTGTAGTTCACAGAGAGAGGCAGGCTATAAATTGCACCTTTAATGAAATTGCATGCTGGGCTCAGAACTAGACCTGTAGAAAACGGATAGTGTACCACTTAAAACTAAGAAAAATCTGCTTCTGTTTAAATACAGAGTTTTACTTCACTGTAGCTGCCTTGCTGTAATTGTAGTTGCACCATGCAGTACTTCCCAGTCGGTCTGCTCAGCAGGCTTGTTGTCAGTGTCCATCAGACTCCTCATGGAAACCCTGCCGTTCTATGGCATATTCATTCCAAATACTCACAATTTCTAGTCACTTCTGGAAACGTATAAAGCTTATTGCAGTTGGTGACCTACTTCCATATCAAACCTGATAAAGATAATTAATTTTCAATAGCAGTTGCTGCAAATCATGAGAACTGTTTTGCATGTGTGGCTTCAAGAAAGTACTCTTAAGCAGAGAAGCAGTGTATGATGAAAAGAGATTCCCCCCCTTTCCTTCCAAGACAACAATATTAAAGATGGAAAGAAAGACCTTAAAAAGAGAGGCTAGAGTCAGTTTCCATTCTGAGATTGGTGGAACAGGACTGTTGAATGAGCGTGGAGAGAGAGACTCCATAATGGTGAGTTTGTGATTTGCACCTGGACGATGTTCTTAAGTGCTGGGCAAATCAACTTTGTTAGTCAGGGAATTGTGTTTCTGTGAACAGGATGCACTATATATATTTTTTGGACATTTACTTGTTTTCATACTTGTTTCGAACCTTGTCTTGATTTTTCTGGGACTGATTTGTTGCTGTTTTTTGCTTTGCACCTTACTCTTTAGGACACAGTTATTTGGATTGCTGTGTAGGTTTTCTGTATTGCTACTGAAACAAGGTAGCCAAGGTTGCCAAATCAGAGCTGCTATCCAAGTAATAGCCAGCAGAAAGGGGGAGAGCCAGTGATGAGAGAGAAACTGGCAGGGGTTTGCACCTAGATGGTGCATTTGCCTGTACTTTTATATCATGCTCTGCAAGGCAGTCGTGGGTTTTCAGTGGCTTTATTCTAAACTAACGTGAGCTGTTAGACATGCAGATTAGAGCCTAAATGATACTTAGCTGAAGTGCTTCTGGTGAAGTTCTGCTGTTTTGCCACAAAACAGATGGAGCTTTACTAAGGTGTTCATAAAAGTTCTGGGGATGACTTTGACAGACAAGATCAGGAGGAGAATTTAGCACTCAGATGGCTCTAAGCTGTCCCATGAAATTTTAAGCAGAAATTTCTCTCTCTGGTGATTAAAAAAATCTCCCGAGAATGGGGACTGTGAATGCTGAATTCAGAGAAGTCTGCTGCTTTTATAGTAACAAGACATAATCAAACATAGTATTTAATTCACATGAATGTTGTCTGAGTGGTACTTGGGCTATAGGAAGACAAACAGACTGTACCAATCCAGAAATTTTCTGTGGAGTAAATCTGAATTTTCCTTTGATGTAGAGTGTAGCCTAGGCCTAGTGGTGAAGTGTACTTAAGGTTTTAGTCTTTTATTCAGACAAAGAGAAAATTTGGTAACGAGAGTAAAAATTTGCAAAGAACTGAGTAGAATAGTATTTAATCCCACTAAGTGATCCTGTTTTTGTAAGAAAGGTTTGAAATACATTTTTAATAAGATCATTGAATAAGTTTTGGAAAACAAAGGAGCCTCTCTATTAATTCTAGATTTGATTTTATTGATGTAGCCTACTAACTCTTATGTTGATAAGTCTTAACTGTTTTACACTTTGAAAATCTTTTCATGCTAGCATTTGGGCAGGAGTTCAAAGTCATATCTGTCTTTATGGAGTACATTTCTTGCAATAGGAATGTACACAATGCAAGTACAATAAAACATAGGCTTAACAATAACAACAAAAAATGGTATGCCTGGTTCAAACCCAGAAGTTCATTTTACAATCATATTTTCCATGTTTATATATAGATATAATATTAGAGCTTAAACTTGCTTTCTGATTCAAGTATGATATGCTTGCAACCGCACCATACAGACCATTGTATATTAAACTCGTCCGGGTGTTGTACACCGGTCTATTGCTAACATTTTTGTATGCAGGTAACATGCACGGTTCCACAGGCTCTGATGTTTTCTCTGAGAGAAGCTGAGCTGAGTCAAGATCCTCATTTCAAGCTTTGGAAAACTTTTGGCTACCTTTGAATAAAATGCATGAGTTTGTCAATTCCTTGTCACTTTAGCTATTTTTTTTTTCTTCTCAGTTGGCTTCTTGCTAGCAAACATAGGCTTGTGAGCCAATGTCCTATGTCTCAGTAAATGTTCTGTGAAATTAAAGTTTAGTAAGCTCACGGTTTTCTTTGTCCGTTTCACTGTGTTCGGGTAATGAGAATGAGCCATGTGATGCTGTTCATCAGTCTACATTGGGAAAATCTTGTGAAGCAGAACTGTTGCAGCAGATAAGAAAATAGTTGTCAGTAGATATAAAATTAGAGATAAAATAACTGGCAGTATCAGTTAAGTGTGGGAAAAATCTTTGGAAATACATCAGGAGTTTGGATGATGAATGAGATTGAGCAAGAGAGGTGGATTTTGTGTAGAACTTTCCTTGCCTGGGTTTGGCTTTTAGGGCTGACTGCATGCAGGTGATTAGGAGTTCCTATGGAACATTTCCATCTTAATTATGTTTCATGTCTGTGGTTGCAACATTTAGGGCCAGGATTTTAGTCTTAAATGGTACATGGTACTCCTTCAAGCTCCAGAACTCAAGTACGGATTGAGGTGGTGACTTTTCAGTGGAGACTGACTGGATGTGTCTTCTGGAGTCTTAAGTATGTTAGCCTGTTTGTGAAGAGAGCTTTAAAGCATTGATCTTTGCAAAATCGTAGACAGATAGATGTGAATTTGTGTTAACAGACTGATTAAAGCATTAACCTCTATTGCTTTGGAAATTTAAAATAACTAGCATTTTTTAAAACTGCAAAACTAAAATGAAGAAAGACTTATATAGTGTTAGAAGTGTTAGAATATTGGTTATTAACAGCTTAGGGCTAACCTGTCTTTATAAATGTTCTCAAATATAAATGTGAAAATGGGAAAATATTTATATAGGTGATAAAAAAAGTGCTGTTCTATCATGGAGCCTGTTCTTATTGTTAAGATGTAAGTTATAAGGCTTTATGTCTTTCAGAAGTAAGAAATGTGTCTACTCTTTCAGATGGGTGTGTAAGTGTTCTCTCTGCTATTTCCATTGTAAGTGTTTTTTATCCTGACTTTGACTTGGTTGTAATATTTGTTTGTTATTTTTTTCTAATGTTTAGTTTGGACTCTGAGGTAAAGCATGCATTGACTGTACCATAGAAATGCTAAGTCAAAGGTGCAGTTACCGTAGTATCTCACTTCCGGATTGGAGAGTGTGCAACATTTATTTTGACTGCTTAATTTTTAAGTAATCTGTGGCCAGATAAACTTACCATTTCACTTCATGTAATTTGGTGTAAAATTATTTTCATGTGTCTATTATATGAATTTTACAGAATATACATAGATCTGTATCAAACAGATTCTATATACAATGTCTTACTTGATTTGTCTGATTTTTTTTTTTCCCAAATGATTTTTTTAATTGTAATTTCATCCGATGGAAGAATACATCAGTAATCACTGCATTTTTAGACACAGACTGTATGATAAAAAAAACCCTCTTAGCTTGCTGCAAAAAGAGATTATGCAGGGAAATAGAAAAGTAAATATAAACTTAAAAAGGAGATGAAATAAAATCTCTGACTTATGCTTAGTCATTTTAGGAGGACTGCTCATCAGCTTTACTTCAGAATGGATTTATGTTGTTGGTGAACTTGTGATGCAGAAGGCTTCATGCAGTCTTTAAATAGAAAAGAGTGTACAGCTGTTTGGGTTTGGTTTTTTTCTTATCCTAAAAAGGCAGACAGACTTTAAAGCCTAGTTCTGCAGCTTCTCCCTTTGTTTGCAGAATTATCAGAGGGACAGATAAGAATGAATTTTGTCTATGCCACTTAGCAGTGACCCACACTTAGCCTATATGCCCTTTTAAATAGCTGACAGATTGTATTCGTGCTGAAATTAAAATGGGAAGTATTTGGATAAAACTGTACAAGTTATGTACAGTTACAAAATATTTCTGCGGGTGCCTGTAGGCAATGAAATCTTTCCTCTGCCAGCCAAACAATGAGGATAAATGAGCTTGTCCTGTTAAATATTGAGCAAATGCTTCATTGTGTCGAAAAATGACTGCTGTTCAAAGCTAGCAAAGAATTGCAGAGATGAGTGTAAAACAGTGGCATCCAGGGGTGGTTAAAGTGGAGAAAGGTAAGTTAATGACCATTCCTCAGAGGTGAGTAGGGACATGGAGCCGTGTAATGTAAATATTCTGAATACTTGCTGTTGGAAACCGATGTATGTTTTTCTTCTGGGCTTTTTAAAATCCAGGTAGTCAAATAACCCAAACAATTTTCTTGTACTTATTTAGGCAGGAAGCCAGCTGTTAAATTTGTCTATATTAACTATCTGAGAATTTAGAAGAATAAATATTCTATGTACTTTTCATTCTCTTGAAGTACAAAGTATGTTAATAAACTAATTCCTTTTAAGTGTTAAGTTAGCCTTGCTTTTGTCTATAGATCAACAATTTCTAATAGAAAAACTGCCTCATTACAGGACAATTAATTTAGCAGCTCAGAGCAAATCAATGATAATTATAACCTTTGGACAAAGGTGTCTGCTTAAATGTAATTATTTTGTGTGTAAAGATGGACAAACTTTTGCTGATTATGAAGAGCAGAAGAAAATGTACGTGTATTTTGCCTAGGCTATTTTTGAAAGCTCTTAGTTCAGTGCATCTTTCTTTCCTGTACAAAAGCTGCTACTTCTGTCACCTTTTGACTTCATAAAAATCTTTCCCAAATAAAGAGAGTAGAAGTATTTATTTGGAAGGTAAATGTGATGCTCAAGCTGTTTATTTTTGCATGCTCCAGAATCAGTCGAAGGACAGGATGTGTTTGCGCCTGCTCTTTGTGTCTTGGAGGGGAAGGGAAAAAAAAGAAGTCCCGAAGCCCGACTTTGGCATTTACGAAGTTGTCACAAAGTTTCAGTCTTAACAGAATTGCTAAAAAGGGGGTGGCTGATCCCATGAAGTGAAACTTGTTACTTTTGGCTGTCTCATCACAGGTAGTATCGACAGCTACTTGCTTAATACAGGGCAGCTGTGTAACCTCCATGTAAAGTTGTAGTCAGAAATATGCTGCAATTTATAAGCTACAGAATACAGACACATCAGAAATCCTGTTTCAAATATAAGAAATAACAGAATATAGAACAGATAAACTGCAGATGCAATAGATCTTAATTCTCAAAGATTTATTAAGTGAACAGAAAAGTAGTTGAAATAAGTTTGTAAAATGATACCTGTTAAGCTAAATATAAGCTTCTTGGGGTAGGTATGGGTAATTTCTACAAATAAACAGCTGTTTTGCTTGTCAGCAGGAGGTGCTGTCATTTAAATAGTTAAATCTCTTTTTTTGCCATGGAAGATTGCTCCTGCTGCTTGTTTGATACACTTATGGGTATACCACAGTAGTGAGAAAATTGCCAAGTTCTTATTCAATTAGAAGAAAGCACAGTGCCCACCAGCTTGCTGTTGTCAGTTCTCCTCCATATCAATCGGAAGAGGTGCCGGACGTGTCTTAACAGCATTCAAGGTTTGAGAAGATTACAAATCCCCTAACAAACAAAATGCACGCATGGAGAGGATGGAGCGGGTTGTATGGAGAGGAAATGGTGGTTTTTTGCTTGTTTGTTTGCTAACAAGCAGAGTTACAAATGTGCGTGGTTATATTTAACTGCTTTAGGTTTGGAGGTTCTTTTGAATTTTCAAAACTTGTGTTATCTGGAGGTATGTAGGCAAGCACAGTTTTATCAGTGAATTTTTCAGTATAGTATTTGAGAGATCAATATTCATTATACAATTTGCTGTAATAAGGAGCTGGTTCCTCTGGGCTTTCCTTTCTTCCTCTTTCTGTTTTTATTCTTTGGTTTTTTGGTGAGAGAAATTCACTTTTCTATTTGCTGTCATACCACCTTCAAGCCAGAGATTTAGCTGCAGAAAAGTCCCATTAAGTAGATTGGGACCTTTCTGTATAACCTCACATAAGCTGAAATGAAAACCAGCCACTTTAGTTGATTGTACTCAATTTATGTTAGTTGTTGGGTTATATGACACCTGAAACATTGATGTATAAAACCTCCTTGTCCTTGGATAACGTATGAAGAACAATTTATAGTGTGTAACTGCTTCAGCAAACTTTATTTACTATTATCAGGCAATGGGTGTATTTTTTTAACGGATTGAGTTTGCGTTTTATTGAATTTTTTGCTTGGTTAGGGTGTTATGAATATTTCAAAAGCCGTGTCAGTGATATTTGACAGGTCTGAATTGTGAAGTCAGTTATATGCTGTGAATAGCACGTAACTAATTTTTACACTTCTAAATATTTATCAATATTTGTGAAGCTACCTGTCTTTGTTTCTGTAAATACAATTATTATAGAATTCAATTAAATGAGTAATAAGATTAGTTCTCAGATATTCCAAAAGATTTTGCAGAGTCAGTTGAACCATAATGAAACGGCTTCCTTTTTTACAAGTTATTAGTGAAATTCAAAAACTGACACTAATTGAAAGATGAACTGATGTCTAGGTTAGAGTTCAGAGAAAGTCCCCTTGAAAAGGAGGTAATGAGAATCCGGCTCTGAATGAGAAACTAACTCTTGCATTTAGGAAATAGGTAGGACTGGTAACTAGGCCATTATCTGAATTCAGCACTTGTTTGTAACTGAATTTGTAATTTCATTGAAGACTAATTTTTGTTATTTGTTTTGTTTCACAAATAGAACCATTTGATAACATGATCCTAATTTTTGTTGGTTTATAGAATCTTTATTTAAACTTTTCTGTAAATTAAGAACTTTGTTTTAGTTCCTCTTCTTTGCAGACAAACAAAATCTCTTGGTTTTTCTCCCCCCCCCCCCCCCCCCCCATCAGTCATCACTAAATATTTTAGGTCTGTAAGGTAGAGACTGACCTTCAGCTAATGAGATCTAGAAATACAGCATAGGGTTTAGGAAGTTTGGATATGCAGAAGGTGGTGCTTTCCTACGACAACAGGTTGCATAATGACACTTTTTTCCGTGTAGTGGAAGTTCTGGCTATCTGACATGGAGAACAGGACTTGAATTTAAGTCATTTCTGTGCATTGAACTATTGCTTGGCTGCTTGCTGAATTAAGTGATATTCTATATTCTATGTATGAATAGTTTCAATAACTGCCTTTTCTTTCCTCAGAGGACTGTGAATGTAATACTGTCATTTGGTATCTTTGAAATTTAAATTCTAATTGAATGAACAAAAATATAGAAGTACTTTGAGTTTTTTTCACTTCACTGTAGGTTATGTATGAAAGAGTAGAAGGGAGCAAAAGGTAAGGGAGAAAATGATACGTGAATGAGTTATATTAGGTTAGTTCCCATCATTTTTGAAATGAAAGTAATTTGCAAAAGGCTGTTCTTAAATAATCGTTAGAAATAATGCAATAGGAACAGAAGTGGCTAGTGACTTGTCTTATCCAGTATTGTGTTTACAACAGTTGATTCAAATAAATAAAAAAAACAACCCCAAAAACCAGCACAAATCAAAACAAAACCCCTCACCAAACCCAAAATCCCACAATGGAAAATAATCTCTTCCTGACTATCTCTCATCCAAGCCCCGTGCTGTGTATATCTTCCTAATGGTTTTTTAAATCTTGCCTATTATAGTTACGGATGCTGCAATTTAAGAACATTTTTAAGAATCTGTGCATTGGTTGGTCTTTAAATATCCAACACAAATTTTTAGAAATTAACTGTGAGCTATGAGAGAGTATCTATGGCTTGCAAAGTTTCATCTTTCTTTTTCTCCTCCCTTTTCAAAGAGTCATACAATTAACTCCATGAAGAATCTGAATCTTGATAGAGTTTTAAAATGAATGGAAATTCAGTGTTTGTGACTACTTGCAAACAAATCTTGAAAACATGTGAAACTTCTGCATGTGGATTTTGCCAACTGCAAATCCCCTTCAGCAATTTAGTTGAACTCAACTACCTACAGCTTTACAAACCTATTCAAATACAGCTGACCATTAACTGCTGACAGTTAGGAGATCTCACTTGGTCTCTTCTAGACTTTGTGTTATATAGTACATGATGGCTTGGTTTTCTTGCCAGGTATTACATACGCTTATAGAAAGGTACTGTCCAAGGAGAAAAGATAAATATTGAGTAATTAAAATGAACACAAATGAGTTGTGTTGCCTTTGTATCATAGAGACGCGGCATAATTGGAAGAAGAGTTCGTCTCCCATCCAGAGTTTAGTGTCTGCTCTTCAAGACTCTGCTTATTTGTAATGATTGTCGTAGGAACTGCTTCTGACATATCTTTGTCAACCAATTTTAGTAATAAAAAACAGAGTAAGGGAATATTTGAAACACATGATGTTACAAATTGTCTTTAAAGAAACAGCACTAGACTCCTTAACTTCTAACTACTTATGAAATTTAAGAATGAGGTATTGTTTTGTCCTGTTCTCTGAAAGAAAAATTGTTATTCGCTTTTAGGCTTTTTCATGTTAATGTGTAATAACAGCTGCTTGAAGAAAAATGTTCCTTCAAGGTTTTACTAACAGCTGTTGTGATTGTCTTGGCATCACCATGACTTGTAGCCACGATGTCTTTGATTTTCTTTGCTGATGCATTGTTAGGATGTCACCTCAGATGAGCTGTGACTGTATTTGCATGTTTTCTTAGTCTGAATTATTGGAGATTAAATGATTGCATCGGCATGACAGTTTGCATACGGTTAGTAAAGCTGACATACTCTTGTTAATGGAAAAAGAGCTATATTTTAAAAAAACCAAAACCCACAAACAGACAATGGATCTCTGTATTATACTTATAATAATAATATATTTATAGTTAGGCTAATCAGGTTTTATTTATAATAAAATTTTAAGGGAAATGCTCAAGTTGAGAAGTAAGAGGCTAGAAGGAATCCCAGAGACTGTCTGTATATGAAGGCACCATAGAGGCTGTGCATAGTATTGATATATAGTTTCATAATGTGCAGCAAACATGTCATTTCACTCAGTATTGTAAAATCAGTGATATAATGCATTTCACTCACTGTAGCGTGACGAGTCAAATAACTGTCTGACAAGATCTGCTTCTTGGTAGCTCTGCAGAGATGAAATAAAGTCGGGTTTCAAGGACAAGTAAGAATAATACTTTAAAAAATACCTAGAGATGAGAATTAATTGTACTAAAAGAAGTTCAAATGTTTAATTTTTAAAGGAATATTTGCTGTATATAGTTCAATAAGTTAATGTTTTCCATATTCTGTGTTCCAAAAAAGAAAAAAAAAGAATGTGTTTTCTTAAGCAGTTTCTTGACAAGGGCTAGTCCCCTTTCTGTCATTAACAAAGGATAATGTCTGGAGTGGCAAATGTCCAGACAAAGCAATCCACTATAAAGGCGTATTTACCTCGGAGCATTTGAGCTGTGGTTAAAATATCAATATTAGCTTAAGAAAGTATCTGGCAGTGAGAGAGTACAAAACACAACTGGTTACCTTACTTAGTGCATGTGTGTTTAGGCACTTTTCACTGGTCATCACAAAGTCGCTTTTAAGCATATGGATATGTCTTAATCTCTTGGGATTGCAAGTACTATGTGCAGCTCTAAAGAAGAGGTTTCTTTACAATTATTTTTGCCAAGCACTGGTGTTTACTGTCTGAATTATACACAGTTAGAATGAAGAGTTTTGTACTGCTGCTGTAATTGGTTTATAGGTGAAGCCCGCTGAGTGAGGAGGAAGCTGACTTTCATGCATTTAACAGTACGTGGTTTACCAGTTCCTTCCTGTAATATGAAATCGTCTGAGCAAGCTGCATCACTGGTGGTATACCATTTCACATTCTGACCATTGGTGGCTCTCTGAAACAGTCCTCTTCGATGATTATGGGTTTCCTGTAAATTCAAGGCTATGGCATCTGTGTGTGAACTGTTTTCTGGAAGAATTCCTTCCTTTTTATTAATATGCTTGTATAACCAGTTTCAAGCACTCCTTCACACCCTTCCCCCATGCAGATATTTAAAAATAAAAATGAACTCAGTCTTGAAGGGGGAAGCTTAAGAACTTTTGTGGGTTATTCAAAATACATGAATATATATGGGGCCTAAGTATTGGTCAGATAGGAAGCCTAATTTCAAATGACTCCTTTGGGAATATCATTCTGGAGGGGAACAGTACTCTTCTTGATTCAGCTAAGTCATGTTCACTGTCAGCAATGCTCATTTTCTACAGATGTATTTTAAATTATTTTAATATTTTAGCCAGGTTTTACCTCAGTTACTCAGCTACCAGAGTGTTTATGCATCTTCCGTTACTGCAGCATTGAAGTAATTACTTTGTGTTCTGCAATCAAAACATTTTCTGTCTCATACAGAAACTGACTGTTCTGACACATCCTTTGATATTTTCTAATTAGAATTTCATGAAATACAGAATTTTTCTCTTGTAAATAGTTTATATAGTCTGATACAGGCAATATAAGAGTAATTGGAAATGTGCTTTAATGACACAGGATGCATGAGTGTCACGTGTCTGTTCTCACATTGTAATTCTCAAGAGTTGATTCTGTGGTGAAAAGTCAAGAAAGGTTAATCTTTTCTTACATGACATTAAGACTGGGTAGCAACATGATTCAGATTCCGAATATAATTAGCAATAAATGAATAAAATGCAGGATTACTTGCTTTGACTGTGATGAGGAATAAGGTTATTTTTTTAAAGGAGGATCAATGCAAATTTTGGAATATATTTTAATGCAGAAATGCTTTGAGTAAAGTTAAAAACAGGTAAATGCTAACTTGATCACATTTTGCAATAATTAACAAAATTTTCATCTTTGTAGGGGTGGATCTTGAAGCTTGGGTTATGGGTTTTTTCTTGTCTAAATCCTTACCCCTGAAGACTCGAGATTTTTTCCTTGAGTAAGGATTTCAGATATTGACTAATTTCAAGACCATTGGTACTTAGTGCATCTTCTTTGAACATAAGGGTCTTATAGAAATATTTCCTATTAATTACACATATTGGTATGAAATACTTTGGGCTTAAACGTTAAAAAAAGTTCGGTTCTTGAGTAGCTTGGAGGAAAGGATGTTTTAATAATGCAAGAAGGGGAGTATTTGGAACAATATCAAGACCAGCAGATTTCCCTTGTATTTTCCACCTCCATATAGAGAAATACCTAAATCTCTCTTCAGTGCAGAAGGTTTTGGGTAACCCAATTATATTATTAATTTAAGTTCAGAATTTTATTTGCCCTTTTTTTCATATAGTGTTACCTCTCTCTAGGTGATCCTAATAAGTGGATACATATTATTGCAATGTTATCTTGACTTGATTATTTTGTGGTGAATGGCTCTGGCATTTTCTAGATTCATCCTTCCCAAAGTATTTTGAAAGATTTTGTATTCGTAATAAACGTCGTATCTGAGAAACTGATAATAAAGGTCTGTTATAAGTAGGAATTAAAAATGTCAATTTGTTTGAACAGCTTGTGTTGTTTTAGTACAAATTGTTTGGTGAGTACACAGGCTCCAGTTCCATCTGAATGGCACTAAATTATGCTGAACTAATTATATTTTTGCTTTTTGTAACGTGACATTTAATTACAGAAATTAAATTCTATGTGCACACCTCACCCCATGAGTGCATGACATGTAGCTCTCTTTCCTTTAGCTGTTTTTCACCTGCTTGATCTTCCAGTCAATTTCTCATTTGCAATAAAAATGTATTTCCATGGCAGCTTTTACCTGAGATGTTGCCTTCGAGTTGCAGATGATAAACAATGTAAACAATTGACATAGATGCCAGGTTTTTTTATTCTTTTTAAGAATGTGTGTGTATCAGTTTTAGCTGATAGAGTTGAATTCTTTTCAATAAATCACGATTTGACCTTTTTTGTTCTCCATGGAAACCATCTTTTTATTAATGCTACTGTTCTCCAGCAGCTATTATGATGTATCTGAATCCATAAGCAGACATTAAACAAAAAGCAATCCCACACAAACACTCCCTTCCCCCCTAAAGAATACCATTTATATATTGTGTTCGAAATTGTATTTTCAGGTTTGAAAATTTGGAATAAGCATTAGATTAAATGATAAATACATCAGCTGAAAACTTTTATCTAAAACATGGCCTGGTATGATAGAATGAAGCAGTCAGCTAGCAAAGGATTGCTGCAACTGTAAAACTTTCTGTCACTTTGGCATCCAAACCTGAGAGACAGTGCATTATATTGCATAAAGGGCTATCACCGAATGCTCACAATAAAAGCTGTAAGGCATGATTCTTTACAACCTGACACTGGTAGCTCTAGAACTGCTTGTTGGATCTTGCCCTTGCGTTGGGTGCACATGTGAATAGTGGCTATCTGCCTGATTTGCACCTGCAAGGAGGCAGGTAAAGGATGAATACTCCAGGGCATCCCTGCAGCAGAATTAAGCCAGCGCACAACTGTATAAAATGCGTGTGCAAAAGATTGTTTTGATTATGGATTTTTCTTAAGGCTAAAACAGAAGGTACTGCTGAGAAATTTTTCATTTTCCCACACAACTGCTGTGTTCAAGCATCTTTCTGTTCAATGTATGTGTGGGGCTGGTTCATGACGTGCTCCTAGGGTTTACTGCCTGTGCGGAGAGACCAGAGCTTACCTGGGACTGCGACGGGATGCAGGCAGGGGCTCTGCTGAAAGGCACTTTTATGCAATTCTAAAAGTGGGTGGGAATTATTTCTCAGTACCTTTTCCTAAAGACTCAAAGTATTTTTGAAGTCAAAAAGTCTCACAGCATAGGAAAAAATAGTCAACTTACTAAGTTTAAGACATAACACGCTTAAGTGTGTTAAAATACAACCAGATCATTGGAAGACAAGTTTAAACATTTATAACATTACATGTTGTGTACTGTTTTAAAACATGGTAGTCTCTGGGCTAAAAAACCTCTCAGAAAATTAAAGCTCTTAATAACAAAGATTATCTTGCACTTTCCTTCGCAATCTTAAATTTCAGATTAAATATTTGAGCTAGAACAAAGCTGTAAAGTGTATCTGGAGATCTTTGTGGCACATGATGATGTCCTCTGTTTGTACCTGGAGTCATTTTACAATATGATCATAATCTTGTCAGATAAGTTTTTCCTGATCTCACTGATTAGATATCTTGCCTTTGTTTTTCTGGGTGATGTTGCATGCTTTTGGAGATGTCTCAGACTCTCTTGTAGTCTTTAAACTACTCTCATGTGTAATCATGCAAAAAAGATGATTATTTGTTGTGTGATTATAAAGCTAACTAGAGGATAAATTTAGTATGTTTTTGCTAGATACTGATGCTTCAAAAGCTACTGATGTTCTCTAGCTTTGTACTAGAGTTGAAGTTGTGGATGACATAATTGATGAGAGGATATATATTGGCATGGTGTGTACAACTTTCTTTTCCAGTGTAACTCTCCCTTCCTTAGTGGCTACATATAGGCTAACATACGAAGTCTGGCCTTCAAGTGCCATGCAAATGAGATAAAACAAGTGTCTGATTTTCATTGAGTCTGTTACTCTGCCATTGAAAGAGGTTTTTTTCTCCTTTGTTGTGGTCATTTTGGATCAGTGTCAAAGGAAGTCTAAAACCGATGTTCATGAGAAAATAGCTCTGCTTCAGGTTTCTGCTGTTTGAAGCTATAGGGAGACGAATACCACTTTTTTCCAAGTGGTAGTCATTTCAGAGTGAAAAACCTGAATGAGAACTGAGTTGTTGGTCTGATCAACCAGCCTGTTAGTTTGTAAATGAAGAAGTAATAAAATTGTCACAGAATTATGAGCTTTATTTGATTGTCAGTCACTTGTCAAGGGCATTAGCCGTTGGTTGCAAAGAAATGAAAACAGTACCTGCAATTTGGATAAAAGCTGAAGCACTTTAGTCTCTTTTAAGTGTTCTTTTATTTCAGAGAAAAGCATTTGACACACGAGCTCTTCTGTTCAAAATCATTCTAATTATAGTCATTCTGAGGCAAAACACCAGAAGATTTTTTTTTTTAAAACGCTGCTGTAGAATTAATAGCTTTTCCTTTTTGTCTGTGGACTTTGAAGAAAATGAAATATTCTGTGATCTAACATATTATATTGCCAATTAAAAAAAATTAATCTCTGTATCGTGTCACTGAGTACTTTGGCTAAACGTAGTTTTAAAAGACTGTACCGTATTATGTCAAAATGCTGCTCTTTGCAGTGTATAAAATAATTGACTGTTTTTTAAGCCTTTTATTTTTGTAGATTCAAGATCTTTTACATTTTGGAAGGACTATTGCAGTCTCAAAAGCGAGAAGCCTGGAAAGCACTAGTGTCAAAAGTCTGTTGTCATTAGGCTTTAGCAAGTTAGAGAATAGCCTGAAATGTGGAGTGACAGCAAAAACAGAGCAAAGTAATTATGCGCATGGTGAGTTTAATTCGTAACATGAATTGATTACAACACCTCAACGTGATGCACAGTGATCTTTTCATTGAGCTGCTCTCTTCCATGTTTACCATTGTCTTGACATAGGTGTAAAAGACTATGAAGCCTTTTTGTACTTTGCTGATTGGATTGAAGTTCATTTGAGAATAACTTATTGTGCAACACAAAATTTGCAACACAAAACATCAAGAGGTCCTTGAGGTACTAGCATGTAAGTGAAATGTCAAAAGACAGTGATGTTTGAATAGATGTTTGCCTTATGTATTGAACATGCTGAGAAAGGCAGCTGTAGCAAGAGAAACAGTTTGCTAAGGGGAACCTTGAATGCAGGTAACCACCCAGCAGAATGATTTGATGATTACAGAAAGCTGGTTGGAGAGTGCTTGGAGAGTGGTACAGTTGTGTAGCTGTGTAGACGCATCTAGTTAAATTGAGGAAAAAGCTGAAAAGTGAGGACGGTGATGTATCTTCCTGAAGAGTTGCATTGTAAATTGAACTGTAACTTCTGAGAAGGTAAGCATTTGGCTATTGATGAATTTGTGAAGTCAATAAGGTGCTTGCAGGCCTGAAACCTGACTTCATAGCTCCATTTCTTTTAGATGTTACAAGGTCCTGTTTCCTGTGGCTGCTGAAATTCCACAGAACAAAAACGTGTTAAGACTAAGGAAAAAAGTGTAAATTTAGGTGATATTTTGCAGGCATGTATGATTTTGAGCCACCCACGGTCTAAGCATGGCATGTTGATCGCCCTGAGCATTGCACTGACTGTACAACTTTTGTAATGGACTTGTGTAAATAGTGACAATTACTTAGTAGCTGTAGTTGCATCTGCAAATATCACATGCATGTGCCTTTATAATGTTCTCTACTAGTACTATGTACTAGCTGATTAATCCCTTTTATAGCAACAAATTAACATATTTAAGCTTAAGTTTAGTGTCTTTTGTGGTCATATTGCTAGGAAGACCTTAGGGATATTGTCTTCAGTTTATTTTCTTCTTAAACATGACTTTCAGTATGCCTGTTGCTTGGGGATCAAAGTATGGACTATCTTTTTAAATCAAAGAAACTGGTAAATAATGAGAGAAATACTGACTAGCACAGGAATAGCATAAGTTTAACAAACTGTTATGAGTCTGCTTTAAGGGTTTATAAATTCCTGCAGTCTATTAAAAAAAAAATAAACAAAACCAAAACTACAACATTTGAAAATCAATAGTATGCTATAACTGTAATCAAATTCAGCATCTGTGTTGTCCTTTTCTGTTGTGTGGTCTACCTTTTAATAAGAGACTTTTCCTTTTTTGGTGGCTCCAATTAGAAGGTTTACTTGTGCTAAAGATTGGTTAGGGGGAGTTTAGATGACTAGAGCTCTTCAGTTCGAGTTACAAAACATAGAAGGCAGTTCAATAATTACATTTCCTGGAGCTGCTGCCTGCATGTGATGAAGGGGTTGGTGTAGAGTGGGAAGGACCCTTGAAAACCAATATCTTGAAAAAGTGGCAATTCAGTGCCACACAGTTATAAAATCTCACTCTTGACTTAGAAGAATCATAACCTTCCTATGTCAGAAACGTCAATTAATATTACTAAAATGAATGAAAGATGCTAAAAACTTCTCACAAAGATGCTGTGGTACTCGAGAGATAATGACATTATGGCAGAGCACTGAGTGAGTTGACGTAGCGCAGGAGGGTTTCTGTGCTTAATATAAGTGTGCATGAACAAAGAAACAAGTGAAAAAAGCCATTGTTAAAGAGGTCTAGCTAGAGCTGAGTATCTGCTTCCTTTTTTTTAAATTAGCTTAGAGATTTGAGATGTAATATGTCATCCTTTTTTTTTTTGTTAGGAAATATTTTTTGTGAAACAAATAATGTTTATTTTTGTTGTTTGGGTTTGTAAATTACGTGTGAGTATACCTCAAGTTGGTTCAGAAAATAAATAGACTGCAGGGCGCTCTATTGCTTTTCTTGCCACCGCTTCAAAAAGTCTACTAGTTTTTCTTCAGATCACTGAGACCATCAACTAATTCAATTTGGTATCTTTCAAATATCCAATTTCCAAAATATTTTTATTAAATGCAACATATATTTTTCTTATTATTATACATTTTTATGGTTCCTTAAGTTTCAGAAATTTAAGAATACTGCATTGAATGAGAAAACCTAAGTTTAAATGACGTTATAAAGAAATGTTAGCTACAAAAACAAACAGTGGTACTTTGTGCTCAAGTAGTTTTTACTGTGGATGATTAAGATTACGCTATTTAAGTGTCAGGGTTTCAGTCTGCAAATGTTCGAAGTATTTGATAGCTGAAGGGAGCAGTATCAAAATACGGGAACAGGATTCAGAGGACATCTTTATGTGAAGACAGCACCTTGCAAAGAAGAGAATACATGTTTCAGGCTAACTTTTAAAAGCTCAGATGATGCTGAGAGATACGAGATGTAACAGAATAAATCTAATCTTCTATGAGAATGATCATCTCCCAAGAGACACCATTCAGTGTCTGAATGCTTTGTAGTTTTATGGTGCCTGAGACCCTGAGGTACTATTTAATCATCTTTATTTCAATTTATGTGTATGCCATGCTGTTACAATTCACCTAGATCCCACTTAACTAAACCCTAAGCTGCTGCAGCTAAATGTTTTATTGATCATGAAAAGTAAGTTGTATGCCACAGGCAGAGACCAGTGCAGCACTAGTTTGCAAGGTCTTAGAGATCTGCACGAAAAGTGCTACACCATCCTTGAACTAGTTATGTCTTCAGTTACAGAAAGAGGTAGAATGAAGAATTAGTCCAATTCTTATTTTACAGGCAGGAAAAATTATTCAGAAACAATGCCCACTTTCTTTGTGGGAGTAAGTTTACTCTGATCATCTGAGGAAAAAAACCATTGTCGCATATGTGATCTCAAAGCAGTGATCTGTACCTTCTATTATCCTGTCACTAGTTGTGGCTAATCCATCATAATTAAGAAGAAATAAAAAAAATTAAACTAAATTAATAAAAATCAATAAACTAAGAAGAAATAAAAAGAAGTTGGATCTAATTGGGGTTCAAGAGGAGGAAAAAGATATCACTTCTCTTCCAGATGACCAACTAAAGCCTTAGAGCATGAGATTTGATTTTAGCCGTTGTGTGAGTGTAGGCGAGCAAGTGTTGACAGCTACTTGTAATGTTGAACATTTAACTACATCGTGCTTCCCCACAGGGCTATTATATGTTCAATAATTGTCTCTGGGTGCTACAAACAAATTTCGGTTCCTGTATAAAGTTCTGTAGCAAACTTTTAGCATACAAGGAGATCATTTATGTTTTTCTCTTTTTGATCGAATGGAAGAATTAGCTGATTTATGTGGTTGGAGAAATCAATGATATAAAGAAGTCCTCTTTGGTGTAATCTGTTTACGTGAACACATCTCAGAGTGCCTTTTTTCTTGAAAAAGCAGGTGTTTATATTGAAATAGTTAACTCTAGATAGCAGTCCCACTGCAAATGTTGAGGAAAATCATTAAAAAAAAAAAAAAATCCAGTTTCTGTGTTAAGTTCTTTCATGCTTTTGAGAGGCTCTTCCTGCTAGAAATATTGGTGCGCTGATATACTCTAAGGAACCGTGCTGTAGGCTTACATCTTAAATGATGAACATTAAAGTCCATTACAACGTTTAAAGTCACAAGGATTTTCTCGTGCGGTCTCTGTTTACTCTGGATGCTCCTTTGAGGCTTTTGAGTGTGAAGTCGTGGAAGAAAACATACAAATCCAAATTTCAGATTGTAGGAGCACAAATAGCATGCTACAGGAAAATTCCTTTGATAAACGTTCTCTGCCATGGATTTAACTGTGACATTTTTGGGGAATATTTTGTCCTTTGAAGCTGTATGCCTCATTCTCTTTTTCTTTCTTTCTTTTTTTTTTTTTTTTTAAATGTGCTATATACCAGTCATCAGATTGTATTCTAGATTCTAGTTTTACTTTCATTACATGGCAACATGCTTTCTCCATTTATCTTGTTAAGCACTGTTCCAGACCGTGAAGAAAGGTTGCTCATGTAAAAACTATGCTGAAGTGCAAATCTGGATGTACTCAGAAAGCTGCTGGATTCATTTTGCTCAAGCTTTCAATTGATTTTAAGGTATGAAAACCTGGGCTTTTATCCAACTGGCCAGACCTATTACACCATCTGCTTTTGCACATATTACACCTTTCTTTGGATCTGCTAGTGATATATTTAAGGTATTCACAGACACTGTGGTGATAGGCACCGTTTCAGATGTCATCAATGATGAGGCTGACTTCAGTCAAATTGGATCTGGTGAGGTGAGATGTGGCTGCGATTTTTCATAAAGCCTATCCCCAAAGAAAAGGTTGGTTTAGTTCCTGCTTAGGATAAATGTGTCATTAACATAGACACCTAAGTAGAAAAATGGATTTAAATGTTTCTGTCATGTTAGGTAAACTGATGCTGTTTTACAGAAAACAAGCAATGTTTACTAATGAATATGTAAGAACAAAATGTTTTATGATACAAACCAGGAAGTTAGCCTCAGATTGATATTTAGTTCTTCATTTGGGCTTTTTATGGGTCCTTAGGTGTAAAATTTAAACTCTGATTTTGGGCATGTAGATTTCTTTTTGTTGGGCTTGCCACCTTCAAGGTTTAAATGTGGTGGCCTTAGAGGATCCAATTTTGGATCTATGCTCATGGGTCTGTATGTTATGTGTGATTTGACAAGGAAGTTATATCATTCTCCCTTGTTTCTTTTCACTTGCCTCACAACCTCTGCACCAAAATGGTGTCTACTGGCAAATGTTTTTACATTTTACATTTCAAGGAGAGTACATTTAGACTGATTTCTCTGTACATGGATATGTGGTTCACATGGTTACATAATAAAATGTTTTCTTCCAAGGAGTTTTACATCCAGTAATATAAAACTACCTTCAAAACATAGCTCTGGTTTACTTGTGTGCAAAATCCTTGTGGAATCAGACTGTGCACGGCACAGATGGGAAAGATGTGCACTGTAGAAGGGAAGTTCAGAGATTAGATCCTTGAAATTTTAAGTCATTCAATGAGCGGCAGGAGAAAGAGTACCAATTTCCTGCAGGTTTATTTTGTGACTGCTTGACTTGGGTGTAAGGATGCAGTTTCTTGAGATGTTGGCTTGAGAGCAAGAAGGCTGGTTGCATACATCATCAGCCTTCCTTTTGATTTCTTGTTTCTGCTAGGTTGGAGCTCTCCTGGTTTTGTTGATACACTTGACTGTGGGCCTCGCTGAAGTCATCTGCGTTATTGATAGTCTCTTTCTGGAAAAGAGATTCTCCTGTCAATCTGATTATATGAATTACAGCTGAATCCCACCCCCCACCCCCCCCCAGTCATACTGGCACAGCTGAGGCAGTGCTAAACTGTGGTGCATGGGCAGGAAGAGGCATGAGTGTGTCCTGAGCTGTGTGCTTGGGAAAGCTGGTTTTGCCAATAGGGCATCTACCTCCACTGTGCCTGTGCAGTATTCACAGGAGTACGTGATGAATTGCAATGGGAAACTGACTTTAATGTTCTCTTAATAAAATAATAATGAAGCCTACTTGATCTAGTTTACAGCACAGTTCCACAAGTGCATGTGCTGGTACAAGTGCAAGGCATTATACCATGCTGCAAGGGCTGAAACAAACAGTGGAAGACAAGGACGAAGTCCAGCAGAATAGCAGAATTTGCCTTGTGTAATGATCGTGATCTGTCTTGATTTGTTGGAACAGACTGACTTGGTCAGGTAAAGCCCTTCAGTGGCATGAGAAATTTGTCCATCTGTGAGAGCAACTAAGCATGGTGCAGAGAGACTAGCTCTCACGTGTAGCAAGAGAGGACAGGAAAAAAAAAAAGTAAGAGCAACAGCTTCTCAGAATAGCTACTTGCAGTTATTCTTGCCAATTGAATAAAATATATTTTAAGGAATGAAATCATAGGGAGGTTCTAAAATATGTTTATGAAAAAACTCAACATATTGTCTGTTTGAATTAATATTTAACAAAATATCAGATTATTCTTTTCTCTAAAGCTTTAAAGTACATGTTTTAAATTGAAAGAAACTGGAAATACAGACTTTAAGATGCATGAAGGTGGAAGTGCTGTTAGATAGCCTTCACTGAAGGATGAGTCCTAAGCCAATGTGAAGCAAGCACTTCGTCAGTGAACTCTCTGGATTGAAAAAAGTAATATGTGGATGATTACGTAGAAACAAACATGATATATATCAGTTTAAGAGATAGATGCAAGAGTGATAGGTTTATTAACTGTGGTTTATCAGGCAAACTAAAACTCATGTTCTCCTGAGTTGAACTTGTACCATCTAAGTAGCAGCCAGTATTAAATACAGACTTATCAGGAGAGGCCCAAGGTGGCCAATGCTTTGCTCATTTACAGACTTTAACCCCAAATGAGTAAATTAGTTGGCTTGCGCATCTGCAGCAGCAGCATGCATTTTTGTATGTGTACAATCAAGTATGATTTGCAGTCTTCCTTAAGTACACACAGACAGCTTTGAAGAAGGGGAGTCATAGCATCAGGCCATGCACACACACATCTGAATCACTCCCAAATATGATGAGCTGCTTTTGAAAAAAAATTTTTTTTTCTTTTTTTTGAGAAGAGAGCATTTAGCAAAATGGAGAAAACTTAAGCTCAGACTACAAATAGTTTTGAAAATGACTGCTGTGAATGGATGGACGATAATTGTGATAGACCACTTTTGCCAGATCTGGCAAAATGAAATACTCTATGAAATGGGCTTCATTTCACCAACATTTTTTTTGCTTCAGAAAGGAATGTTGATGGACACTTCAGTGTCATCACTTGCCCATGTTTTGACATTCTTATCAGCTATGTGCTATTTGGAGGCTTGTTTGCATTCACATGGTGTTGCTTTTTGAAGTTTTTTTTTTCATTTAAATGTACTAGTATTTTAAAATTTTGG
The DNA here is from genome assembly GCF_018139145.2 of Gymnogyps californianus. NCBI lineage: Eukaryota > Metazoa > Chordata > Aves > Accipitriformes > Cathartidae > Gymnogyps > Gymnogyps californianus. The sequence continues at coordinate 4,355,373 of NC_059484.1, forward strand.
TTTATAGGGATTTTGGAGGATCTGAAAATATACAGGTTTCACTTACATTTAAACAGAAGTTCATTTCAAGATATTTAAGTCCTTTTCTAAATGGAATTTCCTTCTGCCACAAAATTTTACAATATATCTTCCCCTGTATAATATGGTTAGCCACCATGCTTTTCCTCTGCGACTGACAATAGCATGCTGCATGTGGATTTAGGTAAAATGTAATGTTCCGGAATTGAAATTCCTGTCTTTGAGATGCATTTTATTTGTGCACATTTATTCTTTTCCAGCTAAACCACTACGAACCCTTTAACAGTTAATGACTTCTAAAAAGAAGTTCATTCAGTATTATGCGTGTGAAATGATCGTATTTTAACATCTATAAACGTTTAAAAATTTCTGTTAAAATACAGAGACAACTTTTTGGGGGAGTGATTGATTAATTAGGAGCATCCATTGTTTTTCACGTGCAGATTTCTTTGAATTTTAGTCTATTCTCTCAACTTTGGGAAAAGCAGGTCTGCTAAATGAGTTTCAGAAACTGATTCCAGGCCTGATTTCTTCAAGCAAGGGATTGGTATGGGAGGAATGCAGTTATCCTGCATTCTGTGGCCTGGAAGCCTCATGAGGATTATACAGTCAGAGGACGCTTTTTTTTTTTTTAAAATGTTTGTGCACTTCTCATTTGGCTTTATGATTAATATTGGGAAAAGTTATTTACTTGCAGTTATTAATTTATTCTGCTTTGGCACAATGGCAGTGTTAGTTAATGCCTGATGTTTATAGCTTGCTATGTTAATGGCATGTTTGTGTAAATTCTCATAGCCTTAAATTTCTCTAAGATTTGTCTTGTTCATGCGAAGCTATGATGATGAACAAAATCTCACTAGAACAACCAAAATCTAAGGGGAGTCTCTAGGAACTCTAGTTTATTTGCAAAAGTAGACAGTAAAACATTACCCAGGTTGTGCTGTTGCATTTTGCAAAGACTACTTATCAAAGAAAGGAAGATGGGTTTTGTGTGTGTGAGAGATTTCAGTCTGAAGAAAATAAGCTCCCAAAAATACTACATTGAACGCTAAGGCAGTCTTGTTTTAATTTCAGTGGTTGCAATAATAACCACGTAAAGAGCATAAAATAGGCAGTCTGAGTTGAGCAGGGAAAATTGTGGGGTAAGACCTCCGTTTCTGTAATCAAAACATGTAATAGAACTCGATTGTACACAAATTTATACTTATGACAGCCTTCATTTTACGTTCTATTTAAGAGGATCTCTATCTGAAAATGAGTAACAGGCTAGCCCAAAATAAAACAAACTTCAGATGTGATGCTGTTTGTAATGCATTCCACAACCAGCCTAATCAGAAGCTATAAATCAATAGGAAAATAGGACGTGCCACTAATTAGTTAGTAGAAGATTCTACCAATCGGCTTTCAGCACAGACCCGTGCCAGAAAATCCCCCACTTGTTGAAGGCATCTTTTCAACTTCAGTGTATAAAAGACAGATCTGTTTTTAAGAACAAAATTTATGTAAATGGTATGAAATTTGTTTCTAACTTGAGTAAACCAACGTATCACTAACTGAAATCAAATGTTTGTAAAAGTGTCTCTGGGATACATCTAATCCAGTCTGATTTCTATTAACTGATTTGTTTTGCAATTCAATGGCTGTCAAATTTGGCCCTGAATGTCAGAATCATCTTTAGCCGATGTCATTGCCAAGGCAATCCAACAAGCAGTATTCTTGGTAAATAAAATTTGGCAGAAGGTTCACTAGTGCATGTTGTGGCTTAAACCAGCTCCAGTCTGTGTATTTCACACATCTGTGTGAATTCTTTAATGCTTATTACCTTTTATAAAATAAGCGTATTTTAGTTCATGATTACCAAGTTCTATGAAGACTGAAATGTCACCTAGAGTTCAGCTCTGCAGCATGTAGGATGGAGTCCCAAATACCTGCTCTAGTTTTATGCTTGGAAGCATACATAGGCTTTGTAGAAGCCAAATATAAATCTAATATTGAAGAAGCTACAAAGTAAACATTCCTTTTATTTCACAACTGTTATTTAATTTAAATCTTGTTATTCTGTGGTATTTTGGTATCTGCATCCAGCTGTTAATTAGGACTTTTGACATGCACTGCTGCAGGCGTGATCCCTGAAGAAAATATTTTAAAGTCTTTCACTTTCTAAACACAATTTATGTCTTTCCAGTTTAGATATTTGCATATAAACTGCTATTCTGATGTACATTCTTGCTGAGTTGCTTCATAAGTCTTTTAGGTTGTTCCAGAAGAATTAATATGTGCAATCTACATAAGAAAACTGATGCATATGATGAAAAAAAATCTGTTGAATGATTTTTCTGGAAAGAGCAAGCATTAGGAGGAGAAGTAGAAAGTTCTGTGAGATGTGAGTTAATTTTAGAGTATAATTCTCCCTTTTTTTTTTTCTTTCCTTTTTTCTTTTTTTTAAGTTGAGGTACAAACATCTCAAATATTCCTCTTTTAGCTCTGTGCTGGAGGATTTTTGTGTTTGGGAAGAAGACTGGACATTGCATCCATACTGACGGAATGTTTTGGTGAGATGACAGCATCATGCAATATAGGAGAGTATTTGTGAAACAGATTGGTGTCTGAGTTTTATCTTTACTGATGCTGAATATCAGGCATATATCCCAATGGAACATACATAGGGCACTTAAGTCCTCCAAGAATTCAATTGTGTCACAAAAAGGACAATTCTTAAGACTCAATGGAGCCTGAAACTTGTAAATCAAGTAATTTGGTCATTAGAAGTCCAACTTTACGAATACATGGAGATAGTGCTCAAAATGCATTGAATCCTCTTAAGCTTGCCATTCAGGCTTTTAAAGGTCATGAAAGTTGTCTCTTCACGTAATTTCAGGACTATGGATTAAAAACAAACACACACCTTTCCCCTCCCCCCTCCCCCCCAAAAAACCCAAACCAACAAAAAAACCCCAAGCCAAACCTCAAATCCATGCTGGTGGACTGGCTAGTTCCTCACTCCAAAAATCAGAGAGTGTAGCTTGATTCTTTAGTAAGTAATGTGGGTATTGTATTTTACTTGCATAAAATCTTTTTTACCTGAATGCAACAAAAGATCTGCAGGCAGACATGAGTGTAGCACTCTGAAAATCTGTGATGTATGAAAATAATGACTTTTTTTTTTTTTTTTTTTTTTTTTAAATGGGTGAATTGGGGGTTCTTCAACTTCAGGAAGGAAAGAAACTAGTTCAGCAAAAGCCTCTTGCATTGTTTTTATTTGTTCCATCTTAGTCTACCTCTGCTGTTTTCCCTGGTGCTAGAAGTTGGAGATACTTTCTCCTCTCATGACTTAGCCACAAGACTTGTGGACTAGGTCATTGCGTAGTTCTGGATTGCTCATTATTTTTAGAAGTTTTGTTTAAAAGATGTAAAATACCATAAAGTAGGCATTGACATAGAATGTGTCTTGTGTCAGTGTGTGTTGGTCAGTGTATGCTAGTAGGCATGTGAAGTCCGGTGTGCCATCTAAAATGCCCTAGTAGGGTGATACGAGAGGACAGATCCCCACAGAGTGCAGCCTCGCTTGCTTGTACCGAGTACTGCTCAGTTCGCTGTCAGCTAAAGTAAACAGCCTGTGCAGGGTATGTAAAAAAAATGGGAATCTCTGTGCTTGTTTTCCTACAAGTGAGGATTCTTTGAGTGTTTCGTTCTTCTGGTTTTGATAAAATGATTCTTCAGTTTGTGTAATCATTATGCAACCCAGGCTTTTGTAAATGGATTTTGTTTGTTATAAGGAAGGAGACAGATGTTTCTTGTAAGAACTTTTTTCAGTGCTATATAACATAAAAACACAAAATTTTTTACTTGATGCTGTAATCCATGAATAGTCATTCTGGTTATAACTTTGTGCTCTGGTTATTTCACCAGTTGCTTGGACTCTTCATTGAGAAAATAAATAGTTACTCTCATTACTGTGAGCAGTGCTCGGGAGTTAGCATAGTGCTATTAGGAACCTCTATAGTGAATCCTGAAAAACATCCTGAAGGATTTTGAACTGCCACCTTGGCTATGCTGTTGGATATTAATTACTGCCCCCTCCCCCCGCCTTGTTGGTTGTGTTATCCTAGAAAATGTAGGAATGGTGAATTCTGAGCTGCAAAAATGAAAGAGGATAAATTATGCAGCTGGTTTTAGGAAGAAAAAAAATTGATTTTCATACGTGGCTCTTGCAGTATTTGACAGCAATTCTCTGAGAGAATGATGAGGGTATTTGCAAGGCCCCCCCTAAAGTGCTGTTACAGGCCTCCTATCCCCTTCCCATGGAGCCTGTTCTTCCATTATCATGCCTGTTGCACAGACAGTGAGTTGAGTTGCTTGTACTCGGAGCTGTTAGAGCTGCTTTGGACAAGACAAAGAAACTCCTAATCCAGTGAAATAACCTTTCCACCTATTTTAGCACTGATATTTTGGGGTGGATGAAGTTCCCCTAACTGCTTAATTGGGAGAATTTGGCTGTAAAATTGCCATATTGCTCTTTTAAAGAGTGCCAGGAGCAGTGGTTGCCAGTTGTCATGTCAGTGGCTTAATCAGAGCTTTGCAACTCTGTACATCTGGGAGATGTTCGTTTGTTTTTAGTCTCCTTCCCAGGTGGTTAGGCAAGGAACCAAGCTCCCTGTGATCAGAAACCACACATACAAAGAAGGCTGCAAACACTGATAGTTTGTTCCCTTGATTGTTCAGTCACCGAGCAAGGGTAGTTAGAGGCAAAGACTATTTCTGGCATAACACGGGTATAATTTGGAGGAATAAACTCTTGCTGTATGTTCTAGCCATTTTTTTTAAATGCAGTTTGATGTTTCACTTAAATACGACATGAGATCTTAAACTCTGGCAGAAGATGAATACTATATTCTTCTAAACAACATCAGATACATATGCATCCCCGGATGTGGTAACACTCGGATTTCCTCCCAAAAATTTCTTCTTAGCAAGCAAACGTACAGAGTAGGAAGTGAAAAATATCTTCCAGTGAAAGATTCCTGACATCTTTCTTGCTACTAGTGCAAAAAAGGACTGATCTTCAGTCACTGCATTTCATGCTCATATTGTAGCGAACATTTAAGGCAGTGATGCTTCAAGTAACTTCTAGGGGATAAAGAAGAAAAAAGATCCCATACGTTACTGTTAAAAACAAAAAAAAAAAGTCTTAAGAACATAGCATTGCAAGGTGTGGAGAGGTGTATTTGGGACTGTGAATGTAAAAATAAAATGTAAAAATAAATAAAATTAATACTTAGAAATGAAGTGAGAATATGAATGATTGCACAGCTTATCAATCTTATTTTTAGATTCTGTAATTGCTCAGAATATGATTAATATATTGAAAGTATGTTGCAGAATGGGCACATAGTGTGCTTCATATTGGTAGTTGTTTCTAGTTTCATAGTATTAATTTTAAGCAGTTTAGTTTGTCTATACATTTTGTTTTTCTTGTGGTTTTATCACTGTTGTTCATTATTCTGTGCAGTAGCAAATCACCAAAAGACTCAAAGCAAAGAAAAAATTGTCACTCTATGTGGAATTGTATTAACCTGGGATAATTACCTGCTGAACTTTATTTGACGTATTTTAGTTGGATTAAGAAGTGTATTTGATATAGCTGACAGTTTTGTTCAAATATTTTGGGAAAGGGAAGATAAATTCTTGACTAATGCAGAGAGATATACATAACATAAAAGTGAGCTTGGTCAAGATTGTCAAGATATGAAAGCTTAATACATTTGATTTAGGCTGCAATGCCATCAGCTTTAGAGAGACAATGCAACAGCGAGGCAGAAATGTTCTGTGTAACACGCCAAACTGTATAGTTATATTTTGATGCTTTTAACACGAAACACATTCAAATGTATTGCTGCTTATTATTCTGAAGGTGTTGAGCCTGAGTTAGAATTCTAAGAAAGTTATTGTGGACGAAAAGGATGCTTCTTATAAGGTGAAAGTTACCTCCTGCTCATTTTTAAGCTTTCCTTCCAAACAACTGTTACTGGTTGTCTAGAAGAAATACTGGCTGGTCTGTCAGTCTGCTTGACAGAGCAGTCTTACTGCAGTGCATTAGTAACTGTGTATCAGTTTGTTTGCAACAATCCACGAGCTAATAAAGGACGGAGTCTGTATGCTTACCTGCAGCCTCTCTTCAAACCGCCTGTGTCAAGCTACTCTAAATTCTCCTTGAGAGATTGCTAGGATATGTGTGCATTTTCCATGTATGATATTTTGCTTCACTTGACTCTAGAGCCAAAGTTGTCCAGCTAGCATTCAGCACTCTCTTTTTTGCCTCCTGAAGTGTAATAAAAAGGAAGTTTATCATTCGTCTCAGTGTTCAGTTGTGGAATTTCCTATACTCAGTTACTAATTTTTAATAAAAATTTTAAGGAAAGTTTGAACCTAAATCCTCTTGGAGTGAAGGAACAGTTTCTTGGCTCTTAGGTTCTGAAGTCAAGTTGAAGGGCCAAACTTCTGAAATAAATTAAATCAGTGAATTTTCTTTTAATTCATAGACATGTTAAGACCTTTACTGAAATAAATTAAAGGGCAAGTCTGATCTGAACTGCTAGTCTTTAAGAACTTTCCCACTGCTTATCTTCACATTTTTATTGAGAAAACAGAGATCAGACCTTGAATTGTTGATTTGCCAACATCTGTCTTCAAGCAGTCTAACACAGGTGTCTGAGGAATATTTTAAACAAAATCATATATGTTAGCAATAGAGTGCATTGTGTTCAACAGTGATTGCAGTTCAGCATTCATCCTGAGATTGTTTCGTGATCAGGGATCCTGTTCTCTTTCTGAATAAGAGAGCTCCAATGTGCTACAGTAGCAAAGATGTTGACTACAGTCTTCACTTTGGATTACATATAGACTTTTAAGATATACAGGATTAGTCTGGAGCTTTTTTGAAGGTCAGGACCAAGATTCAGAGCTTCATTCCCAGTTCTCTATGGAGGGAATTATCAACTGTGGGACATACTAATATTTTTTTTTCTCTTTTAAAACAACCCAGTGGTAAGACCAGTGAGGATTTAATATTGCTTTGTTCTAGCCTTAGGTTGCACTTAATATGCTAAGAGCAAGCAAAGATGACAAAATGTTTTCTAAGTGTACTACTGGAGAGTTTATTGTGTGGGTCTATGTTTTGTGGAATGATGCAACACATTATGTGGACACATACAGCGTGGTTCTACTAAACTAAAAAGAAAGAAACATCCTGAGGGACATATTGCCCATGGTAGTCCAGAGAGCTTTCCCTGAAGGAACAGAAGAGGAATGACTGAGAATACCACATCTCTTCGAGACATGTGCTAGCACAAATTTCTGAGGTGTGTCATGTTTCATAGCAGCTGGAGTTGGTTTTGGTTTTTTCGCAGAATATTTCTTTGCTCTTTCCATCTCTTTTCTGCTTTTTCTTAATGTTCTCTTCATTTCCCCTTTGCAGAATGCAAGTACAGTGAAAGTTAGAATTTAGTTTTCAAAACTGCTGTATTCAACTGAGTATGGAATTAGGGGAAAAAATATGGGTTTTTTTCCCCATGACCCACAGTGTTTTTGCAGGGGGAAAAATAATATTGTTACATGGGAGGATGGGAAGACAATTAGAATATGAGGAAATCTGGCAGTTCAGAATCATAGAACAGCTGAGCTTGGCAGGGACCCCTGGAGATCTAGTCCAACCTGCCTGCACAAAGCAGGATCAACTAAAGCAGGTTGCTTATGGCTGTGTCCAGTAGGGTTTTGAGCATCTCCAAGGATGGAGACTCCATAGCCTCCCTGGGAAACCTGGCCCCTGTTTAACCACTCTCGCACAGTGGGGGCGAAAGGGGAGGTGTGTGGAGGACTTCAGGATGGCTGCTTCTGTGCATTAGATGAAACAAGTCGTCTTCTAGAACCAGAAAAGATGTAGTTAGGGGAAAAAAAAAGGGGGGGGGGGGGAGAGGAGTTCCAAGGTGCAACTTGTCTTTATTTATAGAACACCTACTGCAGCTGTTTATCATTGCAGACAGCAGCTAGCTTACTTAATTGTTGGTCTATTTAGGAAAGCACAAAGTTTGTTTGTAGACCAGACTTTCGCAACTTTATTATGAAATACAGCATAGTACAAATTCTGTTGATTTTAAATGAACTAAGTACCATTGGAAACTTAAACAGATATTTGTATTTATCAGTGGAGATGAAATCTGGGTGCAAGACACTTTTAGTCCAACGTTAATTGATTTAATAAATGCTTGAAGCTTGATGAAAGCATAGTTGCTTACAGCTTTAAAAAAGATAAAACCCCCAACAATTGTGCGAAGGATGAATAAATAAATGAAAATTAGTTTAGCAGTATTTAAGTATTTTTAAAGTTAATAGGCATATTAATATATTGAATTATTTCTTTTATCTGTTACTTTTCTTTTGGAAATGAAAATAATTACAAAAAGCTCTTATCTATTATGTATTTTTCTCCTCATAGTGTGTCTAGTGCTACAGCAAAACTCTTATGTACAGAACAGTAATTCAACAAATTGGAGGTTAAAGGCTGCAAAATGAATGATGGGAATTCAAAGCATCATGTATAATAGCTGAATTAAGCACAATGCAGGGTTATATAGTAAGTCTAGTGTTATTTTTGGAAGAGGATCTTGGAGAAGCAAAATATGTGACAAGTTATGAAAAACTGTCATTTCATAATTCGGACTAGACTCTAGAATATCATAAAAATACTGAAGTCAGTTGTATCTGTTCTGAAGGCTGTGTACATGGACTCATAGAAGAAAACTTTGCTTTTCCCCCTCATCTTTCTTTTACTGTTTACACCTGTCAGAACTAAACCAGTTCGGCAAAAAATATATGGAATGTCTTTCATTGGTGTAACTGAGAACTCCCTTCCAAAATAAACTGAAGTCATGTCTCCTGCAGAAAAGGAGGTAATATGTATGCAGCTGGGGCGTCCTCAGATTGCGCAGTTGGCTATTGAGTCTTCCGGCTGAAGAAGAAAGCAAAATACAACAGCCACTCTACCCTGTCCAAATTGCTTCCTAGATTTAGAAGGAAATATTGTTAGAAGTGAGATGGGTGCGAGTACGGTTTTTCTCCCTGGAAAAGTAGACTTTAAAAAGGTACCATACCACTAAGTACGTTGCAGCAATCTTCCCCTCCATTTTTTGGTAGGTGGGATAGTGAGAGAGGAACAACACTTCTAGAAATTTCATTCATATTTCAGATGTATTTATATATTTTTGTTTCACAGCTGTGGACTCTAGGAAGATTTATTTGGTACAAAATTGGGGAATAGTATTAAAAAATTAACAGTTCTTTGGCAATGTACTCTTTAGTAATGAACCAGGAACCCAAAAGAGTGGGAACATGCCTGTGAATTGTGAGGCTCTTTGGTTTCTGCGGGATTCCTAAGGAAGGATTATGACCTTCCTGCTGTCAGAAGCCTGTAGTCTTATGTTGGAACAAAACCAAGCCCCCCTGCCCCCCATTTTTTTTGAACAAAATAGCAAGATATTGGTAAGAAATGGAGTCTATGATCTCTTTTCAATCTGGTTATTTGGTGTGTGTTTGTGCTGTGCAGGTAGCTGTTTCTATGCGTGACCTTTACTGCCTTTATAACCCTGGTCCCTTTATAACCCTGATGTTGGTCCCTTTATAACCCTGATGTTCTCCTGTTGTATCAATAAGTTGGTACGTTTATTCAATTACTAATCGAGATGATGGATTGTTCTAGAGAATTTTTGCTGCTTAAAATTTGTTTCTTTTTAGAAATTGCTCTGTAATGCAGATATTTCTTTTGCAATTTCACAATTTCTTAAGCTGCTTGAACGTATACCAGAAATGTGTTTCAGCTTGGCAAGATTTAAATTGTAGTACTGCCACAGAAGTTTTTGATAGCTGGATTAAACAAAGTGGCGCTGTAAAATACTTCTCTCCTTCCAAAATAGCAATGAAAAATTAGCCATATATTGAATGGCAGTTCTTTTGCAAAGCAGTTAATCTTTATAGTATGTTGCTTAAAAATATGTAAATGTACTCAGAAATTGCCAAGTGTAAATTTAGTGGTGATTAAGTGAAATCATAAGTTATACATCATAATATCTTTCAATCTCTTTTTCTGCTTTCCTTGGGCAGTAGCAGAGTTTTTTTCTAAGGTGCTAAGTTTAGTTTATAAATTGGAAATCTATAAGGAAAGAATGCTATCTGCGTTGACTCACTCTGGCATCTGGTCTTTATTCCAGGCCTTATTGATAACAAAGTATGCTATGAATTTAGAAAATCTACAACCCTGTAGAGGTGGCAAATTGCTTTCTGGTTTACCTCCAGTGTTTGTATGCGTGTCAAGCTTGCCTCTTGACCTTTTCTACACCAAGTTTCTGTTGCACAGCAGAGCAGTGGCACAGGTGTGCTCTTTCAGGCAGGAATGCAGCCTTTCTGGGATATCATTTCGTAAAACTCTCCTGCTTTCCTCCCTTTGCATTCAAAAGTATGAGTTATCTCTATTTTGATTTTTTTTCCATTAGCCCCGAGAGCTTACGTAGTTGATAAACCTTTAAAATACCATCTACAGACTGGGAAAAAAAAAATTGTATGTTTGTGATTTTTATATGTTCTTGTTTAATGTAAACTCTGCTGGCTAATCAGAAATCACATTTATTAAAACGTGAATGAATGTATACTAGCTTCATTTCAGCTTGTGCATTATCAGTGCAGTTTAACAGGTAGTAAAGCAGGACTTAAACTATCTGAGTCTGGTGCATATTTCCTATGCAGTTAGCTACGACTCCCAAACATTATGCCCTAAGGCCAGTTCAATGGCTGTTGAATAATTATAGTTTATGTACCTCGTGCTCATCTCTGGTTATGAGACCTCTAAGGTGGTATGCATCTGCAGGTCGTGAAAAAGTTAGATGCATCAGTGGACTGATTTATAGTTGATTAAAAATAATTAAAACATGAAGTAAAGTATTTGAATGGTCTTTAATCTTAAAATGAGAAGTCACTGGAAAGAGAAATTGGAAGAAAAGCCGTGTGTGCTGTTGCATCTGACCTAATGCTTTGTTCTCTTTTCTTTCTTGGGAACCAATCCATTCAGTTCTGTGGGATGTACATCAATGCTCCATTGTAGTAGCAGGCTTAGTAGCTTCAGTCGCATCTTGAGGTTATTTTATATGACTGCAAAAACTGTTTTGTGTGTGTAAATGACAGTAATAGTTGAGGATACAGGGGGAAAAAAGCCAGGGACTACTAAACTTTGATGGCACATACATTTTTAAACTGCATTTTTCTTTTCTGTGGTGATTTTTGGTCTTTAGTAGATGGATGAGTGAAGCCCTGTTATCCTTAGCACCATGGTGCAGCTGAGATTGCATGTAACTTGACTGTGCATTACTACGTTTGTGCTCTGTTGCAGTCCTTATGTTTATGAGTTCATTCAATGGCAGTCAGTATTGGTCGAACTTTTTTGATTATTCAGTTACCTTTTTATGTGTGTTACAGGTACATGCAACTAATTTGGCTTCAGTTGCTTTCTGCATTTCTTCCCATTAGCAAGCTAATGGACGTAATGCTAACTCTGAGGATTCATGCAGATCCCTGTCCTCACGTAGGGCATCCCAAAAACTGATACCAGTTTGTGGGGGGAGGAGGCTTTCTGGATCTGTCAGTTGATAAGTACACAGACAGTTTAGTAAGAAAGTTTCCTTCCCTACTCTGAAGATTTATTTTTCTTATTTGTGCAAGGAATTGAGTTAGTCAGCTCCCAAAATAGGTGACTTGGGTGTTAGACTCCAAGTAGGTCTTTGAAAAAAAAAAAAATCAGGTTTTTGTCATGCACGATGATGTGCATAAGTGCTCTATATATGGGATTTGGTTATGCCAGATGGTGTATCAATGCCGCTAAGAGCTATGTAATTAATTTGTTTTGCTTCCTTCATCTCTCTTGACTAGGGCAACTAGACAGCAATCTTTTCACTGTCAGTAGTGAGATTCAGTACTAAATGAAACTCTCCTATTAAGCACCCAGGTCAGCAAATTATTTCCACAGTCCTCTACTAGTCTTTTTTTCTTTTCAGAAGCCAGGTAATGAGTGTAGGAGAGGGAAACATCTCTGCAGAGAAGCTGCTAACAGCCTTGGTGTCTCTTATACAGCTTTAGAATTAATAAACTCATAGCAATAATTCTGTCAATCTTGACCTGGAAATTTGTTTTTATTGCTACATAAATATGGGCTTGGTTTGGAGTTGTCATTATCTTTGCTCTGGGTAATTGTATACAGATCTATCGAAATCCTAAAAAGAGCAGCTGATAAGATATGGGACATGATCTTTATTTTTTATTAAGCTGAGGTGATGCCATCAAAATAGTAATTACTTTTTGCTGGGCTAATTCTATGGAACTTGAGTCTGGAGATTTTTTTTCTTCTTTCACCCTCACAATTTGCATACAGGAAATATGTTTTAAAACTTCTAGTAAATTTAATTCTTTTGCTGCTACTTTTTAGATTAATTTCTCTGTAGATTTGAAAACACCTCTCTCATCTGTAGCATGCAGTTCAATTGTATGACTTCCCACAAACTTTGGAAAAACTTTTAGGACTGTACTTGTTTTTTTTCCAAAAGTTTGGTATATTTTTAGCCACTAAAATACATTTGTGCTGTTGGAGTATTGTTGTCTAGCACAAAATTAATCTGTACAATTTTTTGCTAGTCCAATACAACTAATTTAAGCTCATAATTTTTCTTACTGACATGAAATTATGTTGTTACTTTATCAACTAATTCCTGAACTGAAGATCTCCTTCCACTACTGAGAAGGGAAGAAACCAGAGTTGCTGCTTTGCAAAATCTTCTGGGACACTAGAGACAGAAGCTTAAGTACCTGGCGATTAGTTTTAGAGCTCTTAGGTTAGTCAAATTATAGATACATAAAATGTTGTTTTCCCTTGGTATGTTTGTTACATAAGCAGTTGGCATTCTAATTTTAATGGAAATCTTATGGATTTAAGATAAGGAGCATGATGTCTGGTTTGGAGGAGTTCCTAGGTATCCGTGGAATAGCTGAGGAATGTGGGCCTGCCCCATCAGAGCAGGAGGCTCCATCAGACAGGCTTTGTGTTCTCCAATAGCCTGTGATATTTCAGTGCAATCTTGACAGTGTTTTGTCTTCCCCGCTGTGCACGGATTGAGTGAATATAGATGGGTAATTAAACTTTGAACCAATAAACAGATTTGAGAGGCTGGTGCTTTGAAGAACAGGAGATCACAAGAACAATTTCCTGTTAGTTGCTTTGCTTCAGATACAGCTTAAAGTGGAGGCTCAACTGTGTTAACTTAGACTAAGCCCCCTCCTGGCATCCAGCAGCAACTTGATTGCTGTGTGATGAGCAAATATGACACATGAGCACATGTTTTCATCCTTTTGTAACTAGGGTCAAATTCATTGAGGATTTTTCCTAAATTGAATGGGGTGATTTGTACTGCAATGTAATATATTCCCTTTTCCAATGATCTTTGTTTTATGTTTTAGCAAATATTACAAAATGAAATTTGCCTATATTACATAATTAGGATTAACGCCTCTAAATTCATAGTTAGTAGAACCCACACCCTTTCACTATTTTATCTTTGGACAAAATTGGGAGCAAATCTGTCTAAAAATAGTAGAATGCAGTCTTACTTTTTGATAGTAATGTAACTACTTTAATCATACAAATGAAGCTTTATATATGAAAATGTTGCCTGACAATCACTTAGCAGGTAACATCATGATCTCTGTCAAAGTAGACAGTCTACCATCCAAAACTCATTACCCCTAATATTTCTCTAATACTGTCATGGTAACAGAGTAATTGCACAGAAGTGATTCTCTGTATGGACGGTAAAGTACACTTTCAAACATACTTATACTCTGTGTGCACATTTATATATACACGCGCGTGCACACGTACGCACACACACTTTATAACAACTCTTAAATGAAAATACCAGTACTGAAGGCCAGTCTGCTCAGTCCAAATGCACTATAAATTATTTTTGGATCCAAGTGGAGAATTTTTGTTTACTATTGTGAACTTTGAGGTTTTACCAAGTTTTGTATTATTCAATATCAGGAAGATCGTTCTCCAAATAATAAATAGATATGTCAGAAAATTTTTTACCTCCCTTAGAAATATGTTGTAGAAAGAAATGTCTTTATAGATTAACACATGCTTCCTGCTGACTTTGTAAAGGAATTTGAGGGTACACAGTAAACTTTCATTAAGAATTTATAGTTTCCTGGCTCACGTTTACTGTGTATAGATAAGAATAATCTCTTTGTTTTAACGGAGCTCTATTGGCTTGTATTCTGTTCTCTTCTGCCTTCCATTGGTGGTGTGGGTTTTTTTTTTTTTTTAATGAATCAAAAAGAAACAATATCCCTGGGGAGGACTTGAGAGCAGAAGGTAAAGTTCAGAACCAGAAAATTGTTTTCTTGTATGGGACAACACCTGGCTGACCCTTTGTTGTTTGAGTGTGGCCTGAAATTCTTTGTGGTTTGAGTGTAAAACCAATGCCTGCCATTGCCCTCTGGCAATTAGCAAGTCAGCACGGAGCTTGAGATTTTTTGTTTCAGAAAATGAGCAAGTGGGTGGTGGTGGCTGCAAATGTCCTTAGTATTATCCCTCTGAGAAGTAAGCAGACAGGCAGCGTCAAGCAGATGAGAGTGACAACATTAACAGGCTCAAGATTGTACCATATGAAATTTCTTGTGCTCAAAAAGTGATTACAGTAGTGCCCACTTGCCATACTGCACCTTCAGTATGTTTCATTTAAAGGATTGATTCAGCTGAAAATATCTATTTTCTTACTGCATGGTTGAGATAATTGTCTAGTATCTGGGGTGGAATGAGAGAATTTCATAGCCCAAGTGGGTTTTTTCTTTTTTCCTTCCTTTTTAACTTCAAGGCAAGATGTGACCTCCTAATGTCTAAAGACTTTTTAACCTCTGAGCACTTTTTCAGCTAAGAAGCAGTTTACTGGCAAACAGTAATTAACCTGAAGGGAAATGCATCCTTAGGTTTTATTGTGTCTCAGTATATGGGTCAAATTATGAATACTGCAGAGGTATCCTCCATGGCATTTGAAAATACCAGTAGGAAAAAATCAGCAGACTTAATTTAAAATTAATGTTCAAAGATCTAAGTAAGAAAACTCATTTAATAGAGTAGTGGCATCTTGGGTGCTTAAACTTTTTGCATGTTTTCTAATACAATTTTATTCTTTTGAGATGGCGATGGGCACTCAGATGAAGGTTTGGAGTTCTTTAGATTTTTGTTTATTTAGTCAGTATGTGATTTCTGTTACAATTCCTTTGTAATTTTTCAGAGACAGCTTGTTAGTGTAATATAGCTTTCTTCTTTTGTATGTATGAATGGAGGACAAAGACGCTGTTACTTACCAAGGATCAGAAACCCCCAAAAAGTGAATCACTAAACATCTAAAGCCTAAGATTTTCAAAGCCTATTATTAAGTCCTCAGAGGAACTAACATACTATCCTCTACCTGGCTTTGGGCATAAGAAGATTGTCTTAGAAGGAAAAAAAAATTCTGAATCAGAACATAGAGATTTAGTGAAGCATCTTCTTAGCTTTTAAAATATCAGCTGTTTAACAGCTTGAAATCAGGCACAGGATTTGTAAGACACTGAACTGGTGCCTCTTTATGAGGGTGTGTCTAATGTATCTAGTCTATTCTTGGGTTTTGTTCTTTGAAGTACTTTGAAATCACCTCTGGTGCACAAGCAGGGTGTCTGAAGATGACTGATCACCATTCTAACAGAGAACAAGAAGAAAATGGTGGTGGGAGGAAAGAAAGAAATCTAAATTTCACTCAGTGGTTTTTACTACCTGAGAACCCTCTCCCAAGCTATTTATAAAATATTAGGTTTGCAGCTGAAGGATTTCACAAAACATTAAAGCTGTGACTAAAACCAGCCAGTTAGGGTTTTTCTCTTTGGTGCTCAGGAGAAATGGGGTTTGAGGGAATTGACAATGAAACATTGCAAGTTTTCTGCAGGAACATAGCTAAGAATTGATATTTTAAATGAGGCGGAAGGGAATTAAACCCAAACGCAAACTACAGTGCCATTACCCAAGTAAAATGTATGGAATGCATTACTCTGGGGGAACTCCTTCCTTCTTGCCCCCCCCCATCCTGGAGTCCTGCAGCTCTGCAAAGGTGAACTCAGAAAAGCTGGGAAAGATGGTAGGAAAAAGCCAGAGCTGGAAACTCTGAAGAAAGGCCTTTAAAAGGGAATCATATTAGTTCTCAAGGCCACACAGCATTAGGAATTTCCATAACAGTAAAAGAATTTACAGTGTGCAGCCTATACATTACTAGCTCTTGCAGCCTGTAAAACTCTGCGTGTTTTTCCAGTAGTGAGGCTGGTACATGCTCCTGCAGGTATCCCTGCTTGCCTTCGTACGTGGCTGGGATGTTGCACTACTGTAATCCTGGCAATCCAATGCTGCGTAACATCCTGGAGTGCTGTACTCTGGTAGGAGTCCCTGCGTTGGTACACAAATTTGAAAACTTTCTGTTGTGAGCTGTAATAGATTAACAAGGATGGTATGAAATTCTGACTAAATTATTTGCATGTGCACATACATCACCATGCTTCACCATAACATAAGCCTCCTTCTGAAGCTGAGCATAGCAATATTATCCAAGTTCACTGTTAAATGCAGTTTTTTTTCTTTTGTTTTAATGCATGGTTACTTTTTGATAACTGAGGAATGCGTTTAGTAGAAAAAAAAATCATTGTTTTTAAACATTATTGAGACATCTAAGTAATTGTAGTAGACATGATAATAAATTATCCTTTACTGCAGTGGTGTTTCCAAGAATGAATTAAGGGCATAAAATACTTGAGGTTAATGTGTGTCCTTCAGTTTATAAACTGAAGAAATGACGGTCCTGATTTCAGATCTACTATGTGCCCCTCTACCTTTGACGATAATGGTAATGCCAGCTGCTCAGGAGATCTGAATGTTTGGCCTGAAATTTTGTAAAGGTCACACTAAGATTCACTGACATAACCAGTAATATACCCTGGAATCTTATTTCCAGAGCTCCATTTAACTTTGAGACTAAGGCATTTTCCTCCTGTCACTACTTATTCCTGGCTGAGCGGATCCTTTTCTTCAGTAGTTCTGTCAGAGAACTCCTGCCTTTCCACAAATGTCATGTAACTTGTTCTTATCCTTTAGAAAAGTTTCCTTTTCTTCATCAGCTCTAATACTAGATTTTCAGTTTACTCTTTGCATTAGACAGGGTTGTTAGAAAGGATTTAGATGGTCCTTTCAGGATTCTTTTAATCTGTATTTGTGCCTTCTTGCTGTGCCCTTCTTTGCCTACAGAAGGCTCTGCACTTTCCCTAGAAGGTTCCAGCTGAACCAGAATATGGCAGCCAAGACAAGATACACAAGAGATGATGTTTTCTGCTGGCTGGGCCCAATTCTCCCCTCTCTACTTCAACAAAAACACCACAAGTAAATAAAAAAAAGGGCATAGCCCCTTGTCATACACTTACTATTTGAGGATGGCAGAAGAAATGATCCTTCATTAGCACATGTTGCAGGTGGTAACATACTGCAGAATTATCCATCTATGGTTTTTGTTTGGTGGAAATAGGAAAGATTACAGTCACAGGTAAGTAACTGCTCACCTTTTGATTAAGTAGACCAAAGCATTGTCCTTTTAAAAACACTAAGTAACATGGAAAGGTCCAAAAGAAAAGCGCTAATTATTCAACTCAACAAAATACAAAAGTCAGAATATTTTTGAGTTCATACGGTTCAGTTGCTTAAATGCTTTGTAGTGAGCTGTAACTCTGTGGTTTCAGAACAGAGCAGTTATTCAGGTTTAGTAACATGAAAAGAGTTTTATGAGGTTGAGTATAAGGAAGTGTTTCCAAATTATGGTAGGAAGGCATATATAATTACTTTTGAGACTGTTGTCAAAAAAAATTCATTTGGAATACCAGATTGATAGAAGATACAATTTTTTTTTCCTAAATAACACCCTTCTGAAATAGAAGTGCAGTCAGTTGTTTCAGTGACTTCATCTCTGAAACTGCTTAAAGGCTCTGGAATGACTTTGTATTAGGAGAAATGACAGTCATGCATGGGTAAGTTCCTGCCTGTTCACAAAGCTTGTTTTGAATTGCTCATAGTGATAGCTTCATTAGCTTTACTGTTGATAGTAATTTGACTACAGCACATGCCAATTTGAGTGATGTTGAAACTCAAGACTGTAGAGGATATAGACTGCTGAAAGCATTGAGTCAGTTTATGGGGTTGAGGTGCTGGTTATTCAGAATGTGAAAAACTTTGCTATGTTGAAGAGCATTTCTTAAATTGGAAGACACCGGTATGGTGGCTATTGGAGGTGAATATATGATCACGTGAGTTTTAATTCAGAGATGATATTAATATTTTCAAAATGTAATTTTTAATTCTGCAGTCTTTGGGGGTTTTCTAATTGCAGGACATCTTGCAAATATTTTTTTCCCCAGTAATTTTAAAGCGAGAATATTTCATTGTCCACAGGAAACTTGACTTCAGATATATGACTTCTCCTGTAGTAAGATTGATTAAGAACACAATAATTTTGAGTTTCCCCACTGTCTAACGAATTTTTCAACGGAACTAGAAGCTAAAAGTGAGTGATGTCCTGTCACATTTCCTTTTGGTGCATAGGAGTGCTAAGAAATTCTAGGACATGTAAAAATGGTGTATATGTAATTCCAGCTTTTGGAATTTAATTAAGAGGAATTAAAAAGATTGCCGTGGAATTATCAGATTGTCTGATTTGAATCAAAGTAGTCTTATATGCAGTTAAAAGTATGCTGGAAAGAAAAAGGGAGATAAATCTCAGTTGAGAAAAAAATCTCATACCTGATCCTACCTTTAAATGTGCTTAAGTGATGTATTCATGTGAAGCATGGTCTTGCTTCTGATAGTTTTTGTCCCGTGGTTTACTTTTCAATTGCCAAAGCTATTCCAGATGCTACAAGTGTCAGACAGACCAAGCAGTGATTCCAATCAATTTAAATTCAGATTATTGATTTAAGGGGTCAGTAGCTGCATAAAAATACATTACAAATTTAATGTGTGAACTGACATATGAAGTCTTTGAGTGGCATTATTTTCGTGATGGGCAAGTATTTAGCATGGTTTGAATTAAAAATCCATCAGTTTTTAAGCTAAGGTAGGTAGAAGTTGGTTTAAAAGAAAAAATCAGAAAGGATTATTGATTGTCAGATCTTGTTACAGGGATTTGGACTCTAAGAACCAGTGTGTTCCCCAAAAATTCATCTCTTCAAATCAGGTTTTTGGATGTGTGTTGAACAGAAATTAAAACATGAGTTAGAGGATGATTGATAGGAAACTAGGCCCTGACTGTAGTACAAGCATCACTGGTGGCTAAGTTTTTTGTGGAAAAAGTTTTTCACCATCACATGTATTCATTTTCTTGCCAGGTACGTTTAGCCGAAGATTATTTTTTTTCACTTACCTTTGCTCTAGGATTTTTTGCCCAGTTTGTATGTTGTCAGATGTAAGGCCATTAGCATTGCTACCCACTGTAATGTTGAGTTAAGGCCTTTGGGGTATAAAAATAAAGTACAAAACGACTACAGTATTTATTTAGAAAATTTATCTAATATTGATCGTTGTTATGTCCTGAGAATATGTAGTATATGAATATATTTTGTATGAGTGGTCTGTGAATTGAAAGCTACTATATATAGGATGTTTACCTGAGGATTTATTGATATCAGATGAGTTTTAAGCATTGAAGTAAAGGCCTTTGCGTAAGGAATCAACTAGCATGGCCGTCGCAAAGTACAGCTTATACTGTAAGTATCTCTAGTTGTATGCAAAAGGTTTTTGAAAATCTACTTTAACAAGTGGTGAAAGTATTTTAACATTACCACTACTGAGAGCTTGGTCTTTTGATTACATCCCCCACCTCCCTGCCCCCAAAAGCTTCAGTTAGAATAAAACAAATGTCTTCAGCTTTAAAATATAAAACCATAAAACTATGAGTATAATGGTTGAAGACCCCCCTACACTTTTAATTAAGTCACTGTGTTGTTTCCAGATGAGAGAAGAGATGACTCATTTGGTGACTTAGAATGTCACCATTTTGTACACTATTTTGTATTCAAAAAGTAAAAACTAAATTCAGAAGAATCACTTGAAGTTGCACATTAGCACGTGCATCATAATTGCGTGTATTACGTCAGTTCTCAAACTAAAATGTTTCAGTCTGAATTTTTTTGGTAAGGCTTAATTTCTGGAGTCTGAACCTAACCTTCTAGGTTTAATGAAGTTCTAACCTTCTAAAAACAGGGTTTTATCATGGAAAATGCCTGGCTTCCACCAGGAAGGTGTACTTAAACCTTCCAGTACCAATGTAAGAGGTATTAGGAGTCATGAGTCTTCAAATATAAAGTAGGAAGCAACTTGAATCAATACAAGGCACTGTACTGGGATTCAGAAAACTTGTTTTGTTTATAGATTTGCTGGTATTTAGCTGTGTGGTCACAGGCAAAAATTTGTAACTAATAATTGTTGTTGCATCATTATTTACTATTCTTCTATCGAATACTTCAGTGTAGAGCATCTCTTTGGCTTACACAAATTTTAATTGGAACCTCTACTGTTGGTATAATAAAAATTGTGACCACTGGCAACATATACTGAGCATGAAACACTGCAAGTTGCTGCAAAGCTGCAGCTTTTCTATTGGAATACAGGGAAATACCTGGAAGCAAGGATTTGCTTCTGTGAATAGCATGGAATTGACTGTACACGGCTGCATAGATTTTTAAAATAAAAAGTTGATGTTTTTGTTGTGTCAAAGATGCGGTAGTTACTCAATTCTTTTTTTATTAGTAACTAAGGAAAAGCTTAAATCTACTTTTGCTTTACAGCCTTTAATCTTTGTCTTTAATTAACCTTTGAGGGTGGTTAAACACCTATGTGTAGTTTGTTGGGTTATCTGACAGTTGCTTATTTGTCAAGTGCAATAGAATGGCAAAACCTAAAAGTCCCCATTAGATGGTATGACTTTGATAGGTGCAGAAAGATGTGTCTGTTAAATTCAGTTTAAAGGGGAGGCGTGTAAAGTGTTTATTGCACCCTGAAATTGAATTTTTGCATTAGTGATGGTATACTGAACTTACTTGTCATGCTGTGACTACAGTTATAATAAAAGCTTTAAATAAAGCCTTTCAGTAAGTATGTGTTTTTATATATGGAGCACAGTTTTGTTCTTTGACTCCTTGGCCAAGTTGCAGCTAAAGGAGCAGGGGGGACAGTTTAGAAAATGATGAATATTTCCTGAGTAAAAATGAGATGTTGTTGGGAATGTATAGAAAGACAGACTAAATCTCTTCTGTTTCCAGCATACTGTCAACTGGGTTGAGTAATAAATTCTTCAGTCAACAGTAGTTCTACGAATGCTGGGAACAGAAATGTTAAAGTCTTGTACAGAGAGTAAAGAGCTGAGACTTGTAAGTGAACTGAAAGGACTATGATTCATTAAAATCTGAGTGAAGGAGAGGTCCGCAGGTGAGAACAATATCCTCTTGTCATGTGCCCTTTCAGCACAGCATAGTCATTCATCATTCTGCTCGTTGCTGTAACCAATGTGTTCGGAGCTATGTTTTCCTTCTAGGCATCTTTTTTCTTTTTTTTTTTTTCCTTTTTTTTTTCTTTCCCCCTTAACCCAAAATAGCAATGCAATTTTGCTCAGGTATTTGCTTCTACTTTTCTTGTTGAATCTTCCATAAATCTTTATCTGTCGGGTCAATTACAAGTCATTACTAAAATAATTCATTCTAGGCTTCAGTAAAGTTAATATTGTTAAACTGTGAACGACTGTACGTTGTTTTCTTTCTTGAAGTTTTGCTTCTGGCTGGCAAAGCAGTGTGAATGGGCCACTGGGGCTGGAGGAAGAGCAGCACTGAAGTAACGGTGAAAGGGTTGACTAACTTCTAACTTACCCAGCTGTTCGGCATTTATCTTCATTGCTAGTGCAGCATAGATGTTCAGCAAGTAAGCATGAGTGCAGTGTGTGTCTTTATACACTCTTAATTACACCTCTCCTATTTTTATTCTATTCACACATAAAATAGAACAAAATCTTTTCCCGTCTCTTGTTGAAGTAGGTTCCCTTAAAGCAAAATTTATTGTCGTTTTACAGGCACAAGGGGAGTGGTTCTTCCCGGCCTTGCTGGCAGAAATTTTCCAAGTGCACAGTTCACTAGTTTGTGTGACCTAATAGGGAGAAAAAAAGCCATGACTCTTCTAAAATACTGTCTTTTAATTACCTTTATAATGGATTCCCATCGACTTCCTCTGCATGAGTACTACTCCATTAGCTCATTACTATGATTTAAAAGCAGCTAATTACAATCATAGCTAAATAATTGCATTCAGGTATTTCAGCACATTTTGATTCTCATATTAGCAGTTTCCAGACAACGCATCTCATTTGTGTCTCCTTTATAGCCTTTTTACAAATGAAGTGATAGTAACTTAAATGTCTTTCTCTCTATAAAACAGAAGTGAAAATCAATGATGTCATCTATAAAGAATATAGGTATACCAGCATTGAAAATGATGTAATGAGTATGAAATTTGTTCTTGTCCATTTCTGAATGAGAATGTAATACTTTTCTATAGCAGTTGGTATCTTCAGATTTACTGGAATGAAAACCAAGAAACAAAAATACTTGGTAGAATTAAATGTCAGTCTCTTGGCTCCCAAAGTCTGTATGGTACAGAATGACAAACCAAGGCAGAGATTAAATGACTCTGTTTTCATATAATGGACCATAGATAAATCAAAAGTATTTCAAAAGTGGAGCTGATAATGTTTTTTCTTGCTGTGATTGTTACTAAGAGTTCAATAATAGATTATCATGTTTGTAAAAGAAACATGGTAACTCAGCAAGGACTCGTTTCCTCTCCAGTGGAAAAGACAAGTTTGAGGTTGCAAGGAAGGTTTTTGTTGATATGGGGAAGAAATTGATGCTTCATAGATAAGTTGTGAGGGCAGGAAAAAGTTGTGGAAGAGCTGTTCCTGAAGCTTCCCCGCCTGTCTGTTACTGTTCTTTCTCTGTGTGTGTATGTGCATGTGCAGACTTGCCACCTGAAGGTTGAGAGGGGGGCTTTTAAACACATTGGTACTAAATTTGTGTAGTCTGCAGATTTTCTGAGAATAATTGCCTTGTGAGATTTTGTAGTTTCAGGATCTGGTTGGATGGAAATTTGGTGCTGGTTACTTGAGGTTAATAAACCTCTCCCTATTCCAGCTTCCCTGATGTGCCTAAAGACAGTGTTATTAGATGGGTATTGAGTGCTGGTGTTGACGTATTTTAAGTGTGTAGTTCTTTATGATAGTAGATGTGACAGTGATTTAAAATAGACTCAAGTCAATTTTATAGTCTCCATAATTTTGGTATGGGAGGTTTTCCAGTATGAGTATATGGTGAAAACTCAGAAGGCTTTACTTGGAAAAACCCAAACCATTGCAAACTGTGATTTGGCTGAGTTGGTATCAAACCTGTAATATTAAATACACATTGATAGCACAAATTTTTGTACTGTTCATTTATTTTGAGACTTTTTGCTCCTGGAAAGCTTTATACATGTGAATGCAATAGTGCCTTGCAGTGGCGTAAGGTAGGTTCATAAATCTAAAACAAACCACTTCTAGGTTGCAAATGTGTCTTCAGATCATTTTCCATTTATGCAGAAATAACAGTTGCTGTAACTGGGATGTAGTGTGTATCCTAACACTGTACTGAAAATCACTTAGGCTTTTGTACAAATTTTGCAGATGACAGAGTGAGAGCAAAGGTTTATAAAGTGACTTGTCTCCTGAGTCACTAGAATTAGACTGCACCTGCAGCCCCTTGCCCCTGCTGTCACCCCAAACTACCCTGGAATGTTTCGGTGCTCCAGTGGGACTGTTGCGATCTTCACCCCTCTCACCCCAGCCTTCTAAGTCGTGATTTACGTGGTTTACTCTGTTCAGAAGCTCTCACTAAAACACTGAAAGAACAGGACAGGGTTTTGTATTTTTGAGAAAGGCATTGCTTGCTATCATCAGCTGCAAATTCTCCTTTGAGGTCAAGTATTTAGCGTGATGATTTCAGGTAAGGGATGAGTGGTTTAGGTTCCCTGGTTGGCAGTCTTTCTAAGAAACTTTCAGCAAAGAATGATTGGGTTTTTTCCGCCCAAAACCATGTTCCAACAAAGTTGGTAAATAAGAGAAGAAATACTAGAGGGAAAACAAATTCAAGTATTGCACTGCAAGTGCTCTGGATAATGGAACAGTTAGTCTGACTAGTGTAACAAACAACAAGGCTATAGCTGGCATTAGAACTTGAACTTCCATATTCATTTAAGTAAAATCTTAATGAGTAGAAGCAGAATGGTTTGTGGTGTGTGCACACGAGTTTTCACCCTAATAGAGGAGGCATGCAAGTTCCTGACTACTTCATGTGGGACATACGCTGCAGTTTATTTTCACTGTGGCTTATACAGGACTATTTTTCAAAACATCAAGTGGTAATGTTATAGAATACACCACATGTTTTTGTGTTGCAGTTGTAGTACAAACGTGCATAACTTTCATTTTTAGTGTATCCATCTTTCTATGGTTGATGTTGTAACATGTCTCCATTTTGTGAAAAACTTAACTCCTTTACCCGTTGTCACATCAACATGAAGGATAATGTCATCTTGAAAACTGTTCAATATTTTTAAAAAAAGATTATAATTTTTTATGAAACTTGAATAAATAATGTTTAACTTACTGAATTAATAGTGTTTACTTTTAGATTAATACTTAGTTTTAATGTTTTTCTTTTCACTGTAGCTTATTAGAAAAGCTTACCAGCTTATTAAAACACTATATTTTCATATATTTAAATCCTTGTACACCTTTTCTGATCTTACAGAGCAAGTTGAAGTTAAACCATGATTTCTTGTTACTGTACATCATTATTTATAGTTCTTTTTCTCACTCTATAATCCCAGTGGGATTTTTTTTCTATGCCCTTCAGTGGCATATGCAGTAGGCACTAAATGAATGAACACATTGCCTTTTGGTGGTAGATAATAATTAAGAAGTTGCCTCAGAATATTTCTGGAGTTGAATTTCAAGAGATTTTCTTAATTTTAGCGTGCAGTTTTCTATTTTTTGATGAGCTATACAGCCCTGTTCTACTTACGACACTTAAAGAATGTGGTCTGCTAAGAACAGATGGTGTCATTTAAGTTTTATACTGATTCTACTTAAACTTTTAAATGAAGTCCTTATGCTTTTAAATGTTTAGTTAAGACTTACTGATTGTTAGCAAATTGAGAAAAGTTGGTCACAACTGATTACCTGTTTAGAGACTGAAAGAGGTAATTGTCTCAATTTTTAAAACTTTATAGTCATTAACATCATTAGTGGATTCCTGTCATCTTCCAAAGGAAACAGTGAAGTTGGTTCATGAGCTGGGAATCGTAGGTAGACTTAGGCTTTTCCAAAAGGCAGGAAGTGGTAAAACACGCATGTGGTTTTCTTTAGTTAGGAAATTAACCCTGATTCTCCACCAGTGAAGCTGATACAAATGAGAAATCACTAATGTATGTGTTCTACTGTGATACTGTCAAAACAGATTATTTGAAAGTACAAAAGTGATATGTTTTTGTCAGCTGTTTTACTCCCTTTATGCAGCTACAGAAGCTGTTGTTTGTATAAACTGCCTTTCACATATTTCCCAGGTTTCAAAGTTACTGAAGAATATTGTTCATCGTTTACACTCACTATTTGCTTGACAAATGCAATAATTCGGTTAGTTTAACTTTCATTTAGATATCTATGAAAATTCTTTAAAAAAAAAAAACCCACCACCAAAACCCCTCAGAACTCCTGAGTTAGAATGCTAGGTGAAAAATTGTCTGCAAAGAAATGAATGAATAATCACAGTATAATACTCTGTAGTATCTACATGTTCCCAAATGCAATGCAGTGTACACCTGATTGCTTTCCCTGGGAGGTTACTGATAGCAGATCTTGTGATGAAAGGAAAAAGAGGACTGCTTGCCCATAGTTGTTCCTGCTCTTGTAATACAGCATAGTAAGAAAGTTTTGTTGGTTTGGGTTTTTTTCCCCCTCAAAACTTAGCCATCATGATTAAGACATTGCAATTTCTGTTTTTCATGCCAGGCTCAGCAGAGGCAGGACTTTTTGTGTGTTCCCTACTGTACTTCAGTAGAAAGTCAGCCAATAAAGAGGACTAGACCAAACCCAGTTGTCTGTGCAGTGGAAGGGATTATGGAGTGCTCTCATGATAACTTTGGCTGTCAGGGCTCTAATCTCTGGCAGGGGAAAAAGGACAGTAAATCTAACTGCTGCAAATTATTTCCAAAGGGATCAGGTGCTCAATCCCTCCCATCATCATGAATTTGTATTTCAACTTCTTTCCTAACTCATAGAACTGTAGAGGAATTTAGGAGTAGCCTAAAAATTTCCTTGGTCAATGAAACATGTATGTCAGCACAGTTCCGCGTGCCCCTAAGTGTAAAGCTGCTGCCTAAAGGCTTTCTGGCTGCAAAATATGTCTGCGTTATTTTTTGACAATACCAGTTGAGCCCTAGTAAGGAATGCTGCTGTCAGGGTTTTTCTCCACTGCTTGTGATAGTTTTGCTTATTTCAGATTTGGATGAAAAATGCTTTCACAACACCCCTGTGTTTACACTGTCTTAATAAATATGAACCTGTCTGTTTTGATGTGCTATCTGAGAGGCTTGCAAATTTAAGTGCTACTTGGTATTACCAAAGACTTTCTAACTATGGAGAATTGCACCTATAGTCCTAAGTGTAGAGTTCATTTCAGTAAGGGGTAGAAAAAAATTATTTTGGGTGACAGAATATGGACTGTTGCATTGTCATGGGCATTGTGTGTTTTTTCCGATTAAATGGTCTTTGGTTACATGAGTGTACTTGAGTACCCACTAGTATGGTGTGACTACTTGTGGATTAAACTTAGCTCAGCCTGTTAGGTGGGAACTGAAGGCTATGCTGCTAATGAAGAAGTGATTCTACTTAAGGAGATGCAGATGTGCCATGAAGTCTCTGTGAAGCAGCATGTTCTATGTTGTCTGTTTGTTTAAACAGAATATGGTCTCCTTTTGAAATATCTGAATAAACTTAATCAGCTTCAGGAAACTAATGAACTGACACTACCAAAGGGGCAGAAATGTTGATTCAATCACTAATAAGAAAAACTTAATAATGATATGTAGCCTTCTATTAATGTGTAAATTAAAAGCAGATGCTAAAGATGAATGAATGCATGGATTAATATTGGGTTTTTGTTGTCAGAATTTATGTTGATGGGAAATGGAGGAAATGTACCCTTACAGAAATATTTTGTAGCGGTTGTTAACACCTTATATTCTTTCTAGTGCTTTACTGTTTCATGTACTGTAGTATAAATGTGTAAGCTGTTAACAGCAGGATGAACATTCAGCAAGTTGAACAACCACCTGCTCCCATAACTGAATCATTATTTAAATTCCCTCTGCATTTCACAGGTTTAAACATTGACAGGGATTCAGATTTACAATGCAAGACATCACACAAAACTTTCAATGCAGTACTCTCACTAGTTCTTGCATGCCGTATGTATCCAGTTTGGCTGCAAGTGGATTTTACCGTAAAACAAGAAGTCCAAGTCAGTGTGTAATAGGGTTGGGCATCAAATGGAGGGGAAAGTAACAATTCTCCTGAAGTTATCAATACTGAAGTACTTAAATAGTGTGAGAAATTCCACCCCCCGCTTGCCCCAGGAAAGTGTTTGTAGGAGCAAGAAAACTATTTAAAGAACTTCAAGTACTTAGTAAGGCTGAGCCCTTCCAATTTTCATTGTCTCCTAATCTTTGCAGTTGATACTGGTGATCTTTCAAAAATAAAGTGCTTGTTACTCTTAAGCAAATATATTGTGTGAGTATAAGTAGGTTTACCTTTAAGGAATAATAAATATATGAAGTACTTGAATAAAAATGAATTATAGTCTAATTTAAAAAACAAGCCCCCCCCCCCCCCCAGCCCACAAAAAAACCCCCCAATGCTCAACTGATTTAAAATATTTCAGTTTGATATAAAAGTTATTTCATGCTTCAAAGCACTGGAATTAACAAACTTCTTTGTCAATAGCTCTTAGATACAACGGTGGTTTAATGTCATTTACAGTGACTACCATTGCAGTGGGTGCCACTCTTGAAAGAGTTTAGCTATTTGGGAGTTTTACGAATTCAGCTGTTGAGCATTACCTGTATTTAGTAGGCCCAAATTTGCTGGTCATTTGAGAGAGGGTATGTATTCCATATTTGTCAGACAAATTTCTATGCTTTAAGAGCTACAATCTGAATCAGAGAAACAAAATAGCTTTTTGGGCTGTTTTAATGACACTTATCCTTGTCTAGTTTAGACATTTTCCTCTGTTATGGTTTCAAAGTGTTGTAGGTTGTTGTTTTGTGTCCAGCTCAGCCTGCTGTGTCTTGCTTTTTAACTAACTCATCATTGTTAAATTGGCGGGAGCAGAGTACAAAAATGAAAGTAGGCAGTGAGTAAAATCTAATATTTAGTTGCACATTGTCATGAATAACCAGGTAGAGACATGAACAGTTAATGTTGTGGTTGAGCTGTAGCTAATAAAATAATGATGTGCATGCAAGAATTCTGTGACTACTTAAGCCACACTGAAAACTTTTTTGTTTTTTTAACCTTCTTTCAGGCCTTTGCATCTAGGTAAGGAGAAGGCATCTGGTTTTGACTGGATGATGAGTGTATCAGTAATCTGATAGCATCATTTTTCTCTTTTAGATCCTTCTTCAAGTATAAAGTGTAATTATTGTGGTTTTGGCTGAGCAGATTCTACAAGACATTCATGTCTTGGCTCTAAGGGATTCTAATCCTGGTATTGGGGTTAAACACTTTTCAGCAGTAGTCCTAGGATGCTCTACGTCAATTTTTGCCATCAATCCATCTTTCACAGAGAAAATGTGCGTGTTAAAGGGAACACAACTCTAATGTATGTTATTTCAGGCTGACTGGACTTGGAGAATATTTAGAGATAACAAAAGTAGATCTCATTGTCACAGGGCAAGCATTTGTCTGATTTACTAATCCACAGGTGATAAAAAAGCATCTAAGCTAGAATTTGTCAGACCAAAAGCATGTGGGAACTGGATTTGCCACATGCACATGATTCTTTTTTGCCTGACAGTTCTCCAGTCTGTGTTTCCAGCAGTTGGCTTCTCTCTCTCATACCAGGTATTGATACCCCCAGCCCTCCCGGTGTCTGTAGGAAAATCTCTGAATTTGGTGTGAGATGGCTGCTCCGTTCTCTTTGTGTTGCCCCAGCATCCTTGCAGAAGCCGAAGCCTCAGTGTGTGTGCTGAAGCCTCAGTGTGTGTGCTGAAGCCATGCTGTCTTGCAGGCATGAAGAAGCCAGCCTATGAGTTCTTGAGGGTGCAGAAAGGTGATTGACTACAAGATGTTATCATGCAGTCAGATTTTCTCAATTTTCCTGTTCTTTACAAAGAATTGTTAATTGAATTTAGGATTGTGTCCTGGTTTCAGCTGGGATAGAGTGAATTTTCTTCCTAGTAGCTGGTATAGTGCTGTGTTTTGGATTTAGTAGGAAAATAATGTTGATAACACACTGATGTTTTTAGTTGTTGCTAAGTAGCGTTTATACTAAGTCAAGGATTTTTCAGCTTCTCATGCCCAGCCAGCAAGAAGGCTGGAGGGGCACAAGAAGCTGGGAGGGGACACCATCAGGACAGCTGACCCAAACTGGCCAAAGGGATACTCCATACCATATGATGTCATGCCCAGTATATAAACTGGGGGGAGCTGGCTGGGAGGGTTGGATCGCTGCTCGGGAACTAACTGGGCATTGGTCGGCGAGTGGTGAGCAATTGCATTGTGCATCACTTGTTTTGTATAGTCTAATTCTTTAGTATTATTATTGTCATTTTATTATTATCATTATTTTCTTCCTTTCTGTCCTATTAAACTGTCTTTATCTCAACCCATGAGTGTTTGGGTTTCGTTTTGGGTTTTTTTTCCATTCTCTCCCCCATCCCACTGGGTGGGGGGAGTGAGTGAGTGGCTGCATGGTGCTTAGCTGTTGGCTGGGGTTAAACCACAACAGATTGGAATTCTAAATGCTGATGTCTTGCATTTGTGGATTTATTTACTAGATAGGCTTGAGCTGCTGCTTCTGCTTTTCTTCAGTCTCTTTCTCTCTCCTACCAGCTCTCAGTGCAGTCCCAATTAGCTTTTTACATGGAATATTGCTGTTCCTCATCACTTCTTCCTGCTGGACTCCCTGTTTGAGGAATGTGTTCAACTTTTACTTTCAGAGGTACCTTACCCTTCCCTGAAGACCGTTTCGTCTAACTCATATTACCTACCTGACTGAGGAAATTTCTGTATGTCTTTTTTCTTTCTAGGCCACTATCCCTTGCAGTTGTCTTTCTGTAAAACTTGGTTTATAATCTTGACAGGAGAGAAGAGGGTATAAGAAGAGTGATACTGGTGTGGAGTGGCTGAGTCTGTTGTATTCTGGACTGTCAGTTAACGTTGTTTCTGTTTAGCTTCAGTTAATATGGGGCAAGGCAAAAATAATTCAGAGAAACTTTGTAATCCCAAAAGAAGAACTAAGGATGGGATTTAATGAAAAGACAACAGACAAGCCCTGAAATCCTGACAATACTTAACTGTTGACTGATTCACTTTGTTTCTAAAACATATAGCTGACATATTAATGCTGAGATAAAAAGAAATTTTTAAAAAAGCAATTTAGGGCATGTGATCTTTGTAATGCTGATGCACTGTAATCTGTAAGAATGCAAATTGTATACACTTGAATCCCAGGTAATCCTGTATTTTGCAGCTCTTCATACTTGAGCTGGTTTCTCATATATTTCAGAACAACTACAAAAATCATATTTGGGTTTAGTTGTATTGCTTTTATTAAGATTATATTTAGAGACTCTAATGAAGAATGGAGTACCATATGTATTCAATAAAAATGTGGTTTGTGTCCCAAGGAAATAAATTAGGAAAAAACTCCAAAGTTCTCAAGTAAGCGCTCCCATCAACTGCTTCAATGAGAAGGCTCCTGTTCCTTTCAGCCTTAGACCTCAATCGTGTGTTCATCTTATTGATTAAAAAGGTAACATCATGATTTTTCAAGTTGCTCAGTTTGAATTAAATATAGTCTTCTGTTATGTGGAACCCCTGAAGAAACACTGCCTGGTCGTAGTATGTAGCAGCAGCAACACTTGGACTAAGTGGTGTTTGGCAGTTTGCTCACATGATGCTAGGAGCAGCCCTCTTAATGTTATTCCAGGAAATACCACGTTCAGGTATGCTTTTGCTGGGAGACTCTGCTCTTATTCATGTTTACAGCCTTTTGTGTATGTGAGATGACTTAGAATAATTTTGCCAATTTTTAATTAAATGTTTAATGTACTTTACATTAGTGACTGCTCATACTGTGTGGATTCACTTAATAAGAAACATGGCTCATCTAATCGGGTGCTTTTCAAGTTGGTCGTTGGGGTTTTTTTGTTGGGTTTTTTTTCTTTTTTTTTTTTTTGAGAGTAGGAATGCCTCAGTTAACTGCTTTTGTGTGATTCCTTATGTCAGTAACAGGCTCAGTTCCTCCAGACTGAAACATCAATGCAGTTATAGGCCAGAGGTGCAAATGCCCCTTGCCTTGGAAGAAACAGGCTTCATCCATCAATTACAGGAATTTAACAGTTCCCAAGGTAATTTAAATGTTTGCAGCCAGTAATGACAGCTAATTCTCACTCTTCCAGTCCGAAGAAGCCATGGTACTGCTTACCCCATAAGTCTATTCACGTCTCTCCAGGTGGTCAAGACCCATAATGGTGACTTAGGCAGTCTCAGTACTGTACCAAGATGTGTGCAGTTAGAGTTAAACTATACTTTGTTGGAACTAGCTTGTCTTCGTTGTGCATAGAACATTCATACTTGAACTTGCTGTAATAATAAAATGCTTTGTATTAATCCTTTCCAGTTAATGGAAACCAACTATAGAAATAGTTCTAAGGTTTAGATATAAAACTCTAGGTATGATACAGCTAATATAAAAATGTATATGCTGTCAAAACAAGACACGAGTTTTGAGTGAAACCATTTGTGATGGTGGAACAAAATTCTTTACCATTTTGTGTAAGTTGACAAATATCCCTTAAGTTCAAATATCTCTTCTAGAAATGAATTGCAATAGCTTTTTTATGATTAAAGTATGAAAATAATACAAAAAAGTATCCTATACTCATAACATACAAGTTTTATGTTTCGTTTTTAGTTTCATCCAGGTATACCTTTACTAAAGTATTCCAAGTTGAGGACTAAAATGCCAAAACATTCCCTTAGTCTTGGTTTGTTTTAAAAGAGAAGTTCATTGCTTCAGAAGCTAGCTGAAATTCAAATTATGTCTCTAATTTGTCATTTCTGAAGCTATTACATTTATCAGTGTATCCCATTCAACTCAACTGTACTGCTGTCCTGTGTCAAGACTACTTCCTTGGTCTCTTCTCTGTTTCTAGTTGAACTGATATTGTTTGGAACTATTAATGTAAAACTGTTGAAAAAAGAATCTTTTATATTTTTTTGTTAACTTGATGCTTGAATTGCTACAGGTCTAAGACTTCACTGGAGTTTTAATCCAGAATCATACAGATACTCTCGACTTTCTCAGTTTATATTAAGTTGGCTTGACTTGTATTTGCAGTGGCTGCCCTCTGGAAGTGAGCAAGCGTCAGTCAGCGTACCAGTATTAATCAGGAAATAACACAGGATAGACAGGAGGCCTGCGTTTGAGTACATCAATATGTGCATGGAAATTCAGTGGGTTCTGCAGCTTGAAAATGTAAGTGTGGCCACCAGTGAGCACAGGGGCCGACAGATGTTTTCAAGTGAAGGCATTTGATTCTCTTACCAGCATATAGAGTGCCATTTGCATCCAGGATCCCACATCTGCTGTAGGGATTTCAACATGCTCACCATAGAGCACGCTACTTGAATTTTTGTACTGCGCTTGATTGTCATGCTTTGCTTTGCCTATCCCTGGGACAAAGAAAGGGTATAGGATATAGCGTAGTGCTTTGCATGTGGTCTTATTAGAGTGAAATGCCTGAAGATTTTGAGTTAGGCAAATACAAGAAAATAAATGAGCTTTCCAGAGGAGGAAAGGATATTTTTTTTGTTCTTTTCACCCAAAGGACTGCTAACAATATCAGCCCAGCTACTTTAACTTACCAGATCACTTCTATTAGTTGATGAAAACAGTTATTAAACTAAAAGGACAAAATAAGTAGTATGAATATTGAGACTCTCCCATATTAATTTTGTCTGAAAGCAGATTATTTGCTGAAGCCAATGCATCTTCATTTATACTTCATCTAATCAGGGAAAAAAATCATACCAGCTATGCCAATACTTAACAGTAATCTTGAGAAGTGTCCAACTATCTGCTTTGTTTGCTGGAAGTTTAAGACTGTAGTGAGGTGATGAAATCCAGTCAGCGTTGTTATATTATACCCTGTACATTCAGTGCTATTATGTAGCCTGTATAGGCAAGTCTCTTGGTTTGACATCTGAGTCTTCCCTTGGCAAGTGATGATTCTGTCTGTTGTTGAGGTAGTTGATGTGGGAATGTGAATAAAATTAAGCTAGATGCCCAAAGAAATACAGTGCTGTAATGTCTGGTTTACATTCAGATATTACTGTTGTGTGGACAGACCTTTTTTTGTAAGATATATACTAAGTACAACATTTCTTTTGAAGATCATAAACTTTAAAAAGTATTCAGTTGGGTGTGGTAATTTTAGTGTTTTTTGTATACAAAGAAACTGAAAGTCAAGACAGAGTATGGACTTTCACTAGATCAGGTAGTGGGTTATTCTGGCCAGAGCACTCAGAAACTTGACATCAGGCCAGACACCATGTAATACAGGCCTGGAAACCCTTTTCTGAGGAAGATGTAGTGTAACTCCTCATGGGTGTTGGGCCTACAGAGGCTCTGCCACACTTTGTGCTCACGTTTTTACTGAAGATAGAACCATTTTCAGAAAAACACACTGGCACCTTAAGTTAAGCAAATAGTATGATTAAAAAAAAGCTCAACACCAGATCTGCTGCTTTGCATAAAGTGGTGAGGGAAGATTACTTCCTAAGAAAAGCCTCAAGAACCCTGAATAGTCCAATATACAGTTGGAATGTCTTTCGCATGCATTGGGTTTATCTCCTAAGGCTTCTATTCTGATACATAGTTTTAGAGAAACAGAGGACACATTGATGCATAACCCCCGTGAACTGGGAAATTATGCTTTTGGAGTTCTCAAAATGCAGAGTGATATCAGTAATCTTTCTTTCTAATTAATTTAAAACAAGGTTTCATTGCAGTGTGCACATGGCTTTGAGCCTGGTAGCTTGAAAAAGCCACTTTAGCTGCATTAGCAAACGGAATGTCTCTCCTTCCCTTGATATCCAAGGGAGCTTATGGTGGATGGACTGACACCATCATCTACAACAGCAGGACTGACCTGCTCGATAATGGGGTCGATATTTTAGCGCTGGCAGATGACAGAAACTCAGAAGGCAGAGCTGTGATTTTGAAGGGGAAATCATTGCTTTTTGTTCACTTAAGAGCTCTTTTAACAACTTTAGACTCTGTAAAATATGTTTATTTGCAGAGGGGATGACCAGTTGATATTGACAGTAAAGAATAGGATGCCCTTATTTCCTTTCCTTTTGTTACACGTTCTAATGACTAAGGAGGCTAACAGAAAACCTCCCACCTTCAAGTGCTTAACCAGATTTTACAAAGTCTTTGTGTAGGTCCGAGGAGGTAAAAAACTGTGATCTTAATCTGTGCACTTAATTGGTTATGCTAGCTTAAGTTTAATGGGAAGGATGTGATAGTATGTAGATGGCTACAGATTTTGTATAAATCTGTTAAATATGATTTGATGCCTTTATAATAACAAATAAAATACCCTGATCCTGTCTTGGAGATATTTGCTGTAGTTCAGAGTATGAAGACATTGCAATAAAACATCTGGCATTCATTTCACTCCCTAAAGGAGTAGAGGAAACATACAAAAGCTTTTGGCCAAAGCTTAATTTGCTCCTTTTTGTATTGTATCGTGTTTAAAAGGCTAGGAAAAAATTGTTTGGTGAAGCTCAAATTCAGTGGTCTTTTGTATTCTAAAAGAATTGAAGATATGTTTTCTTACAGGTGCATTATTTGTCTTAGGATTGTATTGAAACAGGTTTCTCAGCTTCATATGTAAGGTTATGCAGCAGGGAT
Organism: Gymnogyps californianus; assembly: GCF_018139145.2. NCBI lineage: Eukaryota > Metazoa > Chordata > Aves > Accipitriformes > Cathartidae > Gymnogyps > Gymnogyps californianus. The sequence continues at coordinate 4,390,881 of NC_059484.1, forward strand.
TGACATCTGGTGTATCACACCCATGTGCCAGTACAAGGCCGTGTTTTGAGGAAGGGTAACTAATGGTGGCATGGACAGGACTGTATTTTTCTGCAGGAATTTTTCGTGAGATCCATCCAAGAGGCTTTTCTGTGTACGGCATAACACTCAGACGTGTCTTGTTCCAACACCCCGTGTATCAGACATTGCAAATCTTGCCCTTGCAGATCAAGATAGCGTGCTGGGTTGCAGAGTGGGAGGGAGAAGGCGTGGTGCTAGACGGTAGATGCAAGAGAGAAAGAGATGCTTAGGACGTGACTATTCTAATGGGCGTCCCGAGTGATTTCTCGTCTAAAGAGTAGAAAATCTTTGGGATTTTATTCCTTTTTCATCTTTTAACATGTTACCACTTTTGAAACTGTGCAATGAATTTCAGCCTTAGGTGTACAATAAAATTACAACTGGGCATAATTAAAATTATCTATGGCAGGATTTTAAGACTTTAACTTCTCTTTTTATTCTGTGTAAAAGTTGGATCGAGGATTTCCTATAAGCTTTTCTGGGAGCCTAATTTCTCATTTTACCACTTTGATCAGTTTAACATTGATTTAATTTGTAATGACTGTTTCCTTTATTGCTATATTGTAAGCTAAGTGTTGCCAAATTATCTTTATTTGTGTGCTAAATTGGAATTTTAGAAATGCTTTGCATTCCTTTGCAGGGAAGGTTTGTCACATGCCACTGTAAGTTGTTAACAGATAGCTTATTTTAAGAACTGATGGGCCTGTCGCCTTGCCCTGCCTGATTATCCCTGTGCCCCCTTAACTGCTGTGTATTGATTCCAATTAACATGACTGACAGCCACCACTGAGGGTGAAGTTAATCAACTAGAGGATCTCCTGTTGTGAATTCATTTCCTCCTCTGAGCTTGTCCTGTTCAGTTGAGCATTTAAAGAGACTAATGCAGACACTGCGCAGGCACGTCCAGTCTGTGCAACAAGTCTGAGCCTTGGAAACTAAAATAGCTTTTTAAAAACTGTCCTGATCAAATAAAACTGATACATTTTTGAAAGATCAAACAAACCACTTTTTCCTTCTACCTTGATTATTGATTGCTGGAAGAGGTCATAAGACTTGGTCAAAATGTGTTTTTCAGCCAAGTGGTAACTCAAATGAAACAATGGGAGGTTTTGGCAGTGATGGTGGCATCAATTTTTATATTTGTGCTTTGGATGTGAAACATGAATGTCTTAGAAAATTATTTTTGGGGTGGTAGAAGCATAAAGGTTACTGAAGTAGAGCCTTTCCGAAGTCATTAGTATGTATGATGGACAAAATGTTTACATTCATAGACTGAAGTTGGTGACTGTAGTTGAAATGACTGAATATCCTACAGAGTACAAAACAGTCACGCCTGGCAGCAGTACATGTTCAGCACACGTTTAGATTGTCTGAAACAGCCGTCCCTGCTTAGATCACTGCATTTGGCCCTAGCTTTAGCCATGAAAATTAGCAACTATGGGCTAAAATGTCTGTCTAGGTTGGCTTAAATAGTTAAGATAGAAATAGAGAAGGAATGGGAAACCTGAAATAATAATAGTGAATTGATAACTATCTTGATTTCCCATGCCAATTTAGCAATTTGTAGCTGTTTAGAATGTGAGCTACCATCTGGCTTCATAGATCTTTATCTCGTACTAAATTACCATGACTGGTCCAGTTCCTTACTGAAAGTTTGTAATTGTGACAAGCAGCAAATAAAGAGAAAACACTGCTGAGCCCACAGATAAGGCTGATACTCCCCTCTGGAGGTAAAAATTGCTGGGTTTTAATAAGTTTCTAGTTAAACACGAAGCTCAGCTCCTTGTATAAACTACAAATCTGCGTTGTTTGTTTTTCTAAATGTATAGCTCTAGTGTACTCGTGTAGGAATGATGCTCACTACTGTAGGACCTGATCTGTCAATGCAAATGTTGTTTTCTAGTGATTTTTTTCTTTACCTTACTTAAGCAGTTTCATAAATCTCGAGCCAAGTGGCACTGTGTGAGAAACAAATCCAGAATATACTAACAGCCTAGGTACCGTTGCTTGGTTTTATGCATTTTAGTTTGCCGTCTGCTATGTTTTTGTCTTTCCGTCACATCTTGACATCCACAACAACAACAAGCATCCTAATTTTACTTGGCTTATTTTTCCTGCTTGACCATACTTAGTATGTATAACAGGTATACAATAAACTATTGTGTATGTATTATGAGGGCCACATTACACAATCGGTCTCCAAACTGAGTCTTGCTAACTAGTTCCTCTGCTCTGTCTCCTAGTTTCTCACAAAGTTGTTATAAATTATGAAAGATTTATTACCTACAAGCCCATTTGTCTCTAATTTCCATGTGAAAACTCCTGGTTGCAAAAAATAGTCTATGGAACGGTCGCTTGTGTTTCAAGAGCTGGTGAAATTCAAGGTGAATTGTTTACTTGGACTAAGTGTGGTCTTGCATAAATTTTAAGTTTTGTTATTCCCAGTTGAAAACTGAAGTTAAATTAAAGATGTCATTTATCTTGAAACTAGATTTAGGCCTAACCTTGAATGGTTGTTGCATCAGCATTCGTGAATTAAATGCTGTGATGGGAGATAAAAGGCTTTCCTCTTCCTGAATGTAGAACTCAATACCTGGATATTCACAGCCAATCCTGCAGAAAATATCCCTGGCAATTCGGTTGCAATTGTCACTCTTAGCTGCTGAGCAGTGAAGGTGTGAATCTGAAGCATTTGAGCACTCTGTATGTTTAACTGGAATTCTTTATAGTCCAGCTGTTTATTTTAGTTTCTAGCTTGTGCCATGGTATTTCACAACAGAAGGTAATGCACTGTCTATAGTAGCTTATCCAAGCAATGTATTCCATAGAAGCAGCAAATTGAGGATGGGGAGTTAGCCTTTAATTTTTCTTTTCCTTGTTATTTTTGGAGCATGACTGCAATTATTATGGCTAGCAAACTTTGATAACAGATGTTAAAATAAAGGCAGCCTTTATTGGAGCTTTCCAATTCAGAGAGTAGCTACCAGAGAACCAGAAGAAACAGGCTGGTAGTATTTGGAGAAGGAGCTGTTGTTCAGTATGAACTTAGGAGAAAATTTCTTTATAAATGGGTAGATAGTAACACACTTGTCGTTTCCAGGTTTATCTCTGTGTACTTATTTGAGGGCAATTAAAACGATATTCTGTAAAAACTTTGCAGTCTTCTGTCATTGTTGCATTCCTAGCATTTCACTTGTAGCTAATTATTAGGAAACTGAATTACGAAAGTAAACAGATTTGTGCACACATCTCCAAATTAGCCCAAATTTATCAAACTGAGTTGCCAAATAATCTTATTATGGTCTAGTCGGGGGGGGGGGGGGGAGGGAATTCTTTCCTTTTGTTGTTCCTTTATGTCTTCCTCCAGTTGGGTATAATTGTTTAAATTTGGCTCTTTTTTTTTTTTTTTTTAACTGACCTCTTATCAGCAGAACATGAGAAAGGGGAGGGGAAAGAAGTGTGGTACTGAGAAGCAAAGCTCTTACACCTTCTGATTCTTTGGTTTTCTGTATGCTTTCTGAGAAGAGGTGTAGGAATCGGCTTCAGTCCTTAATTATTCTCATTCTTACACGAGCATCGTGCAGAACGCGTGGCATATGTAGCATAGGCTTCCTTCCATGTGGGGGAGAAATTGTTGCTGGTAAGGGGAGGAGTGATTTTTCACTTTCAAACCTACCTTCACGTTTGGTATTAGTCTTCTGGAACCTATCTGAAACTGTTGAAGAGTGTATTTTGATTAAAGCTGTTGGGTATGTACAGTTCATTTTGTGTGCTTCAGGTTACAGGTTTTGGCTTAGAATGGGGACTAAATGGAATCTAATGGTTTATATCAAAAGTTTAAAGAAATACAAACATTATTACTGTTAGGCAAGTCGTTTGTTGGTATTATCAATCTTGCCGTTTTCTGGCTTTAACAGGCTTTGCAGCCATCTTATGTCTACATTTAGATACAAATAAAACCACAAATACCTAAAATGATCGTAAGCATTTCAGTTATAACAAAGTTGCAGTTTTAGCAGACAGGCGCTGTGCTTGATAAAGACTGCTTTTAGATCATGTGTCTTTGATAACTTCTAATGCAGGGAGTCAACTCTGAAATAAATTGATCTTTTAAGCAATGATTTTAATAATGCTGCTGAGAACTTTTTTGTTATGTAGAACAGTTCTTCCTAGTCTCAGCTTTGACGATTAAATTCATTTTTCATGAATTCACAGTGCTTCAGGCTCCTGTGAAACCTTGCTTAGCTTCTGAGGATTTTTTTTTAATGTGTGATGTGAATTGTGTAAAGCCTTTCCATAATCAGAAAGGTAATTTAGGCCTTTTCTGACCCTTTTTTTTTTTCCCTTCCTCTGAAGAGGGAAGTTTCAAAAGAGTTGGAAATTCTCCAAAGGCTCTTATACAACTGGTACATTCTGCTTTAACATAATGCAATCTTTCCACATTTTCTGTTTTTCCTTAATTAACGGGCGGATGGAAGGGGTGTTAGATTCAGTTTCACAGAAAGATTTTATGCAACCACACAAGACAGTGTGAAAAAAAGAGAAGAAACTTTGTATGCAATAGTATTTTTGAAAAGTCGGCTGCATTCTAGCACAGTAGTTTACTCGTGCTGCATGTTATACAGTATTGCTGGAAACACTTGTGATTTGGTGATCTTGCTGTCTGTTATGGATTGCCTAAATAAGAAAATTTTCTGTGGCTTATTAAATAGGGCATTCTCTGCTCTGTAGTGGAATTTGGGCTGCCCCAGTCTCCATTACTGAATTTAGGTTGGGCTGCAATGTTGCTGTACTGCAGCTTTGGATACATGCTTGTATAAGGAGGAAAACTTCCAGCTTGTGAATGGTAGACCCTTTAGCAGACAGGTGCAAATGTGGAAACTTTTTTGCAAGACATCTGTGCATAAATTGATAGCTCAAAAAGTAAGGTCTATACATGTATAGCGATGCATGGCTGCAAATGTAAGGGAAATGGTTGGAGATCAGAGACAGTAGGAGTCTGTGAAATTAGGAAACATCAGGAAAGGGAGTATTTGACAGCTCTAACATACTAGCGATAGAGAAGGAGCGAGGGGGAGGGAAAATCCAGACTGGATGGGTGAAATTTTAAGCTTTTTTTTTTTTTAAAGGAGTAGGTAGTTTGTAGAGCTTAATTGGGGAATACAAATGTGTGTCTGATAGTCTTTGTGTTCTGCATAGAATATACTGTAGCCAGTCATAAAATAAATGTTATCTAGATTACCACTAACCTGTTTTCCTGCAAAGCAGAAGTCTGCTAGTTGAATAACTGGGTGTTGCTAGAAGTAGTTCTTCTGTGTCTATAACAGATATTCCTTCTGCAGACAACTGGAAAATGTAAAACAAAAATCCCAGATGGAAGCTAGACCCAAAGGGAGACTTCTCAGCATAATCTTATTCTAGTGATTACACTTAAGTTGAGTGGTTATATGAGTGAATTTAAGCTTAAGGAAATCTTTCATTTCTGTGAAAGACATTCTGATAGTGTGGAAGGGAAATATGTTGAGCTGCAGACTACAGATTTACTTTTCTTTAACAGAATGTCCCTTTAGTTTGTGAATCTAACTTTGCTTTAGCCTCCAAATTCAGAAGGTGAAAATTTCCAGATACAGAACTGAGAGAAGCGGTTTATACGCCAGATGGTTTTGCTACCATTCAGAGGGACCTCACCAGCCTAGAGAAGTAGGCCAACATGTTCATGAAGCTCGGCAACATCCTGCACCTGGGGAGGAATAACCCCCTGCACCAGTACATGCTGGGGCTGGCCAGCTGGAGGGCAGCTTTGCAGAAAAGGACCTGAGGGTCCTGGGCGACAAGATGACCGTAAGCCAGCAACATGCCCTTGTGACAAAGGCATCCTGGGCTGCATGAGCTAGAGCATTGCCAGCAGGTTGAGGGAAGTGAGTCTTACCTTCTGTTGAGCAGTGGTGAGACACATCTGGAGGGCTGTGTCCAGTGGTGAGGTCACCAGTACAAGAGAGACATGAACTTACTGGAATGAGTCCAGCAAAGGGCCATGATGTTGATGAAATGATTGGAGTGTCTGACACATGGGGAGAGGCTGAGAGAGATGGGACTGTCCAGTCTGGAGCAGAGAAGGCTCAGGGGATCTTATCAGTGTGTATAAATACCTGATAAAGGGGACTGAAGAAGGCAGAGCCAGGCTCTTCTCAGTGGTGCCCAGTGACAGGACAAGAGGCAATGGGCACAAATTGAAACACAAGAAAATCCATTTAAATATAGAAAAACCTTTTTACCTACAAGGGTTGTAGAACACTGGAACAGGCTGCCCAGAGAGGTGTTGGAGATTGCCTCGGCAATATTCAAAACCTGACTGTACACAGTCCTGAGCAACGTGCTGCACCTGCCCTTGCTTGAGCAGGGTGGTGGACTACATCTCCAGGGGTCCCTTCCAGTGTCACCCATCCCGTGACTCTGTGGCAATTGCAAGGATTCCAAACTAGCAAGAGAAGAGAGAGCATGTGACAGGCACAACTGCTAGAAGGAAACCATTTGGTCAAAGTTGAGAATGTGCAGATGTTTGGGAGATTTTTGAGAAGGGACTTCAATTTTTCCTGGACACACAGAGATAGCAGAGACTTTGCACTTGGGTACCCCTTGTCCTCAGTGTAGACAGCTATGTAGATGATTGATATCTTGGCCGTGGAACGTGCTACTCGGGCAGCACAGGTTAAAAAACATACAGCTTTTGAAAACTGATGTTTTAAGGTAATTTACAATCCACTTATGTGAGACTGTAAAAGGCTCGTAGTTCTGGGAGACAGGATGAGCTAATTTCTGGTTGAGAACTTTAACTGGGACTTGTTTCTCCTGTGCTGCTTGAAATAATTAAATAGGTCTACTCTGCCTTTAGTACTCCTTACTGCCACCTTGTGATGGGTACATGGGAGAGTTGAGTGCTACCAATTGTTTGTAAAAGTTATTCTTCTGTTTGTGGTGTGGTAGGGTAAATACTGACATGAAAAGAAACAGAGCTTCCTTGTGCTTTGCTATGTTACTGCTGAGTTTTGCATGAGGGGATGTGACTGTGGTGCCTGTTTCAGACGATTTTAGTGAGAGGCAGTAAAAACATAGGTATTTGTTTTCATCTTTATAAAAACATATTTTGCTCTTTCATAAAGTTCAGAGAAACAGTTCTCTCAACTATGAATTAAATATCAAAACATAGCAAACAGGTAAAAGCTCAATTCCCTTTTAATGCATTTTTCTGTAAAAGACAATTCCTGAGATTGGGCAGAGTCGTAACACTTTTCACTTTGTATCCCTTAATAAGGGATAATGTATTGAGATCATAAGTTTTGGAGGGTCTTTTGAGATTTTTAATCCAACACCTTTCTGCAAAGCTCTATACATCAATTAGACTTCTCCCGTAGGAAAGAGAGGAGCAGTGGAGATGCTCTACCAGCTGGACTACAGATGAAGAATGCACTGGGAGCTTAATCACAGTCATGCTCTACACTAAACATTCATCTTCTGTCTCAAAGTGTGCAGGAAATGACAGTGTCGAGGGAAAGGAGGTTTTGCGTGGAGAGAAAGTGTATACCTACAAAAACACAGACTGTGGCTATGTGAGGAGGATCAAACAGCTCAGTTGCAAAGTATTTTTTTCCAGTTTAATTTATTTTGAAACTTGTAAATATTTGTGTCATTCATCATCCATATAGGTTCTAAAATTAAGCGTTCCTGAAACTTGGGTGTATTATTTTGAGAGAGAAGGCTAACATTCTTATTTAGATTAACTACTGTTTTATTAAACCAATATACAGAGATGGTGGAGGTATACACAAACTAAAAGAAATGTTCGTTCTGTTGAACCAAGCTGACAGGCCATGATTACAGATCGTCTATTTTTGTGATGCAAACTGGAAATTAATATAAACAGTGTGGACCAAACCAGGCTTATGTTTTGCTTGTTTTTGATAGGAGCTGTGTGGAAGGGATGTCTCTGTAAATCAGCTCCAAGATTTATTCAGTGATGTCCTGTGAAAATAGTCCAAGTCAAGTCAGTATTCCTTTCTGAAAGTGTAACATTTTGTTCTTTGGACTTTTAACTTTGAAATAAGGAATACTATAGCAGCTTGCATTAATTGTTGAATGTGATGGAGTGTACACTGTGTATAAAATCCACTGTTCCCCAAACATCATATCAGATAACAGATAAAATTCCAAATATGTAAAGAGTGGGCAAACTTTCTGACGACAATATGATAAATCCTGTGGTAGTTACAGCTAAAACGGGCTGCTAAAGCTGAGCTCGGGAGATATTAAACTATATATAGATTCTGCTATTTCTAACAGATTGTTGTTGAAATACCTGACACATTTTTTGATGTTACATGCATTCAGAAGAGCTGAGCTTTACATAATTTCTGGTTAGTGTTAGTTATGTGAAAACATATTAAAATGAGTGGCCTAGTTAGGAAACTGTCACATACACAAAAAAGCAGGTTGGAAGATTTCTGCCAAAGATGCAGAAACTCTTCTGATACATGGCATTCTTTTCTTTGCATTTCTTTTGAATTCGGTATGGTTGCAAACTACAGCGAGAGGTAATCTGTCATAGCGGCGATCACTGGAACAAGAGCAACTGAAGTGTGTTCCCTGTTTGCAAGTGTTATCTGTCCAGCCGATGCTGCCACAGCTCTCTCAGGCACTGGAAAGGAGAGCAGAAGGACCAGGGTCCTGGTAGCTAAACATCAGTTGCAGGAGAAATGGTATTCATTCTAGCAGCCTTTGGCTAAAGAGTGCCCAGTACAAACAGCCTTCAGAGCATTCCTCAGACAAACTCCAAACAGATGTGTGAACACGTGTACGCTGAGATCTTTTTGAGGCTCAGCTATTTCTTGTATTTGCTAAGTTTAAAGGCAAAAAGAAAAGATGGTGCTGAGGCAGGGATTCTCTGATTTTATGCTCTGAATTCCAACGTGAGGATAAACTTGGGATGGAGTGAGGGGGATGGGACGTAAATGTGCACTGTTAATGACTGATGGAGTATGTGCTCTTTATTCATATGGTTCTGTAACTGCTGGAGGTGCACAGGTCTTTTGGCTGCATGGGTCCAACTGGTTCATATCAAGAGAGTTGTAGAAGAATGCGTCGTGTGGGCAAACTATTTCTCTCTAGCAACCTGCTGGGAAATTGTAGAATCACTTTTGCTGAAGTTTTTTAGCTTGTTTTGCCAAAAAGAAAAGCAACTGAAAATAGTTATCTCGTTCAAAATATTGGGCTTTGTCCCTTATCTGTTTTGCTGTCAACTTTGTCTATAATTTCCAGTATTTCATAAACCGTGGCTAGTAGAGTTGATTATTTTTAATATTGTCCTTAGAACAGCATATTAGGACTGTGCTTACAGCCAAAGGACTACTTTGGATTTTCAACACCTGAAATGTGTCTAAGTTGACCTTCCTTTTCTCTTTGGGTATTTAGTTGCATGTCTTTGATAGGTGATGTAATAGGTCATATGCTGTTCAACTATTTCTAGGTCTTTATGTCTATTTATTACCTTCTAAATGCTAGCTTGGTGGTTCTGTTCTCTTTGTCAGGGGGTATTAATCATAGTAGTTTAGATCTAACCTTTAGCATAGGGACAGGAATGTTCCATATTTTTCTTACTTGCAGGGAAATACCTGAGGCAAGTGCTCCTGGCCACTAGAGGAGACAGGTTACTGAAGCTGATGGAGCTTTGTTTTTCCTCCTGGGTATCTATGTCTGATAGAAGTGCTTTCAGAGAACTATTACGATCTATTTCTTGTTTGCTTTGTACACCCGTTTACAATTTTGGGATGTATGGGTTTTCCGGTTCCTTACTGAGGCTTTACTCAGATTAACTACTCCAGCGTCCTTTTGACGTCTCCTATCTTTCACTGTATAGAGTGGAATAATAAAGTCATTTGACTCTTGAGAACCACCTGACTTCTGATCACAAAATTGTGTGTTCATAATGATGCAACTGTGACAGCAATTTGCTGTTAAACATTTTCACTGTTAGTGTGGTTAAAGATTCATTTTCAGAGAAAAGCATCTGCAAATCATGTAGTGTAATTATGAAGCCACCAAGTAGCAGCCCACTCTGCTAAACAGCTCCAATCCTTTAGTAGGATATTACAGGAGATGTGTTCGATTTTAGCCACCACAATAACTGAAGTACCAGAAAATGGTGGCCACAGAAGGTATTTTTGCCAGAGAATGCTTTTGATTTACTAACAGGACTTTTAAGCCAAAAAGCAGTAGCTATGAGCCTTGACTTTTAGAAACCATTTAATTCAGAAATTGTCCACGAATGTGTCAGATTTGGGAGCGGATGATGCTGAGGTTGGGACATTGCAATTTTTTATCTGAGTTGAACATAGCTGCTTAAGGAAGCCAACGATAAGAAAGAGTCTGTAACAGCAACTGTTAAAGCTACTAGAAAGCTGCTGTGTGCAGGGGCAGGCAGCTGTGGTAGAAAGCTGGGCTGGGACTCCATGCTGGCTCCTGGCATAGGCCTGTCCCTCTTTTGCATGCAGCACGTCTGCTATGTGGCATGGGCTTGTTAAAGAAAGGCTTAAACTTTCTCAGCAAACCTCTTTACCTCCCCCTCGTAGGTGCTGTCACACTCAGCCTGTCACAGCCAAAGAAGAAACAAAAACCAAAGCAAAACTGGAAGGTGACTTGTTTAAATGCAGCCCCCAGTTCTCTGATGATGTGTTGACTCACCATACTGGGAGCCTGAAACTGGGACTGTACCCACTGCGTCTCAGAACAGCCCTTTTGCTCTTACTGTGACAAGTTAATTAAAGTGTCCTGCCTGAATCCCTGCTCCCATCTTTTGTCTGGCCTGAATGTGCTCATGAAATATTGCTAAGTGTGTTTTGCATGACCATTTTAACAGGAAAAAAAAAACCCAGTTGCTTTGACAGCTTGATATTTGCAGTTAGCAGGAGGTTTGTTTGATGTTCTGTGGTAACAGCAAACTCACTGGAACTATTTTCTACTCAGTTTGTTGACGTGTTTACTTGGGTTGGAGGCGTACAAATGCTTTGCTGTAGCATTTGTCGGGATCAGCTAGAAAAGCAATACATGCTCAATGCAGGTATTAAAACCTGCTTGGATGCACAGTTTTTTACAGAAAAGGCTCACATTATGTTTGATGTTGCATAGGGTGTAACTTTGCTTCTGAGAGTATTTTCTCAGAGAAAGAAAAGTAAGCCGTATAAAGACTCATATGACTAAGATGCCTATCTTAATATTAGGTCTTTGAATGTGTGGCCTCTGGCACCCTCGGATCTTTTGTGAGAACATGTCATCTAGCAATTCAAAGCTGTGATTTTTGCTATTTCTGAGTATTGTTCAACTGTACTTCAAGTAGCATTAAAAAGACAGTAATAAACTGAATTTATTTTGAATGACAAAACTGTGTATAATTAAAGGAACCTGATTTTGAGGAGGTAACCAAGGAAAAAAAAAACCCACTAATGCCTAAATATCCCATGATGCTTCAAGAAAACCAAACATAACTAAGGATTGAGTTATAACCTATTGTATCTTTAATCCTTGCTTAACATTTCAATAAAAAGTACATTTCTCTATTGAGAAATTAAATGCTCTATATTTACATTTTCTTTATGAAACAAGAAGGAATTAAGTCATTCCACTGCATTCTTTTTTGCTTGGCTGACATTTGATTTCACACTCTTTAGTCAACTCTTGAGTTGTGTTTTCCATGATAAAGAGATTTGTTTTCCCTTGCATGTTTGAAATCCATTTCTTCCCTTGGATCTTCAGCCAAGGGTTGAAGATTGGGTGTTGGGTTTTTTGGGTTTTTGTTTTTGTTTTGTTTTCTGGTTTGTTTTTTTACTGTTACAGACTTCAGCCAAAATTTTTTATTTTTTTGTAGGGTTTTTCTTAGTTGCATGGACTCTAAAATTGTGTCAAACTGTACACTAAGTGGAGTTTTTGAGAACGATTGAGACTGCCATCTTTAAATTATCAGAGCACAAAGAAAGCATAAGCAGATGTTATAAAGCACTTTGATCTCTGTTATGCCAAGAAATTTGGTAGTGGTGATCTAGGCAAGGCCCCTGAGAGGCCCGAGATGCATAGTTTTGAAATAGTTTGGAGTCCAGACCAGCACTTACAGTATCAGAATCTGGGAGGCAACTGCATTTTAGGCTGGGAAACCCCACCCGATTCTTTTCTAACTTTTTTTTTCCCCAAGGAAGTGTTTTCATGTTGTGGAGATTTTTCATCTACTGTTTCAGATCAGAACTGTCAGAACTGGGGCGGGCACGAGAGTGCACAGCCCAAAATTTCTACACTGGAGGGCTTTTTTTTTTTTTTTTTTTTTTTTAAAAGACCCAAGCACTATAGTGCTGAATATCTGAGCTGTCCTGTTTTTTCACGTAGATGAGCATGTTATTTCTTAAGGTGTACCAAACATACAATCTGTAACATCCTGCATTTGATGTTTGAATGGTAAAGAGGCCAGGAGCACTTAATCCTACTCTAAGAACTGTTAATGCTTGTTGACATAAATGAGTATTGAGGGTTCTCAGCAGTACTGAGCTGACACCACCACAGCCAGAGGCCAACTTTAAACAACGTTATTTTATTTCTACTTATGTCCCAAGCCTGGAATTTGGATAGAAGCTGTTGTTGTTATTTCATAAACCGTATTTAAAAAAGGTGGCTTCCTTGCCTTCTGATTTAATCAATCTTCATGTCTGCTGTCTTCACAGGGGCTTAAGCAAACTGTTCTCGTAACTCATTTCAGATGACTTCAGAATATTTTATTGTCATTTCCTCTGGTGAACCAGGAATACAATATTCTTAGCTTCTTGGAGGAACTTTATGCAGAGTAAATAATTCATCTCTCTGCAGAATCATTTTATTATTGTTTCTATTGCAAAAAGTTACAATTGCCCTATTTTTAGAAATTACAAAAAGAAACTAAATCTGAAGAGGTTTTCATAGAAGCATTAAAAAAGGAATAGATTTGAAAACCAATATTCACACATTAGGAGAAGAGTTGTATCTTTTTTCTTTTCTAAAATTAGATGCTGCGAAATATGTTGAGAATAAGTGAGTACAAAATCTATTCTGCTGTATTCACGTGTTTTGGTTAGATTGTAATAATCTGTCCCTTTGTGTTCATATACTTGGAGAAAGCTAAAATGCATTGATACCAGTGTAGAATACAATGATTTGCTTCAGTGCATCAATATTTGTAAAAATAGACAGTAGAAGGGATTCTGTGGCATGGGTCCTATTTTCATGGAGGAGGCCCGTGTAGTCATGCGTTTTTATAGAGCTCTCATACAGAAATACAAGAACAGAAAAATGAAATATTAGTGCTAGTCTTTGGACAGAGTCCTCAGTACAACAGAGAGGCAAAAGTGTAATGTAACAGGAGTGTATGAAGAAGCAGCTGAAATGTTTCTCAGAGTCTATTGGAGAATCTGGGAGCATTGGGAAGAGATGCCCAAAGTACGATCAACACAAAACCAGCTGTAAGCTGCTTGTGTTTACAGCAGTCAAACAGCAGCTGAAAAAAACACCTGGTGGTTGGATTTGGATCTCTCTGCTTATTTCAATAGCGTTTGGCCAGATCAGAGGCTTCCTGTCAAAAAAAGTTACATGTAGGATATCCAAGAATCTAACTGAATAACAGCACTGTCTTTGCACGGATGAAAATACTTGCGCGGCACAGAAGTGCTCCTGTTACAAATACTGATAAAAGTGTAATAAAGCTTTTATATATTTCTCTTCTGACCCCTTCTTGGTATTGTGGTTTGAACAGAATGAGTAGGAAATAGATATGAAGGAAGTCTTACTGTGTAATTTTTTTTTCTGCTGAAGTAGTGTAGAGTATTGTCTTAGACTGCTTATTTCCTGGAGTATTTGAGGCAATTTCAGTGCTCACTGGGATTTTACAAATTGTGGAGATTTCCATGAGATGCTTATAATTCTTACCTATTTAACAGAGCCATGAGACAGCGTGATATAGGTTATCATTTCCTTTCTCCCAGTCCTATTATAGTTGTATAAAAATATGTGTACATAATACTAATAATATATATACAACTATCTTCATTGCATATATATATATATAAAAATGTGGATTTATATAAGAATTGAATAATTGTGTCGGAACATTTTAGGATGGAAAGCACAACTTTGTTATTTGATCAATAAGGGCCAGAAGGCTGCAAAAAATTAGCTGCTGTAATATTGGAGGATATTTTATGAAATTCTGGATGTTTCTGGGAAATAGGGTAGTATGTGTTCCTAGCTTTCATTTCTTAACTGTAAGAAGAATGTGATTAATTAAAATGTTATGTGTATTTCTACTACTTGTAAAAGTGCCAGTGAACAACCAGCAATGCTTGCGGAAGTGTAACTGTGTTTTTTACCATGGAATATAGAGGAACAAAGACAACTAAATAGAAAGGTTCCCATGTCAGAGTACACAACAAAAGTAACGAGAACTAAAGGGTAATTGTTTGTTCTTCCTGTTTGTCTTTTCCTTCGATAGTGTGTGATGGATAAAAATTTCTATTGTTATCAATATTAAGAAGTCTCAACTGCGTATAGACAAATGCTTAAGGGATGACCCCAGGTTTTTCAATGCGTCTATACATTCAAGTAGGTTTCCCATGTGTTAGCAGTCATAAAAATGTTATGCATCCAAATGCCTGAACTTTTTTTCTCATAGAAATAAACCACTTCAACTCTTCCTCCTGCACTTTGAGTCAGAGTCCACAATTTTACAGTAAATGGTTGCAATGCCAATCTCTTGTTCTTGAAAGTGAGGTTTCTTTATTTACTGTTACATGTACATTAAAAACATTTTCAGATTGATATTTTCTGATTGCGTTCCTCTTGTTGACAGGTGGTGAGTGCTCTCCTTTCCTGTTCCTATTCCAGTTTTGCTTCTCATAGCCTGGGGCTTCCCTGAGGTCAGCTAGAATTGTCTCCTGGGGAGCCCTTACTCTGGCTCCAGGCTATCCGTAAGCATTATCAGAAATTACGGCATACTGTGCAAAGTTACTGTTTATTAAATTTTTTTAGATTCTGCACAGAATGTACTTAAAAAGTGATGTTCCAGATTGATCAAAAAATACCTTCTTAAAATGCCTGAGAAGCTGGGAGCTCCCAGGTCCTGACGGGGTCAGTGAGCATCATTTTCAGTGGAGAGCTGCAAGTGCTGCAGCATCCCCAGGGCCTGCTGTCACCTAAGCAGGTTTCCAACACCTTTGGGACTCTGCCTGGGGCTTCAGAAACACATCCTGAACTCAGTGTTTTAAACCAAGAAGTTTGTAACTCAACCCACTACCTTTTTCTTTAACAAAGGCTTGTTTTATATGGAAATTTCTGATGAGCTCCAATCGAATAGTGTGTGTGTTGGACAGCTGGTTGAACAAATAGTTCTTCCACATCAGGTTGAAGTCCTGCTTCCCCAGCTAATTCTCTGTAGCCTTACTGCAGGGGCTTTCTTTTGGGTACTTTGCTCTCCTAGCCAAATGGCGTAGAGAGCTCCTAGTCCCATAAAGCAATTGCCTGCTTCTCCTTCCTCCAAATACCACTTGTGAATGATGTATTAGAATATGTAATTTTATATGCTTTTGACTGAAAAAGGCAAGAAGGAAGTGTTGAGTCTGAGTTAAGGGATGTAAATGAGTGGAAGATGCTCAGAGTTTCTGATTTGGTTCCCTGGAAGCGTAACAGGGTAAAAAGATCTAGTTTTCTGTGAGAAATTTTCTCATCATTCAGATAATGCTGTGGATTATTGCATCCCTCTAAATCCATGGCAGGAGACTGGAAATACAGGCATTCACAGCAAGGTAAAATTGCAAGAGGTCAGGCACCACAAGATGATAGAGTGTTTGGCAGAACTGGCGTAGCTGCAATTTGCCAAGCAGTAGCTTTAGGGAGTGCTCACTCCTTCAGTGGGCTTTGAAATTAATCTCACCTTTTCTTTCCCCTTGCTATATTTCTTTGATCATTCCACAGAATTTAGGATACTTGTTCTGATCTCTTAACACAAACCCTCTGCTGTTTGGCATTGAGTGTGAAATGGCTGTGTAATTCATGTAACCTTGGTTATGTTACCCAGCTTTCTCTAGTGGACTGTATCTGCTCTTTCCTGAGCAGTGCGGTGACAAGAACTGTAAGTAGTGTTTTGTAGGAAGTCTCATCAGCGTCTTTTAGAACAGCACTTGCTCTTGTGCCCAAGTGGTGGATTGACGCAGAAGCTGCAGTCGTTTGCTGCAGAGAACTGAATGAGTTCACCCGGTTTCTGTGGTGGGATACAGGCATATGAACAACCACACTTTGGTTGAAACCACTGTTTAAGTGTTGAAACAAACTTAAATCTAAATTACACAGCTTATTAGTGGGAGTCTGTAAACAGCAATTTCTCTTCTGAAGCAGTCTAATGTTGTAGGTCCCAGCTGTATCCTACCCCCTAGTATCCTGAATCGTATTATCACTTAAGATTAATAGATTTTGTGTGATTTTTATCTTTAAGAAAGCAAGATTTTTTTAAAAAGAAAAGTAGTTAAGTAGCATCTAGTATCCATTTATTTCAGAGGAAAAAGTAGACTTCTGAAGTTGAATCCAATCTGGACACCTCCGCGTTCAGCAAGCAAAGGAAACCCAGCCCTGTTTCATACCGCCTCTAAGTGAGAGCAGTCATAATGAAATGAAGATACATTATTCATGTGGAGCCCTTGTTTGAGGGAAATGTGATAATGTTGCACAGTAGCACACGTTCAGAAAGGGATATTTTGAATGTGTTTGACTATCACAGTGTTCACAAGGCAGGCAGAGAACAGTGGAGACAGGCAGTGAAGCAGGCAGGGTGGTG
This sequence comes from Gymnogyps californianus, assembly GCF_018139145.2. Lineage (NCBI taxonomy): Eukaryota > Metazoa > Chordata > Aves > Accipitriformes > Cathartidae > Gymnogyps > Gymnogyps californianus. The sequence continues at coordinate 4,407,826 of NC_059484.1, forward strand.
TGGTTTGGTGTGTGTTTGAGAGCTCTGACCTGCTGAGGGCAGAGGCTGTTCATGCCTTTGCCCATCAGAGCCGTGTTGTACCCGTGCAGCAGGGAGAGCAGCTGAAGGACCCTACAGAACCTACATGGGTGCTCTGTATCGCCAGGCAACCATGAGGAAAAGCCTAAGTGAACTGGCAGCTTCCCAATGGAGGGTCTCTCCCAGGGTGAGACAACTGAGCCAAGATTTCACGATGCAACAGTTTGTGATATATTCCACAGCTGGGTTTTTTTTTTTAAGCTTTATATATTCTCTTTACAGTCACAAATAATATCTTGAGTTCAGCATTCACTCAGGTTTATGTAGCTTAGTAAAGACGTTTCATTTCTGAGATACTTAGCAGGGTGAGTGGGGGTTTGCAGACACCAAAGAGGAGGGCTTTTTTTTGGGAGGGGCTTTTTAATGTTTTAGCTTTGGGCTATGGAGTGCTGGAAGTGCTGCGGAATTCTTTCTTTTTCGTATTTTTATTTTTATCTGTGCGCCAGGCACTCGTCCATGCTCTCTGCCCTGCCAAAAAGACTTCAGCATTAATGTGACAGACCACCCTGCCCGTGGGTGAGGTGTGTAATTCTTTCTCGGAGAAGAGATCTTGAGCAGAGGCTGCTTATTATGTCGAAGTGCATGTGGTTTTCTGACAGGAGTTACTTGGCAGTCCAGAGAAAATATTAAACTCCACTTAACTTGGAAAGACCAGGACGACTTAAATGCGTAGTGAAAAATGTCTGCGTTTCATTTCTTCTCCTCTGTCTCTGTATTGGAAAGTCTTGGTGATGGTGAAGAGAGATCTTCCCTTGCTCTGAAGTATCTCCTCTTGTTTGAGCATGCTAACCTGTCTGTGTCAGGAACAACTGCTGGCATTTGTGCAAGGATTTTTTTTTTTTTCCATGGTTGACTGTTGAATTTGTAAATGGGAATTAAAATGACTGGTATTAAAATGGAAGTAAAACCCCAAACCCAACAATTTGGAGCTGGGAATTTCTGCAGTCCGTTCTCCTTTTTTGCCTGTGGCTCTTGGGCATTGGTTGTGCCACACAACTTTTAAAAACATTTTTTTAATTCTAGAAGTATGGATTTTTTTCAGCATCAGTATTAGTACTTCTTATTGTGAGAGGGTTATTTTTTCATTTAGTAAGTTCTATTTAAGGTCATAAATTAGGGGTTTTAAAGCCTCTCTCCCATTAAAACAAACAACTTTTGGACTTTAAAATGCACTTTTAATTATTGGAAATCATTAGAAGTTATCTCTTCTAAGGATTTAATTTCTTTAATCAAGTTTGCTACTGACAATATTTGTGGATAGCTGTTTAATGTGAAACAAATGCTGAACATTTACTTTTTTACTTTCGGTTTTTATAATAATGTTATTAGAACCTCGTTTGAAAAAGTGTTCAATTTAGCAGGTTTTTTTAGACTGAATTCTGCCATTGTGCTCTGAATACTTGTGAGAAAGCAATGACTGTTTGCATTCCCATTTCTGCCCGCCACCATGCTGTGACCTGATAAGAAAGGCATTGGGGTTTGCAACTGTGTCCAGGCCTGCACGGCGCCAGGGGATGCCAGGTAGGCCTGATGGGATGGCGATGTTTGTGTGGTGGATGTGGGGAAGCCTGGAACGGAGGTGAGAGAAATTCACTTCACATAGGTGTAACAAAACATGAAAGCAAAGGAAGATCCAGGGGAGGGGTCAGGCAGGTCCTTTTGACTCTTCAGTACCCCAGCAGCTTCCAAGGAGTTCACAACTACTGACTTAAACACAAAATAATTACGGGAGCAATTCCGGCACATTCTTGCTAGTGTTGCATTGGTAGCCTGTTATTCAGCAACTGTTTTCTGTGTTACCTTCCCCAGTGTGCCTGGAAAGCAGTCTTAACATATATTCTAAAATACTTTTTAGAACAAAATTGCTATTTGGTGTATATGCAAAACAAACAAACAAACAAAATCCTCTTTGAATTACTGGCTATCAATAAAGCTTCTCAGTAACCAGGCTACCACTGGGTTTCTCTTGAAATTAAATTCTTCATGCCTTGATTAGCTTTTTGTATGTTACATTTGTTTAGAAAGTTCTCCTCTTGCCAGCCCAGTGTTGCAATATTTTCCCCTCTCAGACAAATAGCAGCCACAGATAGGACTCGCTGAAACTGGCTTCTGGGGCTCAGTGTTTACAGCTTCCCTGCTGATCAGCGTAGCAGCTGCCTTTGTGACACCTATGGTTACGATATACGGAAGGCTTAAGAAGAGAGAGCTCGTGATCGAAGTGCTGTTGGATTTCAAAGCTCTTTAGAGGCAAACTTAACAGGGAACTGAATTCTGAATCTCAAGGAGAATGATAGGAAAAACAGCTGCAGAATTTCCTAGCACTTCGTGTATAAGCACTCTCTTTTAAAATGAAAAATTACCGTTTCATTGAACTGACATAAGATTGGCTTGTCAAGCACCAAAAATAAAATGTGCCTTACCTTTATTTCTCATTCCTTTTATTTTTTTCATGAGTTAGTTAAATTTCAGCTTTTCCATGTAAAAAAACGACGACTCCTAGAGTCTTTCTTAAAATGAAAGCCAAGAATTTCATGTGAATTCATGACTCCTGAAACTGAAGTTTTAAGCCGTCAAATGCTGTGAGACTTGCAGTAGAATTGCTGTACGTAACCAGCAGATCTCGGTGCATGCAGTCTAGCTGTGGGCTCTTCCTGCTCTTGATGAACCAATTCTAATTCATTTGAACTGTTAAAAAGCAAACAGCTTCAAGACGCATTAGGAAGCCAACACTACATAGCACAGGAATTGAAATAAGTAAATAGCAAGCAATTCAGCTTTGATGTACCTAGATATGCCTCTAGGAATCTACAACTGCCTCTGAATTCAGTGTTTAATCTACTGTCTGTGTTTGAACTTATCCAACAGCCTAAATATTTGGGTGCTGTATTTTAACCATCCTGTTTTTACTGGGTTTTGGAATATACGTTTTCCTATAAAGTATTTGAGCATAAAGTGCAGTCATGTTCTTGCCATGTTGATTGGACAATGAATTTATAATCTGACATAGGAATAATGGTGTGTCCAGATGCGGATATCAAATACCATTGAACTCCTGCTGCATTGTACGAGCTCAAAACCCAAGCGCTGCTACGGAAATGAAAAGCATCGTGTTTGCGAACGAGTTATTCCTCCCCCTTTGCCTGCCCGGATTGCGCGGTCAGCGCACGCGTCCTGCCGCATCCTCATCCGCTGCCGCGTTGCCCTGGCAACGCGCCGAGGCCACAGCAGCCGCACAGTGCCCGCCGGAGGGGTCACCAGGACGGTCACCAGGATGCTTGCAGCTGGAGATGTGCAGGACAGGAGGCTGGACTGTGGCATGTCGGAGATCACGGTTTGTTACCTGTGCACCTGAATTCACATCTTGTGCCAGCACTTAATTTCTGACCTCCTTCTCCATGCAAAGAAAATTCTGTGTTCAGCTTTGGAGTATATACATGTGGAAAAATCCTTAATAAAATACATCCCTTTATAGGGAGCTGTAGTTGATCACGTTTCAGAGTGGCTTTACACTTCTTAGGGAGGAGCCAGATTATTCTGTGGTTGTTGAAGATTTCTTGAGCAAAATGATAATCTTGTGAAGAAGCACAGTTCATGCAGCGGGGAGGGTGGTAACCTGAGTGGATCCCCCACGGTCCTCACCAGCCATGGCCTGCTGCAGTGTCCTCACCTTGATGCAAACCTGGGAAAATCAGTCCTGATCTGTTGCCATCAAAATGAATTCATAAGGACTTGTTTGCCGCCTTTTTCATGGTAGTATTGGTGGGATTTTATACAAGCATTTCCCGAAAATAGGGCGTTGTTTAACACTGGGTGGTCTAACACCGAGGCATATGATTTTTAAGTCTTCCTAGGTTTACTGAAGTTGAAAATGGTGCTATTTGCTTTAAAGCAATTTTGCTTAGGTTTGGCAAATTTATGGAATTTGTTATGATTATACTGCTAAACAGTGTTGAAGAATTCCAGCCAACTGCCATGTTTGCAGAGGTGGGTTTTTTGTTGGAGTAGAATTTTATTAAATTTACAGAATAAATTTAATTAAAAGCCAGTAATTTCTAACATCTTATTTACAGTGAGTGTACAGATTTCATGCATTGATAGCTTTGCATATTTACTTGGCAATTTGTTAAAGTAATTTACTTTGTAATTATTTCATGATTACTAACGCTTTGGTGCCATGCCACTTTGTTAAGTAAAATTTTGTTGTTGGCTTTGTGGGTCTCTGATCTTTGCAATCTTTGTACCACTTTGTATATGATAGTTCTTCATACCAATCCTCTAATCTTTGACTTTGTTCTAACTTCCTTTGCTCTACTTTTGTCTCTTCCTGATCCATCTGCGTGTGGCCAGCGTAAGAGAAAAGATGCTTGTTAAGACGTCCTTCTGGTCCACCAAGATAGACCAGTGTACGGTCTATTTAGGTGGACATTATTGCTATGAGTTTTTTACATAGAAATAGTATTTCCTATGCCATAGATACTTTCCAGCCACATATGAAGAACAGGCTTTTGTCCCCAGGGTGTTCCTAGTCTATAGGATTAACAGAAGTATAAAGGATGTCCACGTAGCAAGTCAGTTGAGTGATTCAAGATACACGTTATATCTGTATTATGTCGCCTTTTCCCCATGACAAATGCTGTTCTTCAGCCCTTAACAATTAATTCCCCTCATCTTAATTCCATGTGGATTTTTAGCTTCAATTCTGGGCTTCTTCACATAGCAGCAACTTCTGACTTAAACCACAGCTGGTGCTGGATTAGGCGTTTTTTTGTGCCTGAAGAGAGAGAAGTGGTGGAAAGGCTTACACGTGTACTCTTAGGATAAAATGAAGCCTAGATGAAAAGTGAAGTAAGGCCAGATGGAAGTGCTGTTAAATATCCCTAGTAGCCCAAGTCTTAAAAGCTCTGTTTTCTTTGTAAAGCTTTCCTGCTATTCATTCAGCTTGGGGAATGTATCCCACAGTGTTATTTAGTGCAGTCACAAGTAACAGATGATGTGTTTGCAGCGAGAGCCTGGTATGGGCCGTGGGTTGTGTTCTGGTCCTCGGCAGTGAAATGTTTGTACATGCTTTTGATGAAGACATGTCTTCCTGTGTTAGACAAATGAAGAGTGTCATTTGGGCAACCCTGGGACTTTTCAGTGCTTCTTACCTCAGATAGGATTCGTGCTCCAAACCTGGGCTGGATTATGTTTATCTGTTAGCTCACAGGGTGCTTTTTACTACTGTGCCTGCTGCTTGTCTTGAAAAGAAAACTCGAAGTGGTGTTGCTTGGTTTTCCTTTGGCTCCCACTTAATTCTTAGCCTTGTTATTCTTAAACATACTTCAGAAAACTGCTAGAAGACTTGTACAAATCTGAAATGGTTTGTGGGATTATCTGGGATGAATACTGTAGTTAAGTATGTGAGATTTCTTCTTGCCCATTCTCCGCTGGATTTAAAAGTTATAGCTTGAAAAACGACTGTTGGTAATGGCAGTTTGTAACAGCCTGTGTCCTGGAGTGTAATTTATGATGAAGAAAGCAGAGAATTTAGCAAGTCTAAAGCCTCCCTGTCTGTTGCTCTGTTTTAAGCATTGTGGGATAATCTAGCATATGCTTAGTTAGTCACTGCTTCAAATGTAGAAGAATTTTAACTTTGATACCTAATGTCTTTTGCAGACAGCTTAGATAATGTTGCCGTGTGAGAGGTGTGGTGTGTTCTTACATTTGCCACGGCTGCAGAAGAGGAGACAGATACCTGATGGTAATTTTTTTTTTTTTTTTTTTTTTTGCTGTGGAACATAGATTACAGTTTGGCTGGTTTTGCTTGGAAACATGTAGGGGAATTGGATTAAGTGATGTCTTCTGTCCAGCTTTTTGGTCACTGTGGGGTGATAGGGTGGATGTGACATCTTGGGGCTCACTCGTTACACCACAGTGAGCCCCGCTCTCTTCTGCTCTGGTAAAACAATGTCTAGGATAGGTTTGATGCGCAGCCTGGGTCCTGCCTGGCTACCTTAGGGACCTGGCTTCTTGCTGTCCTGCTGCGTTTTGTCCCTGCACTGGGAGGAGCCTACAGCTAAAGGTCAGGTACTGGCATCGCCATGTGTGACTGCGGCTTTGTCTCCTGCCTTGTGTGTCCTTGTATTTCTTGTCTATCCTTAGGTGTGCTCCGTGTCCCTCCCCAGTAACACTGGGTTTTGCTTTGCCAGCATCTTTGCGGAGGTTGACGGGGTCAGCTTCTCATGATGTTGCTGACGGTGGACAGGGAACTGGTTTCGCAGAAGTTGTTCCTTTGATACAATCTGAGAGGAAAGCAAATTTGTTTGCGCGTCTTTAGCGATCACTGCTGCTGAGAACTGTTGACCTCCACATTAGCCCAGCTTACAATATTGAAATCTCATTCCATGGGTTATTGCTTTCCTTTAACATTATAACATATTAAACACAGAGTTGCTGTTGTGGTGATTTATGCTAAGATAAATTGCTAGTATGATACACAGGGATTTAGTCTCTCAGTTTATGAATCTGCTTATTCCCTGTGCATTGAATTACTGCTTCCTCTGAATGGAAGCATCTGAAATTCAGTGTTTTATTATTTCTTGCACCATTTTGACAGACTTATCAAGGTAGTTCAAAGAGTGCAGTTTTTATTTAAATAATACAGATGTGTTTGTTCAACTTTACATTTAATAGTCCTGGCTTCTTTCAAGTTCGTGACCAGCTTTGCCTCAGATTTAAATATTTTGTTTTCCAGACACAGGGAGAGTGAGAGAAAGGATAAGGGTTTCTGCACTTAGAGAGGTCATAGGACAGAGTGAAATGGCAGGAACAGAAGCCTTGCTAAGGCTTGCAGAGCAGCACCCCATACCAGATTCCCCATTGTTTAAGAAATTCTGGAAGGCAGTTGGATTTTTCTCAATGCATGTGCTTGCTCATCCACCCAACAGCTTGATAGTGAGAGAAATAGAAGTTCAATACATGGTATAGCTAGAAAAATGGTAGATAAATGATCTTCCCCCCCATTTTGAGGTGGACAAATCCTTTTATTCAGTTTGGATAATTTTGGTAACAGAGCTAGGACTGAGCTGAGGTCTGGATTATAAAGATGCTCTGATATAGTGGGTGCTTCCAAATGACTCCTAATTCTGTGAATGAAGTCTGTTTTGTTTATTAGAATTACCAATGTCTTTAATTTTTCCTCTTCTAGTATAAGCATTCTAGCATCTGCACTTCTATATAATAATTCCAAGATTTTTCCTCTTGCCCACATTTTACTGGACTTCTTGTTAGCTTGATTTATTATATTCCTAATCTTATGTCAGAATTCGTGTGGCATGTGACTTCCTTGGAAAGTTAAATGTCGGGTAAATGGCATTGCTTTGTTAATTTAAATTTCATCAATAGAAAATGTGCTGCAGCAGGAACGCAGAAGAGCTCCGCAGGTCTCTGACTGGAGCTGTGAATTTTCTTACAGAATTTTGGGATGCTGTGTACCAAATGGATGCTTAATATTTGGCTGGGAGGTGCCATCATATGAATTCTCTGAAGTCAGTGATCCATTTTCAGTTAAACTTAATTTAGTTAGTGTGCATGTACTTTGTTTCATTATCTTCTTGTAGTATTTTCTGTTCTGTGTTTTTGCCATGACTTATATGTCAATGTTATAAATAAAGCTACTGATGAGTCCAAGCTAGCTTGTAATTTGATTTGGAGAAAGGAACTAAGCATGTTAACTTGGCTAACAACTGCAAGTAGGGCTTTCATACTCATGAGTATGAATTGCTTACAAACCAAAGGACAGAATAGTTATTTAATTTGGTCTGAGGGTATAAAATTGGGGATTACCATGGCTTGTATTTGAGAATAGCCATTGGCCTATACAGAGAATAGGGGACCTAATACATGGCAGCATGTGGCTCGTTGTTAGCTGCCAGGGTAGATGTGTGTGGTCTGGGATTTTGGTCTGCTGCTGTAACATCACATTACTTTTTGCCTGTTTTGATGTAGCTACTGGTTCCTTTTTAATGGCAACGGAGGAATGGATTAGAGGATGGTAGGATGACCGTAAGTATTTGCACTTGAGACTAGTGCCAGTCTGGCGAAAAAAAAGTGAGTGGAGTAACATATTTCAATTGATAATGTAAAGAGTAAAGAAATAAGAAATGATAATGTGCGTAAAATAATACAGGAAGAACACCCCAAAAAATGTTCTCCTGGTACAGCTTTAGAGGTCTGATATCGATGGGCCTGGATAAAGCACTGTCTGACCTTATGCGATAAGGTTTGCCAGAAGCATGTAGCTTTGTAGGAGATTTCATGTTCCCTGACATATCATGGGGAACAGCAAAGGGTAGCTAAAAGTATGGCCTAACCGTTCCTGAATGCAGCAACTAGCAGGTGATCTTACAAATAGCAAAATGAATCAAAACAAAAGGAAGCTCTCCTGACTTGAGTTTTGCTATGTAATGAACGTGTTATAGGAACATTGTCAGTGAAATTAACTCTTTGGATTACTTTCATCTCTGTGAGTTGACTCAGCATACGGGAAGGAAGTATGGCTGAGATCATCTCTGAAGTTTTCTATTTAAAGGTGTAGATGTAGATGCAATGAAGCAAATTAGCTGGTGAACTCAAGAATCACAAGCTCACAGAGCTGGTATTTCTTCATTTTAAAGGTTAAAAGAAAAGCAGAAAAGCTGTAGCAGAGGTCTTGAGACTTAATTGGATGAATAACTATATAAAAGGCTAGGACCTGGACAGAGCCACTTTAATAGGAGCAGGCTCAGTAACAATGCTGATACATTCTGGAAGGTTTGGTACTGAAGTTATAGGTATTTCTGTACTAAGAGTGCTAATATAAAGTCAAAATAACAAAGCATAGAAATATGGTAGTTAAATACGTTCTAAGAGAATCTGTTAAGCTTCTTAGAAGCTTATTCTGCCATGCATTTGGCACATTGTTTTCTATTTCTTACAACAAAACTGCCTCTTGGTGTAAAGAAAACTGAATTCCTTATTTGCTGGTCACCAACAACATCCTTCATAGCATAAGGCTCAGAACTGGCATAGATTTCCAGCCTGAGTCATGTATTTAGTAAACATTTAATTCAATTTGGGTATTCACCTAGGGAGGAGATTAAATGAGAGAGGTCAAGCAGCTGCTGAGTGTTGAGTAATTCAATACTTTGGACATGTTGAGATTTTAATAAACATCAAGGTAAATGGTTTGAAATTGGAGCTGGGAGTTGAGACTCCAGAAAGAAAGGGTTCGTCTTTCAGTTTTAATTACGAAACCAGAGACACCTCTATCCTTGTGTTTTGCAAGCTGTAGGAAGGTATAATGAGCTGTGTTCAGCTTTGATTCTGTATGTGAGAATGTCCTTCAGGTACAGATTAAAAAGACAAATATCTAAAAATATTTTAAAAATTGTTGTTTTGGAGGCTACTGACCTACTTCTTTAAAGAGCATGCAGTGTAAGTAGTACATGTTCAGGATTTAGACTGTGTATGTTACCAAGTCAAAGGAAAAGAGCAAACAAGACTTGGGTGCTATGCCTGCATATCCTTAAGCCTGATTATGTGTATGTAATATTTCTAAATTCAGCCTTTTATTTAGGTTCACATTCATAAATACTGATTGGACTGAGATTTCCATGTTTATTATTGCATCATTCATTTTTCTAGGGTTGAAGAATACAGTTTTTCTTTCTGGTATCAATCCAGGATGCTGCTGCAAGGGTTGTTTTCAAAATCTGTTGCTTCACACGTGACAATTTGTTTGCTGTGACAAGGAGGTGGAATCCCTCGATGTGTGTGATGCAGAAGCTGTTTGTCTTCAGTTGCAGAACTCATCCTCAAAACTGAGGGTGCAGTCCATCATCCACTTAGCTTGTGATACAAGACTTAGTCTCCTTCAGTTTTGAAGTTTTTAAACAAGTTTCTTGTTTTTTAAACAAGTTTTTTATCTTTAGCTGCTTGGAGTCTTTGTGTATAATTTACAATTTTTAAGCTATAGTGGTGATGGATAACTTTGCACCTCAGATCCAAGAGATCAGAATGGTGCCATAATAAAAACTGATAGGATAATCATTTATTCTCATTTTCCCTCACATCATGAGATTTATGTGCACTTCTGAGGTGTAACAACATCTGCCCCATGTGACCTTCCACTGGAAAGTGAGTCTCCTTTGGTTCACAGTTCAACCTTGAATCTACATATTATTCCGTTCTAGAATATTTAGGATAACTTATCCCATCATGAAAAAACAAATTTTTGAATGTGAGGTTCCCTCAGCTATGCATGTCTTCTGCTTGGAAATCCACTGCGTAGGTGATTTGCAAGTAAGAAAAATCTTAGAGATTTGTCCTTGCTTTACGTTACATACAAAATATAAGCAGAAAAGGTGTTAGCTTGGTTAAATCTTGATGTATTTTGGTTTGTTAATAAAACTATTATGGCATCTCAAGAATAGGTGTTTCAAAGAATAAAGCATTCAAAACAGTTGCCTGCACTTACAAAATCTTTTTCAAGTGCTGACTTTGAAGTATTAACCTTAATTATATTTCAAAGTATGCAGTAATCAGCAAGTGATTTGAAGTTTATTTTGTTTTGCTGAATTGATCCTGTTAAAATATTGCTATCGGGGATGATTGGTGTGGCTAAGGCTTTATTGAGCAAACAAAACTGTAAGCATTGTCCAACTGGTCAGACCAGAGATCGTTCTGGTCCAGCAAGCTGAGTGCCATGTGTTTAGTGTGTCAGAATGGGGCACATGAGCACTGTTTACCCGGCTGGCAGCTTTACTGGCATCCACAAGCACGATACTGAAGATATTCCATACTCACAAGTAGTAGCTGCAAGTTTCATTGTTTTGTTTTGGTTTTGGTTTTTAATTTTCATTGGTATACTTTTTTCCCCACAAATATTTGCATTCCTGGTTTTGAGAACAAGTATTATTTTTTTAGTTTTTTCTTTACAAAGTCGTCCAGCAAGAAGCTCCACGCTACTATATACTATATCAAAAAGCACATCTTTTTGGTTTCAGATGCGCTTCTTGGCAATTTTATTTGACATACTCTAATTCTCTGGTAAAAAATTGTTCTTGTTTTCTGCTTAATATTTCATGCAATTTCAATATATCCACTCTTTAACTCTTATCCAAGCTGGAGGTCCACAGCTGTGTCTGTCCTTGTTCAGAGAGCGTTCCATGTTTCTGGGCTTTCTTGTCATTATCTTGTTTTTGGATGTGTGTTACATTGCACTTCTCAACTTTGATAAATGCATCTTCCACTTTATCCTTAGTCACTTCGTACGAGGTGGCTTCCTGCTGCCCTTTGCGATTCACTTGTTTTTACAACATTGAAAAAACCTGAATCATCTGCAAACTTTGTTGCCTCATATACTCTCCTCATTTCATGAATACATTGACCAGCACCAGCAGCTTTGGAACCATACTGCGAACTCCCCGTCATTGTGAAAACTGCCCGTTTGTTCCCATCTTCTGTGCCTTGCTTTTTTAATATTATTAATGCACACAGAGATCCTTTCCTTTTATCCTGTGACTACTTAGTCTTTGTAAGTGTCTTTGGTGAAGGACCTTGCAAAAAGCTTTTCAGAAATTAAAATACGCTGTAACAACAAGGTCACCCTGAATAATGTACTTGTTGGCTACTTCAAATAATTTTTTTAGTTTGAGGTAAGACTGAGCTCGATAGAAGCCATGCTAGCAGGTCTGTACCGTATTAGGTCAATATATAAGTCTATTAATCCTGATTCATATTAATCCCAATTAAATATGAAGTTTTTAGGAGTCCTTGCGTTTGTCACCTCCTATTTGTTTTCTGCTGAAATCAGTCTTGCTCTGTATTTGTTAATGGAGAGATTTTATGCTAAAGAACTGGAAGCAGCTGGGTAGAGTAACATGTGAAGCTTATCCCAAGGTAGCACAACAAAAAGAAAAGGTATCTGTCACTTTGTGTCTGAACTGCTCTTTGACTGACACCTATTCCAGGTGATTTTTCTGTGAATTTTATTGGTTGTTGTAAAGCCTCTTCCCCTGCCTCTTTCATTTCTGACAGTTCCCCCGACTCTCACCTAGTTTAAGGAAAGGCTCCGGAGTGGGAACTTACTAAGCTCCGGTGTAATTATTTATACTTAACTTTTCTGCTGTGGCCTTAAGTCTCAGGGGCATATCTATTGCGTATCTATGGCATCTTTATCAACTTTTTGCCCTTAATTCTCTATGGCAGTTTTCTTGCTTTTGAAGTCTATGAAAATAAATATAATAGTACTTTTTATACCTTTAGCAAGTTGTTCCTCAGGATCTGTCTTGGCTTGCCTCATTATTTTTTATTTATTATTGGAAAGATGGTATTTCTCTTCTCTGAGATCCTTATGTCTTTAATCAATCCTTATGCTACTTGAAACATCTATTTTTTTTTTAAATTTATGATATCTAAAAATGTATAGTGTCTAAAAATTACTTCCCATCACAAAATGTAACTGATCTATACTAGGATAATTTCTCCTGCCAGTGTACATATGAACATGCTTTTGATTTTGGTCTGGTTGCTTGTGGTAATTTTGCTCTTAAATGAGCGATTAACTGGTACTTGCCTTTAGTCTCCTCTGTTGCTTATTCGTTTTGACTATATATTAAAGTAGGATGCTGCAGAATTACTAGCTGAAATGTCCATTGGTCAAAGAAATTGTTTCAGTGGTTGGAAATTTCAGGACCTATTAATTTAGGATGCTTCACATTTAGAATCAATTGAAGAGTGTATAATTATCTATTTAGATAATTTCATGATCGTATCTTTGTTATTTCACTAAACAGAATTATCTTAAAAATATCTCTGTGCAATCTAGCAATGTATATAAAATAATACTTACATGGGCTCTCAAAATAGCACATGCAGATTTGAGGATCATATGCCCATAAGTGACTAGACCATGCTACCTGTGAGTTGCAAAGCTTCTGGAAAATTTGTCTGTAAGGATCAGCTTTGTGCTGTTCTGCTGCTGACCTCTAGTACCAAGATAAAATATTTTAAAGCAAATTTGGATCAAGTGCCACTGCTTGGTTCAGTGCATCCTGTAGATACTTTTGGTTTAGAAATAAACTGCAGAAAAGAATTTTCACCTGCTTTACCTTTCTCTTGATGTAGCTGATGTAAATTTTAATGAAACTTAACAAAACGTGAGTATTCTTTTAGTAATGGCTCTTCATTTAAAAGTTACCTGTTGCTGCCTTGGCTTCTAGCTACAGCTTGTCCCATTCTAGTGCTACATTATTACCTGTTGACCTTTGCTGAAGTCAGATCAGTTTGATCTTTATATCTCCTATGCTGGAGGTTATGTTTGTGTAATGCACAGGTAAAATTTCATTGCTGTGTCAACATTTATTTTCAACTGTGCAAAAAGTGGTTGTTTGCCTATCAAATAAATGAGGTCAGCAGCTGAGTTTCATAAGCAGTGTAGTTACAATTTTCGTTTTTACTTACTGAGCTCAGTGTGTTCTTCCATCTGATGCTCAAACCAGTTCCAAGCAACATTTAAAAATAGAAGGTTGTGCCTTCCTGTATTTTCATGTTTGTTTTGAACTGTAACTAAAGTACCGAAAACTGGAGATGTCTAAGAGCAATAGTCATTTCCCTTTAATCTCAGGCGGGCGACTGGCTGTAATGAGACATGAAGCTGTTGTCTTGTTTTTACAATAGCCATCTCCTGCACAGACCACATGAAATGGCATTAACACAGATTTCTATATTTTCGTTATAGAGGGGAAAGGTGTTTTCTGCTTCCTACAGGATTATGAATTTCTTTGTGTGATCCCCTGGTGTGCATATGGCAAATATCTGCTGTGATTGCTAAAACAGTTCTATCAAGATTATTAATTGCATAATTAGAATGTATAAACAAAACTTGTCACATGACTTTGATTCTCTTGCTGAAATTTTAACATATGATGATGTGCTATGGTAGCATGCCATAGTAAAAGCAATAATTGCACCATCAGACCACAGTTTCCTACTAACATATATTCCTTATAATTACATTTTTCCATGGCTTAAGAGAAAATTCACAAGGGGACATTCTCACTCTTTGCACGGCTTGCTGCTTCATAAATCAGTGTCAGCATTTCAACTTAGGAGCTCGTCAACCAAGTGAGCTTATTGTCTCTTAGCGGGTGTCCATGGTACAGAAAAAGATGATGAACCAAAAAAAGTAGCCCAACAAGTTATGCTTTTTCCAGAAACAACAAGGAATGAAGATATTGTAGGGATCTTATGGCTTTGAGGTTTATTTGTGTTTCTGGTTCACTCGCCAAACTTGCACGGTAGAACACTAGTAGAACACTAAGCTTTGTGTAGGATCCCCAGATCTCAGGTTTCCTAAATTATAAATGTACTGGTTTCGAGCTTATATGTGCAGCCTGTGTTAGCAAGAAGATATCAAATGGAGACAAGAACTCAATTACTCTTGGCCTATGTGAGGTGTCGGATTGGTACTGCTTTCTTCTTCAAAATGAAGTCTGCCGGTGGAGGCAGAACTATGATGCCATGGGAATAAATAAGAAGGAGAATAGCTCATGTGTTTGGTGGTGGGTGGATAGAAGGTTCTCAGTAAAGACAGGAAGGGAAGAGGAGAGTTTGCCCTTCATGTGAAGGAAAGGCTCCAATGTCTGGAGCTCCTCTATGGACTGGGTGAGAGGCTCATTGAGAGTGTGCACAGGTCTGGATCAGAGGAGAGGTCATTCCTCTTTAAGCATTTCTAGGCATGTGAAAGAGGAAGAGGTGATTGGGAGTAGCCACCACAGATTCTCCAAGAGTAAATCACACTTGACCAACCTGACTGCCTTCTGTGCTGAAGTTACTGGATCTGTGGATGAGTGGTGGGCAGTAGACATTGTCCACCTGGATTTTAGCAAGTTCTGCACCTGGGATGGCATAATGCCCTGCACAGGCTGGGAACTGACCACTTGGGGAGCAGTTCTGCTGAAGAACTGCTCAAGAATCTGGGGGCCCTGTTGGACACAAGGCTGGCTGTGAGCTAGTTGTGTGCCCTGCCGGTGATGGAGGTTGACAGCATTAAGAGGAGCATAATCAGTAAATTGAGGTGATTCCTGGCCTGTATTTGGCACTTGTTAGACCAAGTGTAATACTGGGTCCGGTTTTGTCCTCCCAGTACAAGAAAGATGTTGCTAAACTAGAGAGAGGCCAGTGGAGGCGCCCAGGATGGCTGAGGCTGGAGCACTTGCCCTGGGAGGAGAGGCTGAGGGAGCTGGGCTCATCCAGCCTGGAGAAGAGGCGGCTTCAGAGGCCAAACAACAGCCTGCCAGTTCCCAAAGGGCCAGAGCCAGGGGCTTTGTTGGGGGAAATGGGAGGGGAGAATGAGCTACAACAGTCATCAGTTGAAGATTTGAACTAAATATAGGGACAGAAAATGTCACTGTGAGGATCATTAAGCTGGAACAGCCTGTGCAGAGAGACAGGAGAATCCCCCAGCTTGGAGGTTTTCCAGACCGACTGGACCTTGGAGCTGACCCTGCTCTGAGCATGAGCTTGGACTAGAGACCTCCTGAGCTTTTATGTCCAACTGCAGTGATGCTCTGATACACTGTGATATACTTCTGACATTGTGTAAGGTTTACGTTATAGTGCTTGTAAAGCATTCAGTAGCAATCACAAGGTTGATATAAATGAGGAGACAAGGGACACTGCACAGTAAAAACAGAACAGAAACCCCAAAACAAAGAAACAGAAAAAAGCAGAACAGAGGAAAACAAAGCAAAACAAAAAAGCAAAAAAAAAAGGGGGCAAAAAATATATAACCTGTTTAAAAAAAAAAAGTGGAGGCCATTTTTTTTATTGCAACACAAATATCTAATGGCAAGCATTGGATCTCTCAATGAAAATACTTCATTGTCTAGTCAGTAATAAAAAATACCTTCCACTGCAATTCAGCTTGCAAGCCTCTTAGAATACCGACAGTAAATATTTAATAGTAAAGGAGTGTTATTTCTCTAAGTGGTGAATGTTTGTTTTCCCCTTCTTCCACTTATGGGAGTAGGTGAGCTGTATTGATCTCACACCAACTTTAAAGATGACCACTCTTTAGGATTAAAAATCAATTCAGAATTTTTCAGTATGTAAAAGTACAGTGGGGGAGATTAGGAGAAGGATATGCTGAGTGGAAATGGAAATCATGAGAGAAATCCATGTACATTCTTACCGAAAACAGTCCTTACTTTATTTGATGGAAAATCATTATAATATCTGCGATTTGAGTTATAAATTTATCCTGTAAATTGCCACTCATTTTCCGGATGATTCAGCATCTGATACTTAAATCTGAAAAGATGTATTTATTCTCCTTCGTCAAATTGACAGAAAAAACTATGGTGAATGAAGTCTTGTTTATTGTGGCTTTGTATTTATTAAATATTTAGACTGGAGCCCTTTGTTTTGGCCATTTGCACCTGTGCCTTCAGGGAAATATTTTTCTAAATATCCTCTTAGACTTTGCCACAGCCAGATGAGTCTGGATGCTTTAATGGATACACGTATAGAACAAATACAGGGAACGGTAGTTACTCAGTGAGGAATGCATTTTTTTACTTATATAATTTTTAAACCATCTCAAAGCATTTCTGCTGAGGGGAAAAAGACGATCATTTTCAGAATTTTTATGCAGAAGTTCTGGCAAATAAATTAACCTTTGAGACTTAAATAAGGATATGCACTGTAAAGTGGCTAGAAGCGAGTACGTATACTGCCTTAAATGAATTCAGAATGAGATGTCTGAAATTGCAGTAATGGCAAGCAACATCTTTGCTCTTACACCATTAAAACATTTAAATGCCAGAATATTCCCTCTGAGTTAATGGGCAGGTTGTGATTTATGGAACTGCTTTTGTGCTCGGTGGCTGACAAGCGGTAGAGCACACTTGGGTCCAGCAGCATGTTTTGGCTTTCCAGCCCCAGCCTCAGGAGCTGCCTGAGAGAAGGCAGTATCTAAATTACTGCTGGGCTGGTAGAGACTGCCTGAGATCCTCGTGTCAGCTTTCACAGCCCTTTTAAGACAGCTGAGTTGTCTGTAGCAGTGCCTCAAGCAGATTTCATCAGCTGGTTTGCTCTCCTTTTTTAATTGTTAAGCATCTAAATATCATTCCATGTATCGTGCCTTTTAAATTTTCTAAATAATTGTTTTCTACATCCTTTGACCTTCTGCAATGCATTTTATCCATCTCGGCTGGGATGGCAGCCCTTTCAGCAGCATCTGTGAAAGATTTCAGTATTATGCCCCTGCAGTAGCCCATAGCCAAATATCTGCCTGGGTAATAGTGTGGGATTTGCAAACCTCTGGTAGCCTCTTTATACACTTCTAGAGAAGGCAGTTTTACACATCTTTTTTTCCTTTATATGAGGCTTGAAGACTGAAAGCTTATAGATGATGGTAGGTTAGTTTTGGACCATCCTATAAATGCTGTGTACTGGCCTCTGTGAATCTTGTTGTTTGTACAGTGTTAGTCTTTTCAGTAATCAGATGCAAACACATTTGGATGAAGAGAATTTTTTTTACATCAGTTGGTAATTTTATTGACAATAGAGTTAGCATGATGAAGACTTCTGTTCAGTTGTCCTCGCAAAAGACAGTCATTATTAAATCTGAAACCACAGTTTCATGAACTTCATAAAAGGTTTGAATACGAGGGTAGAGAGAAAAAAAGGATTTACAAGTACATTGCCTCTTCCCTTCCTTTTCTGCTTCCAATAGGTCTTTCGCCTTATTAAAGAGATCAGTGATTCACTGAGCATATGGCAACAAATCTGTTGAGTTGGTAATCCGTGTTAAAGCAGTGGCAATTTCTAAAAGTTAGGTTCAGTGATTTATGAGGAAAAAAGTGTTGCTTTCTCCAGATACTTACATCAAACTGTATCTGTACAAGAATGCTTCATTTCATCTTGATCATTTTGAGCCTGTCTTCTCGCAGTGCTAGAGCAATACATTTAACAAGAATCAACTCTGGCAACGCATGCTTTGCTTGCAGCTGAGTAATATGCTCATGGTTCAGACAGTTGTTGCAGTGACAATGTGTTATCACTCACCCACAACAGACAAAGGTCAGGAATCGGTCTGAGCCCTTCTTGCACCTGCTCCCCCATCAGTCCCAGGCTTTTTTCCTTCCCATTTCTGAGCAGGTTGCTCAGTTTAGTAGTGGGAAAGGTGAGCAGCCTCTCCTTTTCAGATAAAAGAGAAAGAAGAATCTGTTTCTGATTCCCTTTTGAAGTCAGCCCACCCAAATTGTTTAGTAACTTGGACTGATAAGCATGGGTGAGCAGTGACTGCGATACAGATACTTAACGATCACATTTTCAGACCAGTGAATGTGCATTGCTCAATAGCTTCTTTACACTATCTCAGCTGAAGCAAAGGTGTCTTCCAGCTGCCAAGCTACCACATTCGTTGGTTTTTCATAGCAGTATATCAGTCTCAGCATCTCCTGAGCAGCCTGCTCTTGAGGTCTTCAGCTGGCAAATGCTATTTATATGAAATGTAGTTTAGGTTTGTTTCTGGAGTATGGTTTTTAGAATAATAATAGAAAAACATTGTATGAAGTATTTGAATGTAAGTATTATTAGCAAGATGTGGTCCCTCAGAATTGATGTGCTCTGAGGTTTTGTTTTTTTCTTTCTTTTATAAATACTTATTGCAGTCTTTTAATGGTAAGCCATAAGTGCTAAGCTGCAAGACATGGCTTGTACTCTGATAATCACATTAATGAGCCTTTAGAATTGCAAAATCCGATGTTAACATCATATGTTTGTGTGCGATTGAAACATTCTTGTAGTTAGAGTTGTAAAGTTGGAATTATTTCCAAGTAAAAATAGAGAAAAGCGTCGTGATACTGAGTAACGAAGCCAGAGTCGGAGTTCCTAATGTGACGACTCCCATAATAAAGGCAGACGTGACCATGTTATCACAGTCCCATACCCTTGATTTCAGAAATAATCCCCGCTATCTTGCCAGGAACGCAGCTAGAAGACAGTCATTTTCCAATCCTGGCCCCAGAAGGCGGAAAGAAAGAGCAGAAGCCAACCAGGTGCTTACGAGTGGTGGGGGCAGTATCTCCTACAGTCCGAAGTCCATCCTCTTGCCGATGCTGGCTGTGTGACATATATTAGCTCAATGAGATTAGACACAACTCTCTGCGTTAGTGTAGAAAAGGATAGTTATTGCTAAAAGCCATTTGATGATCTTAATTCTAATCTCACAGAAGTAGTTTTCATAAAATTCTCGTTACTAGAATCAAATCATTACTTCTGAATCAAGCTTTCATTTGGAAGAAAAACTGAAGCTTTAAAGCTCTAATGGATGTAAGAAGCTTGAAAACCTGAATGCTTACATGTGCCAAGGTTGAAAAATAATTTGGTGAATAAGATGGTATAAAATCAATAATAAGAATTTTTCTGAGACGTCTAATAATTCTTCAGTCCTGGGTTTGATACTTTTGAACTATTAGGTGACTATTATTATATTCAATAAACAACACACAAAGCCAAGTCCCCATTTGTGGGACTTTGGAGATTCCTAGACGAAGTTTTCACATCGGTTGCAAGATGGGATTGGAAGAGTATCTGGGAGAAATGTTTGCTAAACATGAATGTGCAATTACCAGAACTTTTAAATGTAATTTTAATGCATTATTGGAATTTATTTTGCACTTTATTTCTTCTCTGCATCATTCATAAAGCTTTATCTAAAATATTGATTGCTTGGCTTGCTGTACTAATTTTGGTTTTATTTTTCCTGTGTTGGATAAAGAGTAAAAGTGACTTAATCCTCAAAGGCTGCAAGGAATGTTGGATCTGGCACTGAGAAAGAAAATAGTTGGTTTGCAGTGGGAATGGTATGGAAACCAAATACTTCTAATGCTTCCTAAAAGAAGAAAAATGAGCAGCTGATGCTGATGATTTGCAACTTTCAAACTTTTATCACAAATAACTTAATAAAAGTGCTTATGTATGTTGTCAGCCATTTTTGCAATAGTTTTGCGCTATTACTGGAATAACACATCACCAGACTAGTTCGCTTTTACACAGAGAAAACACAATTTGGCGGATAGTAAAAGCACAGACAAATTTTGGCAACATGCGGCCTCACAATCATGAGTGTGTAAGTGGGCGTAATGACACCAATGTGTCTGTATATAAACCTACGATACTGCTTTGTGTTCTGGATCGACAGCTGCTGCTCTTCATGTATGGTAGTGCCTCATGGTAAAATGCACATACATGCATCAGTGCAAAAAACCTGCAAACACCAGTGCACCAGAACACGTGGGTTCTGTCTGAGAAAACATGGATTTTTAAAGTCCTTCTGTGGAGAGGGACTTTAAAGTTGGGATTGGGGGGAATTTGGTATACGTTCAGTTAACTTTCTACGAAATGTAGATGTTCCTTTACAAAGCTCCTTCAGACAGCATCACAAGTCGTGTGAATTAAGTTTTATATAAAATTGGACTGGTTTGCTCCCAAGTTTTTATACAGTTATGATAGGATTTGGTTTGGCTTACACATATGTTTGACATTTGTGGCAAATCTAATTGATGGTTACTGTTTTTATGGTAGATATCCCAGCATATTTTAGACCAAAATTTAATGCTAGTCTGTATACATCCTTTCTAATCTCACTTTTGTACTCCTACAGTATTATATGGGTTATGATTAGGGCGCTTCCTGAAACTGGAATGCTTAAATGTTGTATGGAAAGAGATCGATCCCTCCTGTTCTTGCATTATTGTTCAGGTTTCTGCACCACTGAGTGCGTAATGTATTAAATCTTTTTCTCCCATAGTTGTATATGATGTTTGTATTCCTACTAGAAAGGTAATGAAAATATTTTTTAAGTGTATGAAAGCAAATGATTAATGTTATCCTAGTTAAGTATTACTATGCTATAACTGTGCTAGTCTAAAAATGCAAGCTAGGAAGCTAGTACCGCTGGGAAAAACACAAGTTTTGAGCTTCAGATACTTTGAAGGATAAAAGTTGTCTGGGTTTTTTCCTCAATTGTGTCAGTTACTAAGTAAAATATTGTATTTTTCTATAGACGTGGCCCCAATGAAATGTTATTGTAGGCCATAATTAGAGCTAAGACGTCATGAGCAGGAGCTTTCAAGGTAGTCACTCCTTTGCTTGTCACCATAACTTGTGATATGTAGGAAGCCTTGAGAAAGACAGGAGACGGAAGCTTGGGTAGCTCATTCCCAGCTAGGGAAGGTCTGTTTGGAAGCAGGGAAAGAGATGTACGTTTTCTGAATTACAGATATGACAGAGCAATCAAAAGAAATCTATGTAGTATCTCGTTGGTTTTATTTTTTATTGAGGAGATTCACTGCTTATATACGTGGCTGAACTAGGCTGTACCTTACAAAGAAGTACCTATGAAATAGTTTGTTTGCTTAAAACAAGTAAAATTGCAGTTTTTCTGTATTTCAGTGGTAAGGGGTATGATAGTTGATAGCAAGCTCTGAGGGAGGTGTAGAGCCCCTGTTAGACGTGCCCAGGAAACCTCTTGGGTCATAGTCCCTGGAGGTGGTAGCCCCATGCAGTTTAATCCCCTCAGGCTGCTCAAGACCATGTTTTGTGCTACTCCAGCTGTAACAGGCAAATAAGCTCTTTTGTTGTGGTATCACAAAACAGTGCCTGCATTTCATCTCACTGTGCTCCCAGGTAATAGATCTCGGAGAGGACTGCCAGCACCATCTAATTCTACTCCTTGTTCTCTGGGATCATCCTCTACAAGACTTCCAAAGACCAAGATGAAAGAATGTATTAAGAATATATTAGAAATGTGTTTGATCTCCTTAAAAATGCGTATATCATTAATTGCTGTCATTTTTTGCCTCCCTTCCCCCTCTTGTATGCATTCAGTTATGACATATCCTTTGCCCTAGCCTAGTAAGTATTACCCTATGCTACTATCTGTTCTTTAATTGGAAACTGTGGTAGAGGTGCTGGGAATAGGTTGTGGACTGATAGTAGTGTGTGAATTGTGGTTGAAGGGTAAATGGCTTCATTGTTAAGGAAATATTCCTAGTTCTTTGATGTAGAGTGATGAAAATCTTTATAGAACTTCTGCTTACTCTAAGGTCTTTATTTAGGACTTGAGTATTTGAATGAGACTGTAATTCAATTTAAATGAAAAGGAGAAGTTCAGATTTTAGATTAGAAGAATAGGCCATGAACAAGGAAGGCCACTTTTACAGCTGGTCAAAAGCACAGTAATTCTGTCACTGGGCTGCTATCATTCCGCTTTCACATTAGCGTCTTGCTGGCTTGGGTTCTTTTGCTTTTTTCCAGAACCACATCAGTTAAATCAGTGGTAACTTTTTCCAGGCTATGCTTTTCTTTAAAGCTTTGTTTTGTTTCTTTCTCATAATATTTTTCTTTTTTTAAGTTGTCATACTTAGAACATTACTTCAGGCAACAGCTTAAAAATGAAGAAAATTTTATATGAAGCCTACTAAACCCATTGCTTTGTTATAGGTCTAACCTGTTGATGTTCTGTGTTGAAGATTTACACTAGTAACAGTGAGATGAGTCTGGACTGGTGTGGAGACAGGCAAAATATAGGTGTTAAAGTGAGGGTCAGCCCAAACTCTGAAGGACAGCTGAAAGGTAATTCATTTGTTAACTGGAATAACATCACAAAATCTAGACGCTGCTACCAAAAATAGAGAGATCACAGAGTTGTTCAGGTTGGAAGGGACTGTGGGGATGCCATCGGGTCAAACTCCATTTCTCCCTTCTTCCTCGTATTGGTGACAGTCTCAATACCAAGACTATGCTCAAAGTAGCACGATAGCTACAGTGTGAAAGAAAGAAACAAATAAGTGGAATTTTGCAGTGCAAAAACGAGTACTTATTACGTTCGTAATCTAGCAGTTTTGTTAAAGCAGGGAGTAGTTACAGGCTGCTATGGCTTTTTGACTGAGAAATCTCTCCCAGAGAGCAAGATGTGATAACTCCAATGGAAGCAGCCTTCCAGGGAGAGAGGGCAGGCTCCTTGGTCCGCGGAGTGGGTCTGAGGCTGGCGAGGTATTGGGTATTTACTGGTTGCAAACTTGACACTAGTTCATTCCTGGAATATTAAACTTTTCATATTTACTCTTATTATATTTGGCAAGAGGCCTTAAGAAGTCCCCTGTTGGTGCTGCTCGACTCAGTATCTTTATAGTTCCTTTGATTGATTTGACAGAGTATTCGCAGGCCTAAAGCCAGACTGAGCTATTTTCTCAGCAGCAAAACACGAGACTAGGAAAAAGGATACAGTCAGCTTTTCAGTTGCTGGCTTTTTTTCTAGTCACTATATGTTAATGTGCAAATTAGCGCGCACTGTACACACAGTGGTGTTGTAAGTCCCCACTGAATGTAAATCAAACAAATGTTCTTTCTCAAAATTTCCTAAATCTTTGTAAGCGGAACAAAAATTACACCTTTGCTTTGGAATGATGAAATGGTTTCAAGATGATCTGTAGAAAATACTGGATTATGATTTGCATAGTTAATCTCTGTAGAAAAATAGATATGTGTTATCATTATTTTTTCATCTCCCTTGCCCAAAAGGCGGGTAGGGTTTCTGGCACTTCCTTTCATGCATCTTATACAATTTAGGAAATTAAATTGCAAAAGAAAGGAGGAATGAAAACTAAATGACACGCACGGTTCTCATGTACCTTATGGCCCAGTTCATTTGGCAGTTCTGTATTTTCCTGTGTGCTTCATAGTGCTAAGCCTTTTGTAAATATTGATTTGTAGGATGAGTTGCTGATTGATTTGCACCTGAATCACTGGCTGCAAGGATGTTTACAAAGAAATGGTGTCACCTCCATTGAATGTATGGCTTGAGAAAAAACTAGTTGCAGGGAAGAGAGAACACACCAGGTTGGTTTATATAGGAGAAGAAATGCTTCCAAAACTCACAATACTCATTCATGGTAGGAAAATATTTCTGTATTGTCATTTTACTTTTCCATTGATTTTGGGCAGTGAAACTCAAGTATTGGTAGTGTTGATTTGGAAGTAGAATTTGGCAATTCTGGGTTACAAAACCCGCAGGAAGATGTCATTCAAATCATATTTTCAGTCAAAATCCAGCCAGCTGGATTGGGTTGACTGAGGTCAACTTCTCTGTGTAAAAAGGAAGTTCTTTTTTCTGGTGGTTTGTTGTTTTTTTGGGGGGGGGGGGGGGGGATGTTGGGTTGTTGTTGTTATTTTTTTAAGTATGGTGGAATATGTGTTGAGTGAGCTTTTAAGTCTTTTATTTTTTGAGGGCTTTTTTCTTTCTGAAGTCAAATGTAAAATTCAACAAATACTCTTCAGTTAATTCTCATCTAAGTGCCAGTTGTTTTAAGTATCTCAAGTGTAGTCAAGCTGAATCTCCTTCACTTGAACTTAAAATCTGCTTTACTTGGCTGAACCACAGTTTTTGGTTTCTCCTTCCCAGAATCTTCTGACTTTATCTCTGTCCCTGTTTCATGTTCTCCCTGGATGGGATTTTCAGATGCAACTGAGGAACACAGATGGCATTAAAAAATAATGGAACTTGACTACCAAATCATACAAGGTTTTTTGCCAGTCTTACCATCTTCTGTTCACTGCATTTTGATGTATTGTCCTCTATGAAACATTGCCCTTCTCTCTGACTTGCTGAATCTGTCGTCTTTTACCATTACTCTGAGTGGGCCTCCCTCCTCCCACTCACCTTTAAATGTGGTGTGAAGACACTACTGAGAGCATCAGAGGGATTGCAAATGCAAGCCCCTTTTGTACTTGAAGATTTTAGCTGTCCTGTGGTTTCATATGGTTAGTATAATTTGTATGCACTCGAACTTGTACCACTGTGTCTAAACCTATAGTCACAGTGAGGATACAATGTAGTAACACCTAGAATCCTGAGCAAGTGAGAACTGATTTTTGGGTCACGTTTTTATCTGAGTCTCCTCTCAATATTTGGTTAGCCTTGTTGGGTGTTTTTTAAGAACTAAGGAGGGAAGTGTGTGGTGTGTCTGTGTAACTATAGATTTAAAGTTTGTGCTAAATTACTTGGCTTGGGATAAAGATTAACTTTCTCTATACATTTTTGCTATTACTTCATTTTAATGCAACACTATCATAGGAACACTGAAGTGGTAGTTCTGTCCAACTTTGATGGAGTAGGTAATGTAGGGCAGTCTTTGTTAATACTTCTTTGCTAACTTTGCGTCCAGTGCGAAACGTTTCAGAGCAGATAGACAAGGCCTCAGATGCTTTAATATTTTTTTTTTATCCTTTTCAGAGGTTACTCAGTCAAGTATGTAAAGCAGCAGCAGCCACTCCACTCTAACTTAATGACTGTTATATAAAAATAGATCAGATCAGAGCAGTGGTTTTTCAAGCTCATCATCGTGTTTCTGCCTGTGGTCATGGTAGGTGCCTGGAGATGCGTGTAAGGGGCGAGCAGGAATGTAGTGCCTGCAGTCCCTGCCGTATGCTGCCAGTTTCCAGCCCTTTTGTGTCCCAGGCTCCTGGAGGCGGCTGGTGTCTTTATAGTTACTAATAATTCCAGGAGAATTTTCTTCCGTTAGTTTGACCAGTGCCTGTTTGAATTCATGTTAACTTTTGCATCTAGATACATTTCAGCAAGAAGATGTCACAGCTTTACCATGTTTGAAGAACTGCTTCCACTGTTTATTTTTGCCCTGTCTGCCTTTGGTTCGTTTGGCAGCTAGTTCTTTGGATAAGAAGCAGTGAATGCTTATACCCTATCAGTCTGTGTCACACATGAATTTATAGACCTCTGTTGTACCCCTCTCACTTGCTTCTTTTCTGTCTCTAATAGTCCTGGCTCACTTTGTCATTCTGATGCGGAAGCTCTTTCTTCCCTGTTGCCCTTCTCTGAACCTTTCCCAGTTCTACCAGTAGGATCTTCCCCAGTTGTTTTTCAGCTCTTTCTGTAGTGAGTATAACAATACTAAAGGTTGCATTGAAGGTGGAAAGCACACCTGGGATTTAGAGAGTGATATAATGACTTATTCTTTGTGTTTTGCTTGAATTCTGATAATATCTCTTTCTTTTTTTCCTTTTTTAAAAATAAAATGCTGTTGAGCTGCTTGCCATGGCTTTGACTATTTAATCCTAAAAACCCTTTAGAATTTTAGGTAGACAGTGTCTCGTCCTGACAGTATCTTGCTGTTCACTTCATTGCTATCTTCCGTAGTCTAATGATGCTTATGAGGCATTCCCCAAACAGAGGTGTCCTGGAATGAGAACTTCCCTTCAGCAGGAGCATGGATACAAAGGAAGTTTTTTCTGGTTTTGTTCTGGCATTATCTCTGAATGTTACTTGTATGCTTTGATCATCTCATCGTCCTTTAGGCTTTCTGGCAGGGTTCTCACTTTTGATAAATGAGTATATTACTGGTTTTGAGGACTTCTGTGAGTTCTTTTGTGAGTGTTGTTTTTGTGTTGTTTTTAACCCCACCTAACTGTGTTTTTGCACTTAACCTGTTGGAGTTCATGATCCTTCCTGTGTCATTTGGACCTTCTGATGCTTTTTGAAAAATGTTTTCTTTTTTTTTGTGGTGTCCTTTACCATATTTTCCAGCTGCAATAGCTTTCTCTTGGTCCTTCTAAAGTTCTTTTTGATAAGAGATATTTTCTCTGAATCTTCAGTGTGGTGTCTTTAAATAGTTTCTGTGCTGTCTACCACGGGCTTAGTGTGTCAACTGCCTCTTTCAACTCCTTTTTAAGAATTTAAGAAACTCCTTTTCTTACTTTCCTGCAGTTTCTGCTTTTGAAGTTAAACAAAAAAAATCCACTAAGCTACATTCTTGCTGTTCCTACATGGATATTGCATTTGAGTATGCTGTGGTCAGTATTGTAGAGCAGTTCTTGGATGCTGACATTTACCCAGGTACCACACACTGCTCAGGGTTAAGTGAACTGTTGCTTTTCTGTTTGTGGCTTTCCTGCCTAGCTGCTCAGTGAAGCTGCTGCTAATCATATCCTTGGATGTAGGCTTTGCAGTGCCCCCTGATGTGACGTTGTCTAGTTTCCATGGAGGTAATGGAAGGCTCCCATTACTGTTGTGTTTTCATCCTTTGCAACATTTCTGCTTTCTTCCTGTATCTACTTACATGCTTCTATTTCTGTGCTTGCTGTTGCTACCATTGGCACAGCAATGTCAGATATTTTCAAAAAATATCCAGAAAAAGCCATATATGACTTGAACCTCTGGGGTACACTCTGGTTGCATTTCAAGGAGCTTTCAAAAGATTTAAATTTAAGTAAGAGATGGTGCATATTAGCTAAAGTTAAACTACAGGACACGTTCATACATTCTCCCTAACATAGGAAATAGCAGAATTATCTGATAACTCATGTCTAAATAGTGATTGCTGCTGTGCTTCCCCAATCTCGTTCTACTTTTGTTGCATGTCCAACTTTGAAAAGTGCTGCCATTGCTCGTGAATCAGCATTACCCAACACTACAACTGCCAGTAAGTGTTTCCTGTAATAGTACTCTGCAGTGCTGCGGAGCACGGGCAGGTTTGGGGGAGTTTAGCCTCCTTCCTTTTTGGTCTTGTGTTGTGAGCTGGGGGTGATGTGATGGCAGGCTGGGTATGAGCCGCTAAATAAGACACATTAGAAATCTGCAAAGAAGTTAATAGACGTGTGATGCAGGAAAAAAGAAGATGGGGAGGGAGATGAATGAAGGAGGAGGAGAATTTCCCCGAATGTGGGGGACTGTGGTGTAGAGCCACCCCGTCTGTACTGGGCACCCGTGGGTGCGCCTATGCAGTATTCCCTCGGCAGAGCAGTTTGTACTGCATACTATATTGTTTAATTGGCACATTATTTAATAAAGTTGATGTTTCCCCTACCTGTTTGTGAAAATATTGCATATGTGTAATGCTGTTTATGGATTTTGATTTACCTTTGGTAACATGGCTGTCTGTGGAAGCCAAGTTTACGCTGCCATATCCTCGCTTGTGTGGGAGGACAGTGGTTGATTCTGATCATCTCCCAGAGGGATTGACACCTCTAATAGAAAAGAGCCTGAGAACATGGAGACAGCTGGAAGACAGGCTTCAGAACTTACCCGAATAAGGACAGGGCTGTATCCAGAGCTTGGTTTTTTTAAGCAACAGGGGATCTACTTTTTAAATGCTAAAACTGCTGAAAAAAGTTTATTTGAGTCTGGCTTGCTAACGCAGCAAAAACAGCCAGTCATGAGGGACACAGTCATGGCCAGGAGAAGAGGTGTTTTAACTTCTGTTACTCACAGAAATACGCTGCCTTTGCTTCTGCTTTGCCTTGCGTTCCTGCTTAGAAGATAGGAGTGATAATTTACTTTGCTTATTTTTCTCTGCTGTTTGCAACTCTTTCCAAAGTTGGACAAACTTCAAGAGGGACAGACTAGGAAACACAATCTGAACACAGATTTTCTTCGATGGACAGATGAAGGAACTGAAGAATGTAATTTGCAATTAAAACCAGAACAAATTTACACTTTCAGTTCCTGATGAGCGCAGCTTTGTATTTAATTTTGAAATTTTTCCTTAAAAAGAAGACAAAATCTAAAATTGTATTTTCCTATAAAGCATAATTACTTTTAACTGATTTTACAGAGGCGGACACTTCAGCCCAATGGTGTAGCCTGAACAGCACTGACTGGTTACTGCCATTACACTTGTCTGTCTTCCCTAACAGTATGAACGGGAGGGAGCAGCAGTCATAGATTGCTTTGCTGATTAATAAAATCCATATCATGAATCTCAAGTACAAGATCAAAGTTTTGCAAGGGGAAAAAAAAGCCCAAGCAAGAAAAGAAGCTGAGAGATGAGACTCATGCTGAAGATGTCTGTACGTCTCATTAATTTTTATAATATGAAACTGTTTTATACTTGTGAATTCTCTTTGCATCAAATTTGTGGCAAAAAATTATTTTCCTTTACCCCACTAATATGCTAAGCTGTTCTCTAAATATAAAATGTATTTCTTTATAACATGTTTTTTCATGCTTTTTGTTTGTTGGGTAACTTCATAATGCTGTTAATGTAGTTTGTTTGATCTGTTGGGGTAAAAGCAAGATGGAAAAATGTGAAAGAAGGGTTGGTATTTTAATCATCTTTGATGATTGTGTTTTTGTCTGGTAAAGACTGAGTGTAATTTGCCCTTACAGTACTTTTATTAAGAAAAGCTATGCTTGAAAAAAACTACTAGTAATACAGATTTCCTGGAAGCTCCTATACCTCTTTTAGCTTCTCTATTCTCACTACTTTTTAAAAAAATTAATATATGAATTATGTGTAAACATCAGCAGCTTTTGTTCCACCCATCTAGAGCTTTGTTTTTATATTTTTTCACATACATCTATAATAGCCCTTTCTTCTCCTTCAGTCTAAGATCTTTTTTCTGAAAGTACATTAGTAAATTTGGAGAGAAGAGCTATTTTTAAAGTAGCCAATATCTCCTTGTTTTATTTTTAATGGTTTTTTGGAAATGAGAGTAAATTGTTCATCAGGGCATTCAGGAGCAGTTGCCTGGAAGGAAAGGTATTAGAGGAGGAAAAAAGAAGGAAAAGTAGAACTGAACACTATTTTTTTTCTTGAGCTGCATATAGCATTTCCTTGGAAATTATTTGTGTTTTCATTCTTTCTTATTTGAATGTTTAGCTGACTTAAATGTGGAGAAATATTTAATTAGGGATTAATGAAAGACCCTTTTATATTAGAAATGAACGTGCCTTCAAGCTAATTTCCTCTGTTTAAGATCCCACATTGCTGAACTTTTAATTAAAAAGTTTGAAATAAGTAAAATAAGTAAATTAATGTCTTTATGTAAAAACAAATATCTAAATATTAAGCTGTACACATCTCTGCATCCTTACCATCCCATTTTAGCAGAGGTAGTACAGTTGCTCTTCAGTGAATTTGTGCTACATCTAGCTTTTCTTTCAACTCCCTGGAGTCAAAATAAGGGACCTCTTACTGTTGAAATGATTCTTGTTTTGTAAAGTTATTTCCATAAGTCCAGTTCCCAGTTCAGAAGCCAAACTAATTTTGCTCCATGCTGTCCTCATTGGCCATGCTTATCTCAAATGGCCATTTGGGGGGCTAGAAATGCCAGCTCTCCCCCCAACAACCCCTTACACTTTTTTGAACCGAGAAAGAGCAACGCAGAAATCAAAGCAACAACAGTGAGTAATGGTGCATTGATTTCCATTTTGCCAACCTTTACTTGAGATGATAAAAGCAATTGGCAAGGGCTGTGTCATTTACTCTGCTGGCGGGCCAGCTGAAAGTCAAATTTTCTATCGCACAGATCTTTTCTGTTTTCTCCCACGTATCTTTCTCTTTATTTGACATTGAACTGCAATGGGAATTTGAGTTCCAATGAATCCTGTATCACTGAGAAGGAATTTCAAAAGAATTTTTTTATAGTTGAAAGAGCGTTCCACAGCATGTGAGCTGTGATTGTACGTATGCGCAAGCACCGTTCACAGCCTTAGTCTTCATAGGTCTCTGGAGAAATATAAGTAAGCCTCAGCAAGCTCATTAGTTAATTCTCTCCATACAAGCATTTATGTTCCCTGCCCCCTTTTCTCTTTCTTTTTGGTTGGTAGGGAAACCCTAGGATCTGACAGTGAACTTTTGGTCTCAATAAAGCAGCTATACAGGGTTTGGGTGGAATTTCTCTGAACTTCACTAAGAGGGAGAAAATGTGGAAAATGCTTCCTCCAAGCAAAATATGAACAAAATGTTGTGATTCATTAAACACCTTCCTATTTGCCTGCAAGTGAGAACCTTACAGTTATTCAGCTGAATAGTGCGTGGCCCTGAGGGGGCAGAGCCAACAGAAAAAGAGATGGCATTAGTCCAAAGAGCAAAATGCATGTTTTCAGGAAAATTAGGAGATTTTGCTCCAGGCACATCCCTACTTGCACAGTGAGTTTGTTATATTGGGATTTTATATTGCTGTTTACCTTGGTTTTAAATAAGAAACGAAAGCCGCTTTTTAGTGTCACATGATATCTGGAGGGTGCTCCACAGAGTAGACCGTCTGCTTTACTGGTTTTGTATGCATTTAACTTTCCTAGTTGAAGTGTTTTAAGTTATACTGACTGGTCCAAGGGCCAGTTACTTTGGCTGGTTCTGGAGAAAGTTTGTATCAACTTTCTAGTACTATATCTTTGTTTCTGAAATACAAAATACTGGTTGCGATAACCTATAAATAACTGCATTGTTATCACATTGTTTAATATTAGTCTAGTATCCCATTTGTATACTGTTGCTTGGAAAATTGAAATCTTTATCAATTTTAGAAGAAAAAAAAAATGTTGATGGCTGATCACAGAAGTCTAAGGACATGCAGCTGAGCTGCTTCCAGGAGAGGGCAGTAGTGTCATACATAGCATTGATGGTAGCCTTCAAACGCCAGCTGCTTGGTGAGGCATCATGAGTTCTAGTGTCTGTATTGTCCTCAGTGTACAGAAGAGGTGATCTGTATGGTCCCTTTCTCTGTATGGTCCTGTTCCTGACACGCATGTGAAAACAGAAGCCCAGCAGGTCCTGTCTTCCAACACAATTAAAACCGTTTCAGGGGTGAGATTTGCCTGGGTACCTTGTAGTTGTACAGAAGTGAGCGTATGTTTTGCCTGCACTATGTAACTTTAATCCTAGTTAACATACTGGACTTGTGTTTACATGTTCATCTTTGTTGTAACTTGTGTAAAAGACCTTGCCGATAGAACGTAGTACTTGAGGTGTTAGCTGGGTAGTGGGTCCCTAGAGCCGGGAGTACTTGACCTGGACACACGCCCGTTCCACGGCCTGGAATAATTCCTGTAGTCTCTTTCTGTGCCTTTATTGCATGTGTATTACTATGCAGAGTGTGTTGTTTACAGTGGTTTTTTGACAGTATTTCCTTCTGAAATTACTGTTGTGTATTTACAAATGCAAATCCTGTTTTGTAAGTGAATTTCTTTTCACTTTTGGCATGTTACGTTCAGGTGTCCATGTAGTTGCGCAGGTCCTCTTATATCCCGCAGAACTTTCAGAGCAGAAGGCTGTGGGAATGTCTGCCCTCTCCTGGCAGACAGGAAAGCTCGTGTTGCCATGTCACTGCCAACTTAAACACCTTGGCAACTGCTCCTGCTCACTACGTCACTTTATCTGTCCAGATGGCAAATACTGCTGAGCTGTAGCTAGTTTTCAATCCACATAGGATATGATTGCTTGTGCTCAGTGCCACTCAGAGTATTTAAGAGCTGAATATATGGAATAGTTTACAAGATTTCGCATCTTACTACCTCATTGTGTATACTGTCTGTGTTATCTATTAGACAAATAGTGGAAATGAGAAAATAGTTCCTTTTCCTTTACTATCATGTAGTTGTGGTCTTAACTGCTTGAATGCAACTGCAGACTAGACTGCAATGGTAAGAGGAAATCTGGGGAATGTGACATGGGGGAGAGATAAGTGGTTAAAAAGATGAACTGTGAGCTTAATACCTCTAAGTAGCCAACAAGAACAGGACTATAATAACCCTTTATGTTCTCAGCTTGTCCTGGTGTGGGGTCTTGGCGTAGTAGCTGGGGAGCCTTGCTGGGGTCCCTATTGAGGAGGCAATCTGAATGAATCACGGCCTCTGAAGGGGGACACTTGATACCATGACACTCATTAACTCCTTGTTCTTCACTTTCCCTTTGTGCCACTGTACTTGCAAGTGAGGTGTCTCAGAGCAGAGCTGTGGCACCTTTATCTACAGAGCCCTCCCAATGTGTCAGCCATAGCAGGTGCCCCCTCCTGGACACGAACTGGGAGATGTTCTCTGTCTACTAACAAGAGGCACAGGATTGTGTTGGAGTAAAGGAAAAAACAAAAAAAAACCCCAACCCAATAACCAAGACCGACCTTATCCTTATCTGAGGAAAGGCTGTTTCTTGAGACTACCCTGTATTTGTTTTATATAAAAGTTCTCAGCTGTTTCAAAATTTAAGCTGACCGCCTACAGATTAATGTGGTAAATTCCAAGAGACACACGCAGAAAAACTCCTGCAGATATCACCACATAGAGATTTTACATAAAAAGTTAGAAAACCAAAGCTACTGGCTGCTGAGAGGAAGTGGAAAAAGAAATACTGATGCCACATGGATCAACTCTGCATTGTGGGAAAAATGTTGACTTAGCCTCACATGGTGAGGGGAAGAAGGCAGGAGCACTCCAGGTGCTGCGGCGCCGAAGGAAAGAGCTTACAGCAGACCCCGGGAAGGGAGGCAGGGGACATCTGAGCAGCACACGGCCCGGGAAAAGCTGATCCGCTGTAGTTGGGCTCATGGCTGCTAGGTACGTGACAGTAATTTAAGCCCCTGTGAGCCTGCTAGTGGCGTGAAGGAAAAACTTGGCCAACCTGTAGCTACACACAGCGAGTGATGGAATTTCTGTTGTCTCTCTTCACGAGGAGGCATGTGATGGACACTCTTTGCCTTATATAGCTTCTTTAAGAAGTAAAGAAAAAAATTCATCCTTGTTTTTTCATCACTCCTGTGTCCGCAGATGTTATCAATGGAAGCATCTTTGAGGAGCATCCATAGTCAGGTCATCGGATCACTCTTAGTCCCAGGCAGATGGGATCTCTTAATTTATTTTAAGCTTTTGTTTTCCTAGACGAAAATAATTGTTCAGCAAGTTGAGCTCAGAGTTTTAGAATGACTTGTCTTGAGTACATTACAGCACCCACATCCTATTGAATCACGCTGTGTGTAGGCTCTTGGCAGGAGTGACTTCACATCTGTTTTAAAATTTCTGAATCTCTCTTAATATAATAAAGATAATGTTTATGAGCCTTTAAAACTGTGGTGTGGGAAAGGGTCGGCTGACTGCTGAAAAGCTGGTGTGATGATGAAAATGAAATAACAAGAATAGACATGGTCTATATTATAAAAACATGTCTGACATGAAAACAATGGCTTCTTCTAATCCTTTAAGGCTGTGACTATGGTTTGTCCTGTAGATGCTGCCTTCAACTTCGTTTAACTTTGGTTTGGAAGGGGAAAGACTATATAAATACAATAAGTTGATCTTTGGTGGTATAACTTGTGGTGTCGTGCTACTATCGAAGGAAACAAGCAACCGAGAGCATAGCTGTAGGGCAGCTTCTCAGCACTGCAACTGCTGTGAGTGTGTGTCTAGATTTTGCTGATTTAGCTGTTAATCAGGTAGAGGAGATGAAGACACTAACCTAGACATTCAGTGAGGAGTGAAATGATAATTGTCGAATAATTTCGATACAGGTTTTTGAATGTAACCTCTAATATTTGTGGATGAAGTATTATGAATTATCTATGGCCTGCTATGCTGATGTGCATGAAGAAAATGTTAACTGGGTAATGCAAAACAGACAGGTATAATTAGCATGCAACTAGACTTTGTTAAAACATATGTGAAGTAGTTATATAGTAAATGAAAACAGTTGTTTGTTCAATAACTATTTCAGCAATCCTTCTTCTCCTTAACAACAAAATCTCTTTCCCTCCCGTGTTACGCTTCCAAGAAAATATTGGGAAAACTTACTTTATATCGATTGTCCTCTATTGATGTGCCTATTTGCTGTATTTCACTTGTCAAGCACTGCAAGGTGTCAGTAATGCTTGCCTTCTAGTGAGCTAATTAAGTAACAAAGTTAGTTACACCTATATGAAAGGAAAGACTTTTGACTAACGTCCACATTTGGCAAAATAAATGCTCTGTATTGATGAGATCTTTTCTAAAAAGAGGGAAATTATATGGTTTTTATTGGGAAGAAGCAGTCAGTAGAATTGTTCTAACACCCTAATACTTCATTCCAGAATCCATGTAGTTTTTCCAAGGACTTTTCAATAGCAATTAAAGTGAGTACTGGCTGCAGCACACTTAGCTATTGAAAATCGCCGCTAGACCTCGTTTTAAAGTTTAGAAATTTTAGTCTCAGTCACTGTCAGTTACCAGGCTGCTGAAGCAACGAAAGTTGGATCCCAGAGTGGGTTCAGGGACAGTTCTTTACCTTCCTGTGTTTAAGAATCTCTCAAAAAATCTAAAATGTGCAGAATAATCTAATAAAATCTTTTTCTCTGCACCTGTTGAAGATTTCGATTTCCTTCTTGTGTAAGTAGATTGGCAGATGTGTTGGAAGGGTTTTCCCTGAGAGAAGTGGAGCTGTTTTCACAAACAATTTTTTATTCTTTTCTTGCATTTTTATATCTGTCTTGCTGTCTGAAAAAGGTGTAACATCAATGCTTTGGTTTAAGAAAACTGAGTCAGGAAAGCTGTGGTTTGCCAGAATGGTTTCTTTCAGGAATGTGTTTTTTAAATTACATGTTTTTTCCTAAAGGAAAAATAAAACATGGTTCTGAATATAAAAAAAATGGATCATATGGACCATGAAAGTCATTTTGACACTGTGATTTCACATTCTGTGGCATTGCTGCTTGTGAAGCATTTTGCTCAGTGTTGCACTGGCTTGGCTGTTTGCACAACCATATGCGAGTGTGTATCAAGGAATAGATCTCGCATACAAAACCCCCAGGGTTTTCGTTCTTTTAAAAAAAACTTGTGGAACCAGAGCTGAACATGTGTTATATCAGGTGCTTTCCACAAATGTGGTCCACACTTGGATGCTATTTTCTTACCCTTTTGATAAGTTAAGATGGAGTACTGTAATTATTGTAGTTCTGTAATTATTATAGGCTATAAGGGGTCAAGATTTTGTTATAAACATAATACAATTGGAAAACTTATTTGTTTATAGCAAAGTATCATGAGAAGGATCTTAGATGCGTTTAAGGTAAACAAACAAAAATGAATCTCTGAGGTTAGCCTGTGGTTTGGAGTCATCATTTTTCCTTGGGATTGCCCCAGTTGTTTGGTAAATTTAATGTTCTTTCATGTTATTGGCTCAATTGAAAAGTTGAGAAATGTGAAACGAGAAAGATGTTGATGTTCTTGACATAATAAATGATACGACTCAAAAGCTAGGCCGAGCTTAGATAGCAAGTCTGCTCATGTAATTACCAATAGTTTTCTGTTGGACTTGCAAGCAGTTACTTGGTCATTTTACAGGTCAGCGTCAAGTGCCGTGTTCTGTTGCATAGCTTCTTACTTATATGTGAGCATAAATGCCTCACTACTACTGTTTCAAGAATTTTTGGAGCAAAATTATCTGTTTAAATCATTCTTTCGAATGTATACACTTGCTATAGCCACAGTGTAAGCACCTGAATTAGGTGTCTTCAGGTCCTAACAGTGAGTTAGCAAGTCCAGTGTTTGAAATACAGAGTAAGCAGAACTAAATAATCACCAGCTTCTGATTCTGATAGAAAAGACACCATCTGTCTTTTCCATGCGAAACACTGCATTTATCAGGAGCAAGCTTGCTCCTTCCAGAGGGGCTCCAGCAGAGAGAGATCCATAGCTGTCAAGTGATAAAGGTTATTAATTAACAGGTGGCCTCCAACATTTGTAGTCATTGCTGATCAGATGGTATATTGCCCATGTTGTGTCATGGACCACCGTGTGCTAGAACAAGGAGATAAAACCAACAGAAATGTATCGTTTTTTGCTTTCCGTGATGGCAGTAGCCTCACTAAATAAATATTGAAAGAAACCAGACACCAATAATTCTTTGCATGGAGACCAAAACCTAATGTTTTGTTGGTTCAATTCAGTTAATAAATAATTCTTGGTCAGTTAAGAAAGATAATTCCTTCATGTGGTTGTGACAGAAGGTTCTCTGAAGATCTGTATTCCGGTCACTGACCAGAAATTTCCATTGTTCATGAGCATTACTCATTTTTAGGCTCAAGACATGAAGTATCTCCTTCAGAACATGACAAGTGGTGGTGGTGGGGAGGACTGAGTGTTACCCTCAGGAGAGCAGGGCTCTGGAAGAGCAGGGCACTCCCCTTGGCAGGACCATGGAGCAGGGCAGCACAGTGGGCAGATGGGTGGATGGTGCTGGCTTCAAAGGACTGAACACAGGAACTGACTGCTTCAGTGTTTTATTAACTTCTCATGGCCACTTAGTCTCCTATAGAGTTGGGTAAAGAGGAAGGCTATCCCAACTTCTCATGCAAAAATCTCAGTAAGAAATGAATAATGGTACAATCAGTTGGCTTTTCTTGGAAGAGCAATAAAACGGATGGAGGGTCATATTATGCATGCCTACATTAGCAAGGAAAATCA
Source organism: Gymnogyps californianus (assembly GCF_018139145.2). Classification (NCBI taxonomy): domain Eukaryota; kingdom Metazoa; phylum Chordata; class Aves; order Accipitriformes; family Cathartidae; genus Gymnogyps; species Gymnogyps californianus. The sequence continues at coordinate 4,445,156 of NC_059484.1, forward strand.
CCTCTTGAAACCTAAAAGAAAGTACTTATCCTGACAGTGCACTGAGCCTATCCACTACTTGATTTGTACTGCCTACTGGTGCTCTGGTAAATTTTAGCGAGGCAAGAGTGACATCCAAAATTAAAATAGGTTATTTGGCACTATTTCCTACTGTATTATTAGTGCATTTTAGTTTTTGTATTGTAAGATGTGTTTCATTTATAGAATACATTGTCTAGCTTTAAATAATTTCTCTATGGTTAAAATGTGACATAATTAATATCACTACAGGAGCATTTGTGTGATATTTTCAGTTAAACCAAACAATTACTATAGGACTATTTGTAAATTATAGTAGCGGCAGAAAAATCAATTAGATACGTGTTGCAAAAATCATTACATCAATTGCATTTTATTTTTTCTTTCTTTTGCTTAATACAGAACGGGGATGACAAGAAAATCAAGTTACCACTCTAATAGTTTTCTCTAGGACTAACAATTATATTTGTTACCAAATTCATGGTAACATTCACAATTTCATTATTTTACATTGCAGTGCACGCAGCCAAATGCAACAGCTATGAGGATTGTGAATTTATGGTCATGGCTTTCTAGTATCTTGCTGTATTTTAATTATTTTATTTGTTTGTTCTAAAACGGTGAATGTTTCCAGGTTTTGGTAGCTACTAAGGGGAAAAAAAAAAAAAGAGCTGCTTCATAATTCTTTTGGATATCAGATATTTTAGCATCTCAAAAGAGTTTGAAAGGAAGCTGGAATGCTATTTCATCATATTTATTATATATAGAAATATATTTAATATCTATGAAATAAATTTATAAACATATGTATAATATTATGGCAATAACCACATACTCCTGAATTTCCTTTCCCTTCCTTCTCCTTAGTGCTGGTGCAGAATTGTGTGTGTTACTGAAAGACTGAAAAGGATATGATAGTCTTCAGGGAACTCCGCTATTCCTAATGGCATTGAAAGCTCTCGGGTACATGGTGGATATTTCTTGTTCACATGCTTAGGGATGGACAGATGTAACAGATCTGGGGTTTGTACTCTCCATTAAGCCATGTGAAGAGGTCAGGTAGACCCAAATTAGTGCTAATTCAGCTCTTATTACTGCACCAACTGTTCTCAATCCCAGATTGCTTCTACTCAGATCTGGCACCTGAAGACTCACATGAGCAGCTTTTCTTGATGTTATCTACAAAAGATAGATAACGATAACTTTCTGTAAGCAACATAGCATAAATACTCTTAGATGTTATGTGAAGTCGTGAGTTTAAAAATCAACTTCTGAATTTTGCTACAAAAATAGACTCATCTTCAGGATGCTTTGTTGCTCTGTATGCTACACCTTGTATCTTGATATCTGGATATAAGGAGGAACTTGTTTTCCATGAAGACAGTTGAGCAGTGGACCCCAGGCTGCCCAGACAGATTGTGCAGTCTCCATCCTTGGAGGTTTTGAAGACCAGACAGGATAAAGCCATGAGCAACCACGTCTGACCTCAGAGGTGGCCCTGTTTTAGACTAGGGACAATCCAGGCTTCCCTTCCAATCTGAATTATCCCGTGACTCTAGGGTCTTGGGTGAAGAGTGGGAGGAGACAGAGACCCTATTTCTGCCGTTGTTAGCTGCAGTATGCACAAGAAGATACTGCTCTGAAGACCCAGACATTTGTTCTGGCATAACTTTTTTTTACTGGTCCAAAATAATTTTCCCATATATTCCTTGTGATTTAGTGTTATTTCTGTCCCTGTGAATACGCTTAGTAGAAAGTCATGCAATTAACTGAGTCATCCACATTAGTCACTCCATTTTTATTGTATGAAGAGATTTCCTTACATTTTTCTTTGCTTATTTTGTTGTGACCCTTCTGAAATGACACGTTTTCATTCTGAGAGAAACAGAGAAATGGCCAGTAAATCTGGATTTATAATGCACTAGGTTTTAAATTAGTTTCTGAACTAATTAGTTTCTGAACTCGGAAACTGATTTCTAAAGCAATCCTTCTCAGTAAGGATTTCTGCCTTGCCTTCTCAGTATGTTTGGCTTTCATTATGAAACTAGAACTCTTAATTTTTTAATCCAAACCTAGTAGGATGATAACTTGTTTTTGATACTTCCAAAATAAATTTCACTTTTTTCCGTAAGTTGTCCACATCTGTTTTGTGAAATTTTGTTTAAAGAATTACTCAAATACATGATGGTTATCTGTTCTGACTGATTGAGTCAGTGTATCAAATGCACAGGCACACAATTAGAAGGAACACTTGCGCTGGAGATTACAACATTAGAATGGCACGTTTGAACACTTACACGTAGCATGCAAACTTTGTACTTTATACCATGATCATTTTGTTGGGGCGGTGCAGTATGTATCATTTAGAACATATCAGTCATTTGAAATTCAAACGAGTATCTGATTCAGTGATTGATTGTGCTTAAGAGTAGGGAAACAATAAATAACTCCAGGCGTTACAATCTGATGAAATTCTTTACTTATTTGTACGCTCATAATTTCCAGTGGGATTAAATGGAGAATTTGTCATATTTGGGCCACATTCCTGTGTGTTAATGAGTCACCTTAAATACTTTTGCTGTAATTGCACTCACTTTTGCAGTCTGGTACAATAGGTGAAGATCAAGAGGAGGCAGTAAAATCAAGTTTTGTCTAATGAAGAGGGTAAAATGAGTGATTTAAAAATGAAGTTTCATTGGAGTGGCAGTTTGGTTTGGTTGTTTTGGTTTTTTCTTTGTGTGTGTTTTTTCTCGGGGTGATGGGGACCGTTCCACAGAAAATCCCATTTGAGTTTTAGTAGTGTTCACATGGCATCAAGACCTTGGCTTTACTTCAGGCAGCTAGGTTGAATGATAGCGTAATACTACTGATATCAATATCACCTTTGAAAGCAGCCAGTCCCATGAGCGAGACCATTCAAGCTGGTTAGACTAAAGCTTTCCATAGTTTAGATGTTTGTATTTCTGGCCACCTCTGAACCGTGGTGCAATGCTCATTTGAGGGTACAGTTTAATATAGGATAAAAATATCAGTGATCATGCACTGTTTATCCTGCATGTGTGAATGATTGTTTAGTGTTTAATATAGAATGTATATCCTTTTTAAAGGCTCAGAATAGATAAGCTGTAGTATTAATAGTTCGTATAAATCAGTAGTACATAAGCCTAGTCTGTGTTATAGAAGAGATCAGACTTCACAAACACAGTAGTCCATTCTGGTCTAAAATCTATGGATAGACTCTCATTCGGTTTCTGGGTTTTTGGTTCGTGTCATGCACCTGAATTTTGACTTAAGTAGCGTTAGCGTTTGTTCTCCTTTCTCCTGCCCTTGTAATCTGAGAATTCTTGCATTAAATGATTAGTTTAGCCAAATAATTATAATACAAGGAAAAATTAGTTTCATTTGCTTGTGTTTAATGGAAATGATGATTCATTTCACAGATTCTGCCATGAACTAGGACTGGGGGACTTGGTTCTGGGAGGTGCAGAGGGAGTCAGGCAGGCACTAGGACTGCTGTCCTGATTTATCTTTTCCTTTTATATAATTTTGTAGACAATTCTTAGTATTCCTCTTTTAACTGACAAAAGGAAATATTTCAGCCTTTTTCTAGTTCAGGCAGAACTGTGTGGTGCTGCTGGATATGTCTGGACAGGGATAGACCCCGTCCTTAGCATGCTTCCCCCGGAAGGCCCAGTTGGGTAGCTTGCTTTAGTTTTGTATTAACGTCATCTTATTTACCTTAACAGTAGATGTGTTCAATTCTTCCAGTGCTCTGAATACCCATTGATTTCTGTGGATAGAGCCTATGTGGCTTGTTCCACTGAGCATAAGGCTTATCAGAGGAGATTAGAAATGTGCTAAGAGGATCTTGACCCAGTTGCTCAGCTGATCCACCCCAGCAGCACTGGAGCTTGCTCGGTGCGTGTGCACGCCTTTTTTGTATGTCCCCATAAATATTTCTATGCAGATGTAAGCGTCTCCTGTATATTGCATTGGGAGTAATTTACAGATGTCTGGTAGATCAGTTTACTTTGTAGCCCCATATACTCTTTCACCAGATGACTTGAAGCCTGTTTTCAAAGTGGTGCTTGAGTACACAAAACAGAGGGAAGCTGCTTGCTGCGTGGCTTATATCAATAGAAAGAAACAAATGTATTTTTGGTTACTTACAAATGCATAACTGTTTGAAGAATGAATTTGCAAGGAAAGGGAAGTTGAATACATGTATAACGGGTTATGCGGGCTTCTGGCTGGAGACCTTCAGGCTTTGCTATATGTATATCTTCTTATTTTCATTCAGGTGCTGTGAGAAGAATACAGAGCTTTCTTTTTCTGGACAGTGGTGTTGAGTTCATTGAAAATGAATCTATGAGTAACACTTTCTCTGTCTGTCATTGAGATAACATTAAATCTATTAAAGATCAGTAGAAACATTAAAAAGAAGTTAGGGATTAAAACAAAACCAAAGCTATACAGAAAATAGAGTAGGGTTCTTTCCTTGAATGATTTGTTTTTAACCTGAACTTGTTCCACAGTGATTGTTTTAGAAATAAATTGCAGTAATAAAAATCAGCATGTTGTACACTGTGAAAATACAGTGAACTGAAATAGTAGGGTGCAAGTCGAGGGAGTAACTGTCTTAGAATTATTCAATTTGAGGAACAAATAGTCTAAGTAAGGATACTTTTATGGCTAGGAATGGTTATCTTAACCATTAGTAATGTGAAGACTCGCCAAATGTGATGTTTGTGATTCCTATGCCTTCTCCATCCAGAGTCTAAAGAGAAACAGAAAAACCCCAAAGTAAATAAGAGAAGGATTTGCAAAGAAACAGTTGTGCAGCTCAGGACTGTACATCATCAGCGATGCAAGACGTAGCCAAGAATGCCATTTTGTAGCAGATGCTGTGAAAATCAACTGTTTTAAGTGGAGATAGCTATTTAAACATCTTATTATAGAACCGAGTATTTGCAACAGATCTCCAGATAAAACAATAAAAAAGTCTCTCCTAATGGTGTTGCCCTCAATTTAATAACGAACTGACAGCACACTCTGTTGGTGAAACCAAGCTCTTTGCAATTTTTTCTATGCGTAAAGATGGTACATCACAGCTCTTCTACATGAAAAAATGCAAAGGGCTGAGGTTAGGTACCTGATAGTATTTTTTTAACTTACTGTTAAAGGAAGAAAACACAAGCAATCTTACAAATTGAATCAATCAGTGATTCTAGGGGTATTGCGTATTGTACTTGTGATCTTTGTGAAATATTTGTCCTCCTTGGTGACAGAACCATCTTAGAGCCCATATAGAAATATTTCTAGCTGCACCATTCTGAAAGTGCATTGTCGTCTTGTTACTTTGGTTTTGTCATAGCGTGTCTCTTTCATGCAATTAAATCATACAATTATATTTCATGCGATTAAAGGGAGGGAAAGGGCGGATGAGGGCAAGACTGCCTTTTTCTACTGGAATTTTTTGGGAATCCCTGTCTTTGCAAATAATTTCATGGAGTCTAAAGTTAGACTAAACAGTGTATTAGAAATGTATCATTGTATGGAAGATTGCTTCTGCCTTGGTAAACAAAAAGAGGATAGAGTTGCTCTTTGTTTGATGTGCCTTCTAGCTTCACATAGTACATTTAATTCTTCCCAGAAAGTACTCTCGTACTAATACAGCTCTTTTGAAGGTTTTCTTCAATGTCTGTATCCAAATTACAAAGTGGTTACTAGGCACACACACACACACAAATACACAGAAAGAGCTCACCACCAGGCTTTCTGCTGTTGTTTAAAGCAAGCAAAACATTTATCCTGCTTTTCTCTTCTGCCTAACAATTCAGAGCACAGCATGGTTTTATTAGTTGGTTGATTGCAGTTGTAAGCCCTTTCCCTTTTACTCCCATCACTTCTTGTTTTTCTATGAGGTTCATGCACCGTCAAAGTCCTAGTGGGAATGAGACCAGAGGGCAATGTTGTTGGGGAGCTTTGGGGGTAGGGTTGTAGAGGGAAGGAAAGGGGATTTAATACTGATAGGGAAGAGGATCTTGGGCAGCAGTTTGGGGGGAGAGTTAAAAGATTAGACAATAAATTTACTTAACAGAGACTAATCTACTGGGACTGAACTTCATATCCTGTTTTGGGATAATATATTTCCTTCTGTGCTCTGGAATGAATCTGTCATCTCAAGTCTAATAATGAGAGGCAGAGGATTTTTAATCTCTGACCCCCTTCCATATAATTTAATAAAGGCTGGTTTCTTTATTTTATTTGGAAGCTGACTTATTAAACTTGTTCTTACTGTTCTTCTGAAAAACACCATTCAGGATTTTGCATTTTAAGGTTTTTAAAAATGGAATTGGGGTTTTTATTTAATTGGGGATAATAAAGTACTTGCAAAGTATTTGTTATAGTCCTCGTTTCAGAGCACAGTTGTTTATCTCTTAGCATCTCTGTTGAAATGCAGAGATGAGAAGCAGAGTCAGGCATGCTGTTTGCACATTCTTGGCTCCATATCGTCACCGGATTCCATCTGACTGGGGTAGACAGAGGCAGGAGACCTAAAGCTGGCGTGTGACTTTCTGTAGCAGGGAATGATCGTTATGTGGGAAGCTGAGTGGAGTTTCAAATGTGGTAACCACATGCATAATTAGCTATAAAATCACAAAAGTTGTCCTCCTCCCTCCAACCGGCTGCTTCTCATGTGGCAGTGATTACAGCTGCTGTGGAAGTGCCACACCACTGACCTGACCCATTGACTTTGCCAAGCCACTTGGTCCTCTGCAATTTGTTGGAAAAAGCTCTCCTCAACTCTTGGGGAGCTCCAAAACATGCTTTGATTATAAATCACTCTGTGGGCCTGTGAAAAGTTGTTACTCCCAAGGAACATGGTGGCAGGTCATGCAGAGATCTGTCTTCTTGCTATACCTGATTAAGGAAGAGTCAGTAAAATATAGCAAAGTACAGGGTTGGCCTTCTGACTGCAAATTTAGAAACAAAATACAAAAGGAAAAAAACCCAAGCCCTTTCCTTAAAGGTCTGTCTGAAATTTAGGTGTCTCTTAAGGCAGTGTTAAGGACTGGCATCTCTTAAGGACCTCTGTCCAAAGGATGTCTCCAGCAGCAGTCAAGCTCCTTCAGTGCAAACCGACCAGCCTCTGCTCATCACAGACGTGCATCTGTGATATTCAAAGCACTTCTGAGATTGTGCTTCCTACATAAGCCTGTTTACCATGCTCTTTCTATAAAAAGCCTTTTCGTAGAACTTATTTTTAGCTCCAGAGTTTTTACTTTGTTTTTTTGTATTACGAAAGGACCAAACATGACAGGGGATGAGTTTCAGGTTCGTCATAGTGAATTTTAGAGACTGAATTAGAGAGAGTAATGCAGGCCTTGCAGGTAGCCATGCAATCAAATTCTTAGATTTCTGTCAAAAATAAAACTATAGTCTTGGCAGTGATTAAGAACTTATTTTCATGCCTCCCAGAAGCTCAAATCTAAGCAGGCATCTCTTGAAACTATTAAGTTTTGAAGTGGTTACTTTCTTTTTAATCTTCCAAGTTGCTGTATCCTATGTTCAATTCATGTTCTGGACACTTACGTTTGCTTTGTAGATAATGCTGAGGTGTGGGAGTTTTGACTACCTTGTAGTGTGATTGCACAGTTTATGCAGTATGTTATTCGATCCTTTTCAAAAAGGTGCTTTAGAAAACCTGGACATAGCTAATACAGCACGTTATTCTGAGAGTTAAAATTACTAGTATTAACATAGAGGACAGTCCTTTCTTTTTGAAAAAATGGAACTCAAATTTAGCATACTCATATGCTGGAGTCCAGATGCTCAGGGAAGCTAGTGATGGGTTTGCAATAACTGAAGTGGAACTGTGCTACTTGATACTGGCTGTTCAGTGTGAGCTTTGTGTGTTGGGCATGCGTGAACAAGCATGGCTCTTCTGTGACTTTCTAGGTGACTTTTTTGTGGTTGACATTGGATTAGTAAATTAACAAAATCTTGGATTTAAAAACAGAATTAATTTAGGGATGTCAGTCCTCTAGGGAACACGATTAAAATGTGAATATTTTGTTATAATCACTGATTTCCATAGTAACAGCAAGTCATAGACGCATCAGATTCCCCAGTCTCTTTTATATCCTACTGTTACCTTGTTGTTGAACAGCTTTCCTCTTCAGAGCAAAACCCAATAACTCTTATTTTCCATTAGCTATAACAGGTCCAGTAATTAGAACAGTAAATTTTGTCCGGTAAATAGAGCATGTACTTAGCTGTGATACTGTTGTTTTTACAGCAGAAGAAAAATGGTGACAGTGGCAGTTTTAGAACTGATACTAGTATTTTCGTATAATTTAAACAGCAATTATGAAAAAAAATACTGTTTTGCTTCATCTTGATAAATTACATATTATGGATGCCTCTACTATATAGTATTTTGTCTTCAGAGAGACTTTTATTAAAATGTTTTATATACAAAGTACATTTGCTCCTTCATTTTGATTGTATAAGTGGAAGAAAAAGCAGATAGCTGAAAATTGACTATTCATGAGTGGTAATGGGAACAAAAGCACAGGTTGAAAGAAAGACGGTGGTTTTTTGTTGGAAAAGGTGATTTTCTGTAGCGTAGAGACAAGAACACTGGATTAGAACATCTGGAATGTTTGGCTTATCCCCATTAATCTTGAAAGTCAATCTTGTGACTTCTGTGGATTTATTTCCCCCCCCTTTTTAGCACTCTGAGTCATTAAATTGTCTGCTTCATTATACACATTAGTACATCACACTCCATAAATCTAAATAGTAACTGCTATTCTCATGAATGTAGCTATTATTTCTGGGTTTGCTGTCTGTCTGTGTGAATTCATATTCTATTTTTTTCCCCATTTTTCTGAAGGTTCCAAAGTTATCTGTTTGCTTAGTAACAAAGACCTAAAGCCATATCAGTGACCTCAAGGAGGTCTGATGCTTCATTCAAAGTAGGCAGACTTTCAAATCACATTTCTGAAGAATTCTTTGAACTGTTGCTAGATGGTAAACTTAGTTTTCACACACTCTGTCTTTCTTAAAAAAAAGGGGGGGGGGACACGGGGGGAAGTCACAGGTGGAATGGGAAGCGAGGCACCCTGTTTCACCTCTGCGAGTTGTCTCTCCAGATCAGGTCCAAGGGGCTTTTAACTGGGCTCCTGGGGCAGGTGCTTGTATAGTTTGTGCTTGTTCTACAAGTAAATAAATGACTTCAGTCTCCATGACTGTCTCCAGGGCCTTTCAACAACACTATAAATTCTTATTATCCAGGCAAAATCAAAACCTATTTCTAATAGAAAAAGCAGATCTTTTGTTTCCTTTTTTTCTTAAATTCTTTTAAGGCAAAAGAAGCCAAGCAAAAGTGCCTAAAATATTAAAACCTTCAAGCAGGTTTTGTTCTGCTCCCCTGCTTGGTCTTCTGTAATTAATTGGGTAACACACTGAAGCACGCGGGGTTTTTGAAGAGGGAAGCAAATGCAAGTGACTTGGCATTCCTGATGTACCCTACAAATACTATGAAGGGCTTAAGAAATATAGTTTGCAGTGTATTTTCATAAGCTAGGATGTCATTTTAGCATTCAGAAGGTTTATTTGACTGATTCTACAGCAGGAGGGGAGAGCAAAGTGGTTTATGCTTTATGGTTTTCCCCTTACTAGGAAGTAGAAGAAGCAGGGTAGGCTGATGTCTTCCTCATGCTAGATGTCACTTTGCAGAGATTTTCTCTGTAAGACGGAGTTTTGGGCTATTCTATTCTAAATTTTTAAGCTATTGAAACTTGTTTAAATAGCAATAAATCATTCTTCAGGCTGGCCAGAATTAAAAGAGGTCATGGGCTAAACTGGAACGGTAAATTATTTTGAATATCTTTACAAACTTTTTCTTCCAAAGTTTATATTTGTTGTATTCTGGGTGTGTTAAAGCTGAAGAGGTTTTAACATTTTGATCTCTAAGTCTAGAGTTTTAAATAAATCTAGAAGTCTGAGAAAGACTGTTACTCATTTCACTAGTGCCACTTGGAAAGGGTTTTTCTAGCGGTAGTTACGATCCACGCACTGTAAAGTAATACCTGCACTTTAGTTGGCTTGAGAGCTCCTCGTTACCTTTGTCTTTCGTCCTTTTTTGTCCCTGACAGTTACCTAGAAGGAGGAGTTTCCTCACCAAGCCCCTTTCATAATTCTCTGGCAATGTGGAGGGATCCTAGTGTAAAAGTAAATGAGGCCCAAAAATCAGGGAGTTTTCTCTATGCCATGTGAAATCACCACATTTGAACAGACGGCTGCTGAATATTCACTTTCTAGGAATCAAAAAAACCCCAAAGTGATATTCTTTTCTACAGAAATGCCTATCTTCAGCAAGGTTTTAAATGTAAAGGTAATCATCAGCTTTTACAGAGAAGCTGGTCTCCTTTAGAGGGTCTTTCAGCTTCATCAAGGTAATGTATAGAGTATGATCTGAAACCATATTAAATGCATGGTTGATTTGCTTATGTCAGTTCACATGTGCTTGTGACAGTATTTACAGTGCTGTCACAGCTTGAGCACTGTAAACATGATTGAAATCAAAGCATAATATTCAGAGTGTGATTTCTTATTTAAATTATAGAATAAATGGTTTGTGGTTTTGTTCAATAGATAAACAGGGACCAGCAGTTTTGTGAGCAATAACTGTTGCATGCAACAGGCTCTTTAATCCTCATGTTCTCCTTCTTGAACTTCTCATCACAAGCTGAAGAGCTCTCTTGAGAGCTGGGATGGAAGAAGGTAACTGCAGGTTTTGAAAGGACGGAGAAACTGACCTTATTTTTGCTAATACGCTTAGCCATCCAGTCAGTCGTAGCTTTCTTCGTTCAATTTTTCTTTCAAATCTTTTGTGGGCCCTCTGCATGGACTTGATTTAAATTATTTTTGTTAAAACACTATTCTATGTTTATAGTAATAATGGGAAACATAGTGCAGAGTGTAAATAGTAACTTGGGGAAGGGAAGGAAAAAGATAAAGCTATGGCCAACAGTGCAAGGCAGGCAGAGAATAAACATTTTCTTGGTGCAAAAATAATTTGAATTAGGAAAAAAAGAAGTAAACGCAAATAGCATGTAACAATGTAATCGCTGTAGATGTTAGATTATTTCAGCAGTTAGATTATTTCTGCAGTGAATATATAGTGAACAGTGAACCTATGCTCTCTGTGAGAACTACCTAAAAAATATTTCAGTTTTAACTGTGTATTTCAGTCACTAGTATGAAAAAGATGCTTTTAGTTGCTTTAACATGGGAAAATTATGCGTTTGTTTCATACCTTCACAACTAGAGGAGTCAGTAAATTTCCCTGAAATAACACAGCTGAAAAACTTGATAGAAAGTTTCCCATTGTGGTTCACCTTCAAGTATATAAAATATAAATTATAACCAAAGTAGTACTTTTCAGCAAGTTTGGAGGATATGATATCTATGCGTTATAGGAAAAGTTGCAATACGTCCATCTCTGTTACTCAGGCTTCTCCATGTAGCTTTATGTAGTCACAATTGATCTATTAGAAGCTATAGTTGCTGGAAAAGTTATGAAAACATTGGCTAATATTTTACAGACTTGAGTTTATTTTTCCAAGGATTTTACCTTTCATTTATCCCAGAGCCTTTCTTTAACAAACTGGGTGGTGAAAATATCATATTACATTTGAATGATGGTACATTGGACCTAGCTTGCTCCAAAATGTGTGATGTACGAAAGGGAAGTGTCTGAGCACTGACTCAAAAAATAAGTACAGATGTGTCCGGCATGACCTGAGCTTCGTTTCTTCTCAGTGTGTTGATGTCCCGAAAGGTGTGCTGAGGCTGAGCTTCTGCCATTGCTGGAGAGGAAGGGGGTGGCATTCTGCTTACAAAAAACCGAATGAACCACTGATGTAAATTGTATTGTGATGGTTTTATCAAGTTATTTCTGTAGCTAGATTTGAATCAGACATTAACCATGAGCTTTGTTTCGTGGGATAAGCAGCATCTCATGGTTGGGAGCTGGAAAAGGCAAGGTGAGAACAGGATGTTAGCTTTATCTAACAGAGCAAGGCTGCTTCCTTCACTGACAGAACCTAAAATAATAGAAGATGAATCTAAGTACTGTTTTGCATACACATTGTTGTAGATGAATCTCATATACTTATCTGCAAGAGGCATGGGTTTTTTTCTGTGGCACGGCAAGCCAAATCATTCTCTCTGAAACTCCACATACTGTCAATTTTTTCAGGCGGTGTAAGTAGGTAAACATTGTGTTTTGTTCAGAGTGAGATTTCTAATGGCAAAATTGTGTATTTATTATGATACAGACAAATAGTTATGCAATAATCCTGCATATTTAAGTGTTCTGGTTACAGAAGCGAACCCAAAATATATTAGAATCCTATTTTTAACTCTACCAATGATCAAGACAGTATACGACAGTCTTTTTCTTTAAAATGGCTATGACAAAGGATACATGTGGAATACCTTTCTTAAACACAACCAAGATGTTGTAGAAGCCTTAATTTGAGAGTTAGAGATGTTCACTTTACGCAAGTGTTCTTAGACTAAAATTGTTACTGTGAATTTGTGTGAAGAACAGATGTTAATCCAAATTAGAAAACGCCTGAAGACAAATACTCAAGAATTTATAAACGCGATTATTTGTTCTGAGAATGTAATTTTAAAGGAGATGTTCCAATTTTTGACCATGGAGCCATTCACAGGCTCCAGCCAAAATGATGTATGGATTAAATTTTTAATATTTGAAGCACTTGATGAAATGCTTTCAACATTTAACAATGTCAGCATCAAAACTATTATTTATGGAATGTAATTGGCAATTTTTTTCTGTTTGATAGTCTGGGCATATAGAAATGAAATATAGCAGAAAATTTATTTGTTGTCAGGGCTGATAGGACCCTTTATAACCTACTGCAATGGAACCATTTGTTCTTGAGAATGAAAGAGTCCAGTCATTGTAGATCATGAGGTCTGAAAAAATTGCCAGTTTAATACTGTGAATATGGTGGTTTGCATTTTGGTTGTTTAGCCTCAGGAAGCAGAATTATCTGTAGAGTAGAGTAAGGGCTTAAAAATATGTTGGTTTATGGCTTTCGGATTTTGTTAGCTTTGATTCGCACCCTGGGTGACAGTAGTGGTTGTGAGTAATGAGTCTGTCCAGATTTCAGTAGTGGATGAAAACTATGAGCCCTGCATTTGATCAGTTGTCCTCAGCAGTCTGAGTGCTGTACTTTAATGAGACGTCATTCGAGTTCATTACGAGGGAAGGAGCCCCAGCATTTTGCTGGCAGAAAAGAAGTGGCACTACAACAGCAAATCAGGGTTGTTCTTTCTCTAAGTAGCTGCAGGAGGCCAGCGCTGCTCTGTCCCGGTAGTTGGAACTGGGCTGCTTTAATCTGCTTTGGCTCAGCAGCATCTGAAAGTGAGGAGGACTGGTGGGGACTCGCTGGAGGACTGATGCCTGCTGTCTCCGTCTTTCTTGCTTTCTCACTACGAGAGCAGAAAGGTGCACAAGGCTCCGTGGCAGCCGAGTGATGCAGAAGCATGCATCTGGACCATTAAAACTTGTTTTAAAAGGACACCAATTCATGTCCTGTATGCTTAAAGCAACTGGAAAAACAATTAAGGGAGCAGGGACAGTTATGGTTACTATTAGGCTGAGATACTCAGTGATCAGCAGAGGGCACCATATCCTATCAAGCTTGTTACCTGTGTGAAAGAGAGGATGATTTCAGGTTTGCCTTACCACATTTTAAGAATTGCATTATGACTTTGATCTTCAGCAGAGATTGAAGTTCAATGATCTTAATGGTTTCTACATGCTTTCCTTTAAGGCCTTTGGACTGTAAACATTATTTCAATCTTACAGTTAAAAAGAAAATTTCAGGTGAGTAACCTGCTCCGATATCTCCTTTCCAAAGGCTGTGGGACTCCTAGCTATGTACTCATAGCTTTTGGAAGCTCAGCTGATCTGCTCTGTGATTTCAGAGGGAATAAAATTATTCAGTTATGACTTAAAATTCTGAAACCAAGGGAAAAAGCACTACTTTTTTTCTTTTTTTAACGGAGAAAGGTCGAAACAGAGCAGCAGGAGATGATTGTTTGGAGAGTGAGGATGGTATTAATTTCATATTGCCAGAGTTGCTGCATGAGGAAATGTATCAGAAAATAAATGAGCAAGGCTTTTCTAAAAATCACACTAGCTTCTGGCTTGCTTTTCCATAAGAATTGCAAAGAAATTTAAGTTTATTGACATTAATCCTGAAAGAGCAAGAAAAAAGATTGATGAAAACAAATGGTTTGATTAGGAAAACAAATGTTTAATGAGTGAAGCTCTCACAGGTTTTATTGGAAGGTGCCAGCCCTGCAGTGGCACAATCCTTCCTTCCCTCTCACAGTACGGCAGAATGTCCTCAGCTTCTTCTTACTGTTCCTAAAGGCCATGCAAGCATTTAACTGACATAAATTACTATTTTGGTGGAACAAAATGTTGGAGCTTTTCTAATACAAGAAAGGAAAGGAAGAGTAGGCAGTGAAGATACAGATATCAGCTATGTTTTTAAAACTGCACCAGTTATCTTTCATGTTTTTACCAGAGTGCATCACCCCACATAATTTCTCAAGCTTTTTATAGCTTTACTAATGATGTTCTCATTTCTTCTATAATCTGTTACAGTCCTACACATTAGATTCAGTGATGACTTTGCAGAAAACATAGAATATGATGTTGGCTGGGATTCCCTTCCCTGGAGGTACGAGACATTTGAGTTAGGTGAGAGAGGGCAAAGAGTTTGCAGTTTTTCCTGGCAGTGGTTCAGTGCATTTCTGTATTTGTTGTGACTCTGAAAAAGCCTTTTATTTAGTCTTTGCATGAAATGCTTCTTGCCTTTCTTTTTGGAATTGGTGAAAGTTGAGAGCATTTTATATCTTCAGGGATTTTACATTTTTTACTAGTGTATGTCAATGTGGCAGAAAACTTTGATTAATAATACCTATGGCAGAGGGAATACAGGGTCTGAAAGACTTGCAGTTTATTCAGGGAGGGCAAGATTAGGGTATCAGTTGCTAATCTGGCTACTGCTACAGGAACAGAGCAATCTATATTTAATTTACTTTTTCTGAGGATGATATGAAAAGGAAGAAATCATTTGATATGCCAGACAAATGTGAGTATGTTATTTTGATACGTTGTCATGGAAATGTTTTAAAAGACCAAACTTAGTTAATAATACATAATGTTGTAGATAATGCATTAGTTAAATCAATGAGTTATACAGGTCAATGAGCTGAAACTGATGTTAGAAGGAACTGAACAGAAAATTAATAATTTAAGCTGTACTGTATGTATTTTCTAAAGCTGAAGATATGCAGAAGAAGAGATGGATAAATACAGTCTGATGGGTAGAAGGAAATGGAGAGAGACAGATGATTTGTGTAATTCATCCAGCTGTCACTTACAGTAAATATGAAAACCTGTTTTCTGTCCTAGATCAGCCTTCTATGCTTATAGGTTACCTTCTGCTCTGCCTTTTATTCCTCTCAAAAGATTTCTCAGAAGGTTAAAGCCTCAGAAATTTAAAAATCCCCACGTAAACTAGGTGTTTGAAAATAACTTTTGTGTTCAGTTGTGGGAAGTACATATTGTCAGCTTCCCTTCCTTCACTGCTGTCACTTAAGGAAATATTTTTCAGCAGAGTGGCATGGATTGATACAGGATTTGTTGAGCGTCATTGTCATGGTTTAGCCCTAGCCAGCAACTAAGCACCCCACAGCCGCTCCCTCACTTCCCCCCAGTGGGATGGGGGAGAGGATCGGAAGAGTACAAGTGAGAAAACTCATGGGTTGAGATAAAGACAGTTTAATAGGTAAAGCAAAAGCCGCGCACACAAGCAAAGCCAAACAAGGAATTCATTCAGCACTTCCCATCAGCAGGCAGGTGTTCAGCCATCTCCAGGAAAGCAGGGCTCCATCACGTGTAACAGTTGCTTGGGAAGACAAACACCATCACTCTGTCCCCTCCCTTCCTTCTTCTTCCCCCAGCTTTATATGCTGAGCATGACGTCCTATGGTCTGGAATATCCCTTTGGTCAGTTGGGGTCAGCTGTCCTGGCTGTGTCCCCTCCCAACTTCTTGTGCCCCCCCAGCCTCCTCGCTGGTGGGGTGGGGTGAGAAGCAGCAAAGGCCTTGACGCTGTGTAAGCACTGCTCAGCAGTAATGAAAACATCCCTGCATTATCAACACCGTTTCCAGCACAAGTCCAAAACATAGCCCCATGCTAGCTACTATGAAGAAAATTGATTCTATCCCAGCCAAAACCAGCACAGTCATGTTTCATGATGCGGAAGAGCAGGCTGAGTCCTGGCGCGGGAGGGCATTCTTAGTGCGTGTGACATTGGCACTGGAGGTTTATGGCAAGTTGAAGACTACAAAATCTTACACTGTGTAGCACTGGCCATTAAGCAATCGTGTATGCTGTATCTGTAGAGCTTCTAGATTTATCCTAAAACAATTTTATTTGTTCTTCCTTGACTGCTTCGAACAGAAACAAGTCGGTGACTGAAACATGTAAACTGCTTAAGATACCAGTACATAATCTCTCCCACTCCCCAGTATATGAATAATGTTTAAAAATTAATATTTGCCTACCTACAGTAGTCAGGCCATTGAAGTCTTGCCCAATGAAATTAAACAATGATTAAAGTAACTGGGGGACCACAATATCCTTCAGAGTTTCTCATGAAACATCAGTAGAGCCAGATGGAGCAGATCAGCTGCTAAATGTTACTCTTCAAAAGGGTTCTGTGGAGCGGCTATAGAGTGTTAAGTCTTGCAGACCTTTTTTTATGAACTACTTGTTTAGGTAAGCACAGAGATATTTTCTGCCAACTGCACACCAACTCTGAATACCAGAGATCAAATTAAAAACTATTTCCTGCCTTCCCAAAGGTGCTACGTTACCTATAAAACTTGTTTACCTTTGGGCCATGATTAATATTTCCCCAGAAGAAAGGATTTCGGATAGCCTGAAAAGGAAGTGCAGCACAGTGATGCATGTGCTTATAGTATCAATATGAGAAGAGGGAAACAAGGAAAAAATATTTTTAATCCTGTGGTTTCTCCTCTGATTTTTTTTGCTTTTTTTCTTTGCCACTTATCTAGTAATGGATGGGATGAGAAAATATTCGTGCTGTGATTCTCAGTGGAGAATAACAATAACAATCAGGTTTGTACATATTTCCAGTGTATTTTTACTTTTTTGTTAACCCATGTCCTGGTTCATGTGCCAGTCGAGAACATCTATATAAATGTCCGTTGTTTTTTGAATATCAGAGCATCCATACTGTATGTTTCCTACAGGATATTCCCTCTTCCACCCCGGGATACAATTGCCTATCCTGGACTGTGAGTTCCATGTGTGGTACTACTGAGATTTTATATGTGGTGGTAATGTGGAAGGAAAAATCAAGTCGGTGAGCGAGGTGGAGAAAAACATCTGTTTGTTTAAAGAGAGTATCATGTAGTGTAGGTGTGTATGTCCTAGACTTGAGGAGAAGGCAACTAAAGTTCAAAATTACTCTATCCCATGCTACAGTAATTCACACCGCTACTGGCTGTGTGGAGAGGTTTTAATCAAGATCACCCTCTCCATGTGTTCAGCTGCTGTGCATTCTTTCTCTCTTAGTAATGTGCTGCATTAACTGCATTTAAGGGCAGTCTCCCCATGACATTTCAGCTTCACTGGTCATCTTAAGTTTGATACAGTGAGTCTGGCATCTTCTCTTTCTCTGTTAAAGTACTAAGATCTTTACAGATCTCGACTCTCAAAACCAGCAAATACTGCAGTGTTATGTTAAAGATGTGATTCAAAATGGAGGGCTTTTTGTTTTGCTTAGGATCCCCAAAATTGGTATTATTTACTAAGTGCCCACCATTTAGGTAGCTGAGATGAGATTAATTATATCTCTCTGTACTGAATTCCAGTGAGTCATTAGAAAGAAATGACATCGACAGCTCATAAGCTGGAGCATACAGTTTAGGATCCGTTCTTGCTTACAGCTTCCCAATAAATAGCGAAAAATCTACTAGCATTCCAGTTCAAAGGGTAAAGCATATGAGTAGTGAAAAAAAAAAAAAATCTTTGCTGAAGGCAAACATTGTAGATTTTGCCAACAAGCTTGTGCAAATGGCATTAAGAGCATGACTTCTGTGTCATATGGCATTTATGAAATCGAAACCTAATAGACAAGGCACTTCATTTTATAAGAAATCAACACCAATGCTTTAGACCTATTGGCTGGGTTAGGTGTTCTTCAACAGTAGCGGTTTTACCCTTCGTTCTAATATGGCTAGCCCATATAAAACGAAAAAAAAAGCGAGGAAGATACAAATCAGCACAGAATGACAAATGGGATGGTGTGGTCTTTCTCATAACTAGGTGCCAGAAAATGGAAGAGACTTGATTATTTGGCAAGTGTAATTTTAACACTGCTCATATTTTAAACTTAGATTCTAGAAACTTTCTACAGGTGTCACTTTGAAGTAGTATATTTTGTAAGCAGAAATACAAGTAGTTCTGCTGAATGTTTTTTCTGTCATTTGTGGTTCATGTGCATTTGAATAATGTAAAAATACCCCATGTAAACTGATAGGCCAGTGGTATCAGAACATCACTGCTTGGAATTGAAAGTCGACAGACAAGCAGATCAGTTTCTGCATGTGTTTTTGGAAAGATTTAAGGAATTTGAAAGTTAGTGGAAACAGCATCTGTCAACTATTATTGTAATGTTGCTCTTCCTCATTTAGCAAGCTGTCAACCAGTAAATTGTCAGAAAATCAGGCAAATGTATTTTTGTATACAGGCCTTGTCAAGTGGTGGAGGCCCTTTTGTGTCTTTTCTTGGCAATGACATTGTAGGTTCATGTAAAAAATCTAAACAACCTATTACTTCACTGAAAGACATCGAGTTAGGACAACTGAAAATACTTGCTTTCTGCTATAATAAATATTTAATAACTCTACTGTAAATAAGAACCAGTTGGAAAACTGAATTTAGTGGCAGGATACTTCAGATTTCTCTGAAGTGAGCTAAATGCACCTTTTAGCAGTTAAGCCTTTACAGATGTCAGCTGAGGAGAACAAACATCTTCATAATTTATTTATCACAAGTGAAAGCTGATTTGCTACTTGTTCATGTATAGGTTACTTTCATTTAACTGTCTCCATCATGCCCACTTCAAAGAAAATAATAAGCTGAGATTGTAAAATAACTTTTTTTTACAGATGCTTTTCTTCCCTCAAGGTAGACTTTATGCAAGAGAATCTAATAAAGGAAAGACACTGTCCATCTGAAAAACTTTTCCAGGAAGTGCTCTTTTTTCATGAGTTTGTATATCATTTTGTTTATGTTAAAGTCACCATAAATACAGTAGGAAGTTGTTATGTTTGTATATGTGTCTCCTTCAGAGATTTCAAAACTCCAATTTTAGAACTAGATGTTTGCAAGAAATGTATTCAGACCTATTGAAGAAGAGGAGCTTGGCTGCAATCTTTTGGATTGACCATTTTACTACCTCTTTGAAAACCTTTTTCACCATATGTGACCAAAAAGTATTTTTAAATTCTGGGATTTTAAGACTGAGTAAAGATTTTATGCTAACTGCAAGAAGGATCATAGGAAAGATCTCTTAAAAATGAAAGAGGTGGGGGGAGGACAAGCCCCAAAGTATTCCACACTCTTTTGTTCCCTGCTAAGATTCTGAGTTGATACCGCAATGAAATTTTTCTTCTGAATGTAATGTTTACCTGAGGACGATGGTGTCGAAGAAAAAAAATCCCCCCCTTTATTTTAGCTTTAACGTTCTTAGGACGACTCAGCTGCTAGATTGTGCTGTGCACTGTTTGAAAAGAAGCAGAAATTGCAAGATAAGATCAACTGCTCACCTGGGGAGACTTACAAAAGTTTCATATTTGAAGCACATGTTCCAAATGCTAGTCAGGGATGGATAGCATTAAATTCTTACATCTGGCGCAGAACTGCTTGCTTTTATGTTGGTTTCTTTTCTTGTTTTATTGTTTAAAAGGATAATAAAACCTCTCAATAATATCTCATAATCAGTATAGCATATCTCCAGGCACCTTTTGCATGTTGTATTTGCCAAGAAGAACATACATCGTAGTTTATTTTGCCTACAGAAATGTTGAAGGTTTGCATCTGGATCCCTTTGGAAATAAATTTATGATTTGTACCAGTGCAAAAAAGGAAGAGGAAAATATTCTGCACTGGATGAATATATGGTAATTCATTTTGGCTGGGTGGTAAACAGAATTAATTATCCAAGCAAAAGATAGACCTTTTGGCATGGCTTCAGTTGCTGCATATTGCCGTAAATGTTTCAAAGCCAAGGTTCCAGCCATTTTCGTTTGGCATTGGTATTATTTCACTGACATAAGTTAGTTCTGAGTAAACTGAAGATGGTATAGAGAATAAACTCAAAATCCACCTTAAAATGAACAATAACTCCAACTCTTAGTTTTTCAGTGTATTTTAAAGCAAATTTTAGCTGTGCTTCGCACATACTGATTTTCACTACTTGTTTTTAGGATTGTGGGGAATGCACTAAGAGCAAGGAAAAGAGTTGAACAAAGAATATTCAAGTGTCTTCCCGAGAGCTTTCTCTTCAGAATTCTTTCCAAATAATCTACTTTGTTTCCATTAATTCCTTTTTATTCTTAAATCTAATTAAATGAAGTGTTGATGTCAACGGACTATTTATTTTCTGTGTTTGTTTCTTACTGGCAAATGTGTGTTAGCTGGATAAGTATCACTGCATGTGTGCCCTGTTCATATACTCCTCTCTAGGTACCTGCTGTGGGCCACTCTAAGGGACAGGTGTTTCAGCTCACGAAAGCTTTTTCTGACTCTGTACGTCCCAGACTGTTCTTCTATTTCTGCTTCTGTGGCTTCTGCTCTAGATTTTTTTCACCTGTTCCAATTCCTTTATAATTTTTGAAAGCAACTGTTTCCTTAGGAATCTGAGGGAATCAATATCTGTCCACCTTTGGCAAATCTAAGTCAAAATGCTTCCAGCTGGTGATTCTAGGGTCTTGTCTTCTCTCCAGTTATGTTAAGATGGCTGAGGTTAGTCTTTCCTACAGATAGTCTTTAACCCTACCTGTAGTCTGATGCAGCTACTTCTGGCTCTGTCTAAGGAAAAAGTTCTTCTGAAGGTGTCAGAACATTATCCCATCAATGTTTAGATGATGTTTCCAGTAGGAGGAAAGCCATGCTTTGACTAGTGATGTTTGGTCACATTTACATGTTCTGATATCCTTCTTTACTGGAGCCAGAAACTGGACAGTGATTACATGGACTTCTGCATCCCCTTTATCCTGCATCTTAGGCCTGTTCGGTATATGGCTAATGTAAGTGATTTTATGTAGGGATTGATTCACGGACTCTGGTGCAGGTGAAACCAAAGACCTTTATTGTTTACAAGTTTGTGCTTATATAGATTCACTAGCTGTCCACGCGCTCAGGCTTGTTCCTTGATTAGTTAATACTTTCTGTTCACGCGCCGTGGCTAAGCTTCTGATTGGTGCTGTTGAGCAAGACACACGTCTTCTGGCTTCGGTCCCATATCTGTGTTCCAAATTATTTCAGTCTTCAGCTTCTTTTCTGCGCACCTGCTTCATCACTTACTCCCTCATTCTCTGTCTTTCAAGGCTATGTTTAATTGTTCAAGGTCGCTCGCAACACTCCCTGCAAATCCCACAATTTTATGTGACTTTTTTTATGCAGACTTATAGCTCCATTGACTTAATCTTAGATGTTTTGGTCTAACCACCTAGAATAGTTGTGCACTGTTTTTTTTTTTTTTATTAATGCATTGTAAACTTGTCCATATTACGAAGGATTTTTTACTCTTTTCTTATGGATGAACTATCTGAAAACATTCTATGAATGTGCTGCTTTTCGTAACAGAGTTCTGATTACTAAGCAGTTTATTTTTTGCCATCAGCAAATGATCATTCACTTACTGATATAATGAACCATTTTAAGAGAGTTTGTCTTGTCTTCTGTTAGTGTTGGTTATAATCAGTTGTCTGATTCAGTCTCATAACTGTGCAAATTTTCCCCATCAAATTATATTTTTAAACTATGACAATGCTAAATCCAGTTAATTGTTAATGGAATATTCTATAGCATAGTTACAGAGACAATTTTGATAAATCAGGTAGCTACAACTAAAGCATACAGATATATTACTGCATCACTATATTTAAAAAATCATTAGTGTTGCTTTGAAAAGTGCTAGTCTCAGTTAAAGACGTCAGCAAATTTAAGAGGAAAACAGAAAAAAATCTATTTTTAAGTCTTGGTTTAATTTAAAAGTTAATGCTGAAAAGTACAATTGAAATTTTATTTTCCTTGTATTACACCCACTGATGACTGTCATGAGAGCAGTAGGCTAGACATGGGATTAAAATTGTTAGTTAAGTAATTTACCAACTACTATACTGCAGTTCTACTCTTTCTTTAGACTGCTGGCTTGAACTATAGACTTGAGAATTCTTACACCTTTAAGACATTTTGCTAAACAAATATTAATTTAATATTAGGAGTTACAGAATGGAAACTATAGCCTATACAGTACTTACAGTATTTCAAGGACTGAATATAAAATGCAATCTTTCATAGAAACACATAAATTGAATCCTTAAAGAAGTACTTTCCTACTAAATCTTTTGATATAGACAGGCATTTTCATCCAACATGCTCTGAATAGATAATGTGAATGTCAAGGTGTAAACGTGTCTTGAAACAATGCTTTAATTTGCCACGGGAAGTTGTTATGCTGACTATAAATTACGTGACTTCCTCATGCTAAATAAATCCAAAATGAAACCTAGACAAATCATTAAGGAAATAAAGCATTGGTTTAATTCCATTGTATTTGAATGTTATGGAAAGACACATCTTAGAAGTGGAATTGATTGAAACATTTCAGACCGAATATGTTGACAGTGAAATCTAATTATTTTTCTGTAGATGCTCAGATATATCAACTAACACTGAGCTGCCAGCAAGATCCTGTGAGGGATGTTTGCATAATAACTAGCCTTTCCTAGATCCTGATCTTGAGTGTTCCTCTGGTATTATGGATCAGAAGCTCGTGATTATGAAGCCTTGTCTGTATCTAAATTGTTTTTAACCAGGACAATATATGTTGCCCTTTCCATGGTGTGGTCCCCTCAAGATCCCTGGAGAAACACATTTGGTCCAGTTTGTCGTTGATATAGATCTCTACTGGTGCCTGAAGTACTTGTTTTATGAGGAGCAGGTCAGACTTTACAAGGGCTCGTGTCAGCCATCTTATTCTTGTACATTCATTTGGTGAATGTACATTCAGAACTTGCATAAGGCTTCATTCAACATAATGGTGTCTAGTGTAATTTTTTTTTAGCTTTGATTGTATTCCCTTATTTGATATGTGACTTCCTTACCTAAATTTTAATTGTGCTGGATCAAACAAATAAATAAATGTGATTATTTTTAAAACTTCAGGTTGAGGTTTTTCCAAAAAACTCTACTCACATTGAAAATGATGGGAGGAAAACAACTTGGAGATGTCATTTGTATCTTTTAAATACTGTATTGTCTAGTGCATCACTTAGTTCCCTTAAACTTTGCAATTTATGATCAGTGAGTGTGAGAAGAGTTTGTGAAGAAGTAGAAGCCGCATTTTCATTCCACAACATACATTTGTCTTCTCAAGTTGTTCAGTAACAAGAGCAAACTGCAGTCTTGACATTGGAGAAGCTTATACCTGGGAGTTCAAATCCTAGCCTTTGCGTCTCTGACTTAAGAATCACATATGGGAAAGGGAAAATCTTTTGTTCCTGATAAGTTACTTTTGTTTTAAATATTTTTCAGGTGGGATTTTTTTGGTCATTCACTAGAAAACTTAGAATCATTAATAAAGTCAGAAAACTCCCTTGCCTTGGGGTTCTTGGGGTTTTATCTCTAAACAACAGAAAGGAAACACTCATGCCAGGTAGAACTGAGCTTCCTAGAATACTTCCACACTGTTATTAATGTGTTAAAATGACTTGGCAATTTTGATAAATAGTTATTGTATAAAAAAGAGGCTCCTCAAATGCTTTATTGATCAGTGGTTAACCAGGGCTATGCCATCTGTCATCAAGAAACTTTAAAGAGAAATTGAGCAGGTCTTATGCCTCTGTCTATTAAGAACCAACATCAATTGGTTCAGGAAGAGTATCCAGGGTCATTAGCTGCTGTTACGGCTGAAGCACTAACGTGTGTCTCATGCATCAGAGTTAATGATGCCTACAGTTTTGTGTTTGCATCCAAAGTGTCTTCAAAAGTTGGACTTCCTTTTTTCTTCTGTGAAACTGCCTGTTAAAAGGAGAAACTTTGTGTGGGCTATTTATCTTTCTTACGTATTTAGGAACTAAAGAATGATCTTGGTCTTTCTCATTTAAAAAAAAATAATTCTCAAAACCACCTCATGTTATGAAGCTCAGCTGAAGAACAGGAAATTTCTCCGAGTTGGTATTTTTATTTTGCTATTAGAGATTTTTTTTGATGACTGGAGTATATATTTTAGTCAATTTTCTATGACTACTCGAAGTAGAAAGCCCTGAGCTATGTTTTATTTGTCAGATACGACCAAGCAAAGCAAGGGTTAAACAGAGTCCTTGAAAAATGTCAGGTTACGTAAAACCACATGCCAAATGTTTCTGAAGTGAAAGAATGTGAGAAAACATGGTCATGGCATGTGAGAAAACAGGTCATAAATCACTCTGTCTCTAGAAGATGAAGTCTCCAGTATTTATTATTTACGCACCATTTTGATTTGGCAGTAAGGAAGCTCCTTGTCGGGATAAATACTGTAATTACAGTGATAACATACTTGGAGCTGCAGCATCCACCAGTGGGACACAGCTAAGAGAACAAGCATCCTGTTAACATGTTTCCAGATATGAAGGTGAGCATTTGTCTCATAGTAATTTCTTTCTTATGGGAAACTACACATAAAACATTGAAGAAGAAACTAAAGGAAAAGAGAGGAAAGGGAAAGGAAAGAGGAGTTGTTAAAGTGCCTCAAGGAAAGATGCATACTTTTTTTGCTCATGTATTCCTTAATAGCAAGGAAGAGCAAAGAGATTTTTTTTTTTTTTAAAAGAGCTTTTGAAAAAAAGGTTTTAAATTTCTTTTGTAAAGACATCATTTCATATGCATCTATATAAAAACGTGTATATATATATTTTTGTATGTGTATATACGTACACATTTGGATTTGTAGCTCTGGCTAGAGCCAAACAATTGAAGGCAGACATAATGTGAGCTTTCCCATGTGGAGCCACACATGCTTGCCCAGTCCTCCAAATCCTTTGAGAAGAGGCTGCCAGATGGAGAAAAGTGACTCCATATACATACATCTCAATATGTAAAAAATACAGGTTTGATACATATCTAAAAGGTTTCCAAGCTATCTGAGAATGTTTTAAAGGTTTTCATGAGATCACCTGTTTGATTTTAATTTGTTGCAGATATCAGCTTTTTCATTGCAATTTGCTGATGCTGCAGATCAGCTCACTGTGCTGGTTAGTTCTGGTTTAGTCCTCTCTTGTGCTGTATCTTTCTGGCATTGAAAAAAAATTTTGCTACTCAGGATCATAATAGTCACTGAAGAAGAGACCGTTATTTTGTGACATAAAAGTGTGTGTATCTGCAAAGCATGTTCAGCAGTTGGGAAATAGCGGCTGTGTTCTCAGCACGTCTGGACCTTCTATAGAAGGTGACATATGGGGAGCTGAAACCGTATGACACATTTTTTTAAATCATAGTGACTATTCTGAGATACATTGGCTGTGTGATTTTTCTGGTTTTGACTTTCATTTTGTTTACAAGTTTTTAATAATCAAGTGAGCTTTTATTTAGAATGACACAGTATGATACTTCATATGAGAGTAGTTTATACACTCTAACCAATTGCAGTTAAATTTCAAGTAAAACTTCCAGATTTTTTTTTTTTCTTTGTTAAAGAAAAGATTGAAATATCAGCGTGGAAAGTTTAGGCTTGCTTCTTTTTTTTCCAGTGCTGTTTATTCCCTTCTAATCTGTAAGATGTTGGTATGTTCCCTGGGGACAGCACGCTGAACCAATACTCTTAACAGCTTGGGTTTTATCCTTAGTCTATTCTTTTCTGTTTTTCTCCTGAATAAGTCACTTTATCTGTCTGCGTTTCTGTTCATGTCGTGTATAAAGTGGGGATAACGATACTGTGACTTCCATTGAAGTAAAGTAGAAATTTCTTCCTGAAAATCAATAAGTAAAATCTATGTGTTAGTGAACTAAGGTGCATTCCCTGTTTTCTTTCTCTAAGTAAGTTGTCTTGAGAATTTTCTTCTCAACTTGGATAAGATGCCTGTGGAAGTATCAGATATCTTGTTGTCAAAATAGTAAAAAATGCTGTCTGAACTGAAGGTATTTTGTAAATTTCAGAGACAAAAAATGGCTTTAAAAGTTTTCTGAGAGATGTGTGATTTCTCTCAGCAGGAAGAGAAGAGAGAATTTTATTCTCCGACCATGTTCATGGAAGCTGTTTTCATCCGTAATTTTTGCCAGCAAACACTTTTCATCCCCTATATTCCCTAATTCTATATCTCATAGACATGGATGGCTTTCTTTGAATATGCTTTTCTAAAACACGATGTAGCAAACCCTTGGTACAGAAAGTTTGGTGTGAGGGATTCATTCTCTGCCATTTCAAATATGTCTCAATCTTCATCTAGTATGGCTCCCTACTGACAGCACAATTCCCATGAACTCTGTCAAAGATGAATGTGAAAGCATACGAACTGCAGCAAGTATGAGTAGCAGAAGACACGATGAATAGCTCCTGAGGGTGTACAACACACAGGAAGACAAAGGAGATAGCACTTCAGCTCATAGGGAAGAGGCATCATTTCTCAGCATGATTAAGTGCTTCCACAGAGCTGTAGCAGCTACAATAGCACTTACATCTGGTAACTTAGCTTTTATAGAATTCTTTTGCCAGATTTTTCAGTATTTCAATGAACATATGTATGTTTATATTGGAGAAAGGAGTTTGCTTTAATGTCATCCCTTCCGAGACACGCTTGGTAATAAACAACTCCAGATCACACCTTACATTTTTGCATCAGGAGTGAACTCAAAATGTTATGCTGAATTTCAGGCTAACGCTATTTAACAGTTGAGAATACACCTGGGTTTTTGAAAAAATGTGTATCCCAATATAGGATTAGTGTGTGAAATTCAGGTGCCCCAAGTTTGTTGTTTTCTTAATTTTAGGTCCTGAAGTCTTTTGATTTTTGTCACTGAAATGATCAGAGTTGAATGAAGCTTCATGCATACAGGTTAGGGAATGTGAGGAATTGGTGCCATGTGTTTCCTATTGCGGGAACCTTTATGATATCATTGTCGGAGAACATGCTCAATATGCCTTCCAGACTTGGCATGCTCTTTAGATTGCATGATTGGTTGGGACTGTGTCAGTACAATATTCATATTCCCCTGGGTGCACAAATATTAAGATATTTAAAACATTTAATCTACAAGAGGAAATATTCCCCCCCCCCCCCCCCCCAAAAAAAAAAGAACCTTTATATTCCTGATGAAAATGTATACAGTATCTCATTTTGCCATGGGGACTGTAAGAAACTTCCTATTCAGTGGACCGCTAATTCTTACCTATCCATCCTTAGGTACTCACAAAAAACCACATTTTTGGTCCCAGTTGCTAGAAACAAAGTCCTCCTTCTGTCAGCATATGGATAACAGCTGTCATTACCACTAGCCAGTTATATTGTCTGCTGTCCCAGGCCTTTATCTGTCCAACTCCAGACACTAATTCAGAAAATAAGAATAACTGATGAAGGCATGTGGAACCGAGGCCAAGCTTTTTTTATTTACACCACCTGTTGCCTTTTATAGGGTTGGCACAGTGAGTCTAAGCCACAATGGCTTTCTAGATTTCGTGATAACTGGACTTTCTAAAAAGCGTCTTTGCAGTTTTTTGGGTAACTCTTACTTTTTATTTTCATTAAGAGGTTAAAAGTAAAACAAAAAATATAACCGCACATCTACTGCAAAGCAACAGGAACAAAAGTTTGAAGGGGTCAGAACTGTGCACATTTTTACGTTGCGAGTTGAATGATTGCATTCAGCTGTAGTACTGTAGTTCCCCCATCTCTGTTGATGCCTGTGCCGAGGCAGGGGACATTAAACACCTCATAGAGAAAACTGTCCTAACTGTTGTCCTCTTCTGTATTCTTTTTCCTCTTTTACTGATATGCGTACTCACTGCAATCCTCTTTAAATACCCCTTGATTTTCTTTTCTAAATTTTCCAAATGTAGTGTGTTTGGGGGGAGGGGGGAGAGAGAGAGAGAGAAAAAAAAGCCTGTCTTCCTATTTCCTCAGTTGTTTCAAAAGTTTCACTTGATTTGCTTCTTAATTTCTGCCTTATGAAACCATGTCAATTTAAGCTGAGATTTTTTGATGTTTCAAACTAAGCAGAGCTTGCACATTCAGTATTTGAATGGAAGATCAGGCGAGTCTGGGCTGACTCCCGGTAACAGGGCTAGCGGCTGGGTCACTGGTGTTTTGAAGCATCTGGTCTTTGGTGTTTTGAGATTGTACTGACCCAGATCTGCAAAACACAGCCATGTACAGCTGTGCTTCTTTAGGCGTGATCTTGGAAATAAATCCCTTCTGTGAGTTTTTTAAGGCACACCTAAGTTTGTTATTTTTAGATTAACTGGCAGAGCTGGAAGAAGTAGATAGGCTTTGGAGAATGCAGACCCTTCTTCAGGCCAGACAAATTATCTTGTTTTCCTGACTGTGTGAATTGGTTTCATGAATAATATTTTATCTGTCTAGAAACGTTGTCTTACCTTTGTCCTTAAACTGTCACAAAAATTAGACCTTGTTTATTTTAGGTTAGAGTTTACATCAGTTTTTTGTATTGAAATTTAGAAAGCTAGAAAGAGGACAAAAATGTCTAACAATCTTAATTAGAACTTATAGAATAATTTAGGCTGGAAAGGACCTCTGGAGGTCATGAAGTCCAATGCCCCTCCAAAGCACAGTCAATTATAACAATTTAAAAAAACCTAATACTATCTCCCTTCTGTCACAGGAAAGCCATAAACTTGAACCCTGAAAAATGGAACATGTTTCTTGCAAATGTATGTATCTTGGTCTTAGCATCCAGTTCCAGCTTCTGGACTGCACAGTGTCCCCTGTATGGTATGGCTGACTTTGCTGCCTGATTCAACAGAGGCAGAAAATGAGGTACTTGAGTTCCCAGTATTGGTGATTTTATGTGCTATTTAAAAAATAATTATTCGCTTTCTTGAGAACTGATTGGTCTCTAGGTTTACAGGTACATGAGTACAGGATAGAAAGGAGAAATGGAAATACATCCTCTTGATCAGCTATGTGCATATTTTTATCTTAATTCGAAATAATTACTTTCTTGCAGAGCTGCCAATGATTTCTCATTTTTGTGTGTAAACAAAACTTATGGAGTTAGAAAAGAGAAAATACATTTTGGATAAAAAGGCAGTTAACAAAAATGTTAATCAAAAATAAATTATTTCTGTTAGTTCTACATAGAACCACCTTTTCTGCACTGAAGATTTTTGGAGGCTGTGTGAAATAGCTAATCATGCAGGGCTTCTACTCGCTTGGGTTTTTTCTTGATCATTTTAGCAAGGGTACCATACAACATGTATTATATATAATGTGTATATAATACCTATCTATAAACATACATATTATACTCAAAATCAAACTCTATACAACAAACCTTTGAATATTCAATTTCCTGTGAAACGCCTCAGTTGCAAATGAGCACTGCCATAGTTAGAGTGACTTCAGTGCACAGCAAAACTGATAGCCTGAGCTTGCACCCATTTCAGTGCTGCTAGGGTGAAAGGTATGCAGGTACAAGGAAGAAAACAGGGAGCTGAAGATGTCATAGGAGTCTACAAACATTTGTTGATCCAGAAGGAAAAGCTGAAAGGCCTGTTCCAGTGCAAAACTTTTTCATAGGTGCACAGTTGCCATTTTCTTAAAACATACTTTTTTTTTAAACCTTGGCACTGGAAAGTGAAGTGACTACTGTGCTTTTTACACCTTCTTTTTCAATATAGTGTGCCAAAAAGAATGTTTCTTCATAGGTATCAGAGAGCCATAACAGTTTGTGGAGAGAAAAGAAAATGCTGGAGCTGAGTTCTCACCAAATAGGCATAATAAAGAAGAAAAAGCATCATTATTTGAAATCTGTTATGCTTTGGCACCACGTGTCCAACTTTAGAAACCATGCATACCACCAGAGACAATGTCATTCTCATAATTTCTTTTTCTTAAAACCTGCGTGTCAAAATGAAATAAAAACCACCTGCCTGTTCTGACACATCTTTTCAAAGACCATGAGTGCCTCTAAGTGGCAGGAGTAAATAGATTGTCAGAGTTAAAACTTTATGTAGTGGACTCCAAATGGGATTAAATGTCAACAAATCTGTGCTGAAAAGATCTCTCCATTTGTAATTTCTTGTATTGGAATTACCACACTTTGGAGGGGGAAAAAAAAAAAATATGCAGGCATTGACTGTGAGGTGAACACAAGGAGAAGCTGCGGCTTCCCCAGGTGGAGTTGTCTTCTCTCCACCTTTCAAGACTTCCTCAAACATACCCATTTTTAGCAAATCTGTGTAAGAAGCCACACCTGTGTCTTTCAGTGCCCCTAGAAATATTCATATTAATTGACCTTTAAACACTGTGATAGACTAGAGCAAAATGTATTAACAAAACTATTAACCTTTCGGTTGTTACTTACTTTTTTTGTAATTTATGGCCCTACTCTTCACTCAGTAAATTTTCTATAATGGGCAGCTCCTGGGGGAGGTTGGCATTGAAGTCAAGTCCTTCGAAAACTCTGTGGGCTCAGTAACTGTTACCTCGACAGAGTACATCTTTACACGAGAATGTCTTTGGAACAGGGTCCTTCTGCTTGGTACTTATCACACAGTGGAGTCCTTCCACTTTACCACGGCTCCAAACCTCCACTGTGATATAAATACTTAGTTTTGTGATGGGATTACTGATTTCATGTGCTGATGCTATGATCTCATCCATTAGCCACCAAATCCAACCTTCTCCAACAGTTACGAGTCCACCCCGAAGTGACAGTTCTCTTTAGACAATACCACAACCATCCCAGAAGAAAGTGCCCCATTTTCTGTAGTCTTGCTAGAGAGCATTAGCAGGTTTTTTTTCCTACACAGTGGCTTTAACTAGATATCTTCTTCCTTAACAGAATAAATATCTATTAGATGCCTATAAGGACAGTAGAAGAATAAAATTTTCCAAATTTAGATTTGTTGCCTTCTTGATAGGAACATTCCCCATGCTCTGTTCCTGACAATTCCTTTGGCAGTTATGTATTTTTCATTTTGCTCTATAAGATTTCGTTTCATTTTCCTGTGTAAATGCTAGTGTAAAACAATTATTTTCTGATTAACAGAGACAGTTTAAACAATTTGTTTCTTTCTGTTTTAGCCAGTAAGTAAACTATATCCTCCAACCCTAAAAAAAATCCAGAACTTTATTTTTCATTAATACCAGGAGAGGAAGATTCCCTCAGGTTTTAAAACTGTACTTAAGATAAAAATTTATTTTGTATGTTCTCAATTAGTGTGCAAATGTCACAGATTGTTAACTACTTGAAACTAGAAACACGGAAGAAGGAAAGGTGGCCCTGTAATTTTTCTTTGATGTGGACGTGCTTCAGAGAATGGCAGCTTCCCCATAACTCAGTGCTGAATGAAGGAGCGGGGCGTCTCCCAGGTGATAAATTTGTACTGTGTAGCCTGAAATGTATTTTAAGCTGTGGAAGCTGAGATATTGGCCATAGGGTCAGTTTAGGAAAATGCTGCCAGCAAAACAGTTACCTGGGCCTGGTACTACCCGCATGGTATAATTAAATATGTTGTTTGGCTAGCAGATCAGAGTGGGAGTTGGAATTAGGGTTATGAGAGTGGAGCTAGCACAGCCAAACAGTCAGGCTGTCAAATCAGCCCTTCTATTTGCATTCTTCCTTACTTTAAAAAAAAAAAAAGAAAAGGAAAAAAAAAAAAGGAGTGAAAAAGATTTGTTCATGTTGTCATTACCTCTTGAAAGAAGGTCTTAGAAAGTATGACACTTAGAGGAGAAGGTAGGAGGGCAAGACGGGGTGGAATGGCAAGGCAAGATTGATCCTTGAGAGGCTCAGGGAGTGAGGGGAAACATGTTACAAATGGTAATAAGGCAAGTTAAGAAAAACGATACCAGATGTGGCTGTAATGCCAACAATCAGCAAAAAATGTAAACATATATAAAGCTGTAGTAATAAAGCTGTTACAGCTGTAATGTTCAGGATGGAAAGAAAAATGAGGTCTCTCTTTTTAACTTCAGCTATATCAGGCTCTGGCCTCTACTTATATTTATTTTTCCCCTTGTCCATTTCATCCTTTTAGAACAGTGATCCATCTGCACTAAAATTTGTTAGAGACCATTTCCAGCATGTTGTATAAAAATAAAATACAATACTGCCAACATCTTTCACAATAAATGATTTTATTTATATCAAAGAACACTTTTGAACTCTTCAGAATATTTCACAACCAATTAAATTTCTAAGTGCATGAAAGTATTTGAAAATTCATCCCATTCAATTAAAGAAAATGTAAGGCTTAAGACTAGACCTGTGCACACCTGCAAACACATGTGCATGCATGTGCTGTCTCTCCTCTACTGTATAACAGTTTCTTATCTGCAGTGTCTACTAGTGCTGGTAAAGTAGATGTAGGCCACCCAGGAGGCCACAAGTCTGCCAGTGAATCTTGTTCCAGTGGATTTGTGGCTCCCATGGTCTACCTGGCCAAGACTTTGAATTGCTTGTCTTCTATTCAAGATATGCAGTACTCTTCCCTGACAAGACTGTAAAACCTGTTGACAACAGGGTGACCATTTTAAAGGCAAACCTTATTTTATCATCAACTGTAGGAACAGGGAGCCCTAATACTTTTTTTTGTTTGTTTATTTTTTATATGCAGCTCTACTTTACAAATGTAATTTTTCAAAAAGCTGTTGAATTTGTGTATTCCTAGAGTGTATG
The DNA here is from genome assembly GCF_018139145.2 of Gymnogyps californianus. Taxonomy (NCBI): domain Eukaryota; kingdom Metazoa; phylum Chordata; class Aves; order Accipitriformes; family Cathartidae; genus Gymnogyps; species Gymnogyps californianus. The sequence continues at coordinate 4,478,457 of NC_059484.1, forward strand.
GAGTGATCCATGCCTGCAGAAAGCTTTGTTTTTCACTAGTTATGAATTTAGTGATTCAGTATTTGATAATTAGGGTTTTCTATTGATCCCATGACTCTTCCTAGCTTTAATAATGCAATAGCATTTGAATCATTTATTATTAACGATGAAATTTTTCAGGACTTTCAGTTGTTCCCTGACCAATAGCTTTTTGGGACTCCCTAATAATTACAACACATCAGCCTAGTGAGTTAGTGCAGTCCTAATACATCCTGAGTGTGAATGACTAAAAAGTCATCTGGCTGTTGTAAGAGCTGTAAATTTTGCATGTAACTGTGCAAAAAAGTATGCCCTTTTATGGTTTGCGGGGTTGATTCACTAAGTTTGCACCACACTTCTCTCACTTTATGGGCTCTTGTATATATGATTAAAGGGAAATATCTTTTAATAAGCTGTTTTGTGAAACTATACTCTGAACTTACAGAGAGTGGATAAGTTGTAATAGTGCTTGGAATTTCCAGTCCTGATTATTATACAATGTTGTTCAGTCCTTTCCTTATTTAGTAAGGAAGCTTGTAAGATTGTCATCTGACAGATGTTGTTCCATTCAGCTTCAGCATTTCATTCATGTATTCCAGTCCTTATCATGGCATAAATACTTCCTATCTTCTTTTGTTCTGACTTGTTGACTGTATCCTTTACTTGCATTCAAGTGGGAAATATCCTAATGTACCGGCAAAACATTATGACTGTTTCCATGAGGAAGGACTCAGCTTTGCTTTCGGCTATATTAACTGAGATGACTGTGTACCGTTAGCATGACTGCAGCAGCATTTCATACTTGCTGTACATGAGAAGTGTTGCTGTCAAGAAGAGATGTAGAGAGCAGCAAGATTACGTCTGCTTGCTTGTATGTGAGCGTATGTTAGGTGTTGGTTTTGCCTGTGACAGTTTGATTTGCTGCTACGAGTAACCACACGGTCACTGTTTCTGAGATATACTCCTCTCCTAAGACGAAATGAGATCTGAAATTTGAGTTCTACAGGTATATCAATCCATTAGTTCAAGTAGATTTCCTTATTCTATCTCCTCTACACTGATTACATGAAACATGTTCAGTAATTCAAATTTGAGTCATGCTTCAGAAATAGTCAATTTTCTTGTTAGTGATTTGAGATTCCTTGCTATTACTGCATGCAAAATAAAATCACTAATTCTGTCTGGGAAACTTTTCAACTACCTGCATTGGTTTCTGCTTCGTAACCTTAAGTATATAGCAGAGGCAGTCTTAAAACAGAAGAATGATCTTCAGGAGGAGCAAAGGGTTTTGCACGTTGCTGCTACAGCAATAAGCAGCACAACCTGTCAGGTACTTCCTATTGCATGTAAGCTTCGATCTTTCGGTAGCTTCCTCCTCACACTTCTCTTGCTCATATTCAGTCCTATGCCATTGGCCTGTCCTTTCCCCGAGCCCTGTGTGCCATAAGCACCTGTGGTCAGGCTCACCTCCCCTCTGTGTCCAGCTCATGCGGCTGTGAAGGGAAGAGTGGCAGCACTGTTTGGTAGCTGTGGTTGTTGCTCTTGGAGGAGTGCTCTGCTCAAATCCCTTCTGATGTCATGTAATGCAACTTGAGCAGCACCATAAACCTGCCCTGAAGTGTTGATCTCATGAGTTCATCTAGAAAGAGTCAATGGTCTGGAGTTGCAGAATAGTGTATTTCTGCAGAGAGGGAATAGCAGAATAGTCATATAAGGGAGAGGAAGTAGGTGTTGGAGGGAACAAAAATGTTACAGGATTGCAATGAGCTACTTCTCTTAAGTGCTTGTACAAAAATATTCTCCAGAGGAGCTTGAGTTGAAAAAAGTAATGGCTCCTGAGAGCCACTTGGTATTCACTTGAAAATAGAAAAAAAATTAAATGCTTTATGCAAAACCTCTGAAGCAACATAGCTTTGAGCTATGGACAACAAATCAAGTCATAGAGAAGGAAACTGCTGTTGTCAAGTTAACTTACTACTGAGCAATTCACTATGATTTTTGTTAATCAGATTTATAGTAACTCAGGATAAACATTTGAGATGACAATGCGTTATCACGGGTATCTCTGCAATTCATTGGAATGCTGAAATAGTTGTTCAAGATCTACAGTTTATTTTCAGAGAATTAGACCTTATTGTTAGGGCCACCCACAGAGTGAAGCAACTCCAGTGACTAACTGGAACTGCTCATTCACTGTTTTATTTCTAATGTGTGCGAGGCCCCAGAAGCTGCCACTGCCCCACCAGGGCGCCCAGCCAGCACCAACCACAACAGCACCGTGGAGAGAGGATGCTGCCGAGATTCCCATCTCCAAGTCCGCTGAAGCTGCTTTCACTTCTTCCATTACAGTGGAGGAAAGTGGGGGGGGATAATTCAGTGCAGGCAGGAACCCTCTCCAGCCCTTTGCCCTGAAGATAAGAATGAAAAAATAAATAGTGACACTGTGGTCAGGGAGGCAGGTTGTTCCCAAGGGAGGCAAGAAGTCAAGTGTGGGAGTTGAGAACCTGGTGCAGATTGGGAGGAGGGAAGAAGAAAGTGTGGGAGGTCATTTATTCCTTTGTTGAGTGCACCATTAAGTTTGCATTTTCACTCTGTAGTTAACACAAACTACAGAGTTTTTCATGGGCAGTTTTAAATAAAAAAAAAAAAAAAACTTAAAAAAATCTCATTCTTTCTTTGTAAAATCTTATTATTTTAGTCCAAAATGATACTATAATTCTTCTCATGGCTCCTTATTTCCTTTTAAGGAAATATAAATGTTTTCATGAAAAGGATCTTACACCTGTAGTAAGCAGCGTTTAAAATTTGCATTGCCACTCATAAGAATACAAATATCTGTGTTCTTTTCTTATTTTGGGTGTGAAACGGTTGTGGGTGACCTGACTGGCTCCTCGCGGCAAGCCAACGCCACTCCGCAATTGCACACAAGATGCTCAGATCCACTGGCAATGAATGGATAGCCAGAGCTTAAAATTTAAGAAGTTAGTTACTTTTCAAAAATGAGTTAGAATTCGTCAAAGGGTGAAAAGCCCGGTGTGTAGAGTGCGTGGTTGGTTACAGATGATCTGCTCAGCTGCTCCCGATACCTGAGGAAAGGGAGTAAGCTCTGCTCTTCCCGCCTCTCTCTCCCCCAGGTGTCACTGTTGGTCCACACGAGTGAGGACCAGACGCCACTCATCTGGCTTTATCACCTCTGGCGTACCTGTGCATGTGGCATAGAGGCAGGTGTTGGTAGAGATCTGAGACAGGGCACTTCGTCTGTTAGCATTTTGGTCAGTATTAGGTGATAGCCATGGAAATATTGCAGGGTATTTTATTATACATTTGAGACAATACTCTTCTTCTGCTCAATAGAAGTGTTGTTTTCCATTCCTAAACGCTCTCAGTGTCCATCTGCCCCAGAACTGAACTTCCGACAAAACTGGTAGGCAGATCAAGGAGCTGTGGAAAAGTATCTGAGTCTGAGGTGGGACCTCATGTACCTGGCTGTGCCCAGGCCACCTTTACTCTCCTGTACTGATCTCCTCAAAAGGCTGAGCGGCCGTGTGGCAGTACCACGCAGGGCAGCGTGCTTCCCTTTCTCAGCAGAGACTGGGTGGTGCAGAGCAGGGCCCAAAGGCTTTGCAGCCGCTCTCATGGCTGCTGTGTCCCTGCGGATGCAGCTGGGTCCCTGCACAGAGCTGCTTCTCCCTGGGGAGGCCCCACCGCCACCCCAGTCCCCTCAGGTGCCAGACCCCCGGCAGGGTGCTGGCTCCCGGCACTGTGGCCAGGGCATTCCTCTCCTCTTTGTTGAGGGGATACAGCTGAGAGCAAAGGGACAAAAAGGAGGGAAGGTGAACTGGCGAGTCCCAGGGCTGCTGAGGAACCAGAGCTGGAAGAGGTGGTAGAAAACGTGAGGGAAAGACAAGTCTATTGGGATATTGTGTAGTATCCCAAAGCTGGTAAGGTAAGCTACTTGGCTTGTAGTTAACAAAAACGTCATGCAAATTAAATTTGTCCTAAATATGGTTTTAATTTCTGTGAGGCCGCTGGTGTTGTTCTGCCAGTCGCCCTCAGGAGTGTGGGCAGGGAGTGGCCGAGGGCTGCCATGCCCCATCAGTGCTGGTGGGCGTCCCCGGCTTTAAACACTGTCTGCTGCCGTAATGAAATAATTACAGAATCTCAGGCTGTTATCCAATTACTCTGACATTTCACCATTCTTTGCCGTTAACTGGATTAAGTTCATGGTAAAAAGATTAGCTGTGGAATAGAGCTGAGCACAACGGAGTGAGGCGCTTGCGCTGCACAGGCCTGGCGGTGGGGACGCACAGCTCCTGCGGGCCGGGGCGGTGGGGACGGCTGCTTGCGGCACCCTGTGATGGCCGGGTGGTGAAGTAACTCACTACACAGAATAACACAAAGTATTTAAAATCTGTGACAGTGTTGTGGAAATCTTGTGCATCCTTGAGATGGATTTTTCTAATGAATAATTCAGGGTAGTGGAAAAGAGAAGTGTTTCTCTGACCATTTTCTCTTTACAATTGCTGCCTATTGCCATCTACATTGCCACAGTAGTTAATGTCCATTTTCTAGAGTAACGAACCATCCTAAATCTTTCTGTATTTGAAATATTGGAATTCATGTTACGTATAATCGTTGGTGCGATGCTATGCCTTCTCTCTGAAAGATCTGCTTTTAAAAATATTAGACTGATTAGTAATCATTTCAGTTATTTACTTCACAGCAGGTTTGATACTTCCATAACACACAGTTTTTTCACTTGTATTTTTTTTCCTTTATTTCTCTCTTCTTGCTTTCCGATTTGGATTGGCATAAACATTATGAGTGGTGGTTGTTGCTAACCAGTCAGACTGTGCAGATTTCCATTTCCAGTCTTACACTTCACTCATATTAACCACACTGTCACTGAATACATTTTTACTTTGATTATTATGATCTTCCATGCATGATGGGCCTTGGTGCGTTTTCTCCGCACAAAATCCAGCGTATCAGAGGCTGCTGAAGAACCACTTTCTCTATTGAAGTACAGGAACTGCAACAACAACAAGAAAAAAAGAGAAGGGGAAAAAAAAAAAGGAAACGGGCTCGTCAGAGTTAAGAAAGGAAAACAGTGTATTAAAATTGTTTTGAAACTATTTAATTCTGCTTGTCTATTTCCTGCCAAATCGTACTCTCATTGAAGTCAATGGGATCTTTGCCACAGATTTAAATAAGGACATAATGGAACATTGCTAACATCACTGCCCTGGCTTTTCCCCTCCCCTTCCTAAAATGGTTTTCTTCCCTTCTTTCATTTTTATTTTTTTCTTTCAATGAAAGCCGGCATAATAATTATCTGGAGCCATATTTAGTGAGTGTAATTATAGTATCTTTTTTCATATATATTTACTCTAAAACGTTAAATCTGATTTATTTTAGTTCTGGATAAGATTTACTGTTCTGTAGGCAATACTAGATGATTTTTAAATTACATTAATTGTTTCAGCATCCTATAAAGTAAGTATTATACTTTGTAAAAAAAGGTTAATAGCTGCACACGAGATTTTTGTGCATGTATCAGAGCCAGGGTTGCCGGCCCGCAACCTTCCTTCCCAGACTTGTGCTGTAACTGGCTTTAGTTCAAAACAATGTTACTTGAATGTGAAGTCTGGCTGGGGAAAAAAATGTAATTGTCCTAGAGATTTCCTTGGTGGTAGTGTTTGGACTTGATTCACTAGCAAAAATGGCTTGTAAGCTTTCTTTTCTGTGAAATTTAGACATTTCCAAATCTTTCATTCCATATAATTTTTTGGGGAAATTTCTAAGTAGGTTTTAAAAGTGCTTCAACACTTATTTTGTTGTTTTAATTAAGAAGTTTGCCAAAATGAAGCCATTCCTGTTGTATCTGGTTTTTTTAAAATGAGAAGCTTATCCTATTAGGAAGATCTCAGATCTATTACATTTCAGTTTTCCAATTTCTGCTATGGAGACAGGTTTCAAGCTTAACTAAGTGCAACCTTTTAGTCTTTCTAAATGGGACTATAGTTCAGTAGTTCAAATTTTGGAATTTATAAAATTTACTGTGAAAACTGCAGCTCTTGCTTGTGCTTTAGTAAGGCAAGTTCATTTCCTGATCAAAGCCAATCAGCACTGAATTTATACATATTTCTTCTTTTTACTAGGTGAATTGCTAAAGGACTGAAACTGTACTTCCTTTTAACTGCTGTAATAGAATAGTAGGAAATAAGACATGCAGAAAGCTTTCTGTTGAAGTTTTCCCAGATTCAGCACCTAATTTTCCTTTAAAGTATACAGCTTAAGCTGCTACATTTTTCCCCTTCATGCAAAATAACGCTAAAGTAAAGCAGCTTTTGAGAAATTCCTCCTCGCGGTGCTAACCAATGGCCAATAACTGTAGCCTTTCCAAGCAGGTTACACTTGACCCTTTTTTAACTTTTTTCCTACCTTTCTCCCTACCTCTCCTCTGCCATCATCTCGTGGTTTTACAGGTCCTGTCTTCCCCATTTCCTAATTACGTCCGTGGAACTTGATCATTATATGAGTAATTGGAGTTCTGATACAGGCTTACAGCCTGCATTACAATGTAATACGAAATGTAGACACTTCTGCTCTAAGTGGAAGTGACAGATCAGAGCTTACAAATTGCATTCATTCACTTAAGAACCGCCTGGGACCTCTAAATTGATCACATGTGTTGTATGGATTATGTAATATTAATTAGGGTGGTATCCAATAGTGCAGCTGTGGTCCTTTGATGGTTCTATTAAATCTCTGTTTTCAGGGGGTTGTAATTCAGTTCTGCAAGTCTTTTATTTCAAGGGAGGAAAACTTGAAGTATAATTCTTTCTTCACTGAAATTGAGAAGGGTTAGCATAGGTATATGTAAATTTAAGAGTGAATCAAAGAAAAACAGTATTCGGGAGGTCTCAGAATTCCAGGTACTTTTGCACCTATCCTCAACTTTTATATCTTTACAATGAACACTTTTTATCTCAAAACTGAATATCTTCTGTTTTAATTAAAAATAATAATGTAGTTGATTGCCCTGCTACTATAGCATTAATTTTTTACATAAGCTGATGATACTTTTGTGTTTCTTGAAGTGTGTTGACAATTGTTACTCTGTATTTATGTCATATATGTATAACATACAGTATTTGTGATTGATGTATGTGATCATTATTAGAGAAGGATTAAACTAAGGTATAGGTGGTACATTGTTTGTCCAAGGCAACATAAAAAAAAGTTAAATCTTTAAGAGTAAGGTCACATCTTCCTGATTCCTGTGCTCAGTCTTCTTAACTTCAACTTTTCAGCAAAATTGACTTGATGTTAAAATATTTTTATGAGAATATGAACATGCTGCAATTATTTTGTGCAATACTTTTAGTTGCTCCTGGGCTGGATGCTTATACTGAACCATATATGATGTTAATGTTTTGAAGTTAATTAGAATTACTCACAAACTTTGCTCTAAAAGTTAATTTCTGCTAAAACTCAGAAGCAGCATTCTAGGGCTGATTTAATTTGCAGTATGAGTAGTATATCTTCTGATTTCACACCTTTAAGCTCCAGTCTTTCTAACATAAACTAATACTGATTAGTCATAAAACAAAGACATTAAAGGACTGTATTCACTTCCTACAAATTATATTAAGAATTAAAAAATGACATGAGAGCTCTGTACGCTAATGAGCCTGACTGGGTGTTGGTGATGTCATCTGCAGTGTGACTGATACTAGTAAATTCATATATGTGACCTTTTTCCCTTCGTGTGTAACTTTCAGTTGAGAACAACAACAAACTGCATCAGGCAGGGTGCTCAGCACTTCCCAGGCTATTGGAGTATTAAGACTTAGGCAGTATAGTCTTACAGCATGATTGATTTGCACTGTTTTCCCCAGACACTATGTGCATCCTACTTATTTAAGGCCTGCATAAATGCTTTTTATATATTAAGAAGTTTCCTATTTTAGTACGTAGTGATAAAAATGTGTCCTTCTGGAGCTATTTGGGATTCCTTGTATTTTTTCCCTCAAAACATACATTAATATTCATGTTGAAATTACATGCTACAAGTAGCATGTGTCCTTTTGTGTCCTGTTTTAAAGGAACAGTGGCCCACATTCTCTTTCTTGTCCTTTTGCATTTTTATTCAATGCTATGTTTGCTCAGACGTTTACAGCAACTTTTTATAAAGCAGTTCTTTTCCTTCTAGTTACTTGCAGTATCTTTCAACCCCAAAGAGCTGCACTGCAGAGTCTAAGCCCACATGCACATTGCATTTCTCCCATGTGCAATACTAGTTATTTCCTCAAAGCAATGATGTTTTTTAAGTTTGCAAAAGCGTTGCAAAGCAAGGTTCAAAACCAGCTGTATCACCCTTACTCTGGTGGCATGAAAATAAGACTTTTTTCCTTTTTTTCCGTGTTTGTACGCCGCTTTAGTTTCAGTATATACAATACAGTTTCAGTGGGTACAATATCATGACAAAAGGTATTTAATTTTTTCTTTTAAAAATACACAAGAAAACTTTGGAATGATCCACTAGAGTGGGAGAAAGGTAAAAGTTTTCCACTGGGATCACTTAAATTTCATCATGTTCAGAGATATTTGATCACAGGAAATCAGAGGTGTTACATAATGTTATAGATGGTTAATAATCAGATTTCTCGTTAGCTGCAAAATAAAAAATACACATGAATACATGTGACTTTTTATGGAGGATTTTTGTTGTTGTGAGAACTGGATTTATCCATTGATGCATGTATTTATATTGTCAACCTTTGTAGCTGATACAGAAAACTAATTTTGTTTTAATCTTTTCCATTCAGCAAAAGATTATCCTTGTGTTAAAAGGAGCTCCTTGATTCTGAGGTGTGAATCATATCACCTGCTGAATTAAATTTTAGCGGTATCACAAAAAGTAATTGGAAGTAGAATGAGTTCTTACCATCCTTTAGTCTTCATATTTTTCCACATTATTTTGGCTTAGTTTTATTTTAAATATGAACAGACACCACCTTTGGCTTTTAGGAAATAAGTTTTTAAAAAAACACCTCCTTTGAAAATGCTTTTAAAAAAAATCATTTAAAATTTTACAGTAGTATTGTTGCCAATAGGAAAATAGCACTTCTGCATGCAAACACAAAGTATTACCTTACGCTTATTCAAGAGAGCAGTGTTTCCAGGAGTGTTTTTGTTCGAGGAGGTACTTAATGGACTTTATTTAATGGAGTCACTACAGCTCGCTGCTTACCCAGTCAGCTGAAAGTCTGAATTCAATTTGTTATGTCCTGAATATAAAATGTGATTTTTTTTTTTTAATAACCCTCTTTTCTGAAAAACAGATAGTAGCTTTTATTATTCCTAAAATAAATTATAAAATGCTATCTTCGATAACAGTATTTGGATGTCTCAAGACTGTGGATTAGAAAGCATTCAGAGCAGGATCTCTTCACCTTAATAGTAGCACATGGTTTTGTGCTTGTTTGAAAAACAGGCTGTTGTCAGGAGGCAGCTAGAGGATGACTGTCACTCCTGCTCCTGGGCCAGGGGCTTGGTAAAGGCCTCCTCCATCCCCACCCCAAGTCATGTACTTTTCTGGCTGTTTTGCACCATGTAATCTTATTGCTATCGTCTCATGACTGTGTTATAGGATAGTCAAGGGGAATGTAGCAGCCTTGCCACTGCGTGAGGGGGAGTTGGGTAAAGATTGTAGCCTGGAGGGAAACTTGGTCTGCTTCTCACTGGCTCTTCCCAGGCCAGCAGGACTCTGCAAGGAAGAGGTGGTCATCCTTAGTAGATACTGGTGCAGAACTTCAACTCCTATGTATCAGTTAATTTCCCCTCTACTTTTGGATAAACTTTCCATCTCCATGAGGAATTTTCATTTCTGTGAGAAACCAGCCTTTTTGGTTTTTTAAGGCTATTAGATGGACAAGCTTGATGGCAACATTTTGCAGCTATTGGTATGCTCTATGATCTGTAAATGTGTGGAAAAGAATTTTTCCACCGGTGAAGTAAGGCTTTAGTGAGCAGGTCCTCCTATCTAATGTGGTACTTGACCTCATGGGTTCCCAGTGTAACATTACTGCAGTATTTTGCATTACAATATTATATGCTATTTTTGTGTAACTTTTTTCTCAACTTATGCATGTCTGAAACGAGTATAGTTGTGTTCATTTGAAATCTTCCTTTGTCTTTTTTTTTCCTTTTTCTTCTTTTCATTAGTAATGAAGTAATTTTATATTCATCTCTTCCCTAAATTTCAAAGTAATGAATGAGTAGGGAATATGCCTGTTTCCAGAACAGGCATCGCTGTCTTTTGTTTCACTGTTAGCCAGTGTCAGAGCCCTGCCAACAAGTATCCTCTCAGGCTGCCCAGCCTCAGCCAGTTGTATGGAGAAGGTTACTTTCTGGGGAGTCATTAAAGCATGTTCTAAAACTGTTCTGTCTCACTCCATTGCTGGTTTTGCTGCAGGTCTTAAAGCAGCTTTGCCATAAAATCTAGTGGATGCGTACATGTTTTAATCATCTGGCTTAATAGGGTGATTCTTGTATTAAATACGCTGCATGGCTGAATGTTTGAACCATATTGTACTGCTGGAAAATCCATCTCTAATGAGATTTCACTGAAAGTTAACAGAGTGATATAAAGAAATGAAGTTAAAGGGCAATTTAACAATCTACTGTTTATATGAAATCAAAACTTTTTGGAAGAGTAGAGACTTTTAACTTGAAATGCTGAAATCAAAGAAATGAATCAAGCAACCTTTTATTACTGAGAATCTTACTTAATCCTTTCTGGTATCTCAGCAGTTTCATTTTCATAAAACTTTTCCTTTATTGCTAAGCACTGAATTAAGGCATTCCATGATTTTTGTATACGAGGGACTTTTGGAGTATTTTTGGAAGAGGAAGTATGTTGACTGTGAGGTGTCAATGGGATTTGCAGTCTATTTACCTGGTTTGCAGAGATTTTCCTTCAAAGTCACATATTTTGAAGGGTCCCAGAAGCATCTAAGTACTTTGAGACACAGCTTTATTTTAGTTAAAATGACAAAGAAAACTTGATAGATTTGATCAAGACTAAGACTTACTTCTTTGAGACATCAGTTTGTATTTTTTATATCAACAGCTTTCATTCAATATAAACTTTGCACATATTGAGAATAATGTTCCATCATCCAGCATAGATTTAATACCATGATTTTGGTTCTTAAGCTATGGACAACTTTTAGAGAATGACATAAACTATTAAGTAATTTTTTGTGTCCCTTCCTAAAGGCAGTAAAGAGGAAATGAAACCATAGAAATGTTGTAATGCATGACAAATAGACGAGGCAACACTATTAAATAACTAGACCGCTGGTAGTTAATGAGCAAGCTACAGTGGATTTTAATATGATAAAGCAAACTATTAATATTTATTTGGTTTTCTCACTGTAACAGTTTGAGTTTTTAATCTAGGAGTTCATAGGCTGCAGATCATGTTTTACTATGTGTAATAATACCATTTGTTTTGCTGTTTCTTGTTCAGGGTCAGTTCAAATGTTTGCAAGTTTACCAACCCATTCCTGTACCTCCAGCTAAGTGTCTGACACTGTCATTTATTTCTGTTCTCTTGTTAAGCATGCTGGAAATGTGGTACAGGTGATTCAGTGGTGTAGCCCCTGGTGAATATCAAGTTAGTTCCATTACAGTAATAAAACCTATTTTGTGATTTTTGCAAGCCAGTGGTGTTGATATAGTGAAAGCCTCACATCTTCAGCCTTTTCCTGTGACCAATCTCTTGATTTCCTGTAGCTCATATACAGTGTTTGCATTAGTCAGCTAGGACAGTCAGTGCTGTATCAACAGCTTGCTTTTGATGCTGTGTCTTAACTCCTTGCTCGTACTAATCTTTCCCAGGTCAGTAATACTCAGATGAATACCGAAAAAAGAGACCAATGGTGATGATTTCCAATATTGTTACTTGGTTCACTGATAGAATTTATAATTTTCTTTACCATGCTCCTCCTGGCACTTAGTATCACGCTCTGTCTTTTCATTTCCCTGAAATGAGAGTGCCTAAGCCCAGCGTTGCTCCAAGGTGAGCTGGATTCCCTTATTGACAAATCCTACCCATTCCAAACAGTACTATTTACCTGATGGATTCTTAGTATCCAGACAGCTAAAAAATGTCCGAGATACTGGGAAGTACTAAACTTAATGTGTCTTCTGCTTGACCAGAGTCCTTGATTAGGTAGTGTTGTGTAAATTATTTCTTTAGATACTATACATGAAAACTAAATAGATTGCATAATCTTGCAGCAAAACAGGTCATTCATGTAGCTGCTAAATAATACAATTATATTCTTTTGTAATTTGATGTGAAACTCAATTTTCTGTTAAATATGTCCATCATCTATAGTCATGTTACACTGTCAACAGCTCTATGGAAAAACATCTTTGTAAGCTGAGTGACGTTCACCTTACAAAGCTGATACCTGATCAGTGATACACAACCTCCTTAGATTGGCTCCAACTGTTTCTCATGTACAGTTGTGTCAACCAATGTCAATATTCCACCACAGTGCCTTTTTAGTCACCAGCTTCATTCAGGCATTTGAAACTACTTGAGAATTCAACTTCATTTTAGCAGAATTTTTCAGACTAGTTCTTCCTTTTAAGCAAAAGGCTAGGGCACTACTGTAGGGAGTGGGACATGCACATCAGACCTCCCTTTGACTGAGCAAATTTTAAACCACATCTCCTACCACCAAGGTAAGTGTCCCACTATGAAATGACCCGCAGTCATTCTGCTTGGAGGGACTGTTCCATCCTATGTGAATATTCAAATATAGTTTAGTGATTTCTCATCAAGTAACACTCACTAAAGATACATCCCAATCAAACTCCTAGTTTTCTTTGTCTTGGGAGTAACAGTGAGAAAAAGACCTTAAATGTTTATGTATCAGCATAAATAGAAACAAATCCAGCTTTTTTCGTACGTGGACTTGTGTCACATAAAAGTACTTAAAATTATAGAGATGCTGAACCAAGCCTGCGATAATGGATGGTTTTGCTCTTTTCTTCTTTAACATTAGGCAGAATCAAGTTGAGTGGAAGGGAGTGATAGTGCTGAAGAATTATGTGGCAGTTGCAAAATGATGTTTTGCATCCTCTCTACCCTTTGCAATATTGCTAAGTATTAGGAAAATTCTTAAGCTGTGGATGTTGAGAAGACAGACTGTTTATTGGAACTCTATGGAAATACACTTTCCACAAGACTTTAGTTAAGCTGCATTTTTTAATAATTAAGCTAACAAATAGCATTTATTAACTCGGCTGTTAATTATAGTATTTATACTAAATAATACAAATAGTAGTTATACTATAGTAACAGTATAAATGGAACTCTTCATCTTGAAAGAGTAGTTATACCATAGTAACAGTATAAATGGAACTCTTCATCTTGAAAGGCATTGGCTTTTGTAAGCAGGGATCTCCCTGTTTATCTAAGTAAAATGAGTATTGCAGACTCTTCTGGTAGGATGTAATCCAGGCTTCTTGGGTATTTGAAAACTTAGACTAAAAGTGAATTCTCCAAATCCTTCCTTCTTTTTAAAACCCAAAGACAGCATTACAATATAGCACCACTGAAACATCTGAGCTTTCACTCTAATCTACACTGTAGCTTTAAACATCATCAGTTAAAGTAATTAAGATTAATAGAATTCAGTTCTGAGTGTAAGAGAAGACGTGCAGACTCTGAACTCTTGCTTGTATCTCCAGTTGTCCAGTTTAAGGAATATTAAGAGTACTGCATGGATTCCCATGAAATAAATGTATGTAGTTGTACTAACTACTCTTTTGCTTCTTTTTGAGAGATTTTCTGAGCAGTACAGACTGTTTTAGATAACAGAAATTACTGTGAAGGGCAGGATATTAATGAATGTATTAAAACTGAAGGAATTGCTTTTGCAAACTGATTATTTTGCAGGACAGTTTTTATATCTTTAAATATATATCTTTTTTGCAAACTATCAAATGCCTCAACATGAGCATTTCGTAGTGTTAAGGAGAAAGTTGGGCAGGTGGAAGTTGGAAAAATCCATTGGACTTCTGAAAATATGGCTCCTTTCAAATGGGAAAATGAGCAGAAGACAACAACAAATACGATCCTTTTTTCCTAGGGAGCACACAGAGCAGTTTTTGTGTTTTTAAGAGAGACAGATTAAGATTCTCACTGAAGAGTTTGGGAGTGTTTTCACAGATACATTACGGAAAGCATGTTTTGCCATGTAAGATTTATAATAACCGTCTAAGTGTTTTGTATGATTTGGGCCTGTTGGATTTCAACAGCAAATCCCAGCTATAGCAGTGACAGGCAGAGTGCTTCTCTGCTCTGAGGATTATGTTATCATATCCAGAAGGCAGGAGGTGATGCCCAGTGTGTAGAACTGGTCAAAGAGCTCTTGGGATCAGAACATCCACAAAATGCATATATTCATTGTATTCATCGTATCTCCCAGGCAACCCCCAGGCATGCCCCACGTGAGGAGCCCTGCCTGCCATGTGTTTCAGAGAGCCCCCGGGGAACTGCTTGTCATCTCTCAAAGTGAGCGTAGATATGGAACGCCTCCGATTTCACCCTCTTCACCAAGCTCAGAAAGCAGAGCACCTCTTTTATTATAACTAAGCATTCATGCTCTTCTGAACTCTGAGAAAACAGCTTTTGTTCCAGAGTGGAGCTGTAGTTTTTGCAAAATCTCCTCCATTATATGAGGTACTGAAGGAAAGAAATTAAGAGAAGTAGTAAAGTGACGATGACTGAACAAATTGTTGGGCTCTGTACTTGCTTTCTTCTCATCTTCAGGCTATTACAAAGTCAATTTAAATGGAAAAGTAAGCACGTAGCCAGCTGTTATGTATTTGAGAGAAAATTGTGTGTGTATAATACAGATCACTACAGCAGTGCTTTCCAATTTATGGTGCTTTCAGGAGTGGGATGAATCTGTATCTTTGCCTGTGTTTCCAGTGAGTGCTGCAGAAGTGCCTGTCCTTGGTCAAGGAACAACCATATAACTGTACTTCTGTGTGTTGCTGTTGCCTGCACACTGTTTTCATTCTCCCCTTTGCTATGGTACAGTGGTATTATAGGGAGGGAGGTTCTTTCAAGGCTCCAGTGGGTGTTTGAGATAAAATACTTTTCCAGTGTTCAGCTCGCTCCTTGAATTACATAGGAACTTATGATTTTCTATCCTGTTGTCATACTTTATTGTAAGACTGTACTGATTCATAAGAAAAACCTGTATTATAACACAAAAGGGGTATTAAATGAATTTAATATATGGAGGTGATTTTTTGCCTGGTATTCCTGTCTTGTGGGACCAGGTCACAGCAAAATCTGTTCTTGGCAACTCAGAAAATTAAGGTGTGTTAGTAGGTGTACATACTTATTTGGACTCCTGAACTGAGATCTTTCAATGTAGGCAATGTTTTTTAATTAATGCAAGGGGGAGAAAACACTTGAGAAAATCAGTGTTGGATCTTTGGGAGCCAAGACTCCAATGTACTTTTCCTACCTCTGCCAGTGGTTTGGTGTGCTGTCACTGATAATTGAGCGTTTGTATCCATGATATATGAAGAACAATTCCCATGAATGTCATAAAGTTTATTTTAATATTATTACGATATTTGAATGCCTTCAATTAGTTGCCGAGGAAGGCAAGGTATTAGAATTATGATATTTTGATTCTTGCATGTCCGTACACTGGAGAAATCCCTATTAGCAGGCACAGTCTTGTAGTAAATAGCACTGGAGAACTGCAGAGAAAGTAGATGTGCAATAGCAGGAGTGCCAGTGTAATTATATTTTGTTCTTCTGTACGGTTACTCCTAGGGGAGAAGGAAGGCGGTAATTGAAATGATGAGGTACCAATATTATTGTGGTGTTAGCTGGCACACAGGCAGTACTCAAAGCTTTGTCACTTTATAGTGGAGCTTTCTGTGTGATTCACTCCAGGTAGAAGTATTTAGAGTAATTAAGGGAAATCAGAGCTTAGCTGTTTAGGGGTAATAATGACTACAGAAGAAGTAGCAATAGCAATGATCATTTGAGACACCTGGTGACAATCTGGCCCTCTTCTTACCTACCTGCAAGGGTATAGTTAGAGCCCTTGGTAGTTTTGAAAGCAACTGTATTATTTCTCTAACTGACAGATTTTATGCAATCAAGCGCCTTATGCTTAACCTCTGGTTGTATTTGCCCTTATTTTTTCCTGACCTTGAGTAAATGATTGTCATTTTATGTTCTAGCCAAAGTCCTTGAAATGTTCCTCTCCAGAAAAGGACTCAATATCGCTGTTCTGTTCCCAGAAGATTGCGGGGTACTGTGAGGGTGGAAACCATTTGCTATTACTTAATGAAAAAATGTCCTCCATAAATCACCTCTTCAAGTGGAGCCCACAGTGAAACAGCATGAGTCTTTAGCACTGCCAGCACTCTAATAGACTTATATATCCTGGGTACTCATTATTTGCTGGTTGTTAATTATAGAGTGTGTTTAAGACAGGAAATCTGATGTGCTTCTTCAGGAAAAAGCAGTATGCCCTATCCTACCCTTTAAAGGGAGAGGGAACAGGGAAAGGAGGGGAAGGAAATGTCTTTTGTTTAAATTTAAAGGAATGGACTATGTACTTCACCTACAATCAAACACATCTGATGTTTAAATACATGTAACTGGCTAGGCTTTTAACTTTTTAACCCTGAATATTGATGCTAAAGGATTTTAAGACCTCTAGAGAGGTTATTGCTGAGGTGATTTGGGTGCATCTTTGGGAGAATTTGTTTGTCATTATGGTAAAAAGTCCCTTTGTGTATGTGTGTGAAGGATATCCCTGGGGGAGGAAAACTGGAGCTTTAAGATCTTTGTGCAGCTCCCTGCTTATTAGATCAGTTAATCTAATTAAGTGGTTTACTCTGACTTCACACAGGCATGAATCAGAAGCAATTCATCTTCAAAGTCAGTTGTATGAAATCATTATACTGGTAGTAGGGAGATGAGGGCTAAATTCAGTGCCTGTCAAACCACCGGCTTCTACTCTCTGCTCCAAGAGATCACTTTCACATTTTACTTTTGCATCGATGTCAATGGATAAAGTATATAAATAGCTTTACAGCAAGGATTGGCAAACCAGGTTTTCCTTCCTCCAGGCAACTCTTTTAACTGCTGCTCTCTCGTCCTGCTTCTTTCTGGAAAGTTTATTTTTCTTTCTGGCAATGGCACAACTTCAAGAGGGAGGCTAGAAGAGACTGCTCTCCCCAGCGTAGCCACTAGTTTGATGTTAATGACTCCCTCTTCTGATAGGGAAAAGCAGGTTTTGAACCCGCTCAAACAGAAGACAGTGTCTGATGCTAGTCGCCTGCTTTCCAAGCTGTCTACAGAAGGGAAGAGTGGAAAGTTTCATTTGCCTTCTCCTTTGGCTGAAAGAGTGCTTGCTCCTGTTTGAAAGGGAAGACATGGAGGGTAAACGTAAAAGGAAAAGACAGGAAAGGTGGCGCGCAACTGGAATTTGTAACCAGGCTTTGTTATAAACCTCTTTTTATTTGAATCTTATCAATAAAAATAAAAAGCCACAGGTTAGTTATAAATAAGCTCACACGTGATCTTTGAAATAGTGTTACATTTAGATATCGGGGAATGGAAAACTGACTGCTATATTTGAGATGTTCTGTGTGAAGCTGTCATACCCACGGGAGCAAAGAAAATAATTGTAACAACTGAGGTTTCTCTTGATTTCTTGGTAGCTAATGATCCTCATTTGTCAAAATGTGGGAGGGAGAGACAGCATTCCTTTCCTCATGAAAAATCTTTTTGTATCTTAATTTCTAATAATGTATACACACATTGTTCAGTGCGCATTAACTCTCAAAATTTTATTGTATATGTTCTTGGCTTCTGTCAGATATCATTGAGCATAGAAGGTGCTTAAAAACTAATTTTATTCTGCTGGAGTAGTCTTTGCATCCTGTCCCATACAGGTATGTTGCCTTGCAGCAGAAAGGAGCTGGTATAAAACTGTTGACAGACTGTCTCTGGACAGATTCTTGTCTTCCTGCAAGACCCAGGACTGTACATAGTCAAATTGTTGTATCAGACCAGGAAATCTGCAAAAGTATGGGTTATGACTTAAGAGTGCTAAAGACAGTTAATGTAGTGAGTTCCTTCATATAACAGCTTTATTGTATGATAGATTTTAATAAGGCTAATTACGTGCAATTTATATCAATAATCTGTCAGGCTTTAAGATCAACAGTATTTGAGAACATGTATTAGAAGCCTCCATTTCCTTAAGAATACTTGGCGCCTTTGAAGACATTCTTGTTTTGAGTTAATTGATGTAACCTAGCCATTATATCATTTTTATTGATGTATAAATGTGTATTTATATTGATAGGATATAAACTTTATTAATAATTTTGCAGAAGGTTAGTGACTTTCCAAAGTCTTTTTGGTAGAGGCAGTGGCACAGTTGGGGATTAAAATTGAGACGTGCCTCAACCAGAAGTGGTGGAAGAAAAACTTTTCAAATTACTAAGACAAAATCTAACTAAAATGAAAAATCTGACCTGGAATGTTGCCCGGAATATGCGTCAGTATCTCTGAATTACAGCATGTTTGTTTAAGTACAGGCTTGAGCAAGGTTAGTAGCACAAGTGCCATACACATACTGTGCTTGTGTACTATAGTGCATTGAGCTTGAGGTTTTAAGAGAATATGTTTCCTAAGGCCATACAAACTGGAAAATTGTGTCTGAAATTTATCTAGCTTTTAGAGAAGGGGATTCCCAAAGAATAGCAGGGTCACTGATAGAACATATGCGATAAATTTTTGGGCATCAACACTCTGTTGCTTTCTTGATCTGTAGAGCTGGATGCCTACATGGACATCCATACATGCAGGAAATGTATGATTAGAGGACAGCAAAGATATCTTGGCCTTTAGTTGTTGGGAGAAACTGGAACCTCTGGTTCCATTTAAAAACACACATCCGTGTTCAGCGTCGTCTCAGAGGGCTGGCCCTTGCTCTTATCGTAGCTTATGAAACTTTGCCCCAAGTTCAAAGAGCCTAGCACAGGAAAATTAAGTGATGTTCCTATCAGTAACAGAACACTGTCTCCCATAACATCCTTACAGACAAACCAATGAAGTATGGGCTAGAGAACTGGACAGTGAGGTACTTGAAAACTGGCTGAACTGCCAGGCTCTCAAAGGGTGTGACCAGCAGCCTAAAATCCGTCTGGCAGTGGTCAGCCTGTGGTGGTACCCCAGGAGTTATTACTGGATCCAGTACTGTTTAACATCTCCGTTAATGAACTGGAAGGTGGGACAGAGTGCACCCGCAGCAAGCTTGCAGGTGATGGAAGGACTGGTGTTATACATCAGGAGCGCTGGGTCCGGTTCTGGGTGACCCTGTATAAGAGAGACGTGGACTTACTGCAGCGAGTCCAGCAAAGGGCCACAAAGATGATGGACTGGAGCATCTGACTTAAGAGGAGAGGCTTAGAGCTGGGACTGGAGAACAGAAGGCTCAGAGGGGGATTTTATCAGTGTGTATAAATACCCGATGGCGGGGGAGGGAGTAATGACGAGGGAGCCAGGCTCTTCCCAGTGGTGCCCGGTGCAATGGGCACAATTTGAAATACAGAAAATTTAGCAATTTGAAAACTGAGCAACCTGTGCTAGGTGACCCTACTTTGAGAAGGGAGTTTGAACTAGATGATCTCCAGAGGTTCCTTCCAAACTCACCTGTGACCGAGATGATTCTCTAGTCTGTGATTGTGTATCCAGCTCTTTGTAATGAATGCAAGGATACTTGCTAATATTTTTATGTTCCCTTTACACCTGTCTGTTCTTCACCTTTCAGTGCTATTTTTAGAAAAATGTGTTGTGGTCATGTTCTGGCCTAAGACATGTAGTAACATGCTGCTAATCAGCGGTCATCCATATCTCCTGCCCTGAAGGCTTGTTTTTCTAAGGAGTCCTCCTGTAAATATTTTTATTGCTTTGTGGCCTTGATGAAGAGTGGGAAGCTTGGCCTGCCAGTTCAAGAATGGTCCTTCTGTGTTCAGACAGCCACCAGCTGTATAACTCCTGCTGATGGCCTAAGATTTCTGTAAAAAAAAAAAAATATCCTGATTTTGTAGCAATCTTATGACCCTTGCTTACTCTTCACCTCAAAGTCTGTTTCCAGATGCCCATTAGGGTGCATTCGGGTCCACTGGTTAAGGTGTTCATGGAATTTGTCTATTGCCTGATTCAGCACCGTTAGCTTAACCTGTATAAATAATGGCAGTGCTAACTTGGCTCATTTCAATGGGCACAGGTCTGGGAGAGCTTACCTGAACCACCTTGGTGGCATTCCAGCAGGGGTAGTAACCTCTGATGGGACAGCAACAGCGAGCAGCACTGCTGCTGTTGAAGAAATGAACCTCACTCTGTGTCCGTCTTCACCACAACAGTAATTAATGCATAAAAACATCTGCTTACCTGTCTCATAACTAGGTGCAGTGGTCGTGGCAAATTTATGGAGGTCAGAGTTGTCATAAAGCAAGCTGGAAATCTTGACAAAGCACAAAGGAAAGATTCTTAATGCTGAGGTTGGCAGTAGGCTGCACTGTGTATGCTATTAATTAGTACCTCTGTATTTGTTAAGTTTCAGCGGGAGTTATTCAGATGTATGCCTTTGCAATGGTCTTTCATAGTATTAAAAGGCATTCCTCTAAAAAATGCATCACTACAGTTACTGTGGGACATCATTATGTTGTGCAAAGGAGGCTGCTTAAACCTGTGAACTCCAGCTGTGACTTCAGCACATTAGTTACTGCCAGGAGGTGGTGACAGCCCTGCGAGGTTGTTGTGTGGCCAGGGCTGTGAGGGTCAGGGGCCACCCCTGTTTGGAAAGCTATACCTAATAGTCGGCAATCCATAATAGTCTCGTAAAGCAATCCTTCTTGTGGTGTTCGTGAAGGAACTGTTATTTGCAGTCTGATTTCCTGAAGGCATGCTGAAGGTAAGGAGACTAGAATAATCAGATGGCATAGGGAGCAGCAAAGAATAACCTCTCCTCTCCAGTGAATGCAAAATATGGAAAGGAAAGACCAAGTCAGGACTTGAAAACACACTGCAGGGAAAGAAGATGGAGAGGAGCCCTGTGGCCTGCAAACCCTGCTGGAGGAAAACCTGCTGGTTTACATTGACTGTGGCTCTGCTCCGTTTCCATCCTACCAACCAGAGAGGAGCTTGCTTACCATCCCAAAGCAGTATGTTACTAAGTTGAAGGGTTTAGATGACAATTACTTGGTTTTCAACTTATTTTCTGTCTACAAAAATAGCATCTATTGAAGGGTTTACATAGATAATATAATCCATCTTCCTCCATTTTCCCCTCAATAAAAAGATTAAAGAAAAGTGTCTTGAATGTTTAGGATCTGGGCAGTGAAGTACTTTGCTATCACCACAAGGAGGCTGAGGGTCCTTCGTTTTCCCATGTACTTTGTCACAGCCTTTGGATAAGGAGCAGATACTGGTACATCTAGTGTCACACATACTACTTATCTGCAACCACTTTCTTTAGAAAATACATAATTTGTCATGTCAAGCCTGTCCTGGCAAACTCACAAGCAAATAAGAAATGTGTATTTTCTAACTAAAACCATACTGAACATCAGCTAAAGTTCAGCAGGCTCAAGTACCGATTCTCCTTTTTAAATTTTCCTCCGAACAAAAAGATATCATGAATAATACCTTTTTCTGTCTCCCAGTGAAGCAGAGATTAGAAAAAAAGCCCTATCTTTCTTATTCCATAAACTCTTCCTGAAACACACTTCAAGCATTGGAAAAATTAGTAGGCATATGATAAATTGGACACAAGCCGCAGATGTAGTAATCTGTGTGCCTTTCTAAAATAACTGTCTTAAGGGGAACTTTTATGTCGTTATTTCTTAGCTACGCTGGTTATCAGAATAGCTTTGCACAGTAGCATATATCATGCTTTTATTTTAATTAAACATATCTCGAAGAAGAGCTTGTAAAAACGTAGCTAGAGGTATTTTATAGGATTTGAACTTGAGGTCATTTTGTTCTATCCATCTCATTTGCATTCAGTAGCTTCTTCACATTCTCTGTGAGCAAAACGTACTAGGGCAAAGGATGTCAGCGTGGGTAAAGATCATAGTTTTTGCAAGGTAGTAGTTTCTCCTTCAATAGACTTCTTTGTAATGTAGCTTCTATGTAATACTTACAGGGTCTTTTACAGAGGAAGAGCAGCCATTTATTTTAGGAACTTTGCCCCTTCATTTTCCAAAACAGGTTAATGTATTTTCTCACACATCTTTGGTCTACAAGGTGTGTTTGTATTTTCCTTCATGACATCCCCAGGCAGACTTCTCAAACACTAAAGGGTATGGTTTTGATTATGCTTAAACCTTAATATTTCTAGAATCACCTTTTAAAAATGTTTTCTGTTTTATTCCTTAGCAGCAAAGAGGCAGATGAGCAAAGTGCCCAATTCCTAAGAATTATCTGGAAGACACAGCTGAGGGCAGTAGTTTCAGTAGAAGGTAATATTAAAGTAGATCAGCACAATGGAGTTTTAGCAGAAAGATCATGCATAAAGAGATATGTGAGAGAGTATATTAGATGGACTTGTGTCGTGATTCATTTGTTATATTTACTAGGGATTTGCCTGCTTGCTACACAAGTACTCTTTATTACTGTATTGAATTTAAACAACATCTACTCCTTGGGAAGATATCTTTTTTCCTTTTGTGTGCTGCAATTTACTTTTATCTTCCATCTAATATCAAACCCACAAATGATATACTTCATTATCAGTGTTGTGGTACTGCAGATTAAGAAGGTATTTCAGTGCAGTGACTTCTGCACTGTGTATTGGTATTTTGGCTGCCTCCTTTGCAGAAAACCAGGTAACATTTTACAGTACGATTGTTGGCTGACATTTGTGGTATGGATTTGCTAGAACGGAAAAGAGTGATTCCATTGGAATTTTCAAATGAATCTTCTAAACCATCTATACTGTGCTGTTATGTAGGACAAAGCCATTTCTTTTGCTAAGTTATGTAATCTTTAACAGAGAAACTTCGTACAGACCTTGTATTAGCTTTTGAAACAATTCTTGCAAAAGACACTAAGTGGTTAACGCTGAGGTGTGAGCTATCTGTTTTCCATGAGATATTTCTAAGTTCACATACATACAGAGAAGAGATTGTTTCTTCAAACTACAGCACTGTGCAACTGCTTAACTTCATAGGGCTTTTATGGTAATGTCAGAGGCTGGGAGATCAGCCACTCTGTGGAAAAGCCGCCTCATTCTGGCAAATATATTTTAGTTGATTTCTAAATTTGCAAGTTACAAAATGCATATACGTTTTAAAAGCATTTTGGGTGTAGTTGTACAGTACATGAGCCAAACTGATATACATTTTTGTCCTACTACAGCTGCAGACATCCTTCCATTCTGTATTATTTTAGTTGCTTGGTATTGTAAAATGCAAAAGAAATCTGAAAAAAACTGAATGATTCTTACACATGAAACCTGATTCCAAAGGGGATGGTTCACGATTCAAAATTCTGAATAACCCAGTGGTTCCAGTATAGCAGAGCTGAATTTTTACATAGACATAGTTATATCTACTCTGAAATCTTACAATAATGTGGTATGATTATTCTTGATTTAAAAAGTTATTCTCCGATGATAGTAATTATTTGAACTTTCTTAGCATCTTTAGGCTTAGACCTGCAAAGTTAGTAATGGACTGTTAGTTTTTCTAAATAATGGTTACTCCTTCATGAAATGTAGCTGTTCCATGTTTATTTTGAATATGTTATAGGTGTGTTTTAGAGCTTCTGCAACTAATTAATCAAATGTGGTCTGTGTTTTAGTGATAGTATTTGAAATATGTAATACTATGTTTATGTATGCTCACACATGCATATATGTTACAGGTAGAGAGGGAAGATGTGGGAGCTAGTGTTACTGAGCTGATCCAATTCTGACCTGAATTGTAATCATCTTGTCACCATCTAATAATGTTGTAACATACAGTGGAGGGCTCATATTACTGAGTTTTGGTGATTTTGGGGCAGTTTAAATTCGGCTTGCATCTTGGAAAGCAGGAGGAAGTTATATGTTAACGGTATCATTTATCCCGCTGCTTAGCATTTCATTCTAAGCATTGGTTACTGTGGTGGTAATGATGGTCCCTTTTAGTTTTGCTACACTAGCAGCAGGGCTGTTAATTCAAGAAAGCCCATATTAGATCAACCCAAGCTAGTAGAATACGTCAGTGTAACATTCAGCAGAGCCACCTCTCTTCATGTAAAGAGAAGCACGACTGTGCAGTCAACGTTTGAAAAAAATGTATATTGCTCCTTGCAATATATACAGTATTGTTTCACTGGCTATTTTCTTTCAGGTACTTATCCACTGCTAACTAATCTGTATGAAAAGGGATTGAAAATGCAAATAACTTCAGATAGCTCAAGCTGAAAGAGTAGTGAGTTTTTCTGAACCGTTAATACTTTTCTTGATAGAAGCTTATCTTGCACTGGGTTAATAATGCACATCACAACAATTCTATCGTTTTGCGGTTCGTTTAGCTTCTGTTAGCAAACACGGTTGGACTCCTACATCACTTTTACCTTGTTTAAAAAAAAAAATTAAAAAAAAATTGGTCATTAAACGGCATTAGCATCTGTAATGAGCCCAGGCATCCTTTTTCTGCTCTTTTCTTGCCTTTATTGAAGAAGCCTCTGCAGGCCTGTTTGCTGTGTGGTTAATGCTTGCATCAATGTAGTTAAATGCAAAATTTTGTTCTAAGAAATGGTATGTTAAAATTTTAATTAATCTTGTCATTTATTCTGATCCCTCAACAGAAAATGAATCCTTTGTCTGGAATATTTACTGGTATATGGCTTTATTTAAAGCCCCAGTGCTTCCATGTTAAAATACATAATTTTTTACTTACTAGAGTAAAATGCATAGGTATGATAAAGGCAGCAATATATCAGTCCTCATGTTTAGAATCTCTCTACAACTTGAATGTTGAACTTTTTCTATTTATTTCAATATATCTTAATTTTTCTTTCCTGTCATCACCTGATTTCATGTGAAAATTTCTTCGTGTGGTTCTCTTTTTCCTAATTCATTAGATTTGGCATGGCTGTTTCTTGTATCAGCTTGGCATCTGGCTAATGTAGCTCATTTGAAACAAACAATATGCTTCAACAAACCCCTGTAAAATTAACCCTTATGGTCTAAACAGACTGGTAATATACAGTATGACTGTAGTTCTTGCTCTGTAAAAATTACTTAGCCAAATGAAAACATTTCTGTGTTCTCTTGTTAACCTGTTCCCATCCAATGTATGAAATGTTTAACAACGTTTTCAAAACAGTTTTAAATTCAGTATTTTTATATCTTCCAGTACATTCTGCTGTCAAAAGAAGTTTCTCTCTTACACTGAAGAGGAAAAAAAAAAAAGAACTAAAAAGAACTTTGCAGATCTGCAATATAAATAAAGCAGTTTGAGTCTTGTTTGGGAAAGTTGTAAATCCCTGTGCTATAACTTATGTTCTAGGGGAAGTTATAAATCCTTATGCAATTGCTGATGTTCTAAATATCACCCAAACTAGTCAGACTTCTGAATGTAACGTAGAGGAATACAGTATGTTCATGCAGAAGTGACTAGTGTCATACAAAATCAAGTATTTATACCTGTGATCAAAGATCGAGTAGCACAAATGTGCTAGGGCCTCTAATTCCCAGTTGCTGTGTTCTGGAACTGGACCTTCATTATTCTATCTGAAGTAACTGACCTTGGGGTAAATAAGTAGTGAAGCTAGTGACTAGAAAAAGGTTATTTTGTTTGGTTAAAGCTTCTGTCAGAAGGGCTGGAATTTGACAGATGAGCATTCAGGAACAATTCAAGATTATATTTAATTCAATGTCCATTTACAGCTTTCCTCTTCTATGTTGTCAGCTAGTATCACTGTTTCATGGCATTCTCGCACCCTGTGTTGCAACCTCTGCTAGCAGATAGCTATTTGGTTTTCAAATGGGCAATAAGAACTATACCAGAAGTATCATTATCCTATGGTCAGAGCATAGAAACTTCTACATGTATAATCTCATGCCCTTTTTATAAATACATAAAGTAATGTGTCAGCCTATGAATGGCCTACAGCTAGACTGACCATCCCATCAGAAGTACAGATAGCATTCGTTTTTTTCCCATGTAATTCTAGGATGTGCCTCTTTTTTGGGTGTTGTGGGTTTTTTTTTTCTGTGGTGGTGGTGGTTTTTTGGAGGGTTTTTTTGTTGTTGTTTGTTGTTTTTCGTAAACCTGTCTTTTTTTCTAATCTTGTGTTCTGGCGTTGGTAAGATATCCCTTCTTCATTTGTTCTTGAACTGGCTGTCTGCTGTAATGGCCTCATGTGCTCCATCACAGGGTCCATTGTCTGGTGCTTTCCCACTTCTCTGCTTCCCTTCTTTAGAGTTTAAAGCCAACTTGTTATTAAAAGGCCCTTCCTTTTGAAGGGAAGATCTGATAGGTACTCAGTATCGCTTTCAATTTGATACAAAAATTTATTTTCATATTACTTATTTTCAGTGGAGAAAACCAACATACAGTTCTATCCTGGCAACCTGTAACTTTGTTCAGTTCTTCCTTCTTCTCCTTCTTCCAGAAAATCAGCTCCTGTCTATGATAACAAAAAGTTATGAAATGTTTGAGACAGCAGTTCATTTTGAGTGTCATCAAAATCAGTGCTTGCTAGGACCTTGGGATGAGTTTCCATATTGCTTAGCGCAGAGGACACATTGCTGTATCACTGCTGATGCTCTTGAGTCTATCCAGATCCAGTGCAGCAGCTTTCTGAGCAGAAGAGTTGGGGGTGGGGGGGATCTTTTTGTTTGTTTGTGGGTGGGTTGGTTGGTTGGTTTTTTACTTTGTCAAATCGTCTTTTTTTTCCTTCTTTATCTATGAATTGAAAAATGCTGTTCATCCTGCCCGATGAGGATTTTGGGGTTATTCTTAATGACTTACAGCTGTTCTGTGTGAGAAGGGAGAGACATGCAAACTAAACATACAAAAGATATATTTTTTTTAATAACAAAATGCCAAAGAGTGTTACAGCACTGTTATAATACCAGTACTCCCAGCAGAGGCCTCATACATATGCATGATAGGAGACCACCACGTGGGAGAAATACTATGAGCATGGGGGAGAGAAAATGAATATTGATGAAACATGTCACAAACTGTGAATAGCCCACAGGATATATATAATCTCAGTGGGTACACTTAATTGAAACAGATTAAAATCTAAATCCATGCAGTTGATAATGTTTTTTATCTTGAAAGGTCACCTGGGTTTCTGACACTGCTAGTCTCACCAGAAACCTATGTAAAAGACATTGGGCAGCATGTCTTCAATACATTTTATTTAGAATGGACATTTATGACTGGTTGTTGACCTTGAGATTCCATTAGCAGTAATGAAGGGCAGTCAGTAATGCTTTGTGCAGAGTACAGTAAATGATGCATATACACAGATGAGAACACGTCCCCTGCTCCATGCTGTGTTGGGATATACCTTGGCACTATCACTGCATTCGTGGTTCCAGTAAGATAAAAGGGAGCAGTGATACTAACAACAGCGAGACCGCTTTGGAAATATTTTTAGTTTACAGTGTGTTGAAGTTCCACTTTTTCCATTTTCCTTCTTCCCTCCTCTCCCTTTTCTCCCTCTTCTCATTGGTAAAACATAAGCCAAAATTTATAATTCTTTACAGAAAAGAGGACAAACTCTGTTTGCCTAACCACATAAGGAGTTTAGTTGACTGCTGTCATAAAGAGATATTACCAAGAAATAAAAGACAATAAAATGTTTCTAGAGCGCCCTTACATGAAAATGTTTTAAACTCCAGTTAATCAAAAAGTTTCAGACTGGCTCTGGGTGACATTTAGTGTACCAGAAGCACAATGTGTTGATTCAAGGATCATCTTCTCCAAGCTCAACTAGTCCACCCCAATGAGCAAGAACTCAAGCAAAGGTGGCAAGGAGGAACAAGTTATTCCTGACAAAACTCAAATATAAAAAAGAAGTATACAAGAGGTGGAAGCAGGGAAAGGTGACCAGAGAGGAATACATAGATACTGTCCGAGCGTGTGGGATGGGACTAAGCCATCCCTGTGGCTCTCTTAGTTATTGTTATTGTTCCTCTGTGGCGGGATGCGAGGCTGGTTACAGCCCAGAGAACTTTAGAAGCAAGTGAAATCAGCTTCTTCATTCTATGACTTCCTGAGCCCCCTTAACGTTGTTTAGTTTCTTATAATGAGAAGTCCCAATGTCTTCAGTTAAAAATGATATTGGCAATGATCGGGCTGGCTCATACATGATGAAAGTACAGGAGGAAAAAAAAAGTGCATATTCTAGGCTGCAGACATTCAATCTATGATAGCGGTCATTGAGAATAAAATATTGCACTCCCTATCTGTCACCATAGTTGGATTCAACCTGAGACAATTTTTAATTATCTTGATTTTCTTCTCTGTTCCCCTTAATTTATTATTCACGTGACAGTGAGATTTTGTATGTATATAGGGCATGGGTATGGTGGTGTTGTTCTTGTTGATTTCTCATATAATGAAATATTTCTAATTAACATGTCCCAAAACATGAAATTTCACTTATTTAATTTCAGTTTATTAAAAATGTGTATATGTATAGCTGCATGTACTTCAAAGAATATTAACTAATAACTCTTCAGTATAATTTTCCTTGAAAGGATATAAGGACCTAACTTAAGCATGAGAATGTAAGCTGCTTTTAAATTATGGAGAACAAATGAAGTTATGAGTTTCATATTTGAGTGACTTTTATTCATTGTTTGTCTCTCCTACCTGCACTTGGATATTATTTGCCTAGAGAAAATACCTTCAGCAAAAATTTGTTTAGCCTCAAGTACTAGGTAAGTGCATAGTCCTAACAAATTCACCTAAAAACATGGATTATTCTTGCCCTCCTTTCCATCCTTGCTATGCAATAGTCATTTAGAATGAAATCATCATTTTTTGATAAATCACTAGAAGACACAAACAATCAGCATTGTCAGCAAATTAAAACCGTAAAGATAGTAGGCATTCAGACTTTAGAAAGTACATTGTTTTCTTAATAGAACAGATTTCAAATAAAAACAATAGAAGTTGACCACTGAGATTTCATTGAGCCATGGCAATGTTGGCAAAAGGATGGAAGTTTTAAAGGTCATTTTGGATAAATCTTATTTTTAAATGTAAAGTCACCTGAAAATCATCCATTTCCTTGAGAAAAGAAAGTTTGCTTTTGGAAATGAGGCTTGCCAACTTTTGTCATTAGACCAAGCTGAAAAAGCAATTGTGAACCCCCTACAGACTCATATTTTTCCCTTTCAAAACAAAAGGGAGAGAGAAAAGAAAAGCTGCCACCACCCAAGCAGCAAACTTCGCCTGGCCTCTGTTCTCCAGCAGCTACCACCGAAAAGCTCTTTTCCTGAGACACAGGGATCATTTCCTCTTTCTTTTGGAGGCTTTGTAGCATTCCTGATGTGATGTGCTTCTGCTTAAAGCAGACTTGGGGTGCGGTGGAGCTGAATGAAACTGCCTAAGCCTGAGCTGTCTGTAAGATGACAAAGCTCAGGACCTTAAAGAACACCATCTTTAAACTAGGCCTAGCACATATGGAGGTTTCTAGTGTTATGATCGCAGGGTGGGAGACAGCCTTGCCCTTAGAAAATGTTCAGCCTGCTTTAGCGTTGGTTGATTTATAAGCACTGTGAAAGAAAGGGTGAGGAGACAGAAAGAAGTGCAAATGCTGACCTCTTATTCCCCACTGAAGTGGAACGTGGCAGGTCAACCTGCTATAAAGACCTTTTTTTTTAATTAGGTGCACTTTTTTTATGCCTTCTCTCACAGAAGGAGCTGAACTTTTTTTAATTTAGGCCTGCTGAAGGTATCTAAGGAAATCTTTTCTGCTCATAACCAGGAGCTCATGAAAAGACTGGTAACCACTAGATGTATCTGTCTAGTATTTTGTAACATCTTTATTGCATGTTGAAAAAATGACATGTTTTATTTTAAGGTACCCTGATATATACTGCTCTAATGCAAGCTGAGTAGTACTGGGCTTACACTTCTGACTCTGGTTTAAATACTAAAAGTTCCCATTTGAAGTGGAAAATAAGAAACACTATCCAAGTTTTAGATGTGCTGTGCTACTGTTGTGATGGTAAGACAGAATGGACCTCACTTTAGCACAGGTAGGCAAGAGTTATACCCATGTTGTACATGGAGAAACTCTTTGACGTATACTAACTGTGACCAGACCCACCACAAAGGTGGAGCATACCGGGTAATCTTCTTCCTTTTTACATTAGTAAGCATTAAGTCAATCCCTTATCTGATAGACATTGACTGTATGCATCCTTGGCTCATTTAATCTTAGCTGATTTGATTAAAAATAAAGTATTTAGTATTTACTGTTACATATTTAAAATATTTTCTTAGTTTTAGACAACACTTGTAATATGTTTTCTGTTTCAGCCTACAGAACACTAGTTGTGAAAGAATAATAGAGCATTATATGCTAACAACCTGCATATTACTGTGACTTTCTTTTCTGTATAATAGCACACTTAGATTTGAAGAAACATCTTTATTGTTTTAAATATAAATGTATTCACAAGATACATATTCTCTAATTATTTTCCCTTGGCAAGTATGTTTTTAATAATAATTTGGCATTTAAGTAAAATATACCTCTTCATCTTGTAAAACTTAAAGTAATAACTAATTAAAGCAGTAGTTCTGTTTTATTTGAAGAACAGTTATTTCTTTTGGAATGTGTTGTAAGCCTAGTTTTAAAGTAAATTAACCGTGTTCTCTGTTTATAAAATTGAAGTGTTCCATTCTGAGGTCTTAATTTCAAGTTTACTGCAGCAAAGTTGTTGAGTGGTATGAGCAGTGGTACACTGGGAAGCCAGGGAGGCCAGTGAGACCTGGGGAGGCAGCTTGCAAATGGAGTATCATTTTCTTTTTGAAGATATGTTTTAATAAAGGTGGATTAGTATTTTTTTTAATATATTGCTGATGCTTGCAATTGCAAGTTAGAGTACAGTGAAGCATCAAGGGACTGGAAGAACTTCTTCAGAAAATATTTTCTAACACTTCTGCACCAAGGAGAGTGTATTTTGGTGTTGCAGCAAAAGTGAGTTTCCTGCAATTTGTCATTTGCCAAGAATACTGCCTTTGAGATACCAGCATAAAATATTGTAACATCTAAGTAGTTGAGCTTCATGTTGCAGTCATGTCTGCCATTTGAATTGTCAAAAAACCCCGTAACTTATTTTTTTATTAAAAAAAAAAAAATAAAAAATTAAACCTGAGCAGCTTCTTTAGTAATGAGAAAATCTACTCATTAGGGCATTCCAGTTTTGATTCTGTAGTTTCTGTGATTTGGAGTCAGCTATCCAAACTTCAGTCTCATTAACACTGAGGAAAAATCAATCTTTCTCTCAAATGATTAGGTATAATCAGTCAAACATTTAAATAGTCTAATATGACTTTCCTGTTAAGGATGACTGATGGTTTGGTTCTGCATAAGGTCTTTTGATTAGGTGTTTTTCTTTTCTTTGAATACATGTACCTCTCTGTGCATCCTTTTCCAAGAAGAACGCAGCATATTTTATAACAAACTTGTATAGTTGGCTTAGAGCAAATACCATGCAGAAAAATTAAATTTACTCTCTCATAATCAATCAAATCTCCCCCATTATTCATAAATGTGGAACACTTCACTAATTATCAGGAGGTTTCAGCTTCGCTTCGTAGTATTGCTTAAGCTGAAACTAGTGCTACTTTTCATTTTTAGTGGATGAAAAACTTGGGAAATAAATGCCTGTTTAAAAGTTACATATAACCTGTCAATTTGTTATATTCTGTTTCTTGCATTCCGACATTCCCTAGGAAAGCTAAAAATTAAAGTAAGTTCTGATAATCATGTAGATACTGCTGTCTCCTAGTAGCGATATATTGAGATGTCACATCTGTCAGCCTTTTTTACATGAAATGAAGTTTAGTTTTAAATGAAGTCAAAAGTAAAACTCTAATAGTTTTTATTTAATTTAAAAATATTACCCTTTTGTCTGCAGTTTCACCAATGACCATGAGAATGAAATTTAGGCATAAATGAAAAAGGGGAGATATTTCAAGAACGTACCATGAGATAACAAACCAATTTAATGTCATAAGTGCCGACACAGAAAAAAAAATTGCAATTCAGAATATTGAGAAAAGAACACATTCATCATGGTCTGAGTTTTGGAAGCAGTATTTAAAATAGTATATTAGGGCTTGAAGTCAACCCTTAAAGAAAAGAATGAACTTTTTTCCTTTGTAAAGCATGAATTGCATTATATACAAATAGTATGTGAGTGTTGTCATTTTTTCAATTCCCTAGCCGAAAGCCTCCAGCAACAGCATAGCACATAAACTGTTGCTGCTATTGACAAATCTAATGACACTTTGCTCATCTGTCAAATTTTGCATTTAACTAGGCAAGCAGAATATCAGAAAGCTGCTCTTCATTTGCAGAGAAAGCAGACTCACCTTGAAAGTAAGCAACAGTGTAAGACACCAATTCTGACACACTGATCTCTGATTTCTGGTTAGGTGTAAAACGGTTGCAGCTCTAGACACATTCACACGTGTATTGTAAGGAAGAGACTTTGCTTATGGAGAGGTTGCAGCAGATAAATCAAGCGGAAAAGCTTTGACTTTTTTGTATTATAACATCTTTAGGCCATCAGCTGGCTGGAATGCGTTATTTTTTCCTGAAATGCAGTTTGTTACATATAAATGTAGAAATGTATGACGAATTAGTGTTTGGATATTCTTTAGCCTTACCTGTTGAATACGGCAGTAAAGGGATAAAAAGCTACACTGAAATGATTAGCTGTGATGTTCAGAATGTAATTGAACGCTCTAAGTGGAATAATGCCATTTCAACAGAAAACAATTGGTTGTAATTCAACTACATGAAGAAAACAGTGGGTACCCTAATCAAATAAGAAATTATTTTCTATTTTATCTAAATAATGGTACTTTGATATATGAGAAACATTGCTATAAAGACAGCAAATTCTGCTTGTGTTAACCAACTGAAAATCAGTTCAGATCTTAAATATTTGTAAGAATAGTGGAGAGAGGTAGGATGAGGCTTATACAAATTATTCCTTCTCTTCTTTCCTGACATTTCAGCCATCATTCTTAAGATTTTTTTAACCTAACAAACTGATTTGTATCAAGGAGTTTATCCTTCACTGTCACAGAAGATGCTGCCATGGAATTCAGCTAAAGAAATCGATTTAATGTTTTGACAAAGGAGAAAAATTAGATTGGCATTACAGAGAAACATTTAATAAGGATAAGAAATAAAGTCAAAGCACAATGCATGTCTCTTACTGTTGTTCAAGTGTATCATTTAAAATACTATTGGTAACTTTAGAGTGGGGAAAGTCTGGGGAAGCCGACCAGAAGTAAGGCGTTGGTTGACATGAAAAAGCATATAGCTGCTACATTTCTTAGTTCTGAATGCCCGTTGTCAAGTCATACTTGGCTTTTAGTTACAGTTTAGTAAAGGTTTTTACAAAACCCAGTACAGATCATAGAATGACTGTAAAATAAATACTTTCTTGAAGTATTTACAGGCAAAATCTCCCAGCTTGAGTGTAAAATATAGAAACCTGATATTTAAATTATGCAAAGACTCGAGCTGGACATTATTTTTCTCATAAAATTCAGTAAATTGTTCAGCTGAAAGGAAAGATGAAGGAATAATAAATGCTCTTATTTTACGTAGGGTGTTTGTACGTGAAGCTCCCCGGGATGATTTTTGTTATCTTCAGGTTTTCCTGTATTTGTTACTAGGCAATGATAGAATCGCATGTGAACAGAACTTTTTCCTTAGTCTGTTTTTGGCACAGGAAAAAGTGCTTTGTGTTGCCTGGTCGCCTGCACTCCTGCCGGGGGGGGTCTGCTAGCAATTACAGGGAAGGCACTTTTGTAACACTTCTCACTTGAGAATACATATGCATTTTTACATGTGAGTCAGGTATTTCTCACCTATAAAGGCATGTGTTCCTTGTCATATACTGGAGAACTGAGTCACTGAGACAGATGATGACTTTGTCAAGGTTGCAAAAGTACGTTTAGGATGGAGCCAGGAATTATGCCAGGAAATGCAGCATCTAATGCTTTTCTTTAACCCCTAGATGAGAATTGTCCATCCTGCTGACTGCAAGAGACATTTGGTTTGGTTCTGTCTTTTTGTAAGGTTGTGTTGTATATTTTTGTACTTCTGAGCTGGCAAAAATGCAGAATTGGGATTCATTATTCTAGAGTTTCCAATACTGCAGGTATTTCTCATCAGTGTTACTTAAATGTGCGTTTCACTGGGAAGCTAGTGAGGCCAGCGAGACCTGGGGTGGCAGCTTGCAAACTAAATATCATTTTCTTTTTGGAGATATGTTTTAGTAGTAGTAGATTAGTATTTGGTTTTTTTTAATTTATTTTATTGATGCTTGCCGTATCAAGTTAGAACACTGTGAAGCATCAAAGGACTGGAAGAGCTTCTTCTCCAAAATATATTTTCTGACAATTCTGCACAACTTCTTCAGCTGTGGTCTAGATTTTGGAAGGTTATGTTTGGCCAGAGATGGTGGATACATAATTGAAGCAAGTCCAGGATGGGAGTAGAAGTCCCCATTGCTGGTGGGGTAAGATCCATGCACTTCGAGGCATTATGCTACCATAGTCTGATACAGAAGTCTTTATAGTAACTACATGTCTGAATAGAAAAGTTTTGCTTCCTTTTTATTTGGAGGAAAGGCATAATAGTGAGCCTCAAAGGGGAAAAAGGCCTATAATCATTTAGGTTGAAGTGCTTCTTAATTCAAATGGTGTGCTACTTAGACAGAGAATTTGATAAGAAGGATTAGAACTGGAAAAGAAAGACATTTTTAAAAGCAAAGCTATTACAGGGTTCATTATTTATATGTTCTCCAAAATCACATGAATGAAGGAAAAAAATGAGAGAAAAAAATACTGGCTTCAGTTCAGAATGTCAATTACTACTTTTTTAATCCTCTTTTCACAATTTATTTGACATCTTGAACAGTAGCCAAAAAAGCTATTATAACTATAAAACATATTCATTGGTATAAACCTCATTAAGTTGAGCAATTTAATTAAGGTATTGACATGCTTAATTGATACGTACAAGGAGAGACCATTTTCATATCTAATTTCCATACGCTTTCTGCTTTTAAAAAAACTAGCTCCGTAAAAATGTTATAGATTCAGCTAAGCCCTGTCATCCCAAAGGAGCACTTGCTACCATTTACCTTGATTTAGAGCCAACTACTCTTCTAAGTGGAGCTCCATTAAATGGATCTGATGTATGCCTGACTCAAACATGCGTCAGCTTCTCTTATGATCAATAGTGGAATATTTATATTAATAAAGCACCAAGTTAATTAAATAAAATAGTCTTCTGGGTAAACTTAAGATACTAGGGGATGGGCAGAGAATCAATATATTCTGCCATTTGAACATTAACTGTGTGCTCTGAAATTTTATGTTATCTTAGCAAAGATGCCTGCAGTGTGGAAGTCTCAGATGCACAGAAACTCCCAGTGCAGAAAGCTCCTAAGCATCCTGTGCAGGATTTGCTTATCAAGTTAGACAAAAACAAACAAAAAACCCCTTGGATCTGTTTGGCTTCTGTGACTTCATTCCTACAAACACATTGGAAATGCTTTCTTTTGGATTGGGATTGGACACAGTCAAGTAGGTATTTTCCGAGTTGCCTGAACTATTCCAGCCTCGCCAGAGAACGAGCGTGCATGAGAAACTTGCCAAGTAAGGGTTTGTCAGTGATAGTGAAGGGTCATAGGTCACCTATTTTGTTTTTGAAGAAAGTACCCTAAAGAAATCTTAAAAATTACCTTTAAAATCTGTTGGCCACTCGTGAGCGTGTCTAGTTCTAATATATTGTATGTTTCGGTCAGAAGGACAACTGCTCTTCAGCCTTTTCCAGCAGCATGGCCTGCAGCCACCCCGATGGGTGCAGGGGCAAGCGGTGGAGCACACAGGGGCCATGCTGCCATGCCCCTGCTGAAACCCTCTCAGACAGAGCTGGGAGAGAGATTTCTACATGAGTTGGGTGACTTTTGACTGCTATGGAAACCTACCCCTGTTAGAAATGTAATCATAGGTCTCAGTCACAGATTCACATTGTTATTTTGCTCTGACAAGCAAACTCTGCTGTCCTTGTGGCATTGATGTTATTTCTATAACATGCAGATGGCCTTTGAAGGAAGCAAGTTCCCTCAGGTGCTGTTGCAATGCCCTGATACCACTTCATCCTACCTTTTAGCTACATTTTAAGGCTTCAGTACAATAAGGTGAAAAATGTTTCTGTAAGTAAATACTGCAGCTTTAAAAGAATACCTGACTTTGATAACTAAAGGAGGCGCGTGCAAGGTAAAGAAAATCTTAATTCAATATTAATAGGTTATTCAGTCAGCTTAGAACTTGTTCTGTGTAAATATGCTACCATTTATTTAGTTGGGGCACCGTGGTGTTGCTAAAAACACCGACACCTCTGGTCCAGACGTGAGCGGTTGTGTGCCAAAGCCCTCAATGAAGGTGGAGAGTGGAGCATTCCTGCTTGCAGGCTTCACTGGCCGGCACTGGGCTCCTTCCTGCTCTCCTCTCACACTTCTCGGGGTTGGTTTAAAGGCGATGAGGTAAAACTGAGGGAATTAGAGCATGTTCATTTGGGCCTTCTCATTTTTAAAAACTCAGATGTGCTGGGCTGAACAGCAGTCATTGCTGAGCATGCAGTGATTATTGAATGTCTCATGACCATAACCTGGGGTCAGTATCTGAATGGAAGATTTCAATCAGACCATTCTTTGCTGACTTCTCTGTGAGAGATGCTGTCTACCATATGAACTGAACAAAATCATCATGTAAACCCACAGGGAGGTAGCATATGGATTAATGTATAGAACTTATTAAAATAATCAGTAGCAGTAGTTCTGGGCTATTGCAGGAAAATGGCGCTGATATTTTCCTGTGATGTATGATTTTGACTTGGTTAAAATATTTCTAATTACCAGGCACGGTGGAAAAGCTGAAGGAATAGTCTCCTCTGTCTTATAGTGCATTTTGTCTTCCAGTAGCTAATCTCAGCATTTACTGAAAATACTTGGTTTTGTTTCTATTTTTGTATTAATATAGAACCTTTCTTCAGAAGACACACATTTTTGGTGTGTTTAATACTTCCAAATATGCTTCATATATGGAGAAATATACTTTGGCTCTTGTGTAATATTACTAATCAAAGCATGTGTGTTACATGTGAAAATTAAAAATATTTAATGGATGTAAAACTATACTTCTGCTGTATTATTGTCTTTAGTAAAGTGTTGGTAATGCATCCCAAACCTACCATTTAGTATTTGGTTTTGCCTTTCTTCTTTTATATCATTCTTATGTTCTATGATTTAGAAAGACTGAACAAAGAGTGCAAGCTAGAAACAACATTGGAACCATATGTGTTATAGCTGTATATAATCTATATCATAATCATACAAGTTTAACAGAGTGGGATAGGTTTAGTTAGAAAACCACTTTCTGGGTTAGACATAGTTCCCCAGTATTTAGAGTTGTCTTTCCAGAAATTAACTCTTCAAAGAAAGGGAGAGTGATTGCATCTGACCTTGGATAAAAACAGATTCCACTATGAATTACTTTCTGGAACCAAACAAAAACCTTTGTGTATGGAATTGCGATGCAGAAATTGTATTTTTTTTGACTGACTCTTAGTTTCTGCCTCTTGATTGTTGGTTTTCTGTATGTACATCTGGAAGAAATGATGTGAATAAATAATATCAGAATATAAACTTTCCAAGTTTTATAATGAAGTTAAATTTATTTTTTGATAAGATAGAACTATTTGTGTCATATGACACATGACACTCCCTTAGCTAATTGTTTTTTCAACAGCTTGCTAAAGTAGTTGAACAGAGGTGTTATAAATTGAAGAAACTTTTGGGATAATTGAAAGTCAAATGTTATTGTCAGGCATAGTTTCTCCTGGAGACTCGCATAGCTGTAGTGGACTTTAGAGAAAGTCATCATCATTCCCAGCAGTGATGAAATCAAATCACTCTGGAATTTTATATTCTTTGATTTGAGAGTGCTTCAACAATGAAACAGCAATGTGTAGACTTCTTGTTGCTTCTCTTTGGAGTCTGTTGTGCAGGAGGCCCTCCTCCCTCTCCCCGGTCAGCTTTTCTACATTTAATTTAATTTTCTGAGCTGACATTGTCAATCTGAAATTCAGCAACATGCTTGACAGCGAGTCGGAGGAAAGCCGAGTTCATTTTTGGAAGTGGCTTTATGCAAATAAATCCTCGTGCAGATCGCTGAAGCAAGGCATTTGCTGATGAATCAGAGTAGTGCCCTTGTTTCCTTGTCGTCTTCAGCAATAAAGCTCC
Source organism: Gymnogyps californianus (assembly GCF_018139145.2). Classification (NCBI taxonomy): domain Eukaryota; kingdom Metazoa; phylum Chordata; class Aves; order Accipitriformes; family Cathartidae; genus Gymnogyps; species Gymnogyps californianus. Next base: position 4,517,153 of record NC_059484.1, read on the forward strand.
AAATGTGCCACAAGAATCTTTGAGAGTTACTGTAAACAATTCACACATGCCCACATCTCCCTATGAGTATTTCGGGTGTTTGGGGATAAAAAATGAATTTGTTTTTAAAGTAGAATCAGGAGGTTTTCGTAACACAGTGTTTGGTTGGCTTCAGGGAACTTAACTCAGCTTGTAACTTATTCAGGCCAGGCTTGTTTGTAAGTGGCAATGAAGTCCTAGGGAGACTGTTAATTCTTGTGAATTGTCTTGACTTTAGCTTAGTCTTCAATAAATTTTTAGCTCCTTGGTAGGTGATCTACCAGAGTACTAAAATAACAAAACACTCAATAGGCTGAGTGGCATGATTACAACTTTAACTTCTTTTTTGGAGGAATTTATCATTTTGTGTGCACGTTAGCTGAAAGGCAACTTAGGTTTAGATCTATGTTATGTTAGTTCTACTAGTATACTTTATTTTTATTTTCTGTATTTAGAACACCTCTATTCTATTTAGATGCCTTTTTCTAAAGCGTAGCACTATTGAATGATAAACTTTCTATGCGTGGAGTGGGATGCTTGAAGGTGCTTTGCCTACTTGGATAGTCATTGAAAAAAAGAAATGATTTGGTTATACTTCAGTGAATCTTTTCTTGTATGTGTGGATAAGGTAGCAGAATGAGGTTTGTAGGTATCATTCAGCTGTAATGGCCAGGGTGGACCTGCTCTGAAATAATTGAATAGCTTGTGGGTTTGTGGAGCCTACCGTAAAAAGGAGAAGCTACTATTACTTAAACAGTTGCGTCTTGCATGAATATCCCCAATAGAGTTAACCACTTTGTGGTATTACATCTTGGTCTAATAAATCTAGATGTCATATCCACATAGAAAAATGAATTAAGGCTACAAACCAGTCTGAAGTGTATCTTCTTACATCTGCAGTGTTTCACTGGGGCTTTCAGGGGCTAAACGATTCACAGCAGGAGAGACATATAAAGGTGAAGTTGTGGAAGAAAAATAGAAGCTGAAATAGTATGAAAGAAGGAAGGGACAAGATGCATAAAACGCTTTTGTCATTTGTCTAGGGCTTCAGTAGCTGTTAATGGAGTACAGACTACTGAATATCACTGCAATAGAGATTACTGGTCCAATATTATAATTTATTTTTAAAACTTCTATTACAGCTAAAGCAGTAGTGTGCCCCTCTTACACTAATACACTTTTTACCACAGAATAATAGCCTCTTGATAACCAGGGCTTAGCTATAACCAGAATGTTGTTTTTCTCACTGCAGTGCATTCAAATAATTTGCAATTCATTTCTGCCTCACTAGAATAAATGGAATGTCACTGTAGTTGTTTTTACTATCTATGGATTCTGTATAATTTTTATTACTTTTATATAGCCACAGAAATGCCTATGGTGATCATGCAAACAAATTAAATAATTGGCCTCTTTCAGGAGAACTTTGTAAAAAATAAAGCCTAGATCTTTACACATGCAATTGCTACTTACTCCTACGAAAAGAGTCTGTTTTCATAGCTAAAGTACAGGATCACAGCCTGAATTAAATAAATACTATTATGAGCATCGTTTTCATTCTACTGTGTGATGGTTAGGTGCACCAGAATATAACTGGTCCGGGAGGTATTTTTCTGAATAGATCAGTAAAGTGCAAAAAATTCTTTACTATAAAATACTCATCATTAACAAAGGCAAAATTAGGTCAAGAAAGACCATTAAAGAGCAAGTCTTCCTCCAGACATTGATCAGTTGTCCAGTGACAGTGCAGTTTATTAGCTCATGTTTCAGACTTTATGATTTCACATATTTATCTCCTAAAATAAAAGCTCACCATATTTTGTAAAAGATATAGCCAATAAACTGCAAATATCTTTTTGCTAAGTGATCAGGCTGGGCTTAAACAGGGGTTCATTTTTGGTCTGTGGAGATCAGAGGACGGTAATATTGTCTCCTGATTTTTAGAATTTGCAAATGCATAGGATTTCTTTCCAATACATCTCAACAGACAAAAGTAAAAAACAGACAACAAGTTAACAGTATAAAACTTGTGGGTTTTTAAAATTAGCTTAAAATAAAGGAGCCTCCATATAGCTGAATTTCCACTTTAGAAAGTATTAACATTAACAAGCAGCGAGAGAGCTTTTTGAATTCGCATTGTTTAGCAGCAAGCAAATATTTACAAAAACGGAAAATCACAGGGAGAATCATTTCTTTCCACTGATGTCAGTGCTTCACTCCTATGTCTTTGAGATGTATGTTGTTCCTACTAAATCATTTTAGTGCCTCTGTGTTGTAATCTCACTTGGTCGGAGAACAGTGTAATAGAAATGCATTGGTAGATTTAGTATTGCATAGGAACATCATCACATTGGGATCACTTTGTTTTGTCAGTGATCCAGTTGCACGTGTATAGTAGTACTGGATAATTCCACAGTAAAAGAGATTTTTCTATCAAAACGAATCTCTCTTAAATACATTGTCAGAACTGTGCATGCTGTTTCTCTGCTGGTAGGCCAATCTCACCACATGCGGTAAGACTTAGTGTATAAATTGTATAAAATGGAATACCTAATGTATATGACTTTCAAGGGGTTTTTTTGTCTCTTCCCGCATCCTGCTAGAGTACCTTGCTCTGGTCACATACTGCCTCTCATTGTGTCTCATTGTCCCCTCGATAAAAAGGAAGGATTAATTATATTGATAGCATTTTATAAAGCACTAAAAACCTATATTAAGTACTACTAATAAAGAAACCTTATTGTCATTTATTAGTTAGAAGCTTTATCGTATTTCTAGAGGGGTGCTTCTCTTCAAGTGTTTCCTCTGAGTCCACTGTCAGTTACTTTCCAATTCCTGCTCCTGGACATATCCAAAGTTGAGGGTAAAGACATTGAGGTAAAATTTAATTTTTGTGCATGTGTTCCAAAAGACAAAACAGATGCTGCTTTCTAAAATGAAAACTCTGATCTGTCTCAAGATGGGTGGTTTTAAAATAAGAGTCTCCTAAATGCTTTCTGATCACTATTTGCTCGGCATTTTGGAAATGGCAGGAGGAGGGAGGAAGAATTGTAAAAGTCATAAAGACAAATGTTGCCTTTAATTGGGCATTGACACATAAATTATTTTTACAGTTCATTTAAAATAATAGAAAAATATTTACTAACCTTGTAACAGATATTTTGGTAGATTTAATTTTTTTCTGGTTTTGTATTGGGCGCATTGACAGCCAAATATTGTAGCACTGTGTCTAATTTAGTGAAACAGAGTGAGGATATTTTTGTTTGAAGTGACTAAAAATTTTTTAAAAACCTCTTATGAAGCGTGCACAAATGTGTATCCTCTGTTCTTTTAGACATTTAGAAAGACTTCACCATGTACTGAGTGATCCCTGTAGTTGTGTCAGGACAGAAGTCATGAATCTGTCAAAGTTCATGCAGGTCGGATCCCTTGAAGGGTCTTTATTAGTAGATGGTTTTTAATTTGGCCTTGGAGAACGCAGATGATGATGCTAAAATAATTATCTACTGCTGAGATCTTTTTCCTCCTTGATTGCTTAGCGAACACCCTTCCCCAGTCTTTAAGCTCAGCCTGCGTTCAGTGTCCTGTTCTTCAGAATGAGAGTAGGTGTATGTTCCTTGGGTTAATTAGACTACATGAAGTTTTGAGTGAATGTTGAAGTATAGAGTTACCACCTATCACCTCACAGTAAAACTCGATCAACAAAGAAATTGTGGTGTTTATCTTCTGGAAGCTTAGCAGTAGTGCTTGTGCAGTAGTGCGTGACTGCGTGAAAGCAGTGAGGACTGGTTTAATTGGAATTTTTGAGCTAAATTCCCTCCTTTAAAACAAAACAAAAGTAGAAGGAGTTTTTCAGCGGCTTCCCAGAGCATGAATTGATATCCAGCTATATTATATTTAGCAAAAACACAATCACCTTGCATTGCTCAGGGTACAAAACATTTGTAGGACCTGCTCTTGTTTTGTAGAACTCGAATGTTGTCAACATCTATACCTTTATTGCAGTAGTAGCAGGAAGATATTTTTTTCCTTTTAGAAAATCAGCAGTGATGCCAAGTTTCCACACAGTAATGCTATACAATACTATTGTTCTTCAGCTCTTGCCTTGTAGCCCATCGGCAACAAGACTTATCCATTTTTCCTTTTAGACGGAGAGCTGTAACTGCTACTTTATGGTTAATACCGTCTTTTACACTGAACATACAGAAAAGGAGAAGCCATTGCTTCACTGAGTGCGTAAGGCCCCTCCTGAGTATAGAGGTGCTGATGTAAGTGTCAGGCTTGCCATGCCTTGTTCTTATTACTGTTGTAGTGAGCTGATTTGGTCAATGCTTTTCCCACCTGGAAGATGATAAATATCTTGAATTTATCTTGCATATTTACAAGACTCAAAGTTACTGAATTGTCCTCAACAGCTAACTCAGTTATTTGTTAATCCATCTATAGAACAGGAAAAACTCTAATATTGAACAGTTTTGGAAGTACTAGGACAATAGCTCCTAGATAAGAACAGTATTTAGCTGTTGAAAATGTTAAATGTTAATTTTAACCGTTAAAAAACTGCCATGCAATTTTGACAGAGCAGGAAAAACTCTTCTTCTATTCTTTGCTGTAAATCAAATGCTAGCTTAATGTGATACAAGACATTCTAAAAAATGTGGTTGAATATATTTACGGAGTCTGTTTTGACCTGATTTCAATGTCTGCATCCTTGAGCTTGTGTGTACTGGCACCTATATCTCCAGATACATTTGCCACGCAATTAATTCGGATCCATTTCTTGCATACCTCAAGCATGGTGATTAGTCTCTTGGCTCAGTCTTCTTAACACACTTGTAAGGCACGGCAGCCTTTACAAGTGCCCGCTTATTGCAAAGGAGACAGATCTGCATCCTTCTGCACTACTTCTTGAGAATAAGTGGCTGGAGCTGCATTGGAGGATGTGACCAGATTAACTGTAATATTGCTCACGTCTTTGAAGGGGCATTGTATTGGTGGGCAAGAAGAAATTGTAGCAATTGGAAGGGAATCTGTGCTGCAGCCGTTCTGCTGCTGGTTTTATGATCCCGGTCATGCCATGCTTGAGGTTAAGCAGGGTTTGAGGCATTGCAAGTTGTTGTGGATTATAATAGAAACTCTGGGAGACAACAAAGCTTCCTTGGGAATGTCAAGCCTTTAGTTAAAAGAAAAAGACACCGTGAATATTAATATTCTGTGCTGGAATTGTTGCAGATGTAATGGAGTAAAATTATTTTTTTCCCTATGGATTTCCTTGGTCTTTCTACCTCTTTGCATATTACCCCATTTTGTCTTGCAAACTCTTCCCTTAGTAAGCATTGGTCCCTTGGCCCTCTCTCTTCACTGACTGTAGAAGTTATCTTCCCTCCAGCCCTTGCTCTATGAAAAAGCTGACTTGTATCATCCCCCACTTCACTGACTTGCTTATCTTTTAGTACGTGTTACTTAGAGATGCCTATTGTCTTTGGCTTATACTCTCTAATTTTCCCCCATCTGTTACTCTTTAACTCCCTAATTGTGTTATTTAATTCAGTAAAACATTGTAGGATAGATTTTGTGTAACATGCTTTACAAATTAAAACTAATTCTAATGAGACAAATTGCAGTGACCAGATTGTGTTAAATATGTGACCTTTTGCAGAGTAGTTCAGACTCGTTTTAGTCCAGTTGTGAAGAAATGTTGGGTTGAAGAATAGTCACTAAACTTTAATAGTGCACAAAACCTCAAGAACTTTTTATTTTATTTTATTTTGGTAAATGCATAAGACTGAAATGTTTTTAACCCTGAAATCCTATTTGGGAAGCAAATGTAAACAAGCTACCAACATGAATTAGCTAATTCTCATTTTTCTCAGCTGCACATTCTGTAGGTGGAGTGAAGCTAGTGGGCAAAGTGCTTATTTTTTAGCATTGGTCGCAGCTGACACTTTCTTAAAATCAGTATTCATACCATTCCATTAGTTTTATTTTGCAAAGCAAGCAAGCAACATAAACTTTCTGATATTATTGTGTCAGGAAGAGATGATGGGAAACAATTGGTTATTTTGCACTCTCAAGCCCCATATACAGTTGAATCAACCGGTGTTTGTCTTATGGTTTTGTATCAGCTGCTACAGAGTGAGTTGTGTGTGAGCTCTCCTTTCTTATTCCAAGAAGCAACTGAATTGTGGATAAGCTAGAAGGTATTTGAAGGAATCAGGTTAGTTATTCTGGATTTTTCCTTTGTTTTAGCTGAACGTTGGTTCTATGTGTTAATGGTTAACTCTGTGAGTTTACAGTTTTATTATGGGATCAACATACAGTAACATACTGGGAAAGATACATGTTTGGCTGTGAAGCATTTGCTCTTGATGACTAGTTCTTTAAGACTTCGCATTAAACTTTTTAGACATTAAAGGCAAGTCCAGTTCTTTATTGGATAACACTGAATGGTGATCTCTCTTGTAGCCCATTTGAGTGGGAGAAATAATAAGAGTAGTGTTCAACCACAATAAATACTTCTTAATCAAGCTGTTTTTCAGGCAGTTCTTTGTTTAAAAATAGTCTTTTTAAATTTTAGGATCTGTATGCCAAAAAACATCTGGAAAATAACTCGTAAATGCTCAAAGGGGTTTTTTTGGTTTTGAAAAGGGAGACAACCTAAACATAATGCTATCAGTGTTGATTTTTTGGTTTTCATACAATACATCTTTCATACAATACATTTCAGTACCACTGTAACTTTGCAAGTTGTATTAAAGTAGCTATTTTAATGTTTTAGGTCTGTAGTTCAATTGAAGACTCTTATATTATGAACATTCATAGGTTCTGTGTTCCAATTAACTGATTTATGTTCTGTCACTGGCAAAATAAAAAAAAAAGAGTCTTAATGTATTTTATTGCTGTATTAGATAGTTGAAATTTCACTTAGGATGCAATAATCAGCGTTAAAGCAGGAAGCTAAAACCAGCATTATGGCGAAGACTGCAGAGGCACTTAGAAGACGTCAGCAGTTTTGGGTGCGTTTCTTTTCCTTTCCAATCCTTTTATCAGTAAGGCTCTTGCAATTCACATCTGAGGATCAGGAAAACAATATTAGAGTTGTAGGGGGAGTTAATCTGTGTCCAAACCATTTTCGGTAAATTAAAATAAAAACTAAAAAATCTATTGACTTGTGCCAACTCTTGTTTGACTCTGAGTTAGACTAATGTGTGGTCTGCTGTGCTGTGAGGGCATGTGAGCCACAGCTGCTGGATTTTGTTAGCTCCTGCATCTCTGGTCTATGCAAACTTGAAGTCAAAGTTCTTCAATATCTCTGTGGCTCTGTTTCCCCATCTCTGAAAAGAGAATGCTGTTTCCTTAGAGGCATTCGCCACACACTGCTGGCTGTGGAAGCTGTTGGTTGAACTTATCCAGTATTGTCGCCTGCTGTGCTTTTCACCTAGTTTTGTTCCTCTGTGACCTGCTGCCGAGACCTTTTCAAGTGTGTTTCCATCGGACAGGACCCCTGTGTGAAGGAGGCAGGGAGACACTTCCAAAGAGAGACTGCACTTTACTGAGGCTGGCTCTTTGCAGAATCTCTGTGGCATTTGCACTGCTTGAAAGCTGTGTGGCAGATTAAACTGGATGAAACTTGCCTGTATTTATCAAAATAGCAGGAAGAATAATTTAATCTAAAAACATTCATTTAACTCAACATGTCTGTTTTATCAGGATGCAAATGAACATGTTTCCGTTGTTGTTGGGCTTGCTGCTTTCTGTATAGAGGAACCTTTGTGAAGGAGGGTGCTGCTGACGTACTAGCACGTTGTAGTTGGTCCTTAGGTCAAGTGCTTTTGGTCAGCTCTCTAACATTGTCTATTAGGGTGAGGATTTTTGGAAGTGTATGTTTCTCTAAAGCTGGAATTTTTCAGATTTCCTCCTTAGGATCCATCATGCACCCAGGCATTGGACTTGTCTTCCATTACAGAAATAGGTGGCTTGAAACCTCTGTCTAAGAAATAGGAAATGTATTAATCATCATCATTTATTTTTCTTCAGATTTGTTGTTTATTTTTTTCTTGAATACCACAATTCTTCTTTTCTGTCTGTTTTTTTAGGGTTTTGTTTTGGCCTCACATTAGTTTTATCTGTTTTTCTGCAGTTACTACTAATAACTAGTATTTATTTTACATACTGTCAGTGAGAGCTTCCCATTATGTCTGTTATGAGACGTAGGGAATGAAAAGCTGAATCTTTAAGATAAACTATGTAGACAAGTTGCTCGTTACAGCCTTCTGCTCCTTCAGAGCAGATTTTGTGAAGTGCACAGGCTGAGCCTGGTTGGTGTTTGCTTGCTTATGAAAGATGCTTAACAAAAGTTTGGCGTAGTGTTAGGAAGCAGAGATGAACACTATTCCTCACCATCTCAAAAAGGGATGATTATAACTGTGAGAAGGCAGTTGCAGAAAATGAAGCATGCATTTGTGCATGTTCTTCCATGCTGCGTCACTAATGCCATGCAGGCTGTCAGTTCTTCAGACCACTAGAGATATTTATGAAATCAATCCATGATCCTGGAGAGTTAGAGAGGCAGTATTGTTAGCTAGAGAATGCCTAAATAGAAAATAAAATTAATACAATTTACAAGAAGATTGTCATAGAAAATGGATGAATTTCCTACAGTCCCCTGGTTTTGCCTGACTGCAAGTGAGAGCTGAGCATAAAGACAAAGCAGAAAGCAAAAATATAAATTAGCCCTTTTAGACCACAATAATAGTAGAAAAAAATACTTGAAAACCTAATTTATTTTTAAACCTGATTTGAAATAATGCACAATAAAATGCTGCACAAATGCAACTTGAGGTGTTGGTGAGTTTAGTGTGGTTTTATTTGATCACACAATTCTACTTTTTCAAGCCCTTTTTGTTTTGCTTTGCGTGTCTTTTGCTTTCAGATCTTACTAATTTTTGCCTTTCTAAGCCATTTTGTCATGCTTTTACCATTGGCTGTAGCTCTGCTGTGCCTCACTGTCACACTGAAGTGACTCCCTGTCATGAAATCAGTCTTCAGCAAAAGACTTCCTTCTTATAGGTCTGAAATACACTTTACTTTCAACTCTTCTCTGTCCGGGTTGCCTGATCATTTGTCTGGGTTGAAGGTCTGTCTTTAAAGAACTAATATTTTGTTGCTGGCAAAAGAAAGGGGAGGTGAAGGAAGGGTCAGGGTGTGGATCAGTGTTAAACAAATTGTGAAGGTCACAAAGAATTTTAATCTGGCTTGAAAAAGAGACTTGTACCCAGCAGCACATTTTTGTTTGTGATGGCCTGAATGGACAATTGTGGCTACTTTGAGAATTTAGTGTAGACTGCATGACTGGTATAAATTGAATTAGTCTCATGACAAGGACATAGTCCCCTTTTTTTTTCTATCTGCCTGATGGAAAGCAGAAGAAAGCCCTGCGTGACACGTCTTGACCCGCAATGTCAATGTGGGCTTTTGTGACAGGCTCTGATTTCTGGCCTCTCATTTGATAAAGCCAATTTGGTGGAGACTAGAAAGGAGGCTTGCTGCAACACAAAATGTACTTACAGAAAACAGTATCTGGTGGTGAGTACAGATGACTGCCATTCCGTCTTAATAGTCGTTAGAAAGCCAGAGTTTCTTTCTGAAAACGGGACAAAGTCTTGGGCTTGTATAACATAGGGACACAGTAACACCAAATGATGCACTGTGTAATATCCTGTGCCGTGGTATCTCCTTTCTTTGTCCTTTTGTCCAGCCATCCCTGTGTCCTCCATTTCCTCCATTTACTTATTTCTTACATTTTTCTTTCCCACTCTTCTGCCTGCCTTTCATCTTCTTACACTTCTCTCTTCCCTCCACTTTGTACCCTAAACCAAAATCGCTCCCTCTTCTCCATGCTGACAGGGCACCAGCAAAGCAATCATTGTGAGTGCTGCCTTTCCGTAGCCTGAAAACATCCCAACTTTCTGATTTTGTGTCCGTTTCCCTCCCATTCTTGATGCCCTCCTTCCTGCCTCCATTGGCACTGGTAGAGTGGAAATTCCAGTGGAAATATTTACAGTGCATCAAAGGAAAAAGCAACTGAATGCAGGTTGTGTAACAGAAAACTGTAACCTGCAGTGCTTGTTGCTCTATCTGCACTCGCAATGTAGATGTAATGATTTAAATGGAAACATTTTCTAATGTTTTAAGTACTAGAAAGACATTTTGAATTGCTGTTGATTTTTTTTTTTTTTAAACAAGGTTAAAAATTCTGTTGTTCCCATTGATACACAATGCAGTGGATCAAGATCTTTTCACTAAATTTACGAAACTCACAAGAGCATGATTGTCATGTTTTTCCTGAATATTAATTTCAAATAAGGGGTTGTAATCTGAGCAGGGGTAGCCAAGTATTTTTGCAGTTGGTAAACAAACAGGAGCATGGTGACTATTACATTTACGCTACAGGGTTGCGATTTCAAGGCATAAGATTTGGCTGCAGGTACTCTGACAGCGAATCATGGCATTGTGCCAGTGTCATGACCACAACTGGGTGATGTTTTCTGGAAGTTCTGTCATTTGTATCACGAATTCTGGTGGTTTTTGTTGGAGAATCATTTCAGCTCATGCCACAAACCTCTAGAGGAGATAAAGAAAATCGAAAACATCGTGTGGTGTAACAAATCCAAAAACATCTACTTTCCCAAGCATGTGTATGTTCCATTATCTCATGTAGATTTGAGAAATGTTTTCTCTTTGTTAATACAATGTATTTTTTTTCTCTTCCCTTATTCAGAGACCTGAGTGAAAACCAGATAAAAGGAATCCCTAGAAAGGCCTTTCGAGGAATCATTGATGTGAAGAACTTGTAAGTGACAACTTCATTAATATGTGTGGTGAAAAACATTCTCCCTAGGTTACATCTGGCTGTTACTATTCGTTTGAGTACCACATGGTTAGCTCTGTGCAACACCAAAGGGAGCTGTGGTCCCTGCTGTGTACAGAAGGTTATCACCAAGGGCCTCAAGTGCTACTTGGTCCGCATGTACACTGTGCAACACAGCTGGGCAAGTTTTGAGCAAAGAAAAAAAGTATACTTAAAGACTTTACCCCTCCCTGCAGTATTGTCCTGCAAAATCCAGTGAAATCACAGTCCAAGCCTTGAAGCAAGATATGCATAGGAAAAGAACTGGTAGAGTTTGGGGGTGCAATCAAAATATTTCACTTAGATTAAACTTTCTGTCCCACCACTTGGGTGGGAAGTAAATATGGCAAAATGTGGCACACAGGCACAGTAGTTGAGCACAAATATCAGAAAATGAAAAAATAATGTGGGAAATTAACTGTGCATGCTTTGACAGTTTGTATTGAAAATTAAAATAATTTTTAAAAGCCATTAAAGAGAGAAAAGCGGGTTTTGCTGTTTGTGCTAATGAAGTTCGTCTGTCCTAGCCATTTTCTATAACATACAGTCTGAAATATGTGTAAATAAAGACTTTCAGCTCTATATTTCCAGATCTGCTAGAGGCTCTTACATGTTACGTACCAGAAGTGCATTTTTGTGCGCACCCACGCACTAACGCACCATTGGCATTGTTAGAGCTAACACAAGGTGAATTGAAAAAGGAAATAACAGCCAACAAGTTGGCAGAGTCAGGATTTCCTGAGAAAACCTGCAGCCACTCTCAGCACCATTTCAGAGTCAGTAGTATTAGCACTGTTACCACACCAGTAGCTGAAATCTGATACCCCATCATGTTAAATATTGTAAGCATAGTGTAAATAGTGTGGATTTTTTTTTGTTTATTTAGTAGAAGAATCAGCTAAAGGAGATCTAAAAAGAAGCACTTTTCTATAAACAGTCTTGCAACATACCTGTGCTCTCTTTTCATTTCTTGCCCCAATGAACCACCTCCTTAGCGTCCAGACGAAATTTTTTTCTATAGGCAGCATGGAAACTGTTAAGGGCAGTCAACATGAGTCAGAGCATGACCACATCTGCATCCAAGGGCAAAACACAATTCCTGTACTTTCTCTGGTGATGCTGTGTTGCAGGGAATATCACATCACTGGGCCTTGTGCAAGGGAGACAGTACTGCAAAAGACCAAAGCAGGACTTCCCTCAAACTGGAAAACATAGGCACAGGAGCAGCGCTGTGACATGCCCCCTGCTCTCTCTGAGCACTGTGCTAGGTTCCTTTGGAGACTTTGGGATAGACAGAATGTGAAGACTTTTACACGTCATATAACATTTACGGCTGTTTCTGCAGGCATTCAGCATACTAAGCTTGTGTTTCTTCAATGGTTTGTTACTTACGTTGTGTATATTCAACAGTGACTCTAGCTTTTCAGGTATGAAGGCTCTTTTACCTGAATATCAGCCTGAGAAAACACATCTTGAGGAGCCAGTTAAACTCATCTGAGCCTGTACTCTAATGTTCCTCTTCAGTGGAGGAGCATCAGAGGACCTGTGTGAGCAGGTCTAGTTTTTAAGACACAGGAAAATACTAGAGAATATAGTTTATAGTGGGAAGAAGTTTAGACAGAAGTATGGATTTTAGACAGAAGTGTGGCTTTTTGGTTATGTTAGCATGAACTTTACTTAGTTTGTGTAATCTAGAGGAACAATAGATGGTTGTTTTTTTTCAGAAAATCTAACTTTCCCAGCTATAATTCACTGTTAGCTGTCTAACTTCATTTAAAATAGCAAAGTTTGCATTCAGAGTTGATTTCACCTCTGGCAAGCTGTCAGAAAAATCACAGGTGTTCTTTGATTTGTGCACCCAATGTCAGTGCAGAAGGAACCAGAGACTCACTGTTACATGAGCCGATATCAAGGGATGGATGGATGGGTGGATGGAGTGCTTACAGGAACTCTATAAATGTTGGGATCTAAAGCTTTAACAAAAAATTGTGACTGTCAAGTTAGGCAGCATCTATTAATTTGCTGTAAAAGACACAGTATCAGAAGTGCTTCCCTGTAGCCACTGTTTCTGTCTTTCAGGAATACTGAAGTTATCACAGAATCATAAAATAATTCTGGTTGGAAGTGACCTCTAGTCCAACCTCTGGCTCAGCAGGAGTACGAAGCTTAGTAGTCTAATTAATAGATTTGCTGATGTGAGCCACGAGTACTGATTGTTTAGATAAATAGCAGGAGAAGCAGACTTTTCACTCAGATCTTTAGTCGTTTTTTCTTGCTAAGGAATGGATGAATTGTGTACCCAGGGTGGTTTGTTAGATCAGATGACTGTTGCTTCCAAACACAGACTAGTGGCCTATGAGTTGCTGAGAAAAACGTGACAAAATCTTGAGCCAACATGCTGCTGGAAACGCATTAAAATTTCTGCAGCAATAACTATAAGGGTGTGATTCAAGTTGAACCAAGTTAATATTTAGAGCTCTTAAAGCTTTAAGCAGTCAGCTTAAGCACGCCGATTCCCATTCTCAGTCTAGATTTGGCAGCCAAATCGCTCCCTTCTGAGTCACAGAAATGACCATGCCAATGAGCGCAAGTGTTCAAGCACCTAGAGGAAGAGAATGAGTCTTTGCCTTTCAGTGCCATTCAGCTGTTCAAACACCTGCACTGCTAATCGCCCGGTGACTCTCTGACACATATGCACTAACGTGATAGCAGCAGGGTTGGCCGTTTCTATGGTTATCACTTTGCAGATTTATTGTACTATCTCAGAGTTCTTCCACCTTATAAAGCACGTTTTTGAGGGATCTTGGAGACTTTTTAAACATAAGAAATAAAGTTACATATTCTCCCACGCTCCCCAGCCCATTCCAGTTTATCTTTAAAATTCATATAGGGAAAGGCTGGCATGGAATTGTCTCTGTTTTCATGGCTTGACATTTAACATGGCCTCAAATTCTTCCAGTTTCTGCATAAAGTGTCCAAACGTCGTGGCAAAAATAATAACTCTGTAGATATTATAATAGGGACATAGCAAGTGCTAGACCATGTGAAAGTCTCCAGATGAATACTGTCTTTAACATCAGCTTGAAAAGCTTCCCTCAGGAAAAAATGCAGAGAAGCTGATGCAATAGACTAAGCCAGGGCATGAATTCCTCTTGGATACAAGCTCTGAAATACGCGGCCTAAGGGCTTAATATAAATTACAGTGGGTGCTATTTGGAAACCCTGTGAGAACTACCCTATCTCAGCATGGCCATAGCAGTAAGCAACACAAAGTGGCAGGCTGTGTCCAGTTGGAGCATACTGGTGTTAAAAAAAAAATATATATTCCTGAATTTAAGGGAAGAGGTGCTGCTGCATGTGCTAAGCAATGAGAGTCTTTGGTGGTGTCCCTCGAGCACCAGGACTGCAGAACTGGCTTGGTACCAATACGATTTTGGTCATTTAAAAAAACCAAATGTTAAAATGATAGGAAAGAAAAAAAAGTGTTATAGAAAGCAGCGTTTCAGGATGTTTTTCACCATGCCTTTCTTTTTAAATGGTAAAAACTTTCTATCTTTTGTTATTCTCTTAGCAGAACAGTGAGCCCAGGAAAATGGGCTCCCATAAGGGCAGTGCTAAAGAAGAGCTTTTAAGTGCCAGGGAGGCCAATGTTTCTGCCCGAGACAAAGCCAAAGCAGAGGCTGGCAAGATGAGGTTTTAAAACTCCCAAGTGGGGGAAATTTTGTTGTGTGAATTATTTTCATATGAAGTGGTTTCTGCTGTTTGACTACAAAATCAAAGGAAGAATCTGCACACAAAGAATAAGTTAGTAAGTCTATTTCTAATTAAAATATAGAAATAATTATACAGCTTTTAGAAAGTTTCATGAACACATAATGTCCATTACCAATAGTGAACTTATATGGGAATTTGGCGTAAACTGACACTTTGAACGTATTGTAGAATAGATGCATAAATGCTACTCAGTGGTCCTAAAAGAGTCCTAAAACAAGAAAGGGCAAGAGAGGGCCAGCTTGCAGTGCACACCTGTATTCAATTTCTGTTACTTATTACTTAGAGAACAGGAAATCTTTCTTGCAGGAATCTAGCCCCAAGTAAGCACATTTATTTCAAGAATTAAAGTATATGGATTTGGGTCTTGTTGAGCTTTGGGCTAACTCAGCACTGTCGGCCATGGCCTTCCATCATAAAAATATATAGAGCCACTTCTTGGATTTCTGCACGTTTACCCTGCTTGTATCACATCTTGGCATTCAGATAAGTGTTTCTCTGGTGAGGCATTCCTGCAGTTTCTGTTGAATTAGCCTGCCCGGCCGACCTTATTGAGGGCAGCCAGATTCTCAGAGTAGGAATATGCAGAGGTTGACTCAAATAAAGATCCTGTAACAGCAGCAACCGTTCTTTTAAGGTGTTGCTTGTGGTTATTGGCAGTATGCTCCCAGCCCTTCTCTCGCTGTGCTCTCTTCAGGTCTGTGAAGCTGAACATAACCCATTGAGCTGTGTGGGGATTGCAAAGCATTGTAGGAATGTGATTCCTGGAGGCATGATGATATCCGGGCTTGTTGTGTTGCAGGAATCGTTCACTCAAAAGAAATGCACAGGACAGATTTCAAAGAATTACTCTTCCTGGCAGGTTGCTGCCCTGTGTCGTTTTGCCATCTCTTGACAGAAGTTTATTCCTTTGTTTTGCATCATTGCAGTAAGGAAAATCAACAGCCCAGGACTTACCAGCAAGCAGAGATCTGTCTGAGACTAAGATGGCAAGAATCTGGTTATCTGTTTCCCTAAGCCTTTGCTCCTTTGTCAGCCATTCCTATCTTGCACCTTTCAGACTGAAGGAAAAGCTTCTTCTGTAAGCAGTGAGAGTGCAAACGTACATCTCACCTATATACAGAGTGTACCGACTTGGTGTCAGTGTCTATGTCAATGCAGCCTCCATGACCCACATCAAGGAGCAAGTGCTGGTAGCAGGGCTGGGTGGTAGGAAGTGGCCCGTGACCATACTGTCTGTAGGGTTCAAGCTGTGCTGTGCATGGTCCTCTCTTTCAAATCAACATCTCCTAGCGAAGGAAACTAAATGATTCACTGAAAAGAAAACAGGAATACGTATGCAGTGTGGATGCATGGGGAGAATGACAGAGCAGCAGAGCAGAGGGGGAGCCAACCTGACAGTGTAGACACCCTGTTTGAACACCACACAGAGCTAGGGCCACGTGAAATTACACAATGACTGCTTTTTCTGTGAGGAGTTGCTGCCATTTCTTGTTCTTGATTCACTGGAACTCAGTTCTGTGCATATTCATCTTCAGTATTCTTCCTTTTGTGGGCTTTGACTATAAGATAGAATTTTGTAGCATTGGGATTCAGAAGAACACAAGCTAACAGGTTCATCTCATGATAATACTGGCTCATTGCATTTCTGTCTAAATATTTCTCAGCCACACATAAGATAATAGCTCATATTACTAGACCTGCAAGCTGCTTTCCTTGCATCCTGGGACCACTTAGGAAATTGTGGGTAATATCCTTCTTTATAGCCCTAAAGGTTCCTTTGGAGGAAGAAATTTTAAGCATTTAGATTTTTAAAAAAAATGCAGAAATACATCAGCACATATGTAACATTTAACACTTCTGTAAGTCAGTACACATTTATTTTCCTAGTGGTTGCATTACCTATGCAATGTAAAAAATCAGAGCTGTGTGAGTGCTGTAAAATATTTTTGTGACTATTAGTTTCAGTTTCTTATTTGTTAAATGGCTTTTCCTGGAAGATACTCTTACTTTTTCTGCATGCATCTACTATTAGCATCGATCCATGTGACTTTTACAAAAATTAAATATCTAGATTGCACATTCAGGTTTTGGAAACAGCTGAACTTGCTCTTTACATTGAGAGGTATTTTGCATTCACCTAAACAAAATATAAAAATGTTTCTATGTCATTTATTTATCCATCACAACCCGCACTGCAGAGCATATTTCTAATTTTTGCCATTCAGCCATAGAATAGAAATAATTAAACATACTTGTCAAGTTAAAGTAATGAATAAACCCAAGGAAATAATGATTGATTTGTGTGTAGCCATTTCACTAGCAGAAAGAAAGCAAGTGATTGTGAATTATTTGCCGTACATAAATATGCAGTATATCTTAATGAAATGTTACACTAGAAAACTTAACTCCTTTAGTCTGGGTTCTTAAGGGAAGCTATTATCCAGAGCCCTCTGAAATTCCTGGCCTTAGTTTCTTGACAATTGTGTGCAGTATTCAGTGTTACTACTTCAGTTTACAGTAAAATAAAACAAAAGGAGGAAGATAAACAGTTGGCCAGATTTTCCACTGGTTTGGCGTAAAAATCTGGAATAAGTCTACTAAAGTCAGTGGTTGGTCTGAAATAAAAGCAATGAAATGGCTAGAGGAGAATTGGTTATTACATGTTGGCTTGTGTATTTGCTTATGTATCTTTCAATAGAATGAACAATATGTGTCTGTATTTGATGATGTGCATGAAAGGCACAGTGTATTTTAAATATGAATACATGAAAATTTAAAGAAAGGATAAATTTCTATTATGGAACAGATTTCAGGTTGCTTTGATCTCAGCTGGTATTTTTGGGTGTTCTCAGAGCTGGCAAAACAGGTCAGAGGTATTGAAACAGTCAGCTATTTGAAAATACTCGTTAGAGACAAGCCTTTTGCACTCTTTAGGGGGTGAAAAGATTGTATTACTTCAACCTTAAAAATTTGTAAATAATTTTCCCCCTCCTTATCCGTAAATTCACACTGCACTCAATGTATTCCAACAGTGTATTCCTTTCTATCTCCTGTAATTGGTATTCATTGTGATAGTGACCATAATGAATTCAAGAGAGATCTCTGTGGCCAGCACATTTGCTTTCCTAGAAATTCCGTTGTAATGCAGCATTATTATAACATTAAAATAACACGTTACCGACTTACCACCTTCAATGGAGAAACATCACCTGCAGCATAAGTTAATTTTATAAATATATTACTTTGAGCTTTTGCCATCTGTTCTACCCCTTATAATAAATGCAAAAAGCATATATTTCACAATTAACTCATTAAAAAGATATGATTGATTGAAATGCACGTGCATGTTCCCTACACAATGCAGAATGCATTTTCGTTAGCCCCCAGCTGAAGGTGCCTTACTGCTCGCCCTGTCTGTTTCCATCAGGAACATCATAGCTGCTGCAGCCATAGCCAAGAGTAAACCTGTTAGGAATGTGGAGATTAAAACTTTAAATTTAATTCAGAAACCACATCCTTTTAATCACAGTTTCTTCTCTGCCTCCAGTGAATAGGCATAGCCTTTTTTCTTTTTATTTGTGCTGCAGTGGGAAGCGCAGGCAAAGCGTACACCAGCTGTACTTCCTAACAGTCTGTAGAGGTACAGCATCTTGGGCACAAGGGTGCACACCCTCTCTGTGGGGAAGGCTGCCCCTATATCCCTTCCCTCACAGAAGAGCCTTGTGCAGGATGGCTGAGGATGAGCAAAGTGTCTTGAATAAGGAGTTAATTCTGTATTTTTCTAGAATATGGTACACATAGACAGTGCCTTCTGAATAGCTGTGCTCCCTACCAGTTTATCGTGATTGTCAAGAAATATTGTGTTTTTCAAGTGTCATTACAATCTTGAAACTTTTGCATATGTCTCTTTTAACATCATAAGGAGTAGTCATTATTCAAGATTACCTTCTTGGGAAGAAGGTTTCGTGGGATTTTTGTATTGTCCACTGATCCTAAAAGATGCCAGTTCAGCAGTAATCTTGCTAGCTAGTGAGATAATTTCAGTCTTGATAGCACATTTTTGCAAATGCTCAGCAGTAGTGTTATGTCAGCTCTTCACACGGTGAACTGCAAGGTTTGGTCCCAACCTGCAGGATATTCCTGTATTTTATGAGAAGAGCTGCTAAAGGGAATGCTGCTTCCTTGCTTTATTCCTGAACAACCTGGGATGGTCCCAAATGCATCAGGAAGCAATGGCAGAAACATGTGCAGACTAATAACCTGCAAATTCTGCAACACACGTGATAAATACTGGAAAGTTCCAGAACCATTTCATGAAGTATTTAAACGTATGTCATATTTGGTGGTGTGATTAGACTATACCTGCATTTTTTAAACACATTTTGGTATATGTAATCCCCTTTCCCATGTCACTCGCTAATAAATAAAACACCAGGTGGACTAACCAGCACAGAATGATCTTAAATCTGTTGAATGTGCTCAACTACCACTTGTACTTCACTTGAGAATGATTTAACAAATCGAAAATGCACTGCTGATTCTTTTTTTTATGAAAACACCTGCATTAAGTAGAGTGGATATCTGCTCTGTTCTCCTGTCCAGTTGCATTTCAGGAAGTATTTGTTTCATGGATGCCCGTAGCTGTGGGCTCGACTGGCCACAAGGGATCTGTCACCAACAACTCATTAAAAGCCGAACCATCACTCCTGAGAAACAGATTTCCTCACTGTAAGGGTTGCTCTCCCCTGAGTAAAATGTCAGATAAAGAAAAGCTGAAATATCTCTTAAGTGTGCCCTACTTATAAAATAAAAGTACATAAGCCAGCAGTATTTAGTAGAAGAGGATGTATGTTTAGTGGCATTTAATATGGTGGCATTTAATATTTTTAAAATTTTCATTTTTCTGATGCGAATCAGAGCTGACTACGTCCATAATAAGGTTATACATAATTCTGATTTACCCAATTTCTGTATTCAGTGTATCCACTGCAATATATATTGTTTTCAATATCAATTTTTGGGCAAACCATAGATTTTTAAATATTTCTCGTAGACGTAAGACAAGCATAAATACCAATTTTTTTTTCCTTTTCTGGAAATGTATTTCAACAATCATTTAAAGGCTGCACTTCCCTTGGTCATATGGTAAAATCCTAATGCTGATGACAAGAAAGATGAAGTGTACCACATAGGCCTAAGTTGTCCTTTCCATCTACTTCAAATTCTGTTCTGATCTTCCCTGTGCTTTGTATTTTGCATAATTTATTGCCTTCTACTGCCTAAGAGGGCTTCTTCTAAAGCCATTAGTAATGCAGCTCTGTAAGTTGGTCATCAGTGGGGGTTTTGAAGAGTGACATGGATGTGCTGTGTCCCGTCAGGAAAACAGCACGTCTGACACAGCGATGTGAACCATTTGCACAGGAGACTGAAAAAGTTCAGTACTTGGGTGTGAGAACCCCAGGCCTGAAGGTCACTTTTAAAATTTGTAGTGTATTTTCTCTTTGATTAGGTGAAAAGCAGTTAAAAAAATCAGTTTCGGGAATCTAGAGATTTAAGTTGTATATAATTCACTTGCCTAAATGGGACATTGGTGTTAATCTTTAAATGAGGCCACAAGTTCCATGTCCAGAGCTTGATAAAGGAAAACCTCACCCCTGAGTTTGAATGGGATCTGTTATCTGGGGTTTGAAACCTGCTACAAAAAGTCAGGGTGACTATTGGTATTTCCAGAGATTACTTACCTGCTTACTTATTTCGCTGAGCTCTGCTCGGTGCTTTCTGGGCTTATTATTCTTTTATCCTAATAAAGCATAGATAAATTTTGATGCAGCACTCATGCTGCAGCACTGCTTTTGTACAGAGAGTAATGAATAGCAGATTTGGCCCTTTTCTGTTTTAATAGTCTTACAAAAGTCTCTTTGACAGAAACAAACTCCAGAAAATACCATGATTTAAAAACAGGCTGTGTGGTATTCTTACTGTCCTTTTGATATAAAACTTGATTAAAATGGGATGTGACATCAGTTGAAAAAGTATGAAAATCAGATTTTCTTTATTTTGTACTTTTTTAGGCTAACCTATGCCTACAGTTTATCTTTGTGTAATTTATGCTGTCTTTGTGCAATACCTTGATTTTGAATACATTTGTTGAAAATTTCCTGTAGCATTCATCTATGATTGTCAAAAGGAGCTTTTATTCTGAAAAAAAGATAGTACTGGTTTTAATTATAATTCTAAATAGCTTCATAACCACTGTGAACTCTGAATTTACATCATTTTTATGATAGCCACACCATTCTAGGTTTATTGATTTTGTCATTTGCTTCATTACATTTAATGCAAACCTTTTGTATGGAATTATTCCGGTGCTGTGCTGGGCACGGAGGGGTCAGCGTATGCAGTCTCTAGCCAAAACAGCATAGCAATATCATTTTAGTGCAGACTCCATGAATAAATGGGGGTTGTAAATACTGTCCACCAGCAGAACAAAGTTTGCCTTCTCCTCTTGACCTTTCCAGCTGGACAAAGTTAAAACCATAGCTTGAGTCGTCTTTTTTTTTTTCTTCTCTTCCCCCCCCCTGCTTCTCCGCCGGTGTTTCAGCTCGGCTTCTCAGTCAGTGCGACACATGTCTTTTAGCCAGAGAGAAAACGGGTCTTTTGGCACAAGAGCAGGAGTCGGGCAGTGCCTGCTTGTTCCGTGGCAATGCCACGCTTTGCCGTGGGACTTGGCTGGCAGGACCGGTTCTGTGCAAAATGGAGATCTTGCCTACAGCGAAGGGATCTGCAGGGAGTGCTGACCTGCTGCTCAGAATCAGTTTTGAAGAGCCAATGTGCTTTTTGGCTTTCAAGGCAGAGATACTGTGGGTCTCTGGAGTCTCCAGTTGTTTTACCATTTCACTGGGATTAAGTTTTGTAAATAGGCAACAGTGTTCCTGGATTTGTTGTACCTTTTAAGGTGAATAAAACTTCCTCAGTTCTTAATTAATACTGCATCACTTTTTCTGGATAACACAATTATTATTTTTAATCTAACTTCGTTAAAAAAAAGTGATGAAAACACTGGTGCAAAACAGGTAAGTAGATGGATTCTTGTTTTCTCCAGAAGACAATGACTTAGGCTCAAAAATTAATTTCAGTAATTGATTGGGGGACTAGATTTCCTGCACCGCTCTTCCTTGACCACAAAATAAGATGGATGTCCCCCCTTCTTGACCCCACCTCAGCCAGGCTGCTGCTTGGCTATTGTCAGTCCTCAACTCAGCTGCAGCTTTCTGTGCGAGAGCAGAACCGGGTATCTAAACCAACAACGACGACGACAAAGCCTGTATAGTTTCTTGCCACATTTAGAGAACAGAAGGGAACGATTATGTTTCTCATTCAGTGATTCAGTCTGTTATATGGCTTCGCTATCTTGCAGTTGGGTGGCTCCATGAGGTAAAGTGGCCGTAGGAAAACGAAGCCACCTGCAATTCAGTTCAATCCAAAATTGTTATGCCTTGAAAGGAAAATATTTTTGGAGGAAAAAAGAATTAAACTGTAATGGTATAATTGTATTTTACAGTCTTTTCATCATAAATTGGTTTTATATGAACATATGTTCACTGTGTTTATACAGGAAAGGATGTTATACAGTCCTTTTAAACAGCTAAATTGCTGCATCATTTGAAAATTTCCTCAAAAGAAGCTCAGATCATGTAAATCCTACGTGGATATTAAGATCCTGTGGAGGATCCTCGTTTTATTTTAAAAAATCGTGTTTGTGCTTGGGTCTGCAATGTTTTCTTTCAATGTAAAATAAGGATCTAACTGTAAGTGAAGCACAGAGGGAATCCTCAGGCACTCAAATATCTGTTATGAGATTAATAGAAATAGCATAAAGTTGATGATCTAGGTGCAAATCTGAGAACGGCTTTAGTAAAATAGCTTTGAGGTAGGGAAGAATAAAAACCCTTTTGTTTAAGACCAGATGGCATAGGGTGACTATGAGATAGCAACGTCGGAAAGCGCTGCTAGATGATGGTCTCATTTGTACAACTGATTTCTGCTACTGAATATTATTTTCTTCCACTTTTTTCCTACCAAAAGCCTGTGGGATCTAATTTTGCTTTTGTTTACCCTTTGGTAGTCCCATAAATGTCAAAGAAACAAATGAGAGAATTCTATCTTCATGTGGAAGTAACCTCTGCTCCAGTCTTTTGTGGTTTTTTTAAAGCCCTTTTTGGAGTTATTTTTCCAAATCATTGAACAGTAGTACAGTAGTGTTACAATAATATGCATACACAGCTTGTCCAAGGTGTAATTTTCACGCTTGGAATTCTTCTTCCTTTCTCTTGTTTTAGTAGGGAAAGTGAGGATTTCTTAATTGTTCTTTTGAAGGAACATGATAATTTCAAGAATGATCAAGATTATTTCCCTATATAATTCTGCCTCAATATTCTGCCAATCAGAAGTTGCTTATAAGGCAGTCATGATATGTTAATACTGGAATATAGAATGATGCTTTTCCAAAAAAACCCCCCACCAAACCCTAGAATTTAACTCCTTTAAACAGGTAAGCTAATAGGCTATATAAAACTGTGATGTGGCACACAAGATTTCTCAAGGCAAACAGTTTGCATTAAGATCCCCATAAGCAGTTCTTGCTACATTTCCAGGTGCACAACATACGAGTCACTGCATCCAGTCTACTTCTCAGTGCAGCAAAACATTATTCTTTTTCATACACATTAAAAACTGCTTGTCGTGACGTGTGGTGCGAAATGGATCTTTCTAGTGCGAAAATTAGCTTTAGAAATGAGCTGGGTTTTTTTTTTCCTTTTTTCTTCTTCCTTCTACTTTCTTTTGTGACCCCTCAGTAGCCCTGTATATGAGTTTCACCCTTGAACCTGCTTTATTTTGTATTTCATTTATATGCTTAAGCTCAGGTCATATGCAGCATCAGCTATTGATTAGGTCCTGCTTTTAAAACCAGTCTTATAAGGAAGGTGGTTTAGGAGGTCAAGTGGTTTGCCTGGAATGATTCACTGCAGTTATCTGAACCATTTTGGTGGGGGTTTTGGTGGTGGTGGGGTTTTGTTTGGTTTTTAGCTCTCTGCCTTGAGCTCACATTGCTTTTCAGAGATGTGGCACTCTCACTTCTTGTGGAGCAGCTGGAAAGCATAATTAAGGGTTAATGTTCAGGCGAGGGGGATAAGCAGCAAGCTCTTGCCAATAAGTAAGGCAAGCAGCACTCTCAGGAGAATGACTGAGAAGGATGAGAGAAATGTACTGTGAAGCCAATTGTGCAGGTATCCTCTTTACCTACTTACAAAAGATTTGTTGCTTTGATTGCAAGAAAGAAAACTTTGGGGCAAGGCTTTTCTCTGGCCATTTTATTTAAGTGCTGTCACATTTCAGTATGAATTAGATGTTTGAGATTTTGTTTAAAGGGTCAGGTAAGGTAACTGGTATGCTCTTTTGATCCAAACTTGCTGCCTAATCCTACTAGGAAGTAAAAGTTTTCTTGCACATGACTGCCTTTTTGTTATGACCATCCTGACAGAGGAAGCAGCTGGCTCTGCTATGAATATATTTATGGACTAATGTCAGGAAAAAATACTAATAAAAAAATACCACCTAGCAAGAAAATTTCAAAGTCATATGGATTAAGTTAACTTTTAAGATTCTTTGTTAATGGGTTCAAGTTTGTAAGGCTTGTAGAATCATTATTCAGTGGTTAGTAAGTAAGTGTGTATGAACAGTTTAGACATGTAACCGTTTATATTTAAGAAATCACAATGTCTAAGATGACCTGAAGATTGATGTTATTAATTTCAAAATGAAATATTTTTCTTAAAAAAAGGCAAACTTAGAAATTTGCAGAGGAAAATATTGACATCTGTAACTTCTAGGAAATTCTGCATATAAACCTGCCTCTGCAATATTTCCTGTTGATGTTAGATGTAAGGTGTAAAAATTAGTTAATAATACTAACCATATTTCTAATAATAAGCCATCTTCTATCTATATCTATCTTTTTTCTTTTTAAATTGGGGATGCAGTTCTTTCATGCTGCTGTTTTTACCAGTTTTAAATGGAATAATTCTTTCACATTTCTGTTCATTAGAAGTCCTACGTTTATCTATAAATACAGACTTTTAAATTACCTTACTCAAGTCGCCTGCAAGATGGAATAAAGTGTTTTGGAGGTAACCTATAGTTCTGTTTTTGCAGTGCGTGTTGTCTTGGAGATTATGGTTGTCGCTTGGTACTAGGATTTCTAAACTGTGAAGTTTGAGATCGAGGGTCAAGTTATTCCTTGTCCAGCAGTTAATCTCTCCAAGCGAACAGTGATCCACAAGGAAAGCTTAAAGAAAGACTTCAGCACCTGTTAGGCTGCTTTTCAGTTCTACCCAAGAACTAAGCTTATGTGAGGATATCAGGTACCAATAGGATTCTTTATGATATTTTTACTTTCAAGTACTGCAATTCAATAAAACATTAGTGCTGTTATACATGTTTTACCTATATCTTTATAAATGTACTTTGTGACAATAGTAACATTATCAATAACTATCTATTGCAGTGAGTGGCGTTCAGCACTTTTGATATAAACTCTCCCTGTTCTATGTTTTAGGTTGGTACTTTACACGTCCTGAGGCCAGGGAAGCATATTTTAATTTAAAAATGATGTAGGTTAGTGGAACTGGAAGTGTTGCAATCAGTTCCTGAAATTTTGTAAAACTTCATTATGCTGCTGACAGCTGTGCATCTGCGGGGTGAATGAATAAATGTATTAAAGGGTGAGGGACTCAAATACTACAGCAATCACATAAATGCCAAAAATAGATGGATGCCATTTGCTTTTATGAATTAAAAGAAATAGACCTATGGTTTCATGTAGGTGGAAAGAAACACTCCCTGGTGAATATGCGGAAGAGTTGTCACATATGCTCTGTGCCCTGTTCCTGCGGGATATATAGTAGTGCCACATTGATTTGGTAAAACATTGTTCAGAAAGTTAAAGATCTGCTAACAAAAACTGGATGTAGCTATCCAAACATATTGGATGCTTATGGTTCATGTGGGTGTTCAAATAGGAACATTTGTTCCAAAATGCTTGTAAACGTAAATCTGCAGGATGGATTGCTGTCCTTACCCTGGGTGATAAATATTTCACAGATGACATGAATTTGGCTGGCTTGAAAACAATAAAACAAAATGGCTTTTTTGTCAACTGTGATCCAGTTTGCTGTGTATTTCCATAGCACTTTTCAAAGTATTTAAAAATTGATGTAATTACTCGGTCCCCAGATAACCAAGAGCAACATTATTTTTGGTTCCCATTTAATATATCAGGTCATTTATTTGCTTTCCTTTCCTACAATCTTTTCTGGGTTTTCTTTTGATTTACTTTTCTTTAAAGTTCTTTTTTTCTGTCTAGAAACTAGTTATTCTTTCCTGAAACTTCTTGTTCTGTAGATACCCTGTTAAGTGTTAGGCTTTCATTTGTTATGTGCAGGTATTTCATTGACAACATATGTGAGTTTTGCAAGTGTTCCAGACCTGGTGTAGACTTGGGCAAAAGAGTGGATGGCAGAGGAGAACACAAGTCACAGAGGCATAGGTTGTGTGACATCTTCTTTATGAAATATGTCATGAGATTATTAAGTTGAATATGGACATCTACTAAAGGAAGAAAAATGGGTCTTCAAATTCACGTATAACTGCCCAACAAACATTTCATGTCTATGAGTGGACTTCGGCAATGCTGATAATGAGAAGTCACCTTTAGGCTGGCCTGCTCAGGACTCTTGCATGAGGCTCTGAATGCACACAGAAATGCAGCTTCCTCCCCCATGGACCTCATCATATAGCAGATAGGACAAGACAACACTCACATCTGTGAATCGAAAGGTTGTAAGTTTGGAGAAGGCTGTTTGTTGAAAGTTCAGCAGTTAAAGCTAAGTGCATACAAGTATATGGCCCAGAGCAGCCTCCAGTCAAAGGTCTTCCATTCTGCAGTTGCTCATGGCTTACCCCTTCCCTACAGAAACGATTTCCGAATGTTTTGGGGTCTCTGTGACAAAGGTGCTTTCACGTCACTAGTCTCCTAGCTCCCAGGTAAGGTGGTAACCCAGCACCTTCCCAGTCCTGAAGCCACTCTCAGACAGTCACTGGTTTTGCACTGAAGGATCTTCCCTGGTTCAGAAATGCTGATTTCTTTTTTACGCTCTGAGTGTTTGCCGAGGATACCCCACTTTGTAACAGTAACAAAATAGCAGATTTTAGTGCTTATATGAACCCTCTACTAGTCTTCTCAGAGTAACAGGAGTGTTGTTTACTTACTCATATATAAGTATATATGTAAGTACTTATATGAGTAAGCAAATGTACTTATGTAACTACATAAGTTACATATATAAGCATACAGAGTGCCCAGAGAAGTGCAGAGTACTATTTTTACGAACATAGCACAAATACAAGTAAATGTATAGAAGTGCACAGCAAGAACCCACCCTTTCATCAAAGTTTTTGTAGCATAAGTGGGTAATGCAGAAATAGCAAAGCACATACTATATTAACTTATTTGTTTGAAATCACGTAGGAGAACAAGCAAATTTTGGGCAATGAAGTATAGAGTCAGACCATAAGAAGTAATTCCAGTAGGAATTTGGATGTGGAACTTGAATTCATTGCCTTGAGTAGTGAGAATGAAGTTTGATGTAAATGCCTTAAAAGCTCAGAAGCTTCAGGCTGAATTCTAATGTCTCTCTCCCACCCTTAGCACGAACTCATCTATACTTCCCCATATGCTTACGTAGTATTGATGACAACTCAACCACAGATCTGCCTTGCAAAATGAGATGCGATGCTAAGAAATGACAAATATAAAAACTCTTAAAAACAGAGGATCAGGATGTTGCATGTGCATTGAAACAACCACTGGAAAACAAATTTCAAATGTTTTTATAGTATCCATTGCTGACCTTGTTTTGTATCAGTAAGAGGGCAACAGCCATAGGAGCATAGTTATATGATGTACTTAGGTCTGCTGCTCTTCTTCAGTAGGCCTGAGAAGTCACATACCTGCAAAGCAGAGAAACATGTAATCAGAGTGAGGAGTCAGAATTTGGAGCTGCATGTGGACCTCAGCCATTTAGGAGCATTTCTTGTTAGAAACAAAATCTCTGACTTTGATAATGCCCAGACAGGTAGGCAGTGAACAAGACAAAGCTGTAGCTAAGCCAAATGGCTCCTTTTCTTAAAGTAATTGAAAACACTTAATTTTCATTGGTTATTTTTCAGTGGCCAATTTTACAGCAGAAATTACTAGAATAATTTTGATTTCATGTCTCAAAGGTGAGTTGCTGTTGCCTGATCAGTATAAGAGAAAAGAGGTAAAACCAAACAAAAAACCTGGAAGCAGCCCCCACCACCTTTCATCATCTAGAGTACCACTTACTCGTCCTAAAATTGGAGCCCACAGCTGTATTAAAGATGAAATGGCTTGCTCTTTGGAACCCTGTAGAAAAGCTTCTGAGCCTGTGCTAAGCAGGATCAGTACTGGAAACCCGTATCAGAGCGATTTAAAACTAATGCAGCATCTTGAAATATGTAGTGTTCATTAACTATGCTCCAGTGACTGTGGGGTTTAATTATTATTTTAGCACTTCTTGGATGTTGAGGAACTGAATATAACCATGTTTTTAAAAAAAAAAAAAAATCTTCCAAACCAAAATGGGGCACTCAGATATTCAAGACTGTTCTTCCCTCTCCAGTTTTAACTGGCCGATTTTGTGTTTGTAAAACAGTGTGATAAACCAGGATCTAATTGAAAAATTTATTGGTGTGTTATACTAACATACTACAGTTCATAAGTGCAAGATGTTAATTGTTTGGGTATTCATCCACTAGGTATTAATATTAATTTTCTAATTAAAAAAAAAGTCACCAAAACACAAGAATTTTTACTGGTTTGCTGAAATTTACCAGCCATGTAACAAGGTTGACTCTATGCTGTGACTTTATTCACAACATTTACTGTTTTGGTATTATTTCCTCCTAATTTTGTCTTAAGAGCTAGAAAACATAAGTCATTGTATGACTGCGGGTGATAGGATTAATCTAATGTAATATGTGATTTCAAAGGGGACAGATGTCTGGAGATCGAATGTCAAGATTCCTTTTTGCTCTGTCATCTTCCTAACTGTGTAAAATAGATGCTTCTGGTGTCTGGCCCTTCGGCGCGTTTACCTCCACTTAATTGCCGAGGTCTATTGCATTTGCTCTCTGCCACAGCCTCTATCATGTAATTTTCATGTTTGCTGAAAAAGTCTAAGCCTCTTAAAGGCATGAGAGCCCTAGTTTTCCTCCCAAAGCTGAATTTAGTAAATTATTAATAATAAAAATATGTAAACAATGAAACACCAGAATTAACACAATTTTCGCTAAGCAACCCTGTTAAATAACCACCTTGCTTTGCTACATCCCGCCCTTTATCCTGGCGGTACACGTGGGCATCTCTAGCCCCTTTTCCTGGTAAGCTCTGTGCAGCCCTGTGCTGCCTGAGCTCCCGCTGGCAGGAGCTGGGCACGCGGGCAGCCCCAGGGAAGCCCTTCGGTGCTGTCCTCACGGCAGCAGTAGGGTCATCTGTGTCCAGAGTGTCTCCTGTCCTGCGCTGTGGCTAAGAACCAGCGGAGCAATAACCCTGCCTTGTTGCGTCGCTCTATAGAGTTTCTTGCCCTTCTCTGGCCTACTGAAGCTACGTTTTAGAAATACTGGTAGCTCCAAACAAAGCTTGTCT
The DNA here is from genome assembly GCF_018139145.2 of Gymnogyps californianus. Lineage (NCBI taxonomy): Eukaryota > Metazoa > Chordata > Aves > Accipitriformes > Cathartidae > Gymnogyps > Gymnogyps californianus. The sequence goes on from NC_059484.1 coordinate 4,546,639, forward strand.
GTCTTTGACAACTGACAGCTGATACAGATTTTAATATTAAGGGATGAAGCATCCTGTGTCTTTCTTTTTTAAGTTTTGGTCCTGTAATGAATTTGTTACTACACAGAACATGCGCACAGAATCATTTTCAAGGAAACAACCCAAACCCCAGATGCGTGCTGCTATATTGATCTGCCGTAACAGCTAGCCTGTGGAGGCTTATTTGGTTTTCCTTCAAAATGAGCATGACTTATGTGCTATTAGTTCCGTGTAAGTAATACCATGATGGTACATAAGCCTATGTAAACATTGACCTTGCTTATAGTACGCATCTTGACGCATGCCTCGGGCAGTAGGGCCATCAGGGGCTGCCCGTGGTGCAAGTTCAGCAGTGCTGCTGTCCTCGAGGAGGGATGGGGGCACAAGGAGGCTGGTCCCTGCGGGCCCGCTGTGCCTGTGTCTCCCTTAGAGCACCACAGAGGCACACTGAAGGGGAGGAAGGGCCTCGAGGTTTGATGGAAGTGATGGCCACAAACGTGTAAACAGAGGTAACTTCCAGCCATTATTGCACGTCGGGGGTGGAAAGTAGCAGTTAAGTAGTGATCCTATTCCACCTGCAGCAGCTGGGTGGATGCTAACCTTCTGCATCTTCTCTACCCCATGCTCTTTGTACATTACAAATTTCTACTAATTATTTAGATTAAATATCTGCATATTTTTGTCTATATAAGTGCCTTAGTTTCAGATTTTCCACAGTTTTGTAGTAACATCCCTAATGATATGATTTCCTATTAATATTCCTAATGTGATTCCCTAGTATGATTTTCTATTAATAAGGTGAATGATTAGTAACATTTTGGAATTAGAACTTTACATGTGGTATTTGATACTTGTCAACTGAAAATAACAATAAATAAAGATTTAAGTAAGTGCAAACCTTCTGAAAATGTGAAAACCACTTTCGTAAATAACTTTCATATTCTCTAACACCCATTTTATCTTCCTCATTTCTTCCCCTTTTCCCCTTTGGGGCTATGGCAGAGGAGAACAACAGATGGTTATCAGTCAAGAGTAACTAGGGAAACCGCAAAACCTGCCCCAATTGCTATGGAGACAGCCATTTCTGTGCTTGGTATGCACTATTTGTTACATCAGCAACCAGAGAGAGTTAAAAAAAAAATTGTTCTAAACCCCCTGATACTGAAAGGAAATCTTGGGTTTGTGTGTATTTGTCCTTGTGGGAAGAAGCAGGAGTAGCCTACATGTTTGTTTGCCACTTAAGTTTCTCATTAAGCTAATAAGATGTCTATTTTTTGACAGCAACATTTTGAATTGTGAGTTAATGTAATAAAAAAAACTTAATACTATTACCATTTATGGTGCTTCCTTATCAATTTAAGGATAAGGAGTTTAGTTTGATATGTGAGAAATTTTACGTAGATGTATTGGTGTCACTTTCCTTTGAAATTTTAACATTCTCAAAGTTATATAAGGACTGGTTTGGAGGCTGGACAATAAATGTTATAGAGCGTCTAATTCTTACAGGTTAGTGAAGAGCTTCAGTACTAGGGTGTAAACTTTACAGGAAAGTGATGGCATAGACCCAGCAGTTTGTATTAGAAAAACAATGGAAAAAGTTTGGGAAAAATGTTGTCCAGAGGTACTTTTGGAGATGTAATTAACAAATCCATTTTTTCTAACAACAATTCTGTAATAAGTTACAGTGAATTTACCTTCCTGTGAAATGGCAATTGAAAATTCCTTTAAATACTTTGGTAATACAATACCTTTAATATGGATACTTCTGGTTGAATATGCAAGTCTTTGATTAACAAGGAAATGTCTCTTGCTTAATCTTGAATCTATAACAGTAGATATCTATAACAGTAGTAATTTCGTACCTGTAACAGTAGAACTTTCTTAAATATCCAACTATTCTAACACTTCTTTTTATGCTAAACATGTAAAATATGAGAAACAAATCTGAAAAGTATTTATTACAGTACTTGTTAATACAGGCTTTTTTCAAATACTTAACTAGATTCTGGACAAAATATAGAAAGAGGTTATAGTAATTAAACTACTGTCACAGTATAATCAAAAAACAGATCAACACTTGAGCTCTGCAGTGGCCTCGGTAGTGTTTGTAAGTGGAAAAAAAATCCCTCACTGAAACAAAGTACAAAACAGTGATTATATAGTTCATTATTGTGAAATGTTGATGCTTGAAGGACCTCTTCTTCATGAATGTGAGTATGGCTAATTGCAGAAAAAATATTGAAAGCTCTTATATCTGGCATCAAGTTACTTGGTGTACTGTGAGGAAACATTGCTAGTAATATAAATGTGGGGTTTTAAACATTAACTAACTTTTAATGTTAGTAAAAGATTAGCTTATTTTGGTTTTGGAAAATTTCACCCTGGATGAATTCAGTTCTTTAATATTTTGGAACAGTTTTGGGTGTTTTTTAAAGCTTAAATCTAGTAGCATGATAAAAATTATATCAGCTTTTTTGCTGGTTTTTTTAATCTTTCAAATGCATTTGAAAACTAAATATTCCTTATTGTTGTAAGCAAAACCTGCAAGCCTCGCTATTTAGAGGATTATTTCAAACGGCAAAAGAATATCAACATTGTAAAATCCTATTCCTTCCAAATGTTGTTTGAAATTTAACTATCATGTATGATAGATGATGTACAAATCTAAATGGATAAGCCGGAGTTATATTCTGTCAGGGGAATTGTGTTTTAAACACTTAAAGTGGTGTCTTGGCCAAACCATAGACTGTCCAGTGATACAAATCTATTAGGATGCAGCATTCTTTCTCATTTCATAGAAGGTAATTTGTGTCTAAGTTTTCTTCCTTAAAACATCAATTTTAAAGATAGACAATGATCAATCAGTTGCATATAATTTAGTCACGTAATTTTCCTGCTTTTTAATAAAAACTGAGACTAGCTATTGAGTCATGGTTAGAGTCAGATTGTAATAACACATATGGCATTACGTATTGTAGCTCTAGCATATGAAAGATGCCTTTTTCTCCAAGTAGTTTTGTAAATTCTCTCATTGTTTAGAAGCATTTGTCTCTTCACCTAAATCCCATATACCCATTCAATATTTTCCTTGCTCGAGTGTTTTGCTCTGTTCTCTGAGATCTTCTGGTATTGCTCTTTGTATCTGTTAGTATTGTCTGGTTGCTAATTGCCTGTCACGGAGATCTCGGATCCCTGGAACCTCTTAGGTGAGGTCAGGGTGGGTAATTCAATCACACACGAGCTGCTGGGTTTCCCAGGCTGGGATCTCAGCTCACTGACGTTGGAGCAAGAACCATTCTGACAGCGTCGCTGAGCCCAAGTCCAGTGCTTTGTGTCTAATGCATGTGAGATTCGGCATTTAATCCAAACATTTTCGCCCAAATAAAAGTTAGATATCTAACTTAGCAAAAAATTGGAAGTTCAAAGTTGGGCGGTGTTTATTTGTTCGTGCCTTGGCTTGGAGATCTTATAATGTGCCATATGTATTGTATGGCTATTTCACACAGCTCGGTTATTGTGGTTTCCTTCATCCTTTAGCCTCTTTTAAATATAGAGGCTCACTTTTTCTGCATGAGAACCCTTATTTTCTTCAGAGGCAGTTGAATCACTTGGTAGTTTTAGATAAAGTCTGAGCTTAGTGCTGTATTCCTTCAAAAGGCAGGAGTAAACAGAGGTATAAAAAGTGACTTTGTCCATTTTAAAATTGTGTCTTAAATCTGAGTTTGTGTTGTCTGACCCTTTTTCACCATTACATTACACCATTACATGCATAACATCCTGTTTGTAATATTGAGGAGAAAAAGATCTTCTAGAAAGGGTATGAACACTGACAAATAGAGAAGGCATTTAAATCTGAATAAATGCTTCTGCTGGCTGAAACCATTTTTTAAATTTACCTGTAAGCCTGGAGCAGCTGATCTGTGTCTCAGGTAGCAGTGCTCCGTGTGTGTGTGAGTGCTCCATTCAGAAGGCGGCGATGAAGGAATGAGAGCAGTGTCGCATGTTCCTCAAGGAAATGTATGTGCCACCTGTTCTGAAATGCTGATCTTTTTCCTTTGTTTTCAAGTTGAATTTTTACTTTCTCTGCATATGATTAGTTGTATTCAGGTGAGATGTTCCTCTCAACAAATGTTAGGCATGTCTGTTCTGCGCATTGAAGAGCTGCATGCACAGCTTATCCACTTTGAGTATGTGATCTGGCTGCTAGCCACATCACAGGATTTTTATTTTGTCTTCATGGGTATAAAAGTATGTGTTGAACACCTGTCTTTGCCTTTCTGTAAGGCTTTACCTGAAGTTTTCTCAAAACTTTAAACTAACACATTGTCTTGGAAGGAAGATGTTTAGACTTTAAACTCTCAAATCTCTAGTCTCTGCTTAACCACTCACCAGGGTGCTGTACAGATGCAAAGAAACAGAATTTCCATCTTTACACGTAGGGAAATAAATGGGGAGGTGAAGGGTCTTAAAAATAGTTATGCCTAATTTTAAGACAACTAATAATTCTGTGCCTTTTGAGAAGAAATTCTCATGCTTAGAGTTGAACACAGATGTGAATGTTTTGGCATGACAGATATCAGGAGACATGAGCTCTGTTACAAAGAAGCATTAAACGTTTGGATGTCTCCCAGAGACTGCGCAGATTTAGTTTATGGGGCACGCAGAATCAGGGTGTATCTCTAATGAATATTTTCCCTGTTTACTGACTATCCCGGTAAGTGCCTGTCTTCTGGGCATCTAGAGGTTTCCTTTGCTGTGGTCCTGTGGATTAATCACACGGACTAAACTTGGTTGTTAGCGCTAGCATTACTGGACCTATAGAAATATGATTAAGATTGTCATTACACTTTTTCAACAAAAGTCAATCTATGAGAGTAGCGTTTTTAAAAAAAACCAATACACCGCATATGAAGCCCTTTCATCAGAAGGCTTTGTGACTAGCACACTGGGTTTATTTGCTTATTTTAGTGTGTTTGGCAGAAAAATCAATATTATAGTATAACTCAAATAAAAATAGGCAATATATAGTACTTGCCATAGAAGAAGAGAGAGGTGATTCTCAAGTTGCGCCTGCTTTATCTTCGTCATGCTAGCATGTGCCAACTTTATGCTTAATAAAGCCAACTGAAGTGTAAGGTACTTAGTCATGCAACCAGCATTATATTTAACTCATTTTAAGTGTATTCCTCCTGAAATACACCATCCTTTCTGTTTAAGCAACAAATTTTTAACAACCCACACAATTAAACAGGGATCTCAGAAAAAGCCACTTAGCAGCCACTGGTCCTCCCAGCAGTCAAAAATATATAGTTTTTAGCATCTTTGCTAGGTGGTGGGAGAAACAGAGAGAACATAAACAAACATGTATGTATATACTTATATACATATGTGCATATACTATGCATGAACTCTTATGCTACAGAAAAATCCATTTTGGATGATTGTACATCCCGGTATCTGTCAGTATAGGAGACATCGCTGATGTTTTGCCAAATTCAGCATGTTCTCCAAAGTTATGAGAGCTATGAGAAACCTTAGCTGGGCTTTATGCTTGCTAAGCTTTTTAGTAGACCTTATAGTGTGTATGGTTTTTCATGCACTTTAAATCATAAAAAACGTGATGTTCATCGAGACCAGACTACATTACGAAGGATAAGTTTCCCATAGTCATCAAATATATACATATTCAAGATGCTCAATGTTAGTAGATCAGACTCAATCTTTAAAGGGATGCATAAAGATTATATTTGCTCTGTCTGTGCTTTATTGTTGTATAATAAGAAACTTGTGACAAATGTCTATTTAGACCAAAAATTAGGTACAGCAAATAATTCAAGTTGGTAAAAGTATATATTATACATGGGTGTAATATATTTGCTATCTCTACATATATATTTATTATTTTTTAATAGCAACCACAAACTGCAATGCAATCTTGGTATCTTTGTTCATGATACTTTACACACACAGGACAAATGGTCCCTGCCTCACCAAATCTAAAGTTTATGCTGTGCAAAGGACAGTATAATATAGAGTCGGGAGCCTGCACCTATTTTTTTATGAAATGCAGATATTGTACTTACACGTGGGTAGGTACATAATTTTATTTCTCCAAGTGTAAAATTTAAGGGATCAGATGTCAGAAAATGTAATCACTGAATTTTAAATTACAACTTACAACTTTAATTTTCTAAGCAAAAGAGACAGATGTAGCTGTACTGCTGTATCCACGTATATTGTAAAATATATTTAAATCATGTGTATGCAGGGAGACAAATGAGAGAACTCCACCATCCAAATATTAAATTACACATTTTATAGCAAAATAGTGTTTTAAGTGTATGTGTGTATAATGCTTTCTGTCACTGGATTGCTCTCCCTGATGCAGTTAGACAGAATCTGTATTTAGTCAGAAATCTTTCAATAGAATGGGCTACCAGATGGGACCAGTAACAATGCAGAGAGGCATCGAACCACTACAGACATTTGGTGCTTAGAATAATAAAAAGACTATAAAATTAGATTAGTTGAGTCTAATTTGGAATTGGTATATTCCCTATGCACTCTCACAGCTCTTGGGCAGATAAAGCCTGGAGATTTAGTACTGTCAGGACAGAGGACTCCAACTTCCAGTAAAAGAAAAAAAGGCATTCTGGGAGGTCACGGAGGGCAGCACAGTGACCTCCAATGATTTACAGGCCTTTAGCTTAATGAAATTGTTTCAGTGACATGACGGTAAAAGCTCATAATGGATTGGATGCCCTAATGTAATGAAATTACTCCCTTCTGCCTTTAAAAAAAAAAAAAAAAAAAAAAAAGGCGCAATTAATATTTACTGAGACCTGACAGGCTTCAGTGTGCGGTAGCGTGCAGCGCTGTCAGACAGCAGCGAGCAGAGCCAGAGCAGCGTGGCAGCTGAGCAGCCCTGCGCCGGGTGGCGAGCAGGCGCTGCGAGGGGGTGGAGGGACACCTCGGTGACGGGGAAGCCCCCAACCTGGCGCTCCGAGGCAGCTCTGCCCGTACCGGCCAGCCTTCATCCTCTCCCTTCCTTTCTGCAGGCAACTGGACAACAACCAGATCAGCTGCATCGAAGATGGAGCCTTCCGAGCCCTGCGCGACCTGGAGATCCTGTGAGTTGACTTGGTGCTGTGCTGGGGCGGCGGGGGGGTGGCTCTCCCCGTGCTGCAGTGCTAGGCGAATCTGGGGGCTTGATATCCTTCCTTCCCACCTCAGACCGGTGCTGTAGGTAGCAAAGTGAAATCTCACACTTCCCCCAGGCTGGGGTTACTGCTAATTAAACCACAATAGACGACTCCTCTGCTGCCGCTCCTGAGGAGCAGGGATATTGCCGTGCTCGCTGCTGCGTGGAACAGATGGGGTTCAGCAGTATTCAAAGTGCGTCCGACGTATGCTCTGCAGCCAGAAACCTGGCCAGGTCTGCATAATGTCGAGTAGCGGATGGGTAACAGGTTCGTGGGGAACAATATTATGAGATACCTGACAATTGCCCTAGACAAAAAGCTGTTTAAAAGGTGTTTGGTATGTAAGAGGGAGGAGAGACGGGCGTTTGGCAGGCTTGTTCAGTGCAGTCATTGGCTTTTGGGGAGGATCCTTCTCTGAGGGCTGAAATAACACCACGTTGTGCTCTTCATGTGCCACAAACTTTGCACATCGGCTGTTAAAGCTGCAGCACAGACCAAAAAAAGAAAAAAAGGATTTGACAGTGAAAGCTGACTCTAACAGAGAAAAGCACATTAGATTTAGAGCACCGTCATTGTAATGTAAAATCCGATATTACCCAGAACTCAGTGTCTGAGCAGATAATTTGCTTATTACTAATGGTTGTTCACTTAGAGACCTTTTCTGGAATAGGTTTTGATTATATGAACTGATATAAAGCTTTTCCTGTTACCTGAAAGTTAATACTGCAAAGCTGAAAGTGTTAATACTTGTGAAAGCACGCAGTCCTAAGCCAAAATGGAGAGGGAGCTGGGGGGGACGACCCCTCCAAAATTCAAACCCTCAACATCTGAACTGGAGTTAATACTGGTCCAGGACTGAAACAGTATACACTTAAATACAGCAGGGATGGCCTGCTCAGACTGCTGAAAAGCTTGCCCTTAAATTACATGGTATGAAACAGCAAATGGTAGATGGTTGAAGTAAGCACCTGCCTCCCACAGTCCTGGCACCTGGAGATTCAGCAGACTCAAGACATTGCCTTTGGCTTCTGAGAACAGGCAGAACAACGGGCTTTATAGACAGAGCTGTGCCATGCACCACAGTGTTTTTGAATACACATGTGATAATACAGGGAATTCTTCCCGAAGGGCCCTGCCCACCTTGTACTGATGCTCAAAGGAGTTTTGCCATCAGTTTCAGCAGAAGCGAGTTCAGCTTTCTGAGGGATCTGGGAGCGGTGGCTGTGCGTGTCTGTCTGTCACAGTCAGCTGAGATACCTTTGGCCCCTCTCTCTCCCAGGCTGGGACATTGATATTGATCAGATAGTGTGTGTTGCTCATATTGAGCTAACAGTAGGTATCTGCAGAGTTTCTTATCTGGGAACTTATGTTATCAAGAGTATTGTTTGAATTCTATATTAATAGTGCTTTTCAGGAGAAGTAATGTGTTACCACTATAAAGTTTTACTTGTCTGTCAGATTGAAAAGTCTACTGTGTGGTGAAAGAAAGGAAGAAAAGAAAAAAATCATGAACTCCTATAAAATTGACTTTTTTTTTTTTTTCTTTTTTTACGGACTGATTTTCCATATCCGCAGAGAGTGAATCAGTCCTCCACTGACAGTAGACTGTGCTATAACTTTCACTAAAATAGGCTGGACAATAAATGGAGCCTTTTTTGTAAAATACTGAGTTCTGCAGGCTCTGAAAAAGTTGCTGGGAATGCATTCCTTCTCCCCGGGATGTAGTAAATGTTGAATTAGTTTGTTTACCTCTCTGCTTTTAATTGGTTAATTCTATGCCAGTTATTTGTGGGTGGGAGAAGAGGAGGATATATAATATACATCATAAGCAGTTCTTTAATGCATTTTTAGTTTTCAGCACAGACATACTGCTAGAGGAAGAATCAATCTTAATTCTAAAAGATGAGAAAATAGATTGATAGTATCTATTTCTAAAGGTATTTTTCTTGCATTCACGAAATGTGAGTTTTATACTTCCAACCTAATCTGAATTTTTTTCCAAGTTTTTCTTCAAAGAAAGTTTGAGCATTTAATCTCTCTATCAAAATAAATTTGCTTAATGCCCCAGAGAATATCATATCTTCAGTTGTAAAACAGTCATAAATGTTGAAAAAAGCGATTTGAACCATCAAAGAATATTAACAAGTGAAACCAAATTTCATCATTTCAGACCCACTATGTATTTTATGCAGATATATTTTAACCTGTAGTGCAATACGTAGAAAATATTTCGTGATTCTGGCAAAAATTAATCTAATTATCTCAGTTTGCAAGGGTACCAAATAATTTATTTCTTCTTTATTAGTGAAATGTTGTGACCTTTCTCATATCAAACGTTTACATTTCTGCATCTTTTCTCTGCACATCCGCCTGTCTACAGAATTCTAAATTCTGTAGATAACTCAGGGCAGAGACAAAATGCTTAGCATTACTCAAAAAATCAAATTAAGAACACTTTCTTTAAAAGCACTTTGGTTTCTGGATTGCACTTTTCATTCACCTTGAATTCCTCAAAAAACATGAGTGCAAGGAGCTTGGTGATTCGGTAGATGTAGGAAGAGAAGGAAGTTGTGCAGTTATCCTTCAAAATGAAGAGCACTCTATGGTCCATGTTACTTATTTCTGTTTATCAAAAAGCTGTTTTCATTTACTACTTTTATTTTCTTTTTCTGTGTTATGAATACGTTCCTATACCAACAAATAGCACAGAGGCAAAGATGAAAACAAGACTGAAATTTGTGACTAATTTCAGTACTTGATCTGGTGCAATGAGTTGCTAACTTCAGCTGAAGCTTGGATCAGACCAAGGCACTCACTGCAGCTCCCAATACAAACACAGTCTTTTGATCACTTCTTTGTTTATGAGCTTCCGTGTTTTGAATGTCCCAAAAGGCGTCCCTGGTCCTATGTTCTGACCTATGTAGGCCATAATGCAGGTGCCAACTGCTACTGATGACTCTGAGTTTTGGGTTAAAAAGCTACAAAGATGTTGAGTATAAAGCGCTTTGGTGCCTTCTGTTGATTGTCTTTGCTCCTGCAGCAAGGTGAAAATAATGTCTGAGAAATTATGTGCAGAACTGACATGCTTACTTAAACATCCTTTCTTGGTAGTTTTGCTTTGGGGCTGGTTTTGTTCATTTTTGTGTCAGATTTTCTGTATGGCTTCCCATAAAGGTTTTGTTTTTAATCTGTTGATAAAATAGGGATTGGTTGACATACTTCCTTTCCCCCTTTTCGTAAGACGATAAAGCATATTTCAGTGGGTTTGTTCTTGCATTCCAAGACACAAAAAGGTGTGTGCAACCACTGAAACAGCAATAAAATGTAAAAGGGGCATGTATTTGTAAAGGGGTGGCAAAAGTTATTAACTAACTTATGGCCTGTTGTAATAGAAATGCGCAGAAAAGTTGAAGAAAATTGGTGTGAAACTTTCACTAACTAAAGTGTCATTTTTAGTAGGTGAAGGTTTTCTGCTCAGTTAATTTTTAGTTATGTCCTGTGGCAATATCTGGCAATAACAGTATTATTGAGAAATATGTATTAGTATAGCTGTAAGCATGTTTAAAGATTATTAAAAAAACCTCACAAAACAAAACCAAAAAAACCCCCAAAGAATTCTTCAAAATAATTGTCCAGTATTTCTTATGGTGTGTGGCAATACGATGTTCATATCCTTTGTAGATTAGAAATTAGTCCATAGTTTTATTTCCAGATGTCCAAATTATGAAGCATAGGAGATAAAACTCTTTCAGAGCTCAGAATTTCACCTTCAGTCTCTTAGGGTACATGAATAAAAGGAATTAATTTCAAGGTGGTTCAACAAGCTCAGTCAAACTGGATAAACTATTGAGTGAATGGACATGCTATTGTCATTAGACTGGAAGTGCTGAACAATATTTGTGTTTTTAGGATCCATTTCTCAGTAAGATACAGAACTTAATTTAGCAAAAACCCCTTTTAATTTATTTATTATTGTTTTGCCTCAGTGGGGTAGCTTGAGAACTGTGTGGTGACATGGCAGTTGTGCCATGTGGACAGGACAGAAAGAATTACGAGTCACTGTTGGCAACTTAGGTGGAGTGTTTACCTTGGTTTATATTGTAAAAGCTGTTTTTCCTTCTACTTTATAATGATAGCCAGAAGGACTGGAGCTTGAACACATTTTGTTCATTGCAGATTTTCTGTAAAAAAACATTCCCAACCCCAAAAGATTTTATCATACCAAGAGCTAATCCTAGGTGGTCTGTGGATAGTATTCTATTAGAGAAGGCAAATGAGTTCTTGCTGTACAGAGCTAGTACGGAATGATTTGGGGTTTTGTTTGTTGTTAGTCATGTTAATTGTTGTAGGTCTTTCATATAATATCTCTGAGCCTGAAAATCCTCTTCCCTGAGTTTCACCTGCTTTTTGAAGTGAATGAGCACTGAACTCTGTCATTGAGTCTGTAGCAACAAACTATGCACACAGGAATCCACCATTCAACTTTAGTGTGAAAAGTCGTGATAATTCACTCACAAGTAATACTGAAGAATTGCAAGTACAGTCACCCAAATATTCACCGCAATTTTAAGTTGTAACTTCAATTCCAAAAGAGCCCTAAATATTTGATCTTAAAAAAAAATTGTTAGTTTTTCAGATTGTAAAATGTAAACATAAATGAAAACACGTCACCCTTCCATCCTTGAAATCTTAAAGTGAAAATAAACAGGAGTCTTAGAAATTAAAATTGTTCTATCAGTGTTTGTATATATAACCTTTTCTCTCCAAACATGTGTGCCTCACTCTTCTTCCTGCTCCATGATAACTGCCCAGAAAAGCACACAGCTACAGGTCCCACACACCGGTTTCTTTCGAACTCTGTTTCGGCGCCGAGTCATGTTCAGTGGGACACAGCGCGATCTGTCAGACCAGTTGTGGTCTGCATCCGCCTGTCTGACACATCCAGTCGCTGCAAGCATTTTACAAGTGGAACAGGGTTATTCATGCTTTCCTTTTTTTAATCTCATACGTTCATGTTATAAAAGATTCTGTTTCATAAAAAAAATTAGTAATCGGTACAATTTTTGATAGAGATGTCATGGATGAGTGTGCTTATAATACACACTACCTTTTGACCTAGCAAACTTTTAAGAACTTTTCTGAACATGAATCATTATTTTGTGCTACAGCCAGAATTTAATTGTTCCTAGGGTTGTCTTCTGTATGCTGAGCACTCAGTTATATAGTCAGTTTTACTTATTTGCAAAATGCTATTCTGGGCATGTCTTAACTAGATAGAAGATTTTTATTTGCTTTCCCAACCTGGAGAGTCAGGGAGTGAAAGTCATGACATAATTCTAAATATATGAGATGTCATAGCTTAATGAAAGCCTGAAAATGCCACATAAATGTGATTTCCTCCTCTATTTTGCTGGAAATTATGATCGGTGGAGGCAATCAGGATCAAATTTGAACTCTGTAAATTGTGTTCCTATAACTGATACCAAAATACCTAAATACAATAATGAAAATGAGATTTCTATTTAAAATGTTGTGCATAGCTGTTTTGCTTACTCATACTTGAGTACAGTAAAATTAAAATGGTTGGGTTTGGTGGGTTTTGGGTTGTTTTTTTTGTTTTGTTTTGTTTTTTTACCCAAGGGTATATGTTAGCTCAAATATATGTAAATTAATAAAATGAATTTAAAATCTTTAGTTATTTCATCAGTCAGCATGTGCATAATACATGTCATAAAAACAAAACTGAAGGGAGTAACCATTGGCAGTATATGAGTAATTGAAGTACCTACCAGTTAGGTGAAATTAAGTGAAAAACAAGGAGTTTGGGTTTTCTGAGAGCTTGTATCCGTGTTGAGCTTGTATCACAGGCAATCAAGTTATGCCACAGGAAGAACAAAAATCGGTTTGTCAATTGAGAAATGGTGCATCCAGAGAACAGAGGTATCAGTGGACAAATGATGATTTCCATTTTTGTTTACTCCATTACTTATTAGACTGTCCTATGGTTTATACCCTTCCCATTCTTCCTGCCTCCTGTATCGCTGTAGGTCTTTAAGGGAAGGAGAAATGCTCCTGAAGAACCTGGCTGCTGTTATTACAAGGTTTCTGTTATATAAATCAGTTGGCGATAAGATTAACTACAGAAATGCCTTTTTCTGGAGAACTTTTAGAAAGATACTGCACCCCCAGTGGACCCTTGTGAAATGAGATGCATAATTAGCATAAAGAATTGCTGGAGGAACAATGGGGTGCTTACATGGTTGCTTGATAAGAAATGTTTTTATTTGCTGATACATGTCGGTGGGAGATCTGGTGTCATTGCTCAAGATATGGAAATGAAATCTGAGATAACCTCTGTTCTATAACATATTACAAAATGTGAGGTTGGAAGTGCAGCATAGTGAAGGGAACACTATCCAGATGGCACCGTGGTGACAGGCTTTATATCAAAGACCAGCTGAGATAAAATAAAAGCGGGCAAGAGAGGGCCTCTGAAAATCACTGATGCCTGTTACAGATTTAATGTAACTCTCTTTTTATGGGGAGAATATATTTGCATAAATTCATTGATCAATGATTTTGCTAATCCTGCAGTATTCCAGGCATGTCCCAGAAAATTGATGAACATTTCTATCAATCCTCAATGCGGATGCCTAATTACATTACATATTTAGAAAAGATGGATTTTTCCCCTCCTGGAGCATATGTAGTAGTTGAATGCTGTGCTCATTCTCCTTTCCTGCTCCCATTAGGTTCGAGATTTTTTTCCCTTTAAGAATAGCCTGGAGCCATGCAGGCTGCAGAACTTATCAAGATAAGAGCAGTGCCGGGTTAGAATTACTATTTTCATGAATCACTGACCAATATGCTTTTTGAGGAAGCCCGGTTTTATGGCTTGTGTAGTGTAAGCCCTTTATTGGTGCGGCAGTCCCTGCTCCGAGAGACTCCAAAGTCAAAACTCCAGGAGACACAGAGATTTCTGGCAAACCTTCTCTCCCATGATATTAATGGTTTCATTTGCATGCTCTGCTCATCTTGTGACCTGCCCTCCCTCCCCTTTGACTAATATAGTTTCTTCATCAGTAATATAAAAGATGTAGAACAAGCATTTTGACTGTTGAAAGTCAAATGAATGTGAACGACTTAATCCAGAGGACACTCAACTGTATATTTAATGCAGACGTGCGGCTCAACACCTTAACCAAAAGCTGAGCTGAAGACTATGATGGGAATAAAACTCCTTGCAGATAAAGTTGAGGTGATGACAGAGTTCTGAGGGAAAGTAACAAGTTCAAGGTAGATGAGTCATCATTTTATGCCATAATTCGCAATTAATTGTTTATATGACTCCCCAAAGCAGCTGGATGATGATACTACGGTAGCTGGATGTAATCCTATCGGGATTAATAAGGCCTCTTTGGCTGGGGGAGGAGGCTGCATGCCTGTGTGGCACAGGTTTCCGTGGTATCAATATCAAATATACCAGGACGTCCTCACCCCTTCTGTGACACCGTTTGGGGTCCAAAACTGGTGGTAAATGCAGGAACTCCTGCTTGCTCTGGGGTCAATCACCACAACAGCAAAAAAATGATGATTTCAAAAAATGTTTCAAAACACATAATGGTTACCTTCTTTTTTTTGGTGTGCAGTTAAAGGTTTTGTTTATGACCTATAGGGGTATTAATGGTTTGTCTTTTTCAGAGGCTGCTTTTGTCCCTCTGGTGTGCTGGTAGAACAACACAGACAAAGGCTCTGCACTGTAGTCAGTCTTTATACAAGAGAGGACTCAAAAGCCTGGTTTCTCTGGAAAGAGAGAGTAAAATTACGATGGGACCTCTGTATACCAGAATTGTTGGTCTGCCACTTCAAGCATTGTGTCAGATATTTAACCTTAAACTGTAGCTGCTGGGATCAGGGTACTATGCATTACTTATTATCAACATTATCCGATATTTTTAGCTGGGACAATAATATTGTATCTATGGTAAATTAGAAATCAAAACAGTAATAAGTAGATAGTTAGCTTGCAAGTGAAATAGATAATTACATCTGCACCTGAAAAAAATGCATAGGTAGAAGCTTCTTCTGATCTAAAAATCAAATAGTGTCTTCTTTTCCTGCTGTTCACAAGGTTATGCCTGTAATCTAAGTATATATGTGTGTAAGTATATATGATGAAAAGAGCATGTATGTTATGGTTAAATCAGGAAAAATTATTTTAAAAACTTTAAAAAGAAAGGCATATGATCAGTGTAAAATAGACTTTCTTTATGTTGTGTATCCAGTTCTGTGTTTAAGAAAAAGGAAAATAGAAGAGCTGCATTAAGAATGGAAGTATGAAACAATTTTAAAGTAATTTGAAGCCATATAATCACAATTTCTATGTTAATTTAGTTATCATAAATGAAACAATTTCATGTTAACTGGTTCGATACTTTTGAAGCAGAATTACATTTCTTAAGTTTCTGTTTTGGGGTGAACAATCCGAATGCAT
Source organism: Gymnogyps californianus (assembly GCF_018139145.2). Taxonomy (NCBI): domain Eukaryota; kingdom Metazoa; phylum Chordata; class Aves; order Accipitriformes; family Cathartidae; genus Gymnogyps; species Gymnogyps californianus. The sequence goes on from NC_059484.1 coordinate 4,562,353, forward strand.
TGTTTTAGTATGTACGAGTGATGGGTGGCCACGCTTAGGACATCTACAGATCCGTAGAAACATGTTTTAAAACAGTGTACGGTCATCCAGAAACCTTTGTTGTGATATACCATGTTGCTCTTGAGTATTTTAGAGATACCTCAGAAAATAGCTTCGTCAGTTGAAAGAGCATCAAATGAGGTGGTTACATAAAGCCATTGAAGGAAACAATGAACAGTAGTGCCCTTTATTTTTAAAAATTGCACACATCCCTCTTGTCTTCGTGGTGCTAGGTGGCATGAGGTATCTGTGGTTTGCAAGTGCCAGACTGTAGCTGAGATCGGGATTTATTTGAGGGTAAAATAGAAGAGAACATTGTGGAAGACAAGTTGATGGCTGTAATGAAGGGATGTAGGAGCATATACTGAACAAGGTCTTTGTTCACCAGATTGGTAATTTAGATTTGCTTTTGCATCCTTTGCCATTAGAATCTTAGATTGTGTCTGTCACCAAAAGTGCTTCGTAGGGAGAAGGGAGGGTGGGAAAGCAGATCTTGTTCATGGCTTTCAGCTTTGGACTTGGCTATTGTGATCGATAAATTGCCGCAATGCAGCATCTCTGCGACGACGCTTGAAGGCCGCTGAGAAGCCCCCGTTGGTGCAAGAGCAGGTTGCGGGCTGGGCGGGCTCTGGGGAGGGGATAGTCCAGTCCGCGAGCACCCAAGCTTCTTACTGGCTCCTTGGGCAATTTCAGTGATGTCTTAAAAGGGTTGGGTCCATTTTATCTGCGAGACACCCCGTCTTCCCGTCCACAACTAGGGCGTTAGAAATCAGGTGAAGCACTTCAGCTAATACTTAGGCTGAAACAGTTAGGACAGACCATCCACAATGGCAGTTATATTTTATTTTGTATGCATGCAGATATTACAGAGAAACAGCCACGTATGGAGAACAATTGACTCCTTTTATTTAGCTACTTCTTGTGCTTGTAGAATATTCCTGAACAGATCATGAGTGCTTCGAATTTTTTTCTGTGTATATTTTATTTTGCACTTTTTCACTCTGTGGACTGAACGCAAATGAAACACTGTGAGTATTTGCTATTCAAATTGTTACGGTTTCTTAGCTGTATTGCATACGCATGCATGAATATAAGCAGGTATTGCTGCTTCTCACGGGCAGGTGGTGTTTGGGAGAAATTTAAAAATTTGAAAGATAGGTGTTTTTAAACATATTGACCTTTTTCTTGTGTGATGCACACAAGCGCTGTCTAATGTATTATTAAAAGAAAATCCTGATGGAAAGCAGATCCCTTTCCAGCTTCACCAAGAAACACGTAATTGCCCTTGTCTAGGAACTATGTGTTGTCTTTGTTCTTTCAAAACATTTCTTTCCTCTATAAATGTAACTTTTCCATAACAACTGTTCATACATGCAAGTCTAAATTCACAGAATGTGTATATCACACATTCCCTATTTCATTCATGTGGATTTCTATTAGCCTATGTATTAGCCTTAATTTCCAGCATGTATGAATTGCAGGTAGGGGCATCACATACTGTTAGAATATAAAATTATTCCACCAATATGGTCTGCGTCTCTTGTGTTTTGGGGAGGCACTTTTGACAGTAAAGGTGAAGTTCCCTCTTTAAAAGATTTGCTTCTTTTCCTTCCTCTGCTGCTAAAAGTTGAGAATTGCCTTTGCGGTTCCGTGCTGCACCGTGCCCATTGTCATATTGCCGGAGCTATGGGGGAGAGAGAGAGAGATCTATGAAAGATCTCTTCCCACTGCCGTCTCACAGTGGGAATGCCAATGGCCTTGGGAGCTGAGGGGCAGCTGGGACACTGGGCTCCTGAAATCAGCGGGGCTGCTCTGGCAGGAGGAATAGGGGCATCATTCTGCCTGCAGGACCTGGTAGGTCTGCCATTGGAGGGAAATGGAAACCAGGGGTTCTGGCAGCCCACTCTCCATGGGTGCCAGTCGCCTGCCTCCTAAAAGGCTTTTGTAAAACCTTTTACACTGACCCCAGACGCTCAGGCTAAACTGCTGCCAGTGCCATTTCTATTCATTGTTATATTTCTGCTTCTCAAGCAGCTGTCTGCTGCATACATGGGGTTTGCCAGCTCGTCCCTCCTTCGGTCCTAGCGGTCAGCATGGGACCTGCAGGAATCCGCAGTCCCGCAGGCAGTGCCGCATTGCGGCACTTGATGAAGTGGCAACAGGCTGGCACAATGACCGTCTCAAAGAGATTGAATATTGTCACATAACCCCTTACAATGGATGCAGAAGTCCATTTTTTGTCACTTTCTCTAGCTCTGAAAAGACAACTATTTTCTATCTGCCACTTGGAATGGCTTTTCTGTTCCTCGGTGTGTTACACCGACAAGTACGAAAAGGTTATGTTTGTTATGGTAGGGAAGTCTATCAAAACAGAGGCTTTTACCATAAGGTTATAGCATTAAGGTTGCAGTGTACTCAGGATGGGACAAATTAAAACATGGTTTTGAAGAATGATACTGTTTCTTTCTGATCCAAATTTAATCAGTTTCTTTAGAGTTTCTTTTGGTAGAGTCCTGTAAGAAAACCGTGGCACTCAGCTGGCTGAATGCTGAAACCTTTTACCTTGGAAATCTCCATCATTAAATGCGTTCAGCCTGAACAAACGGCGAAAGTTGCTTCCTCCTTTCAAATTATAGAGTTGGACTGCGTTAGTTTCAATTGGATTATGTTTATAAGACTGTTTTAGCTTCAGAAAGGACTAAACAGAAACAACTGTTCAGGCAGGAACCTGAGAAACCATTTTATTTTGCTGAAGTACTGATGCGTCAAACTTGAGGTTTGTATGATCTGAGTCTGTCGTCTCAATTCTTTTTCATCCTTTCCATAAATACACTCTGGTAGGCTTTCAGACCTCTATATGCATCGAGAGCCCAATCCAGTTTCCATTGATTTTGGCAGGAGTAGCACAGAATCCATAAACTACAGTACCTGACATGCATGCAGTTGGGTAATACCAAGAGCCATATTTAGTAAGAGATCTCTGTATAACCTAAAAAAAATAATAATTTTTAAAAGCATATCTATTTCACAATTAATTTATATTAAAGTAATACAATTCTATTTATTAATTTAATTATATTAATTCATTGAACAAGAGATTTTCAAATGAATCTACAAAACAAAATTTAGGTGAGTTGAAATTGAATACAATTGTATTTTTGATCGCTGTGGGTCCTGTGAAAATCTGCGCCTAAATAAATAGATTGCAGGGACTAGATTGACTCCCTGCTGAAATCAGCAACAGGATTTGCACTGACTTCAGTGGACATTGGTCTGGGTATTATGATAATTGGACTTGTTCCCGGTGGTTCTAGGCAATAATATCAGCCCTGGAAACTGGGTACCATAGAGAAACATCAAAACCACCTTAGTGATGTAAAATATTTATTCAGCGTTTACAGAAATACTTTTCTTTCTCTGAGTCCAAATACTTACAGAAAATTATGGCTGTAATTGGGACTTAGAGCCACAGCAGTCGTTCCCCAGTACAGTGTACTGAAAAATGTGTAGCCTTTGGGCAAAGACTTGAGAAAATTTCTTGATTCAAAAAAAAGTAAAGGCAGTGTTTCTTGTGCCATTTTTGAGTTTAGAAAAATAACTCATTGGAGAATCCTTAATTTAAAAATGAAGCGGTAGCAGAATAATTTCAGCCTGCGTTCTTTTGTCTTTGCACCAATGCTTTTATAACTAAAATTTCCATTCAGGATTAATTGAATTTGTATTTTCTGCATAGAACTAGAATGTCATGTAAAAGATTGAAAAGCTGATTGAAATTTCTCTAAAAAGCTTTTTCAACTCTCACTAGGCATAGGCATTAGAAAGGATTGGGGGATGCAACTGGTACCTGTATTTTGTACGGCTAATAGAAGTGATTTGATTATGTGGGAAAACAGATATGTCTTCATGTATATAGAAGGAGCAGACTTCCTTAAGGGGAAGTGGTAAGGCGTTTCATGTAAGACCATGTGAATGACATTCTTGACTTAACATCTAACAAAGTCCACAACCTGAATGAATTGTGTACCCTCGTTCTCTGTATAACCTTTATTATATTTTTTTTTACCTTATCTTGGCTTAGCTAATTTTATTTTATTCTATTCTTTTATTCGATTTTCTTGTTTTATTTATTTATCTTGTTTTAGCATATTTTATTTATTTGTGTGTCAGTGTAAGTAGGTAAATTCAGGCATAATGATGCATATGTACACATACAACATAAATGCAGGGCTAAAGATAACACTAGAAAGGTTTGAGCATCAGTTACCAGACATAAGTCACCAGAATCCTTAATTTTGCTCCCGCTTGTATACATACGACAATACAATCTTTGATTGTACAAGCCTGTACGATTTTTTTCTGATCTCTCTTACCCATTTGCACTGATTCCTAGTCCCAATCTCTTTACCCAGATAGCTTGCCCAGCCATTTTCTTAGCTGCGGGTCCTGTCTTTCCCTCTCCTCTGCTCTTAGCCTCAGATCCTGAACTTGCCAGTCCCAGAGACTCCAGCCAAAGTACAGCCAGTCTCCAGGGAGAGTTAATGTAGCAATTACAGGACTTAAGTTAATATGCCCTAAAGTTATCGCTATAGGCAAATGTGATCACCCTGGTTCTTGCCAGGTGACAAAACAGGCATTTTAAACAAAGAATTTGTTACTCTAATAACCCAGTTTCCCCAAAGCCTGATGTTTTTGAAAGTATTCTCAGTCCTTCAAGGGAAAAAAAAAAAAATCTGCCATAAACATCTGGCCTTTATAATAAGCTTAAATAGTTAAAATCTGACAGTTATATGCAAATTAAAATCAGCCACAGAATGGGAAGAATCAGGCAATTGTAGCAGTAAACACTGCTGGCAGTTTTGTGCGTAATTCGATGCTAAGCTTATTTATTTCATTTTGTCATACATTTCTAAAAAGAACATTTTCTTTCCTCTGTATCCTTGAGAGTAGTCATATTTCTGATGTCAGCCTCCCAAGTTAACAATGCTAGAGCCTCTCATGTTGCTGTGATGAGAACATTTGTGAACACATCGGCAAAAGACTAATACTAGAACAGAAACCACAAATTGGCAACTAGTTATTTTTATTTATTTCAGTGGATTTTACGTGTCACCTGGAGACTATTTAGAAGATTATTTGCCTGGGCTAACATTGTGTTTAAAAATAGCACTTGTATAGTGTCAACTCATTTTAGAGTTAGGTACAAATATTGAGACAAAACCCCAGCTGTTATTGCTTTTGCTGCTAATTTGAGGTGTCAGATCAGAGCTCTACTGCTGTATGTCAGTGAATAAGGCCCCTTGTGAGATCATTATGTTTTCTAACAGTTGAGAGTAATGGATTAATCAGTGCAGCATCAGTTGCTTTCATTATATGCCCACACGGTAGTTGTGGGCTTTGACTTAAACAGTCTGTGGGGAGATCAAAGGATTGAGTAGAAGAGGCACTCAGGACTCACCAAAACTGTGAAGAGATCCAATTGAGTTTCGGACCTTGCCTAATGAGCAAATCTTGGATGCCTTGAAAGTCGAGGGTGAGGACTGTGCTCAGTGCTGAGGGATAGTGTGCCAAAGCCATTTTGCCTTTTCCTCAGAGCCCATGAGAAGCAGTAAATATTTAATTTAATGCAAATTCCTTCTGACCTGTGTGAAAAATAGCTCTTTACAGCTATTGAAAATATAGCTCCTTTTACCCTACAATCGCAAAGTTAATTACAAACGTTAATTATGGCAGTGTATAAAATTCAAGTCTTGGTTTTATTACTAAAAATAGATTTAGATTCACTTTTTGGAATTGGTAAAATGTCCCTGCTGTTAGTTATATTAGGTGGTATGTAAGGGCTGGCAGGGGTCTGAAGTTGTCATCTATTGTCCCACCCTAAGGCAAGACCATTGAGTCCAGGGATTCGCTTAGTCTTATATTACTGGCTTCCGCTGCTGATGGCTGCACGTTCTGTAACAGCTCTTTTCTGTGTTTTTCCTGTTCTTATTGTGAGAAACTTTTCCCCTGGATCGAATCAAAATTCCCCTTTCTGAAATTTAAACCTGTTACTGCTTTGCTTAACCCTTGCTGAATAAAAGGAACAGAGAATTTCTTTTCCCTTTGCAATGGCTTTTTATATGGTTGGAGAGAGGTTTAAGAGTAAGTGATATGAATCTGCTAACATAGAGGTCTAAGGTTCTGTCACTGTTAGTGTTAAATTTTGCTGCTAATGCAGTCACCCAAATTCATGTTTCATCTCTAGTATTTCAGACAGACCCCAAGATCCTCTTCTTTATGAGCAATACTGATGGAGATGTCTAATGCTGCATGGATCCAACAGTTTCAGTCCACATGTACACTGTGAAAAGATTCCTTCACGTATTTTTATTTACCAACACTTTCCACCCAAAGCTTTGGGGTCTTGGAGGAGTTGTCTTTCTGTCACTGCCAGGGCTGGACCGTTGTGTTCCCTTCTGAGCTCCACTGGCAACTTGGGGTGAGCTACTCAATCTTTTTTTGCATCAGCTCACCCACTTCTGAACAGAAATAACATTATCAAGAAAACTATTTACATGAGAGGCTTAATTATGCTTAGAGATGCCTTGGTTAAGTCTAATAAATTTTCTGGTCTCATTTACTGGATGTATAGTTGCACTGGGGATAGGAAGCCTGGAAACCATGGCAGTTGTGGGAGAAGCAGTAATCGGGGAGTATGACAGTAATTCACTCTTGGGAATGTTACAAGCCTGCAGATGCACCATTTGTAGCTATCCACTGCATGCACATAGATAATAATCTTGCATTAGGCCCAATTACATGGTGTTATGGACACACAACACACGGATTACATACACAGGCAAGGAGCACACTGTGATAAAGCAGTGGTGTAATTGAAGGAGACAGAAGGAAATGTTAGACTTGTTAGTGCTGCAGTGCCTGATACGGCTGTTCCCCACCAGCCTTGTCCATTTGCTTTTCTGCTCCGTTTCAAAGTCTCACTTTCAAAATATAGGTTTATCACAGAGTGAGGTAACTCAGCACCTTTTTTCCACAGTGTGTTGCGAGAGTTTTGAGCAGGGAAAGGAAATGAACGTCATTGTTTAACTTAGAGTGTAGCCCATAGACACATAGAAGCATGTGCTGCCAAATGAGGAGTGTTGTTTGCAGGATTCCTGCTATCAAATCGTGTATGTTAGAAGCCTGTAAAGAATCTCTAGTGCCCAAATGTAAAAGGCATTCAAAATCAGCAATATCATAAATGAGCTGGTGGCTTTTCAGATCTCTTTGTCCATTTACCTCTCAGTAAATGGGTCTGAATATTTCTTTCTAACTGAGAATTTTGCAAATGCTGCAATGTCCTGTGATCAGCCAAATGTGACACAAAAGCAGCCTGACGTGTATCAAAAACCTGAATGGCCAGCACAGCAGACCTTTAGTAACTATGGTAGATGCTTATTAAGGCTTTGGGAAAAGTGTTAATCAAAAATTTAATCTACCGTATAATTTCTCAATTTGATTAGCTGTTTGTGCTAATCAGCTGCAGAAATGGAATGTGAAAGAAAATCAGTTTCTGTTACCGTCAAAAAACAAAGGACGTCTTCAGCATATGACATGTTCTCCCCTTCCCCTTTCATTTTAATCCACTCAGATTGTAAACAAGAAGCTTCACTGTGGGTATTGTACTGATGCACAGCTAGTAGTCTATGTACATATGAAAATGCCTTGTACTTAGAAAAATGGACATCTGCATAGCGGTTTTTCCTTTTGCCAATGATAAAATAGGATACCATAACTTTTTTTCAGCTGAGATGTAGCAGGTGGTATTATCATCAGACATGTGTTTAACAAAAAACCCAACCCTCCTATGTATTTTCCCATTTGAAATGTGACTGGCAAACATAAAGACAGTTACTATTTTACAATGTACTTATTGAAGTACTAATTGAAGAAATTAAATAGTTAATATTTCAGATAATTCTGTTATGTTGTATAACTTTTTCTGACATCATTGCCAGAAGATCCTTTTGGTTCATAACTAGTACTTAACTGGAACAGAGCGGGTAGATAAGTTGTAATGAAATTACTATTATTTCAGATTAATAAGTCACCAGGCATTCTGATATTCATTATATGCTCTTAATTATATCATTAATTGAATTCCAAGTAAGAGAAACAAAATCTCTGTGTACTCTGTGATTTACAGAATTGAGAGTGTTTGAATATTGATCTGACAGCCTGGGATTTCTGCTCTCTGAATTAGTCCAAGGAACATGAAAGGATGCTTAGAGTTGCTGAGTTTTTAAAATAAAATGCTTGTATTATTAGTAGGGTTCAAAATTTAAATCCTTCTCTTTTTTTTCCAAAGTCTCTTCCATAAAAGTTGTGTGATTTCTTGTAGCATTAGGAGTATAATCTTTTTCTCTCATCTAGTCCTGAACACCTGTATTGCTATTCAAGAGGGTGGGGAAAGGAGTAAAGAATAATGCATAAATATTATTTAAAAAACCACACACACGACAGTCATTTCTACAGGTTAATGATTTTAATGTAATTCCATTGAGCCTGGAATTAACAACTCTTTGTCAGGGAACTACAGTGGTGTACATGAATTTGGAGAAAGTCAGAACAGAAATGCAACTGCATGTAGTTAAATTTGCACAAAAAGTTTGAGGAAGGAGATAGGTAATTGTTTTCAAATCATGACAGGATTGCAGAGTGAGCATTCTTTCCTTTAAAAAAATTCTGATTAGTAGGGGCTATAAATCAGCTTTATTCTTCAGAAGGCAGGAAGCAGTTCCATGCCTGCCTCTAACAAGTTTGGGCAACTGGCAGAGGAGTGAGTTAGTAGAGCAGTTCCTCTGGGGTTGTAAATTGAAGTCAATGGGACTATGACAGTTCGTACCAGTGGAGGATGTACCACCTCAAAGACTGCTGATCCCATGTTATGCGTCTTCGAAGTAGTCCTTGGAGGATCCTTAGGACTGCTGCAGTCTGCTTCTGCTTAGCTTGCAAGATCTGACAAGGATCATGGCCCAAGGTGGGAAGTTTGCTGGCATAAATAATATTGTCTATAACCTCAGTTTCCTGATTCAGCATTTTGGATGTGAATAGTTTACAGGGAGAGGACTTCTAAATGAGAGGACAGTGCTTTTTCAAGGGACAAGGCTATACTGGATTCTGGAAGAGGTGGGAGGTATGAGGCTGGGGAGAACCCAGCAGAATACAAGTTTCCCCATATGATGTTGGAGGAGTCAGAAGATTCTGGAATTTTTCTGTCTCTCACAGCTTCCTGGTGTTTGTGCATCTGTTTCTGTGGATTTGAATCTTAGTCGGATCAAAATGAGACTGGGGCCTTGGAGAAGCTAGCAGATGACTGGAGCAGAATTTATTTTTTCCCTTCATGTCTTAAAAATACCACTATATTGTGTGCTTACCCCTGCCAGGACACACACTCATAAAAATCATTGCTGGGAAGGCTTCATGTGCATGACAGAAAGCTTTGCAGAATGCCTCTAGAGCACACCTCTACCTGAAAACGTCCCCATTCAAAAGCCAAAGAGTTCCTACTGCGTGGGAGCTGTGTGCTCTGCACAACCAGAGCTGCAGGGTTAAATTCCTGCAGCTACAACTGGCCTGTAATGCAGACAGTTCACTGTCAATTACTGTCCTTTGCAGTGTTTGGCCTTCTTTGTTCTGAAATAATTGCTGTTATCTTAGATGGTTTATTGCCTTCATTATGGTTAACATTTAAATATCAATGAAATAGTATGCTACTAAGTCATCTGCGCAATAGCTATCTGCTAGAGTTATCCCTGAAATTTGTGTTTAAGGAGTACATTAATTCAGCACTGACTTAGGATTCTTAGAAGAAGAGTTATATATTTGTTGATGAATTATAGGAAACCTTTGCTTATTAGGGGCAAAACCTGAGCCACTCTCATCTCATATTTTGTGAGTAGAAATACTGTGTTATTGGAATAGTGCTTTGTCTGTTAAACAGACATATTTTAAGAAATTTAAAAATATTTTTGAATCATCAAATCAGACAGTAAAGGCTGACCTTTCCGCATCCAGATGAAGAATTTCACTGGGAGACAGGGATGTGTTCTGTACCCTCAGCGCAGAAGGAAGTTTGCTGTCACGTCCTGTTCTGCCTGAATCCAATCCACGTCCTTTTGAAATCAATAGAAAGTCTCCCTTGAATTCTTATGGCTTCCATTGACTCCTATAGTGGCATGTGTGACCTATTCAGACATCAGCTATGTATGTGATTTAATTTTTGTGAGCTGACTTTACATGTGGCTTTTACTTATCAGTGTACACCTAAAATCTTCCAACCAAGTGCATAGCTCATTTTTATGTAACAGGCAACTGAGGCAGAGTGTGAATTATATTTTTATGTTTACAGAAAAAAAATGGTGGTGCAATTAGAAATTCCATTTGTGAGCCCTGTTTGAACTTCCCAACAAATAGCAAATAAATATAGATATTGAGGAGTGGGTGTATTGATGTATATACATATGCAACCTTGTAAGAGGTTTTGTTCACTTTCTGAAATTGTTGTACATGCTTGTTTTGGCTGTCCACAAAAGACACTGGTTTGCATCACTGGCTAAATAAGGTAATCAAGCAGTAGCAGTTATATGACAGAGAGGTTCATTTTGCACTGTATAAACTGCCACAGTGGGACATTTGTGTTGTCATCATGACATTAGCAGGAATTCAAAGGTAGAGCTTTTCAGCCCTACAGATGTATACTGATACTCATTGTGTTCAATTCCAGCGCTGAAGTCACAGTAAGGCAGTGGCATGTGCAGATTGTGATGCACAGCTGACAAAATGACATGGCTGATAGCTGTAAAAGCTTACTTTCAGGTTTACTTCTGAAGTTGACAGTATTTCCCTCTTCATCTTATCCAGTAAATTTATAATAGACTGCATCTGAGTCTTTGCATATAGAGAAACCAAATACACAAACCCGTAATTTTGTATACCCATTGGTCCCAATATTTAGCTATGTGTTTCTTGTCCAATTTTTGGCAGCATCAGGTTTTCCAGAGGATCTGGAATGAATACTATATATTATACTATAAGCTATGATGTACTAAGGCCTACAGCTCTTATCAGCCTGGTGTGTGAATGTGTGTGACTTGACTGACACAGATCTCTGGCAACAGATCTCACATGCAGATTCCAGACTTCCAAAACTTTGCTTTTACTGACATAACTCACTCTGCTCACAGATTTGGAAAGGAAGGGTAATTTTCCTCTGTTGGTGCAGTTTACTGTCATGGGTATGTCAGCCCCCAAGCTGGCTCCCGATCGATAGTGCATCCATCTGGTGCAGCACTACGCTGAAATACCAGCTACAATCCTACTAATAAAGTGGTCATGTTCTGTCCTGCTGGGATGCAGTGCAGCAGCAACACAAACACACTGCTGCCAGTGTCAGAGCCTGCTCACACACCTCTCCTGAGTGTGCCTGCGCATAGCCGTGTTACCCTGCAACCTCCTGGCTTTGCCAATATGCGTACGTGTCTTCCTGTGTACCAGAAAAACAGCCTTAATAGGGTGTAATCAGCTATAATCTGCTGATGTTGTAGATGATGGTTTTGCCAAGGGATTTCTAGGCAGAACTGTAAAAATGTTTTTAAATTGGCAGATGACGAAGAGGGCTAGTTAACTTCTGTAAAACTCTTCAAGAGCTTTTGATTAAATGTCCTACGTAAATACATAATATTGGAACAACTAAGTAGTTCAGGGAAGGGTAATGTGCCTTTAGGTTGCTTCAGCAGGTATTTTCTTCAACACATACACAAACGCACAAAAGCACTCTCTTCTACCAAAGTGATCCTGTGGAGTGCTGTGCCCCTTGTATAAAGCAGAGGTTGCTCCGTGCCATGGTGCTGTGGACACCACACATTTCAAATAGGCAGCTGCAGCCAGCAGCAGGACTGGCCACACTGGGACATGGAGTCATCACCAGCACCATCAATTCTCATGACAAACTGGGCTACTGTATTTGCAGATTTGGTGCACTTGGAGCATGGCAATTATGCCCTGTTGGAGTGCTTTCCATTTCCTGTGCCATCTTGATAAACTTTATAGCTTCTAATTTGCTAGAGAGTCATTGATATAATTAGGAGCTACATAAATGGGAGCAGCACACTCAGCTGATGATAATCGAGTCTGTTCGTTTTTCGTAAGAAGCGCTAAGGGGGTCCCTACCAGCAGCTGAGATAATTTTCTCTTTAAGCTCTGCTTTGATAGAGCACCAGAAGTCCTTACATGCCTGGGTCATGACATGTTTTATTACGGTCCGTTCCACTACCCATATATTTTTTCATAAGGAAACCAAAGAAAGGGTACCCATCTGTCCGTGTGTTTTCAAAAGGGCAATTTGAGCTGTCTGTCTGTGTAAGCTGGCTGTGTTAACAAGCCTGTGAGAGTCAACAGCTCTCTTTTTGTGTGAGAGAGAGCACTTTAAGCGCAAAGGTTTCATATTGCGGTCTGCGAGTTTGATGTTCCTCCACTCAAGTCGCACCAGGTTTTCAAACAAAGTGGCTGCTTAACCAAAAAGTCTGGTTCCGTTCCAGTACATCTCCTGTACTGCTTGCTACTCGGACATGGGAAATAGTAACCTTCATCCATTCTTATGCAGCTGTTGGTTGCTTTGCCCTAACAATATCTTTCATGATATGTCACAAATTGTCTGAGGTACCGGTCAGCATGTCTTACTGCTCACAGCCTGGCAGATTTATTACCAAGAGTTTTAGCAGCTTGTTTCTGTAAATAGTGTGTTGGTGAAGAAATATAAATAATTGATCAATCTATTATTCTCTTTTCTCTCCTTTTTTTTTTTTTCTCCTAACAGTACTCTCAACAATAACAACATCACCCGCATTCCTGTTACCAGTTTCAATCACATGCCAAAGATCAGGACTCTGTGAGTAATATCTTTGAATATAATAATAATAATGATGATGTAAGCCAACTCTTTGGATATTTGTCATCTTGTGATAATCTTATTTCAGTGTCTTCCTGATGTGAACAGTGCACCCTGCTCTCCTGAGGAAGACGGTCACTGAACAAGCCTGACCCTGTGAGGGCCGTGGCGGGCAGGGCAGGGCCTTGCAGCTGGGCCTGTCCCACAGGGACCCCCCGCAGCGGGGGCAGCCTCAGGCACTCTGTGGGGATGGGGACAGCTGAGGCCAGGCCGGGACATCAGCCCATGGGCGGGGACCAGCCCGAACGGGACCCGTGGCCAGGCAGGGCTGGAGACCCGCACTGCTGTGGCGTCGCTGGGCAGGGGCTGAGAGCCCCGGCCTGGGCTCTGTTGGAGTCCTGGGCCACGGCAGGGCTAGGAGAGCCCTGGGAGCCCCTGGTGGGGCTGGGCAGAGTTGTGAAGGTGGCTGGTGCCCTCAGGGCCCTGACAGCGAGTTCACTGGATTTACCCAGGGTTAAGTAAGATTCAGTTTTACCAAGATTTTGAATTTACCAAGAGGTGAAACTGGCATTTTTTTTCCCATGGGAAAATCCATAATGTGCAATGTGTTCCAAGCTGGAACATCACCAATATTATGAAAACTGCTCTTATGGATCAAGGTATTTAATTTTGTTAATCTCCTGTGTTTAAATCCTATTTCTTCTTTTCAAATTTAGAATACTAATTTCTGAAATAAGAAATTTTTTAAAGAACTTGAAAAAAGCTGCTTTTCCAGATACTTTCTGAAACAAAATGTCACTGATTCTGATGCATTTTTTATAAAAGCTTCTGTTACGTCAAATCCATTTTTCTATAGCTGGGCACCATTCCACCGGAAAAGCTCTGATTGGCTTTAGTAGACCAAAATACAAAGACTGTGAAATTAGACTGTGTGCATTTGTATAATTTAGCCATAGCCTACCAAAAACATTTTCATTACATAAATTATTCCTTTAAATTTTTTTAGGGAATACACAACTTCAGGAAAAGTCATGCTTAAACAATGTCTCTCTCTTTTTACCTCCAAAATCTCAAACTCAACCAAGATGTACTTAGTCCTAAAAGCAAAGAAAGGGAAATAGTAGCTAGCCTGAAAGTTTTCTATGGCACTGAAAAAATAAAATACTTCAAGGATGCTACATATGCCTGTGTAAAATCGTATTAAATAAGTTAACAGAACTGAAGTAAAATGGCTCTTACTCATGTCAATCTATATAAGATAACCTCTGATTTAAATTTACATTCTTCATTAAATGGTGACATTCATAGATCTTAATGTAAGTAATTAAATGGAAATTAGATGTTTGTCTTGTAGAAGAGAATGGATAAAGATAAAGGTGTAGGGTTAAGGTTCCTGGAGTTTGCCTTTTCTCATTCAGTCACAGTGGTCCAGAAAATTTGCCTGGCTTCTTCAGATTAGTCAGTCTTGTCTGTTACCAGAGCTCAATGCCTTCTGTCATTTTCTTTTTAGTTTAATTTTGGAGATGGCTTTGTATATAGCTCCCTGGAGACTGACACTGACTAATCCCCCTCTGCTGTAATTAAGGAAAAAAAAAAAAAGGGAAGGAAGTCATAAATAGGATTTATAAAGGGAAGCTTTTATATTGAATTCTGAGAGCCACGTTTTATAGAACATGAATGCTGACCCGCTCTAAAAGGATTTGCTGGAAATTTAATTTAGGGTCTCTGGCTCAAAGGGCACCTTTGCAAACTTGCATTCGTATTCATTCACCTCATGTTCTGTAAAGGTAGTTTCATCAATATCAGGTGGCGTGTTTCAGTCTCCAAAGATTGCCAAATAACACGCAGTACCCTTCTTAGCAGTTCAATATAGGAATTAAAAAATCCTACATAGACAGGTGGAAATACAGTAAAATGGTTTAGTTTTCTTGTTTCCTTCCATCTGTTTCAACAGAGGCAGAAAAGTCATCAAAATAGCAATTAATGTAAGATAAATACAGGAATCAAATAGCATTTCATAATTTCTTCTGCTGCCCCTTCATACTAAAACTTCTTTCTCTATCCCCAAGTCATTTTAGCACTTTTCACAATTAATACTTTATTAATTATAATTGTTAACAAAACAAATTTGCATAGCTACATATTACTATTTTCAGAATATCTTCTGTTCAGAATTTAGGCTAATACTGTTTTGATTTAACCAAGTTTTGAGTAAATGGATAGTAATACCCTAACAACTACCATACACCTAAGCACATGTAAAACTGATCAGTTTTTGTTCACCCATGTGAAATATTTATATAAAGATATTATTTGGGGGGAAATGTTAATATTCTCTCTAGTTTCCTGAGCTTTATTTCGCTTGAAAACCTGTTTCTCCTGCATTAATATACAACCTCAATGAACAGTTTGCACGAAAGGAGAAAGCCAACTGAGGCATAATGGCTGAATAAGATCTAATATTTAATCTCTTGGTTGTTGTTGCAAATTCAGCCCAAATGGATCATGAATGATGTTCATTACAGTTTGGTGACTCTACTGTTTTCTTAAAAAATGGTCATCGGTTTGTACACCTTCTCAAATAGCTTCACACTTAGACATGGGTTTTTTTAGAAGCTCTTGTAGGGAGCCCATGGTCTGAATGTTACTTAAGTAGGGACAAGCCCTCTCCCATCCAGCTGAGGCCCAGTGCGGTGTGGATAGTGTTTTCCCTATGTGTCTCTTTTACACACTAGTGAGATCCATTAGCAGGACATGGGGGGCTGCTTGTGCCGCAGCTGCATCTGCTGTGATAGTTCTGTGGATAAATAGCTTTTTCTTCATGGCTTTCAAAACAATCTGCTCATGTAAGAAGAACAGAGAAGGAAAAATAGAGAGCATATTCAACTTGAACATGACCTCTCAGGGGAAAGAAAAAAAAAAAGAGAGAAAAGTGCTAGTAAGATTTGAAGCACTTGAAGAATTCTTTAAAAAAATCAGCTCTTCTGTGCTAACCTTTTTTATTTAGCTGTCTTTTCTGTTGCTAAGTTTCATTGATCTTTTAGCCTTGATTGGAAGTGACAGGAATTAGGTTTTATTGATCTGCTTTCCTTTGCTTGAAACAGCTTTATTTATGTTAAAGCATGTCCCCCATACCTATTTGCTTAATGGTAAGTGTCCTGTTGTCTCTGCATGTGTGAGTGACTGCTGAGATAGGTAATTGCATAATTTCTTTTAATTTTTTTATTTAAGGGTAAACTGAAAATGTACCAAATCACTTCAGTGCTTTTCATGTTCACAGGGAATTGGTGTATTATGCTTTTGAAGTACGGTTAAAAGTCTTTCTGTGGCTGTATCCATTAATATAATTATCAAAAATATATTCTAATAGGCTGCTTTGTTAAGCTGGGTAGGCTGTCTAAATGGTCTCCTCTCAGAAGCAAACTGTAGAATATCCACACAAAAAACTTGAACAAGCGACAAGGTAGGGCTCTGCTGAGGCAGGCAAGCTGGCAAAGAGGTGACAGTTTGCACTACTAAAATGGGAAAACCCAGAAACTAGCTATACAAATTAAGTGAGGAAAAAAAAACAACTCACAGAACTGGAAAGCTTCCCCTTTTTGTGAAATTGCGGTTTTATTACTCCTGCCTGCCTACATCCACACAGGGGATGCAGGGGATGGCATGGAATGAGCTGTTTCAGTTCCTGAAGGAAGACGATTCTGAGTATCATTGTTGACTTCTGTGGTGGGAAGGGATAATACTTTGAGGATTTAAATGAAATGCTTACTTTCTAAGTTAGATCAAAGTCTTACTTAGGATGATTTCTGGCTAGATGATATTTGTACTCTTTTCTTTGTAAATGTATTTATTTCTTCTTCCAATCAACAGAAAGTGTTCCAGGCAGATTAATGGTTCATAATAACAAAACATTTTACTAGAAATCTAACTTACTGCAGTGTCAATTAAATAGTTTCATAATCCCTAAACACAAGGTCTTCTAGCCATCCTTTGAAAACAATTATGTTTTACAGTGCTCCCAGGAGACTAGCATCTTCCATCTCTACAGGATAAACTCTCAGTTCCAGATTTGTGGTCTTTTACTGTGACTGCCCACCCCAGACATACAAATCTGGGGACTGTCAGCCTGGGCGCCACTGCTGACCTGCACTGCTGCTGTGCAATATGAAGATCTCACAGATAGACAGTTAATTTCTTCGGTGGATGGACAAGGCTAAATCCTGTGCACACCAATTGCGTGGGGTTTTTAAAATGGAATGCCTGTAATATTAGTGAATAATGCTTTGTCTAACCATTTCTGACAGGATTTTCAATCTGTTTTATCATTTCAGCTTTGGTATAACACTGCAAAAGTAAGACTCATTACAAGAAATGAAATAATTAATGTCCTAGGCTTTTGTTTTGACCTAAAGTTTGGTAGCTATTAAAATTACCAGATTCGCTCCCTGAATGCATCGTCATTTTGCAGACTTCCCCCCACGATGTGATAATGCTTCTGCAAGTCTCTAGTGCCAGGCATGAAGCAGGCTGGGAAGGGAGCTGTGTGGCTAGATCTTCCATTACAAAGAACGGCCCCAGCATTGCTGTGTGGCACGACCCTGTCGTGGTCCCCTTCTTCGTCATGAGTTGAAAATTCCTGTCTAGAACCTGCATACTTGTGTTAAATTGCCACAGTAAAAAGAGCATTGATGAATTTGTACAGGCAACACAGGAACATACAAGGTATCAATAGCCTCTGGTGTGGGGGGTTTCTTTCTCTCTGTCTCTCTGTCCCTAAAGGAGAGAGAAGAGGGGAAAATCAGCTATCATCCTGTTTTTCAGCCTGGGCCTCGTGTTTATACAAGCCATCCTTGGAATTCACTCAAAGATATCACATTCATGCAGTTATTTCTGATATGAAATCACAGGCAAAGTGATTACTTGGAGGAATCTTAAATTCTGCATGTTCTTTCCTCTAGAACAGCCAGCTCATGATTACCTGTAGGCGGGTCATTATTTAACTTCATTCTTCCAAGACATTATAAATAATAGCACTAATTTATATGCGGACATTTGTACATTATATGGCAATGTAGACAGTCAAGACCTGACTCAGCTGTAACCAATAACCTGCAATGATCCGACTTAAATTGTAGTGAAGAGCCAGGCAGATGTGTACTTGATTGCTCTGGTTTGTGTCTTCTTTTTAAAAAGCTACTAATAACTTCAGGGTTGTTCTGTCTTTTGTAGGCGGCTTCACTCCAACTTCCTGCACTGCGACTGCCACCTGGCTTGGCTGTCTGACTGGCTGCGGCAGAGGCGCACTATCGGGCAGTTCACCTTCTGTTTGGCACCTGTAAACCTGCGGGGTTTTCTTGTGGCGGAGGTTCAGAAGAAGGACTTTGTCTGCTCTGGTAATGATGCCAATTACTCATTTATCTGTCAGCTGATGGTTTTATATTGATATTCGCATAAAAACAGTGAGTGGAAAATTACTGTTGTGTTTGAATGCCATTCTGTAGCAGTCTTGTTTTGTTTTTGTCATTGCTAAACTGTATGGGAGTAGATCAAATTGTTAATTTTTTCAGCTTTATAAGAATTATTGGATTCCAGTTAACATTTCAGTTCTCAAATTATTTTTTCTACTTTAGCATTGCCAATGATATCAACATAAGAAATCAATTAAGTGTGGATAATTTGGTATTTCTCAAGGGAAGAGCTCTACAGCTGACTGGAATACAAAAGAAAGGAAATAGAAAATGCTAATCTGAGTCTGTTGATAAATGACTGGACTATAGAACATGAGGAGTCGATTTTATCCCAGGGACTGAAACAGGATTCTTAGGGAGCCAATGCAGTTCGCTGTTCTACAAGTTTCCACACTGATAAGTGAGGCTGATGATACGCGGCCAACTCACAAACCATGTGTCTATATGTTGGGCCTATTCATCAAGTCTCTGGAATGGCACTTGGCTCTTTTGTGATAGAAATGCATTTTCTTAAGAAGAAAAAGAAAGAAAGAAAACAAGAGAGAGAGAAAAACAGAAAAATTGGAAAAAGAAATCTCTTAATTTGGCTGAAAGGAAGAATTCTGGCGGAGAGGCATGGCAGTGTGTATGCTGTGAAAAAAAAAAAGGAGGTACCAGACATAAGTTTGGAGATAGTTTTGCAGGCCAAATGGTAAGTAACACAGGGAGCTTGTTACGAAGCCGATGTGAGTCCTAATCTTGATAGACTGTGAGTCTTGTGGTATTGTGTTCTTTATCTCTCACAGCCTGTGAGCCCTAAAGCTTTATCCTCTTGGTACATGGGTTGACTGATGGAAATACAGTACAAGTGCTCGTGCTAGAAATGTTTATAGGAATGCCTTTTTTCTATAGTTTCATTTACACATGACAAAGAAATGGTTGTACTTAGAGAAGACGGGTTTGATCTGCTTAACTTATATCGTGGATGGTAGATTAATGCCCAGGCCTGGAGGGGTGCAGGAAGTGTTATGCGTACATGGAAAATGAAGTTGTGCACCAGTGATCTTTGTGACATGATTTTCAAGAGTGCTGAGCAGCTTCTACGCAGTTGTGGAGATTTGATAATGCCCAGAATATCTGATAAATCACATCAAAAGTTTAACTAAAAGAAAAGTTTAGAAATCTAACAGTCTTGGGAGAGGAAGGATAAAAGAAATGGATAAATGAATTAAGCTGTTAGCAGAATCTAATTTTACCAAAGAGGTAACCACAGCATTTTTTTCTTATGAAATGAAGCTTCAGATGGGGCATGAGTTCAGCTATTTGGATTTATGATATAGTGAAGTGAAGGAGAGTTGTTTAAATCAGGAGAAGAGATAATAATTGCTGAATGAGAAATGTAACGTGGACAGAACTCATCTAAACGGAGTTTTCTGTGCAGACTATGACTTCCAAAAGAGAAAAGGTTTTTAACAGTTGCCTGTTGGACCAAGAACATATAAAAGAACTCTCAAGATTAGCCTGCTTTTTTTAAAACATAAATTAATAAAAATTAAAGGAAAGAAGCTTCCAGTGAGACAGTCCATCAACTGTATCCCCTAACCCTCATTTGGGAAATGAAATATACTGAAAAAGAAATGCATTTGAAGAGCTCATTTTAGTGGAGGATTTAGCAGAGAACTCATCTTAGTACGTGCTAATTTGACAAAAACCTACATAGACAGCTAGTTTAAAGAGGATATAAATTTTTCCTGCGCCTTATTACAGTTCTTATTCCTGATTTTACAGCATAATTTGTTCGTGTTTGACTATGAAGTCAAACTAGGACAGGAGGTGAATAGTGAACTGAACTTGTCCCTCTCCAAAGGAATTTTATACAATTTAAGCTTATATGAATCACTGTAACTAGCCTCAAGCTGGCAGTGAAAGCCACTTTTGCATCATAGTTATGAAGAGCTGAAATACAATGTGGTGAACTACTCTGTTTAAGTATAGGCTCAGCATTTCAAGCACTTGTGTTTTTATGGCAATGGGAATATCATCACAGCAAAAGAAAACTCAGCTTTTCCTCCACTGTAAAATGGGCTTCATCAGAGCATTCCAGTTCAAAACTTGTGCTGTTGCATGCTTCAAAGCAGAAAGAGTAGAATCAAATAATTTGGGGAAAAAAGAAAAACATCCTTGAAAAACTGACTTCTGGTTATTCTTTGAACCCTATGCAAAAATAGAGCTTTTTTATAATTTTATGACAAATGTTCCTTTGGAAACCAATTTTGAATGCTACATACCAAGGAATAGTGTAAGTTGGAAAAGAAAAACTGAAACACTGATAGGGAAGTGCCATAACTGGAACCCAAATTGCTTGATTCCTCTGGGCACTATGGTACCAGTCCTGTACAGTGATGTTTATAAGCATTAGGTCTCTCAAGATAATGTTGCTGAAGTCAGAGTTATGTGCAGATATATCTGTGTAAACTGAGTCATACCTGTGTAAACTGAGAGTCAGTCTTTCAAAAATGTTGTTCAGCTTGTGCACATAAATTATAAAAATGCTAATTTAGACGGCACTTCTAGGCAAATTGTGAGCAGCGGAAAAGCTATTCCAGGTTTCAGTTGTTCATGCCCATGAGCATTTGGCTCAGAACTGTAGGTAAATGTGTAGGATTAAATAGTGCGCAGTTGCCTGAAGATAGGTTTGCAAATATGTCTAATTGGATTTGTGTTACTGAGGAGGCAGGGGAAAGGTCATTAACAGAACTGAGCAGGGTTGGGACTAGATGGCCCCTCACCATCGGGGGAGAGTGCTGAGTACTGCTGGCAGTCCTGTCACCCACCAGAGCCTTCTGGCTGGCTGCTTCAGCAAGCTGTCCCCTCCTCGTAGGAGAGTCTCTGCTCCAGAGCCACCCCTGACAGAGCAGCCTTCCTGGGCCTTTGCCTTAAAGCCATCTGTTCCCAAAGAAATCTCCAAACAGACTCTTCCTCCTGCACAGCCGCTTATTGAGCTCTGGGATGTGTTTGGTGAGACAGTCTCCTACAAGACAGTAAGTTGTAGAAGGGGAAATTGTGTGGCACCAGAGGATGAGTGCCCCTGTTGATGTGCTACACATAGAGAGCACGATGTATTTCTCCTCTATCTCCACCATAACCTTGCAATTCACTGTCACATTGCCGTAACAAGAGAAAACAGTACACTAAGCAAAGACTTTACGTCAGTTGAAATACTACCTGTACTCTGATCCTTGGGAGCTGTTTATTTTTATATTCCCTTAGCTAGCAGAGAAGCCTCTGGGGGTGCTAGCTTATGCTCAGTACCTCTTAGAGCCTTCCAGGCTTTGCTTGGATCAAACTCAGCTTCCTTCCCATGTTCAGATGTTTCACTGTTGAACTGGCTTCTCTTTCTCTAACTCTGTCTCTCTAACTCTGTCTGTCTCAAACACACACTCTTTCTCTCTCTGCCTATTTGTCTGTCTCTTGTCCTCCTCTGACCTCCTTAGGATAGTAATTTTATTTCATTTTCCTCTCATATAAGTTTTATTATGGCGCTTTGATTTTTCTTCTACCTGCTCTTTACTTATTGAAGTTGAAATTAATCTACATATTGATCAGTTATGTCATAATGTGTTTTCTCACCTACGTTAGTGCGGCTGTAAAGCTTTGCAAACTGAAGCAGAGTGGGTTCATGAAGTTATGCCATCAGCAGCACCTTGGTCTTTTCTGCTCTGTGCAGGACCCACCGGGTGACCTCATTTGGATTTTTTTACAATGATGAATCATTCTGTTTTTCCTAAGTGTATACACGAGAAAATAAATATGCACCTGAACTGCATATCTAAGAACAAAGCAGATGCATTCAGGAGCATTGTAGCTCATACTGTGATGTGTAGCATACTTCAGCCACTGCTGTCCTCAGCTAGCTACTGTCAGTACAGCTCAATTGTCATCAGTTCTCAACTGCTTGCTTGCAGAGGAGACTCTCTGGTAGATAAGCAGGCGGAGACTGTGGGTTGATTTCAGTGGGTGGTGGAAGCTGATTTTTCTCTTCTACTGTTGCTGCCGATTCTGAGACAGTATGTTAGGACTTGGTGTTGACTCTGAAGGTGCAGGTTGATACGATTTGTTACAGTTTTGGCCAGTAGCTTGAGGTATTTTACAGTGGACAGCGTTTACAATGGAGTATGAAGATTGGATGAGATTTCTTAGAATAGACCAGAGATTGATATTTCTAACAGTTAATGAATTCATGCTTTTCTCATGTAAGAAGCACCAGATTCTAAAATCTTGACGTTAATTTGGAGCTGATTTGTCCTGTATGTCTTGCGATAAGAAATTCAGCAAAGTTTAAGTGTAAAATATGTGATTTTTAAGCACTTTTCTAAGACAGTTTTCTTTAATAATGAAACAAGCATTGTAGAGAAGGAAGTTGTATCCATACATCATTCTCTTTTTCATTAGAAACCATTTTCTCTGATTCTTGATCCTTAGTTCCCATTCAGAGGATCTACAAGAACCTGAAGAAAATCAAGGTGCATAATTTGGATTAAATAAGTTAAAATTCAGTCTGAAATTGATGCAAGAGAGAAATCATTACCAGAGCCTAGTGTCTAGTGATTTCTGGCTAAATAAACTGATACTAATTTTAAGAAAATAGTGGATTGATCCAAACCTCAGTTGACGATCTAGAGTTTCTGATTCATACAGTGAGACTGCAGCTGAGGTATAATAAAGAGCAAAATATGTTAGCTTCCTGCTGCTTAGTGCAGACTCGAAGCCCTAATGAGGAAGCAGATTTATTTGTTTAGGTGAGGTCAAACGGTCTTAAAACATAGCTGTTACTCTCTGGCCCAGACCACAAAACTCAGTAGATTGTCGTGCTCCATTTTTCTCATACTAACTTCATAGCATATTCTTGAGGAGACAACCAACAATGAGTAACTAATAAAATAGCACTCCTCAAGCTTAGTATCGTAATGAGAACATTCAGAAGATGCCAAACAAAAAGTGTGTGGGGAAAGGAACTCCCCCCCATCTGCTCCTCTTTAAAAGACTCTGTGCAATAGTAGATCTGCATAACTAGCAGCAGGTCTGCTGCTTTCAACATGGGACATGAAGGTACTGCCAGCACGGAAGATTGGTGCTCCCTGGAAACTAAAGAGGGGGGAGGACTATTTGCTAATGATGCAGATTTTGCTAGTGCTGGGCAATAGCTATTGCTCCTGAGGGAGCAGAGTGGTTTCTCCCCATTCAGTCCATCCCAGTTCATGCAGAGAAGGGCTGCTAATGGCCCTCAGTTTTAAAGGTCACAGGAAGCTGGATAAACAAAGTGGGAGGAGGAGGCCTTTTGCTCTGTGTGTGTGTGCGCATGTGAATGGTCACTTTCGTGCGGGACAACCTCATTATACAGCTGTTTCATTGCTTTTAGAAGTGAGCTTAACCATTTCATCTAACTTTGACCTCTTTCCAAAAGAATAGAATCATGGAATAGAATCGTAGAATGGTTTGGATTGGAAGGGACCTTAAAGATCATGATCATCTAATTCCAACCCCCCTGCCATGGGCAGGGACACCTTCCACTAGACCAGGTTGTTTAAAGCCCCATCCAACCTGGCCTTCAACACTTCCAGGGAGGGGGCATCCACAGCTTCTCTGGGCAACCTGTTCCAGTATCTCACCACCCTCACAGTGAAGAATTTATTCCTAATACCTAATCTAAATCTACCATCTTTCAGTTTGAAGCCATTCCCCCTTGTCCTATCACTACATGCCCTTGTAAAAAGTCCCTTCTCCAGTTTTCTTGTAGGCACCCTTTAGGTACTGGAAGGCCTCTATAAGGTCTCCTCAGAGCCTTCTCTTCTCCAGGCTGAACAACCCCAACTCTCTCAGCCTGTCCTCATAGGGGAGGTGCTCCAGCCCTCTGATCATCTTTGTGGCCCTCCTCTGGACCCGCTCAAGCAGGTCCATGTCTTTCTTACACTGGGGGTCCCAGAGCTGAACGCAGTACTCCAGGTGGGGTCTCACGAGAGCAGAGTAGAGGAGGAGAATAGCCTCCCTCAACCTGCTAGCCACACTTCCTTTGATGCAGCCCAGGATGCGATTGGCTTTCTGGGCTGCTAGCACACATTGCTGGCTCATATTCAGTTTTTCACCCACTAATACCCCCAAGTCCTTCTCTGCAGGGCTGCTCTCAATCCACTCATCACCCAGCCTGTATTTGTGCTTGGGATTGCCCCAACCCATGTGCAGGACCTTGCACTTGGCCTTGGTGAACTTCATGAGGTTTGCACAGGCCCACCTCTCAAGCCTTTCAAGGCCCCTCTGGATGGCATCCCTTCCCTCCAGTATGTCGACCGCACCACACAGCTTGGTGCCGTCGGCAAACTTGCTGAGGGTGCCCTCAATCCCACTGTCCATGTCGCCAACAAAGATGTTGAACAGCACCGGTCCCGATACTGACCCCTGAGGAACCTCACTCGTCACTGCTTTCCACTCGGACATTGAGCCGTTGACCGCAACTCTTTGAGTGCGACCATGCAGCCAATTCCTTATCCACCGAGTGGTCCATCCATCAAACCCATGTCTCTCCAATTTAGAGACAAGGATGTCATGCGGGACAGTGTCAAATGCTTTGCACAAGTCCAGGTAGATGACATCCATTGCTCTTCCCTTATCCACCAATGCTGTAACCCCATTGTAAAAGGCCACCAAATTTGTCAGGCATGATTTGCCCTTAGTGAAGCCATGTCGGCTGTCACCAATCACCTCCTTATTTTTCATGTGCCATAGCGTAGTTTCCAGGAGGATCTGCTCCATGATCTTGCCGGGCACAGAGGTGAGACTGACTGCCCTGTAGTTCCCCAGGTCTTCCTTTTTTCCCTTTTTAAAAAATGGGCATTATGTTTCCCCTTTTCCAGTCAGTGGGAACTTCACCAGACTGCCACGACTTCTCAAATATGATGGATAGTGGCTTAGCCACTTCATCCACCAGTTCCCTCAGGACCCGCAGATGCGTCTCATCAGGTCCCATGGACTCATGCACCTTCAGGTTCCTTAGATGATCTTGAACATGATCTTCTCCTACGGTGGGCAGTTCTTCATTCTCCTAGTCCCTGCCTTTGCCTTCTGTGACTTGGGCAGTGTGGCTGGAGCACTTGCCGGTGAAGACTGAGGCAAAAAAGTCGTTGAGTACCTCAGCCTTTTCCATGTCCCAGGTAACCAGGTCTCCTCTTTCCTTCCAGAGGGGGCCCACATTTTCTCTAGTCTTCCTTTTATCACCGACATACCTATAGAAGCTTTTCTTGTTGCCCTTGACATCCCTGGCCAGATTTAATTCTATCAGGGCTTTAGCCTTCACAGAAGAGTGGCCTGTGAGTCATATTAGACGAATAACATCTTTTTTCTCACTGTTAAGTTGGTTCATGCTTTTTGTGACCATCAGCAGACCCAGTAAGTGCTCTTACAATGGAGTCTATGGAGGACTTTCAGCATTGTATGACTTTTAAAGCCTTTTGGTAAAAATTGTGGTTTAAATTTGGTCTTAGATAATTTTTGTGGAACTCTGGTAGAATTTTTACCTCCTGTTATAATTTGCTACCACAAACTAACATTGACACCTAGTCTAAAGAAACATTTCAATACTATGCATTTGCTCTTCAAATGAAATCCTATAGGAGGTTTGGAGATACTAATCGCTGTTTATCAGAGTTTGTTTTCTGTTTCCATTAGGTTTCTTATTACAAATTTAAATATACTCTCGCACTAGCAGTTATGTTGTTTCATACTGTAAGAATTTACTTCTCGAATTGCTTCGTACATAAGATGCCACATATGGTGTTTTTTATTTGGGGGACCATCTTGCAAATCTGAGGTATAAATATGTATTTATTAAGGCACTTAATATTTTTTTGAAGACCAAAGCTGAAAATTGGCTTTAAATTACAGTAAATTTAGTTTTACTGTCCAAAAATGATGTCTTACCTTTTCAGTATAATTACCTTTTTTCTGGAATTTTCTTTTCCCCAAGGCAGTATGTGTAGCTCTTTAATGCTTATTTAATGATGACGGGTTGGGGTATAATTATTGAGCCGCTGAGCTTTTGAACTGTTGCTGTAAGAATAATGATCTGATTAGTTTTTATGTTAATGTCCAAAACCAGTGGCTTGTTTTATTCCTAGTATGTTGGTAGTATTTTGGTATATAATGGAGATGCATCATGGTGGTCTGTCCTGCTGTGGATCAGTACCACAGCCTTGTTCTGAGCTAGTTCACAGAGAGCAGTGGTGTTAAATATGAAGGAACAGGGTTGACTTTGAGAATGTGGCCAAGCCTTTATATGAAATCTGTAGACTTTTTCTGTTTGATACATGTATGTGATTGGCAACACATATATGGATACTCAATTAATAAGAGTAATTTTAAAAAGCATAGACATGCTTATAAAATGACTACAGAACTCCATAAATGAATAGGTGGCAAATACAAAGTTGCATACTATCAATGTCAGGTTCGTGTGAATTTCTGTTTTATTGACAATGAAACTTAGTGATGTTATATAGTTGCATTAAAACTATGGTGGTTTGACTATGGCCAGCTGCCAGGCGCCCGCCCAGCTGCTCTCACCCCCCCCCCCTCCTCAACAGAACTGGGGAGAAAACAAGATCTGCTCCAGCACCTCCTTCCCCTCCTTATTCTCTGACTTTGCTGCTTGCAGGGCTGTTTCTCACATTTTTTTCCTCACTCCTTACTGCCTGGCACTGTTTTGCCCTTTCTCAAACCCACTTCCACAGAGGCACTATCAGCTTCACTGACAGGCTGAGCTGTGTCCTGCAGCAGGGCTGCTGTGGAACTGGCTGTGCCCGGCACGGGGCAGGCCTGGCCTCTCCTCACAGAGCCCACCCTGCAGCCCTGCTGCCAGCACCTGGGCACGGACACCCTGTACCAAAACTGAAGGGATCTCCTGGCTCATTGAATTAATTCCTTGTAATTGCAGGCAAACACGTTTAGGTCAGAAGATCCGTAAGAATTTTATTCTATAGATTCTAGATACCATAAAGAGCTTGAATGTACCAGAGGTCTCTTGCAAAAGACCAAAGGCCACCACCTCAGCCTGTCCCAGGAGGAAGGCAAGAAAGGTCACTATTGCCCTGCGTTCCTTAGCATGTCCCAAATGCCAAAGAATTTCGTCCAAGGAATTCTGAGGCAGCTCAGGGAAGGGGATGATGCCTCGCTCTTCAGTCCTTGCCCACTCATCTGGAAAGAAGTGTTTCCTCACTCCAGATCTGGCCATTGGGTGAGCTCGTGACCAGGCTGGACCCTTTGGGTGTCATTATCAGGAGATATGTCGCATTCTGCCCAACAACCTCTGAATAGCTGTGTCAATCTGTAATGCTTCTGATTGAAGTGAATCCCATCTTCCTCCTCTTCCTGAAGAGACCAGCTTTTGTGCTAAGGCAGGGAAAGTTCTGTGTTAGCTGCGGCAGGATGCGGGGGGCGGGGGAGGCAGAAGCAAAGACAAACGTGCAATCAAACAAAATCAAGTCGTGTTTACAACTCCCTTTCAAATACCAGCAAATCAAACCCCAGGGACTCAAAGCATAGTCTTAAACTATTCCTGTCCCTTCCATAACTTTATCAAACTTCGTTGTGAAACAATTCAGGTTTTTTAATGGATAGCCTGTTTAGAAGGCCATTCCAGAACTATACTCCCTTCATAGGCTTACAATTGATCATGACCATTATCTGTCATTTAACCTTGTACAGGTGGTATCCTTTCACTTAAATAATTTATCTTCCTCTTCATTTTTGTGCTTGAATATATTTATAAGTTCACTGTATTATTTCTGGACCTATTTTTAAATGTCACTTCATATGAACCTTCCAGACTGCTGATACAAATTGTGGCGTTAATGAGATTACTGTGCATAGATGCCATTTGAACTGCAGAAGCACTACATCTTTTAAGACTTTCTAGTAGCGTTATTTTTTTAGTCTTTAGCCTGTTTTAGAAGAGGAAATAGTATACAAACCCAGAGAACCAAATACACGCTAACAGTCTTCCTTATGTTTCAATACTCAGAAAGTTAAGTTCTCGCCGCTTTTAGGAGAAAATTGTTGTGCTGACAAGGCTGGAGAAAGACCTTCAAAGAAAGGCTCAGAGTGGGCACAGGGCATAGGAGATGTTCAAACTCTTAACTTTTCAATCCCTCCTATGGAAGACTTAGCTGGAATAAATTTTCCTGAGAGAAAAACAACTTTGTCAGTTTTGAAAGGAGTTGAGTTCTCACAGATTCTGTTTTATTAATCCTTCAGAAGAACAAATCTGCCTATTAAACCTCAGTTGTTACAGGTGAGCCTGCTTCTTTGTTCTGCTTTCTTCCATTTTTTTTATAAGTATTCCATACAATTTTGGTGCTATTATTGTTAATTAAATAATTGCAATATTAGTGCTTTTAGGATAAGACAATGTGAAGTAAGGTCTGATTTACAGTGGTGTAACTTTACCGATATATTTTGAAACATGCAAAGTAGGTTTTTGTAGAATAAAGTAGGCTTCGTTCGTTACACCAGACCTTCCTTTCACTGCAATTGGATATTTCCTTTTTATTCCTTAATATTTGTTTGTAGACCAATTGGTGTTGACTTTGCCTACAGAACAGTTGTGCTCACGTGCCATGAATTTTTAACAGATAAATTTACTGTTTGGGAACATTCAGCAAAACAGTGAACTTGAATCAAATAAAGAATATTCATGACTAGCAAATTTTTGCATACGAGGAACTTGATGGTATTATCATCATCAATCAGGGGCTCAAATCACTAATCATAAATACTTAATGCTGTGTTCAGCGAAAAGCTGTTGAACAACCATAGATGGAAATATTTGCATAAACCATTTGCTGCACATTCCTGTAGAATAAACACATTTGTTCAAATTTTTCTCCATTAGTGGAATACTTGCCACCAATAAGGAATGTTAACTTTGCAGATAGTCAGTTGTGGTTGACTTGCCCATATCTCTCTGCAGGACTATGCACACTCAAGTGTATTTTAATACTGGGATGCAAACACCAATCAGGAGCAATACATCTGCCTTAGGTATCTTTTTGAGAATGTATTACTGGGAGTCTAGTGAAAACTATAGCTCATGTAGTAGGAATTGATTTCAGATGTCCCAGCATTGTAAGAAGTTCCAATGGGTTATTTAATTAAACTACAAAAGGTCATAATATCTCCACAGATCTGCAATACTTGTAGTGTTTTGTTTATTGATCAATAATTTCATGTCTGCTATACTTAAAATGATTTAAAGTCACCACAGATTTTAACCAGTAAATCCTGTCAGATTTACCTTAAAATCCATTAATATTTTTTACAAATAACTAACATTTTGCTGGTGGAAAAGAACTGCTGCAAAGGCAATTGGATAGGTGAGGAGGTAATAAAGCACACTACTTAGTGTGCTGTAATTGGGTGTCAGTGCAAATGAGATTTAGTTTATTTAGTCATTGTAAAATTTCTTTAAATGCCTGTGACATTTAAACTGTTCATTTATACACCACAACCATTCTAGTCTAATTGTAATATCAGTCTATTTGCTGCTTTTAAAAGGCTAGAGGCCAATGAGATGCTTATTTGAAAAAAGCACTTAATTTCTCTGTAAACTGCTGGGTCCTAAGTCTCTCCGGTGTCTCCTCTCTCCCCCTAACCCATAGTCTGAGACTGTAAAATAAAGTGGTCCAGGCTAATGGCATGCCAGATATTAATGACCATAATCATTGAGGCTGTCATTCCATTACATCAGGCACAAAAAGCATAGTAATTTTTGTTAATCGTGTTGCTATCCTAGCTTCTGCGTTTTGTTAGTGTGGGGTTTTTTTTATAGCAAAATGTATCATTGAGTTGATGATTTTTATGTCTTAGAAAAAAATATAATTAACATGGTGAACTAGTGCTGCTGTGTAACAGAAAAAATCTGAAATAACAAGATGACAGATAGTAAGAACAACTTCAGAAGGGGAACAATATAAATGCAACCAGCTTGTCTATGGCCATTTCCTTTGGTTGCATCCATGCCATAAGGAGTTTACTGCACTTGTGAGGACACAAACAGGAATCCTGAAGTATTTTTACTTTTCCTGTATCTTTTCTTTTGAAGAAGTATTGGCAGCAGAAGGAAAATTCATTTTTAGAGTTCATATATCCTTCTTTAGAGGCTGCATTGCCTTGGGGCCCTTGATCTATCTGTATGCTTATACTCTGCATACCTATGAAAATCATACCCAAATTTAAATTTTAAGAACTTTAAATTCTGTAGCCTACTTAGACTTGCTTTCTTGACCAGTCCTTTCTTTACCAGCTCCCCACAACTGTACAAACATTAAACTGATTAAACTCTCTTGGATCTTTTTGTGCTTTAATTCTGTAGATCTGCTATGGAGATAACAATAGATCCTCATTTAATTGAAGCAGTTAAGTCCAAATCAGATTTGAAATTCTGTTTATAGCATTATTCAAGAAAACTTTACCTTACCGGATGACTGTTTAAGACCTGATGGAATATGTGCTAGATGTCTGTTGAGTGTGCATGTGTAACACAGTATTTTGTTCTTTGCAAAGGAAAAACATAAGCAAAAGCATTTGATAATAATGATAGCAATTCATGCACAAAGTCGTCTTATTTCATTAAAGTTTTCAGAAATCTACAGTCTAGATCTGCTTTTGCTCATGAAGAAGAAAGGAATTCACCAAATATAAAAGGGCTGTATTCAGCATGGAATCAAAAGTATTTTTGCTCTAAGCACAAAATGTCAGTCAAAAGTGGCAGGAGTCCTGGATATTTTGGGGCACTCAGAGAATTCAAGCTTATAACAAGAAATTAAGTTTATAAGAATACTCCTTTTTCCATCATATTTTAAGTGAAATGAGAAAACTGATCACTCATTATATGTGGAAAATAAAGAGTCCGCACAAAGACAGCCTCTTTCTTTACTTCTTACTTTACTTACTTAAGCTGTTATTTTTTCATCGTGTTTCAGTTGCATCTGTGCTAAGAATAAAGACATTATGTTGCTTTCTCTCTCTATTTGACATCATGTACCTCCCTGGTTAACTAATTGGTTATTTGGTTTACTCACTAGCCATAAATCAAGTAAATGCTATGTTCACATAGAAGTTCCTCCTTCCTAGTGGAAAATCACAGGTAAATGGTTTTTGATCCAAACTCAGGGTAAATAAAAGGACTCCTATTGGCTTTGGTCAACTATATATCACGTGTTTGGAGAGGATCTGAAAGGCTTAGTGGCAGCATAAATAATGTTCTGATTTACCTTTTGGCCTTTCCATTCAAAAAGTTGCTGGAAAGTTCCATCATATTTAACTGTAGTATGATATTAATTATCACCTTGTTACTGTTGCTACCTGCTTTTAGTGCAAGGAAGACTGGTGTTTCTGTCTTTTCTCTCTCTTTTCAGAGCACTTCATATAATAACCTCCTTTCAAACCATTCCTTTAGCGTAGAGCACTCTGCAATACTGCGTCACACAAAATGTGGAGGTGATGAGCTGAGTTCCACTGAATCTTCTACTGCTGATTTAGATGCAGTAGAGTCAGGAACAGACTCTCAAAACTCCAACTGGCAATACGTCAGTTTTTTTGATGTTATGCCCTAATGAAAAGGGAGTGTAGTACTGCTTCTCTAAGCCACAGTGATATGTTGTAGTGTTATAACTGTGCAAAATGCATTTTCCCCTCACTACTAAGCCTCTTCAGAAAGCACATCAGACATGTGATGATAAAGGGTGTGTGGA
The DNA here is from genome assembly GCF_018139145.2 of Gymnogyps californianus. Taxonomy (NCBI): domain Eukaryota; kingdom Metazoa; phylum Chordata; class Aves; order Accipitriformes; family Cathartidae; genus Gymnogyps; species Gymnogyps californianus. Next base: position 4,594,563 of record NC_059484.1, read on the forward strand.
AGATTTGACCTTGCTGCCAGCTTTCTTTTTGCCTCCCAGAGAGCAAGAATTGCTCTGAAGTGTTTCTTCCCAGTTTGATAATTTCTCCCTATCCCTAAAAGCTTGCAATAGCTTGTTTGCACTTCCCTCATTCTTCATTTTGTTTTGGGCATTGCACCACAAGGTAGGCAGACAAAGAGAAAATGTAAAACTTATGTAATCAGGTTGTAAGAACAAACCTCTTGTTCTTATGCAAACATAACAGAGGCCTGTCTGCGTTTTGAGGCAATATAAGGTACTTTTGGAAGTAGTCACAGTTAAAATCTTACAGAAACCTTAGATTCTGTGAAAGGCAGAGCTGGTAGTGCTGTTGGTGGTATGTGGCAGAGCTCCATTAATTTTGAAGAAATTCTATTAATTCATGATGATGGTATGTCTGCCCTGCATTTCTATAGCCAGAAGACAGACCCAAGAGAGCTGCTTGTCCTGCCTGTTTTACATGTACATGTTTAACTAGTGAAGATTTTTTGTTGTTGTTGTTTAGTTCAAACAGCTACAAATTAAATACTGTATTACACACGTGGTCATATATGTAGACTATGTTAAGACAACATCTAATAAGATTTTGAAACTGGAACAAGTCAAAGTTCAGGTTGCCTGATAAATATGAATTTGATTCCTTGGGCCATATGCGGTAGGATTTAGATCTGAGATATTTTTTTACAGGAGATTTTTGCCCAGTTGATTCTGTAGGGTGAAGCTGCTCTAGTACTGAAACCATCTCTGTGTTGAGATAAAAGACTGCTGCTGGTAAAATCCTTATCCGCAACTGTCATGGAAGTTGGAAAGTGGACTATAAATGAGACGGGATATTTTAGCAAAGAGAAAGGATCATTAGGATCATCTCATGATGAAAGCAGCTGCCCACTGTCATAAAGAATGAATTTGACTCCTACCCATGCCATAAATGTCCTGTGAGATCCATTTTTTCCAAGATGGTCACTACCTCTGAAAATCTAATTTCTGGATGCCTGAATTGGAGTTCTGAGGTCTGGTCTGACAAAATACAGTTACTCACAGCTCTGATTAGCAACAATGAAAGCTATATTTAAAACACACACAGGGCTATGAAACCCACATTTTTCTCCTGCTGTCCTGACAGAAAGTCAGGGGATGACCCAATTAAAAAAATTTCAAACCCAATACTTTGATTTGGCAACATTTCATACACAGTTGAAATGGTGATCTTATCCTGAAACTCGACACAATACCTTAATATAAGGCAGTTCTGTCATCCCTGGCTACAAAATAATATTTAAAGGGAATGACCGCTTGCTTCAACTAAGGGGAAATTCAGACAAACAGAAACGAATTCACATCAAAATTCAGTACTTCTCTAACAGAAGGCATGATTTTGCAGTAATTGTCTTTTGCTTTCCAGGAGGGCTCCCTCTGCAAGTGTAACGTCAGCCTGTGGAAGTTTTCAGCTGACATCTTTTCAAACTGTATCTGCCTTTCAAAATAATGAAACTTAGAGGTGCCACTGAATGTCTTTCTGATGTTGACTTTTCATTGCTGTTTACAAGTCTTTGAACATAGGAACATATGTAGGCTTGCAATACAAGTTGACATTGTTCTGCATAGTTAAGGGCTAAACCAGAGGGTATGTAGGCATAAATCATGAGAGAGAATTTATAAGAGTGTTGCATTGTTATAAAATTCCAATTGTCGTAATGATATTGGATTGCAAATTGATGCAAACAAATATTTTTGGACTTTTTGTCACCTGCAGTTATAATCTATGACAGTGTCAATCATGGGTCTTTTCCAAGACAAACCCAAAGAATGTATAGCTGTGTATAGTTTTCCATGTTTTCACATGTATTTGTGATTTGACAATTATGATGTTTTAATTTTTCCAGCCAAAAGACCAAATACGTTTTGTGATTATAATCTACTGTAATCTAGAAAAATACCAGTTTTTCCTGTTTCTGTTATGATTTTGTCACTTTTTACCAACACAAGGCTTCACATTCAGCCCTCTGTGTCTGGTCAAAAAGATACTTGAGGTTTCTTGTGTTACATGTACTTTGGAAACATGACTCACCATAGATAAGTCAATAACTGCTGCATCTTGATAACCTCAATTAGTGTAGCAAAACCGTTTTATCTGTGTCTAAGTGTATGTATGTATCAAAATTTTAAATGTAAGAATCATAACCATTTGAGTAAAATTGACACAATTGCTACAGTTTCAAAAAAACTTAATGACGCTTAATTAAACCTGAATCTAATGGATTGACTAGAATATATAGAGAGCAACGTCCTCATGCTAAACCTTTGCTCTGTAAGTAGCTTCTTGTCTTTCAGTGGAATTATTAGGTTAAGCAAGGATTTGAAGGTCTGAACTCATATTTTTCTAAATTCCTTTTGTGTTTCCATTAACTGCATTGTATAATTTTGAAAAAACTAGTTTTATATTTCCAGTCTTTATGCCATAACATGTTACCTCATTTCAAAAACATAAGTCATCGTGATGACAGTCTTCTCTCAGTATGTAAAAATACTCAAGGAGTGTTTGTGTAATGGAAACTTCTAGGCAAAGATAACTTTTGGAAATACTACTTGATCTTAAGGCTTATTTTTTAAATCTTTGAATAAATTGATATGGCTGATCATGGAGAGGACCAAAGAAGTGTTCATGAGGGAAAGAGATTGATAGAGTGGAGACTGAGGAAGAATAAGAACACAGTAATCTTTTACACATTTTCTCTGCAGTTGATTTGTAGCATATTATATTCACTGAATTCAAATAAATTATTACTTAATATAGCAAAAGGATCTAGAAAACTGAGAGGCTGATGTATTTTGTTGTTAAAATCTCAGTCGATCATTTTTCAAAACTAACGTTTAATATTTTCATTATGTCTCAGGTTCCCAGTCTGAACCTCTGTCGTGCAGTGCCAGTTCCATCACTTGCCCATCTGCCTGCACCTGCAGCAACAATGTAGTGGATTGTCGAGGAAGAGGCTTAACAGAAATTCCAGCTAACCTACCGGAGGACATTTGGGAAATGTAAGTGCCAGTGTAATGCACCATTCTTTTCCATGTCTCTCCATTTTTAGTCCATGTCATAGCCTCCCGTGTGGAAAAAAGGCACATGTTTAGAAAACTGTTCTAAGCAGTTATCAGGTATATTGTAGTTGTCCTCTTTGCTCTCGTTCTTTTGATCTAAGGGCTCAAACCATTCTTTAATGTAAATTAAGATATTGTTTGAAGTTGCCCTACCTCAAAGCAAGATGAAGTTCTTGGCGCATTATGTTCAGATTGTGTTTACATCTCACAAATCTGGGATTACAGTTATATAGTCAGGAAAAAGAAATACACAGTCCTTTTTTTTTTGAAATGGGATTGTTTTATTTTTAGTTGGTGAGTTCCCCAAGAGATGGAGGCATTTCTTGTTAGCTTGGCAGGATGCATTTGTAATGAACCGAGGTATGACATCAGAACACATTGTCCCTGCTGATTTTACCTTCTCTTTCTTGTCTCCCACATTTTGTTATTCCCAATTCTTTTAACACTTTTGTGACTTTTTTGTGTTGTGAAATCAGATGCTGGTTTTATGGCCTTGTTTGTCTTTACTACCTTTAGGAATTGTAATAATCTATTTTTGTGTCCATGACTTCATGCTACTGTGGTCCCGAAATACTGTTACATTAAACCAAGTTGCTTTTGATTAATCCATAGGAAATGCAGATCCATTCTTTTCCTATTTAGGTGCTTGTTGTACAGAGGTTACTGACATCCAACCAGCTTTTACAGTCTACATAGCATGGATTCAAATATTTGTATGGTCACTGGACTCATTCAGCTTCTGGTTGCTGTAGAAATACTGCTACATAGCAAAATTCACTAGGATAAAGCATAAGTTGAATTGCTCATATGTAGCCTGGCCCACTGTGATATGCCAGGAATGTGACAGTTATGGCCAATGAAGATCATGTGCTACATTGTTTGCTGGTGATCTGCTCTACACCACCACTCCTCTAAGTCACTTTATCAGTTGCTTTTATAATATAAGATTCACCTCAAATTTGTTTGGATTGCTATCTCAGCACAACAGTTTAGAGGTAGCTTATGCTCAATTGTGCATCTCCACAGAAAAGATATATTAGAAATGAAAAAATTAGCTTGGTAATTGCAAAAAATAAACAACATCTTTAACATTGTTGAGAATGTATCTAGAGCATGGAAAGATGTTTACAGGAAATATAAACTCTTATGCAAGCTGTTCTGAATGCCCATTACCTGCTTGCTCGCCTCCTGACAAAATTCAGAATGTATTCGTTGTGTTCATTTCCAGTATATTGTGGCACACAAAATATGCATGTAATACTTGTTTTTCTGTGCATGAAAGTCAGTTAAAATTATCCTGAATATATAAATTGTGTTTGGCATACTAAGAATATTCAGTGTTTAGTCCTGTTTCCAGTTCTGTCAGATGGAGTACAGATTTTCAGGAGTGGCTGGAATGGTTCAATAATAAGAGACAGAGGATGAAATTGATCCAGACTTGCTCACAAATTAGGGTTGGGCTAGGAGAATTGTAAAATTTTATTTTGTAGTGTTGAAAATGCTAGCAGAAATCAGACGATCTTTGTGGCTCCGTGCCAGAGTCGCACGAAGAGTAATATCTGCAGGAAGACTGAGATTGGTGTGCTCCGGCACTCTCGTGGCAGCAGTGCACCTCAGTGTGAGAAAGCAGGTGAAACTGTTCACCTTTAGTGTGGTTGTAATAGCATCGAGTATCCAAGTCCTGTCTCCGTTTTGGTTGCTCCGGCCCACAAACCTAGCCCCTGTAACTTGTCGTCATAGCAACTTAAATCATCTCCTTAGGAGAGCAGAAAGTGAAGGAAGACTTGGAGATTTAAGTTAGATGATGAGGTAGCGAGTCAAGATGCATATAACATTTTAAGAAACTTTCATAACCTGGAGGTTATAAACCTTCTAGATTAATAGAACACCACATAAAGCTCTTAGCACACCGTTTAATGATTGAGGTCTGTCAGACTTCTTGCATTTTAGGCAGTACATATTTGAGTCTTTGTCTGTAGATAAACCTCTTATATCACTCTAATCCTGCACATATCCTTTGTGATTCACAGACACTTCAGGTGGGAGTACTTCTGCAGAACTTCAGAGTGTAACCCTCGTGAAAACATTTATTGCTCACTTTCGGTGGGAATCTATCCTGTGAAGATTTCATTTTTATGGAATATATATATATTAAGAAATTTAAGTAGTTCTATCTATTTACGATGAGGGTGGTGAGGCACTGGCACAGGTTGCCCAGAAAGGTGGTAGATGCCCCATCCCTGGAAACATTCAAGGCCAGGTTGGACAGGGCTCTGAGCAACCTGGTCTAGTTGAAGATGTCCCTCCTCATTGCAGGGGGATTGGACTAGATGACCTTTAAAGGTGCCTTCCAACCCAAACTATTCAATCATTCTATGATCCTATCAGAATAAGTCTTAGCAAGTGACATCACTTACATATGGTTCTTCCTACTCGTAAAATGGTGTTTTCATTTTGTAAAAGTACTAGTAAAAAAGAGCAATTAACCTTATATCTAAGGGTATATTCTCACATAGAGTAAAGGATATAGTCACATAGAAAAACGTTTGTGGAAAGATGAAAGAAGCTGCCACAGTGTTTTTCCGAAAAAATGGCAACATAAATTCTTTTGACCAAGATAGCCATTCTGGTTTATGCAGAAGTCTGTCACACTGCTCAGAAATTCAGTTTGTCTGAGGCTGCTCTGGGCTTATTCAATATAAAATCCATCCAGAGGTCTGGTTCCAGCTACACATGGAACAATGACTGTCTTTTGATTTGATATGATAGGCAGAATAATACTCTTTTGCTGTAATGTTATAGCAACGGGGCCAAGTAAATTCCCTCTACACGCTGCAACCCACATCTCTTGCTCTCACACAGCAGCACTGTTGGTTTTTTTCCCTTGGGATTTATCCCCCATGGTTGGCATTTAGTCAGACCCTTTGTATAAACGGTGGCTATGTCGTAGTGCTGCCTGAACACTTTTTTCTGGACTCTGTAATCCTATGATCTGATCCTCAACATGTTTGAGAGATCTAACTCTTACTGGAGATGAGATTCCTCCTATGGAATATGGGGTACTGACATGGCTGGGTTGCTATTACATAGAATCCTAAGGGATATTACTTGAGATGATATATTTTTCATTCAGCTGTTGCTATCTAGCATTGTAAATACTCATTCCACTGAAATACATTTCCTCCTATAGACTGTAGTCCATTCATAATATTTATGTGATAGTATTAAAATGCTGTGCCTTCCTCAGTTCCACTTTGGACATTTCCAAGTTCCTTTGCTTGGTTATTAGTTGCATTCAGTTACAGCTTTCTAGTTCTTGTATTTCCCCTTAACTCAGTATTTCTTTGTAAGCCAAATTGTATCCGATAAGAACCCTTGACTGACAAACTGTTCTACAAAAATGAAACACACAGCTGTTACTCTAACATGGTTATTAAAGGTGACCTACATTTCACTCTGTGTTTCGGTATTAATTAAAGATCTTTTACTCAGCCTTCCTGCCTTTCTTCATTAACATGGGTAGGCAGAACCTTCTCTGGCAAAGCTGCCAACAAGTCCTAAATTTGTTTTTGTTGATAAAAACCAATCACAAAACAGGCAACTCGCTTGTCACGGAACATAAAACAAGCATCATATGACACTAATTTTCCCTTGCTTCTGACCTCTGCCACATGTGACTTAGAAGTCTGTTTTGTTACTCTGTTACACCTCTCCCAAGGTGCATTATCCTGAAGGCTCTCGTTGCAAGAATGTTTATTATTAAATAAAGAAATTTAGGAAAGCTAGAAATCTGTATCCCAGCCTTGCTTTTTCATAATTTCATAAAATAGGTAGCTAGAATGTACAGAATGCAATTCATTTTTTTATAAAGCTTCTTGTTCAGTGGGGAGCTGACATCAGCAGCCAAATTGACTGAGGAAAAATGAGTTACAAGAAATGGAAGCTGAGGAATTCAGACTGTGTGTTGAATGTTATAAAAGATTCTCTGCTTACAAAGTGGTTCTCTTGTGTTTTTCAGAGGAGAAATGAACAGTGTATGTTATAGAGAAACACATGAGAATAAGCACAGAAAAGTTTTGCATGAATACTTGGATGAAAACAAAAGTCATTAAGCACCTGGAGGCATTTACTGAAAAAGAAATACCAAAACAAATATGGCTTGATGGTTTGCTGGTAAATGAACAATATAGTCATTTCACTACCTTGGAACAGCATCTACAATAAAAGGAGAAGTTTGCATTTATTTAGAAAAGGTGAGAGGAAATGCGTGCAAGATAAATAGGGAACATAGTGTGAGTGCAGAATGGACTTGACTTTGGAGGGATATAGGGAGGGAGGGATGACCTACAAACTAGTAGGAGACAAAGTCTCCAAAGAATCTGTTTTTCTGATCAGACTTGTTTGCAGCCTCACAACCAGTGCCTGTCAGACAGAATGACAGCTCAGCCCATAAAGACAGCAAAGCCAGGATATAGTAGAGACCTGTTAAATCCAAAGCTACCAGCTGTGCCTGTGAGAGTCATTACCCTGCAGCTTGTGGGAGCTTGGAAGGATGTTGGGAGAAACACGCTTGCCACAACAGCGCATTTCACTCAGCATGTGATTTGGGCTGTTGTTGGCTCAGGACATTGGGCTGGATGGATCTGAGCTCTGGTGTTGTCTGCCTGCCCGTTCTCAATCATTAGTGTTTGGCTGGTTTTATGCCAGGGAAAGGACAGCTTTCCTGCACTTGCAGATGTGGGGCACTTGGGAATAATGGCATTGCTAGCCCTGTCTGTGGTGTTTCAAACAGTATTTGCTTTAACGTGCTGCCTCCCAGGTTCGCTTGATGCATCCCAGTATGGGAGAGTGATCAGTAACTCGCTATTAATCTTTTCCCCACCTCACTACACTTTTCCTCTGTCCTTTCTTTAGAATGAAGTTTTCATGCTGTTTGTCTGTCTCAGACTGATCTACTTCATTTTTGTATTTATTGCTGCGAGCAAGGCTGTATTTTAGGATATTAATTCTGAACAGCTTTTGTCTGAGAATTTTGTACACCTTAAAACAATAGTGCAGCAACTACTACTTCTGCCTTTGTGTTGCGTAAAAGTTTCTGTAAGACCTTCCTGAGTGAAAGCAGGGAACAGCCCCCCAAAGGCTGGCCCTCCTGCTGCTGTCTGGTCCGGAGTGCATGGTGGGGGGGTGCTCGCACTGTGGCGCCCGGAGGCAGGCAGGCTCCGGGGCTGCCGGAGCAGCAACCACTGGCACCAGTGCTGGCACTGGGCGCTACTTCTCTGAAGGACCTTCAGATTGAGTAAAAGAAGGATTTGATTAATTGCTAGTGCTAAGGGCTGGATAGTGGGTTGGGACAGACACCTGAGAGAATAAAGACTAGCTGGGCCGAGTACGGAAACTGTTGGGAAAAGAGGTCTGAACTCAAATGAGGAAACAACAAAATGTATGATGGGAAAGATTGGGAAGAAAGGAAATCAAGACAAGTTGATAAAAGTGCTATGAGTCTGAGAAAGTGAGGAATATTTGGTGATAAGGCCTGAGATTGCTGGGAGTGAGCCTGGGACACAAGCTCTGCAGGATGGGCTTTGGGATGTGGCAGGAGGGCTGGGACACTGGGTGGCATGGATGGGGGCTGGGCAGGCTGCGGGGCCAGGACAGAGTGGCGCAGGTGAAGATGGAGCCGAGGAGTCTCTTCCGACCAGAAAACACATGTATCTTCCAGAGCCTTCCTGCCTTGTCACTATGTACTTGAGAAACCCAACAACAATTTGCGTATCTTTGTGCCAGTGCACTAGTGACCATCTACGCAGAGATTAACTATTAGACTACACAGGGATTTACTGTTTTAACTGCTGCTGTTCCAGTTAGACATCAATGCAGAGGTCTGGGTGGTGTACTTTTGTTACACGTGAGTTTCCTTGTGATGGAATTAGTTATTTCAGCTTTTGTTTTTGAATCCACTAAATTAAATATATTATTTTAAAAAGTTAAAAAAAATTAGAAAATGCCGAAGTTAATGTTTGTAGCTCCAGTCTTCATTCAATGCTTTTGTATATATTTGTTGTGGTATGCACTTTAATTACAGCATAGTCTCATGTTGCTGTTAAAAGACTGGATTCGTTTCTTGTTGTCTGGGGATGCATCAGGGTTGTGTAGTGAGGGAGCCTGTGTATATAGGATCTGTTTATTTGTTGCAGAAACAGGAAAATTCTAAAATGGGAACTGTGGGGAAGATAATCTCATGAATGCTGTTCAGAGAATTGGGTTGTATCTCTTCTTGCCAGTGGTTTTATTAATTGATTCTGGGCAAGTGACTTGCACAAACTTTTCATGGGTGGTCACTAGTGATGTAATCCTTGGTTTCTGGCTGACTCAGCTCAGATATTCAGAAGTGCTGAGGACTCACAGCTGCAGCAAAAGTCAATAGGAGCTGTGCTTTGAACACGTTGTGCTGTGCAACGCTAATTACTTTGAAAAGCCAAGTCCCAATCATCTGCAGACTTATAAATTAAACTCCAGAATCTAAACTATATCCTTAGATCTTGAAACTGATCTTAGATTTCAAGCCTGTGCTTTTTCATATCAAACTTGCTTTATCACTGTTACTTAACCTTTACAGTACACTCTGTCTGGTGAGATTAAGAGAAATATAATTGTATAAACCAAGAGTAATGCTGGATAGCATGTATCTAAATCAGAAATGAGGACCTTTTGTTTAAATGCTGATGTAATTGCTCCAGACAGAGTAAAAAGGCTTGACAGTCCCTCAAGGAAAAGTGCTGCTTAGGCACCCGTGTCTGGTGAAATGGTAACCACAGCTTCCCATCTGGCTTCTGAGCAGAGTAAAATAGGATGGCAGCCCTTCTACCAGCATCTAGGTTTGGCTTCAGGTCAGTTTTGAGTCACTTGTTCTACATTGGTTTAGTTTATCATTCTCGCTATTGATAGCTGAATTGGTGACTGATATTTTTGTAGGTAGGAGTAGTGCTTGATTTTGGTGCATAATTTCTACTCTTAGGAAAAATGCTAGAGTTTGAGCACTAAGGAAAAATCTAATGCACTTAACTGTTGGTTTTCTCGTGGTTCTGTCAAAATAAAAACAAACTTGCTTTTCTGCAAGAGAATCACTTTGAAATATAATGTTCTACTTGTTCCACCTTTAATGCTTTTCTGACAAATTTAATATTTAGAGAATTGCTGTCATGAGGGTACCACTGTGTTGGGCAGTGTTACAGACAGACCTGTAGACAGACGAGTTTGTTGCTTTTGTTACTTCAGTGATTCTCTTGGGAAGAAATTACCTTCTCTGTTCTTCAGTACCTGTAGGAGTGTGTATTATAGGAGAGCTGGGACTTCAGTTATGAATCTTGATGAAGCTTTTGTGATTTGAGGAAGGTGATCAACAAATTCTAGGCATTTAAATTACTGGTATATTCAAAATCAATTTTCCACCAATGAAAATGAAGTCAGAAAAGCTATTACAAAAAGATTGGGCACTGGTGACTCTATTTATTGTAATAAAATTAATTTTTTCGTATATAAATTGTAGATTAACTGCACCATAACAATTTCATGTATATTAACAATTGGCTTTGAAGTTCTCAGCTTTTTAAAGGCAAGAGGTTTTTCTTTTTTCAAGAATGCAAGTGTGTAGAAACTATAAACTTTGGGGACAGAGGAATGACGGTTCTGCATTTAACGTTGTTCTTCCTCCTAAAAGCAAATTATAATAATTTTCCCAGGCTTCCAGTAAATACTGTAGCTGAAGCCAGCACAGTGTTTTTGAACACTGTAGTAAATGTTCCATAATTGCCTCTGGTGGCAAGTTCTCTGGCTAGGGAATCAGGTTGGCTCCTGTAGTTGAATCATATAATATGATTTTCATTCACTGCTGTAAATTGGCTCTGGACAGCTTCACATGTCGAATTTGACTACTATTTTCTGGATCTCACTAGGTAAACTGTGTCATTCACTCCTTGCATTCAATATAAAAAACAGGTTTCTATTGTCAGGCCAAAAATATGTAGAAAACCTTCTATGAGGGCAAGACACAAAAATAATAAATAATAAAGAAAATATTTTAGATTGAGAGTCAGTAGAGAAAGTATAAACATATGGGATATGTTAAGAATAAAGGTGTTTTCTGTTCTGAGACAGATTAAGGAAAACAGGAAGCTGTGTTTCACAGTTTTAGAAACAACCAGTAACGGCAGGGAGTTTCTGCTGTAAGATCAAGACAGGATTTATTTCTTAAATCTTTACTTTTGTTTGTAAAATTAAGTGTAATGTCATCTATAGGCATAAGAAGATGTTTTTGTTTTGATAAATCTGGATTTCATACACATGATAATTTTCATTTTGGCTGTATCATTTTTTGCCTTCTCTCCTCTTTATAATTGTGAGATTTCTTTGGAAAAAAAAAAGTATGTGGAGGTGAATTTTACTCAGGCAAGCTGTGTAGGAGTTAGTAACCTTACAAGGTTTGTAGGTTTGGGGTTGTTGGTTTTTTTTGGTTTGGGGGTTTTTTGTGTGTGTTCTTTTTTTTCCAGAGACATCACTTCAGTCCAGCAGGAACATAAATTTAGCCTTATTAATAAAAATGAATGGTATGAACAAAAAGGCATATATGTTTTTTATCTAATACAAATGTCACTCAAAAGCTCCTGTTTTGCCAAGCAAAATGAGGAGATTGTAAAGTATAATGAGTATATACATCCTGAAGGCAGATTATGAAAGTGTAGAAGGAATCACAGAAAATAAAATAGCATAGAATTGTAATTTTGAAATAAAATATACTAATCAGATTTTTTACTGCATGAAATACTAATTGTCTTTTGGCTTACATATGTTCTTCTGTTTATTTTGCTAAAAAAAATTAGGTAAAGAACAAAGGCTTTGAGGAATGTTTATATTCAAATGATAGAATCTGTTTTGTTGACAAAATAGTACAGGTGGCAGAACTTCAACTACCAGAAAGCTATTTAATTTTCCTACTTATTTCTTGTGTGTTACCTTTTCCTTGTCAGTATTTGTAAATGTGTCCTAAAAATAGATGTTACAGAATGTATAGAGCTCTTCACAATAAGCTAGATTACAGATTAAACAATTACCTTTTTTCCTTTCTCTCAGTTTACTGATGCCATTTCCACTAAGTCTAAAAATATATTTTTGTGTTACAACTTGACAAATATAATGCAAACCAACTTGAAATCCTCAGATCCCTGAGCTAGTTACTGCATTGTTAGAAAATCTGGAAAGTGATCTGGCCTGGAAGTTTCTTGAAGTAATTGGAAGTCAATAGAGGGTGGGCAGGACTGACCTACTAAAGTAATAATGAAATAGCAATGTGACATGTTAAGGGGTTAGTCTTTCTGGGACCTAACAGAACAAAAACTTACTCTCAGTAAAGCAAACATTCTGCGTCTGGTTTGTTAAAAAACATTCCTACTTGTTTACATTTATGAAACATAACCATAGGCCAACTATTGCTGTCCAGTAGGCACTGTAGACTCCATGTGTCTCCCGAATATAGACTTCAAGCTTCAGATAAAAAAAACAAAACCAACAAAAAACCACCAAAACCCAAAACAAACCCCAAAAAACCCAATCCAAAAAATAACAACAAAAAGTGCTCAGCAGAGGTCTGAGGTTGAGTCAGCCTCAGAGCAGTGAAGTGAATGCAAGAACCTCATCCTCTGTGTAGCTGGTCTCCTTGGAGCCTTCTGAACTGGAATCACTGAGTCGGGACTGGAATCGCTGGGTGTCACAAAAATCCAGGAGTGGAATCCATGTTTCTGCTGTGTTTGCTTACACCACAACACCTCGGAAACACAAATGCATATGAACACACGCGTGCTGGTTGAATGAACTATGCAATTAGGCTGCATTTCAGCAGCAGGGAGTTGGAAATTGCCAAATCTCTCCAACGTAATGACTCTCTCTTTCCTAGATTTGTGTTCACAGCCACATGCCTGTACACAGATAAAATTCTTCCTGCAAACTCTGATCCCAAGTCCATGTGACCCGATAAAGTCTGTTGAGATGGGAAATTATCTCTGTCTAGTCTAGAATAAGAGCAGGGAGACATTATTTTGTATTCTACCCCAAAACAGCTTCTGTTTAACCTTTAACATCCTCACTGGTTGTACCCACTGATGATGGCTCACAGGGGAGCTCACCTGAAGTGTCTGCTTTTATGTCTGGGCACAACCCACAAACAGTTTGTGCAATTGTGGCATTGCAGTGAGAGGGGGCTCAGGCACCAGCAGCATGCACGGTGGATGCCTGCACCCTCACTCCAAGGATGAAGCAAAGAAAATAAATGAATGAGACTGGCAGGAGAAATAACAATGAAAGGTGATTAGAAGGACCAAAAATTCCACCTGGGAATGTGGAGTATCACAGTGGTAGATGGAGAAACCTTGAGGTTTGGCAGTATATTACTGCATTCTGGCTGTTATGTTGATAAAGACATTGGTGTTATGTCAAAAACTGTTTTGCAAAATACCAGTCTACAGATTTCTCTAGTGTCTTCCTGTTTGTCTGTACCGCATTTGATGCAAAATTAACATACTACAACAGAGCTGGTGGATTCATAATGTGACTGCCGTTACAAATTCAGCATTTATCAGCAGATACCTGACCAACTGCTCAACTACAGAGTTGTGTCAGCTTAAATTAAATTCACTGTAGTACGTTGGAAGATCTAATATCACTAGCACTACTTTTAGATGAACACCATGGTATCAGGGAACGTATCAAAACATCTGGTTTCATTCTGAAAGATGTCTTTTGGTGAGCAGAATTATCTGTGTAGCTTCCTAGGTAGATTTATGTTGAAAAGTCACTTCATTCTTGATAGGATTTTGTCTGTTGAAGATCTGCCCTTGGGTGAATAGTTAAGAAGCAGTCCTTTTTAAAACTATAGCAGGAGCTTGACAGCTAGACCCTAAAAATCAACATCAAACGTCGGATTATGAAGGGAAACTCTAGTTGTCACCTTGTATTAATATAGGCAGACAGTTTACTGGCTCTCAGCTCTCCAGTTCCAAAGGCAGACTCAAGGAGAGGGATTTATAATACACATTATTAATTTTATTTGGAAGTCATTCAGGTACTGTGATGAAAGGCAGCAGTATCAAAGTCTTAGAGAAACATATGTATTTAGGGTTTTTATAGTGGTAGTAGAGTCTTTGGCTGAGGTAGAGGTTGAAGACTTTAACTGTCTGTTAAAACAAGCAGTATACACAGATATTTAAAAAGCTGAATGTCATCCCAAAGCACTTTGTTTTCTACCTGTCAGAGAACTGAGGGGTGAGAGACAGAGCCACAAAAAGGCAGTTCCTTGGTAATGTAGGTCCATAAACACTTTCTGAAGCAACAGGACTGCAGGTTTTTTGCCTTGCACTATGCAGAGAAGTGCCCTGTGCAGTGCTGCAGTGCTGTCGTGTAAAGGGCGATGACTGCGGCTTTTGCGTTTTTCACTGCAGAATAAGTCGCAGATTCTGACTGCATAACTGCAGGGCAGGATTCCTTCCTTCCCCACAAGGGTGCCCCTATCCAGGGCTGTCTTTGGGTAAATAGTTCAGTGCAGCCACCTGAACCTGTTGTGCATGGTAGGAATAAAGCTTATATTTCAAATGAAGAGGCAAGAAAGGGGTCAGGACAGGGATCAGATCTAGCCCATATTTGTAGTAAGAAGACCAGATGTTAAGTATGATTTATTCCTCTTAAATACTGAAAATATCTGTGGACTTTTCTTCATCAGAGTCCAAAATGTACGATAAGATATGTAAGTCCAAAATATGAGATAAATGTAAGATAATGGTCCAAGCAGCTTTTATAATGCAGTTGTTCTCACTCCTTGGCAAGGAGGAACAGTCTCTCTCTTGATTGTTATGTGCTCTAAAAGTTTCCTCCTTCCTAATATAAATGGTTCTCCCCAGCCCTGGGCTTTGTCACTGTGGGGAATGCACATGCTGCTTATTTCCCCCAAACAGTCCTTAACCAGCTCCCTGCAAAGCCCTGCTTGTAGGGCAGGAGAAAAGCAAGGGTTTTGCCCTTCCCAACAACCTTCACGCAGGTTGTGTGCGTCCTGCCCGACGTGAGTGTGCTACAGGTTACTGCTGCACACTAATCTGATCTTATGCTTTCTCTCTCTCGGAGATTGCTTTTGGTTATTGGCTGCCTGAGTAATGCAAGCCCGAAAGAGCCCCGGCGCTGGGAGCAGAGCGACACGATGCAGGGAGCAATCTGGCTCATTCGCTCGCTTTCTCTCTCTCCCAGCAGGGAAGTTCATGACTGCCCAATGCAGAGGGACGTTTCTGACACGTCTCAGGCAAGAGCTCGGTGGCACTGTTAATAGAGCATGGCTGTCTCATTTGTAGGCTCTATTCATCTGACAGCTAAGAATTATCAGTACTGATGCTTCACTCCCTCTTTCTTTTTCTCCAAGCTAGTGATTTGTCTATGTTATGGGTAGGTAAGCTTGACAAAACATTACACATTAGCAGCTGAGATGGTGTTTGAAATGGGAAAATTGCTAGCAAACTGCTCCATTAGAGAACCAAATAACAAATTCTTTCTTTCCCTCAATGAGAGAGAGATAGTTAAGACCCAAATTAATATGTCTGTCTTCCCCACTCTGCAGGGGGAATTACTCTTCAAGACGAATGGCTTCGTCACTCTTGAGAGTGTGTGCTGGCTCTACGAAGGCTGCATTAGGCAGAGTTTTTTATCCTTTGTGTTTTGCCATCCTGGGTGTGAGCAGTACAGGCACCAGATGAGGAGGTGGTGAAAAGATTTGCACCTCTGAACTCTGAGATGGATTAGCATGGGAATTTGAGTGCTTATTCTTTACTCTGGGACAGGTTTTCATATTTAACTGCATAGTTGCCCCGTTTGTTTTATTTTTTTTCTCCGATATGTTTACTTTTTGCTCTCATTGCTGCAAAGTCATTTAAAGAGAGTGGGAAGAAGGAGGACTTTATCCTATCTAACATCATGTTTTTACAAGAAAAATGCGTCTGAATCCATTGGGCCCTCATACTTTCCAATCTCTGATAATATATTAGAGAAGAGAAAGGAAATTGTTCTTGTCCTTTGATGCTGTTGTCAAAGACTCTAAAATAAAGCTTCGAGAGGCAGACAGAGCATTGCTGCATGTCAGAAGGGGGGAGATATGCTTCAATTCATCTAAGCAGTACAGCTGGCAGCAGGCAACATGGCACAGTGAAATGGGTAACTGAAAGGAGGAACAAAAGCCCCTGAGAGGTTTGAACATGGCCAATTTATTTTATCAGTTTTGTGAATTCTACTTGTGGAGTCTTTTAAATAGATCTTATTATGAAATACCAGAGGCAAATCGAGGAAAATTTTATTAAGTTGTAAGAAATCTTAAATGTGGCGGATAGTAGTTCAAATGATCAAAATTTAGCCTTAGAACTGTCTCTTGTACAGAGTTCTCAAATGTGTTGTAAAATTATTTTGTAGTATATTCTGGTGATACACAAAAAAAATGAACTCATTGATGTTGTTTTGCACTAGCACTAGTGGTTTTATAGTGTATGACAGCACTTCATAGTATGCAGGGATAGACCATGAAAAATTCAGTTTTCCAGAGGTCATGTTCTAGGTAAACTATGTAATTTTCTCTGAAATAAAACATGGCTGTGAAATTTAGATTAGCTTTTCACTTTTTCGAGAAAAAAATTACACCACTAGGTAAGAACTCTGTTTTTCACTTTATTTGAAAGATGGCACCTTTAGCAGCAGTTTCCCATTATATCATGAATAACACTGGTTTATAATTAAGCCTTCATCACCTTGAAATTGCCAATACCCCTTCTGCCAAAACCTAGTGTTTCCTAGAGATTTTTAATCCTGTACTGTCCTTCACATGTCATTTATGAGGTCAGATGAGGTGAAAGCACAAAGTATTAATACAATTAATTTCTTTTCTACTATTTTAGTTGTGTAACTGCATTGTGTTTTTCAGCCTATGCCTGCCAATCTATAACATACATTTATGAGAAAAATAAATGGAAGTCAGATTAGTACTTCATACTTTTAAAATACCTGCTTATTTAATGCTGCACTTTATTTAATGCTCCAAGATCAGCTGCATTTTGTGCCCAAGTTGGAATCCACCTACAAAAAAACCCTGATGAGAGCGCTCAGTACTGCTTGTTGCTTCTCTGGTAGCATCTGCAAAATGTAGTGCGCTAAGCATAATGTGTTACGTGTCATCTTTAGTCCTTTGTTTACGAAGAGCTTCATACAATAAAAAACTGTAAGGTGCTAAGGTGAAAATATAGCAGCAGATGACAACAGCCTTGTCCATCTATTTCTGTACAGGCCATCTGCTGCAAATTTTGTAGGAAAGGGTGAAGAATTCAGTACTGCTTCAGAACGTAGCTCTCTGAAACAACTCTTTTTCCGTATTCCTCTCCACTTTTTCTAGAAATTTCATTTTTTCTTATTACTTGGGATCAGTGACTGTTCCAATTCTGGATTTTTCTGCCCTTTGGGGGGCAAAATTTCTGTGTATATTTCTACCCTTGAGTCACTAAAATTTCCTTGGAATTTTAAGTGATTATAAAAACCGCGGAGTTTCCCCCCATCACTATATTTGAGTTTCCCTGTAAGGACTGCTATGCTGCACCTATGTGCAGCATATGTGAACCCCCAATTTCCATCCACAAGGCAAGGGAATTGGACAGGCATGGCCCTCTTTTGTTCCTAGAAGTGTCTGCATAGAAATACTTGGGAGGAGTTAAACACCAAACTGGCAAGCTGACAAAAAGCCTTTATGGGAAGAGTATGTGTACTGCTAATTCTGGTGACAAACACCCAACAATAGTAGAGTGCTGAAGCTTACAGCAATTTGCATTTCACTGTGGACTTGCCAGAAATGAAGCACTTTATATTTAGACCAACTGCAAGGGAAATCTCAGACACTAATTCAAATCACAAAACAAGGAATAGAATTAACTCTGATCACAACCTTTAAAACAGACTGCTACAGAAATAAAAGAGTGCATGCACATTGACTGTACAAGTTGACTGTGCAAGTATCACAATATTCATGACAAATAGCTTCTTAGAGTATAACTGAGCTGGCAAAATATCTTATTTTCAAGGGGATTTTTCCTTTGTCTATTGAAAGCACAGATCAACAGAAGGATACACTGTGCAATAGAAGGCTGATGGGCCTTACACATTTTCTCTACATTATTCCCGAGTCCTTTAAAAACTATGATTTACTTCTCCCTGCATCTCATTTTATCTCTGTTCCTGGTTTTAAAATTTTTTCTCCCCTCTGCATTGCTGCAGCAGCTCTAAATGACTGGAGTGATTCATTCCATCATTCCAGTATGTTTTTGTACTTCAATTCTAAACCATTTCCAACCACAGATTTTTGCTATTGAAACTGTTTCTTTTTGTGACATTTTTGGAAAAAAGAGACAACGTTTGAATAATAAGTAAAAGCTAGGTAAAATCAAATTTTGCTTTCAGTTCCAACTCTGATTGTAGAATTTTAGCTGCCATGGTCATTTGAATTTGTTGTATGAGGATCCACTTTTACATTTCTAATTGAGATGAATATTTAGGGTTCATCTGAGGAGAAGATAGTCCTTTTAGCAGGAATTCGGGGAACTTGTTGACAAAGACTTGAAAATACTTCTGGGAAGGAACAGAAATTAATCTTGGTGGTTACTGTATGAGGTATCTTAAAGCTGCTTACATTTTATGTTAGTGATACATGCATTTATGACACTTCATAAAGAATACTTCTTTCAAACCAAATCTCAGAAATTAAAACAACAGCATTTTCATGTAGTCTGGACTATATTTTAGAGCACCTTCAGTATTTGGTAGTTAAAATAGGAAGATACAGTCCTTTTTTGCTCTGCTTTAGCATAGACACACCCCTCCCACCCCCCCCAAAATCTGGATTCATATTGCAGTGAATTCCACTTTGTTTTTCAGCATGTTCCCACAGATTGTTGCTCCTGAGTCGCTCTGATAGTATTCTTAATCTGTTTATTAAGCTGTCACAGCATAGCATAGCTTTTAGTTTAGATGGCTATGTTCTGTTTACAACAGCTAGTCAAGGAAAGCATCTGTATTTTCCACCTTAACTTTGATTAAGCAGTGATAAAATATACCTACTATTTTTTATTAATTCCATGAGCTTTAAAGGTGCAATTTCTATAGCCTGTGACTTTTTTCTATACAGATTTAGTGTAATCAATGAGATTATTTTATTTTCTAAGTTATTTTCTCAACATTTTCTCCATTTAGTGGCCTTCAAAAGAAAAATCAGTTTCACATTAAAACTCTATAAATTGTTTTATATTTATATAAAAATTTGCTATCATGTTTAATGTTATTTCTGTCCTATAATTGTGTAGTTAACATGTATATTACTTTGTTTGTTTTCAGACGTTTGGAACAAAACCTCATCAAAATCATTCCCCCTGGAGCTTTTACCCAGTACAAGAAGCTTAAGAGAATGTAAGTTTTAATAAGACCAACATGCAAGAGCAATCATGAATCTTCTAGCCTCAAGTTCAGTATCTTTATTTTAGAAACATATTGGCAATTTCTATGTTGAAATCACTGGGGATTGCACAAATAATCTCTTCAAAGCGTAAGTAACAATGGAATTTGGTTCAGGATGCCTAACAGTGCATGAAATCCTTAATAATGCTTAATTTCACTTCCTATTATAAACGATGTGAGCTAATTAGTTGTTAGTCTGTTCAAACTTCAAATCTCCTTCCTCAGAAAAGATTTTAAGTTCTATTTTTTTTCTCATTCATTCTGGTATCTGTTTGCACCACTTCAATTTAGTTGACCCCATTATAGCAGGAGTGCATGTTCTTGCAGAGTAGTTAGGATTTTTTTGTAGTGCATTCAATGTCCTGATGTTGAAATGGTTTGACTGTTTACAAGAAAACAAAGAAACCTGCTGGAGTTTGTTTTCTCTGTTTCTTAATCACCAGTATATACCCAGACAATTCTTTTCTTATTAGCTCTTGTGTTTTCTCTTTGGATTTAAAAAAAAAAAATCCTGATTTGTAGCAGAGCTCTTATGCAGATAACCTGGGCATTCCCTTTGGTTGCTCTTTCTTTTCATTTTTAAGTGATATATGAGAGAAGTTGTGACAATAGTAGAATGATACAGACAATGGTAAAACAAGTTACTCCTGCTTCACCATAGTACCAAGATGTTGATGGTTGCCACTGGACCAGTAACTTCCAGAAGTCATTCAGGCTTTGTAGGTCAGTGCTAAGACTGCTGAAAAGGTGCCTTTACAGTTCTTGTTTTCTGATGTGAACAATACTTACTGGAATTAAGAAACTGTCCGCTCATTTCACAGAAGACACTGGATTAACAGATAGCTAATGCTTTTGGAAACTGAAATGAGCTTGCGCTGTACCTTTGGATTTAAGGGTAAAATTACCGTGTTTGCCAGTCCAAACTTATCACGTTCCGAGAGCTGAAGAGCTGTAAATATGGATCTTAATATTTAACAGGTCAAATCATCAATCTTACAGAGTCTCTATTCTTCTGTCTCACTTTCAATATGGCTGTATGTATTTTTAAAGAAGTACTGTATTAGATAGCAAGATGGTAATTTCAGTGAAAAATGATGGATCCCTTTCCAGTGACCTAACTTGTAACTTTTTCATTATTAAAGTCACAACTTAGTTCTTTCTGAGGTATGACTAATTTTAGATTTTGGCAATGTTTTACTGTCCTTTCATTTTTCATGATTGGTGAACTCTGATTTTATGGGAGTTGACCAAAAAAATGTTCTTTAACTTGACTAGCTGCTCAACCCAATGCAGCACTTACTATGTGAAATGATTAATGTTAGAATTTCACAGCAGAATTCCATTAGCAAGTTGTGTTAACAGCTTTCTGGAGTATAATTGGCATACTCATTGAGATCTGAACTCATAGTTAAATAATAAGTTACTGTGCCAGATGATCTGTAGGAAAGCTTAGTTAACGTGACAGCATTTTGTGGAAGAACTTGGGATAGATAGTTAGGCTGCAGAATGTCCCATAACAAACATGATGTTTCACCATTTGGTTATTGACCTGTCTCCTTGTTAAAGTTTTATTCCTGCTGGACAGTGAGGCTCTAAATTGGGCATCACTGTTGTTACATAAAGTTTAATTGAGGATATTTGTTCCACTATTTGAAGGGATTATTGACATCATCTTTTCAGTGTGCAACATTCCCAGTATTGTTAACACAAAAATATACTTTAGTCAAAAGACTGCCTCTTAAAACAAAAGAATTATCCATCCTTTTCCTTATAGAGGAAGGACATGTTTGATATCACTGAAGTCATCAGCCTTTCTTAATTTCTGTCACTTTGATTTCAATGAGCAGTGCAATAGCATGAAGATTATTGATTTAATTAATTGATGCCCTACCAGGGTACAAATGAAGAACATTATTATTATTGTTATTGTTGTTGTTGTTGTTATTAACTATTATTTATAATAATTGTATATAATTCAGACGATAGTATTAGCATAACATTGTGAATTGTATTGTATTTTTCTCCTGGTGACTAAATATGCAAGAATGTTAGGGGTAGTAGACTGCTCACTTGCAGAATGCTCAGTATTTTGATTGTTTACTGAGTATTTCCTACAAGATTATGCAGTTTCCTTTTCTTAAATAATTGTATAACTGAGATTAATTTTTAGGTAAGAGACGGTTGTCTAAGATAATCTTTATGTGACTTGATATTAATAGTTTAAGATAATAGCAGAAGATGTATGTATATTAATTCAAGTGTTATGTTTGCATCTAGCTGAAGTTTGCTGTTTAGAATATCTCTTCAATAGCTTCCAAGATGGGAAGGTTATTTTGGTGATTGGGTTTTAGCAAAGGAGTTGAAATCTTTTGTGTCTTGAACTTCATCATAATTGCCTACATCTTCTCACACAATTAGTTATATGAAGCTAAATGTATCTGCCTCAGAAGGAAGATTTGGCACCTGTAGGATTCAAGTATGCAGTTGAATGATATAATCTGGGATGATGGTTCCCCTGATTTTGGGGTGAATGTAACAGGTCCTAGCTCTGTGCTCATTTATTCAAGGGCTTTAGAAGAGGTTTAAGGGGCTTGAAGGAGATACATCCCATCTCCAGAGATAGAAGTTGTTGTCATTATTGCATGAAGTATCCAAGCCCAGACATGCCATTTTAAATTAATTTACATAGCAGTTGTGCTTGTACCATAGTTCTGTAACTTCTAGCCTACGAGTTCCAAAGTTTATGGCATTACCTCCCATTTTGTCTTTGCTTTTCTGAGGCTTCTAACAAGTTTGTAGCACAAGACTAAGAGCCAAGTACATAGAGCCACTTTGAAAGATGTGGTTGTACCTCTCTAGCGCTGATGCTTGTAGTGGCATTTCAAGTTGTCAAATTAATTTTACCATATATTGACAGAAGACACATTGAGATTTCGCAGTCTTCCCAGTAGCTCTGTGGCATTGCTACTTTTGTTAAGCAGCTTCTAAAAACTAAACCATATATGACGTGGATTTTTGCTGAGTACTCTTGTCAAATGAGAACAGTCCATTTTACATGTTAGAGATAATCAAGTAATCTGTTTCTAATAATGCTAGTCAACAAAGAGAATATTCGTCCACTGCTGTTAATACTTTTGCATTTGGCTGCATCTAAAAATAAATCTGTTTTGTTTCAAAACCTTTTACAGTAAAGACATTTAAGCCATACAGTCATATGTTATATAGTGACTCACAGGGTATCCTCGCTCCCCTGGTGCAAAGTCAAAAACAATTTATGTCCCTAACTGGTAAATAAGCACAGCCACCCTCCAAGGTGTGTTCAACAACCTTTTGAAAGAAGATCTCTACCATGCTGTCAGAGGTGCAGGGAGAGCAGTATGAGGTGACTGATGTATTCCCTGCCTGGGTGGAATCCTGATAAGTTTATTACATTTCCAGCTGAAGAGCCACATTTCCACTGAGTGATTCAGAGATACCCTAAACTATGAAAATGAGCCTTATGTGATCTAAATGGACTTAGTTGTGCAGGTTAGAAAAACCTGTGTCTCTTTGTCTTGATATAAATCGAGCACAGAATAGGATGATCTTACCAAAGCAGACCAAAGGAAGGGAACAAAAGTATAAGGACATAATTGAATCCCTTTGCCTCAGTCAAGTCAGAAGGAGATGGAGCCTCCTTATCCAACAGCAGTGGAGCTTGGGCTCTAATGGAAAGGAAATAATGTGTCTAATTATCTTCTAATGCTGATTGTAGTGCATCTGCATGAAGTGAGTGAGTGTCATCACCCAGCATGGCATTTATGCACGTTCAGGCACCATTAGTTATACAATCATTAGCGTCCGGACATGGGGAGAGAGAAAGGATGGGAATGTTGAAATGTAGCAAATCAATAAAACAGTGCTGAAATACTTGTTTCAAAAACTAGACGCCCCTTCTCAGATGCTTGTCATTGTTTTGCAAACTCACGATTTCATGTCATTGTAATAGGTTTTAATATGTTCCTCAATAAATAGATAGCACAGATTCACATCAGACTTCTGCTTACATATGAATTACTAGATAAAAAGCAGCAAATGCTACCAGGCAATCTAAACAAGTTTCACAAAAACCTGTATAAAAATAAATATTCCTACTTTCACTGTCACAAATTCGGCTGCTGTGAGTTGAGCTGAAGAACTGGACACCTTCACTGAATGCTGTCCTTGTAGGCAGGATGTTGTAATAGAAAACATCAGTAGATTGCAGAGCAGTTGTTTCATGAGCCTTATAAAAGAACCAAACCTTATAAAAGGACCAAAGAAAATCCCACTTCATGTGGCTAGATTTGAAAACAGTTAGAGGACTTCATTAAAAGTTTAACCAACAGAATTTGCAGCTTGAAACATGGATAGAATGGAAAACCTTCTTACTTTCTGATTCCTGAGTTCTCATTCAAGTGATGTTTATTTAGAGTCTGACTGGGATCCTTAGCATGTGCCCTGGTGGAAATAACAGTGAAGATGTACACGAAATACCATATTACTCCAGCTTCAGCTATCAGTGAAAAGATTTGATACTACTGATACAAGCTGATACCAAATGTCAGTGAATGCAATGAGGTGGCTGAAAGTTATGCCTGCAGCTAAGCACCTGGTTGAACGGATTGACAGAAAGATTGGATTGCAGTGACAGTCATGATAAGGCACCCAGTTCTGAGCATCTGGGTCCCAAGTGTAGTAAATTTGGCTCCATGTATAAAGAAATTGTGGCATAGGCTATATTTATCTTTGTGTACTTGGTTGGTTGTGATTAAAATTGAAGGGTATTTTCCAAACTGGGAACACGCTTTCCCTTGAAAATGAGAGCAGGCTGTAACTGAATTCCACTCACATCATAGCTGAAAGGGTGGAATCTTGCTGGGGCTCCCTGACAGGGTCTGCAACGTGCTGGGTGTTCCCCGCAGTGCTGCTGGCTTCAAAGGTCCACGGTTTCTGTTCAGATGCTCAAAGGCTTTCCCTAGTGCCTGAAAACTCTAGGCAGACCTGCCAGTGCTGTGTCGACCCTCTTCTCACCTGCCTCACCAGATCAAGATCATGGTAGAATTTTGCGCTGCTTGTTTTCTCTAGGCCATTAAAAACCAAACATCACTGGTACAGTGCCGAACTCCTCAGTGACACTGGTGCCTGCTTTGCGATCGGGGGCTGTTTCCCCCGGTCTGTTTCCCATCCCCTTTCCCATTGGTATTAAACAGAGATAGTGTGGGAAAAGTCTTGCCTCAGCAGAATTTTATCATCCTAAGAATTATTGATATTGTTTCATATAAATTGAGACTAACCCTTAGTGGAATTTCCTAGGGTTTTCATGGGAATTTTGTTTGACTATGCTACGTGTTTCTGGTATTTATGAATATGTTCATCTTTACATCTCATTTACCACAACGTTTCTTCTCTTAGACAAACACAGTCTTGCTGCCTCAGAAGCCATTCCCCTGGTGCCTACACCATACTGACACCGCTAATCCCACCGTCTTCCTTAATGCATGTCCTGCCAGCACTTTCCAGCTATCTTGGAACCTCTCCTCACCTTGTCTATCATTTCACTTATAATCAAAATATGGTCTTCTGTACTGTTATAAAGTTAGCCTTCCATGCCTGCATTTAAACATTCAGACAACCTTTATGCTTTATCACAGGCTGCTCCTCATGTTTGAGGGCCACCCTACAGAGTCACAATGCGATCTCCATTATTAATAGTTCTTAAGATGGTTTTATCAACCATTTTTATTCAATGGGCTACCTCACTGTTGTTCTTCAAAGCTCTTCATAAAACTCTTTGTTTCAATGTCCATGAAACGAAAGACCTTATTAACAGCGGAGCTGCCGATTTATTGAGGCTATGGCCTGTCATACTGACTGATGTTTTCTGATCATTCCTTGAATTTGCCTATGTCCTTACATAGTTCATAATTTCTCTGAGGTAATATGATCTTTTAGTTCTGTTTTTGTATCAAGTATATCCTTCCAATAAACTACAGCTAAAATATTTTCATCAAATTCCTGTTTACAAATATTTTTTTAATCCTCCCTTCTCTTTACAGAGACATCAGCAAGAATCAAATATCTGACATTGCGCCTGATGCATTCAAAGGCTTGAAATCTCTCATTTCATTGTAAGTAGAAAATAGAACTGAATGAGCATTTGGGGAGAGCTTGCATGTAAGAGAAATAAAAATGATAATGTGTTGCCTGGGAGAACTTATGTTTCTGTGTGCAATTGCCCACTTGCGTGAAGCATCTGATCTTTTATAAATGAAAAATTGGTCGTGAAGGTTAGAAGAAGGAACTGTTTACACACCTCTAGTAAGTTCTTTTATAGATGAACTCCCCCAAGGTTACTGACTTGTTCACTTCTTCAAATCAGTCCATTAGTTGGTCTACTGTACATGTGCACCTGCAGGCTAATCAATGCCCCCCAACTCATCATGGCACACAAAAACCTCGTCATACTTCAGACACTATTTGGTGGTGTCAGTCAGGGAGGACTTAGGGGAAATACTTCCATACTGAATTTTTCTTCTCTATTAAAGAACTGAGATTTCACGCTCTTGTGAGTTTTTTGGTTTATTTGTTTTTTGGGGTTTTTTTCAAACTAGTTCGGGAAGAACCTAAGCTCTTAATAAAATGTTCATATTTCTTAGCTGTAATTACTACTTTATTAAGCAGGAAGGGGACTAAAATATGACTTCATAGAGAAGATAAAAGGAAGGTAGGACCTCTTGACAACCCTTCGTTTCTCTTTATAGAACACAGAAACTGTTTTAGCACCAAGTTGAATTTAAATGCAGCTATATTTCAACCTAGCTACCCGCAGCACTATTAAAACAGTGGCGCTTTTAATGGGTAAAAGGAGCAATACAAGGTCAGAAGCTGCATATGGAGAATGAACTAGAATAGAGTGTTAGAAAGAGCCCCAGGTTGAGAGAAGAGGGTAAGCTCAACTGGAATGATATTTACTTGCGTTAATTTTAAAGACAGTTTTAAAACATTTAGCTCATTGATATTCATATAACACAGTTTGATTTTTAAGAGTGTAGTTTATTTCTAAAAGCTGCTGTAATTTTATTCTCTAAATACTGGATAATTCTAACCACCTATATAACTTGTTGACTAGTGCTAATATTAGAAGGTTATTCAGTACTAAACTTATATGTTGCAGTAAACTTCTGAGCCAGAATGCAGAAGGATGGGCCTTTTTTTGTGTGCTGAATCCAGCTGGGAGAATGCCAGAAATATATATTAAGTGTTTCTAGCCTTTGTTGAATAGTTAGGGCGGTGTTATTCAACATGCTGTGGAAATGGCCAAATCCCTCAATGCTGTCTGGAAACGATTCAGTAAGAGAATGACATTTACTGAACACTACAGTTTTGGCTTAGTATAAAACTACCGCTGATGCTGCAATGCTACAGCTTTCTGGTCTTGGCAAACCTCCTGGCTAGGAGCAAGCTGGACAGGCAAGACATTTCTGCTGGCGTTGACTTCCCAACTCAGAAGTTATTCAGCTTTAGCTATAACTAATTCAGATACCCCCAGGTGGCCTCAGGAGTGGGACAGAACACATCAGAGTGGACAGAGAGGAAATGAGAATATAAACTGGGCAGAAATTTATAGTGTTTTGACTTGCACACAGAAGCAAGTGAAATGACTGTGTATTCTCTGCCCAGTCATCCAAAACGATATTTTAAGTAAATGATGTTTAAATATGTTTGTATCCAAGTGGGTAAAATAGTGCTTAAGTTAATGCTAGGAGGTTACAAGGGGGAAGAGAGAAGGCAGAGAGATGAGATGCAGCACATACAGGGCTATAGTAAGGGAACTGCTTCTGAGCAGTCTTTCCTTTGTTCAGTGTTTGCCTCTGCCTCAGTTTCCTTCTACTGCAGGCATACAAAGCTGTTGTAACACAGAGTCTTTTTTTCCTGTCTTCGGCAGACTGGTTTCTAGGACAGTATTGACTCCAGCCTTGAAATTGTCAGCCTCCTCCTCTAGATTCAGTTGTCCATTGTGCTTGCCATTGGCTTTTACTTTCTTTTGAAAGGTTTTACTCCTGCTGTTCATTGCAGGTAGGTCTTACAAATGTTTTCCCTATGGCTGATAGGCAAGAGTTAGTTCCCTCATCCTTCATGACCTGTCACCCAGACCTCTGGCAGGTTCTTCCCTGCTGGTCACTTCTGTAGTTGTCTCAGTTTCTGAGCCCTAGATGTCTTTATGGAGCAAGATTATCTGCTGTTCTGCAGAATCTGGGTTTCTCTGAAGAAACCTCCGCCAGGTTTCTACTTCTGAGAAGTAGAGGATCTTCTTTCATCTGATCTCTGCTATAGCCACCAGTCCAGTTCTGTCAACCGCAGAAAGAGAAGTACGTGCAAGAGAAGATGACTCCTTTGAAGTGCCAGCCCTTCCAATGAAACTGCCAAAGGGGAAAGAACAAGGAGGTAGAAATGAAGTAAGACAGTTTGCTTGCTAGTGTTTTCTCTTTTAAGTGGCTCAGTCTTTTTGGTGCCTGAGGCCCCAATAACTTTCATCAGCTGCATGCCCTGAAGGAATGCTGCTCTGCATACAATGCTTCAGCTCAGCTGAGAGTAACTTTTGTTTTTCATATATGTAAGTCAAATGTGATTGGTGGCATAAATTTTAATGAGAGACCATTGAGGTTTAATCTGTGCACAGAGCAGCTGGACTTTTCAGCTAGCTGCGTTAAGAATAAAGGAGGGGAAAATATTAATGCACAAATGAAAGTAAGCAAGTTTGTTTCCATTAAAAATGAAGTACTACTGTACTGCCTAAAATCCTTGCTTTTTTTCCCCCTGCATTATTTCCATTTTCTGCTCCTCCCTTTACTCCCTGCTTGCATGCAATTGCAGTGCTCCCTATGGGTCTAAGAGAGTGAAAGTGCTTATCTGGAAGACAGCCAACATTGTTAGTCTGGCTGGCTAATGGAGGCCTATATATAGTGGGTTGCTACTCTACTTTCTTCTGAAGTTAACTTAGGTTAGTGTTTCCAGGCAGAACTGTTTCTCAGAGTACTCTGCCTATTGTACCTATGTAGAGATGGAATTAAAAATCGTGTATCATAGTTTTCAAAACACAGGAATGTTTATTACAGAAGCAGTTTCCCCTAAAATATATAAAACTTAAATCTTTTAAAAGTACTAAGTGATCCATATGCTAGCAAGTTATAAGTTTTTATTTTAAATCTATATATTTTCTCTAACAAGAAATCCACCTATGGGAGTCAAACAGGTCACAAAATCTTAACACTTTAAATAAGCCATTTCTACCTTAGATTTTCTCTGCCTTATCAAAAGAAAGGCAAGCTTGTTCTTGTAAGGACTCAAGGCTTCTCCATTCCCCACATACAGGAAAAAAAAAATTGTTTTGTCCATGCCCATTTTTCGGTGGGATTTTGTTCCCTATTCATATAATGCGTGTGTGGAACAAGGAATTTCTACTCCGCTTTTCTTAGAAATATTTGGGCATTTACATAACCTTTTTTTTTTTCCTGGTTGTGACAGCAATTAAGGAACCAGAATAATTGTTAAGAACTGTTTTTAATTCTTCCCAGAGTTTTCTGGCTTTTCCTTTTCCCCTTGTTGTGTCACATGCAGGTGGCACTGTGAGTCACTGGTCAGCTCTGGCTCTGTATGTTCTTTGGATTTAATTCTGTTACAGTGTCTGAAGTTCCCTTTCAGTATTTAGGCACTAGGGTTTAGATCCTTAGCATATTTTTTGTATGAACCAAACTTCAAACCTGTTTCTGGACAAAACTGAAGATACAGTAAGACCCAGCCTCTGATTTTGAGAGAACAGACTTGTGGAGAGCTTGCTATAAAGCTGTTGTGGAGAATGGAGGGTGTTGTGGATGAAGGCCAGAGAAAGAGTCTTTAGTCTTAAAGATGCTACTGTGGGATTTGGGAGGAAGAAGTCATGTTGCATAATTTCAGTGACAGCTGTTGGACAAATAAACTGCTAGTCTATACCAAAGTCTCCCCTCTTGAAAAGGTGGAACTATTTCTCTATCTTGAAGAGATGATACAGGGGTGTATACATTGAAGGCTGTGAGATGTAGTGATACTGCAGTACCTGGGACCATATGAAATACCCAAGATGACAAACAAATATTTAGAATTACTTGAATCTGAAAAAACAGTAAGCAGCACAGATGTGAGCGAGCCGTGGTAATGTAGCCATGGCTTTTGTGTTGGAGGGATTAGTCTTGCCATCCAATACTTCTTTCCATATAAACATGAGAGCAAATAGTACCCCTGCATTGAGAAGTGTGGCAAAATTGGTTGCTGCAAAAGAATGTGTTATCTTAATTTTAAGCAAAAGTTTGAGAAATGCTCTATTTGTAGTACATGGTGTTTGCATTACATAGTTAGAATTGCACTTTGCTGGAGTTGGAGTGGTTAATAACTCAGCACAGAACATGGGGGCTAAGTTATTAATAGTTTCGTATTTCAAGATTGCTGCATGCACTTTCTGAAGTAAATTAATTTTTCATTTAATGAACTCAAAATCTGTCTAATAGCAGTGAGAGGATTGTATCAGCGTTTGGTTATTGTTAATAGTATCAAAGATAAATGTTATTCTTGGGGTCAGTAAACTTCCCACAAATGTAGGTTTGGAAGGCCATATCCAGACTGTCTGGGGACATTTTATGAGATATGACAAAATAGTCTAAGCCTTCAGTGTGTTAAACTGAATGAATAAATTTTAGACCACTGCAGAGCGAGAATTCCTTTGCTTTTGTTCATATACTGAATTAAGCTAGTGAACAATTTAAAAGCTTAGATCAGCCTGGGCACAAAGACAAGAGACAGCTTAGATTTTGACATAGCAGTCCCATTTAGACCATCATCTCCTGGGTGATGATGTATGTGGTGTCATTCATGGTGATTTGAAATCTGCAATAAAACACTGTCTATTGCAATAACTGCCAAACTTATTTTAAGGTAACAAATTGCTTTGGATAGTTTTACTGTGATTTATTTAGTCTAACTTGTTCTGAAGAAATATGAAATAGTGCAGGGAAAAAAAAATTACATGTCTAACTGTCTTTCAGATATTAGAAATTTATTGCTGTTTTTACCCCTATCAATTCCTCCTCTTTTGAAAACTTGAGTTCTTATTGAGCCTGTGCCATTGCACATAGCTTGGGAAATATAATTCTTCCTAGCAAGAATTGTTTTCACAGTCTGAAGGAAAGTTAAAAGCGTTCTAAGGACTGAAAAAGACATTGCATAAAGTCAAAATTTGACACTTCAGTAAGAATGTTTCAGCCAAGCCAAAATAGAGGAACACTTAGCTGGAAACCATATGGTCTAGAGTAAGGGATTCTATGCTAGGCTTTCATGCCCCAAAAAAGTTCTGTGTCACCTTCCAGGGAAAAATCTCTGTATTCTGGGATCTGACTTAATGAAGCAGCTAAATTGCAACTACATTTGCAAGTAAGGTAGGCCGACTAACTGTAAAATAAAGACAACACAGCAATTGTTGTTTCACACCCCTAGAAGGGTGTATGCTAAACTTCACTGCATATGAAAGGCCGTGTGTTGGTAAACTCTTTGCAAATTCCTTAATTTTAAAATTATTCAAGAGGTCAGAATGTCTAGAGACTGTGAAGAATCAGTGAGACACTTATGTTTCAAGACCCTGCCACTGAAGGTTTGTTACATGCTTAATTACATTCTCACCCAAGGTAACATACTTGTTGCTATGTGTGCTTCCAATGCTTTCTTTGTCTGGTATGTCCCAAGCTTTTAGATTAATCTATGCAGTGACTATTTTCACTGTTTAATCTTTATTTTTAACTACTTAGAACATCAGTTGGATTAATCTGCAAAACCTGAAGTTTAGTAGTAAGAATTAATTGTTTAACTGGAAATTTAATATTTAATTGTGTCTTGGAATAGATCCATTTGGGGGGGGATATTAAAATATGATGCCAGAATCAGGCTGAAGAAACCTAACACCTCGTTATGACTTCTATATATTTGTATAATTTCTTATTGCAGATCCATAATAACTCTTCAGCTGAATAGAGTGCTTCTTCCAGGGATCTCCTCCAATGCTTGCAGTGCAGCCAGGGGTCTGTGCTTTATGTGTGTTGTCCTTCCCATTGTTTGGAAGGTTGATGGCAGCCTGAAAACTGCTGCAAGTTGTGAGCCAATCTGCCAGGTACTTTTGAAGAACTGCAGCTTGTGGTTTGTGGCCATGCTGAAAGCATTTAGCTGTGAGCTGGCAAGCTGATGGCTCTACGTGCCGCTAAGAATATAGCCCTCAGATGGCTCAGCTGCACCTGAGCCATAACAGCAACTTGCTGATGTTAGAAAGCCACCTGCAAAAAATCTAAGAAAAGTTTGCTTGAGTTAAAAATACAGTAAATTATTCTTCACACTGCTAATTCTGCTCATTCTGGTATTAGATATACCTGCCTTGTGGAAAAGACAGGAATGAAATTCATGCACTGGCAAGTCTGATGTGTTTGCACATCTTTATGAGTGTTTTCTCCATTCAGGCTGGTTTCCATCTTTGTAAAAGAGACTCCCATGTGTGGTGAGAAGAGAAAGAAAGGAACAGTAAGAAAAAGGATACCTATTGGTGTCTCAGTCAGTTTTGGCTTAGTCTCTAGTTGCTACTTTTAAGATAGCATTGTGAATATAGAATTAAGCTATAGCTCACTTTTCTCTTTCTCCCAAAATGTACATCATGTTTAGGGTAATATCTTCTCCACCTGACAGTAAATGGTATTTGTCAGACCTGTGGCTGACTTGGTCTCCCAGCAAAGTTGAGAAGCAAATGAACAATCAGGAGCACACAATAAAAATCTTAGTAATTTTTTTGTGTTCTACTAAATGTCATTCTGATTCACTGATTCGCTGTCTATTGGCAGCAATTACTGAGCTGATTTTATTTTTATTACATATTAATTTTTTTAGTGTATTTTTAATAAAAAATATTTTGGGTCTAAAATTTCAGGTGCTAGGGGATAGAAGGAGGATTGTATTCCTGTGCCAGGCTTGCACAGTAGCCAGGACACCTGCATGTCCTGCAACATAAGTGAGGGATGTAAGTAAACACACATTTTTAGAACTTGCAATGCCATAGGCAAATGTGCTAAAATTTGTCTCTGTTGGTAAAAGCATTGGAGATTTAAATGAAGTTCTTGAATTGACTTGGCTGAGTTTCCTGTGATTGTTTTTTTGTTTGGGGTTTTTGTTTGGTTTTGTTTGTTTTTTTCCCCAAAGCTGCTATTCTGGAAACATTGCAGTGCATGCTAGTGAGATGGGCAGAATGACAGGACGTAGAGGAAAGCGGCTGCAATAATGGAGTGTACCTAACCTGGCCAGGCTTTTCTGCAGGCTAACTCATTCATAGTACTGTTAGGAGTGCAGCAGTTGGTACATTCAGAACAAAAGCATCTTGGATCACGAACCTGACCAATATTCATATTTGTTGGTATGAGTTTGCTTTCCTGTCTTAAACAGAAAAAAATGAGAACTCTCAGGAAAGTAAAAGTTTCTGTGCTTTTTTATTAGAGTAAATGGAAATAAGGAACTCAAGAAATGAGATGCAATGCATTATGTATCTCCCCTCCCCTCCTCTTGGCTTCTTTCTGTAGGACCATTTGACTTCAGCTCTGGCATGGCAGGCAGACAATGGCATTAGCTAATTTGGCTCTGTGTAGTGGTGAACATGAATATGAATTAGAGACAAGTGCCTGAGCTCTCATACTGACTTTTGTTTAGCTGTTAATTTGTTCGAATGTTAATGTGCCACATGCACATAAGCCCAATTAGGTTTGAAAATGCTTATTTTCTTGTCATGGCTTCTAAAAATTGAAGCTTTGTTTTATTTTATAAGCTATTTTAATCTGTTTTATTTTGCTCAAAATAATAAAAGAGGATGTATAAACACATCCAAGGTTTAAAATTCAGTGGAACACTACACTGTGACCTTCTGACTCTTAAATTAAAAGTAAATGTAAAATTACTCTAATAAGAGTCTTATTTTGATATTTGCATTTAGTAGTACCATAACTAACAAGTGCACTGGGTGTGAGTGTTGAGATTTCTTTAAAGTTTTACTTTACATAAGTATTTTTACCTCTACAGCCAGAATAACCCTTAGTCTGGAGTGGGGATCTTTTTTACTTCTTTCCATGGGCATTTTGTAAAGCTTAGCTTCTGAACTCTTTCTTATATGCTATAGTATTATGCATTATTGATCAGCATTGATGATCCTGCTACTTCACAAAACTACCGAAGACGTTCATCTAACATCACAGAGCTTATAATCTAAACTTTGTATACAGATGATGCACTTGCTAAAGAAATGTTGTTTAGAAAAAGTGGAAACTGAAATGGAAATATACTGGATTCTGTGGGTATTAACTTAATATTTCAGCTTTTTGTAAATATTTTATTTGCAGAGGTTTTGCTTTTGATTCCCGATACAGGTGCTCACCTCAGTTACTTTGTTCAGAAAGAAGTCTGTGAGTCAGCCATTCGGATGTTGTTTTAGAGCCCAGTGAAATTCAGTGACTTGAATATTACCTCATATTTTGAAACTGCTATGTAAATGGACCTGCTAGACCTTTCAAAGTTCAGCCATCATTTCTGTCTAGTTTTGGGTGGAATATAAAAATCTATGTACGTTGCACGAAATTTTGTTGAAGTAGGAAATTGTGTGTGTCTTCTGAAGCTGAAATTAGGAAACAATTAGAAAAATTTAGTGGTCCTAGCATTCATTACTCACAAAAAACACTAACTGTAACAGCACATTAAAAGCCAACCTCCTAACTCTGCAATAGATAAAGAGAAATTATGTTACATTTGTTTAGAGAAAATGTAATGCTAGATGATCATTAATTTCTTGGGTAGCAGTTCAGTTCCTGCTAAACTACAAAAGTAATGAAAAATGAAGTTTCAAGTTTAGATTTTCATATCTAAGTGGTGTTATTTTATTTAGATTCATTTTATTTAGGCTCAGAAATGAGCTGATCTGGGAACTCTCCCACAGAGGTGATATACTTCCAATGACTGATGAAGAGTAAACTGACGTGGCGATACTCTGGGAAGGCCAGAGGGTACTGTAAATGGTCCGTCATCCTAAGTGTTTGTTTTTCAGTATGTTCAACTCACCATAATATTTTAAATGTTGAAAGACAGGGTGAGCCAGAATTTCAGCCAGCATCCAAGCCTCACATGGCTATTTGATTCATTGCTAGCATATTATTCCAGATTAAAAAGTTAGGGAATTAACCAGTTTAGTGAGACATAAGCAACAAAGTTTTGGCATGAGCTGGTTTATAACCATTTACCGTGTCCTATGTAGAGCATAGAAATTACATAAATACTATTTTTCCCAATTTGAAGTCTATTAAAATGTTTAGGTAAGGTGTAAAATTTTCAGAGGGAGCCTAATCTTCTTCCCTTTTACCAGGACCCATATAAGCTCCTAACTCACTTTCTGGTTTTGACAAATTTTATCAACTCGCAGAAATGACATGAGTAAATAGTTTAGCTGTGATTGAAATTCAGGTGTTCCTGTCATATATGATTTTGCTCTGATCGCTAGGTAACACGTCTTAGCATAATGGTGGTTTTGTCTGTTTTTCCCTTTAGTTCAATTTCTGAGGATACTATATGTGCATTTTTCCATTAAAAAAGGAAATATTTTTAATATTAAAACTGAATCATGGATGTCAAGTGGTATATATTTATGGTTGAATAAATATATACAGTGACTCTCATTTGTGTTATTAAATCTTTACTGATTTTTATAACTAAACTATACCTAAATTATTTTTGAGTTTCTGAATATACGTCTATTTCCAGTTCAGGCTAAATTTCTTTATATTAGCTAGTTGAAATGGTAACAGCAGCTGGTGAGGCCATAATATTTTAGCCAATGATGCCTGTGTCACATTTCATGCCAATTATTATATCGTAAGAGATTCAGTTATATGAAATTTTATCTACAACCAGCTTGTGCTCCCTGGCTTTTAAATTCAGTATCACTGAGCAGAATGCTGGGGTTTTGCATCAGACAGTGTGCCTTTCAGTGGTTAAAATAGTTCTAAAAAGGGTGGAAAAAAATCCCTCAACAGAATGAAAAATATTTCAGATACAGTTTTTGGATGATGTCCAGTTTCTACATTAAAAACGCTTTCCAACACCAGACGAACCCTAAATCATAACGACTCATTTAATACCATGTGCTCTCTGAAAAGAAAATGAGATCAGTAGTTAAATGAAATGCCCACAGATCCTGGGCATGGTGCACAAGATCAATAAAGATGATAATGGAGAGATGTAGGAGGACACTAAACTGGTCTGTTACTTAAGATTTATTTTGTCTTCCTGAATCTTTCAGAGTGCTCTATGGAAACAAGATCACAGAGATTCCCCAGGGCCTTTTTGATGATCTTGTGTCTCTGCAGCTGCTGTGAGTATGATCCCTTCCTTTTCTTTATTTTACAGACTAGCTAGATTTACTGTTTTTTCAACTTCTGACATTAATATAATCACCTTTTCCACTGAAAACTCACTGGGACGTGCTAGTCTGTTGTTTCTGTGTCAGGCAAGAGGGAGGCAAGGGCTGGGGAAAAAAAAAAAAGGAGGGTGCCAACAGTTTTATAGCACAGTGTGTATAATGGGTAATAGACACAGAGGATTTAAGTGTGGGGAGGAAATGAGAGACTCAGTGAAGTCCAAGAAGGGAAATTTGGTCACCAGCTGATGTGTGGGTGGGGATGCCATCTGATTGTTTTTACACATTTAGCGTTTGTGGTTGAATTTCTAGATCCTTG
This sequence comes from Gymnogyps californianus, assembly GCF_018139145.2. NCBI lineage: Eukaryota > Metazoa > Chordata > Aves > Accipitriformes > Cathartidae > Gymnogyps > Gymnogyps californianus. The sequence continues at coordinate 4,631,087 of NC_059484.1, forward strand.
ATGGCTACTGTGTTGCAAGTACCTGCACATGCAAGCAAAATGGCAATGTGGAAGATCTTATCATTGCGAGCCATGCTCAGTTCCATATTCTTGTTATGCCAAATGTGGCTTAGTTGCAAGAGAAATTATTTCAGAATATGTTGTGTATTTGAGTATTTTATGCCATGTGTGGTTTAACACACAGTCATGATCAGGGGTAAGATATATATCATATACTCTTCAGTATTTATTAATGTAGCATAAAAAATTTCCTAAGCCAAATGTGAAATTGCAAATTTCACTCACTCTTGTCTCCGTAATCACATTGGGAACCAGTAACTCCTTCAAAGAGAAGGAAATCAGCTACTGTTTCAGCCAGTCAGTAGAGGGAGTGGAAGTGAAGTGAGTTTAATATGTATTCCTAACGTTCTGATTACCATCATGAACGATGCACTCAGAAAGTAAAGATGATACATGATAAATTAATCAATTCTGGCTTATATTACACACAACCCTCCACCCCCACACAATAAATTATATAAAATATAAAATAAAAAGTAGCTCTTTTAGACGTGTTATTTTAAGCCTTTCTGACTGTCTTGACATAACCAGAAATAAGTATCTAAAAGTTCATGATTACCATTGGATGTGTCACTTTATGATTGCAATCTTTGCTGCACTTATATGCTATATAAAAATAATCATAGATTTAGATTAGAAATCCATGAGCAAAGCCAAAGAACTAAAATATTAAATAGTTGAAATTGCTCTATGTGTTAAGTGAAGGACTACTCAGACTTGTAATTTATCTATAAGATCTTAATTGCAAACATGGACCACCCTATTCTAGAGAAGGACAAGCAAGAGCGCATATGGTTTGGTTATGACAATCCTTGAGCTGCGATGGTGGGAAGCTGTTCATCTCCTGCACACAGCCAATTAGTTTGTCTTCACCTTTTGCATGTACTTTTTCTGGCAGCTCCTTTCCTCTCTCCTGTCCCATACCTCACCAGTTAGTACTTCAGTGTCTTCACGGCCAGCCTGCGCAATAAAAGACTGTGTATTTAGGGGGGAGGTAGTTTGCCATGTGTGAGAACAATAAGCATGAAAGTGCTTAGAAGCTGGGACTCAGTACGTGTTGATATAACCGGCATGTTAGTCATTGTCAGACTCAGGTTGTGTTCGGTACAATGAAGATGCTGCAAGCAAAAGGAGACCTAAAAACTTAACTTGTCACTGTCCTCTGAGAAAGAAACTATATTAAAAAAATCTGAGCTTTATCATAGTCCTCCCTCTGAAAATTTTATGGTTACAAGTTCAAAATGATACACAGTTGCTCTATCTAACCCAGGACACTACGGATAGGATCTTTCCCAGTAAAAAAAAAAATAAAATCACTCAACACGTGGCTCACAGTGTCCTATAAAAATGTGGGTCTAGAACTTTTCCATAAAGCATTAAGCAGGTTTCAACGCCTTTATACTATAGTCCTTGTGTGCATGTAGTGCAGGCTTTCAATGAATTACATATTTAAGCCCAGATGCAGTAATTTTCCAGTCTGAATTAGCTCAAGTGATGCCTTTTTGTTAAGGGGGCAAAATCTATATGCCAGAGAAGCATTAAAAGGTGTTGTACTTCAACCACTTAAACATTGTCAAGCTGCGAAGATGTAAGTAGGTTGCCCCGTTATGGGATTCCCAGAGTATTGTGGCTCTGGAGCCTTTCAGGATCTTCTTGAAAGTGTTTCAGTGTAGAGTAGCTTTTGGCAAGGAGAGCATTGAATTATCATGCTTTAAATGCAAACAAATGTCTTCACACTTTTCTGACCGTGGCTTTGAAGCAGCTATTATGGGATTGCGTGTAGTATTTTAATGGATACCAAAAAAATAAATGGCATTCATTGGTTTTAGACCTGCTGTTGAACAGTTGGAAGAGTGCCCTATGATTAGATCTAATTTAGCGTTCAATGGGCTCTACATTGGATTTCTGCTTATTAGTCTGGAGACACACGGATAAGAACGCTCTGATTAAGTTATCCTGGTAGCCCGTATAATTTCCTAAGCTTCAGCTGGAGCATTTTTGAAAATATACTGGCGTTATGGTAAAGCAGGACACAATCAGAAAAAGGGAGTCATGGGTCCTGTATAAAATCGAGATTGTGTTTAGAAGGAAAAAATAATTACTATGAAATAACATAGCAGATAATATTGTTATTTACTGTTTTGGGTAAGACTCATCAGGGTTTCTCAGACATGTCATTATCCTTCTGTTTAAATATACTGTCACAATATAGGCCCAGATTATTCCACTTTCATTCTCGCAGAATTGTTTTGTGTAAGTGCCTTACGTCTGCAGACGGTACCACTGATGTCAGAAACAGTGTAGCTAGGTACAGTAATGCTCAGCTCAGGCATGACAGCATCTTAAACTGCCCCATTTGACTTTGGTGTATGGGAAATGAAGAATTCAGAACAAGTTTTAGACCACCTGGCTAGCATTAGAATTCTGTATTTCTGTCATGTAAGACAGACGTGGGTAAGCCAATATTGTATTATATTTGGCAAGAAAATAACCAGGCATGGTTAGATAATAAGGTTTTTTTGTTGGTGTGGGGTGTTGTTTTTGTTAGGTTTTTTTTTAAACCCTATTGGTTTAATTTAAAATGTTGCATCTGAAGTCTTCATTATAATCAGCTATCTTAAGTAGTTAACATTCCCCACATAAATAATCACAATTGGATTTCTGTTAAATTGTAGATTTCATGAATCTTATGTCTTCCTAAATATGCAATTGTAACCAACACAGCAGCAAACATTATTATACAAGTCCAACTACACATCTGTTCTGTGGAACAGAAGCTTTTCTTGGACCATGTCATTTTCCTTACTCTGTTTCAAGTTGCCAGGAGAGAGGATGCTGGAAAGCTACTGTAGCTACTGTACCCCATCCTCATACATTCTTCTTTTCAGCAGGCTGGATCAAGTGTCTTCTGAGAATTTTAAGTCAATTTGGATTTGAGAGAGCTGTACTGTTTTCCAGAAAGGGATAACTGGAGTCTGATTCCCCCACCCCCCACTCCACCCCCAGTAAACTCAAACTTTCGTTTCATTGGGGCAACAATCTGTCCAAGCTGTGAAATAGTATTTGATTAATTATCATTGTTTATGTAATTTGCATTTGAATATCGAAAGAATGGAAAGAGTTTCAGTTTAAGGTGGACGTTTGCAAGTAACCATTAGCTGTGGCCAGTTTGAACTCCTGTCCAGGAGGCCTTAGACTAACCTTGGTCTGTCTAGAAACTGGAATATATTTCAGTGTCCTTCTCACCTGTCTTTCAGTTTTCCTGGAATGTGGACAAGCTCTTTCAGGAGCACTTGAGTTTGCCAAACTGTCTGCCAGTCACTGCACAGGGGGCACAACATAACACTGCGCAGCTCTTGCTTTTTCAGCAGCCCTGTGACAGATGAACCTGACGGTTGCTCTGCTTGCTCCCAAATGAGCAAACATGCAGAGCCAGTCTGCAGTGAAACAGTGAGTCGAGTGGCTCACGACAGTGAGCTGTGGATAATGGGCACCAAGTTTGTTAACCAGTATTTTTCATACCTAAGTAATACACTTTCCTCCCTGCAACCATATTAAAACAGACATTCTGGGAGCCTTTTTATTACAGTTATACACTGTGTGCTTCACAGTGCTCTATTTCCTGGAACAAGAAGGTATCATAAAATCTCTATGGTTTGAAGAGATTGGATAGCAAAACAATATAGCGGGATGAAATCTCATTTTTCAAATGTCTGGCAAGTATCAGTTTTCAATAAATCCTTTTCCTTGAGGAAATTTACTTTGCATAGTTACTAATCATACAAGTGCTCAGGCGTGTTGATCCTGAATCTTAAGGTTGAGATCCCCATGGCTTGCTGGACAAGAAAGAATCCCTATAGTGGACTCTGTTTTGATGTTGCTAGAAATAGACGTACTCCTGGGGTACATATATGTCGAAATCAGAGGTTTGTTGTATTTCTCTCTCATAAAACGAAACCAAAAGCTTACACCCTTCCTCTCTTTCTCCTAATGTCTGATCATTAGGGAAAACTCAACATTGTAGTTGGAAAAGACCAATAATCATATTGGTGCCTGGAGTTTGACATATTGACAGATAAAGTAACTTCAAAAGTGGTGAAAAATTAGACTTCCAGATCCAATCATCTAACCTGGGTTAAAATTGGAACTAGATCTAATATTTCCAACTTCAACTGACCTTTATTTAAAATAGACTTGTATGAAGTGACAAGTCATGTGTGTACTTTCAGAAACTGCTATTATCAGTTTTCCCAAAATTCAACCAGTCAAATTTTGCTTTGAGTGATTCTCCTTTTTAACCTGCTTTTTATATTGTTTCTCCTTGGATGAGTAGTGAGATACTTGGTACTCCCATGGCTCTTCTGGTGAGGTTGCTTGGAAAGTATCTCCATGGCAAATTTGCCAAGTTTGAAGTGCTTGTGTTGATTTGTAATTGTAAATTGAATCCCAGTACTTAAGAGCTTAAAATAGGATCTACCAATTATTTATTGTATACTTTTGGAGCTTGTTAGAATGTCAGAGAAAATCCAGTGAAGCACAAACCCATACAAAGTATTTTAAAAAAGAGAAATACATAATTACTCTAAAGAATATACATCAATTCCAATATTTTGTATTGTATACATTACATTGTTATATACATAACAATCATTAAACAGTGATGCAAACATTATATAAATGCCAGAGTAAAGAAATTTCAGTTTTCCATTTCCAAGTCCTTTATAGCACAGTAGTCTCTCCTCCTCCCTATAGCAATCTTCTGAGCTTTAAGTAATGTATAATATCTTATTGTTCCATGGAATTCTTCATTTTTTTTCATGGAGAAGAGACAACAGGCATTAAAAAAAGAGACCACCTGACTAGAAGTAAGAGGAAACATTTTCACAATGACAAGCCAAGCAGTGGAGCAGGCTGCCCAGAAGGTTGTGCATTCTCTGTCCTTGAAGATTTTAAAGACCAAACTGAATAAAACTCCAAGCAACCTGGTCTGACCTTTATAGCTCACCCTGTTTTGGGCAGTCTAACAGGACAAGAAACCTCTCAAGCTTCCTGCAATTCTGAATTATCCTGTGATCTGGTGAAATAATTATTTTTCAGATAAAGCAAATATCTGCATTAAATATCTATAAATTGGTCATGCTTTGAGTGGGGTTCAGACCAGATGACCTCTGGAGGTCCTTTGCAACCTGTGTCATTTCTGGGTTCTGAGATTCTAAATTCTTAGCAAAATCACATATGAACTTTTCCCTTGATTAAGCAAAATATTGCTGGCTACAGCAGAGATACTATGCAACCCTCATCCTTCTAGTCCAGAACAGAATACTCTCTGCACAGACCTGTTTAATAGCTTTAGAATTGTTTTCAAGCCATTTGCCTCAAGCTTTTTTCCTTCAGATTTCTGCATTTAGGCTGCTATTGTGATAATATTACTAAACTCAATAACTGCTGTTAAAGTGAGGTAGCAGCATCTGCCAGACACAGAAATACAATTACAGTCAAGCACTAATGAAAGACTGCAACAGCATCTGCCTTTTCTGTGTCACTTCTGTAGCCTGTCTGCATGCAGCTTCCCAAAACAACCGCTAGTTCATGCGTCAGTGTGTAATTCATTAGCTCTTCTGACGCCACTGCTCCAAGCTGGACTCACCTGACAGAAACTTTCTAGTTATTGTTACACAAGAAACTAACTTCCTGATAGCGCAGGAAGTTGAGAAAATGTGTTTGTTCTGTTGTGCATCTGAATTATCATGTGGTTATCTAAAATCAGCTATGACCTTATCTGCAGGCGTAAGTTAGAGAATATTGAATTTTGAATAACAGAAGTCCAGATGCTATGACAACACATGCTTATAATTCTCCAGGTAGTAACACAAGTACCGCAGGCTTGTTTTGTGGATGGTGTTCAACTGAAGTTGCAGTCTTTTGGATCAGAAATGAAAGGAGGGCTTTAAAATCTCTCCAAAACAGGACTGTCGGACTGTGCTCTGTGCTTCCTTCTTGACTCATTATCAGCTCGTGACTTTTCCATTTTAATTTATGTTGAATAAATTTGTCATCACCATCACCATCATTCAGTTTCCTGAACATGGAGAAACACTTGAAGCTGGTTCAAGCAAGCATGATGATGATTGCACACTGGTTATTATCAATTGAAACACTGACAGACTCTTCAGTGGTCAGTCATCACATTAGAAAATTTAAATTTTAGTAGATGTCTAAATATCTTGACACAGCGAGAGGCAATCACATTGCTCCCCTACACTCCAGGCCATTTTAAAACGTTCCTGGAACCTAATATAATTATTTTGCCAATAAGTAAGCAGGGGCACACACAGTTCCGTCATTAGATGTTGCTTGTCATTGACTGCTGGGATGACGGAGTATGTGACTAGATACTTCCATATTGGCACTTCAGCTCTTCTCCCGTGATGAGTTGTGTTCAAGATGACGCTTGATTCCCTATAAATTTCAAGAGAAAATGCTGGAAAAAACATGCCAAAAAGTTTTTTGACTTTTTGTAACAGGTGTTGTGTATCCTAAGGGATGTTTTCTGCCAAGAGTCTTTTCTTTGCTGCCCTATAGTGCCTTTGAATGTAGGTGAAGCCTTTGACTATTGATATTCTATAAAAGTCATGTGTATTCAATTTGTATTCTGCTGTTACCCATGCGAAACTGGTACCTAGTTCTCCTCTCTTCCATACAAGTCTCCTATGCATTTTACATCTGCCTTTTTCTGGTGAGTTCTCGTTTTCCCCAGTGGAGTCTGGCATGTGGGATGTGCCAGCCAGTTCATGGGATGCCAAACATTTTCATTCTCATCATGTTGTCGTCGCTGTCAAAACACAAAGCTAGTGAAAAAGAAAGAGAACTTTTCCAGTGGCTCTGTGCAGCTTTTCTCCCTGACACTTTCCTTTTGGCTCATTAATGTACCTAGGATGATTTCTGGTCCATCCTGTAGCAACAGAAATCAACTTGCAGTCTCCAGCATGTGTTAAGGTTACTAGGCTGCTGTTTCATTCTCCAAGTTATGTAGTTATTTGCTGATAGTTTGATTGCTTGACTTCACTGAGCTGACAATACAAACATTGCTAAGGGTAAAAGCCATATAAACATCCCCATTTGCTCTTAGAAAACAATTTTTTCAATCATTTTGGGTTTGGAGTTCAAAATGTTATTTAAATGTTAATCACTTGAAACTGTGCTTGGGCATATAATTCAATTATGGGACCATCTTAATTATGCAGATGGTGCTTATGAGCATCTGATACAATTACAGTGCCAATTCAGTACACATTCGTTCAAAGGGCTTAGCCGAAACACGTTATTATTTCAATGTGTGTGGACAAATTCACTTTTTCAGGAAATGGTTTCATGGAATTGTAATACTGCTCTGCTCTGCTCATTGCTTTCAATGGCGTGTAAACCACAAGGTCTTTAACCATCCTCCTGTATTCTGTGGTGGTCCTAGGCTTGCAAGAGATTTCTTCATGTTTTTAACATATCCAGAGGGATGAAAATGGAGACTTAATAACCCACCATACCTCTGGGTAGCAGGCGGGTTTAGTTCTACTTGTATTTTTAACCTCCTTGTGAATGCAGCACCGCATCTGGAGGCCGTGTGTAAATCTCATCCAATCAAGCTGATAACAAAATAGGAAAATTAGTGGAATTTACTTTCACGATAAATTGGTGCAAAATAAATACCATGTAACTCTTGCTAAAGTAAGACTCAGCTTATAATATTGTCCCTTCTTTTGGTGTGAGTCCAATGAAAGGAGCCCTTAATATGTTTTACAGTATGGTTCAGTGTTTAAGGAAGATCAGTGTTTCTGCTTCCTAGAATATGTTTTTCTCATCTGCCTTTGTGTTAGTTTAAAAAAAAAATTCTTATAACCACTTTTAACTCCGTGTGAGGCCAACCTTGTATACCTAATTAATAATTAGATGCCATTAGAGGAGCTGTGATAGGGAAGAAAGATTAAGCAAAGAATTGGAATTTATATAGGGGAATATCCATAGAGGAGATATTTTAAAATAACTGAGAGTTTTGAAAGGAATATAAACCTTAATGCTTCTGGCCGAAAGTCATCCTCTACCTCTCAGTAAGTAGGAGGAAAAAATTTTTAGGGATGATTTATTCTGCTTTCTCACAGTTTTTCACTTCCCCCCCGCCCCGGTTCTGATCAGAAATAGGACATTAATCTATCTCATGATCCACGGAGTATGGCCACATCTGTATTACTGTTGAGCATACTGTCTGTGCTCTTTAGATTTAGGTACTGCACATATATTGCATAGGTGATATACGGAAGAGGTGTTATCACCTCAGAAGAGCTGTGTAGTACCTGAATTCCCTCTTCTAAACAGTCTGCACAAGCACTTTCTAGTTCCAAATGACTTTCTCTGATGCTTAAAGGAGAGAGTGTGCCTCTGTATTTGTGGCTATATATAGGATCGGTTTCTCTCATTTTTGGTATTTGGCTCTTACAGAAATGTCACAGATTATATCACCATGAATCTAGTCGTTGAAAATTCATGCCAGGAAAACTTGTCACATTGTAAATTCTAATTTCCAGCATTGGTTTCATGCATGTTTTGTAGAAACTAATCAGAGAATGAATTCGAATCCTGTGTATTCACTGCAGTTCTAGGTCAGCTTTGCTCTGAGGGTTTATTAAGTGTGATCAAAGGTGGTTAGACTTCAAGCTCACTCTTTGCAGAGGAGTGAATAGCATCTGCACAATGCAGCTCTGCTGCGTGTGCACTTCTTAAGCATCACAAAAAGAAAGACATGTTGGTTGTCCACATATACAAATACAACTGTAGTTCAGTTGTAAATTCTCTTATTACTGAGATTATTTTCATTTTTGCTTTGTGCTTTGTTACAAGTACTGCTTGCAACATAAAATATTACTATAATATTAGGAAAAAATTAGCATCTAGCAAAATAAGTTGAAGTACATACTTGCTTGCAGTTTTCTTCCTGTATAACTTAGGTACCAAGCCTCTGTCATGGAACGACCAATCTAAGCTAACGTGCATTACCTAAAAACAATGTGGGACCAGTGCACAAGGACGGGAGGTAGAAACCCAAGGATTTGTAATGCTTAAGTGCATGTCTGGGGATATTGTTCAAAACTCAGTAGCTGATTCTGCCTTCTAATAACTTGTTAACCTGTTCTTTATGGAAAAGATAATGTGCAAGCTTGAAAGAGAAATGCATAATGCACGAAAACCAAGAGAGAATGAAGATTGCTTTGGCTGGGACATATGAATGGCTATAAGAAGGAAGTAGTAGGAGATGACATTAATGTTTGCTGTTGGAGCAAAATCTCAGAAGTCGAATGCATGGGAGGAACTGTTCCTGCAGCCTAATATGAAAATTACCCTGTTACTTCTGGTGGAGTCAACAGGAGTGTGGATTAGGTGTCACATAATTATCAGTCACAGAAATACAGATTCCAGAGGGGTCATAGTAGTGCTGCTTATGATTTCATAAAATTATTTTAGCTATTAGTTCATGCAAAAATTTAACCTCATTTATCCGTCATTGCTATCTATGGGGCTTTCTCTTATCTAATGTCAAACTTAATTTTCCACAACATATAAAGAAGAAAATTCAGGTAAATCGATACTGACTTTTCTGTAGGCTAGAAAGGCGAGTTCTGCTCTGACGCCTTCTCATCCCAAGGGACTGCATTCCTGTTCTCCTTGAGAAAAGGGCTCTACTCAAGTATGCGTCCATCTTTTATGTATCACAATTACTGTAGCCATTTAATGCAGTAATGAGGCTCTGCCAAAATGACAGTAGGAGCAGAGAGCTGTAATGAGTGTACAATGTTCCAAAGGTTTCAGCAATGCAAAGGCAGGGTGCTACGCAGAGGAAGCGCCTTCTGAAGTTATTTTTTGGAGCAAAAGAAAAGCATCACGTGCAGCTAACAAGCGTACATTTCTTCCCTGATAGGTTGCCCTGTTGTCTATAGTGGCGTATGTGCAGTTTGTTGAAAATGGAAGCTTCCTGTGCTGTTAGAGGTGTGTTTAAGATGGTGTATTTGCTTGCTGAGGAATGGAGGATGTCTTTTCCTTTTTACCTATTGTCATGGTTTAACCCCAGTCAGCAACTAAGCACCACGCAGCCAGGACACCTATAAACACATTTGTCTTCTGGCTTAGTATTAGTATGGTGCCTCAGAGAGCGCCAGAATGTTGCGGTATTAAGCCTTTCAAACTCATTGACAAAGTAGCAAGAATTTTGTGACCAAGAGAACTGAGTTAACAGCTTGTATTGTTTGCAGTGTACCATTTTTCTCAGGCTGATAGTAGTCAAAAGATGTGGATTTTGTCTTCTGTGAGAAGAATAGGTCATTTCCTGCCTATTTTCCTTCTAAGTGTAAAATACTACATATGCAGATGACAATGACAATGTAAGTGGTCTTGTGTTTGATTGTCTCAGGAGATCCAGCTTGTTGTTGGGATTGTATATACTTGTTACACCTGACAGAACTCTGGCTGGATAATCTAAGAGAATTTGCACAAGTACTGTCCAAGATTTTCTGGCTGAACTAATCAGTTCTGCCAACTGGCTGCTGTGTAGATGTGCAAAATATATTAAAAAAAAAAAAAAAAAAAGGATGTAAATTGCTTTTGTGCTGCTTTTCCACAACTGCACAGGCATCTGGTGTAACTGGAATGGAGTAGGCTCATAGAATTTTAGGACAATGGAGGCTGGAAGGGACCTCAGGTGATCACTAGCCGATGAGACTGGAGAACCCTTGCTCAAAGCAGAGCCACCTTATTAGGTCGGAGCAGGTTGCTCATGGCTTTATCTGGTATCGTCTTGAAAACCTCCAACGATGGAGACTGCACAATTCCTCTGAGCAACCTGGTCCACTGCTTGACTAGCCTTAGGTATGAAGTGAGCTTGCCTTTCAGTAAGTTTTAGTCCAGACCCTACAATTCTCTCTTCTTGTCTCTGAGGAGAATCACGTTTTCTTTCCTTCCATGATCAAATTAACCCTGCACTGCTTATCAAAAGATGTCAAACTTCCAGAATTTCAGTTAGACTTAAGACAGCTGCTGGTAGAGAAAATTGGGAGAAAAGGTTCTTCTCATTGTGGATTTTGTGTACGAGTGTGTGCATGGAATAGCAAGGTGGGGAGTATTTGCCATTTCTATGTATATTAAGCTGAAGACTTCTTTAAATATTTGTGTAGAATTTTGAACAAATGGGGGGGGGGGCTGAGCATAAGGAAAAAAAAATCTTTTAAGTATTTTAAGATAGGTAGCACTGTTACATGTCTGTATATTCCCCAGCTATGAGAGTACTAATGTTGACTGGGTTTTTTTCAGCTTTTTAATGTAACAGACAAATGAAGACTTTTAAATGTGGGTTGGCTTTGGTGACTGGGTTAATATTTTTTTAGATTTAACCCCAAAGTTCAGTCTATCTTTATTTGATTATTACAAGATTAATGAATTATAAACCTTTCCTCTCTTTTCAGGCTTCTCAATGCCAATAAGATCAACTGCCTGAGGGTAAACACGTTCCAAGGTCTGCATAATCTCAAACTGCTATCTCTTTATGACAACAAACTGCAGACCATCAGCAAGGGCCTCTTTGCACCACTCCGATCGATCCAGACTCTGTGAGTATGCAGGCATATCATAAATGACAGCTCTGTCTTTTTCCCCCAAAGATGTTGCCTGTCTTTGCAAAGGCTTTGCATCTGACATTAAGACAATTTGGAAGAGACCCCAACATAGTACCCCCTCCTTTTCTGACAGAAATAAAAGGAGCAAGAAAAAGAAATATTGCATAAATTCAGCACAGCCAGCTATCGATACAGCCTGCCCATAGTGACATAAATGTCATAAGTGTATTAACCTCCCAGAGTAATTCATTCACACTGTTTGTTGGGAAGATAATACGTAAATTTGACGCTGCACAATATATGAACAGCAGATTCTATTAAAACCATAGCCTAACAGCTTTTAATGAGCTAGTGAGTTGGCATCTCTCCTAACTGGGTCTGAGTCCTGCTGTACAGTTCGTGACTTCTGAAACCATATTTCAGCTGACATTCCACTAAAGGGAAATGATACGTTGTATTATTTGATCCATTAAGAAAATCCACTAAACATTTTCTGAGAGTCTTTGAATTGGAGGCATTAGGAGAAGAGGGATCAGAAGCAAAATTGGAAGCAAAAGTACAGAAATGACTCAATATTTTACAGAAGAAGGTTTCATCCTAAGCTGTGAGTAGTAAGATAATAAGGTAAATAGTACTCCTTCAGAGCGGGAGTTGGGAGCCTGATATAAATGAAAAACAAGGAAGAAGCCCCTCACCCTATATTTTGTATGTGTGTTTATATATATTTATGTGTGCATGTATAGATATAAGGCTCTGTGTCTATGTAGTATATAAGTATATCCATTTCCAGTATTAAAATATGTATGTGTATGTATATATGTACATACTGGAATATATATGCACATTATATATATACGTACACATACTATAGTACTGGAAATTTATATATACACATGCACATATATATTTTGATACTGGAAATGCATTGGCCAAATTAGTTTTATAAAAGTTTTAATTCATATAAAAATGAACTAACAGGGATGATTTCTAGCAGCAGGGTACCTGCTATCTCCTCAGGCAGCCACAAGCACAACCTTAATTTCCAACAGATATCTGGTCAGTATGTATTGCCGCAAACCATTAACGCATTAGAATAATCATGTACAACCCTCCCCCAGTCCTGCCCACCCACCTCTACTGTGCTTTCTTCTGCTGCAACATGCTATATATGTACATAGATATACGTTTAAACAAGAGCAACAGAGAAAGTTCATTTACAGAGGTATATAAGATTTGTCAAGTTAAACAACAGGCAACACCCTTAAGGTATAAAAATTTCTCCTTGGTTTCCATGGGGTTTTATTGGCACTCCTGGTGGCCGTTACTTAGAATGGACTTGTTGCCTCACACCGCGACACTGTTTCATGAAACGTTTTGATTCATTCTCCCATTTTAAGTACTCCAAGTGACTGCCGTTTTCTGCCTTTTTTCTAGAGCTACAAAACCAGTCCCGTACCCTGTCTCTATATGCTTGTTTGTTCTTTGGACCTTTCACACCAGGAATGGCTCTACTACAACAGTAATCTTTAGTTTCTTCAGGCACTTTCTGCTATGTATGCTTTCACTTCCCACTCTTTGACAGCCCTTGCCCTGTTGTATTTTATACTTATTTTGTTAAGTGACAGTTCATAAATATAACTGTAAACAGAAAAGAAAAGACGTTTCTACAGGTAGAAAAAACACACTACCAGTAACAGAGCAGAGTCCTCGTGAGGCTATAACTTTACACCTCTGTCCAAACCAAATTTGAACATCTGTCTTTTTTTAAACTGTCTTTGCAATTATTGGGGAGTCGTGTCCTGCTCCCTCGAAAGTTAGAGGGACTGGTGCAAGTTAACTTAACTGAGATCAGAATCAGGCTCTGAGAAAGACCTGACAAACCCTCCTGTTATAGTGCTCAACTTTGTCAAGCAGAATGAATTATAACAGCAGCAGAGAAATGCTGTTTCTCTCTAAGATACTCCAGCAGATTTCTGTTAACAAAGTCTAAATATCCAGTTAAAATCAATGCTATAATACCTGTTTCGAATTGTGTGGGAAATACGTTGTGCAAATTTTGGTGAACGATAGAGTCAAGTTCTACCTTGCATAAACAGTTCAGTCTCAAAAGTAAAAATTTTTGCTCCAGGAAAAAATACATATAAGGGAAATACTATTACGCATGATGAGTATATGCAAATATTAATTTCACTCTTGAGAAAAGACCTCTGGATCACTGCTGGCTTTGCCCACAGATCCAAGGCACTTTACTAATTTGCATTTTGATCCCTAGGAAACTGAGCTTGCCAATAAAATTTCTTTTAAACCAGGATACAAAATGATCTTCAGGTCAGGTGCATCTAAAAAGGTCCATTTCTCTCAAAAGGCAGCATATCAGGCTCTCAGGAGAAAACATTGGACTTCATAGACAGGAGGTCTGTGTCCTTTAAAGCAGGCTTTGCTATCTTAATTTTTTTTTTCCTCTGTGAAAGGACTTGCAGCAGGCTTAATGAGCTACGAAATGTGATAGCTCACAGAATTCTCCCATTCATGTGCAGCTCTGTGTGGTTTCCGCCAGGCCTGGGTTTTTGGAAGCTTATTCAATTACTCTACTCTTCAGGTTTGCGTTGGTGAAAAACAGTGATGGAGTACAGTGTCACAGGTCACTTCTGATTAAACATCCCATCCTTCTCGCAGACATTTAGCTCAGAATCCATTTGTGTGCGACTGCCATTTGAAGTGGCTGGCTGATTACCTGCAGGATAATCCGATAGAAACCAGCGGCGCTCGATGCAGCAATCCGCGTCGCCTTGCCAACAAACGAATCAGCCAGATCAAGAGCAAGAAGTTCCGCTGCTCAGGTAATTCATTTATCCAGGCTGTACTGCACTTTCAATTCAGAAATAAGCAGGTCCAGAGAGCCTACTAATCGAATCTGCAGGACAGTGTTTGCTATAATGGATATCATGGAGCATCTTTTAAAATTAAATTTGGAAAATTCAGTTAGTTCTCCAGAAAACCAATTACCTTATGGATTAAAAAAAAAAAGAAAAAAAAAAAAGAGGGCAGTCTATAGCTGTCTTCTGTGTGTCTCTTAAAAACAAAGAAAAGAAAAAAGAGAAAAGCTTGTGACATTTAATTTTAAAGAATTACTAGGTTATAAAACGTCTAAGGAAAACAGTGAAGATGTGTATGAATCCATGTGGCAAATGTTATATTTTGAAGGGGTGGAAGGTGTATGGATTGTCATTTGTATTCAGGCAGAACTCTTATTGACCTTAATGAGAGCTGAGCTCAAGTAAGTTCTCAGACCTAAAAGGCTGAGAACAGTATGAGTGAGATTTTTATACAACTGGCAACGGGCATTTCTGACCTAGGCTGTGAGTGAAGCTGGGGGTGAGGGGATGGCATCGATTCACATACTTTCATAGACTTTTTTTTTTTTTTTTTTTTTTTTTACATCCACAAGTAACATGCACTAATTCAGGTAAAACTGCCATCGAATTTGGTAAGATTTTAGTAAGTTTTGAATCAAAACTTGCATCATAGTTTAGGCAAAGGTTTTGTGTTGTGAGCTAGATGGAAAAATGTTTCCACCTGAAAATAACCTCCGAAGTAACATAAACACCTTTTTCTCAACCCTATCCATTCTTCATTTATGGTCCAGCTATCAGCAAAAGGACATTTATTGCCTTATACAGCACAACTAAGCAGACTGCTTCTTCATGTGTTTTTTCTATTGGTTATATGTATTTTAGATTACTGCATTTTTGTATACTGTAAAGACAAGCAGGTTGCAGTGAGCAAATCTATTAGTGTGTACTGAGAAGAAAAATGACTGTTATTGATGGAGTACCTTGCAGTGTTTTCTGTATAAATTACTATGATTTTTGTCTTTTTCCTCTGAAAAAAAACCCAAAACCATGATTAATTGTGTTCCTGGTGGTAAAAGATTAATGACTCTAGATGGGGATGCAGCATGAAACTGAATGGCAGCAGCCCAAAAGAAGCCGTTGTGCTTTGTGTATCTCTGCGAGCAATATGCTGAGCTAAACCTTCTCTTTATGGGGAAAATAAAATAAAGATAACTTCATTTGCAGTCAGGTTTTCTTGGGCATGCTTGTTAAAGTCTTCAATCACTTGTAACTCAAGCCACAAAATTTATAACCAGAACTGAAATTATGACATACTCTTATCTAGGGTTTTGGATTGTGTCCATCATAGTAACAACATAATTAGTCAGTAATACTCATATTTAAAGAAACTGGAAATGAAAATGCATAAATATAATTTAGAAAGGAAGGCAGACTGCAGAAACAGATCAGTATAAGTCTGTACCCAATTTGCCATTGTTATTTTCTTCTGCTTTTATTAATAGGCTAGAGAAATTAATGTTATGTATGTGCATGCATGCCTTGAACAATGGTACAGGCTATTGGATAAGGCAAACACCATCTGATATCATTTATGAAAGGTCATAGCTAAGAAGAGCAACAATGCAGAACACAGTACCTGGTGACGTTGAGAATAATATTTTGTGTGAGTTCTTATCTTGGGGGTCCTTTCCTTGAGGCATTAGGCTGTTTTTTCCTTGGTCTCCAGTTCTATGAGTATATCAAAACCACATGGAAAAGGCATAAACCTGACTTATGAAGGAGGAGAGCAGGGATTGTACAGCTTCAGAACAAAGATTTCAGCTGGATGAAAACTAATTCTATTCAAAAGCTCAATAGAGAAGATATTCTTGCCTGTAGAGTTTCCAGATGGCGATGAGATACATTGAACTCAACTCCCTGTCTGCTCACATGAGACAGGGGGAACGTCTAATGGTTTAGAAGAATCTTAGCTTGTAAATCAATCCAGAGAACAGACATCCTTGGCACCTGTTCTGCTCAAGTTGTCCCTTTGAATCATGACTGCTTCAGACTTGGCACTTAGCAGGAATTTTCCACGTTTTCATTTTGAGGAATATGTTTCATCCCAGGATTTAACGCAGCATGTCTCTGTGCAGAAAAGTCCATGAGGTATGAATCTTCATCATTCAAAGTCAGACTATTGAGCAGTGCTTTGTGTTATCCAGGGATGAGCCTGCACAGTCCCACTGGGATGGCAATGCTTAGTAACTTGTCGGTGTCCTTGCTGGCTGTGGGATTCTCCCTGTCTAGTTTTTACATCTTTTGCTCAGTGTATGAGAAGAAAATTTTTATTTTAAATCCTTTTGTAAATGTGCATCTCTCTCCTCAAAGGATTCTTGTTTCGGGATCCTGATACTTTCATGTAGTTTATTTAATAGATTTAGTACATGTCAATGGCCAGAAAGATGGTTTTGTGGGGGAAAATGCAGTGAGTATGAGGGGTTGGTTAAGGAAGCAATGTGAGGGATTTTATCCTGACCTGGTCTTTGACCTTTGAGAAGTCGTGAGGATGCACATAAAGTGTGAGCTCTGTGGGAATAGAGGTACTCAGCCAGCATCAGGATCACACTCATGAGTAGTTAAACTTAGGTGAGCTTAATACTTTGACGTCAGGGAAAGGACCATTTCTGAAGTCATAAAATTCTGAGGTTGTCCTGAAGCAACTTGTGTGTTTTCCACATTCATTTGGATTCTACACAGTATCATGAAGGGGACTGTCAGGAAGGACCTGGCATGAGAAAAGAATGTAATTGTTCAGTAAATTAAGAGAAGAAAGGGAAGGGCTTTTTGTACAAGGATAGGAGAGGAGTGGTTAGCAGGAATAGCAAAGAAAAGCTGAGATGTTTGAAGTTTCATCAGTCTGAAATGGTAGAGGAACATCAAGAAGGTAATGTCAAGAGGACGCATTCAGAGATGCAGATGAGCTAAATAGAACTGTATTTGATTAATTAAATGAAACCGTGAAGACAAAACTGTGCAGCATAGTAAAAAAAAAAAAAAAAAATCTAATCTAGAAAACTTCATTCTGCATATTGTTTCCTTCAGTTTTTATTCCAGCTCCCCACCGTCCTTTTAGATAGTATTTAGCAAGAAGAACTTGCCTTCTTTTTTTAATTCATCATCAAGGCACTTTTCTCAGATGCCGTTTCCTCCCTGAACCAAATGACTCCAGCTTTTACTGATAATGATGGAGCAACATCTGCAAAGGTTATGAGTGGCCATAGGAAGGAGATTCTGCGCAACAGGTAGATAATGTACATAATTCTTTTTAAAAGGAGAATTGGAAGCATTATAGCATGAAATGAAGGAACAGCAGGGAAAGGGGCATGTTTTTGCCCAGGGCTGTGAGACAGGCAAAGCTGTTGAATATACTATCAAATACGTTTAAGCCTCAGATTGCAATAGATACTATTTCCTGTGTTTTTCTGCCTTCCATTTAATGCGATGCACCAAAATAATAAAAAACCTCCCCCTTGCTCAGCTCTCTCCCCACAGCTATAGAATCTGAGACTAAAACAGGTTTTTCTTGAAAAAGAAATTGGTGGAACAGGCTGTGACTAATTCTCTCTCTCTTCTGTTTAGAAAAGGGAAACACTGTCATTTTCAGTGGCAACAGTAAAATTCTGATGATTGTTTTCTTTTTGGCTGCATCTGCTCACTATGACCACCTAAGGATCCAACGGTACTTGCCAGCCTTAGGTCACCAGAGGCTCCCATTCTTCGTAGGAATAGGAGGAAAAAAGAACAACAAAAATCTTCTGCCCAGTAGCATTTGATTAAGTTCACTACACAGCAGTTTTGTTTTCTAAAGCAGCACTGGGCTTTAAGAGGAAGGGAAATGAATCTATGAGCAGATTGTGTTGTCTCTGTGGTAGCTTATTGTCACTTCAAGAGTTGGCAGGATCCTTGATTGCTGTGTGACACTGTGTATGAAATAGCTTTTGCAGAGAGCTGCCCTTGTATTCAGCTGTATATCTTTTTTTCCCCTATGGTATGTTTGCGTTTTTCAGTATATTGTGTATTTCAAAAGCAATGGAAGTTCCACCTGCCGTACCGACACAAACCATTTCTGATAATGATCAAAGCGTATGTATATCTACGAGCATCACATCACGAAAGCTTTTTATCTTCTAATTCTTAGAAATAAGAATCTTAGAAATAAGATTACTATTTGAAATATTATGAAGTAAACTTGTCTTCGTGCTTCCTCTTGCATTGGGGCATACATTGTATCTAACTGATTTTAATTAGTTGCTTCAGTTCCAGATAGTGCTGTACAAATCAAAAGCACAGGGAATAATAGGAGGAGGACAATGAACCATCTGCCAGCACAATTCTCTCCTTTTTGGACACTGCTTCTTGTTAACCCAACCCAAATCAAAGTCAGCCTCTGCGGTACATATGGATCCAGAGCTTGCATATTTAGGGCTGGTGTCGTATCTCTTGTGTTATCCCCTGTTATTAGATAGTAAAGTGGTTGTTGTTTGTTCACTCATAATATTCAAAGGCATTTGATAAAACCTCTTCTTACTAATTGCAGTTTTTCTCCTGATCTTTATGTGTCTTTTCCAGTCTCTGTCTTCACACATATTCACCTTTCTTGGGTTACCTGTCTACTTTGGAACAAAGTTCCTATTACTTGTGATCGCCTGAAATTTCCTTCTCTCTTCCCTGCATTGTTTCAGCCATAGAAGCATAGGACTGCAATGGATGGAGGGTTCCCAGTCAGGAGAACACAGGCTGCACTTCAGGGCTTTTTGTCTGGTCCCTGTGGCAGTTCACACGTTTCTTCTCCCTTGGTCTCCCTAGGTTATCCCCTTCTCTGCTCTTAGTGACATGTAATCACTAAGCTCTTTGAGCTCTCAAAATGAAAGGTGCAGCGTATTGTAACTCCTCAACCAGTGTTTAAAAGTCATGAAAGGCAAGGGAATTTAATCCAGATCTTACATAATTTATCTGATGAAAACACTGTCCAGTTGTTCCCGTAATTTGCCGATCACTCTGATGATGACTTTGCAAATTCCTTCCATTTTTAGTAAGCAAATAGTCATTTACGGACTTATATACTCATATTCCTGCCCTTAGCATTTTCTGTTTGATGAAAAGCACTGATACCCACCTGCTCTTGTCTGCCTTGTTACAGTGCTGCAGTGACATGTGCTCGGGGATTCGTGATTAAGCCTGCCCTTAGTACGCTGGTCTCCAGCAGCTCCTGCCTGAGCAGGTACCAAGCCCTGACAGCTTGTAGGTTTGTGCGTGCTGGAGGTGACAGTGATGGGGATTGGCAGTCCTGCACAGGATGCTCTACGCCTGGTCACGTTTGTGGGAAATCTTGTCTGAGGCCAAGCTCCAGCACTTTTGCTCACCAGGGCTTTTGCGTGAGCGGAGTGAGGGAAAGGAATATGAAACATTGCCTATGATCTGGACAACTGGAAAATTAACTGCATTCAGATTTCTTTCTGTGGGGTTTTTTTGTGTGTTTTCTTTTGGTTTTAGTCAGTTAAATGCTGTGCGTTCTACTTTTTTTTCCCCTGAAAGACACAAAGACTCAGCACAAGTACCTTCAGGAACTCTGAATATAGCAAAACAGAGGATATGCGTTTGTTGTGCATAAGAATAATTCTATCTGAATGGAAGGTTCCTTAACAGCAACAAATCACCTGCAGATTAAATCCTAGACTGAATTCATAATTATGAACCTGGAGTCTTCACCGTACACCATAACTGAGTATATTTGAGCTTTGGTTTGCATGAAATTTTTCTGAAGTTGAAGTCATTAGAGAACACAACACGACTGCTATGACTACTAGTGATGGAGCTAAATTCCCTTGTACAGTAGAAAGGTTCCTGTTGAAAAAGTAATTTGGCTGTGCTGTATACTGATTATAGCCCTCCTTTTTCTGTACATCTTTGATAGTAATTCAGATCTTTATGTTAATATTTGTGTCAGTTACTCTAACACTTCACTAGCTCATAATGAACACTATGGTGAAAGTTTCCTGCACTGCAGTAGGGGGAAAACAGGCAGAATGGAAACCATTTTACTCAAGGAAGCATGAGCTTAACATAGAGCAGGTGGGTCTTTGGCAGACAGTATGGTTCTTAATAAGACAGTAAATTGACATGTCCCAGTTAAAAAGTTTATTTTAAGGCTGTGCCTCATTTTATTTTTACGTTGAAGTAGTCTTCAAAAAAACTGAACGCCTGAACTGCTCTGTTACCAGCCAACATCCTTATTTGCAATTATAGTAAAGAGGCAGTGAAAAGAGGGAGAATGAATGCTGAGTCACAGATGCATCCATATCACTTAGGCATCCAAATGACATAGTTGTCCTGGATTCCCCATGTAGGCAGAGTACAGAGCTATATAGATTCCTCACTTGAGATCTGAGTTGTCCTCTGGAGGTGTCTTCGTTAGCTATAGCAGAAAGCTGAGTGATTACTCTTGTAACTCAGATACCTCAAAAAGTAAGGTGGGACGAAATTTGTTCTCTTCTCTTACATTGCCATTGCATGTGTTGAGATTAAGCTGAGCAACACTTGCCAGAGATGCAAAGTTAGCACTTTTTTTGTGTGTATAGCGGTCACTTGAATAGGATAAAGAAAATAATTGGAGAGGCAATGGCATGAAGAGAGCTAGTCAGCTAAAACCAGTGCAAGAATGTTGGAGCCTGCAATTGGACAATAAATTTTCATCTGACTATTCTGAGACTGCGGCAGTCTCCTGAGGTGTTACAGCTTGATGGGACAGTTAAAAATAGGGTCCTATATACAAATTCTTAGCAAACTGCAGATTCAGTGACCGATAAACAAACAGATCTTGGATTAACAGAGGTGAATTAACACTATGAGCAAACCATACAATGCTGCTTGGATGTAGAATGTATCTAAAGGGTGGGGTTTTTCATGAAAACTGGCAAATATCTGGAGATACGATCATTCCTTTTTCAACTTTTTTTTTTTTTTTTTGCAAATGATGATCTTATGTACATCCAAAATGATCTTATGTACATCCAAAGGCTTATGGAAAATTTTTTTAAAATATAATTTACAAAATAGTGTGCTTCCCTGTTTTTTTCTGTTCTGTCAAAAAAAAAAAAAAAAAAAAAAAGGAGGAGGCTATGTTCCTGCACATTTTTGCAATAGTCTGCAACAAGCAGAAAGGCCAGAATGTGCCTGTGGAGTATTTTGCCTCTCATGTATTCGGGGGACATAAATTAGGGTTTTGGCAGACTGTTCTTTGTGTGCTGGTACCTGTTGTTCATTGTAGTTGATGATTAGCTTAGGCAGTTATTGTAAGTGGTGTTTAATTAGTGCAGCAGAGGAATAGAGACTTGTTCAAAATATTCTCTAGGGGTTTCTCAGGAAGACGTTTGCAGGGCTCTGACTGCATTTGTTTCCAGTAGGACTGAAAGAGTTCATTGACACTGAAATTACTGAGTTTATTACAGATATTCCACTTAATACTGAAAATCAGTATATAATATAAAAGCCTTTGGAAGTTATGAACTATTGCTTCTCATTGCTTAGCAAAGTACTGTGGATGAATTTATCTGAAGAGCCCATGCCAGAATTGCTGCATTATTAAACCAGTATAGGAATAAGGATATGGAACTCTGCATCCTTCTTCACTAGAGCCATACAAAATTATTGGCAGGAATGCTACTTATAGGTATAATTTCTAAATAAACGAGGTGTGGATTCCAGGGTTATGCATAATTTGAATGAATCGTGGAAGGAAATTAATGCGTCTCTGTGCCATGTTGCATGAGTCACAAAAGAAAACTAATAATCTGATTTTTTGTATCAGTTAGGACTCTGGCTAGTTTGGCAGCTTGTGGGGATTGAAGGTTTATTGTGTTAGGTTCCCCTAAAAAGCTGCTTTAGTTTCTTTCTTAGATTGTAAAGATAAATGGTCTTACTTTCATTGCTGTACACAAACCCACAGTATGAGGTGACTAAGTTAACACTGTACTTATTTTCTGGAGTTCCCAAGTAATTGTGTGTTGACTTTCTGCATAACAATGCTGGTTCATAGCAAAATGGTGAAGCAGAGCCCCTTGCTGTATTATCTGTCATCTCTGCTCAAGTACTTGCATTGTTCTTCATGTAGGCAGTGAATAATCTGCTTGATGCTGACTTTGTTCTTTGGGCAATGCAAACCCCTTACTAAGGAAAGTGATATTTTTTTTTAAAAGCACAAGCATTGACCTTCACTGAAGTCCAGCAAAATGTTCTGAGCAGTTGCAGAGGACAGCCACTTCCTCTCTCATTCGTGAAGCCTGCAAGAACATTTGAGATGTGACTTTCAAAAGCACTCTTCACTGGCGTAGCTCTGCAGACATTAAAGTCAATGGGAGTTTTATTTCAGTAGGAGCAGTCAAGCCAAAACTGAATGCCCTACTTCATATGTCAAAGATGCAGGAATGAGAACAAGAAGTAAAGCTGTTTGAAATAATCCAGGATGTCGGAAAGAGAGAATACTTCCATCAGCAAATGATGTACAAAACCCAACAAGTATTATGCCGAGAAACAGAATAACAAAATATTCCTGTTTGCCTTAATACGTCTGTAGTAGCATGTGTGTGCTACCTTGCTGTGAAGTGCAGTTGAAATAAAAAAAAAAAAAAAAAAGGCAGCTGTAATTACAGATTGTCACCAGCATGAAAGGCCACTGGGAGCTGAAGTCAGGCTCAAAGGGAGCTTGGGGAGCATTTAATGCCAGAGCTTGGCCATCAGCTCAGAACCTACTGTTATTAATATGAGCTGTGGTATTTCTGAGATTGCATTTAAATAAATGCCATTTGGAGCAACCCAAAATGGCATTTATACTGAAAGGAGACACCGGGAGAGAGTAAGTAGCTAATAAAGAGCAGCGTAGATTGGGCATTCAATATGTGGTGGAAGTTGCACATCCTTCCTGAAGGAGCTGTTTGCAGTCCTTTGGTAGTGTTTTCTATCATATTAGCTCTGTCTCTGAATTCGTCTGGGCTCTGTTCTTGTACACTAACCGCCATTGTGCTCCAGGGTGTTCCTGCAGTTGTAGCGTAAAGGATGACCTCTTGTATCCAGCACCTTTTTGCATGGGTGGAGTGGAGAGCAGCTCTCCGTGAACCTTCAGCTTGTGCTTCTCCATGCTGCTTCCTCTCAACGCTCTTCTCTCTTTGGCGCTGCCTAACTCTGACTCTGGCTGTTCATGGGGTTTTCCTTTGTGCTTGATCTAACCATGTGGTAGAACAATACAAATTGAACATGGTTCTGTCAAGCACCATGGAAGGCTGCATACTCCCTGCCGCATGGCATGCTGGGATACTTCTGCTGTTTTCAGAAGCATCAAAAGGTGAGAGATTCCCCTTTTCTCACAGGAAAAATGAAAAAGGTGAAGTGTTGCTTAACCAGACTCCCGGGCACTGCAGGGGGGGCCCTAGTGATGTTTGCGACAGACTTTCCAGAGGGCTTGCATGCAGAATAACCGTTTCTAAGTAATTAATCTGTTTAATTGCTTTTAGAATGAAGAAGTTAGGCATCCTGTTGATTAATATGATTCAAGGGTGATTTCAGCTATACCTACAGAGACGAAAAATCATTTTTGTCTTCTTACCTTATAAATAATGTAAGCTACATCTCTCTATTTGAGCTGTCTAGTGAGTCCTTCCACTTGAGGTACACTTTGGATGCCGTTTCTGTAACAAGATGCCTGCGACTTAATGTAACTTTGGACCTGATCTGAGCAATCTTAATGTGCTGGCATTTCATTATGAAGAAGTATACTGCAAAAGAACTTCAGAAGGGTCTTCAAAGCATTATCTTTTATCTCTTGAAATGACATGGGTAACATGGCCTGTATGAAAACAGTATTATCCAATAGTTACATAGCACAAAGCTGAGTCAGCATACCCAAATGGGCCATTTTAGCTTTGACAGCTTAGATAAGACCTTTAACATACTTCTACCTAACTTCCCCCCTATGGAAAGTAGAGATAATTACACTTATTCATAAAGGACTTTGAGAGCCTCGTACAGTTTTCTTATACAGAAATACTGCCTCATCTTGCAAATTTGTTACATATCTGCTGTGGAGCCATCAGAAGAAGGACATCTGAGATTCTTAGATTTTATCTGTAATTACTGATAAGAATTAATACTAGCGATGTGAAATTATGACAAATAATGTACCTCCTTTTTTTCCTGAAAACCTATGAGAATTGTGATCTAGTGGTTACATGAAGTGAGTCTCAGGATTCCTGTTTTTTTGTCCAAGTTTTAGACCAAGTGATCTCTGTGATCATATTTTTGGTGGCAGATTTGAGGCAGCTGGATCCATCTTTTCTAGAATGAATGTATCAGGTCAGTATTCAAGCCCCTGTGGAGACAGCTTGATTTTTTCCAGAACAGATCATCCAGCATTCCTTTTAAGTTCTTTGGGCAAAGCTAAGTTTTAAAAACTGAAATCAGGTTTGCTAAACAATGCTTAAAAAGAAGAATAGGACAAAAAGTTATTTGTCTCTGTTGCTTAATTTCTCCATGTGGATATTAGAAAGGCACCTAAAATTTTTGAGCACTTGGAAACGTGGTGTTTCTTTATCTCAATATTGCTGTTTTGTAGAATGGCATGTGTGTTTGTTTTATGATACTGAGGAGTTGCAATACCCTGGTACCTGATAGTGGTGTCACATAGGTTGTGAAATGAAAATGTTATCAGAGTAACGAGCAATTCAGATAAACACAGTTGTCCTCAGTTGAACATGGGCCTTGCTGTTGCCTTGGCTACTCATTTTACAGCAAACTTAATTCTTTTTAATTTTGGAAATTACTAGAAACTCCCAGGTCATGTTTTACATTCAGCCAAGCTTCACAGAGTTCTCGGCTACAGTGCACACATGCTTTCAGGTACAATAAAATGACCAAATGGCTGGTCTGGAATGGTAAAAGGAAGCCAAGTGTTTCTTCTGTGCCTGTCTTGCATCTCTTTTCCATGGCTTTCCACAGGTGATTTTATAGTGTGCAAGAAGTACTATATGCATGTGATGGTTAATTGTACTTCTTGAGTCCTGTCATGTTCACTCAGAGCCCTGCAGTAGTGTACTGATAAAGCCCTGTGTGTAGAAATGGATATACGCACTTAAATAGTTCTGCAAGCAGATGGCTGAATTTCACATTAGTATCCCAGATGGGAATATCTTAATAGAGCAGCCACCTGTCCAAGTGATCTCAAGGCTCATGTCAAATAGTAAATTTTATCTCGTCTCTGGCAGGTGATTCCTGCTGTCTCACAGTCTAACAGATGACTGAGTACTTGCTAAGCATATACATGCTATTGATTACTTTTGACTCAGTGCTTACCTGGGTAACTCTTATTTAAACTCATTTAGAAGGAAAAAAAGGAAAAGGAAAAAAAAGAGAGAGAGAAAGAAAGAGAAGTATGAAGGTGATGTTTGCTCCCTTCCTCTCCTGCTGAGCTGAGAGGGCTTTCCCTTGTTGCAAGCATGGAGGCAGTGGACTGACACCCAGGCAAGATCAACTTCTTATAGCTGATGCACTGTGGAAAGTTGTACGCCATCAAAAGAGTGAGGCTGCTAAGTCAAAATGTGGTAAATATTCATTATTTACTTTGCCAGAAAGCTTGAGAGAAAACCAAAAACTGATTGTCACCCTCTAATGTTATATACCCCTTTTTCTGCTTCGTAAAACATTCTACTTACTTCCCACCTTTCTTTTTTCCCATAGGAAGATGAATCTTGCATCCATCAGTAGACTAAAAATTATACTTAATAAATTTTTACCCTATGTAACTTCATCATGTTTGTGATTATTCTTTCAAAGAAAGCTTTTGGAATGAATATTAGAAGTGCTTCTTCAAGGGTTAATTTGGGGATTTCCAAGACACTTTCTGATCACTGAAAAATTTTGGTGGATTTTTCAAGGCGTACTGTAATTGTAGCAGTTTTAATAAACTCTGGTCCTGATAACTGTTCAACTTTGGCATTATTTCCAAGGAATCATAAACAACCAGATGTACTGTCTCATAGACCTAAGAAAGAATAGCTGTATGTTCTTGTAATCAAGCCATAATATGCTTGTCACTTGACATTTTAGCCTGACTACCAAGCCTGGAATTTTTAGGACTGGAAATCAGATAGTTTTTTTTTAAAAGATAAAGAGTTTAAATGATGGTGGTGTGGGGAAAGGCTTGGACTGTATTTTTATAATACTTTAAAATGCCCAGTGGTCCTAATATTTTAAGTGCTGTGCTGTCAAGCTAAAAGACAGTAGCAAAGTCTCACTTTAGATGTATAATTTACAATAAGCATGATAACCTGCAAAGTATTTAGCACCACAGAAGTGGTAATGTACAAAGCTGTATGTGATGTTTCTTACAATCTAGTTCGGAATTACAAAACTAAACCAAAGTGTGTCTGTGGAATCAAAATGTTAGATTGCCTGCAGAATTGCTTGCTTTCACTGCATCACCCTGTGGAGGTAATGTGTAACATAAATTAAAATAATAGTGGGTTTAGGTGACTTCTTTTTTCTTACAGAAAATAGCATGCGGTCATAAAATGAGCAGTGGTGTATTTATCAGTCTGGGAAGGGGAAGCAGGTGATGAATGTCATCAAGTCTCTAAAAACAAATTTCAGCTCAGGTTTAAGTTTTTATTGATGTTTTCAGGTTCTTAAAACTGAAAGATCATTCCTGAGAAAGCCTTGCAATTGACTTTTAAAACTCTGGAAAAGTTAAAAAATACTTCTTGGTAGTTATGATCACTGGGCATTACACAAGGTTCCTGAGACAATTCTGGTGCTTCCATTATGAAATATGAAGTGAGTGGGCAGGTATTGCACGGCGGGGTCTTGGCAACACTTTGCTTACATACGCATTTATTAATACTCCTGGTTCCTTGAAGCACAGAGATCAAATTTCCAACCTGCTGTTATTAAAAGAG
Organism: Gymnogyps californianus; assembly: GCF_018139145.2. Taxonomy (NCBI): domain Eukaryota; kingdom Metazoa; phylum Chordata; class Aves; order Accipitriformes; family Cathartidae; genus Gymnogyps; species Gymnogyps californianus. The sequence goes on from NC_059484.1 coordinate 4,658,636, forward strand.
AAAAACCAAACCTGAAAAGGACAGATTAGTTCACTGAGCCTAATTGGAAAAGCATTTCATTAGAACGGGTCAAAAACCTAGTCAAAGAGGTCTGGCAATCATGGTATAATGGTACATTAGGGAATGCTTCTCACTAAGTATGGTCTACCCGTTCCTTAATTAAAATGAAAATGATTTAAACTGCCATTACTTTCCTTTGCTGTTTGTTTAACATGGTTAATAAAGGTATCTAATTGTTGGAAAATTGACAAGGTTCTCTCATAAAAGATTGCTCTCAAAAATAACTCTAATAGCTGAGGTCTGAGAATTTTGGGCTTTTTAATGACATCTTTAAAAATCTTTTGTCATTTGAATGCACCAAGACAGCTCCTGCTTTCATGAGATCCTTTTTCCTTATTGCTGGACTAAGTTCCAAATGGGAAAAAGTGACTTTGCTGGAGCTCATTTGAAGCAGACTCCAACGGCTAATTAGACGTGCTTCAAAAAAAACCCTTAACAGGTAGTCTTGTTAGACAAGGAATTAATCTATCAAGGGAAGAGTGAAAAAACAGAGGCTAGTCTTGGGACTAATTTGAAAAATTGCTGAACAAAAATCTTTGGCAAGTATTAAAATTGTGTGCAGGAACTGGGAGCTCACAGGAGGCAGTGTTGAGAATAGGTTCCATAAAATCTGCTTGCTGCAGTTATCAGGAACTGTTTGCTGGAATATATTTTCCTTTTATTTCAGGGTCAGAAGATTACAGAAGTAAATTCACCGGGAAGTGTTTCATGGACCTTGTCTGTCCTGAGAAGTGTCGCTGCGAGGGAACAATTGTAGACTGCTCTAACCAAAAACTCACCCGATTACCCAGTCACCTTCCTGAATATACTACTGACCTGTAAGTGCTGGCTCTCCAAGATGTGCTCAGCAGGGCATGTTGGTTTTCCTAGTTTTTAAAGGCTGTAAAAGGGACTCAGACCGATTCAAGGCACCTTCTACTTTAATCCCTGTGTGAAAAAGGGGAAGTCAATTTTATTTCAAAGGAGCACCGCAACTCTCTTATTTCCTTAGCATTCATGCCAACTGTGGGGATGAGAAAGGAGCCATGGCCCTGTGCATCAGCTGCCTCTCTGTGTCTTCTTGAAGTGTTGACCTGTTCTGTGGCCCAGGCTGTATGGTTCCTTTCCATTCTAGCTTTGAGTCCTTTGTCTTTGCATTTGGTCATTTTTATTTAAGAAATGGATTAACCTTTTTGAGTTAAATCTGTGATCAGGAGCTCATTCCACCTGAGCAGTGCCTACCACTTGGGTGAAATAGCTCTCACTAAAACTAATGTATTTTTAAGCTGTCAGTGATTTTATGAAATTTATTTGCTTTTAGAGATTCTTCAGAATTATGAACATAATATACTGCTAAAGAGAGTATGAGAAAACATGTTTATTACTTAGTAACTGAAGAATCTGGTTCTTTTGTTGTATTAGTAGCCCCTTCAAACACAATTCTCTTTTTGTGTTAGTAGTCTATTTATTGTACTTAAGGTATTCTATTTAAACCCTCATAAAAATTGTTGATCTGAAGTTAAGATAGAAAAACATGAGAGACATCCAGAAACACAGCAAAGTCTCTACATAGAAAAATGGAGCTACATGTAATCAGAGAAAGAATTTTGCATCCCAAGCCTGCCAAGACAGTGGCCTTTGCATTAATTTTGAAGACCAGTAGACTTTGATGGGAAAGGACCTGAAATCAGATCCCTTTGCATGTCTTCTGTAGCAGAATGCATGAGGGAGGTTTAGTCACGCAAACAAGGCTGTGTAATGGTTAAGGTTAATAATCCCTTATTCTGTGCATTGGAAGAAGGCATTCTGACACTGTCCTTTGGCATTACACTCTTAAAGGCATTCTAAGCTTTTACTGTAGATACTCTTCTATGTTCCCTTTCCGTCAAAGCTAAACTCTTTTCACTCTAGGAGTCTGAGAGAGATGGCAGATAGTGTCTTGCTTAACAAAGGTCATAGTTCTCTGTGTGGCAGCCCTGTATGTCACAGAGATATATCTATAGACATTTGTGAAGTATTAAATGTCTCTTTGTTTGTTCCTATCAGGCGTTTGAATGACAATGATATTTCTGTTTTGGAAGCTATCGGACTCTTCAAGAAATTGCCCAACCTCAGAAAAATGTAAGTTTGAGTCACTTGCTTGTTAGAATACATGCTGCCTTGGATTATAAGGAAGGAGGAAGGGATGATTTTTTTGTAGTTTAGAACTGCAGTAGCAGAAATCGCTTTTTTAATGTGAATGTAAGGAAACTGAATGAGTTGCCTGTTAGATGGACAGGCCCAGTTAAACCACAGTGTCAGATGAAGATCCCTAGGCTGACATTTCAGTATTCTTTAGGCTATATTTCTTAAAGTCTTCAACTCATGGAGACTGAAGGGAATTCTGTCCCGGAATTTATTCAGATGTATGCTTATTGTTAGAGATGGCTACAGTTTGGCATTTTGGCTTTGTCTTTTGAATGTATTGTACGACTCCAACTAGTGTGATTATTTCAAATAGTCAAAGGAAAATAATATTACACGATATAGATGATGGCAGCTTCTTTTGGTTATTGATGTTTTAGAGAGGAGAATCAATTAGCTAATTTAGAGGTCAGTCATTCAAATATATCTGTATAATTCTGTTAACAGCCTGAGTCCTGGCACTGTACAATGTATATATTTAAAAAGAGCTGTGTTTTGGAAAGAGGATAATATGTTAGATACCTCATGATAGTCTTCTAAATGGATCTTTCTGAAGTTATTTAAAGTTTTAACCCTATGGCCCCATTGCTAATGTCTCATCTAACTGTTTACTTTTAGTAAGATTTTATTGCTAGAGTCAAAGTAATTTTGGGAAACCAACCAACCAGGTTTTTTGTTCTGCATTCATTTCACGTGGTTTCTGCAATCTGGAGCTTCCTAGCCATTTGAATCCATGTAAGATCTCAGGGGCTTTGGAGACAACTGTAGTGGGATTCTTATGTCAGTTTTATTTCCGCAAAAGTTTCAGATGCAGCACTGCAGGTTTGGGAGTGGGGATTGTATTTGTGCCAGTACAGGCCACCAGGCTTGGGGAATTAATCATATACATTAGCCTCGTATTTTATGAATGATCCATAAGTTGTAGCTACAGTGCACTTAGAAAAAGTTGTTGACATTGTTGAAGTGTTCTGTTTTCTATGTAAGTAGATAGTAAATGGGAATGAAAAATGCATGGTATATAAAAGTACACACAAATTGGAAAGCATCTGTCCTCATCAAACCTTCAAGATTTATGTTTTGAAAATTGGAGAGGTGTGATAGCTGGAATCATTTCTTTCCTCTTATTTAAAACTTACCGTAGGCAAGTTATGGTGCTGTCCTTCCTGTTCCCATCAGCCACTCAGGTGGGAGGGATGCCTCAACAGGGCTGTATTGTGATGCATAAATGCAGCATGAAACAGTTACAAGGGTTTTTTTAAGAGTTTATTTCCTGTGAAACAAAAAAATCTTTCTGCTCTATTCTTGGTAGGTGATGAGAACTGAGGTGTACAGGTGCAGTTCAAACAGATGGCAAAAAGAAGTTGTGCCTTACACCTCATAAAAAGTCTCTCTCATATGGATTTTTAGTGGCAGCCTCCAAGCAGAGGCTCTTTAGGTAATCTTTGTAGTTGAGCTAATTTCTTGTGTTCTACTTGACGTTGTAAAGAAGTACCTCAATTTGAATAAAGAGATTTTCCAAAAAGGGTGGTTTTTCATATAAGTGGAGCAACATTTCAGTCATAACCTTACTCAGTAGCTTGATCCTTAAAAAGCCAGATTAGACTTCTTTATTCTAATTCTTCTAGTTCCATTTTGTGAAGGGAAGGGGTTACCAGGAAAAAACAAACAAGCAAACACACCCCCCTTTCCTTCTATGTTGTTATTTGGCCTTTACTAAGTACCCTTCTGCTAATAATAGGCCTCTCTCCATCATGCAAGAAGGGAAATGTAGGGAAATACCAGTGGATGGGATTGCTGCTGCTAATGGTCCTAATGCAGCAGCTCTGTGTGCGTGGCAGGAATGTGATGCATGTGCTCTTCATTAAGCCTTACTGCTTACTGCTGCTATTAAATTAAGGAGGAAGAATATTGCTCAAACCCCCATTTTTCAGTGTGTATAAGGGACAAGAAATTTTACTGTTATTTGTTAGGCAATATTGACTCTGTCTCATCATATTCTTTGTCTGTTCAAGTGTTAAAGGAAAACAGCAGGTGGAGGAATCTCTGGAAATTGCGTTGCTTCCTGGGCTTAAGAAAACAGTTCAGAGCTTTGCAGTGGCAGACCATTAGCCTAAATCACCTTTTTTTCTTTTTTTCTTTATTTAATCTCTGTAATTCTCTTTCGTCTGAATTGAATCTGAATATCTGGAATCTGGATATCTGAGTGGGCGTTTGAATTACTGCCCTCTGATTGTCCTTCACTTCAGTTTAAGACTAGTGACAGATCAGTGTCAAGGAAATTTGCAAAGAAACTACTTGAAGAGTACCGTGGTTTCACTGTGGCTAGTACGCTCCAGCATAATTCCAGAGATTAGAGGAATTAGCTCTTCCTTCCTCTTGACGGGTATTTCATCTTGGTGCCTCCTCATCTTACATTATGCTTAAGTGTAGCTTTGGTTTATTACATAAATGCTCTGAGGTGGTCTGTAAATTGGACCTTAAGGAGGATTCAGATTTTACTTGCATTCTAGGTGTACGCTCACATTTGTTCTTTTGTCACTCAAGCTCCGTCAGTTGTCTGTGTGTGTGTTGTGGCATATCACAGTCTCTTGGGTTTTCTAGTAAGATTCCAAAGGGAAGTGGTCATACGTTTGACATTGACATATTAGGGTTGCTCCAGTGTGTATATGTGAAAATTGTCTTTAATTATATATTCACATAATAGTTTTCAGTTGGACTTTTGTCCCAATCCCTTGCTAGGTTCCTCATCTCCTGATTCAGTGCGGTTTCTGTTCTCACCGTGTTTTGCTTCAGCGTAAGGCCGGCATCCTGTCCCTCTTCTCTCTACCTCTCTCTAGCCACTGACAAAACTCCTACTCGTCTCACTCAGGCACCCTTCCTAGCCCTCACGCACAGTTACTCCACTGCATTGCCTTGAGCTGTTTTTATAGCCTTCACAGGTCTCCCTGGGGCTCCCTCTCTATCCAGCCAAGGACATTACTTCTTAATACTGCCTGGGGTTGGTAGAGTAGATACTTGGATAGAGAAATGTGCCTAGTCCCAAACTTTGCACAGTCTGTAGCTCAGTGTCCTGCACTCTCTTGAGAGACATTGGAAGATGTCATCTGAAGAAGAATCTGAAGTGAAAAAATCTCTGGAAAATTAGCTCCTAAAATTCACATTTTCCAAAAAATATGTCTTGCAGTCTCCTTGGATTGTGGCAGGAATCTTAAATCTCTTTGTTAAAGACTAAGAATTCCACCAAATCCTAACAGATTTTCACAGGGAAGATGTAGCCTTTGAATAAAACACCTACATGGTAGTTACCAATTAACAAATTTGAAATCAGAATTTGAGTGCTTTGGGCTTTCCACAAAAAGATTATTAGAGTTTTGAGATATGAGAAAAATGGTATTTTGTGGTTAGCTTTATTTCCTGGAATAGGTGAACTTCCTTTTGTTTTAAAAAAAAGAAAAACTAAAAAGTATCTACCTCTAAACATGAAAAGGACATCTGACAGTTCATTCTTTTAAATCTTCCCAATGTTATAAAGTAAACATAAAAAAAAAAAAAAGAGAAGTGTCAGACCACCTTTGCAATAGGTGGTGCTGCCACCCCCACCTCTAATATATAATTAGCTTTTAGGGTGTAATTTGTCTGTAAATATTCCTCCTAAGCTGAATCTTATTGTATGATGCGTCAGCCCAGGATTTAATATGTTTTAATGCAAAACAAAATTGAATTCTTGATATAGAAATTTAAAGGTCACAGATCCATAATGCAAAGTTATGCCACATTTTATTTAGGAATTAAAGTGCTTAGATTACCCTGCTGGTTTTTAAAAGGTTAACATGTCTGCATATGCCTTTTTTTTTAAAACATCAATGTCAATAATTAGCTGCAAAATCCCATATGCATAATGCTATTTTCATAACCTAAATTTTAATCCATCTTTATGTTTAATGCTTTTTACAGTAGAATAAAAAGGTTGATGTAGATTTCTGTAGACAGATCTAACCCGATCCAGAAGTAATTTACGGGGTTCTCCAGTGGGTTTTGCAAAATGCCCTGAACTCTGTGTTGCTTTCATTGCATTCTTACCATGTTACCTCGCCTGATCTTGCAAGTGTAAAGGGACAACTTGTCTCTGAAAGCTAAAGTCACGTTACAGTGACTCCAGGCTCCAAGAACTGTGTTGCTAGTATTTTGCAGGGTGGTTAGAAAGAAACAATTCGAATCTGCTTGAAGTGTAGGAGAAATACAAGGGTGCGTTTCTGGGCTCCATAAGAGTGGGAGCAGCTCCATGACTTGAGTTTTTGGGAGTATCCTACCCCTGTGAGATAGAAAGGCTTCAGGACCTGCTGCCCTCCAGCCTTGGGAGCTGGAAGCTTCTGCCTTTCACAGAGGAGTATGTTGCCAGTGGGAGATCTTCTCACTCAACACAGCAAGATCTCACATCAGGCAGGGGTAAGAGGCGACACTACCATGCACAGAGGTAAGATTTTGACTTTTGAGGAAGGGAGCAGTTCTTTGCTCGCAGCAACTACCAAATTCAACATGAAGCAAACACTGGGGACCCCAAGACTCCCTGGGACTACCTCAAGTTGTTCATCAGTGAAAAAACCCTCCAGTGCACGGCAGTGGGAGCGTGGAGGGGTCTTCTGGCCATGGCAGACAGGTTCAAGCTCCAAAACACTCTGGGTACCTAACTCAGTGGGAGCACGGAGATACCCTTGCTTGCTGAAATGGGATGCTGACCCATAGGGAGAGGCTGCAGCTCCCAGATGTCAGCTCCAGAGCCTGCCCACTCCCCAGTGCCTACAGGAAATCAGTGGGACTGGCCATTCCCACTGAGGTCCCAGCAGCTGTTTCTGCAGGGAAAAAAATGGCAATGAGCTCACATTCAAAATAAAAAGGTGAACTGCCATACTTCATGCACTGCTGGGGAGAAAGGGGACTGACCTCTTCTCTCAGAGAACAAGAACAATAAGAAATATTTACCTCAAAACCTGAAAGGGACATCTAACTGTTCATTCTGTTAAATCTCGCCAAAGTTACAAAGTGAACATAAAATATGGTCTTATAATAGGAAGTGTCAGGCTGTCTTGGCAATAGCTGGTACGGCCAACCCCACCTCTAGTACATAATTGCCTTTGGAGGCTTAATTTGTCTGTAAATGCTTCTCCTACATTGAATTGTATGGAGTGTCAGCCCAGGATTTAACACATTTTACATGCAAAATAAAATTGAATCATGATAAAGTTTGCAGACTAGAAGTCAGTTTCAAAAACAGAATCTCAGTTTTTTTGGGGAGGTAAAACTAATTTGTGTCCTTGGAAACAGCTGTTACCTGCTGTTCTTTCCCCTAAGCGTAAATTTTGCCATGGCAATTGAGGTTGCAGTCATCTGTCACTTGTTATATAGGAACGGACTTTATTTTCTGGAAATGATAGTGTAGAGTGTTGTGGTACATGGCATTTGGGCTCATCATCTTCCTCCCTTTTTTTCCAGTGAGGCCATCAGTCTGCTCTTCTGAATGAATGTAGGAGTGTCACTGGGTGTACTTCACTGTCTGTCTGTAGTATTTAAGACTTTCAGTGCCATCCTGCTTCTGAGAACAACTCACTCTATAAAAGCCAGCCAGACTGTTGGTAAAAGCTGTAAAACGTTCTCAGCATCCTCCAGAAGAATGCAACATCATTGGGGTTTTCCTCTTAACATATACTTCAAAATTCCAAACACATCACCGACAGACAGAAATATTCTAGGGAAACCCACACTCAGAACAGGCTGTTTGTGTGATAAAACTGCAAGGCTCAGGATGAGACCAAGCAGAGCCTTAGCAGTTGGACTGCACTCTGGTGGTTGTTCTTGTGGGAAGGTGTGTCGGTAACGCAGCGATGAATAGCACGCTGGAATTTTAAAATTGACCCAGCAGGTACAGCAGGATGAATGGTTCTGTTAAGTCTGAATAGAATCCAGCTTGTTCTGTGTTGAAGTTCTAAGATCAACAGAAATAATATTAGTATAAACTTTAGCCATAAAGTAAATAAAATCTGACTGAAAAGTGAGCCGTGTGAACAATGTCACCTTGATAGCTTCTTAGATTTGTTCATTTCCTATTCACAGCCCCACATAAAGTAAATCCAGGCTTTCTGAAAATTTCTTTTGACCTCTTGCCCGAAATAAAAGTCTGGAAATAGGATTAAATGCTATCACCAGGGTAAATCAAGGAGTCCTTACGGAAACAATAACCTTTCTTGAGTGACCAGGTTGACTATAGGTTCCCATTTGGGTCTTGCCAGAGGGCATAGGTATCTTGGGAAATACTCAAGACTCATTTTCTTTTCTACCGTCTTCCGCTATTTCAAGAAGAATTCCTTATAGAAGCTTAGCGTTGCAAGAGGATGGGGCTTTTCTGTAATGGGAGTTTGCTGTAAAGTCTGTCAGAAATTTTTTTATGATAAAAAATAAATTCCTTGTCAAGTGCTATGATCATATATGAAAGATTCTTTTAATGCTGGGAAGGATGGAGTAGAGCTCTCTGAGTTGCAGAGCAGGCAAAAGTTTCTCTGCTTTCATTTTTCAAGGTTTATATCAGCTGATTATTTTTGCTGGTAATTCTAGACTGAAAAGTATGTAATTTCTCATGTTTATTTTTCTAGTAAGTCAGACTTTAAGGAGGATACAATTTTTTTTTTTTTTAAGTGAATGAGTGCTGTCATCTACCATTTTTTTTTGTTGCATTCTGATATGGGAAGCTTTAATTCAGGAAGACAAATAAAGAAATCCAGGTTGGCAGAACATCTGCTTTGACAATTCTCCAAGCAGGATTGCAGGGCAGTGTCATCTTTACCTATTTATTATTGTAAAGCTTGTCTTTTCTCTGCCTTTCAACTTTGATTTCGCCATAGCATTTAATCTTGGATTTTCAAATCTTTGGCATGGGAAAGGTATATATAATTGGCTGCTGCTGAAACTGCTAGCATAGTTTTGGATAATTTTGTGTTGTCGAAATGATGAGACATTATTAACTCAAATGGGTGAAGTTCCCTATCTACAGAAGTTCTTTGGCAGCAATTAAAATTCAGATGGTTTGGATTGTATAAAGGTGCCAATTCCTTTGCGACTTATGGCCAGCCTTTTTCTCCAATATTTGCTCTTTTTTGCCTTGAGGATCTAATAATCTGTTAAAATTGCACCCATGTTTTAATATATGTGGCTAAATATCTTTTAGATGGTAAAAACTAACTAATAAAACTTTGTAACTACAAGTATAGGTCAGTTTGCAATCTGTGAATTGAAAGTCAAAGTCTTTGTGTATTATAGTAACTCACCCTCCCTTCCCACCACAAACATTTACTTATTTATTCATTTATTTTTGTGCAAATATGCATCATGGCATGATCTTTACCAGGAAAGGGATCATTGGGAGCATTTGTTTATGCCAGCATTCAAAAGAGATGCTGAGCTATAAACATTTCCACTAGAGAAATAGCTGAGCCCCAAAATTAAATGCATATGTCAGAATATCCTTCCCTGACTTGCTTTGACACTGAACATAAACTCTTCATGTGAGTGTTAGCACAAAGTACTAAACTTCTGGAAAGGAAAATCTGCATGTAAGTATTTCTGTATGTTTTTATGTTATTTTTGGCTGATTGCTGGCATACTTCTATTCTTTCTGATCACAGAATGCACAAGAGGTGATGGGCCACATGCTGTAGGGCCCACTATCTGACAGTTGTTCAGCAGACATAAACCAGCATACTCAAGTTTCCCACATGAAACATATCTCCAAGACTCAACTTTTTTTTTTTTTATTAAGTGATGACTTCTGCAAAGAGCAAGACCCACATTATTTCTATCTGAGGCCAAGCTGTCCTGTTGCCATGTCTTCTGTCAACTTTTATCCCAACAAGATTGCCTGTTCTTCTGAGCAGAGTAGCCCAGGTGTTAATCTGATACCTTGTCATTTGTTTTATATCACCTGGAATTGGATTTTGAAACTATTACTCATGCTGCGTATGTACTGGGATCATTTCTGGAACAATGTGCTATTCAGTATGAGTACTAGTGTTGGAATTTGGCATCTTCTTGGGAGCAAAAGCGTATCTTTTACTTTCTTTTTTGTTGTAGACAGTAAAACAAAGAATAGTGTTTCCTGTCATAAACCTAAACAAACAGGATTGTTCGTCATAATCTATACAGGGCATCATAGGAGATGCTCGAAGGACTAAAGACCAAGGTTTTATTGTGCTTAAGGCCTTTTATGTAAATGTTTTAAATAATTAAATGCCATTTATTTTTATGCATCTCTAATGGCATTTTGTCATTCAGAAGTTTTCTATTCACTGGGTTTTTCACAAATATGAAATATTCAAAAGATTAATTTTGCATTTCATCAGAACTTCATTTGACTTTGTAGATTGAAGTTTTCCAATGTTGATCTATAAGCAAACATCTTGAGACTGTATAGGCAGAGTAAATATTTAGAAAATAATGCTGTACGTTGCAGTAGCTGTGAATTGAGAATTAAATGATACTCATTTCATTTAGAGTGATGGTGTTAAATTTAAGTGCCTGGGAGTTCATGTGTGCAAATATTAAAATTTGTATTAGATACATGCAGTCACACAGTTTGGTATGTTACTCCAGTGATGAGTTTAAGAAGAGTAAAGGTCCTGGTACACTAAATAAAATTGGTCCATATTTCAATGTGTGGTACCTATTTCAATGGTAGTAACGTTAACTGATTCTTGCCAGATGAGCATCCACTCCCAAGCATGGTCCATAACTTCATGGACAAAAATCAGATGTTAGAAACCCCCCTTATTGTATCCCTGAGACCCTTACAAGCAAGAATGACATGCGGTTTAAGAGGTGGTAATTCCATTAATTTAAATACTCTTGATATATCTGATATAATTGTGGTTTTGATGAGTGAAGGGGAGCTATTTGTAAGTACAGTAGGTATACTTTTGAACTTCTGTATGCTCTCCTTGCTGAATGAATGTCTCTCTAGATAACCACTAAAAGGCACGTATTCTTCCTGTCGTCCTCTTTCCAGTGTGATGACGTATGTTTGGAATAAAACACTAGTAATTTTCTTATTGTGACTGGTGGTGTCCTTCCAGAAATCTAAGCAACAATAAGATCAAGGAGATCCGAGAAGGCACATTTGACGGAGCTTCAGGAGTGCAGGAACTGATTCTGACAGAGAATCAACTGGAATCAGTGCATGGACGAATGTTTAGAGGCCTGACAGGGCTAAAGACATTGTAAGTACAAAGACTTGTCTTTCTCTGTTCCTCTGTAAGTTGAGTGGGAGTGCTCAAGTTGAGCAATGCCTGCTAAAATATCTGTTACTAGACAACAAGCTCTAAGGCAGGGTCTTCTATCACTGTCATGAAGTCTTCAATATATTTCTAGTCCTGGGTAGGTTTGAGATTTATCTGCTATTTCCGTGAAAAAACAGATTTTCAAGAATTTCAGGAGTAATATGATGGTGAACCTGACATGGGTCAAATTTGGGCACTTTTAATCATTTAATACTTTTATTATTTTGTTATTTCCTATGGAAACAAGGCATGTAGGAACAGGTTTGCTATCTATTAGTCCGTCCTCCCACTCCGCCTCCACCCAAACTGGAATTGTTGGTCTGCTTAAACCAAACCTCGGAGTAGGCTAGGAGCCTAAAAGATTTTTAATATCCTACAAACTATATGAAATCAGTAGGTAGGGAGAGAAAAAAGACTCAAGTTATTGCTGCCACCAAAACAGGTATAGCTAAGCAACTTTAAGGTAGGCATAACCAAACTGTTACAAGTCCTGCTGACAGAATGTAGCTGGCCACTCACTCTGCACCAGGTGTAGTAGTCCACGAGCACAGGCATGGCTTTGGACTAGCCACAGCATGCTCTTTCTTGCCCATGCCAAGTACCATAAAAATTATGTGTGGGTATACTACTAATGTGGCTGTGGCTGGGGAGAGTGTGAAGGAGACATAGAGCCCAAATGCATAAGAAATCAGTTTGGTATTACGTTTGCGCTTAGACAACCTTTGTAATTTATTTCTGAGAACTAACACTTATACATAAACTCATAGTACCTAACAATTTATTTTCATGTTAAAAGTTATATTGGAAGAAAGACCACAGACAAGATTTCAAGATGGTGTCTAATCCACCCCATCCACCATCCTGAGAAGCAGTCAGGGACTAGGCTTCTGGTGACAGCAAAGACTCATGCCAGATGATATGTATGATCTGTACGTGAAAAATACCTCTCTTGCATAGTCTTCCCTGCTGTAGAAAGAAAGCACTTGACTAGGTGGATGCTGTCAGTAAATAGACTCTAGGAATCAAAATGCAATTTAAAATCTGCTATTTATTCATTAGCAGCAAATACTTCTTATGTTGCAAAGTATCACAGCACAATTACTTCAGTCTTTACTCAAGTGTAAAAAGAAATTCAAGTTTCATGTCAAGGACTTTGGCCTGTAATGACAAATAAGGAACTTTTCTTCTGCTGTTCCTTTAACATTTTTTTTCTGGGGCTACAGCAATCTGTTCTTTAATTTAATGTATGCATTTTACTAAGGGATTTGAAAATACTGTCCGTAGATACTAAATTAATTTTTATACTGTAAAGCAGCCTGTGGCAGTGCTCCTAAACAAAATTCAGCAGTTTTTAATAAAAAGATGCTTAACATTCAAGCTATCCTGCTGACCTGACCTGCATTTCCCCCTAGCTGATAAAGCAGTCTAAATATACACAGCATGATATGAGGATCTGTAAGTATATGTTTTCCTTCAGGAAGGGCAGACAGTGCATGGTCAACCATGATACAAAACCAAAGGTTTTGGCTTGAGGGACGTATATTTCTATCCACTAATTGACTTTCTTTGAGCATTAAAATTGTGATCTTTTACAAAGAGACCACATTGGACAGGGTCATGGTCCAGTTTTTCGAAGACTATATGTTTCCTGAAATGTAATAAATCGCTGTGCAATATATATTGGCATCCAAATTTGGTCATCCTGTCTTGCAGTACTGCTGCCTGATACTTTACATACAGAATTGAGAAAATGTTTCCTACTGCTACTAAGCCACTAAGGGCCTTATTTACTACCCTATTAATTTTAGAGCTTGTAGTCCGGACCCAGCTTTCAGGCAGGTTGGTACTCCACATATAAGGTGTGTGTCTCTGTGCCCTGTGCCTCTTTTCTGACGCAGTTTCACCCCAGTTGCGATACCAAAACTATTGAGACCATAGTGCCTTTGATGGTAACTGTACACAGAGAACAGCAATACAAAAGCAATGTGATGTTCAGATCTTAAACACTGGGTGTTTGTGATTACACTGTGAATTTCTTCCCAGCCGTATCTAATCTCTCTTTGGTGTTTTTCAAGTATCTATTGATGTAGCATCTAAACGCCCAACTGGCGGATACCAATCTGAGATTTAAATCCAGACTTCTAATGGAGTTTGAATTTTCATTGTTCACTGCATGAATTTGATACCAAGGAGTTAACCCTCCTCAATTTGGAGGATCAATTCACTGGAACAGCAGCGTGAGCTGTATATATTTTGTGGATTTTTGGTAGTATGCTTTAATTACTGAATAATTTTTCACCTAAGTACAAATATCACAACTGTGTGGTGATATTTACAGACCCAGATGTTGATTGGCATGCAGTGTAACAAATACACATGAGCCTTTTTTGCTATGGAGTGAAACAAGATACTACAGTCTTTCAGATTAATTGGGCTTTATCGTTGAGTTCATTGTTACCATAACAACTCAGAGAGATGTATCTTCCAAAACACAGCACTGATTCATCTGGTACAAGCACTGAGCAAAGACCATTTTATAGGATGGTTACTGCTTTCTGTCTTGTCAGTTAATTACTATAATGACATTTCAGAGCTCGTGTTAGGTCTGGAAATCTTTCCTAAGCTATTCCTTGATTTCTGCTGAGGATGCCGTTTCCTTCCGTACTTTTGCAGTGTGGATTGCAAAAAAAAATTGATGATAGAAGTAATGCAGCTAGTATTGTTATTGTCACACATTTCTGGCAGTCTTTCTCAATTGATCTCTGAAATACATCTTCACTTACTCTCAGATATTTACTAAATTAAGACTTTAGTTTTTATTTCAAGTTTGCCAGCAGTCATAATTTTAATTGCATACTACTATCAGATGTGGAGCTCCCATCAGCCTCTAATGTTGTGTGAAAGAAATGCGTTTTAAATTCGTGAGACAATGTTTACATGAATCTAGCCCTTCTATGACTGTGTTGTACTTCAGCAATCAGTAAAAACAGAGTACAGTGCTTGCCAAAGCATCTGTTGATGCCCTAGATAAAGGACCTCCTATCCTGAAATTATACCCTCTCCCAGTAGTTCCTAATTCCCTCTTTTAATCCTTGCAGGATGCTGAGGAGCAACTCTATCAGCTGTATAAACAATGACACCTTTGCTGGACTGAGCTCAGTGAGGCTTCTTTCTCTGTATGACAATCACATCAGCACTATCACCCCTGGAGCCTTCAGCACATTAGTCTCTTTGTCTACAATGTAAGTTATCTTTTTATGGTACGAACACGGCATGATGCTGTTATTCCGTACTTTCCTTTTAAGAGGACAATGTTTGAGTTTCAAAATCAAACTACTTATTGTTCATATATGGAAAACCTCATTTAGGGAAAGAAAACCCCATTCTACTGAAATCGCAGGTTTGGAGGGTTCAAGGTATGATTTAGAAAAACATTTGAATTGCTTCAGCTGGAGTGGCTGAAAAAACTTTGAGGTTGCCAGCCTCAGGCAGGATGACTGTATGTTTTGCCGTGTCATAGCCTAGTGCAGTGCACAGTAGGAGTTCATGCAAAACAGTCTCTGCAGATCCAGAAGTGCATAGCTTATCATACACTTTAGCTCCCTGCAGCTGCTTTAGTTTCAGTAGATTCTAATTTTGTAAGAACAACTTTCTTGAATTTCAGTTAAATTAGTTAATATCAGAAGAAATCTACTAGCTAATGCTTAGATTTTCAGAAGAGCCTAAGAGGACAAAATACACAAGTCCTATTGAATGTGAATTTGAGAATCCCAGCCTAAGCTTTTCTGACAGTTCTCTTATATTTCTCAGCCCTTCTTTGAAGTCTTTCCCTTGCTTCTTAAATATGTTTACATGCTTTTTGTAGTGTGTCCATTTTAATAAAGTACAGACTGATATATACGGAAAGAAAGTCTGCTCTTTGTTTCCAGCTGTGAATGGGGACCCTGATGTTGCTGTTAATGGAAGTTGTCTGCTTAATTCCCTTCACACTGCCCTGAAAATAAATCCTAATTGTCCAGTCAAAATATACTATTGGTGCTATTGCATTTCAGGTTTTGAAAGCATTCTCCGTCATGTTTGGGGGAAGAAAGAAGTGTTGAATCTCAGCTGTTTAGTTGCTCACGCTTTCATTTTGTTGTTACAACTTTTCACCACCAAATCAGTTATCATTTTGGCATTAGCTCCATGCAGCATAAAGAACCCAGACTTTTCTTCCATTTACTTTCTGTAGTCCCAAAAGCCTCCTCAAAATTGATGGACAAAGAGAGAAACACAACCAGATTATTTTTATTGACTGTTTTCAAGTCACTGGTCAAAGCGAGTGGTACTTGCTGAAAGCTTGTTCTCACTGTGCTGCAAGCAATGCCTGCCTGCTTCTCGTGGAATTGTCTCCGTGCTTCCTTCCGTGGATCCTTTAATAGCTGTGACTCCCTGAATCAGTCTATAAAGTCCCTACCTTGTTTGCATAGAAGCATATTTGTCATGTTTTGTTAGAAGATAGCCCATTTTCTTCTTTTTTCAGCTGTGGATAAAGATTATTACAACTTCTAGCAACAGCAATTAAAGCTGCTGCTAATTAGAACGCATTGCTTTGGCACTGACTCATAATCGTGTCCGTCATGGCAGGTTCCTAGCTGTGTCTTGATGAAAAAGTTTGTTCTTTGACATATTTTTCACTCTGTGCTTGATCTACAGACAGGAGAAAGTGTGCTTTTGATTTCTTTAGACATTGATTTAAGGCCATAGTGATATTTCACATATAAATGCAAAATTCAGATGTGTTCATTTCCTAGCAGTCCTCCATTGTAGGTGGATATATTAAATGACAACAATACTGAAGATAGATAGTATGACTGCTTTTCCTGTTCAACCCACACTTTGTGAGTTAATCGGGTATTGTAATGACTTACTTTTGCATCTATTAATGTGAGCCAGAAATTCATACGAAGTTTAACATTTCCATTTTTATCTTGGCATATTTACAGCACTAAAAAATATTGCTCCTTTTGTTATTACTCTTTGTGAGTCAGCCTCATTGATATTATCAAAACACGGACAGCTCTGAAAATAATGCCCTGACTAATGGTTTTCAATAGAGGAAGAACATCTATTTTGTAAGTTATTGGTAAAAAAATAGCAGTTTTTTATTTGTTACTAGTCAAACTAGGTACTGTAGCATCCTAATTTGAAGTGTGCTTGCACTTCTGCATACAGAGTTCAGTCGTGTCTTTCAGTCCTTACACAGTCAAGTGAGCATATTTGCAAGCAGCACTGGTTTTCCATGAATTATTACTATAATAGCTGCATGGAGCTAATGCTAGAATGATAACTGCTTCATCAGAATGACATGCAACTATTCTAGTATAAACTTAACCTGAATTCCAGGAGATATTTTCAGCTTAATTTCAACAATATCCAGATGTGTTTCACCAAATTTTTCTAACAGGTCACTAGAATCCATTTAAATAGTTAGTATTCTACGGCTTCTTTGCAATTTTTAAGAGACACTTGTAGTAGGATATGCATATTTCATTCCTCAAGACTTCTATTCCCCCTAGATTTTAAAAATGTCAATGTCCTTAAGTAAACACTTCTGAATTTAATGTTAGTATGACATCTTTGCTAAAAGCTTGATTGCTTTGTTTCTGTTTGAGTGGTTAAATCACTATCTTACGTGTAGGAACTCTGATTACTAATTAAGAATTTTTATAACAATTTGTCTGCCCAACATTACTGTTTGTGATTTGAGAACTCCACCTGAATAGCCAGATTCCAAAATAAAGTTTTTGCAAATAATTGGCCTTTCCAGACTTTCAATTGCTTTTCAAGTGAAGTAGGGAATCTCTTGTCCCACATGATACTTTATAGAGAGCCTTGATCTTAGATTTTTTTCCAAAAGTTGCATCACAGTCTTGCCATGGAAAGAGCATGTATGTAGGGACATGTATGAACTTCGTAATACATTAAAGCAAAAAATCACTGCTCTACAGTTGGACAAAGGACAAAATTTAGGTGTTGCTAAAGTGGCAGGAGGATGTGTGTAATGCGTGACGAGATAAATTTGTCTTTTTTTACCCAGAGTTATTTGAATTTCAAAACAGTACATTTGTTTATGCATTAATTTTATATGTAACAACTTATTTCTTTCTTAGTTCCTAAGAAAGGCATAATCCAAATTCTAATCCAAGGACTTAGTACATTTTAGGTCATACGTTAACCTGTGTTTGCCAAGAAGAAAACGAGGGTTTGTGGATAGTTACTGCTGCTCAGCTAGTGAGCAGTAACACAGTAAGTCAAAGCAGCCTCTCCTCTGTAGAAAGCGATAATTACTATTTTGATGGGAGCATTTTGTAGATTGAATATTTGAATGTTTCTGAAAGTTTTTGATACGGCCCGGTAAGATGCTCTCTAGATGTGCAAAATGTTCTTTACATTCAGAGCTGCTGGTTTTCCAGAAACCTGATTATGTACACCTGCTGTTTGTTTCCAATTGTGGATTATTTCATTCTGAGGATTTGTGTCACAGAAGTTGTTCTGTGAATATGATCTCACTCTCTTCCATCAGTGGAACAAATGGCCTTTGAAGCATTGGTTCACTTAGCGTTGGAGGTTTAAACATTTGGTTTAAACACTCTGTTCATGCCAAAGTATGTCAGTATGGAAAATATACAAGGCATCCTGCATGTGGTCCCATTATGGATTAAAGAAAATGGAAAACAATTCAGAAGGAAAGTAACTAGAATTAGAGTAATGCTTTCCGTGCTTTTCTGCACATTCTGTCTGAAAGCTCCTATGTAACCTGTTCGTTTTCTCACCTTTATACAGCAAGTTAGCCTTGCCTTTGAATCCTAGTCAGCATGAAGTAGGTTGAGTATTTTTATTATTGAACATTATGCTGAGTTTTCTCCCCCACACCCTAGTTCTCCCTCTACACCATGTGCAATAGTCTGTGCTAGATCCACATGTAATTACACACCCAGAGCTCCAGGCTAGCGCAGCGTTTGAAGTATGCTTTTTTACAATGCAGAGAGCAGCTGTAAATCATATTGTGGGTATGTGATGTTGGCCTAGAACTTATATAATTTAGGAATTGGTTTGGGTTTGTTTTCTTGCTGCCACACCTCAACTGTGCCATATGTTTTTGTCTTCAGCACTATTGTTTTCTGAAGGAATTGCTTGGCTGAAAACCTTATGTGATTTTGACTACGTGTTTAGGTTTGTAAAAGTATGTTGCAAATGAAGACTTACAAGGTCTTCAGCTACTACACCTGCATTTGAAGTGCCTGTTTCTTTAAGGCCTTAAATTTTTTTGTCTTTAAGATATGCTATGCTTTAAAGAAATTTCGTTATCATCTTTTTTTCTGTACTACCAAAATAATAACTCTTGGACATATTCACATATGATGTGAGAATTCCATCAGTGTTAGTTTAGATACTTCATTTTCCATACATGGGGCTGTGACAGCTCATTTTTCTTCAGTGAGGCAACCTCAGACTGAGGCTATTGATTCTCCCTGTGCTTGTACGTAAGATAGGTAGCCTTCTTTTTTTACCAGGGATATCAGCCTCTTTCCTTCATCTGAAGTTTAGTCATAAAAAAGCTTACACACAAATTATGGATAGGCATTTCAGTACAGGACTCCAGAAAAAAGTTTTTTTCCAAGATTCTCAGCACTAATTCTAGTTAGCTTAGAAAGATGGTTGCTTAAAATAACTGTCACCTTACACTCCTTTCATTCAAAGGATCACAACCTATTAAGAAACAGAAATGAATAGTATCTTTCTATACTGACTATCTACGTTACAGGTGCTCCACTGAGAAATTGCTATATATCTATGTTTTCATGGCTTAACAACAGGATGGATAGGGCTTTCCTTTTTTAAAGGCTGCTAACCCAAGCTACGTTAAGAATCCATCCCTCACAGAGGCTGTCAGATGGTTGCTTTGGGTACTGCACACCACAGTACTGCAGCTAGGCTGCAACTGTATTTGAAAGGTATTTTGGGAGCTGTAGCAAGATTTGATGCAGACCTCACAAAGTTCACAAGGCAGTAGAGCAGATGCTTTTCACTGCAGATATACTGACCTTAGAAAGCTTCATAAGAAGTGGCTCAAGCTGACAGTGCTGCTTTATATATTTATATATGTACATACAGAGTGCTATCCTTACTATTTCAGTAGGAAACCCAAATTCAGGTCGCCACTGGCTCCCACTTGGCGCTGGTTTGTATAGACTGTAACAGAGGCGAGTGGAAAGCATGAGCATACTGGGGCAAGGAACAGTGTGCTAAGCCAGCTTGGCTGTACGCATAGGGAGTGGTACATGGAGGTCTGTGCTAAGGGCTAGCAGTGCTGAACTTTTCCGTGGCATTACCCGAAGTAATGACATTGAAGATCATGCAGATGTGGGTGCAGTGTGTGAGGTGAGTTTAGACTTGGGTGTGAGCTGTAGCTGGGGTTGAAATCCACTATAAATACAGCCCTGGTAGTGATGTAAGTATGTCTAAATAATAGCTGTAGCAGTAAGTACTTTGGTTTATAAACATATATATGTATGCATATATATATATTTTAATTACAACCCTAGTCCTAGTATAAAACCTGCGTAGAACTTCCCTGATCTATAGAACAGAGGAGGATCTCACAGAAACAGATGGCAGGAAAGAGCCTGTACTTGGAACCCATCATCTTTTGTAGTTATTTCAGTATTTCTGTATGTTCATGTGCAATGCAATTGTCTTGTTCCGTTTCAGTAATTTGCTGGCTAACTCCTTTAATTGTAACTGCCATTTGGCCTGGCTGGGAAAATGGTTGAGGAAGAAGAGAATTGTCAGTGGAAATCCACGCTGCTTGAAACCCTTTTTCTTAAAGGATATTCCAATCCAAGATGTAGATGTCCAGGACTTCACCTGCGATGGTAAGAAAATCCAATTTGATTTGGCATTTATGATAATGTTGGCACCTCTGTGAGGACCTCCCTTCCTATCAAGCAATACTGCATGGTAAACATTTCGGTTTAGTGATGAGGAAGGCAGCCATCTAGAGCTGAAGATCATTGTTCCCTATCAGGAGTTTATTTGGATTCTTGTTTTCCAGTTTCTGAATTTCTACTATCTACACCTAAATCTAAGAATGAATTTATTATAGACAAATGCTCTGCTTTATATAATCCTAGTATAATCCTGGCCCTTCCTCCCACTTCCTTATTCACACACTTAGTTAACACTCTGAAGCCAGTGGGAACAGTGCTTACTTGGAAAGTCTTTTCGTTTTCGATACTGTTCAGTTTCACCAATAACAGGTATGAATACAGGGAAATAAAAAGACTTAGATATTATTTGAAATGACTCAGTGATACTTAATGCTTTGCCAGGCCCATATAGGTTTAAAAAAAAAAATAGCCTGACATTTCATTCATTCTCTAGGTAGTTCTTCGTCTTCTGATCAAGCAGATTTTAGAGAAGATAGTAAGGGGAAAAATTGACTGATGAATGCACGGCTAACTTGACTTGTAGGCTGTGATTGCCTGTTAAGACCAGATATGCTGGAGCTGCAGTTAGTCATACCTCTAAAGAGACTGTAAGAGTGATAGAAGTTTCCTACTTAGAGTAGAAATTAATTCCTGTCCTAGTTGAGCAATCTGGCAAGAGGCCCAGGTGCTTGGGCTCAGAGCTCAAGGGACCCAAGTTTAGTCATTAAAGAATAATTCGCTTTTAGTTTGGGAGAAAAAAAAAATCCTGGTCCACAAAATGACATTCCACGCTTGGGAGCTTTCTGTATCATACGGTCACTCAGACAGCCGTGGTGAATGGAAGGTAGATGGTGGCAGGGTGTAAAACACAGAACATAGGGGAAAATTGAATATGCTGAAGACACATGCTCTTTCTGCAGGTTTATGAAAGACTTTGAATTTTGTTTCCAGTCATTAAGCTCAGCTGGGGAGACAAAGAAAAACATCTTCCCTGTTCTTCTGTAGGCTGGTCATGCTTCTCCATCCCTCTTAATACAAATGATTCCCTACCCGTACATTTATGGGTGATTTTGTTATCTTGTATCAGGACTTCCACTCTTATTCTTTAATCTCAATGCTCATGGGTACATCCAGCAGAGAGAAGAAACAGATCTGTCTCAATTAGTCCTTGGATCAGTTTTCAAAAAAAAAAAAAAAAAAAAGCGGCACATAATGACAGCGGGCTGTGTGCTCTTGGGTTGCAGCACTGTGTCTCCGTGCTGGTCAGCTCAGGCTGCCTGTACTCACAAACAGTTGTGTGGTTCCTCTCACTGTCATCTAAAGAATGTGCCACTAAGTGTTTCCTTTCAGATATGTCGTGATACTGGAGCATGCATTTGCCTTACGTTTTGCAAAGCCTGGTGCTTTTGGGGAAAACCCATGCTTTAATGTTCTTAACTTCAAAGAGTTGGTTTCTTCTGCAGAAACCCTATTGTTCTTCAATTACAAGATTTAATCTGTTGTTTATGGACCTTTGAAACCATTTTTGGAGAAAGTAGATATTTTTCTGTGTGCACAGATGGATCGCCAGCAGTTGGAAGTATGCTGCTCAGTTTGTTGTTTGCCTGGTTATCCTTGTCAAAAACAATGAGGTTTTACAATTCAGATGATAAATGAAGTGCCAGGCTGACCTTAAAAAGTAAAAAATTAACATCTAAAAGCTGAATTTAAAAAAAAATCTTGCTAAAGCAGTGTAAGTGCTGAATATCATCTGTCTAGATGAATTTAAGGGCAATGTTCTGGTCAAGTTCTCCATTTCAGCTAGTACATTGGGGGTGGGGGGAGGATTTGGGATTCACATAACTGATTTTACTGTAATTAGCGAAATTACAAGGAAGTAGATCCTCCTTAGAAAAAAATATTTATTTAAAAATATTGCTATTCAGTTTTTGAACTGTTGTTCATGTTGCCTAAAGAACCTGCATGAAAGTAGGTTGATCCAAAGCATTGGATCTACTTTAAAATATTGTGATGGTTACCATGGATTCAGGGATGTCCCTCCTTGGTCCTTGTGAGCAGTTATCTTCAAAGTGCCTGACTTTGGGCTGTAAAGCTAACTTCCTAATACTCCGTTTCTCTCCCTCTGCAGGTAATGATGAAAGCAGCTGCTTGCTTTCACCTCCTTGTCCTTCCCAGTGTACCTGTGTGGATTCGGTGGTACGTTGCAGCAACAAAGGGCTGCGGATATTGCCCAAAGGAATTCCCAAAGATGTGACTGAGCTGTAAGTTACCTTTTACATAGCTCCTTTCATGAGAAGTTCATGAAATTACATCATAGTGAGGCTTTGTAGGTCCTTGGGGGTTTTGCCTTTGACTTTAGTGACTATTTTTTGTGCTTTGGTGCTTTCCATATGTTTTGACTGCTGTTTCTATACTTACTTGTCCCTTGACTGAATACATTGCTGTGTAATGGGAACAGAGTTTTGTCTATCCTTGTACCCATTAATTCTGTGTGTAGGGGACAAATGAATATATTAGTATCAAATAATCCTGTAGTGCTTCTGAGAAGCCTAAGCTCTCAACAGGCAGTTTGAAAGGGTGATGAAAATATGTTCCTGACTTACGCAGCTGTAAGCTAATTATCCTCTGAGGAGATTAAAAAAAAGAAAATGAAAGCCAGTGGTGGAAACAAACAATGAATTCTTTTCTTCAAACCTCATGAAATGGCTAAAATAACAGATAATTAGATTAAATTGTAAAGTAAATTCATCCTAGTTGAGAACCATCTTTCTAGTTGTCTTTTCATCTACCCCTCGCTATGACTTTATACTGGATTTTGGTTCTTTCCATGGAAAGAAAATACACTGGTGGAACTGCTTGGCTTAGACAGTTGGCAATAGAAATACTGAGCTTTTCCCCTTTAGGTCCTTATTCAGATCTAACCCAGGTGAGTCGTTACCGAAACTTGTTACAATCTCATCAACATTTCTATGTGAAAGTAATTGGTTGAGTGAGTTAGTATGTTCAGTGACTTTTGTAATAAATTAAAATCTGATTCTGCTATTTTTTAGTATCTAGTATTATTTTTACTATTTAGTAACAAGGCAGCTGATGAATGAGATACACATCTTTTTACTCCCTTCACAGTGGCAGAATGGGGTTTGCACTGTTTTTACCAGTGTTGTAGTCAAATACAAGACTTTGTTGCTGAATGAGGAGTGTACTAAAAGTGTATGTGGTAACTCAAATTAACATGGAAATTTTGCATTAATGAACACATCCTTGGAACACTGTTAGCCAGGGCATGGTTAATAGTGGTTTGAATTAAAAGCCAAGTCCTGGCCTATATTCCCTTATATATTGCCATCAGTGATAAAAAGTCTGCAAGGTGGTTTCTGCTCTGTTCTTGTTCAGGTTTCATTGCATTCAAATATGACTTGCCAACAAGAAGATATCACAGATGTTACTGTGATTTCCACTGCCACACTGAGGAATTTTTATGTTTAAATTTTGCATATTGAGTTTTACTGATACTATCTGATACACTGATGACATAACTTTCAGAAAAAGAGTGAAATTAATCTCACATTCTTGAAAACTGCTATATTGCTTAAGCTATTTCTTGGCAAATGAGGCAGTAGCCTGGAACTGAGCAGTTTGGGTTCATAGGGGTTTACGTGACTGTCTTCTTCAGTAGGAGCCTCTTGGCTGTGCAAGCTTCTAGTTCGGCTTTCTGCTTTCAATCCAGAAATGTGTCAGCAGAACACAGTCAGCCATGGACTGGCTGGCTCTGAATATTTCATGTTCTGCAAATATAACCTTGAATCTGTCCCAGCTGTCTCAAAATTCAGTCCTGATCTCACTCTACTCTCAACCAACGTAAACTGAGCTCCTTATTTGTATCTATACCAAAAGATGAGCTGCAGGTACTGAAGCTAAAAATTTCATGTGTTTTTGGAAACTGTGACAAGAATGAAAGAAATAATTAAAAAAAAAATCAGTCTTACTTGCCTTCCTTCTGCTTCCAGATTGAGATAAAGATGTTGCCCATAATCTAGAAGGGACTATATCAACTAGGTCCCAAGTTGCTGGTGTGAATTTAAGTATTTTTATTGTTCTGTGTTTGCGAATTGTCATTGCTGCTGTGGTAAACAGCATCTCCTGTGGAATGCCACCTCTTGCCTCATTTTGAGGACAGCTAAAACTTGGCAGAGAGAACCCAATAGCTTTCTGGGCACAGAGCGAAAAGGATTTACCTTGTTCAATCTATTTACACTCCTAACACCAAAATACCCTCATTTCCCTGGGGCAGTCCTAGATCCCTTGAACTGTGTCCTAAGGCTGGAGTATCTTCTTAAAGCTGTTTTGTTTCTGTAGTAGCAGTGGATATCTGTTTAGCACTTGAAACCAGAAAGCACATAAGTTACCTGCTGCAGAAGATATCACGGCTTTTGCATAGCTGGAGAGAGCCACAGCACTCTCCAGGGCAGGGATGCCTTCACCTTTCTCGCTGGTACGGCGGTCACAGGTGCTCAGATAGATTAGAAACCCTTCCCCCCTGTTACTGCAGCCCGTGCTGCCTTTCTCCCCTTCCACGCTCTCCTGTCAGAGACCTCTGGGCAGTGTGCTGGGGTCTCCGTGCTCCCACCAGGCGCTCGCACAAAACCATGGTCACCAAGGACAGAGGTCATGGCAAGGGGAGGACAAGCGCGTAAAGAGCCTCTTGTCCTGGTAGCCCACAGCTCCCTCCCTGCGGGAGGCCTGAACAGTGATAGGATGCAGGGGAGCACGTTAGTGGAATTTTTATGAATGCGCCGGTCTGACATTATTAAACTTCCATTATTGATGTCTTGATTTACAAGGCACGTTAGCTGCAGCGCTTTCTATTAAACTGCAGTGTGTTTTTACACAACATGGTTTAAGAAAAAGAACTGCTATGTATCTAGATAAACCAGTCTGTTACGGCTGAATATAGCCTTCTCAGAAGTTCTTTTAAATTCTTTTAGAGGTCTTAAAATAGTCTTAAAACAGGAATCATTTCATTGTAACAGGTATTAAATAGCAATGTGCAAAAATGAACATACCTCTTGCACAGGCACATAGGGAAAATGTTACCGTTTGCTGGGTCAAATTTCACTGTACCTAAGCTCAGCAAAAAAGATCACCAGCAATGTTTTATTACATGGTGGACTGGAGACATAGGCTCGCTCCTTCCAACTTTCTTCCTGAGTTTCTGTTTTGGATGTGTGTATAGACAAAACATGTGAAAACCATTATCTCCTTCATATTTAGAGCTTGGAATGACAGGAGACATCCCTGTGTTTGGTTTGTACCACCCTTGGGAGGAGGGATTACCTTGGCAGGGAAGACTTCCATCTAGAATAGAGTTGAAAAGATCACTAAGTCTCCTGGCTTTTTAAATGGATGATGATGCAAGAAATTTCTATTTCCCAGCTATTCCTTCACAAAACCCCGTCGTCATGGGCAAGCCTTCTTTCAGCTTCTTGGGAACAGGGAAATATTATGTTGTTTCTTGCAAATTCCTTTGCTGTATATTTACATCCTGCCTACATTTTTTCCCACTGTTGCTTGCTCTGAAGAGGAGCCTTGGTTTTTTTGAACATACTCAGTTTTCTAGTCCAGATGTTCAGAAGTAAAATGTTCATGCAAATAGCTAGTTTGGAACTTAGCCTCGCTGCTGCTTAGTGTTTTAGGCTTTCCTTTTCTTCTTTTTTTTTTTTTCCCCCCAAATCTGTTTGAACTAAGTTTCCCATGCTCTTTTTCCTTTCCCATATTACCTCAGTGTGTGAACAGTAGTTTTTTCTTTTTTTCACAAAAGTATAGTCTATTTCTAATAAAGTCTTATCTGACAGCATCCAGCTGCTTTTATGGACCTACAGCAAATAATATTTTGCACTGGGGAAAAACATTGGAGGCAATTATGTGGACGGCATGTGCATAAGCTGTAACATAATGAGCATCGTGTATTTTAGAATAAATATGTACTAATCATGTCATCTCTAGACTCCAAATGTTGTCATGACGCTGAGCTATATGATAGCACTGATAGGATTGTTGGGAAAACCTTCATCCATACATCTTTGTTAGTGATTATTTTTCCATTTATATTAATACATATTAATATTTGCATTACTTTTGCCATTTCTCTTTCTCTCCTCACAAACCTTCTCTCTCCCGTTTTTTTGTTCTGCGTGTTAGGTTCATTTAGCCTGCAAGCTCACTCAGTACTTGGCACAAGAGTTTTCACAAGCCGCTGACCTGCTTACTAGCAGAGGGATCCCATTGAACTGTCTTTTAGCTCTTTATTCCCCACCTCTAGTTTGCTGCCTGCCGCTGCCTTGGCCTTAGCATGGCACCTTTATTCAGCTGAATCTCCAGTTGCCAAGTCGATTTTGACAATTGCTTCCCATACATTTGCTGCCACATCTACTTGGAGGTATTTACCACCAATCTCAACCCTCCTTTGCATCTTCCAAGGCACTTGTGATTTCTCTTGACTTGTGACTAAAAATAGTGGCTCGTACCTGAGCCATGCAAATTGTTGCAATAAATAGGCTCTAAGCAGCTAGTTATGATACATGTAGAATATTGTAACAATTTAGTGCCATTTTTCAGTATGCCTATATTGCTGTTGATCAAAGGGATATCACTGAAGTGAGATATCTGATGAAAATCATCTGCTTGAGAATGCAAATGCTTTTGCTTGTCTGGCAATCTGCACTATTTTATACACTGTCCCTTAAACACAGACTTCAGTGAATTTTCCTTTGATAATAAAGGAGAGAAACAATTCAGATCAAAGCTTAGGCTTACATAGTCCTGTGTCGTACAAGGTTTTACAGCCTGCTTAATTCACTGTGGAGGAAAATTCTCCCATTGAGAGAATGGATAGTTCTGTAGAAGGATATTTTAGTAACAGCTGAAATAGAGGACTTAAATCTGCATTTCAAATCTGATAGTTTAGAAAAAGTAAATAGTATCAGTATTATTAAATAATGTGTTCAATGACTGATGAAGTTTGAGTACATATCGGAAAGGTGACTTTGGCACTAATAGAGACTAAAGGTAAATTTAACTTTAGGGCCTTCACTTTTCTCTCAAACACAGCCATGTTTCTGTGTGTCAAACCTGTAGATTGTGGTCTGACATACAAATGCAGCAAAATCCAGAGTCCAAATTTGCCAAAACTTAAAGTTCAAGATCCAGATTTGTACCTATGTCCATACTTGGATTTTGTTTCTTCTTGAGAAACTGTAATTGAAGCTCTTAAAATTCATGCTTTGTGGATGTTTCATCTTTCACAGTCCAATTCTCTTCTAGACCACCGTTTTTAGGAGATGAAACTTTCCTCAAAATTTTAGGATATTGGGTATCTGCATTAAAATGTTTAGACTATAACTTAATTTTAGAGCTGCATAAAATTACCAAGTGTCATCTTTTTTTGTAATGTAACATTCTATATGAAATATTTAAAGAAATTAAAGGAAAGGCTTTGTGCCTTTTCAATTACTGCCTGAGAACTGATTTCTCTCTCTAGTTTCTTCTCTTAGCACAGATTGCTGCTGTGAGCTTGACTTTATGGCTGAATAGACATTTCAGTACAAAAAAGGTTCCAAGTGATTCAAATCGTTACATGATGCTTTGGCACCTTGTGCTGGTTGTATCACCTCCAGTCCAAGTGGTTTCAGTATAAAAATAGACAAGTTGGAAAAAGAACAGCTGTCATCTTTTATGCATAGTTTTAAATGTTTTATATGTGACGTTAGTGTGTGTGGAAGGTGCTGGATGAGCCCCGGGGCTGCTGCAGGCACTGGGCTCCGAGAGCCGGCGCGGTTGGTGCAGGCACAGAGCGAGGCATGGCCATGCTCTGCAGTGCCAGCCATCCTGGCCAAACAGTTACCTGTCTCCAGCACTCAGTCATGTTTTAGAAGAAGCCTTTCCTGGCAGGTAGTTGGTGGCACTTTATGAGAACATGAACACATGTTTTTGGGTTTTTTTCAGTTTTTGCTCTGGTAAGTGCTTGTTGGTTATAAGTCGTTATTGAGACTTCAGGATTCCCAGCAGCATTCATGGGGTGCAAAACAATTTCCAATCTGATATTTAAACTACAGGGTCTAGAGACTTTAGGAAGCAAATGAGGTTGTTTTGGATACTAGTCAGTGTGTCTATATTAAGGCAGCTGACACCCACTCTTGACTCTGACTGTCTGTGTATTAATAACTTGACTCTGAGCATTAAAATTAGACATACATTTTTTTTCATTCATGCCAGAATTTCTTTGCATACCAGATGCCATGTACATCATCTTCCTTTGGCTAAGGATTGAAAAGAATTGAAAATACAGTCTTCCCTCCACATCACTCTGTTACGGCTTGTTTTGTTTTGTTTGGGCAGGGGGTCTGTAACTTCATCCATGTTTTTTTATTTATATATACGCATACATAAATACGCAGAGTTTTGTAACTGGGCTCTGCCACTTCACCCTCAGGAATAATTCTGTTATTCACTACGTCCAGCTTCCAGCCCTCTTGCTGCCCCCACACATCATCTTCAGCCCCGCAAGGTGCTGAGCTGCTGCCCCTGCAGCCCCTTCCTGCTCTGATGGAGGCCTGGCCCGCAGTGGGCAACAGCTCACCTGCAGCAATTGGTTTCTTCAAATGATGCATCTCAGATCCTCCTGATTCTTGGCATGCTCTTATGCCCTAAAACCTCTGGTTATTTCAAATTCATTGTACTTAAATGTGCTTTCAAAATGAATGCCTTTTGCTTAGAAAATACTGCCATTCTTTGTATAATGTGGTGAAAGGTTTAACAGTGGTGAATTGTTCTTATGTATACATAAAAAGTATATTATCAGTAATTTTTCAGTGTAAAATTGTATTTGTTCAGAAATTATACCACTGGTATAAGTATTGCAGCTTTCTGCTAGCACATTTATATAACCATCAAATTGCTTGCAGTACAAATCGAAAGCTATTCAAAGCAGATCTTCTGTAGGAGTTTAACTCCAGGGGTTTGCATGTCTATGTTAGTCTGAATAATGAAGCACTGGATAAAATGTGGGCCCTTGACTTTTGATTGCACCAGAAAGCAAAATGGGGGAAAAACCCTGGCTAGCCATCATCAGTTTGTTCAAATTGCAGGCTGTTTCATATTGGGATCAACAAGAGAATATCCTGAAAATATATTTCTGAAGTTTTCAACACATTGCAAGAGTTGAGTCTCCTTTCCTAAAGGAAAATCCTATATAGCTTCCAAATACATAATACATGACCTGCTTTTGATTTCCTTTGGAAATCCTTTGGATTTTACATTTGGAATAAAGACTGGAACCTTAACCTACCCTTATGCATAGGTTTAAGATTTGCAGCTTTCTGGGATGAAAGAGAAGGCGCTGACTCCCAGCGGCTTGCTACGTCCATAGCAAACCATGACTGGGGAAATGAGACATGATTTGCCCTGTTTAAATAGTAACACATGGTTGAATTCTGAGGATCTTCTACATAACGATTTATGGTGTGAATTCACCAAGGAACTCCATTTTCAAAATAATGTATAACAAATTTAGTCAAAATGAAGCAAGTGACTTTACACTTGCTGAATATGAATATCCATGGGAGGTGTAAATGTGACATAACTAACCCGTACTCTGGTTTGTGATAATCTGCGTCAGCAGAGCAGCTGTCACTACTTTGCAAGGGCTAACTGTTTACTATGCAACACTGTCACTCCATGCTTGTGATCTTTGTGAATGGAGAGATTATTTTGTTCAATAGGCTTTTTTCATTAAGGAAGGATTTTGCTGTTGGTTAAAAATTCAAAAGGCTGTAGTCCCGCTCGTCCGGCCTAATCCTAGCAGAAGCTAGGTCAGCTCCACCACACGCTCGAAGGTAACTCTGCCTTGATGGGACCCTGTGCACAGGCAGAATGGATAACCATGAGGCTGGGTAGTTTAGTTGGAGTAGTTTAGTTGAAAAGAGAGCTGAAACAGCAGAAAATGGTGAGAAGGCATTATGCTGAAATAGAAGGGGGCGGGGGGGGGGGGGGGAATATGACAGTTATAAAATGTATTACATAAGAAATTCTGTTAGTGTTTATAGATTTTATTTTTAAATGATGTAAAAATAAAGTTTGTGGGAAAATTTTCTTGGATTTAGTTTACACAAATATCTCTGTGTTGTTACAGTTAATGTAGAGAGGGAACATATAGCACAGTAATAATCTATTATTATTGTTGTTTGCTATAGCAAATGCAGAATAAGGAGGTCTGTTGCCAAAGAAAAGGAAATTGTATGTGTGGGATAAAAATTCTTAACATGATTATCGGATTATATTTTCAGCAGTAGAGGCAGCACATTAAGTGTTCTGGTGCCTGTGGGCTGCATTTCCTGGCTACGCTTGATTATCTTTCAAAACATACCACATCAATTGCATTGCCTCCTGTCTACCTTAGGAAAAATCCCCCAAAGTATCTTGTAATGAAGGGAAGTATCATTTCATCTTTTATCCTCACCTGCGGAGGGAGAAATGCCTTCCTCCTACACAGTACTCTCTGAGAAGGTTGGATTTGTTTCCCAGGTAGATATGGCTTCTGGCAGATGTCTGGAGGATCACCTTGACAGTGTCATGGCACCACAGTGGTCAATTTCCATTGGACCTTATTACTTTGGGATCTTCCAGGGATGCAGTTTCACCCAAAAGCCAAGGTTAAGGAAAAGAATTCCAGCTCTGTCTCTGTTATTTTGTAACAAACAGGAAAAGCCCCACATCCCATTGCTACCACAGGTCAGCTGTGGAGCCTTGAGTACCCATGCTCTCTTCTGGGCAAACTTTTGGAGAGTATTATGTTTGTTCAGGGTTTTTCCCTTGATTACTGAATGTTCATGTTTCTTCAGTGGAGAAAAACTGCAAAGTACAGGCACTATATGCCTGTATGAGGACATAGGATTATCCCAAAAGACTTTAGCCCTACTGTGCGTATGTCTGAATAGAGACACATTCAGTGGTGTCTCAAACAACTTCCACCCTGGAAACACAAGCTATTTTATTGAATACACTTAGTGCTTGTAGGAGGAGCCTGTATTCAAAGAGAACTTGGTCTTTGGTCTTCAATTTGTACCAAGTTTTCCTCCTGTACCAGCATACTTTGAAAAGGAAAGGTAAGGAGGGTGTATATGCCATAGCAGGAATTGCTGTAATGGATGTGGCATCAAACTCATGGATCTTTGTGTTGACACTGGAATGAGTGAGACTTTTTGCACCACAGAGACCTGGCGGTGCAGCTCCTATTCCAGTTCTGGCTGTACAAGGAACTTACATGCACAAGATAAAAACTTCCCTAACAGGGTCAGTCAGCACTCAGCGTTCTTATAGAAACTTGTTAAAGGTAACTTTAAGTTCAGGGCAGAAGCGATACAATTTTTCTCCCCTTCTTCAGTTGCTGTCATAGAAGAACCAAATGGTCATTTCTGTTTGCTGTAAGCCAGAGATCCTTTATTTGCTTCCAAGTCTTAAAAAATAAATAAATCAATAAGCTACTGTCATGCTTTGCATGTGGGATAATTCACTTATAAAGGAGAAACTGTTATAGTTTCAAAGCAATGAATCAAAGATAATTTCCTTAGTGACTGACTTTATCTTTTCCTCATTCATGGTGCAGATTGAGTGACAGGAGTTCTTGTTAACATGTTTGTGTAATTGTCAAATCTGACTTTTTTCAGATACCTGGAAGGAAACCACCTGACTGCTGTGCCAAAGGGGCTCTCCACCTTCAGACACCTGACACTGATGTAAGAAACACGTGGTTTCAATGTCAAGAAAATTGCATTACTCTTTCTGCACTATGTTGTAGGTGGAAAATAAAGAATTAGTATTTGGGGGGGAAAAAACACAAACCCCAAACACCTTCTGTAATGTGAATTTGGAAAGAATTTCACAGTGGCCACTGCTGCCAATAAGTGTTCATAAAGAGTGGAGAAAGAGTAAGGTGACTGAGAGCACCAGAGACCCTTCTTCTGCAGGAGCTTCCAGCCTCTGCAAGAGGACTAAACTCTCACGCAGGCTGCTACAGTTTCACTTGGCAGATTTATCTGTGCAAAGCTATAAAGGTCGTTAACAGAAGAGACAGCATTAATTTGTTCTAGGTGAGGCAGCATTTATAATGCTAAGGCAATGAAAATTTGCATAGCAGTTTCTGCTATGAACAGTCATACAGATAGAGACACAACTAGACTTTGTTCAGTAAATTGCTCCCTGAAATACACAGGAGTGAAATTTGTTGGCTGAACTATTTATCAGAAATTTTCAAATGCTGTTTGAATCAGCTGTGTAGATACTCAAGTCAAATGGGCAGAACAACCTCAGACAAAAACAACATGGAGGGAAAACTGGAATCCTCTGTTTTAAAAGAGTGTTTTATTTGGAAACATCTCTAATTTTGTTTTTCAAGGGAGAACAACAACAAAACAAAATGTTCTGTTTGAGCCTAAAAGACTTTTTTTAAATGAAAAATGAAATTTTGTTCTGGTAGCTGTCAGTGTAAAGAGCATATGGAAATGGTATGCCTGTAATACATTGCAAAACAAGTTGGTACAGTAAATATTCACCCGTGCTTGTATCATTTATTAATTTATCCTTCTTCAAAAATTTTGCTTGTATTTAATGATTTTGTTTTGAATGCTATATGCTGGAAATATGCCTTAATTTTTCCAAGTCTGAGGCTTTTTAGGGGAGTCTGATGTACTTTGCTTTTAGAGCTTATTCAAAGTTGGTTAGAAAATAATTGATAATATGTGACTTTTCAATTGCTTCAAGCATTTTGCTGTGCAGATATGTAATCTTTAAAAAAAGACTTTTCTAATTCATACGTATAAATGATATTTTCTGTGTGTGTTTCTTCAGCGATTTGAGCAACAACAGCATAAGCGTATTGGCCAATTACACCTTCAGCAACATGACTCAACTATCAACACTGTAAGTAGTCCGAAGTTTTGATAACAGTTTTAGTTGCTTTTCAGACACCATCTTAGATGTTGAACAATTAGTATGTATCTTGTTATTTAAGCACATGGCTTTCCATGCTTCTTTGGGGTTGAATGAGTAGTGAAATAATCAAAGAAAATACAATGTTGTAACTCTGTTCTTTCATTCTCCCAGCATCTTGAGTTACAATAGACTTCGGTGCATTCCAGTCCACGCGTTCAATGGGCTCAGGTCTCTTCGAGTGCTGTAAGTACCACTTCTTTGATGCAGCTGACTTGCAGCTTATTAGAATGCTGTTGATGGCAGGGAGGTTTTTAATGAGCAGATGGCTTTCACTTGATCCAGTAGTCATAAATATTTTCACACAATTAGCTTCAATGTACTTGTACTTAGGTGCAATATGTCCGGTAATGACTAGAGC
This sequence comes from Gymnogyps californianus, assembly GCF_018139145.2. Taxonomy (NCBI): domain Eukaryota; kingdom Metazoa; phylum Chordata; class Aves; order Accipitriformes; family Cathartidae; genus Gymnogyps; species Gymnogyps californianus. Next base: position 4,692,553 of record NC_059484.1, read on the forward strand.
AGGTGCATGCTAAACTTTGAAAAGAAGCAATTACATATTTGCAGGATGAATGACTTTTCTCTGAGAGTTCAGGGACAAGAACTATCATGAAAACAGGCCTCCAAGAGACTGCAGAGAGTCTGTTTGTCTCTTCTACTTGAACAATGTTTGGGTGCCCCACAGGAAAGGACTTTTCCCTTTGTCTGTAAAAACTTGATCATATTTTGGAGTGTAAGTTTCCATTGGATGCTTCAGCAAGAGTGTCTTTACTGAAAACTTGTGATTTTTAGAATATTTTCTATTAATTTAGATTTCTGCAGGCAAGTTTTTACACAAAAGAATGCAATCTGAAGGGAAGTTAGAAGTCCCCAATTAAAACAATGAGTAAGTCAAGCCAGTGGCTGGGTGCCAGTAATGCTGAGATGCCAGTCTCAAATGTCTTTAAGTTGTGAATGAAATGTCACCTCATGTTGATTGGTGGTGCACTCAGAGATGTCCATGTGTGGTTTCTTTCTTCGGAGATCCTTTTCTGCACTGTTTCTTTCCAGTGTAGCTGTTTTCAGCAGCTTTCTGGATTGAACACTTTGCTTACAATCTCTTCTGAAAGTCATCTTCTTTATATCGTCTCGGAGTGTGGGCTGTGGGCCTGTTCCTTGCAGCAAGCAGCCACCCCCAGCTTTTCTTAGGCATCCGCTAGACTGACTCCTGCTTCAGTCTCATATTTACTGTCTCTCGCTCCCCATCTGCCCCTTCAGAAACAAACTCTGAGTTGGGTTTGCTCGGTTGTTTGTGGGGACACATGACCCCATGTGCAGCTGTCAGGACAGGGTGGAGAAGCCACCTTCCTCCCCACAGCCCAGCAACACAAGTGGGTCATCATTACTTGCACAGTAAACTGAAAGCAAATAAATTAAATAGCTTATCTGTGAAGAGATTATTCAGTGTGCTGAAGGAGAAAGAACTTTGAACACTAAAAGATCAGGACAGAGGAGTTGAGGATATGTCCTGAGTGCTTTGAAACTTCACATTAGTATTTTCTACTTTTTTAAAAAAGTTAGATGTCATTCACATGCAGAAGTTTCTGTGAATTTAAAGAGCAATGGTTGCTGTGCACTGACTGTGTAAGTGTGGAATTAAGGTGTCACCATGGGCAGTACTGCAACTGTGGAAGCAATAAGGCAATGCTGTTTGGCCGAGCTCTTTCACTGTGGTTTGAGTGGTAAAATAGATATCTAGGTTTCAGCCTCCTAACTTACAAGACAGCTTTAGATTCCCAGTTTTCATTAGTAAAACCAAGAAAGAGACGTGATTTGGATTTGTTGTTTTAAGTTTGGCGTGGGACTCTGATTTCTAGCTCACTAGGATGGTCACATTTGAGCTGTTACATGAGTCCTGAAATTCAGCCACAGATGAATATATTCTGTTTCATGGCCAAATAAATTATTCCGTATGGAGCTGTCTTCTGGCCTGCTTCTGATATGCAAGCTAGCTTGATTAAAGCTAGTGTGGGACTCTCTACCCTGAATTACAGTGTAGATATACCATGCCTGACTCTTTCCAATAGCTACAATTTGTCTTTTCAATTCTGTTCTTACAAGCCACGTATGGACAGAAACAAAGGGTAATATTTTAATAACAACTGTTATCTTTTGGCTTTTTTAAATGATCTGCTAATCGAATTGAAAAAATATCTTCCTCCTTCAAGGGAGAAGCCCTCCCTGTCTCGCACAGAGCAGCACAAGTGAAATGAAGCCTAAATGGGAATCTCTGCCTCTGCTCCATGCATTTGGAAGCCTCCAGATTGATTTGATTTATTATGGCCCACAAAACTCTGGTATCAGCTACAACTTTTGCCACGTGTCATCTGTGGTGTTATTAAAAATCAATTCTCCAGAGAGAAAGTGGCTTCCGAGTGACAGTGTGCAATCTGTTATTTTCATTTATTATCCATATTCTCAGGGGAATTTAAAAGAGAAAACATCAGCAAAACAATTTCCACTTTTTTTATTTTTTATAAAAAGAATATAGAGATCTCATTACCTTTGGCTGTGCATGCCTTTGAAGGTAGCAGACCCTTCTCAGACAGGCTTCTGTGTCTTCCAAATTCCTTATGTTTTCTTCACTTTTTGCCTCTCTATAGTAAATAAATATGTATTTGAAAATCAGAATAATCATAGATGTATGATGAAGTTGATCTTTGACAGATACCTGGTTCTGTCCTCTCTCTCTTACACTTTTCAGCACAAGCCCAACTGAGAAAACTGCAGAGTCAATATGTTTATGTTTCAGCCTGAATATATGTCAGTGTTTACACAATCAGGCCTTTAATCTTCAGTCTTCACATGGCTTATCCATAATGGCAGCCAAAGTGTGCTAGGGAGCAATTTCAACATCAAGTCTTAAGAATTTTTTTAATAAGCAAAAGTTGATATCAGTAGGTTTTTGCACCAAAGCTATTGCAGTGAAAAACTGTGGTTTTGGTTCGTTTTTGTTTTTTTTTTTGTCCAAAGCTCGTCTTTTTAGAAGCTAAATGTAAACAGATTAAAAAAGCTGCGATTGAGAAAAAGTAATTATAAATATTAGAACTCTCTGGTAGACCTGAACTGATAATTTTAAAGATTATTTTTATTGTGTGACAATGTTGTAATTTCTGACATTTTGTCTTGATTGAATTAAGAGGCAAAGTCCAGAAATAAAAATACTTTCTCAGATCGCTAAACAATTTTCCATGTTATATTTATGAAAAAAATGATAAAATGAGCTACAAAATATTCTACTAACATGAGATATTCTAGTTTTACTGAAAACTTATGGATATTTCCTGCAGTTCAAAGCTCATACAAACATAGTAATAAGTGTGATGATAAAGGTACCGCTAATACTCCTCAGGCACAACCTTGGAACCAGTTTTTGCAATATACTTTCATTGTTGGATGCTGCACTGATTTTGACCTAACAGAAGTATTATTTGGCTTTGTTTCTTTTTCTTTTTTTTTTCATCAGAATGACTACTTGTACTTAGCCAGTAACTCTGCAAAAGGCGCTGCTGTTACGAGCATTGAGCAGTGACACTGTGGCTTCCCACTTCCTCTGACATCTGAGTTGTGTTAGTTCCTTCAGGGTTTGGCATCCTTCGGGGTTCATTCTAGGTGTTTGCCCTTGATGGGATGTGGCTCTGTAAGCTCAGCCAAGCTTTTAGCCACATTTCTGTCTTTACAGGGCAGATCATTGTTTACTGAAAAAGCATCCCCTTTGTGTCTATGGTAACCTAATGTTATGAGACAATGGGCTAGGAGGCAGGACTTGGGAACAGTTAGTAAAAGAAAAAACAACCCCCAAAAAACCAACCCAAAAGGATATGTTTAATTCATTTCCTTACCTGAAGACAAAGTAATAAGTTAGTGAGATTACATGTAGAAGAAAGTTTTTATTTCAAGAATTCAAGTGTTTTGTTACTCTGTGCTCTGAGAGGAGATCCACATCACCTTAAATTCATACCCCTGCTGTTTACCAATGTTTAGACAAGAGGATACCTAGAAGTTGTGCTTTTGAGGGAGAACACACACGTCAATGTGTGTGCTTTAACTGTCCAAATGTTCAAGATTGTATTTGACCATTTGCTTATAAGGATTTTCAGTATAAAAACGTGTTCCTGTTGTTGACCCAAGAGGAAGAAGATTTTATTGCACTGTTGAATTCTCTTGCCACTATTTATTATTGTGGGTTTTAAGTTTTTTAGCATTTATCATTTCAGTTTAGCTGCATGGGTGATGAAGTTGCTGATGTGATTTTTTTTATTGAAATGCAGGCTTTTGCATCCATGAAACATGCCTCAATGTCTGAGATACGTAGTCAAGCCATTCATTCCGAATGGTTTTATATTTTTGATGGTTTTACCTTCTTACAGTTAAATGGCTTTGTCATTCTTCAGCTTCTCTTGGAAGAAGTTTGCAAGACATCTAGAAAGAAAATGCACCCCTTCACAGAATAAACACAGCTGATATGACATTAAGATAAATATAAGTTCTGCTGTCTGTCCAGAGAGAATTGTCTTGCACATCTTCAAGTAGTTTAAAAGATAAGCTCACTATGAGTGGCTACTTATTTAAATATGCTCGTTCCATTGAAGGAGGGAACACTTGGATGACAAGTTGTTGACCAGGCCTTATCTTGCATCCTCATGCCAACAAAAATACTCTTTATTTAATAGCTGTGGGGTATGTCTCAGTCAGTTGGTCATTCTGTATAGAATTAGTGAGTGTGCTTTATCTGGAGTTACTGTGTGGGAGCTCATATCCTTCCTGTTCCTGTTCGGATTAATTGCTTGGAGATCCATCCTTATGTATGCCAAGTATTATTATTAATAGCCAAAACCTAGGTATGCTTAAAAGAAAATTTCAGAGTCAGGATGTTGGAAGGGGAAGTTTTTGGTATACTGGCATCAAGAACTGGAGAGAGATGCCAGCAGGATAACTCTGCTGTAGTTTTTGGGGTTTCATGCTCTGTAGAAAAACTTTGCAGTACAATAAGATAGAAACTGCAGCTGCAGTGAGCAGCTGTGAAACGTGATCATGGTAACATTGCTTACGCTCACATGGTTCACAGCCCCATGGTAGGGCCCAGCCTCACGGGAGACAGGACAAAGGTGTGTCTTCTCCTGGCAAGTTTGGCTTTCCTTGCTGTGTATATGCTGGTGTAAGGCAGTGCGTAAACGTAGAATTCATAAGAGTTATAAGGCATCATGTAGATCCTGGTGAAGCTTCTAGTGGTGTTAGGGAAGAAAGGATGCAAAAAGAGATGCTTTTATTTTCATCTGGGATTATTGTGTATTTCCATGGGCCCAGAGGTTTGGTTTGTTTTAAATAAACTCAGTGTGCACCGTTTCAAGAATCTGTACAGTCACAGAAATAAAAAATAAGATGTGATTACTGTGTTCTGCAAATCACCAGGTAAATTAGAAAATAAATGACTCGAGGGAAAGAGCTGCTACAAAACTGACACACAGCAGGTTTCTGTTTTCCACCCTTCTCTGCCACGTCTGGAGCACTGACAGTCGTTCCTGGACCTGGGAAAGTGGACATAAAGAATACAGCAGTTTACTATAACTGAACCAGCTTGGGGAGAAGTGCAAAAGAAAATATAATTTTAAAATATTGATATCCTTTTCCTTTGCAAGTTTTCTACCAACTTTGGTTTAAGAAACGGCTAGTGAGATCCAGTGGAATCGACTCCTATTGGGTCGTTACGAGTTCTTACTGTCTGTTACTAAGTGAAGTAGTAAACTGGTATTCAGTGACATGCAAACTAGAAAAGTTAGAATAAACTATAAATATTTTTCTCTGTGCTATTTTTTGCCAGATAATTTTCTAGTGAGACAGAGGATGCAGCAGCTGAATAGCTGATTTTATTTATTTATAAAATAAAATCTTACATGATTGTGTATCTTCTCTGGAGCATTTTCTGAATAGTTTTTATGCAATTGTCACCCCCAGCATCCTGTGCCCTCCCGCACGCTCACTTGTTGCTGCATGTTTTCCTGTCTGATCATAGCCTTGGGGCTGCAAGAAGTGCTCTTCCTCTCTATTTGTCTGTCACAGCCTCTCGTGGTGGTGCTCTACTTTGTAGCAGGGCCTTCAGTTGCAATTGCAATGAAAACCACAAGTAATCACAAATAATGATTTTTACTCTTGTGTCTGCCACTTTGAATACAAGTATTGCACTCTACAAGCTGCAAGAAAAATCCTTTCATTTATGCTTGCCTATGTAACACACACGCAAATGTATTTTTAGAAAAGAGATAAAGTGGCTGCTTAAATTGTCCTGGAAACAGTGGAGAACTCTTTCGCAAGGATGCTGAAAACCCTGCTAGAAAAATGTTAGTTTCTTTGCGCAGGGTGAATAATGCCCTAAAACAACTAATTTCAAGTATTTTCCTGGGTAGCATAAATGTATCTGTCAAATGGATTTTAAAAACACTACATGAAGAGGTGTTTCCTACTGTAAGAATGGGAAACTAGAATGTGAAAGTGCAGCTATATTTGCCCTCATGGACCCTTGTTCTCTCCTAGGATCTCTGTGAAGTCAATATTAAATTTAACTTTCACGGTTCCTATTTTCCCTGTTCTGTTTTTTCTGTGTTTCTGGCTAATGGGAATTCTTTTATAGAAATAAAAGAATACAGGTCTGTATGTGAGGGTCTGCTTATCATCAATACACTTTTAATAGCATGAATAGTATGTCACCTTTTTAATTTAAAACGTTAGTCACCAACAATTCCAATTATATCATTATTTTAAATGCCAACATCTAGAAGTAGAAGTAATAAAGCAAGGAAGCTCATGAGTTGTGAAGCTCATAGAAACTCTCAAAGAAACAAAATTAAATATCCTTCTTAAGCACCAATTCCTTCACTTGTGGGGAGCAGATAAAATACTGCGATTTGATACCTTCCTGCTTCTCCCTTCTTCTAGGACGCTCCATGGAAACGATATTTCCAGTGTTCCTGAAGGTTCTTTCAACGACCTGGTATCCCTGTCCCATCTGTAAGTACTTCTGTCTGCGTTCATCTGTTTGATTGACAGTTTCAGGTTTATAAAACAGTACATATTATTAGAAATTTAAGATTGTATAGCTTTTCTGTTTTTCCTGCTCGCTTTCCATATTCTGCTCTGGACATTCACAGTGCATCTGTTCAAAGGAAATAAAAAAATACTAGAACCTGTTGTTATTAGTTACCAAAATATTTTCTTAAGGAAAAACAAATGAGCAAATGTGACAGTTTCCTCTTCTGTGGACTTTGTGTTTAAGGCTTTCTTTCAGCGTTGTCTATGTGAAATGCAGAGTGTGTTATGGTCTGAGAGTGAGACAGGAAACCTCCCACAAAGAGCAAATATTAAGCAAATGTGAATTCTTTGCTTAATAAGTGTCATATGTTCTGCATACTGAAATGTTGTCAGTATATGAACTTGTTGATGAATCACTACTTCAGACATATATTTAATCATATGGAAATTGGTCATTTTACAGCATTAATACTTCATTCCATAATTTGCAAAAATTATTAGACATTTCAGATATTTCAGGAAATTACTATTGTATTGGTGGAGGTCCAGAATATTTTTAAATGCAGTTCAGTTGATGAAAGAACTGTAAAGACAAATAGCTGCAATTGTTAAAAAATAAACTTGAAGTGTAACAGTTGGTGCCTGTCGTGGTTTAACCCCAGCCGGCAACTAAGCACCACGCAGCCGCTTGCTCACTGCCCCCACACAGTGGGATGGGGGAGAGAACTGGGGAAAAAAAAAAAAGGTAATACTCATGGGTTGAGATAAAGACAGTTTAATAGGACAGAAAAGGAAGACCATAATAATAATAATAATAAAAGAATTAGAATATATCAAACAAGTGATGCACAATGCAATTGCTCACCACTCGCCAACCGATGCCCAGTCAGTTCCCGAGCAGCGGTCCCTGGCCAGCTTTCCTCCCAGTTTATATACTGGGTATGACGTTCTATGGTATGGAATATCCCTTTGGCCAGTTTGGGTCAGCTGTCCTGGCTGTGTCCCCTCCCAGCTTCCTGTGCCCCTCCAGCCTTCTTGCTGGCAGGGCATGAGAAGCTGAAAAGTCCTTGACTTGGGATAAGCGCTACTTAGCAACAACTAAAACATCAGAGTGTTATCAACATCATTCTCACACTCAATCCAAAACACAGCACCGTACCAGCTACTAGGAAGAAAATTAACTCTATCCCAGCTGAAACCAGGACAGCGCCAAAAGAATGAACAGAAGATGTTTTTTCACTGAGATAATGTGTGATACTTCACATTATTAGACAATAGATGTAAAGGAAAAGTCATTTTGTGTAGCCTGTTGCTTGATTGCTGTCCTCAAGTAATCAGAGTGTTGGGTACGTCTTGGTCATTTTGTGAAGTGACTAGTTCACAAGTTGGTACGGATATTTTCTGCTCTGATGCTGCCCTTATGCACGTGAGTTGATGTTGATGTATACACACATTGAGACATACAAAAAGATATGTGTGCATTTAACATAGGTTTTATATCTCTGTTTCTCTCTTTGCAACCTTAAACATGCCCTCCAGAACACTTACCTGAACACAAGGTTCAGTTCATATTTATATATTTTCTGGATAGCAAATATGTCCTTGGACCGTTTATTTCTGTGTAACAGCTTTCTGTCTCAGTTTCTCTCCGGACAATAAAAAATAAAGATATCTCAGATTGGTAGGGACAGAAATCATATGTGAGCAACTTAGACAATTTCAACTTCAGCTGAGAAATAATTTCAATTATTTCAATTTTCAACTTCAGCTGTTTCAAGCTTACACTTTGGTATCTAAGTCAGAGAAAATATTTGTTTTGCACAAAATGTGTTTCTTCTTCATGTTCCCAGTATAGTCAAGTCATTTTGTATGTTGTTTTGGAATGAAAGTCTGACTGAGCTGAAGCCCTGTACCTCCTTTTGGAAGTGCAGTGACACCTTCCATACTGGGAATCTGGCTTCTGAGGGTATTTTTAGAACTCAAGAGATAAACATATCATGCCCCATTTGTTTGGATTTTCCTCGGGGTTTACTTTAAATGAAGTGCAGACACAATTTTCCTGGGTAAACTGTTCACCTTAGGGAGTGATAAAAACCCCTTTGGCCCAATACAATCACTGCAGTCTATCTGTTTAGATATATGTGCTGCCAGAAATGTAAAATACACAAAGCTCAAATGAACAGTAATAAATAGGATCCATAAAATAAATAAGACCTGTCTGGGGTGTAATTTGCACAGCTGAACAATTGAATTTTACAGTGCAATTGTGCTCTCCAGTTTCTTAAAGGGGATTCTGAAACTTTTAGCAACCACAATGATTTTGCTCTTCACGTGCCAGAAAAAGCTGTGCTTATTCAAACGAAGTCATACATAATTGAAAATAAATTCATTTTGAGCTCTTCCTGATATATAGATCTTCAAGGAGAAAGCATGCGCTTGGAATAATTTTGAAAATGATACAAAGCGTTGCTACTCATCAAACTCATAATGCATAGGAGAACAAAATTTTATGTTAAATTTACAAGCTGTGTGGCTAAGAGTAGGATAGGTATTATGGCTGGAGAAAGCTGACTACCGCGGTGTTGAGCAGGATGATCAGCCTGGGCCTTCTGCATCAGTACAGTTTGGCGGGGAGGGGGAAGAGAGAGGGTATCAAGTTAACCTTTAGAATTGCAAAGAAATATTTGTGTAGCATAGACAAAACTATTGATTTTAGTCAGAATCTTTTGTAATAGCTTTAAGTGGGTCTGTAATTGGAGGAACAAAACTGAGATCTAGATGCTTCAATCACTTTTTCCATAGCTGTTTAAAGCCTACAAGAAAATGTTCACCAAATTTCCTTTACATTGTAAACATCATATTGTTGTAATGTAACTATCACAACAAACTATGTAGCTGATATACCTCTCTAAAGACAGAGGAAGGTTTGTATATGGTGTATACGCACACTGTTTTTGTTTACTATTTATTACTTTATTTACTTGAATCATGTAATCGTCTATTTAAGCCATGACTCTACTAACTTGTTTAGTCCAGGGCAATGATAAAAATGTTACAGCGCTACTGAAGGATCACGCACGTTAATAGTTAAAAAGGACCCAAAATCCGTTGGGGTGGAACTGAGACCTTCTCAGTTAGGTCAGTTCCTGCATTTGCTGTCCTCACCATTCACTGATACACACAGCTCTGTAACTGATTCAGTTCCTGCCCACGCACAAACTGACCCCTCGGCATGCCAGGGACTCCACAAAGAAACCCTTGGTAACGGATGCTGTGTACAGCAGGTATTTCTGTCAGGCATATTTTTGATAAGCAGCTCAGATTCCTAATCCTGTTGAATCATCTCATCTTTACTCAAATTTATGTTAGTTACCTATAAAAATAAGCTGTCCTCTCCTCTGTTTCTTTACATTATCATGGCTAGAGTTATTTTAATTGACTTTATTCTAAGTTGCCTCAAAAAAAAAAAAAAGTGTCTGAACAGAAATATCTGCACAACATTTTGAAAGTGCTGCTGGTGGCATTTCATTACAGCACAAGATATTTTTACCTTCTGGAAATATTTTGCTATAATGGGCAAAGAAATAGAGAGAGTATGTTAGAACTTATGAATGAAAATACAAGAATTCACTATAGTTCCTAGAAATGAATAAAAAAACCCAAACAAAACCACAAACAGAAGAACGGAAAGATACATGTGATAATTTCTGCAGTTGTACAACAATGTTATTGGTAATCATTTCTAGTGTCTGTAGAGCAGCTTTATTTCTAATGTAGTTTATAAAGATTAATTAACACGGTAACTAGCGTTCCGTTGTCCTCCCACTCCCATTTTATATATGGCAGTTGCTCAGTGCTAAAGTTAATTTCTCGGTCCAACTTTCACTGCTACATTTTGTTTGACCTTGGACAAGTGAGCCAGTTGATCACAGTTACAGGGTCAAAAAGTCAACCCAGTATTTTTTTCTATTGTAAGCAATGGATTTACAGAAGGAATGGATGGATATTTTTTAATACTGTGCTGCAGTACACATTTAATTTTGATGAATGAGCCCTAGACAGGCTTTGAACCTATGAACTCTCATTATGAATCTGTCTAGGGCACAGTGGGTTCATTAGTCACTTCAATAGAAATGTATCAACAAATTTACTGAGGGTTCTGTCTTAATATCCTGTCTGATATGTTTTTATTTGAAAGAAGCTTGAGTTTAAAATACCATCTTAAAAAATAGTTTATAACTTATGCAGAAATAGTGAAGTCTAAAACTCAATTTGAATTATTGGTTTCTTTAATATCTCTTCCCTATGCTAACCTTTGTTTAGTTAATTTTCTTCCCATGGCAATTCAGGTGTTGTACAGCTAAAGCCTTACATTTACTTTCAGCAAATTAAATTCAGACTTCCAACATGCATTTCTTCACACTTCCAAAAATTAATTGTTTTCAAACTGACTTTTCTCAAGTCTGGACTTTGTTTGTAATTGACTGATTGTCTGAAAAGACACTTTCTTTAAGAGAAAAAAATAGTATAAATGAGTCAAGGCACCACCTAAATTTAAGGTTAAAAGGTTTGTTTTATTGTGGATAGATCTCCATGAATAATGAAAAAGTTCTGTGAATTATTATTGCACTATGTGAATGCATCTACTTCAACCATGTGACCTAACTCAAGTGATGGGTTAACCAGCAAATGCGTTTTCAAAGCCATAAACAAACTTAGCAGACACCAGGTTACAGTTTTGAAAACAGGGGTGTCCTCTGTGTGTATGTTTCATCTAGTGAGGAGACATTAACATGAGTCATCAGATCCAAACTAAATTACACAATTCACTATTAGAATATGCTCATGAAGGCCAAAGACTTAAATAAAGGAAACCAATGTGATAAATTTGATGAAAGCAATATGTCTGGCGACATTGCTCAAGAACAGTTGTTTGGAAAAGTGATTTATTGTTTGAAGAAGTGATTTGTTGTTAGGTATTTATACAACCTCCCTAACTAATGATGGGAAGAAAGAAAAAGAGTGGGAATACTGGAGGAGATAACTCTAAAAGAGTTCCTGAATACTCAGAAGATCTTTCCCACATTTTGAAGTAAAGCATTCCTGTAAAAGTGTAGAATAAAATGTGCCTCAGTGAGATCAGGGATGTTATCTTGCCTTGCAAGCTGAAATAACTGCTGTTAATTGTTTTACACCACTAGGGCTCTAGGTACCAACCCTTTGCACTGTGATTGCAACCTCCGCTGGCTTTCCGAGTGGGTAAAGGCAGGGTACAAAGAGCCAGGGATAGCCCGCTGCAGCGGGCCGGACACCATGGTGGACAGGCTGCTGCTCACAACACCGACTCACCACTTCCAGTGCAAAGGTAGGAGCAAGCTGGGAGGCTCTCTGTTCTGCCTTGTTGCTTTTCCTGATATACGGTGCTTTATTTTTATACTCTTGGAAGCTGTTTGGTTTTAAAGTGAGTTTGGGGGAGAGTTGTGTTTGGCTTTCGTTTTCTGAACCATCACATTGCATTCAAATTGCATTTTCAAGTGTTCTTCCACAAAGTGCAGTTAACTGCACCACTGGAAGAAAAACCGGCAAACCTCAGACGAGTTAGTATTCCTGTTGCTCACACCAGATTATATAATGGCAAGTTAGCATACAGGATGTTGTTAGAACTTATTTGAGCAAATAAATTGGTTTTGGCCTTCCACCTACCCCAGAAAACTTTGCTAAAATAAGGGTTATTTTAAAAATATAGAGCACTTCAGTTATTATGTACATCTACTTGAAAACTGAGAAACTGAGAATTCTTCCAGAAAGCAAATATTTACCAAAAATACATTTTCATTTGAAGATCTGCACACTGTCCTCATCAGCTCTGTATCAGAAACTGTAGATTATAGAAAATATTTCATGTCTGAATACGGTGTACATTCATTCAGGAGAGGGTTGAGGTGCAGCTATTAACAATTAGCGGTAGTCAATGATAGGAGTATGCTGCATTAGAGAGCAGTTAGACAAACGATAAGGAGCGCACTTTTTTGTGGCTAAAGTAAGTAGCTTATTACTGAATGTAGATTAGGATATACCTGTGTGTTCTTATGGTAAAAAAAGTTTTGGAGGTTCGCTTCGGTTACCAGCAAGTACATGAAGATGGAGCTGTATTTATAGTGGAAAAGATGGGTCAGTAGCCTCTCTTAGAAATGGAAATGAGGGCATAAAGCCTGTTTTTATGTCTCAGAGTTCCATGCACATTTACAGTACTGCTTGGCAGCATGATTTTATAGAGGCTGGGATTAAACTGCTGAACAAACAAATGATGGTGTTGAGGTGGGTTTAGAACACAGGTTCCCAAGCCTGAGCTGAATTTTATGTCCTTTCAAATATATTTTTAATAACTGTAACCTTATAATTTAATTACTTTGAAATGTCAGTCTCAAAACTATCAGAACTCTGACTGTAATTATCAGAACTACAGACTTTATAATAGTCTTTCAAGTGTGAAGTACAAATATACCCTAAATACCAAAAATACCAAATAATGTACTTGTTCACATGAAGTGAAACAAAGGAAATGATCATATTTACATATTAACAGGGTCTGAAAATTAATCCAGAAAGAGAAGCTAGATGACTTCTTCATTCTGAAACTGTGATATATCAATAGTTATGCTCACTTTCTCTCAAAACTAAGCAAGCAACTCTTAGGCAAGAGATAAGTAAACCTGTGATACAGACTATTAAAAACAGCTGGATGTTTTTAATGTAAATATTAGTTTGGTCCACTAGAAAGCTGGTGGGCTTTCTACTATCCCAACTGTCTCCATGGCTCGCTTTATCTGAAGATAAGGAAGAAGGAGAAAAAAGTGTTGATTCAGAGGTGGTCTTTGGACAAGCAGAAACCGTTGATGGTCTGGATGAGTGGCAGTATACTCCAAGAAGCTCCAGGCCCTAGAAAAAGTCACCTTTTCTCATCACAGTACATATATTTTGAAAAACAATGCATGATTTGGTAGTCTAACTGAACCCATTTCCCAAGTGCAAGTTTAAGATCCAATGCCTCGTGCTATTGTGCCTGGACATTGATGATGCTCTTTTACGGTAAAGCAACAGGATTTATTACAGTGTCAAGTGCAGGTTTACCCTCGGGCTGGAGCCATGTGCATGGCCTGTGACAGGGTACGGTGCGGCCTCGGTTTGTCGTGCAGCTGCATCGCCCTCTCATCGCTGAGCTGTAGCTGTGACGTGCCTGACAGCAGAAGAACGAGACTGTCTGTGGGGTGACACAGAGTGTCCAAGGATATGTCTGTACTTCTGCCTGTGTAGATTCAGTCCTAGCTCAAGTACTGCTAGCATGGAGCTCAGGGTGGGCTGAGCCCCCCACCCCCCTAAAAGCCTGAGTCCTTGCTGTGGAAGTCAGCCCATGCTGCGCTTGGTACCTTGAGATGCTTGGTATAAAGGTAGTGCATAGATGTCCTCTGTGACCTCCAGTAACTTTTACATTAAAAAAAAGTCGAGTTTAACTTATTCTTGTTAAAATTATGTTTTCAGCCTGTGACTGAGCAGAAGGTTATGTCTCAGCAGAGCCAAGAAAATAAATATAATGTGCAAGTCATGCAAACTCAGCTCTGCTTTTTATTAAATTGCCCTCCTAGTTATGCAGTAGAGGAAAGGAATGTGCTGGGCTGAGGGCATTTTGCTATATGGATTTATAAATCAAATCCACAAGGGCAAACTAATGAACTACTTAACTGCTAGGAACTAACACTGTTCTTATTAGCTCCTACACTGATTAGCTTTGATCTATGCCATAGGAATAAATGGAAAATGTACGCATGTGTATTATGAAATAAATAAATAATAGAACAAATTCTGGCTTAGTGACCTCTAAATCTAGAAGAGCAGCACTGCTGCCTGTCTCATGAGCTCTCCGAGGAGCTTCCTTCGTATATTCTTCTTATATTCTACCTTCAAGACAAAAGTAGCTCAGATATGTCACATTCCACCCCCTGTCAGTGCCAGAAATTCAGATGTTATTTCAGATGTTATTTCCTCTTGCTGTCCTAAATCAAAGTTAAAAACGTGTATGGCATTTAGACATAAACGCAAAGATAGAAGAGGACAACAACAGTCTTTTATTTCATTTTTTGGATTTGTTACTTCTTGTGTATTTTTTCCTTGTTATTGCCTGTTGCACTCTGCAATCAGCTGTGCCCTGTTAACAGACCATTGCATGTTGCACTCTGCAATCAGTGGCCCTGATAACACCACCATCAGTATAGGATCAGGATATAGCCTTTACATTGCAGGTGCTTTTCAGCTGAGACTCCTTGGTACGCATTTCTGTCATGTTCTTACCCCCCGTTGGTGCTGTGCAAGTACTCAAAGTTAATAATGAAGGTTTATGTCTCACACAGGATGGTCCAAAGCAAATCCTTGACTAGAAGGGATTTTTTCATCCCTAGTTTTGGTAACCTTCTAGAGCTCCTCGTTCTCTCTAACATCAACTATAAGCTTCTTTTCTTCACTTTCAGGATGTTTCACAATTTATTCCTTCTTATCATTTATCACGCGATAACAGAAGCTCTGTGCCCACTTCTGATTAGCACAGGACCAATTTTAAGTTATTTTAAAATGTATTTCCTTAAAAATGAAATAAAATTATTTTAGGATCTTTACTGTCTGATATAATTTAAGCGTTTTTAAAGTGTTAGGTTTTATTTTTTACATGTAAAAGCCGTTAACTCATAAATATTTGAAATGTAGCTGTTTCAAAAATCATGATTTCTTTAACTGTAAATATAACTGCCTAAATTAGCTTTCTGTAAAATCTCAACAATAAAATATTGATTGACTTGGTACCCCAAATGTACTTAGTATTGTTTTGGTCTGTGGTCATTTTCCTGCTCACCCACAGACATCACTACTTCTCTGGAAGAGTTCTGTTAAAAAATGTGGTTTATTAAATGGTTTAAATATGTGTATTATTATAAACATTATAAACGTGTATTTACCTGCATACATTTGCATCTTTGCATATTTGTCTTTGTTGCATTTTGCCAAGATAGCTGAACGTTGATAACCATTCTTCTGGGCAGAACAGGAAGAAAATAAGTTTTGAACTCTGTTAAAATTAAGGATGGTAGAACACTTTGCACCTAAATATTCCCATAAGCCTCTAACTAAATCTTTCTTATGCATGTTTTTTATTTCTGCTGTTGCATCTGCACTTTCATTCTTGTTACCAGCCACAGAAAAGTCATGTTATAGTTCCCTAAGGGTTGCTGTTGCAGAGTTTCCAGCACTGAGAGAAGGAAAAATTGCTGAAAGCCATATATATAAGCCCACTCTCTGGAGATTCCCAACATGTTTTTTCAGAGCTGATTTTTGCATGTCCAGGAGAATATAAGCATCATTGAGGCTTGCCTAGCGCTTGATTTAAGTACTTAAAACCTCTCTGATCCCTGGGAATCCCATGCTGTTGTGTAAAGTTGCACCCGCAGCATGTGCGTTTGTGCCAACACAGGGTGAATACTGCATTAGGAAAAAATGTATGTGTGAGTACGGGAAGTATTAATTTTGTAATCCAGTTCTCTATTGATACACTGTGTTTTGCCTTTCCAGAGCCGGTAGATATCAGTGTTGTGTCCAAGTGTAACCCCTGCCTCTCCAATCCATGTAAGAACAATGGGACATGCAACAACGATCCAGTGGAGTTTTATCAATGCACTTGCCCTTTTGGCTTCAAGGTATGACTACAAATGAACTACACGAAAAGCAATAAAGTGTTCCCCATCCCTTCTGTTTTCTTAATTGTTGTATCATGAGAAGTCAATTTTACAGGCAACTGAGCTCAAAAGATCCCTTACTCAAGCAGATTGTGTGTGACCTTTCAACTGTGGCCCGCTACAAATTTTATCCTGTACAATCAGAAGGGCATTTCTTCCTCTCTGTGCTGTGACTATACAGATCATCCTGAGCAACTTGCTCTAGTTGACCCTGCTTTGAGCAGGGTGGTTGGACTAGACAATCTCCAGAGGTTGCTTCCAACCTTGGGCATTCTCTGATTCTGTGATGTAGACATCCATATGCACCCAAGCACAAATACAGGCCCCAAGCACAAATACAGGCTGCGTGATGAGTGGATTGAGAGCAGCCCTGCACGGGACTTGGGGGTATTAGTGGGTGAAAAACTGAATATGAGCCGGCAAAGTGCGCTCGCAGCCCAGAAAGCCAACCGTATCCTGGGCTGCATCAAAAGAAGCGTGACCAGCAGGTCGAGGGAGGTGATTCTGCCCCTCTACTCTGCTCTGGTGAGACCCCACCTGGAGTACTGCGTTCAGCTCTGGGGCCCCCAGTGTAAGAAAGACATGGACCTGCTTGAGCAGGTCCAGAGGAGGGCCACAAAGATGATCAGAGGGCTGGAGCACCTCCCCTATGAGGACAGGCTGAGAGAGTTGGGGTTGTTCAGCCTGGAGGAGAGAAGGCTCCGGGGGGACCTTATAGCAGCCTTCCAGTACCTAAAGGGGGCCTACAGGAAAGACAGGGAGGGACTCTTTATCAGGGAGTGTAGTGATAAGACAAGGGGTAACGGTTTTAAACTGAAAGAGGGTAGATTTAGATTAGGTATTAGGAATAAATTCTTCACTGTGAGGGTGGTGAGGCACTGGAACAGGTTGCCCAGAGAAGTTGTGGCTGCCCCCTCCCTGGAAGTGTTGAAGGCCAGGTTGGATGGGGCTTGGAGCAACCTGGTCTAGTGGAAGGTGTCCCTGCCCATGGCAGGGGGGTTGGAACTAGGTGATCTTTAAGGTCCCTTCCAACCCAAACCATTCTATGATTCTATGATTCTTATCTTCCTTTTAATTTCTTTTCTTTTGCTGGCAACAAGATAACTATTTCATAGGCTGCCAGGCCAAAGAGGAGGCAGTTCAGATGAGAATTAAGGGCCAGTTTAGTCCACAGTGACAGAATGTTGATACCTGCTAGTTTACATCCATGTTACACAGACTGATTAGCAGAAAGGTGGTAACTCATCAGACACAAGCACTAGCTCAGCTGTCTCTGACTTCTGAGCACTAATGTCCATAGAGTGATCTGCAAATGTGAAATCCTGCAGATGCCAAGCATTGTGAGCATGCAGTGTCAGTTTCTTGATAACACATTTGAAAATCGGAAAATTGTGTCATTGAGTAATGCAGTTTCTTCACTAGTGATGTATAACTCCCATTGTTAACACTGCATCATGAGAGCTTACAGCTACCAAGAGTTTGTTTCAGAGTGGATATAACTGGAAACCTAGCTCAGTAGTCAGTAGCTGAAGGATTAAGTATAAGTAATAAATGAGGCATATGATCTGTTCACAGCCTGGGGGGGATCGGATGTTATGGCCAAAGAAGTAGGTTGCATCCTGTAGACAGTGATTTTATTTGCCTCATTGGATATTTCCTACAGAGTCTTGGTCAGTTGAAGCAGATGCTCATAAAACACAGAGTAATAAGAACTATAGGGAAAAAAAAGAAGAGCAAAACCAGACATACGTGTGGGAAGTAAGCACAAGTATCCATGTCTTACATTTCAGGTAGGATTTAGGAATTAGTTGGTTCTGATGATATCACCATTTGCCTTCTCTGTTTGCCTAGGGTACATCCCAGATGGTAACAAATTGTGGTGGATCCCTGAAACATTGAAAAAGGGAACATGTAAAGCTCATTTCTTCTATTTCACCCCGGTGCCCCCACGCCTAGTACTCAAGAATAATAACAATTCTCCTAAATAATTGAAAAAGCCACTGGAAATTTCCTCTCATTAAAAATCCTTCTACTCGTTGGCATATCAACCAGCAACTTTTCTAGGATCTTAAAAGACCACATTGTCAAAAATTCATTTAACTGAAACTAACTACTTGGTAACAATTGATTTGTCTTTGCAATGAGGGAAACTGTGGCTGTTTATCTCCTCAGGTTAATAAAAGAATGCTCATTTTAATTTGATGTTTAACATAAACTAGGCTGAATTCTTCAGATGGGACTAGGTGACTGTTAGGATAACTTGAAAACTAAACGCTTTCAAAACTAGCAGGAAAATACGTAAATCTTTGTGTATGTCTTACTCTATAAAGCATGTATCATGGAACAGGTATCCAGGTTATTCAAAGTAGAAATTTGTTGGTTACGAGCGTATCTTTTTTTTGCCCTTAGATTTTTTTGGGGTCGTTTTTTGTTTGTTTGTTTGTTTGTTTGTTTTTACAATATTTCTGTATTAGCAAATGCACTAGCATAGATGCATTTATACTGCTAGGAGACATGTTTACAAAGGGAGGATTTATTAGCAAGAATAATCAAGAATAATCCTCTAGTTATGTTAGCAATCACTTTCTAGTGTGCATTAGACCTCAGTATGCATCGTTTTAACTTAGAAGGGCTTTGATAAACTCTTGAAGTGACTCAGTTTAAACACCTCAGAGCATCCAGCTTTTCTCCTCTCTCACACACTTTCTCAGGTAACATTCAGTGTGTGAATGCAAAACCTAAAACCACTTGTGAGCTTGTAAGCACCAAGCTGTCATCCAAGCATGGCAAAGAGCAAACAGACCCAGGCATGGCACTTACAGCAGAGTTTAAAAATACTGACTGGATAACAGTACAGGGAGAATTGGTGGAAATTTAATAAGCAAAAAAGAACTGCGTGTCTTTACCACAGGTTTTTGAATAAAAATGAAATATGACAGGTCCAAATGCAAACCATATGAAAGGAGCACTCTATCTACCACGCAGTTCTCCACCAGAGATTCATGCTAATTCAATAACAATACCTTGCTTCCTTCTCACCAGCCAGCACCGAACAGCTCTATCCATCTGGAAGCTATTTCCCAGACCTTGATAAATTGCCCTAAATCTGCCCTCTCAGCATTTGTTTTCCCTTGTTTGATGTAGATTTTGAAAAAATCCTGTGTGGAAGAGTGCATCAATAAAGTGAAAAACCCACCCTTTTTTCAATTGTAAGCTCATTCAAATAAGCTGACGGCTTTATAATGTTCCCTGGAAAGGGACAGACAGTTACAGACCGCTTTCTGGGGTTCCTCTGCTCATGCTAGCCTTCAGAAAAAAAACAATAGGCCAACTAGCAGAAAGCCACCTAAGTTACCAGTTGCCAAACTGGTGCCTGATGGAATCAGGAACTTCTACCAGTTAACTGTAGTCGCAAAAGCCTATAGTCGTATCTTTCACTATCACATTGATGATGACTGAATCTCTTATTTTTCATGATCACAAAAATGTTTTTGCTATTGAATGTATACCTTATGGGGCTTTTAGCAGTGTGTAATGTAACCCAAACGATGGGTTTGAGTAAACTTGAAAGTGAGATGGCTCATGGACCACCTGAGCTGAGAGGCCAGTGGGCTGAGCGGTTGTGTTTGATGAGGACAGAAGTATAGATTGCTCGCTTAGGAACAGGGAAGGCTGTGTGCTGGTAGCTATCTTTGCTGCTGCTCTTGCCTTAAAATGGGTGATGAATGTGTTTGCTATAGATAAGCCATGGTTGAAACAGTGCTTTTGTGGTTGCTCTTTGGGGACAAAGCCCCAAAGACAGTGGGAGATGGTGTGAGAGTGCCACCTATGGCGACTGGCAGGCTGAGCAAGCTTGAGCTCCAGGGTGCCACCAATGCTGGCAGGAAATGTCTCTTAATGTTATGAAACCTATGTTTTCATATTAAACACAGACATAGGTGTAATTATCCAGCGGGTTTTTTTCCTCTCTTCTCCATAGCATTCTTTGAAAGATTATTTAAATAGTATGTGTGGTTTAGATTGTGAAGTATGATTACAAGTAGAGAAATGAAGCTTTCTTCTGCTTTAAATGCTGCTGGCCACCTGCAGTGCAAGTGTGTGTGAGTGCAGCTGGTGGCTGGTAAATAGATAACGGTACCGTACTAATTCATTTATCCTGCAGAGTGTGTGGCTTTTATGTATTCCCATTGATATTGTAAAATCGAGTCTATGGGTGTTAGAATTCAAGAGAATAATCAAACTTGCAATCAATAAGCCATTGAGAAAGGATTTACTTGAATAGCTGTAGTAAAAACTAAGGTGAGTGAAACCAACACCCAGTGTATTTTGCCGTTGCTGTATTCTGAAAATGCCCTTTCGGATTTTTTGGTTGATTTTTGTGTCTTTCATACTTTTTTTTCTGAAAACTGAGGTAACAACAAATAAAGGAGAATAATTTCCTTTCTTCCAAACAGAGTTGTTTGTAGAACTGGGGAAAGAGAGTTTAAAATATGTCTGTGTTTTATCTGAAATGAAAGAACATCGCCAACCTGAAATATGAAAGGCAGTACCTGCCTAGGCATCACCACAGCCTCTTTCATTGCTCAGATAAATGGGAGCCTGAGCTGTTGGGATGCAGGATGTTTGTCAGCTCTGGGTTCTGCTGTTACCGAAAGCTGTCTGAAAGGGAAAGTGAAGATAGGTAAAATTAGTATAGCACATATCCCACACTTCAGGCAACAGATGCTGATGTGTGCCTGTGGTAGAGTTGCTCTGTAACTTTTATCCAAATCTATTCACCTCCCTGTTGAGTTCAGGCAGTGTCCTGACTTTTCTAGCAGCACTGCAGTATCTTGAGGGTTCAAGCAATTTCACCAGTCATCCAGAATGACAGATACAATTGGAAAAATCCTGGGTAAAGCTCTTGGGCTTTGGAGAGACAGTATTCTTTGCAGCCAGACTCTTGTGGTGGGAGGCATTATAGTGAAGCCAGAATGATATTTAGTGAGGAAGCTGGCTCCAGAGTTCTGCTAGGAATTTGGCTCTTCCTCCTCCCCGCCCCCTGCGCCAGGTTTTCATCCCTGGAAACAGGGTTAGAAATTGAGAATCTCAGAGCAGAGTGTCTCTCGGATATGCGGGATTCATGTCTATCACATGTTCTACACAGATATAACTAATGTGCCAGCACTTGAGCAGATAAATGTAGCTGAGCAGAAGCTGTGACTGCTCAGCACAGGGCTAATAAGCAGGTTAGATCAGCACAGATTTCATACCATTAGCATGGACTCAGTGCTGCACTGACTGTGTCATTCGCTCACGAGGGTGCGCATGGCCTTGCGTTTGCTTGGAGCACAGGCAAATGAAGTTTGCTGTATTTGCACTTTGCCATGTAGATGTACTTCTGTAGCATTACGTGAATAATCTGTCAGAGTCCTAGAATAATGGCTGTTGGAGGAGTATTCAACACAGAACTGATCTTAAAACGTAGATATGGTAGTGTTTGCTCATGTACAGATATTCTGGCCAGCTCTTACAGCTCAAGGCCGAGACAGCGCAAGTTTATTCCAATGGGCCAGTTTCTCAGTTATGCTGATTTGGGTGGGGTTATATGAATGTAACCGAGTGTAGAGTTTGGCTGCTGATGCATGCCAGCTGTGTGAGAGTCCGTGCCTAGTTTGTTAGGCTAATACTGTTTGGAAATGCAACTCTGTGCTTTTGTTTCTTTGGATCTATTAACATATGCATATAAGTCCCCATATACATCATTCAGTGCATAAATAAATAAATCCCCAAGTTGGAATTGCAAAAGGAGGAGAAATTGGAAGGAACTCTTAAACCAGCCTGGCCTCATCCACGTGAGACAGGAGAGCAAACGTCTCAGCCTTCACATGTTACTCTGTCTTGGCCTCTTTCCTCTCCCAGTGTCAGGGTCGGGGGGACGGGCAGTGGAATGTAAGCTCAATGCCAAGTTTTCATATGAAGAAATCAGTGCAGCAAAATAGTGTTTGTGTGACGTGATTCTGCCTTGAACGTTAATGCTAATAAATTCTCCTGGAGCGTGTGTTTATGTGATCTGGGATGGTTTATTTTTTGTTTGTTTGTTTTAACCATACTTAAAATACTTATTAACGAATGTTGAAGAAGCATTTTCCACTCTTAGTAAAATAAAGCAGAAAGCCTTTAGGGATGAGAGGTAATGGGTGGCCACGTAAAATGAGTAGACCTATATTTATGTATTAATTTTTAGGGCAAACACCAGTGTCAGCAGTAGGTGGTTATAATTTCATATAATGCTCCTGGGGCAGAAAAAAACTGCAGAAATCACAATATTTTCCTGTTTATGCTTATTCCATAAAACTTACCATGCATCAGTCAGACGTGTGTTTCTTTCTTTTTGCCCTCTCTGTTATAGTAGGTCTGAAGAAAATGGAGATTTACATCTAGAAGAGCATAAAAATGAAAGGCTTAAGGAGGGATTACCGCCACATTTGCTGGCTAAAGGTGGTGAGGCATGTATACACCCACCGCAAGCCCTGTAAAAAACGTAGTAATGTATTGTGTCATGCCCTAATGAGGGCTCTTAACAATAAAGCCAAGTCTGAAGAAGTATTTCCATTTTTGTTAGGCCAACAAGAAAGCAGATGTTGAGCAGCTTCAGGCATTTGCTATGTTTGTTCAGTGCTGCATCAGGAGAAGTAGCTGAGCAGTTAAGGTGAATAGTAAGCCATACCCACAGGTGGGCACCATCATATTCATTCTTTTGTCAATGTGGGTTATTACCCCCTGCTTTGTTTTTACTACTGTTTTTCTGGTCTAGTCCTAAATGCCTTAAGAGACCAGACTTCCAACCTTTCTTTTCCCAGGGTAAAGGAGAAGTTTTTATTGGTGTTTAGTCTGAATTTCAGGCTCTTGTTCTTATGTTGGCCTGGTCCTATTACACTAAATAATAATTTTTCTTCCTCTGTGGTTTGTCTGTCTTTCAGGTGATTGCTGGTTGCTATAACTCTGCTTAATCAAGTTCTGTTTAACCAGCTCTTAATTTTCTGCATCCCACCATTTCCGCATAATTGAATCAGTTGAAGTAGTTGGTCACAGCTGAAAATCCTTATTGTTAGATTTTCTTGTGATTGTCTGTCATCTATTATCCTCGAGGCTTTCTTGGCATTGACTGTACTTGACGATACGGCTTTTGGGTTTCTTTTGTTGTCCAAGAACATGAACAGAGATTGTCCTAGGAAGTTAATTGCCTTATTTTCCCCTTTCCTTTGGGGATGATGGAATTGGTGAAGTTGCTGTAAGCAGGCTAAGCTGAAAAGAAAACCTTCTTTATCATGTGAGAGTAAACTCTCTCCTGTTAATAGAAATGATATAATGCCAGACTAGCTTGAGAATTAGTAGATTACTGTGTAGGGGTAAGTGCACATACACTGCAGGTGAAGTTGCACCAAAGCTCTCTGCACTCTGTTGCTGAGCGTCAGGCTCCAATGCTGAGCTGGTGCAGGGCAGATGCCTGCCTCCATGGCCCCCGGGGGTCCCCTCCTCGTACTTCTGAGCGCCTCTGAAGTAAATGTTGTGCTCTTGCTCATTATCATAAGGGGCACGTTTGGTTTCTTTAGCAGTCTGAAAAATTCATTTGCATGTTTGATTCTCAAATCATTGCTGCCTGCCTGGGTTACCTGTCACAGTTCAACCCACTATCAAATTACAGTCTTGGTTTATGCCAGAAAGGATTGCTGGTATCTCTGAACTGGCAAGCCTTGTAGGGGAAGCTTTACAGAGCTTCCACAAGCAAAACAGATTATACTGGCATTTTTGCTGATATGACATGTATTTCAGTGTGAGACCTTTTGTCAGTACAGAACTGTTCCAAACCAAAAGCCTGCATCCTTAAAAGACAGGGATACACCTGCAAAAGTTTCTTCAAATGGACTGTGACTCTTCCAGCATCTTTAGCTCTATTTATTTCAGAAATCTAGTGAGTTCTTTGGAGAGATTTTTTGATCACATACGCCCTGCCTCATGTTAGGTTTCATTGGGTTCCTGCATGTAATGTGTTCCTCTTCTCTTATGCAGGCTGCGTTCAATAGCTTAAGTGTTAGGCATAGGTTAATTGCCTTGAGCAATAAGTTTAAAATACAACAATTATATTTTCTTTTATTTCTTATTTCTTATTAATAGGAATTGTATTTGCTATACAAATGTCCAGTCTTCATAACTTTCTCTACAGTGTTCACATTAAAAAAGAGGCACTGGCTTTTGATGGCCTGAGAAGGAAAGTTTTGTTGTCACTGTTACTGCAACATGTATTTTAAAATAAATAGGCCCTTAAGTGTTTTGAAGGTACTGAAAACATTGTTCTCATTCATGAATATTGGTTGAATTAGAGACATAGAAAATATTCAATGTCCTTTTTACATCAAATATTTTGGGTTGGATTTTATGTACAGAGGCAATGCTGGGCAAAATCAACTATTTTCGGTGTCCCTAATTTTCTTCTACATCTCCCAAAGCATTCCACAGTGATCTGCATCAGCCAGTTGATCAAGTAACCTTGGAAGCTCTAGAGCACCTGCTCCATCCAGTTTGGCACCTCTGGACTCAGTTCAGATATGTGCTACGTGAATTGACTCCATGATAGATTAATGACATATCTTCTGTCATTGATTAAAAGCCCAAAAGATCATTGAAACCCAAAGTGCTTATGTAAGGAGAGGTTTAGAAGGACAATCAGGATTTACGTGGTAATGAATATAATTGCAAAATAAACCTCAGATGTCCACTGAGAATTAAATTTCATACTCATAGGAGAAGAACCAGAGTTTTTAAAAAATAATATGATGAATCCTTGCACTTTGACTTTGACAGGCATATTCTTGATTACTAGCTACAGAGGTAATGGAAGGTGTATTATACCCTGGAGGATCATAAATCTTTCTGATTTAAATAAAATGAGGCTTAAGAGAGCAGAGTTCGCCTAATTTGCTATAAATTGACAATTGTGATTTATTAACAAGGACAAGGAAGTCACTAAGAAGTGCTGCTGCCATGCCCAATTATTGTTTAATCAGGTGGCAGATGAAGTTAGACTGGCATAGAAGATAACTGTACAGTGCTGAAGATGGTGGGGTATAAATAACTATTATCTGTATTTTTACCTCAGACACTAACACTGTGAAAGTTTTCACGTGAAAATTTTCAACTTTCACGGAGTTAAATCAGCTAAATGACGGCGGGGGTAGCAACAAAACCAATATCAATGTATCTTCTTTTCAAAACCTAGCTTCTATGCCATTTAGCAAATAGTATTTCTCATGATGCTTGTGAGCAGTGGGCAACTTTTTTGTTGTGTTGTTGTGTCAATGTAAGTACAGCTGTATAAACAAACGATACTGAACTAAAAAAAGAAATCAGAATTGTCTAGGTAAATTCAAATTTATTTTAAAACTTTTTTCAAAATTAGAAATGGATGAAATTAATTACTTTATCATGTTAAATTAATTGGCTTGTAAACAGCAGTCCTTAGAAGGTACATTTTTATTACCCCGTTGGGACAGATGACTAAAGAGAAATAGTTAATTCATCACCACTGTGAGTACCCTAACCTAGAGTCATCCAAGGCGTGGATGTCTGTAGCAAGGTCTGCATTCAGAAGGAGTCACAGCATTTTTGTGAACAACATATGATCAAAATCTTTCAACTTCCACCTGGCAATCTAAAAGCAATCTGATCCAAAATTACTGTGATATTATCCATGCCTTGCCAAATAATTTGTATATATGCCTAAGCAGATGGATCTAACATACACCCTGCCAGCTCTTGTAGTTGTTTGACCTTGCCAATGAGCGTCATCTACATCTTTCCCAGATTGAGGCTTAGCCATTATGCCCATGGCCAGAAAGAGTATAAACAAGGAAACAGTATCACCTGGATCTGCTGAAGAGCTTCAGACTACTGTATATAGATATCAGTGTGTAAGCTGTCTACATATATCTTAATATCAGTGCAATCAATTAGGAAATCAGTTTCAAATGGTTCCATTGGTGAAATAACAATAATTCCCAATGCTGTATTTTTTAACTCTTCCTGCAAAAGAGTTTAGATTAATTTTATATTTTAAAGTTAGTTTCATTCTTCACCCAGTTTGCAACATCTCTAATTATTTGATAACTAAGTATTGCCTTCACAAAGCTGAGTAGCTGTGTTTGCAGCGATCACTGAGGTGTCCATCAAGTCCTTCATGCTGCAGTTAGCGTGCGATGGCACACTAACTTTCATAACTTGCTTTAAGATTTGCAGTACACATAAAACTTTTCCTTTTCATTATCTCATTACAGCAAATACTGGGTTTCTTTGCAATGAAAGGCTCTGAAATACACAATCATGCATAGAACTTGAGAGAATTTTTCCTGCCAAACTTGTAACTGGGTGTATTGGCTGTGTAGCTGAAGTCATGGCATCGTGTTTCCTTGGTCAATTATGCAAAATTCTTCTTGTTTCTCCTTTGTATTTATGGCTGCTAAACGTATTTATTACAGGGAAACTGCTGAATACCTCATTCTTATTTCCTAGCTTAATTTTCTAGTGGAATTGAGGTTTATGTGATAAAAGTTTGTTCGTGAGACATCTCTTTCCCTTCCTGCCCTGGGAATATTTCAATTTACTCTCCAATTTTGACTATTTATGACAGAAGGATAAAGGTTTCAAATGGTGAAAGAAGACACTGGTAAAGATGCCACTAGGTAAAAGACTGTAGCATCAGTTTATACCTTATTGGATAGCTGTATGACATAACTTCAGGAAAACCTTTGATCATAGTTCTCACTTTACTAAGCATGAAAGAAGCAAAACTCAAGTAAAAAATCCATTCAAGAGTTCAAAGTGAATTCTCTTTCGGTGCTGAGTGTCTGTGTCTTCTATTATTTCTGGATGTTTTTTCCCCCTCTTATCCCATCTTATCTCATTCTTTTATATGAAGCATCAGGAGTCATGACTTGTTTACACACCACATTTAACCCTTCACTCTGCTATTAGACCTTTGCAGGTCTGAATATATGAACGAGTCCCACTGGCAGATGCAGATGTAGTTTTAACACTCAAGCAATCGGCATACATCAGAATTGTTCAGAAAACTGTGTTTAATAAAATACTTCCCAAGCTCTGTGGAAGCAGAGCAAAGCTATACCTGGTGGCTGTAAGTGTCCATTTTTTCTTAATTTCACAACATTAGGAGGTTAAAAATTTAAAGCTGGCAGATACTTTTAAGTTTGAATAACATTCCTGAATAGCCACTCATAGAACACAGTGTACTTCTCAGTTTATCTTTCTGTGAATTTTCCTTCAAGCCTATCATGAAGTGGAAGATTTACTTAGCCTTTTCCCTTAATATGATGGTTGCTTATTAACTTCTGACCAGGACACCCGTAAGACAAGTTTATTAACGTTTGTGAGACTGAGAGTTGGATGTGGATGCATTACTTCCACTATGAGGAATGTGAAGGACTAGGTTTGCAATACAGTGTCTTTGTAGCTGGTAATTTTGTCTGATTTTCCTAAAAGCTTTAGCTGTATTTAGAGCTTGATAATTAAGTTGTTTATGAACATTTCCTAGTTCTTAATTTAAAGTCTCTATCAACTATATTTGTCTTCGTCTAGTATTTTTACTGAACACATGAACGCTACCATCTGTTCTCTACATATACCATCTAAATAAAATTTATTATGAACACATTGTATATTGTTAACAACTCGAATAAACTTTGGTATTTCTTTTGTAGAGTTCATTTTTCCAGCATGCTTTAAAATACTGTAGTCATTGAAGAAGGCTGTAATTAGCTGGAAAGAAGTCTCCCTATTCACAAACCATTGAAGTTGGATAGACTTCTGCCTGTCTGCAGGTGTCTTCATCACTGGCTGGATCATGTTTCTACTGCACTCAGCAGTGATAGTTTTATACACCAGGAGGTTTCTACCTTGTGCCTGTGGCAAGCTCCATGCTGCTGCCTCTTATCTGTGCCCACTGCCGTTAGAAACGGGTGAAGGATCACATTAAAATGGACAGAGGTCAAATCTCTGCCATGCAATCTTGAATGAAGCTTTCAGTCTCCATAGACAATACTAATTTGTGAAAAATAATTTAAAAAAAAAATCATTGCAGTGGTTGAAACAGTGTCAAAGCAAATGAGTGCTTTTTTATCGTATTATCCTTTGTTCTTCCTGCTGAGGTCCTTATTAGTTTTTGCTACTTGTTCTTGGATGTTTTACTAATCATGATGTAATGTTTTCCAGTATTGGATACTTGTAAAGGCTAGAATTTGGCACAGCAGTACTGAGGAACAGCTTGTATATACGCTAATGCCCAGTACGGTTAATTACTGTTGAGTATGAAATGAAGAACTGACACTTTCTAAGTATGGCGGATAGTTTCTGTTCTCATTCACTGAAATATGGAGCTGGAGCAGCCAAGATAAAATCTGGACTAGCTGAGGTACTTGAGATTTAAAAAGGCAGCCGGACTCTAAACATATATGTCTTCCGATTAGTTGCAGAAATTTTATGTTTCAACACCTAATCCTTTCCTCTACTACAGAAAATGAGAGAAATTATATAAAAGTGTTTTGGATCTGATGCTTTCCTATCAGACTAGACAAAAATTTATTGCGGCCTAAAAAAGCTCTAGAAATAAAATATTGCACACAGAGGGACCTTCATCCTCTTTCTGTGAATTGCTGAGACAGCCCTATCTTCTTGCCTGTCCTTGAAACAAAGTCTGCACCTCTTTTTCTGATTCAGACTTCATTAAAAGGGTCTTCAGTCTTGAAGCAAATATACAATATTCTCCTTTGTAACAATAGTTATTTCCAGGGAGTGTAATTCAAAGAGTTTTTCCCAACTCACAGGTTAATTGATTTTAGTGATGCTTGACAGCAATTCCATTTTTCCAGTAAGAACAGTCTTACTGTAAATTGAGACTAGAGAATTGCATTATTCATTTGAAAGATGTTTCTAGAATGTCTTTAGGCTCTTCTGGGTAGTGACAGTCTTATACAGAAATAAAATGGCCTTGCTTTGCTGTAGATTTATTAGTACCAATATTTCTGCAGCTTCTCTCCTGTCAGAATCCTTTGTTTTTCATAGTCTTCTGTGTTAGAGAAATTGTACTTGTTTGGTGGGCTCTCAGTGTGCCATTGATAAAGTCAACTCAGAGAAGATAATCCTCAGAAAAGGATTAAGTGCTGTTTGCCGATTCATTACAGTGAGTAAACTGAGTCAGAGAGACTCTAATTTTCCTAAAGCCACATAGCAACTTAGTGTTGTAATTAAGTGTGATTCAGCAGCACATACTAATCAGTTTCCATGGTGCCTGAGGCCCAAGAAGCCAATAATTCAGCCATGTTCAGTACAGAAATGAGAGCTGAGTCTAAGTCATGAGAAATTTCATGTGCCAATGAGAGAGACTGAAAATGCCTTGCTCTCATTTTAACATTTATCTTTATTAAATTTTTACAAGAACATTCAAAATAATCTGAGTAATTACAGTAGAAGTGATGGGACTGTTTTACACAGTGTTCAACTGTGACAAAAACCTTCAGAAAAACAGATGCTATGGTTTCTGCTTTCTTTCTTGCTATGCTTAGCTGCAAAGGGTTTAACATTCTAGTGATACAGGGATGAAGAGTTCATATGAAACAGAAGTAACTGATGTTAGTGAAGTATCTATAAAATTCTTCAGGGACACAGGAAAAGTGTTTGTGATCTTAGAAATATAAAAGATGGCATCTTCCAGCTTCACTTGGATAACGTAGTAAACACACAGGATTCACAACACAGATGGACAAAACACTGGCAGTGTTGCAGAAGGGTGGCAGCGGATTAGTGTTAATGCTGCATGGCTCGCATCCGTGAAGTGCTGCGGACCACATGGTGCCAAAATAAAACCTGCATGAGCTTCCCTCGGCACTTTCCCAGTTCTTCCCTGAGACATTTGGGGGCTCAGGATTTCAAATGGAGAAGGACAGGCTGCTTGGCAAACGCAGCATGGATGAAGCAGAAACCCTCTCTGCCAGGTCTTGGGTGAGGTCTTCGCATGCTGCCTGCACTGCTGTGTTGGGGGAATGAACTCACAGTGAGGCAGCGGGCTGGCCAGGTCTGTCTGTTGTTCTTTGGAAGTGTTTCTCTTCTGATTCAACCAAGGCAACGGATGTTCCTGTTTCCTTGTATTTGCACAAATTTTAAAATGCAAAGCTGCTTCTCCTCTCTCTGGGGAATGCTGGGGCAGAGCCTCAAGAAATACAGCTTTATCTCCCATTTCTGTAACAAAGCTCCTCTGTGGTGTTGGACGAAAGTATAATTACTGTGTGTCTCAGTTCTTGTCACAGCTCGATGGCAGTATGTCCTACCTGACAAAATACTGAAGATTTCAGTAGTACTTGGAGGACTGAACTGTATGGGATGTGAATGGGAGAGCCTAGCACCATGAGTGGACAGACTGGATCAAATGAACTCTGTAGAAAAGTTCACACTTATAAGCTGGTTTGGGTTTTTTAATGCCTTCATTAGGCTTAACTGAGGCTGCACCAATTTCAAGATAAGCACTCCAGAGACAAATTAAGATTGCTACTATTATTTATACAATACTTAAGCATGAGTGGAGCTTGAGCTGTCACAGAACCAGCACAGTCCTTGTCCTGCTAGCTTGTCGCCTCCAGGCTGGCACATTGCTGGAAATGGGCACATCAGTCAAGAGCTGATGAACTCCTCATCAATGTAGGAGGTAAGAGAGAGGTGGGCAATGATGAACAAGGGTTAGAAAGATGTGACCAGCCTATTTGTTCTTCACTCAAGAGCGAGATATCCCAAACAGATATGCAGCCATAGACAAACTGATCAAACCCATCCCGGTGTGGTTTTCCTGAGAGATCTGTTCCCTTATAATGCACAAAACCATGTAGTCTTGGTTCAGGGAGCAACTAGGTTCTTTTGAAAAAAGGTAGGGAACGTTTTCCTTGTTGAGAGCCAAATAAGCCTTTCAAACAACTTTGACATAAGAACATGAGAAATGCCATAATGGGTCTGTAGTGCATTTACTGCAGCATTCTGTCTGTCATGGGGGCAGCAGCAAATCTTTACTGTTTGAGGAGAGTACACAAGCCTGGCCACCACTCCTCTCCAGTCCTCCCAGCACCCAGCATCATCCAACTAGGGATGTTGATGTCTGCCTGTTGCCTTTCATATCTGGTTTGGATCGATTGTACATAAATTTGTCTAATGTCTTTTATACTATCTGACTTCACAACCTCCTGTGGCAAAAACATCCCAGAAGCTCATACTTTGGAAGAAGTATTTTCTTTTATCTGTATTAAGCTCATCTTCTGACATCAGTAAGTGTCCCTCTACTGCTGAGGGATTTAGTGTGTGACAAATTCTGCATTCACCATGTCCATGATTTTGTAAACTTCAATCATATTGCTCCCATCAGTTTTCCCCAGACTAAAGAGTCCTAGTCTTTATAGTATCTTCTTCTAAAGTACTTGCTCCATCTCCTTGAACATTTTGGTACTCCTTTTCTATGGCTTTTCTAACCCCACTGTATTCATCCTGAGGCACGCAAATCATTGTGAGGTATCTGCCAAGTACAGTGTTAGGCTTCTCAAAGTCCATTCTTCATTCTAATGTAATAGTATATCTTAAGTGAGAACAACAAAGTCTCAAAGCTATGTGGAAAAACAACTAACAGTTGATGCGCTCATGTGCAGTATATGGCTGAAGCATCAAGATGCTTCATTTTGACAACACGGCCATCATAAAAAAATGAGACTATAGAAACTATTGGAGAGTCCCCTGCTCCAGTACATCACACCAGGTATGTAAAGTCTGAAAAGGGTTGGAAGCTGTTGCAAATTTGGTGGAGAAAGGAATGATTTCTGATAAGTGTTGTCAGCAAGGGAAGTTGGCAGTGGTAGGGTAGTGTTCGATACTCATACACAAACGTTACAGCTGTTACCAACCGATGTCATGGGCTGGCAGCTGCCCTCTTTGTTTAGAAACTTACAAAAAGATATACCATTGTTATTCCTCTGAAGTACAGTGTAAATAATGGTTTTTAAACCAAGGCAAAAAAACCCAGCAACCTTGACTGAATTAATGTATCTCCTGAGATATTTTTCTCATCTTGATTGCAGTCATGTATCAGCTTTCCAGTAGATGAGCTGGCAGAGGGCCACTGCTAACGGGGTCTTTGGTAGGAAGAGTAGAGCGGTCTCTTGAACTTCTTGTGATTGCGCAGATCCCTTGAGTATTGAGGCTTTCAGGTGTCTTTATTCCACCCTACTGTGTGAGTAACTGGAAAGCAAGACCAAACGCTTTGATGTATTTGCCCATTTTACAAATAGCTTGTTTTAATCAGCAGAGTATAATGATCAGAAAATATGTCTATGCCTTGGAGAGCCAATAAAAAGTCAGCTGGTAACAGTGGAGGTTGTTCAAGCTAGTGAAGTTCACTTGGAACTGATGTATGTTTTAGGGCAATCTTTAAGAAGAGAACTGCTTCAATGATGATATCTCAAACAGAAATTGGTGTGTTCTGTACAGAAATTCAAACTCAGCTCCCACGATAAAAATGCATTTTCCCCTTTAGGTTTTGACAATGCGTAGTAATGAGTGTGGTGTACTGTTGCAGTGTTTAACTGAGCACTTGGTAGATGCGGTTGAATGAGTGCTGACTCTATGTGGTCTTGTGCTGACTGTGTGTGGCCTTCTGCTTACCTTTGGTCGTGATTAATTCTTTTCATTGTAACTTACTTTAGAGATTCAAGTGTGTTAGAGTAATGCTGAAACCAGCTGTTTCCTTAAAACAGTCAAATGAAACAGTTAACTAAAATCTTGAAACTGAAATGATGCCATGATACCCACCAGTCCTGTTGGTCAGAACAGTTGCCCTGCCCAAATTCTCACTTAAGTGATAAATATATCTGACCATCAATAAAGAACATCAGGTGATGTGATGGATCTGAAGACCACAGACCTCCTGTAAATGGTGCCACGCTTAGGGTGAGGGAGCAAGAGACATTGATTCACATGACATGAGCCTTACTAACCTTGTTTCTTTTGAATTTTCCCAAATAGGGTCGAGACTGCAGTGTGCCCATTAATTCTTGCATTCAAAATCCATGTCAGAATGGAGGGACCTGCCACCTCACTGAGGCAAATAAAGATGGATTCAGGTAGTAACACAACGTTCATTTAAAATGAGATGATAAAATTAAATGTGTTTCTACTTTGCATTAATGAACTATAATGGCTACTTTATAAAAGCTGCTGCATGTGACACTTCTATTTGCCATACAAAATAATTAATCTGGTTTCATTGGTGTGACATATTGTTTCCTCTGAAACAGGCCTCCTTATTTTCTCATAATGGAATATACTCTTAAGAGCTATTTTGAGTGGTCTCCCTGATCTGCATTGTGTTATCTGTATGCTAATTTTCCTTGGGGCATTTCGAACTCACATATACCCTTTTTTGTAATTGTAAAGTAAGCATCTGTTGCTGGACAACCAGCTGCAAAATGTTTTCATATTGAAGAATCTTGTAGACAAACAGGCTTTAAAGAAACAATTAAAAAACAGAGAGATTGCCACGTCTTGAGCATTGTGCCTGCAAGAGAGTAACCTTTACAGCTGGACATTACGGATTTCAGTTTTCCCATATAAGAAAGATGTACCATAGGTGGATATACTCCAAGAGAAGTCCAGAAATTTTCATGAGGTAACTGGGAGATTTGTGCTGCTACAGGCACTACTTTACAGCTAAGAAAATACAAGTTTGAGGCTTTGGCCACTAGTTGTCATTAAAGTTGATAGAAATTTTTTTTTAGAAAAGAGTTGCTGAAATTTTCATAGATTTGGTCCTCAGTATTTACGCTATTTCTTGCACAAAATACGTACAAAAGTACACCATGCTGTTGTTTCAATTGCATATATGAAAGCCTCACTTCTGAAAGCTTTTATACATTACTGAGGCTGCTGCTTTGTCTTCTATATATAGCTTCCTATCAATGACAGCTGGAGAGAGACACAGAATTGCAAGGTTTATAAATGGTGTAAGCAGGGAGTCAAACCAGTACATTTTTTCAGTTTGATTCCAGTTTGGTTTCAGCTGTGATTAAGACTGTTCCAACTGAGGTTAACTGTTTGTTAACCAAGTCAGCAAACCCATATCATCTTATGTCAGAAAATAGGATTTTTTTCAAAATAGAAAGGGCCAGGTGAAAGTCTGGGTGACTGACAGGAGTTTAGGTGCAGTGGGGGGTTAGCACCCCCCTCCTGTTCCCCTACCAATGGTAGGATGCCTTTTATATTTCCAGAAAAGCATTGTGGCTTCTTTTAGACTCCCCAAATCCCTCGTGTGGGAATGAGGCACAGAAGAGCTTCCATTTTGCCCTGTGGGTGGGATGAATGGGGAAGCAGAAAACAGAAGAAATGCCCCAAAGCTTCTCTCTGTCTCTGTGCCTGCCCACCCTCAAGAACTGCCCCCTTACAGAAGCAGATCCAGTACATGCTGGACACAGAAGGGCACTGATGATACTACAATGGAAAAGTGCAGGTTGATGGGGACGAAGGGACGCTGTCAGGCTCTGTTACGAATAACAACCTGAGGCTTTCCAGCATGGGAGAACAGGAGTACAACAGATAGCCACGTCTCCATGAGGGGCAGTTTAGCGCTCAGCTTGAGCACCTGTGACAAGGCCCTGCGCAGAGCAGAAGAGCACATCTCCTGGGTAGAGATGCGCCTGTAGGGTGTTGCCGGTGCGTGGTGGTGGAAGAGGATGAGGAGGGTCTGCAGATCATAGCATGTGCAAATGGTCATGCTGCTTGACAGACCCCCTAGATTTTGGTGAAACCACTACTCTGATCTGATATACCTCTTCTTCATTCAGATTTCAGCAGGCCCAGCAATTTTTGGAGTAAAAGTTCAGGTTCAGTTTCTGCTTGAGAGAAATAAAGGTCTGGTGGTCTTCGGTTTGGGTTCCCTTCTGGTCACCCTCGTGTAATACTGTTTAGATAGCTTTTTCCAGCTTGTGCCAAAGCAAAATTGTACCATAGTAGAATATCTGGTTTTTGTCACTCAGTAGTCATTTTTCAAAAATCTCGCTGATACTAAAAATGTGCTAGTAAAACATTTTATAATATCCATAATACTAGAATGAAAGGCTTCAGCTTATATTTTGGATGAGATTTTTCTTTAGCATTTTTGTTTTATTTTATGGTAGAAAGTAAAAAGTTTTGAATGACCTGAAATGAAAGCTACTTCTGAATTTTTCTCATGAAGAATTTTACAATTTCAGAGGCTTTGCTTCAGTTCCAAATGAACGTCGTTTTTGAGATCCTTTATAAAACTACAGGGGTGGTTTTGTTGCTTAACAACATTTGAGGCTTTTTAGGGAAGGTTTCTGCTTTTATGGTTATTTATATAGTTTCAGTTGGTCTAATAAAAGACACATAAAACCATATCTCGTCAAAATCTTGCTTCATAAAATTGGATGTTCAGCTTATGCATTGCTCTATTTTCTCTCTCTGTTTTTCAATTCAGTCAGTCCATAGCCCCAGCTGCTCTGGAGAAGAGGAGCGTGGAGCTTTAGCATGTCGTACAGAAATGTGGGGTGGGGATGGAACAGTCAGTGATGGGGAAGATAAAGAAACATTTTGAGATTGAATTTGTTTGGTTTGTTGGTTTGGCTTTTTTTGGTGGGAAATCTCCTCTCCAGTGGATGGCAGCAGTCAGAGTTACGTGCATATAAATTGTGTTCATCAAGATGGGAAAACGTTGCCTTAGAATACATGCTGTGAGGAAGCGGATGTCAAAAACATTTTCATGAGAGGCCTCCTTGGATTTTTCTGTTGTGTGGCCTGTAAAAGAAATTATATCTTCTGTATATTCTCTTCCCTAGGGAAATATATTCATACACAAGCTCTGCTGCCAAACTTGTCAAATCTTTACTCTTGTAAAAAGGAAACTTAAGCCAAAGCTCTCTCCCTATGAAATGCCAAGCAGTTTAACTCTCAAGTTTCTGTAGCCTTAGACAAGAAAACTACCTTTTAAATAATGCTAAGGCGGTGATGTTCCCCAGGCAAAGACAGGAAATTCATAGTTATGAGATTCCAGCCTGACTCGCCCCCTGTGCCTGGTACCCACAAGGGCTCGCAGCAGCAGGGGATTGAGATGCTCAGATTTGTTGTAATAGCAGGTCCTGGTGGGGCAGCTGAAGGGCAAAGGTTCAGCTGGAGTTCTTCAGTCCTTCTTGGCATCTTTTATTCTTGCACTTTTTCAATTCTGAGTAATTTTCACATTCTCTTTTTTCAGGTAGGGATGACTTCTGTGTTAAAGAATAGTTAAGTGACATCGTGTGGCTCAGGGGATTAGAAACGTGAAGTTCTTCCTCTATTTGAATTGCTCATTCTAATCTAATCTATGTCGTCTTTGACAAAAGGTTGCCAAAAAAAGGTGCTTATTGAGGCTGATAAAAAAGGTGGTCAATCAGACATGTCCTGGTCATTTAGCATGCCTGTAAGTGAGACTTTGACAAAGGAGGGAAAGCTGTCAGCTCTGCTTCAGTTAGCCACAGGCAACCAGCTGATCTTTGATAACTTACAGTGCTGGGAAACAAAGTCTCTGGATTATTTTAACTTTTCTCCATATAAAACCCCCTCCGTTTTCCAGAGCGTTTTCTTTAGCATTTTCCACAAACTTAAAGTTTCCTCATAAATGTAAAATCCTGGAACTGATTAACTCCCTAGTGTTAATTCTGCCTAGTTCAAGGAAAAACTTTGCACTTCCAGACTTACAGGCTACTCCATTGGGATGTAGATGTAAAAAGCTCCTTTACCAAGAAACTGTAATATTCGTGAAAGAATTTACTATCTCTATTTAAAAGTTGATTTTTTGAAATGTGATACGCTGTATGTATGCCTATTTTAATAAACAGATGTTAAACTGTTTCATTAGAGTTTATGAAAAAAAAAATTCGAATATCGTAAACTTACAAAATTGTCAGTATACTTCAGCTCCAAAAGTTTACCCCCAGAATGTTGTCATTAAGTTCTGTGTTCTCTTGGACCTTCGTGAGGATAATGGGGTTTTATTTAGTCCTTTATTTTTAGGAAAACACAACACTAACAGAAAATCCCTAAACTGGAGGAATAGCAAACAGCGTCGTAGGAAATAGTTCTTTCCTGCATGGCTCTGTTGTTTCCAAGGTCCAAATGAAGTGCTGTCTCACACTGCTTCACTATTTAGTCAGTACTAAGTTTTCATCATTGTCTCTGGAATTAATTTTCTCTCTTGGTCAGCTGGAACCCAAGTTTGATGACGTTTCAGTCACTCTACAAACTTTTCTTGCAAACTCCATTTTTCTTCTAAGCTTTTTCTGGGAAAATACATACAAACAGTCCCAAACTGCAACTTTTTCAACATATGGTTCAATCCGGGTCCCAAATTGTATGCTTTATCTTTTAATTTCAGTCCTCATATTTGGCACATTTGAATGCAAATCAAAATAAAGAATCATACATAAGCAATAATGTAAAGACTCCCTATAATACATAGGGACCAGTAGCCAAATGTCATCAATTATGCTGACATTTCCTTCAGTATGGAATGTGTCCTAATACTGAGCAATTGTATGTTAACAATCCCGTATGTATTGTTACTAATGGTAACTCTACTGAGTTGAACCATTACTGTGATAGTATTTAATAATGTCATTTTTAATTGCATACATCCAAGCTGTCCCAATCCTTTTGTGGAAGGAAAATGGTGTTACATTCACATAAAAATAACCAGCACAAAGCCACTCTTGTTGCTTTTCTTTAAATGGGGAGAAAAATTTGTGCTCCCAAACTGAGACCTCAGATGCCAAGTTGCAGCCTGGAGCATATTTTTATGGCTGAGTTATAAACCCCTGAAAATGGGGTTTTGTAATCGAAAAAGGAGACATGATGAATGTGTCACTGTATTTAATTAGATGTCTTTAACCCCCTCCCCGACACTTCCATTGCCACAAAAGATGGTGTGCCAGCTCTTCTTTCTCATCTGCCTCCTGTGATCCTCTGGATCATTGCAGGGTCAGCAAGAGGACATATTTTATTAGCAATAATGAGCTTGAGACAGGAAAAGAAAATATTTCTTATTGATTTATTGTGTCCTAAATTGGATTTATTTGAGCAGTTTGGTTTTGGTTATTCATGGTGAAGGTTTTCTAACTCTCATGACCTGTGAATGGTCCCTGCAGAACTGAATGAAGATGACTGTTAGCATGTGACCTATATTCCTGTTCTGTACCCATCTAGAAGATCTTACTGTTGTGGTGGCTCAAGACACATTCCCTACCCTTTTTTCTTCCTCTTTGTTATTCCCTTAGTTTCTGAGGTTGCACATGTCATGAAGAATCTAACCTAATCCTCAGGGTCCAACCTCGGACCTACTGAAGGTGGACGCAGAGCTCTGTGCCATCCCTCCCTTGGGAGTCCCTGCACTCTGCTCAGGCTGCGGCCCACAGGAGGAAAAGAAGCAAATGTCATGCTGAGAGCAACCAGCCCAAAAGTGCTGCAGTTTTCTTCACAGATTCTGAAGATCTCCCATTTCTCCAGGGCATTCGCCACCTCAACCCCATGACACCTACATAAAGCAGGATAACCACCCCATGTCTGCTTTGTCCATATGAGCTGAAAAAAAGTACCCTGCAGCTACCTCTGCATTGGAAATTCTCCTGGTTTCAGAAAGTAGTGGATGGCAATTAGTGTTGACTGCTCTGGTGCTTTCTGTTTTTCATCCTCATCAATCAGTAGTGCTTTACATTTGTTCAGTTCCTTTTCTGCCACCAGAACTTGCATGGGAAAGGAAATGAACAGCTGAGTGAATGTGTAGTTTGGACTGGGACTCGAAACAACCCTTCCCTTCCACACACACTTTCTGTGACTAGTGAACCAGCAATACTGACACTTCAAAACTGATGCTTCAAATATCACTGCTGGCTTCTTAGAAGCCACTGAAATAACTGGAGCACTTAGCACATGTTTTTAGACTCTCTTTTAGGGAACTGTGGCCTCCACCTCTTCATCACTTACAGCTAGTTTAAAATATAAAGGTTCTCTTAGCAACCATAACTTCTAGATCTAGAGAGGAAACGGAGAATGAAAAAGAATTCAAGTCATTCTTCAACCACTTAGTTTCTTACACTCCCTCTAGGGACCATACATCACAATCTTGTGAGATAAAATATTCAGTGCACTTATTCTTCAATAATGTCCACATCCTCACGGAACCATTACTAGCTGTAACATTGTTTGTTTGTTTTTTAGTTGAATTATCTAGACATCATCAGCTCTTCTACAAATAGATGTTGGAGGAGCTGCAGAAGTACTGAAACCTTACTGCACTTGTAAAAGCAATCATTCCCAACCATTTCTTGTTTGGACAAGTGACAAAGTAGTAATAAGAAGAAAACGTTCATGTCTGTAAATTCAAGCCCTTCTTCTTTAAAGAAAGCGAGCTATCTAAAAGCTGCCAAGTTGCTCTATGATTGTGCAGTCCTCAGTAGGCAAGTATCCACATACTCACAAAATCATTAACAGAGAAGCCAAGGATTTGAATACGGTGACAAGTGTTTACTCTCCTGCCCTGGAGTTGGTTACTTCAATTCAGGGCTACAGTTATCAACAAAGAAAGCAAAGGAAAGCATGACAGAGGCTGTCTCCTGCTGATGCTTTTATGTCTCACGTAACTAATTACATGACCCCATGAACCATCAGACTGCATCCTTCACCAAACATATAGGGTTAAAGTGCTCTGTACTTCACAGCAGCAGTGAATTTGGCTCCAGCAACTCACTTTTATATGTTCTGATTTCAGTTTTATACCTCAAACCTCCTGCCCCTTCAGATCCATGCTAACTTGTATTAATTTTTTTCTTTCTCCAAAGCTGTTCTTGTCTCCTTGGGTATGAGGGGGAGAGGTGTGAAATAAACCCAGATGACTGCGAAGATAATGACTGCGAGAATAACTCTACATGTGTGGATGGGATCAACAACTATGTCTGTCTCTGCCCTCCTAATTACACAGGTAAGAAAGGGCCACAACTAAAGAAGAACAGGAATCCATGAGGAGTCCCTTCAGTGCCTGAAGAGAAGGGTCCAAATGCATGTTTACTTTGTCCATGAGCGTATAGTTAACCAAGAATCTAGTCCCATTTTAAAGCAACCTGGATGTCTTATTTTTAAGACATTTATGTTGCAGTACACGTGCTCACAAACATGGCCACTTTTCTGAGTCAAAACACTGATGTCTCATTGTAAAATGCTTTCAAAAATAGTGAAGTTTAGGCTGTCAGAGAAATCTGTACTTCTGCACGCACATTCTCTAAATGTATTTCAGAAATATGCCCAGTACTGAGCTGAGTTTGATATACATCTGTTCTGAATCTTGGAAAATAAATAGTTCCTGTTTAAATTATGGTAGGAAAACAGCTTTTGGGGCATGGCTTTCACCTGAGATCTCAGAGGTCTGCATTTATTAAGTAAAATGAGCCTGACAATGTGCTGTTTAAATTCATTATCTCCATTTCACAAGTGAAGAAGCAAAGGCTGTGTAAGAAACTGTAGGCTCAGTTGTAGTCTTCAGTGTGCACCCATGGCAGTTAGCCCAGCTCAGCAGATGTGCAGTCACCTGCCAAGGCCACAGTGACAGAAGTTGGTAAGTGAGGTAGAAATGGAATTAGTATCTCCAGCGCCCATCCTGCATTTCAGATAAATTCCTTCCTAAACCTTCTGCAGGAGCAGAAACCCTCCTAACTGGAATCTAAAAATGCTTTTTCTCAAGTCATTACTGGGGCATACCAGTGACTCATTCGAACTGCGTTAGCACGGCCTTCCTGGCTCGGCATGGAGTGGTAAGGAAACACCTGCAATAGTTCCTACTTCCATCCTTTGAAATGGGTTTATTACCTTCTAAGCATGGAGAAGTAATGAAGGGCTTCTTGTACACTGGAATATATTACATGTCAGGGGATTTAATGAGGATCAAGCTTGAGTGGCTGAGTAAGGCAGGAGGAAAGCTTCTAGAATTTCCAAACTCTTAAAATACTTTTGTGGCTGATACAAAGGAGGCCCATGTAAATCTTTAGCTGAGAAAAGCCTTGTGACTTGAATGTACATTTATTGGAGTTCTAAAATGATCTTTCTGCCAAAAACTGAAAAACTTCAGCTTAGC
This sequence comes from Gymnogyps californianus, assembly GCF_018139145.2. Classification (NCBI taxonomy): domain Eukaryota; kingdom Metazoa; phylum Chordata; class Aves; order Accipitriformes; family Cathartidae; genus Gymnogyps; species Gymnogyps californianus. The sequence goes on from NC_059484.1 coordinate 4,734,111, forward strand.
AGAGTAAAGAGTTTTGCTTGTAGGATATTGAGCCCATTGTGCTTACTTGTGCACTATTTATGTGAGCTATTCTTGGGTGGTTTCAAACAAAACTCTATACAAGGAGGCAGAGTCTTTACATTTACAAGAGGAAATATATTTGCCCAGCCAAGAAAAGACCTATCTAGTACGGAACTGAATTCAGTATATATGCAAATGTGCTTTCCTTTTCACAGGCATATTGCAGATTATTTTTTTTTGCAGACAAAAAAGGTAGGAAAGAACTAGATTGGGATTTCTTCTCAAATGGCAGTCTGGATGGAGGCCAGAGAACTGATATGATACTTCAGAATCAGTTTTGAAATATTTTTAATCAACTTCCAGCTTTTTTTTTTTTTACCTGAATATTGTCTGTGCTGTGCTTATGGTTATTAGCAAGAGTTTGTCAAATACTAGATCCCAGTCTTGCAACGTGGGATACACACAATTGTATATGCCACACAATAAGCATTTGCTATCACAATGCAGGCAATAGCTTTGACTACAGTTGAAACAAACTGAATTTTTGAAGAAGAGCAGGAAATACTTCTGGAAAATATAATATGAATCATAAGTGAAAAAGGTTTCAAAAATAGGGGTGTTGCTTAAGTTAGAAATCTGAAGGGTTACAATAGTTCGTGTTGCTTAAAAATAGGAAGAGTTTAGTGAACTGTGATTAAAAAAATTGCCTTAACCTGCTTTACCTCCATTTTGGAGGGGGATATTTCATCAAACCTGATCAGTGACCTGGAAGGACTCACTGCAATGCAGCTGGCTCAGCTGAAATATCCCTCAGAGGTACACCTGGCCCTCTCAGAGCAGAAAGGCAGGGAACAGCATAAAATGGCTGGAAGAGTTGAAGCCATCAGCCAGAGAAAAGTTACATACAAGCCAAGCAAATCTGAGCCATGGTTTTGAGGGTCCTCGAAGAGTTGAATCCAAACACAAGAAATTGGACATCATCTGAAGTTGCTTGACTGAATGAACAGCAGCTAAGGAAATGCCATGGAAGCACATAGGCAAGTCATGAAGAAGCACTTTGAAACGATTTGTGTGCCTGACCTGAAAAGAGAGGGGTCTATTCACCAAAGAGTTTGAGTGAAGTCTCCTGTGACATCCAGGGCATCTCTGTGTATGTTCTCTTTAAAGAAACCTTTTTATACTGAAGCAATACCTGAAGCTACTATAGCAGTAGCTATTAAAAAAAAAAAAAAAAAAAGTTGGTGCAGATGACTTTTTTATATTGTGTTGAATATGCTAAGAATACTGAATGCTAACATTTCAGAGAGAAAGCGGGTCACTGGAGGAGTCAGGAATACTTATTCCTGTGCTCAGAATTGTGCATTGAAGTACCTGACTCCCTCTCAGGTGCTGACTGTGCTAAACATTGTGTTAGCAAACTGTGTGTGCTTTGGAGTTGCCAAGTGTATGGATTTTGTCTATATTTATATGAACAAAGAACGGATGATGGAGGGTACTTTCCAGGGAAGTAGTTTTTCTGTGAAGTACTCTGGGGGACAATGAGCTCTCAATGTGGTGCTTTGCCTAAAAGGGCAGTGATATCCATAGGCAGGGTGTATCCAGTAGGACAGAAAATGTAGGTAATATCTCTTTGTGTTGTGCCCAAATACTATACTTAGTTCTGCTGTTCAGAATTCAAGGAGCAAGTTGAGAGATGGGAAAGAGGATTAGAAGTGAAACATAAAAAAAACATTGAGGGATTGAGAACAGATCGTGAAGATCTCAAGAAAAATCTTATTTGGCTTAACAAAGAGTAGGCAGACAGAGCAAGCTTTTTTTTTTTTGCCCCCCCCCCCCCTTTTTTTCCTACAAATACTTGTATGGAGAATAGAAATTTCTTTAAAAGGTTCATTGGCTGGCCTTTGTGGCTGAACAAATCCAGACCATACATTTTTATTAATGTAATTACACAAGAGTTGTTGATTCTAGGTGCAAACTGGATTTCTCAGCAGATGCTGTGGTTAAAACACAAGTTAATTCAAGAGTGGTCTATGTTACACTGGAGATCAGACTCAATGTTTCTGTACTGATAGTCTGTGATGTTTTGAGTACCATTCAGGCTGTTGGTTATAGATGCCCAGCTCAGCTATTGCAGATTCCTTCTTTTCTCGACTGTAGAGGCAGGCAGGCTCTGGTTGTGCTGTGAAATAGGTAGTCTGAATCCCTCATCACTCTTGTGGTCTTGGCTGCCATAATACTGGTAAGACTGCAATGATATTGCAGTAAATACTGCATGTATGAAATAAAAGTATGTTGTAATACAAAGAATAGTCTGAATACAGGGAGGAAGAAGATCCAAAAGCGTGTATGTGTGTTGTTCTGTAAGAAATATTTAGGATCCCCCTTGGTTTAGTTGACTAATGGTTAAATCATGATAGTAAATCTTATGTTCCTAAATGAAATGCAAATTAAAAATGCATGTGTTGGAAATGTTGACTATTGACAGAGTTGCAGTATCCAGGGTTTGGTTTTTTCCATACCTTAGTATTTTCCTGCTTTATCTTCTGTCTGTCTAGTTTTACTTGTTATAGCCTTTTTAGGAAACAGTATCCCAAATAATGATGCATAAATTTTGCTTTCATTGGTTGGAATAATGAAGGCCAAAGATCTTTCTTCAATTAATACCTTTTTGCAGTGTTTTCCTTTAAAATTCTTTGACAGTCTTTTCCCCCACGCAAAGTAGATGAAAAATGGCCAATTTGTTAAGTGACTGCTGAGGGAAGGAATTTCCCACACTCCAGCCCCATTTCACTTCCATTAAAAAAAAAACAAAAAAAACACGCCAAAAAACAACCCACACTCACACAATAACCTCCTTCTTAGTTCCTTTCCATCTAATAACTTTAAAACAATGTACAAATAGAAATGGATTCTATGAAATAGGTAAACATAAGTTAAAGAAGACAAAACTGAGAGGGAGGGTAGGCAGATAGCTGATTGCCATAGAAAAGATTCAAGCCCTTACCTGCACCACCAGGTTTCCTCACCATTCTTAAAGTCAATATTTTCAAAGTTTGTTGCCTGTATGTACATAACCAAACCAATGCTCATTCTGTGTAGCAGAGTCCTGATGGCTTTTATTGTCAGCTGATGTCTTATTTTTTCTCTCCCCAACTGGTTATTTTAATACTAAAGCTAAATTATAAACATATACTTCCTCCAGGATAATGGTGTACCCAAAGTCCAGCGAGCTGTAAAGCCTGAGCAGTCTGTGGGCTGGTTTGTAACCTGGTTGGACCCCTTAATGGATTACAGCTCCTCCTTACAGTTTTGTAGACTTTCCTCCTCTTCAAGAAGAAGCATACATAGGAACATTGAAAGAGGAAGCTATGAATTAGATCAGTCACCCTGGTTCTTTTCTTTTTTGTATTTTTCTAATTTTTTTCTTGGCTTTAACATGGCTTATTTCTAGCTGTCAATATAAACATTCCGCTGTCTCCCTAGCTGTGTGGTTTAGAAATGTAGGACAAAATTCATACATTTTTTCCCTTCCATTCCTTTTTTCTATTCACTACTGTCATAGACCTTCTTGAGAGCCGTCACTGTTTTGCTTATAGTTCTGGATTCAAATATAGAATTTCATATCTCCAAAAAGAGATCCCCTCCTCAGTCTCACTGTCCTCTGTGCTTTCATTTGAAGAGGTGTCCAAACATACATAAAGGACCAAATGGGCTGTAGCAAACACGTACTATGTACTTTGAATGGTTTTATGCTTTACTTGCTAGTTTATTTGGTTAGTTTGTTTGCTGTGACTTTTCCTTCCTCCTATCTGTTTGATTTTAGCCAGAAGCAGAAATGTGTAGTGCTTACACACAAAAAAACCAGGAAATATTTCAGTTTTTGCTAAGGATCCTAAAAAGCCTCAGCAAATAGCCACACCTCTTTGTTCTGAAACCTAAAAAAAATTAGTGGCTTCTACTACTGAAAATAGGTGTTTTCTAAAATACATGGCATCCCATGGCGGGGAGAGGGGGGAGCAAGTGTTTTAAAATAGTTTGTTTCCCTGGGAAAAAGCTGCAAGCAGTTTGTATCACAGAAAAAAAATATCTCAAAAAAAAAAAAAAGCTAGAAACTATTTCTGGTTTTATGTGTTTGGAAGAGAAGGCTAAGATCTATTTTACCTTAGGGGACCTTGTGGTGTCCTGTGGTAGATGGTATCTGAGATTGTTGCAGTTATGCTACTTTTAGACAGAACGCTATTCACTGTTAGTGATTATGGTCCCTGTTTCTGGCATATCTGAGTGTGGTAATGTTGCATGGCTAAAGCCAAGCACTTAGTCAAGCCAAACAACTCTGGAAGAAGTTGTGTGGCGACTTGTGGCTGACACTCTTTGCTGGAGCTCTCCAGCCCGTTTCCCATCACTAATCATTGTGAGGCTGATTTGCAACAATCCCTGAGATGGGCACCAGTGACAGCTGAGTGAAGCTGAAGTGGATCATTGCGCTATAGGTTGTTTTTTCCCCCTTGCAAGTTTTTAACTACGTGTTTGATACAGGAACAGGAATTTTTTAGATAGCGTGGTTTAGCCTTGTGGTTCCACGAGGATCTGGACTGCCTAATAAACGCTGAAGGCTTAAACAAGTACTTAACTATCAGCCTCTTCTAAAACTTTGGAACTTTAGCCATAATTTCCTCAAGACAAACAGAGAAAATTGGGGACAAAGTTTGGTGTAGTTTCTTCCTTTTATTTGAAGGAGTTCTGCCTTACATGGAAGTTTCTCAGTTTTAGTTACTTGGCAAATGTGAAGTGTGTTTGCTTTCTGTGCAAAAAATAAAAAGGCACCCACATTTCCCACTTGTATGACTATGAATGAGAAGTGCTGGAAGAGCTGGAAGTTTTTAGCTTTGTTCAAGAGCCTAGGCCCACCAGCCCTGTTTTATTAAGAGAACCACATGTCATTGCTATCAGATTGGACTTTATCTCATTGTACTGGGACTGGAGAAGGAAATAGCACAGTAACTGGCAGTTCTGCAGCCTGTCTTTAGTCTCAGTATGGGTGTTCTGTCATGTTGGAGCTCTCAGCTCCAGGATTTCTTCTGGTCAGATTCCCACTTGTAAAATGTAATGCATCATGTTTGGGGAACGAGATACACTGGAGAATTTCTCTTTGTTCATCAGGACCACAGTATATCTCTAAGAAAATGTAATCTCAACTACTACTGTCTTAAAGGATGGATGGAGTGAATGTCATCCACAGAAGGGATTCATGATTCATTAAATCCAGTCTGTGAAGAAACACATCAAAGGATTAGAAGTTAACCACAAGCCCATTACTTACCTGCTTACTGGCAGGTGGTGCATACTGCACAGTTAATAAAGCTGGGGGGAGCAGGGACCGCCTATGGACAGTCAGTGTATTCAGCACTCCGACACCACAGTGATGGCCGTGTTAGAACTGCCGGTAGGAAATAAGTAAATCTTTCTGCATATCGAGTATTCTTCGAAGACCTCTGTTGGTTCAAAGACCCTATTGGGTTTACGTGGCAAGGTTTTGGTAGCAGGGGGGCTGTAAGGGTGGCTTCTGTGAGAAGAGATCAGGAGCTGCTCCCCTGTCAGACCTGCCACTGCCCAAAGCTGAGTCCATCAGCAACACTGATGAAAAAATGTGAGAGAAGCAACTATGCAAATGCCAAGTGAAGTGAAGAAGAAGGGGGAAGACGTGCTCCAGGTGCTGGACCAGAAATTCCCCTGCAGCCCATGGAGGAGACCACAGTGAAGCAGGTTGTCCCGCTACAGCCCATGAAAGACCACGTCAGAGCAGATACCCACACTGCAGCCTGTGGAGAACCCCATGCCAGAGCCGGCGGATATGCCCTGAAAGAAGCTGCAGCCCACGGAGAGCCCACGCAAGGAGCAGGCTCCTGGCAGGAGCTGCAGCCTATGGAGAGGAGCCCATGTAGGAGCAGGTTTTCTGGTAGGACCTGTGTCCCTTCAGTCTGTTCCTGAAGAACTGTATCCCATGGAAAGGACCCATGCTGGAGCAGTTCCTGAAGAACTGCAGCCTGTGAGAAGGAACGACGTTGGAAAAGTTCATGAAGGACTGTATCCCATGGGAGGGAGCCCATGCTAGAGCCGGGGAACGGCGTGAGGAGGAAGGAGTGGCAGAGACAAAGTGTATTGAACGGACCGCAACCCCCATTCCCCATCCCCCCATTCAGACCGGCATTAGTCTACAGTGTGTCTGGTGTCCTATCTGCCCGCCCTGAAAGGAAGTCTCAGAAAATGCATGGCATCTCAGATGTGACTGGATGCACTAGATTGTGTGAATAACTGAACTGATCCCTAATAGATTCCAGACAAATCACATAATTGGAAAACATCCATATGAAATAATATGGCTCAAAAATGTAGGGGGTCCAGCAAAATTAGGATCTATTCCAGACACAGTGGTTCTGAGGGATAATGCTATATGCAGGTTACCACCTCGTAAGAGCACTGGAAATTGGTCTGGTTTAGTTAATGTTTTACATACTGTGGTGTTGTGGCATTTGTGATGTTGAATATGATTTTTTGTACTTTGGCAGTGCATAGAACTGGAACATATTCCTTTTTCAAGATTCAGAATTAGTGAAAGGATCATTATTTCTCTACCCAGATCTTGTTGTTTAATCAGTTATCCCTTTGTTTAACCTCAAGATTAGAGATAATTGCCCCTTAATTCTGAAAAACAAGCCACTTGGGGAATCTCAATGTGGAGTCTAACTTCAGGTTCCCACTTAGTAGGCCAAAACCTGATACGTGAAAACTCAGATATGAGTTTTTAAAGCATTAACACAGAATAAAAAGCATAAAGTAACTTTTAGTTCTTTGCCTACTGAGTACTGTGGGCAGTGTTTGTCAAGCAAGAGCAAACTTCATGAATAATGCAGAAAGAGGATTTTGCTACAGTGCCTTCCAGGTAATTTCTTTTGTGTTTTGGTATCTAACATGGCAGCCGAGTGCATTTGCTACTGAAGGATTTTCACCAAGTTTCTCCTTTCTTCATTACAAGTTGAAACAATTTGGAAGTAAAAAATTCATTTTTTTTATTTTCTAAGATGAGCCTCAAATCTTTTTCATCAAACATCAACAACATTCCTAACTGAATTATTTTCTTGGAGGAACATCCTCTGTCTGTTCCACTCAACCATTTTTAGGTTCCGTGTTCTCCTGAAATTTCCAATTGGCACTGACTTCTTTTTAATAACTGAAAAGAGAGAAGGGGAAAACAAAATACAAAACACATTTCTTCCGATACAAGTTATTAGATATAAAATGAGTAATCTCTTATGAGAAAAACAGTACAGTATTTTTTATTAGCAGTAAAGAGAAGAGTTCCATTCTGACTTACCTGGCAAAGTCCAGAAAATTGCAACATACTATTTAACCACTCAAATATTTATCTTCTCCCTGTGCAGCCTGTAAAAGTTTTCTCTGTGGATAAAGGCCAGGCTTTCTTCATCCTTTCTTCACTGTAAGCACTTTCCTTTTCTCAAGTAATATTGTGAAATTCTTGACAGCATTTTTGCTTTTAGTCTTCCAGGCCTTACAAAAGCTTCTCTCACATTAAAGATGAGAATATTTTCTATGTTGCTTTATCAATTATTTCATGAATACTCTGAATGAGAGAACAAAGTATCACCCAACTGACTTATGAAACACAGGAACAATCATCAGACTCATTGGTTGCAAATTGGTGGTCTAGATTGTCATTTCAGAACTGCAGTTTTAGTTACAGATAAATAAGTAAAATACTATTACTGCATCCAAACTCTCTTCTACTGGTTAAGGAGAAATAGCGTAGCTTGGATCCTCGTTCTAAAAGTCTAATGTGGCCTGAAATAAATAGCTCTCGTGACAGCACAGAACGGAAAAAAGAAAGATGATGATTAAACTGTGTGTAAAAGTCGTCTTTATTGCTCTATTGTTGTTTTGGCTTCGTTCTGAGACGTGTGGAAGGCTACAGAAAAGCCTAAGCATGTTTCTTGGCAGCTTTTCATAAGCAGTGAGCTCTGTGAAAAGTGAATGTGGAAAGCCCCATGAAATTCATGATCTTGCTGAAAAAATAAGACCAGGAGAATGTTGCATGAGACAAAAAAATGTTTTGCTGTGCTTTTTTTAAAAGCAACAAGCAATGCTGGTGAAGGGGACAAGGGAAGTAGTTTCAAAGGGGCAGAATACCTTTTCTATTGTTTCGGGATTTTTTTTTTCTCTCTCTTTTTAATTTTTTTTTTTTTAAATGCATGAGACAGCAGCAATGGGAGAGCCACCTGTTAGTGTTCCACCTGTCAGTACAACGTGGTTCCCGTCTGAAAGTTGCAGGTTTTGTGGCAGATCAGACTGCTTCCTTCATCTGTCTAATGCTTCCTTCTCCTAAACAAGCACTAATTACCAGCACATTACCACCGGCCTTAAGAAATGCAGTGCCCACACAGCTGAGGATGTGCCTATCTTTATAAAGGTACCCTCTTCATATCATACCTCAGTTCTACAGACCACAGAACATTATTGTCCTAATGCCTCCGGCTACTACGAAAAGTAAAATCTGATGGCATAAGTGGTTTTCCTCTTGTAAATCTGACATAGTCTTAACGTGTTCTTCATTGGGATGCATTGCATGTTGATCTATTCTGTTTGGCTTTGATGAAAGAGAGTAAGTGTGCCTTGATGAAACAAAAAACATTATTTGGGATTAAAAAAATGCTTAACTGAGTAGAAAAGAAATATAGTTGTCATTTTCCTGTCTTTTATATAAGCACTTCAGAAACCCTTGTGTACCCAAATTGGAGCTCTTATTTGGGAATACATAGGAGAGAGGAGAATGGGGAGTTTGGATTGTTTTCTACATTTGGGAAAGCATTACACTGAAGTTCTCTGTTGTTTTAGCATGATCAAATGTCTTCCACAAAGAGAATCAGTGCTGCTAGAAGTTGGCCTAAGATTAATGTCCAGTTTGTTTTTAGGTTCACATAGCTATCCAATGAGAAATTTGGACTAGACCTTTAATTGCTGCACAGAGAAGCAGCCCTGTGTCACTCCAAAAAAACAGGATCAGATTTTTCCTCTGATACTGACATTAAAGCGGCCAATGAATACTGCACTCCCAGGTCTGGGGGCAGATTTTTTGGCCCAGATATTTTCTGAGTGAATAAAATATGAGAAAGTCTTTGTGTAGCTGGTGCCTTGGGTTTGCTTTTCAGAAAGTGTTTTATTCCCTGGCATGCTTTCTGCAACATCTAGTGAACAGCGGTGGAGCCTGAAATAATGTATCAAGAAGAATTTTCTTCCTGAGATGAAGCTGCTCTAGTTGCAAGGCATTCCCAAGCGAGCTCCCTAATGAGTGATAGATGGGAAAAATAACAGGAAGGATCCTTAAATGTTCCAAGTTTTGCATGAAAAATGATAAATTTTTTTGGATGCTATGTTTGGTACCTAGCCTAGAATTCTCCTACATTTTGATTGTGGTGCCTTCAGAATGACACAGTGAGTCATAATATTTGACATTTGGGGAGATTTTCACTGGATCTCTAAGCACTTGTCAAGACTGTTGAGAAGAATACTTTAAGAAGAATTATGATTTCCTTTGCGAGTTTATGAAACTCTTTCTTATTTTTTTAAAGCCTGTTTCCTTTTCTTCAAAACAACAACAAAAAGAAATAGAAACTTCAAAAGTATGTATTGACCATTTTTAGTGAAAGGATAGTTGAAGGCATCTATCCACACTATATTCAGTTATTAAATGGTCTTCCAAAAATATTTCCAGCTTTAGATCATTGAGTTCTTCTAATGTCACCAGCCAGTTACTTTTTTTTCCTGTTTATTTTCACATAAGATTCGTAGCACACAAGGGACATGAGGAATACCAAGACGACGAACTGGCAGTTGTCCAGGCATCGTAGCAAGTTCTGACCTGCTCATGTTCCTGCTGCCCAAAGGCCAAGGGAGTCGCTTTGCTTGTTAGTATTTGGGAGGGTTGGTGGGCTGTGGATTTGGAGATTGCTTAGTAAGCAGACCTATCTCCAGTTCTGCCACCTCAAAAATGTGTTAATAGCTGTCCCCAATGACAGCTATGTTCATATTTGTAAGACTCGAACGTCTCTAGTTGCTTTTGAGGAGTAACAAAGTACAATGGCAAACCTCAAGTCCAGTGAATGATCTGTTTCCCTGGTTCCCATGGATTTGCAGCACTCAATTTCATTGGCATGTCGCCCTTCTTGAGCTGGATACATTCATTACATTTGCCCAAGATTTGTCCAGGGGGCTGTAAAAAGACTTGGTAGTATCTAAAAGTGGTGGCTTCCTGGGATTCCTTGGCTCCAGATGGAACTGGTTGTCTTTTAACTAATACTATGAACAATAAACTGTCCACTGCAGATTGCCATGCCAGACTTTTCCGGTATTGCCAAACCCAGCCCACTAAAGGTCATGACGGTATGTATGGCACATGAGTACAGGGTTTATGCTGGTAGTACCCTCTCTCGTGGCTCCAGGGCTTGTATTCTTGCTCCACTTTCTCACTTATGCTTGACAACTCTCAAAAGCAGATATATTAGATGTTCCATGTTTGAAACAAAAAAAAAAATCTAGTAATTTTTGCAAATAGGTATTATACTTCCATTCTAATATGAAGAGTCAAATAAAGAGCTATGTAGCTTGTACTGTAGGGAGGCTGGAGATGTGGGAGAAATAACCTGAAGGAGCGAGCTGGGGGTGTTAGCAACTTAAACCATACCTGTCACCACCAGAGTCATCCTCAAAATTGTGCTCTCAGTCATCCCTGCCAGATCACAAGACTGATAAAAGATGGACGGTTCTGATGTGCATTTTCCATCTGAATTTTGATCTTTGTAGTTTGCTTGGCTTGTGTTTTCAAGTGTTTCTCAGTAGCCACTAGAGTTAGAAATGTCAGGATTTTTGAAAATGGAGTTTCTCCCAAGACAGGTGGAGCTGCAGCTTCATGAACATACTGCTAAAACATTGCCAGCCCACCAGTGCCTCCCATGTTATCTTTTTTCCCACACTGTCCACGTGGCTTGTTGCTCATGTGATGGTATGTATCATGTATAGGCACACAAAGTATGCATAACCTTGAAACCCTGCAGATGTGGTCTTCTGATATAGCTGCGTAGGGGACTTTGGGACTGGAGCTTTTGGGGGTTTCCATGTTGAGAGTACCTGACCTTTGCTTTTCCTGCAAGGCTTTGGGAGGTGTGGGGTAGGTTTCTGTTGGTTTCTTGGGAAGGCAAAGATTTCTGTGGTCTTTGGCTGGATCTCAAATCCTGGGGTACTGAAGTGTGACCTAATAATTTAGGACTCAGAGAAGGGTGGTATTTAAATAAACTGTCTGGGTTTGAACATTCTAGAACTATTAATTATTAAAATTTATACAAATCCAGGGAGGTGCATGGCATGTAACACACCATACCTAGAAACAGCTGAGCTGAGCTTATACGTGATGGATTTTTTTTCTGAAAAGACATCATCTCCTGTGAGCACAATAGAGCTAGTACTTTTCTTATAAATAGTGAATGTTTTATAATTGCATGCAGTCCTAAAGCTGGTTCCTATTATTGAGAGTTGCAGAGGTTGGGGGGCGGGGGGAGGGTTTGTGGGTTGTTGTTCTTTTCCAGAATGATGTCCAATCAGCTTCTTTGGTAGAGTATTAACTACGGCTAAAATATGTTTCAGTGTGAAAATGTTATGGTCTAATGAGCAACTTTGCTTTTGTGTCACTTTCTTGCTTTGATATAGGAGGTTCTGGGTCAGGAACTGCCCATTTGATCCTTAGTCTGTCTTCAAGTGGAGTTTATATGTCAGTACTTTTTATACCAGCCTTTCAAATTCACGTGATAGAAACAGTACAGTCAGTATAGGTCAACGGAGCCCAATTTAATGAAGTCTCATGTGCTCTCACAAGCAATATTGTCGCTTCCTGCTGAACTACTGAGCTGTCTCCATTTAGGGAGATTTGCCATCCCTGAACATCGTGGCTGGAGCTGCTTCAGGATTATCCAAGTTGTGTTACAGCTTTATTGCTTTTCTTTTGCCTCAGGTGAGCTGTGTGATGATGTGATTAACCACTGTGTTCCTGATCTAAATCCGTGCCAACATGAGTCCAAATGTCTTCCCCTTGACAAAGGAACCAGGTAAGCGTGTGTGTATGTTGGTCTCCACACACTGGGCAGATCCATCCATTGGCTTGACTAGGGTTGAACTAGCAATGAATTTGGGGTCAAAATCATCAAAATTAAATGCAAATAGCACAAGACTATATATCCTTCAGACCATGTCACATTTTAATTTTAATGCAACCATACATACTTCTCTAGCTTTCTGTGGTTTACTTGAAAATAATGGTTGTACCCCCAGAGCAGAGAAATTATTCTGGAATAGAGCATGGCAAAAGGAGTACTTCTGGAACCGTTACTGCAAAGTATCTTATCCTGCATCAGAAACTAAGGACAGTTTCCTTATGTGTTCCTTAGAGCATCCATCAATTCAAGCAGCATAACAGGAGCCTTAACAGATGTAAGTCAGCTCTCAGCCCGTGCTGGCTCGGTGTTTAAAATCCAGTCCCCATTCTAACTACTGAGAAGGGAAAGATAAACTTGTGGCCAGAGCATAAAGCTGCAGGTCAGGAGTTTTCTGTTGTATTCCCACTTTAGCTGTTGCCTTCCGGGACGGCTGGCAGTCTTGAGGTGCACTGGCAGATGCCGGCCTTGACCACAGTGGGGCTCCTCTCCCCATACTTCCTCGCCTGGGCAGCGGCAGGAAACAGCTGAACTGGACGGCTCTCACTCGGGAGCCACCTTCTTCGTTGGCTGCCCAGGCAAGCCTCGCTCAGCTCACATCAGATTTTGTGAAGTCTGTGTTTGCATTTGCGTGTTGGGAATGACACTGACTGTTTCACAGGGGCAAAATAAAGCCTCATGTTTTAAATGGCAGTAAAACATCTGGAGATTTGGGGGTTGGGGTGTTTTGAGAGGTGCATAGTAGCAGTGTTCATCACTTGCCTGAAGAGGAAATTTCAGAGCAATTTAGCAAATAGAGACAGTCAATTGAAAAGTCAAGCTCTATGGAAAGCTTGTCAAGAAAAGATCTTTGAATCAAAGAAGTAAGAAAGGAAGACAAATTCAAGAGAGTTCAGTGCAGTGTGAGCTGTGTTCTGCACTTTCACCTAAGGCCGTTTTCGCAGCCTCGATGCAATCCTGGGTGCTCACCGATTCCCTCCTGGGAGGGAGGACTGGGGTTCTGGCGAGGGATGCCCTCACCCAGCACACCCAGCATGTCACAGGGGAGAGACAGTAGCACTCTTTGGTCTTCCTGGTAACTTGCAGTTGGGGTCAGATTGTGTCCTGTGAAGCAACCAGCATGTCAGAATAGTGTAAACTGATACACATAACATTCCAGGATAGTTAAAAGGAAGTGAACCAAAATTTTAGAGATGCTGGCTGTCTCGAGGGCAGCTGAATCTGTGCTAGACAGTCAGTCTGTACATCTCAAGTCTTTCTTTTGGGTGAAAAACCTCCAGACAGAAATGTTTCCAACTCTTGAGGAAGATGAAACTATTAAATGATTAGGACAGTTCCTGAAATGATGCACAGGGACTGGGTAAGGAGGTGTGTACTGGTACATAAATAGTCCCTGACATACTTTCCAGCTTTCATTCCTAGTTCATCCATCATTCAGCTAATCCAGTAGCTACATCATGCAAATTACCTTGTGTTGCTAAATGTATGAAGGGATGGAGACAGCTGTGGTCCTGAATGGTTTTACCCTTGCTGGAAGCATTTTCATACCTGCCACCCGAGTAATTTGAGTATATAAGGTACTTTTGCTTGCTTGCTTGCTAGAAAAGTGTTCTTCACAGTGAGGCCACTAACCCTTGAGGGGAGCCTAAATGACTACTTGTAAGTATTTTCTACTACTGTTTGTTGCATTATTCTTCCCACTATTCATAGAACGCTACACAAAAATCCAGAATTTCTTTACTTCTTCTGTCCCATTTTGCTTTCTAGCAGGCAGACTTGAGAGATGAAGGAGCCTGCCCAGCCTTGAACGTAGATTTGTCCAAGTATTGCTTTTTCTTTCATACTTTAATTGCACCAAACCATTCAGAAATGGGCTGAGAGCCCTCAGCAGCTTTTGCAGTGATGTGTGGTTGCTGCTGGGTCTCATTGAAAACAACCACCTCCGGTCCTGTGCTGGTGCTGATGCCTTGACCAGTTTGATCTCCTGACCTTTGCTGTACCATACTTAGCACGTAATGGTGCAGTATAATGCCACATGCCGAATGAGTCAGGCTCATGCACCAGTCCTCCGCTCTGCTTACAGAGGCGGAGAATATTAATGGCAGGATTCAGGCTTGTTCCTGAGCTGACCATCCACTTGTCAGGTTTGTGCCCTGGGCATGTGAGTAGGACACACCAGTGAAGAATATCGTAGCAGCAAGCACACCAGTCAGTCTGTCTGTCCTGCCTTCAGCTCTAGTCGGTCTGCAGCTCTGCAGAGGGAGGAAAAGATGACAAAGACAGGAAAAAAAATAGGAAGCCAAGTTATTTATTGATATGAGGAGGGAAATTCCATTCTGGCCCTGCAATAGAAGCCATGATTCACGGCTTTAATACAATAGACATTGAGTGCATGCAGATGCAAATCCCCTCGGATAGGCCAACATTTTAAATACCACTAGACATGTTTTTAGGCTCTCTCTGATACTGGGAATGTTGCCATCTCTACAAGGCTGTAGCAGAAAACAAGATTTCAACTGTACTGGTGTCAGATAGTCACTGGGAAATGAGATAACTGATCTAATCGCGTAAATTACTCTCTTACCAGGATTTGAATATGAAAGTTTCTTTGTACCTTCTTTACTGCATCATACTTTTACTGATACTCAGTCACTTGCTGGCACTATGTGGGATAGGGATGTAGCTAAAATGCCATCATTCCCTGGTGGGGGAGACCTTGGGTTTCTAGGAGGAGGCTGGGTGAGGCACTCGTGGCTGACTTTCTCACCTGCTACACTCCGGGCATGTGTTTTTTGGTAGCTTCAGCCTAGCTGTGACACACTAAGAGCTCAGAGATGACTGACCCAAAAAGAATTCCATGTTTCTAAAGGGAAAGCCAAGCTTGGAAGCAAACTGGACAATTTCAGTGTGTGTTTGGCTGCACAGAGCTCTTTGCTTTCTAAGCTAAAATTGCAGGTGGCTTTCCTCACTTCCAGCCTCCACATCTTTATTGTGCTGTTACTATAGAAGAAGAGTAGCTTTCTGTATGCCAGAAAAAAAACCAAAACAAAAATCAACGAAAAAATACCATTTAACACAATGAAATGACTTCTAAAAAAATAACTTCAGGAAAGGAGCATGTTTTTCCATTCACTGTATTGATGTTGGAGCATGGTATAAATATACTTTATTATTCTAAAGCTTGGAATTATTACCTGACAGCTTAAAATGCTGATTTAATGCAGCCCTGCAGAGAAAAGTGGTGGTTCTGTCATTACTGAGATAGCCAATACACATCATAAAATTGATGCATGGCAGCCCTGAATAAGGAACTGCACATCGTTCATTATTACATCACTTTATATTAGGACTGCAGGGATCAATAAAAAGCAACAGGATTAAATGCTGCCAATTCCCCCCACAAAGTCTTTTGATTGACATTATTTGCTTGCAGGTGTGACTAAAATGTTGCCAAAAAATGTTGCCCACTTCTTATGGTTTGGGGAAGGAACACTTTTTGCTCTGTTTTGTCATCTCCATTATGTTAATCACAGTATTCCCTGAGCCACCAAGGTGTAAAAAAGCCATTCAGGCATGCAGAGCTGGAACATCAACCATCCTGTGGCTGCGGAGGGTCATGATGGGGGCCTCTCCCGTAGGGAGGATGGAGAAAGAAAGTATATGCATCTACATAACGTTATCCATCCTACAGCCCGCAGGTTAATAGGCTTTGCCCTGTTTCCTCCTTTTTTAGCCAGTCACAAGCCATGTTTTGAAATGGAGACTGAAGGCCACATTCTTCTCAGTGCTTGAGCTAGGTGGTTACTGAAGCCCTGATGCTGTGGCAGCCATTCACTGGTCATTAGCACACACAGGACCTGCCGTTGCACTCTGGCAAGTTTCACCCAACTCGCTGCCTTGCCCTCGTGAGCTGGGGAGCAGCCAGGAGCCAAACCACACTGTCACTCGGAACCAAATTCAGCACAATGACTGCTGCCTGGAAAGCGGAAATATCTTTCCTCATCAGGCCCCAAGTGTCCAGTTCCTCTGAAGAGGTTTTCCACAAGGAGCCTTCTCCTGCACTTACCCTGCCAGGGTGCTGGCAGGGAGGAGGAGGAAGCAGCCAGCAGAATAGGTTGGTGGAGCAGTAGTTTCTCTCCTGATGCCGCCTCCCTCAACTTCATAACATCTCTCCTCTTCCAGCTCTCGGTGGCAAGGACACTGGGTCCAAACAAGGGACTCTAGCAAGAGCACAGACCTCTTTTTTTATTGCTGAAGTTAACTGTAGCTCTTGCCTTGTTTTGGTTGAAGTGATACGCCTTTTGTTTTCCAGATGTGCAGTAACATCCAGCTGGGAGGACTAAAACGTGTTTTATGGACTAAAGCGTGTTCATGACTAAACATTGTCTATACTATAGATTCAAAAAGGGGCTGTTCAGCAATCCCAAAAGATCTGTTCCAAGTCAGAGACTTTGGGATGTATTTTCTATTGTCAGGTTATAAACTTCTGCAAGGCTTATAATAGAAATGCTGATGCAGCCTTCGTAGAACAAAATTGAGAATTGTATAAAATAAAAAAAAAAAGCCAATGTCTGCAGGTTTGGGTGCATCCTATTGTGTTGCTCCTATGAATGGTGTTACCCCATAGCAGCAGGTACACGCTTCGCCTGAGTATCACCACAGGAAAGGACAGGCTTCAAAGACAACTTTGCATAGTTTGCTGTCTTGCAAATGAATGGCAAACAGGTAGTGGTCTCAAAACTGATGGTCATTTTCTTTAAATTTGCTGAGTTTTATGGCTTGCTTGGAGATTGCTTCCATTTGGAAGGTGGAACCTTACTGTGCTCTGTGGAGCTGCACAGGGCCAACCTCAGACACTCAGCAGTGTGCAGCTATGATTGGCAAAATCATAGTCTGAGACATCAGAGCAACTGCCCTTGCAGAATATTGCCCTTTGAGTCTGCAAGGTTAGGGAAGATGTTGTCATCTTTAACATAATTGGGAGACCACTATCTGATCACCCTTCTCCACAGACTTGGCTGAGGAAAAGCAGTAGTATGGTATTGCTTTGCTCGGCTTGAATTTAAGCAGAGTGCAGAACCTCAACTGCAGACAGACAGGAGAGACTTGAGCATTTCTGATGGCAGGAATTGTGCTTGATGTTTCCAGGAATAATTGCTAACACCTTTCCATCTCAAAACAGATTGGTGCTAGGCTGCCTGTGTGCGCTATTGTTGTGAATGTTGAAACAAGCTATTAACAGTGATCTCTTTGTATTTCAGATGTGAGTGCTTGCCGGGTTACAGCGGAAAACACTGTGAAATAGATGATGATGACTGTGTGGGCCATAAGTGTCGCCATGGAGCTGTCTGCGTAGATGCAGTCAATGGCTACACCTGCGTCTGTCCTCAGGGTTTCAGGTACGTGAGGGTCAGCTCCCCCCTCGGACTGGCTTCTGTACATAGTGCTGGGGCACTTTCTTTAATTGCTTTCATCCTCAGAGCTAATCAGCCTCTAGATGTGGTATCGATCTGTCATTCCTACGTGAATGGATGGCTCAGTGCTTCAAATCTTGTAGCTGAAGTAGGTCTTAACGAGTTAACTGTATACAGGGGGTTGACAATTCTTGCTTTGAAAACAGCAATTTGCCTTCTGTGCAGTGCTGTGTTAGTTTGCCGGCCTGCCTGCCCCAGCCTTTCCTGGTAAAACACTAGGTAATACACTCACATAAATTATATGGAGATAAACTCTGCGTGCGCAAGAGTGAGCAAAGGATAATAAAATTACATATATGAACCCTCAGACCTGGCTGCAAGAAAACACGAGTCTGAAGATTTTGTGCCAGTATCTCTGTCCCTGTTGGTGGATGGCTCAGTACGATTTGGGCTGTAAATTTCCAGTCTCTGATTCTGACAGCGGCCAATATATCTGACTCCTGGAAATCTCTCTGTCTGTCACAGATAAGTGTGCTGCTCCAAATGGATTCACTAATCATTGCCTGAGGCTGGATACTGGCTTCCTTCCAGCTAAACCTTTTCTGTGTTTGAAATACACACATGAGACAAAGAAGGAGTACCTGAAAAGATCAGTCTTGACAGAGCAGAAATTGCACGAACACTTATAAATCATTTTCTCTGCTTTGTATCTGCAACTGTTTTCATTCTTCTTGCTTTCATCCTTGCTGGTTTTTGGGGTTTTTTCCCTCTCAACACACATTTTTATTGCAAAGCAGACAGCCTTCCCTGAATAGGCATTGATATATAACATGATGTCAGCCCGTGGTTTCACAGAATCAGACTTGTTATTTACAGGATATCAGATATCCTCTGAATTTCAAATTCATACCCTTTTCGCCATGTTTCATTCTCTGCTTCAATCCTTTTGATGGCCCTAGGGATCTTGCAAATTGGTGACTAGTAAGGATAACAAGTGGCTATCCCACAGTGGAATTGTAAATGCTCAATGTTATCTTATTGTTAGAGTTGAGAAATGGGATTGCAAAGCCATATCTGGAGTCAAGGGTATCTCAAGCCTGTCATCAGATGGTAGTGACTGGGAGAGTTCTGCTGCAGGTCCCCTGATTTTTAAGGCATGTCAGTACTAGGCAGTGATGAATGTCAGGTTTTTTTCCCAAGAAGGCAGGGTCACAGTGTTTGGCAGAGATGTTTTGAGTTGTGGCACAGTTGAGCGGAGCAGCAACCCTACGGGTTGGCTGATCTCGCACCAGCGACTTCAAGAGCAGAACCTGGAACAGCCCAGCCTGCTCCCTCGCTCAGATGAGGGGGTTTCATTCTACTAAAAGTCCTCCAAGAAGAGGAAACAACTTTCTACACAAAGCTCCAAAACTCAACTACTAGCTTAGACAGCACTTCATAGCCCAAGGTAGACTTGTGCAAGCAAAGTAATCCCACTGCCTGTCAACAGCAGAGCCAGGATTAACTTGAGGTCTCCTGTCTGCTTTCTTTTTTTCGCACTAGTACATGCCACCTCCCTAAATTTCCTGTGCAAGATGCAAGGGAGCAAGGGTCTTTTAGGAGAAAAACATCACAGTGGGCACTAACAGGCTCCCTCTGCCCAGGCGGAGAGCAAGCTGAAGCCCCTTGTGTTCTCCATGCGGAATAGTCCCTGATCTTGTTTGATTTCAGGATTAAAATTCTGCTAACAAAACATGATCTGCTCATTATTCTTTCCATGACTCTAGCCTTTTGTAGTTTAAAGGCCTGCTGCTCTGAAGGGAGTTCTGATTTTTTTTTTCCCCCTCTTAAGATTGCAATTGCAAAGATGTTGATTGACAGAGTTCAGCCTTCTGATGTTCAGGGCTATAGACTCAACTGTTCACGAAGCATGCCTCAGGCACTGGGCTGTGCGGCAAGGAGAAAACTTTGCAAGTATTTGAAGGCTGCAAGTGTTGATGAAAAGGAGAGAACACAAGGGGTGGTCTGACAAAAGTAACTAGGAGACCTAAGATGACGATTAATAAAGTTTTTTGGCTAAGTATCAGGAATCATTTCCCAGCAGTGAGTTTGCAGAGTGACCTCCCAGTCATCTGGAGCTTATGCTGTTGTAATAAATGCATAGACCTATAACGATTTTATGGTTGTCACTATGCTGTACATCATAGCCACTTGGAATCACACATTAATGAGGATGTTAAAACTTACATCCTCGCATGGTTGAAGAAATGGCATTCCGGTAATTCTTAAATATGTAGGGCCTCATGCGCACAATGACGCGCCTCTGATGACAGCCCCAAAAAGCAATAGTACCAACACGCACACGCCTGTTTTCCCATCTTAGCATTTCCTATTTACTGTTCATGTGCTTCACGCAGCACCTTTCCTTATCATTCAGCAACCTTTTGCAATTACATAATACACTTTCTTCCTGAAAAGTTTTCAGTGTTTTCTTCCCAAAATAACATTTGTTTACCCCCTGCAGATGAAAACATTTTTGAGAATTTGTGAGCCCCATTGGATAAAACCTAACTTATCAAACCTTCCCTCTAGCAATCAGCCTCACAGTAGTGTTGTCCTGATAAATGTTGTTCTAGTGGGGATGCTCACATTAAGGCTGCTGAGCTTGATAGAAAGCACTGTTCCTCCATGGTGTAGATGCTTCAGAGTTCCCCACTGGGATAGTTTGCTGCAAGAAGAGCAGCAGTGATTATTTAAATAAATGAGATCATACCAGGCAGAATGGACTTGGCCAAGCTATGCAAGTTAGGCTGTGCTCCACATTCCACTACCAGGGAAATAAATAGTATTAATTATTTCTAAAAATATATTTTAAAAAATATTTTAAAATAAAAAAAGAAAAAGCCTTGACAGACACTGTTGCTAATGTAACTTCTAGATGCCAGTAGCAGGACAGCTGCACTTGTAAAGCCACCCACTGAAGGGGTTTCACAGCAAGGAAGGGTTGTGCAGGAGCCGTACTGGGAGCTCAGGGAATCTTTCAGAGCAGCACCAAGCACAGACACACTGGCTTCTTGCAACATTTGCTTTCTGTTAGTGGAGGCTGTTGCGGGTCGCGTGGATTTTTTATTATTATTATTTTTAACTTCCATGAAATTAGAATTATATACACTGACTTTTCTTCTGCTTTCTACTTGTCGCTCACAGACAAAACAAAATGATTGGTATTAGGTAGAACGAAGCTAATGGGCTGGGTTAGCAGTGCTCCTTTCTGCTAGTCACCTCTGGAAAACAATTACACCTGACATCAGGCCAGGGGTGACAGCCATCTGTGGGGTCGATCCTAGTTTGATCCCATTGCCGGCTCTCCTGACATGTTTGCCAGCCAGCCACGAAGCCCTGCACTGGAGAGAGAGATCGCACACTTAATGAAACCAGGCTTTGAACAGGAAAGTGCTCCAATGGGACAGTCCACTTTAATGCCTGGCTTGCAATGGGGACGTGGCGCTGGTATGTCCTCAGCTCATCAACCCTGGCTGGGTCTGACTGCTGTGCTGATAGGCAGCTGCTGCAGTAACTACCTTAAATTGGCAAGAATTGCTCTCTGTGTATCTATCTCCCCATGAGCTTGTTGCTATTTTTCTAATATTCCCTTGTTTTCTTGGAAAGGGGAATCCAAACCATCTTTTGCTCAATGGTGCTATGCCCCCCGAAGCGCTCACCCTCCAGGAATGGGGTTTGCCAAGAAGCTGCAGCAAAGGGTCTCGCTCAGGAAGGGAAAGTCTCTTAGTCTATAACTAATTCGTAGTTTAAGATGTGTTCACAAAGAAGTGTTCCCATGAACAAATTTACTTTGAGAAACATATCAGACTGAGCAAAGAAAACCATTTCTCATTGTGGAGGGTTGACCCTGGCTGGACACTATCACTCCCTTCCTCAGCTGGACAAGGGAGAGAAAATAAAACGAAAGGCTCGTGGGTCAAGATAAGGACAGGGAGAAATCACTCACCAATTATCATCATGGGCAAAACACACTCAACTTGGGGAAATTAACTTAATTTATTGCCAATCAAATCAGAATAGGATAATGAGAAATAAAAACTAAATCTTAAA
This sequence comes from Gymnogyps californianus, assembly GCF_018139145.2. Lineage (NCBI taxonomy): Eukaryota > Metazoa > Chordata > Aves > Accipitriformes > Cathartidae > Gymnogyps > Gymnogyps californianus. Next base: position 4,755,889 of record NC_059484.1, read on the forward strand.
ACACCTTCCCCTCACCCCTCCCTTCTTCCCGGGCTTAACTTTACTCCCGAGTTCTCTACTTCCTCGCCCCGAGTGGCACAGGGGGACGGGGAATGGGGGTTTCGGTCAGTTCGTCACACATTGTTTCTGCCGCTCCTTCCTCCTCAGGGGGAGGACTCCTCACACTCTTCCCCTGCTCCAGCGTGGGGTCCCTCCCACAGGAGACAGTCCCCCACGAACTTCTCCAACGGGACTCCTTCCCACGGGCTGCAGTTCTTCACGAACTGCTCCAGCGTGGGTCCCTCCCACGGGGTGCAGTCCTTCAGGAACAGACTGCTCCAGCGTGGGTCCCCCGCGGGGTCACAAGCCCTGCCAGCAAACCTGCTCCAGCCTGGGCTCCTCTCTCCACGGGGCCACAGGTCCTGCCAGGAGCCTGCTCCAGCGCGGGCTTCCCACGGGGTCACAGCCTCCTTCGGGCATCCCCCTGCTCTGGCGTGGGGTCCTCCACGGGCTGCAGGTGGAGATCTGCTCCACCGTGGACCTCCATGGGCTGCAGGGGGACAGCCTGCCTCACCATGGTCTTCATCACCACGGGCTGCAGGAGAATCTCTGCTCCGGCGCCTGGAGCACCTCCTCCCCCTCCTTCTTTCCTGACCTTGGTGTCTGCAGAGTTGTTCCTCTCACATCTTCTCACTCCTCTCGCCGGCTGCAATTGCTGCTGCACAGTAACTTTTCCTCTTTCTTAAATCTGTTATCCCAGAGGCACTACCACCGTCGCTGATGGGCTCGGCCTTGGCCAGTGGCGGGTCCATCTTGGAGCCGGCTGGCATGGTCTGTATCGGACATGGGGGAAGCTTCTAGCAGCTTCTCACAGAAGCCACCCCTGTAGCCCCCCCGCTACCAAAACCTTGCCACGCAAACCCAATGCAGCCATATGCAGTTATTCCCCCGTGCTGTACTGCCTGCCGTGCTCCCATTTCCACTGCTGCCCACTGTACTGACCCTGTACGTCTCCTCCAAATACTCCTTGGAGCAAAGTAAATGGGGTTTATTGATTGCCAGCAGTATTGCCTGCCAGACTACGTTTTTGAGATACATTTGTCTAAATGAATAGATTGGCTTGTCGCTATGCAAGATGATGCTCTTCTGGTAGAGGTTATTTGCCACTTGGCTGCTGGGGAGTGGTTTGCTCCCCCCACCCCAAACCCTTTGCTGATAGTATTAGCAGCCTATGCCTGTGCCCACATACAGCGCTAAGTGTCACCCGGGCAGTGAGGGAAGATAAGGGGTCCCTGTTAACCACAGCTCCCTGCCCCTTAGAGCAGCGAGGTAGCAATGGGACGGGCATGGGGAGGCTGGCTGTGAAACATCACTGCGTCCTTGTGGTGAATAAAAGAAGTTTAGGGCAATGCCATGAGAAAAGTGTTGAAATGCAATTTATCCTGAAAAGTACCAAGAGGTGGCTCTGGCTGGGAAGGAAACATCTGTCTGTCTGTGTACATGAGCACAGCCAGCCCCGAGTGACAGCAGGGCTGGAGCAGGACAGTCCCTGCAGGGTGTGCTCACAGGGCAGCGGCGAGGGGCTAGCGCAGCACTGTGCTTTAGGCCTTGGAAATCCCCAGCAGTGTTTTTCACCCTCCTCATGCGTATTCCTGTGGAACACATTTTTGTTTGCCATACCCACGTTACCATGTACAAGGCCAACGTACAGATTTGGGCAAAGTTAGGAAGCTGGTTAGGGTATTCCATGCTGTACAGCAGCTGTGGGGAAAGGAGAGCTTTTCTGGCCTTCTCCCAGGTGCAAATCTCAAATGTTTGCATCTTTCAAGGCATTCTTGAAGTTTGCCTTTTGTAAAAGTAGTAACGTAAACCCCTCTGTCTCTTCTCTCAGACATGATAGAAAAGCAGAGCAACTCCGTTGCTTTTGATGCAGTTCAGGCTTTAGCCCATCCATATTTTGTTGTGTATTTCTCTCTCTTTCGTGTTTCCCAGAGGCAGACCAGAGACTGGTGTGTGTTGGGAGAACAGGGACAGGGAGAGGTTTGGGCTCTCATTCCACACAGCGCTAAAGATAGAGCCATCGTGCTCTGTGCAGAATTTCACATGGGAAAATGGAAAGCAGTCGTCTCCATTTCCTTCTGTTACAGAGGCAGCAGGTTCTGATCTCTGTGGCTAAGGAAGATTGGTCTTGAGTATGTTGTGGTTGTTTTATTTGCTGTTCCTGCATGTCTTGTATTGGTACTATTTACTGCCGAGTAACGGCTTGGGTTTCGATTCTAATTGTATCTAGGAAGGTTGCCTAGAAATTCACTGAGCTTCCAAGTCTCACCTGCTTTACTGGAGAGGAGTGAGGCATTTGGCATTTTTTTGCTTTGTTTTTGTAAGAGTGCTATTATTCCACAAAGCGCTCCCTGAATGGCAGGAAATTCCTAGTGGGACAAGTGGGATTTCACTGTTCCAGGACTGGGCTGATGGGTTATTCACTGCGTGAATGGGTCTGCCACAATCCTCTCCTGGAAAGCCCTCTGCCCCTGTGCTGACGAACGCTGTGTAACACAGAGAGATGGTGCAGGAGCCTGAGCCCACAGCCCTCGCCGCAGCTATCCCCACGGCATTCCCTGCAGCACAGCCTGGCGTGCGCTCCCTACTCACCAGCTATGAATTTTTCATCATTTTACAGTCTACACGTTTTCAAGCAGTCACAGAACTCGATGCAAAGAGTTTATGTTCTCTCATAAGTACAAAACAGGTTTGTTGGGTTTGGACAGTGGCTCTAATGAGAAATTTGGGGTATAGGTGCAGGGGCATACCGTGTACAGCCAGCCAGAGAGCCTGGCCCGGTCCCTTTGCAGTACCCATTGATTGCACAGGCCCAGTGGGCATACTGGGCAGAGATTTTTCATTTACTTTTTGCATTTTAGTCTGACACATGACATCACTGTGAAAGATTACTGCAGCTTTTTGCACTTTCTCCCTTTTCCCTGCTCTGTCTATGCTGGTGTCGATATTTCAGTGTAGCTGAGTCATTCCAGCAAATAACCTGTGCGGCGTGCAGCCATGCTGAGCCCAGGAAGGCAGCCTGGGGACTGAGCCATCGCTGCTCCTGGGCGATGTGGCCCAGGCCTCAGAGGGCAGAGGTTCCCGCATGTGGGTTTTGCTCAGCCTCTTACATAGTTAAGACTGAACCACAGTGCTTTCCTCCAGATCTGAATATGATTCGAGTTCACAAGTACTCAGACCTGGCATTTGTTTTTCAGCTACCTCTGATTCTGGGAGAGCTTCATTTCCTTTGCATTTTTCTGATCCAGGACATTGCCAACCACAAACTCAGCTAAAATAAAGTTAATGATCCTGATGCTGTTACAAACAACCAATTCAGGGAAGCTGCCCAGCAAATAGTGTGGTATCAGTGCATCGCTTCAGAGACTTTTTAGCAGTTGCCCATCTGTTGATGATACGCTCTCTGATATGCAGTAAACCAAGTGAGGAGGCTTTAAAAAACACTAAAAATAGAGGATTTTCCCCTCGCTTGCCACTTACAACAGCAGAGGTAGACTCAAATCACAAAGCCTAGGATGGGGAAATCTCAGGTTTGGGCTTAAATGGCTCCCAGTTTTTGCTGGGAACCTCTGCATGGCACAGTGTGGGATGGAAGCTGTTTTAGACAGACTGCTGTACCTTGCAGAGCTACATAACCAGTGCAAAGTCCAGTACAAATTGCTTTCAGTATTTGAACTGGCTCGTTCAGACCCAGCGTGGGGATTTCTGTACAGCACTACGCTGTATAGCTTTCACACAGTAAAGCAGGCACATGGTAGCTGAATCACAGAGCTGCTATACCACAGTAGTAGTATAAGGTCAGCATCTGAAAATATTTCCTTCCTTAAAAAAATGGTGATAATTGAGGCCGCTTTTTCTTTTCTTTACCTTCTACAGTGGACTTTTCTGTGAAACTCCTCCGCCGATGGTGCTTCTCCAGACGAGCCCATGTGATAACTACGAGTGTCAGAATGGGGCCCAGTGCATCGTCGCGCACCATGAGCCCGTCTGCCGCTGCCTCGCTGGCTTTGCTGGGCAGAAGTGCGAGAAGCTCATCACAGTCAACTTTGTTGGGAAGGATTCCTATGTGGAGCTGCCATCAGCCAAAATTCGCCCTCAGGCAAACATTTCCCTCCAGGTATGTCACGCAGAACATCAGTCGCCAGCCCAGTGCTCTTCTAAGCAATAATACATGTACATGTATATATTTTTTCATTCTGAAGGAGCGGGGTCTGTTGGCCAAGATGCTGACAAAGTTAGAGTCAACTTGTGAGCCAGTTGTCTGCTCTAAAATTATTGAAACGTTAAGGAGCAACTAAGGCACCGCTGTACCTTTGTGGGCACATACCCTGCTTCCAGAATCTCACCACTCTCTTATTCCCAGACTGGCAATGTAACTAGAGATGATTCAGGAAACCTCCCTGTCTTCTTACTGATTTACAGCATTGTCTTTCATCCTGTAGAAATTAGTGCTTAATATTAGGACACTTATTAAAAGAGGCTGCTTTAAATGGCCTTTCCAGACAATATTTTGCTTACTCTTTTACTGTGCACATTCAGTAGATAAAAGGCCTGGGATTTTGTTACAGTCTTGTAGTTACACCTAAATTTGGTTTGAGGTCTAAGGTTCAGAAGGCAATGGAAAATAGATATCAAAGGTGCCGTGCCACTACTGTCATCTTTGTGGTTGTGCCTCAAAGGTATTTTGGATACTTAGTCCAATATGATATTTAAGTGATTTGGAAGTTATTTGCATTCACAATCTAGTAAGCATAAAACTGTTTTTTTTTTTTTTCCCCCTAATATTCCAAAGCAAATGAGGGAGTAATTTCTAACTTTATATGTTTTCTAATAAAGAGATATGTGGAGCACATATATGACATGATACATCTCTTTCTTAGGCCACTGATTGTTAATCTGGATTATTTCTATGCTAGATTCACCCTGCAAATGAAGCATAACATTTCAAAAGATGTGAGAAGAAAAATAATCCCTGTATGTTTATTTTATTGCATTTATTTTCTCAGTTTGAAAAGATTGTATTCCACAGTTGGAAATCATATTCTAGACTTACTTGATGGATTTTGGTTGTAATTAAAATACCAATGTCAAGACATCGGAAAGAGGACCGAATTTCCACATTAGGAATAGATTTTTAAAGGGTGGCTCCTGCAAAGTTTATTCTAATGAAAAAATTCCGTAATTAATATTTATCTTTTCTTTAATAGCTTGAGTATACAGTTCATATGAAAATGAAGCTGGTTCATGTATGTTTGAAACTCCAGTTTTTCTTCAAAATCCTCTTGTATTTAATATCACAAAAGAGATTCTAAAATATGGGTACTCTAAAATATGGCTCCCCAAAGGCTCCAAATACTGTAGGTCAAGTTTAAAGCTGAATATCTGGACATTGTCTTCTTAAGTGTACAAAACACGTTACATCAGCCATAGCTTGAAGAATAAAACTGATGATTACAGAAAGCACATGCAGATGACGTTCTCACTTCTTGTTTCCCAGGCTGAATATTATTCTTGCATCTGGTAATTAATCACTAGTGAATTAAAATCAGAATACAACATTGATTATTAAGAACAGATAGAGGAAATCTTATTAAAAAGTGTTCAAGAAAAAAAAAATCTTTTAAGGGCAAAAGGATAGTATTTAAATATATATAAAAATGCAAACAGATTTTTAAATTTACTGTTTAGTTTTGGCATTTAACAGCCATCATAAAAAAATAAGCACGAAATCTCAAGAAATATGTACTGTGAAAATAACAGGCAGGTTGTATCCAAAAATCCTATTTTGTCTCTTCTTTTTTTTTTTTCTTTTGTACTATAGGGATATTTGAGAGCTGGAGACTGGGAAAGGAGAGTCCTTGTTTTTTGATTCAGTGTTCAAGATCTTTTTTTTCCTTGATGTACATCAAAGCTAGAGGGACGAGGGCTACTCCATTCTTCCTGACTCTCTAAATGTCCCATTTGAAATCAGCATGACTTGCTAATAACTCGGGTTGAGTGAATACCTCATGGTTATGCTAGATGTGGGGACAGGTCCTTCCTTCCTTCTTTGTGTTCATAGAAAGTCTGTGAACAGATCAGCGCCTGCTGGAATTTGTTCGCTTGTAGTTGTGACACACTCCTCCTACTGCCAGAGTTGATTTTCTATACCTCCACTTCAAGCTGGGGTAGTAGCTGAGAAATAAATTCATGTGTCACCAAAAATACGGCAACAGTCTATTGACAGGGATCAAATAAATTGCAGCTTTCACCTCCTGAAAACGAGTTCTCATTTGAAACAAGGGAGCCATCCCTTAGTGGGAGGCCGACCTGTTTGTGTATGAGCCCACTCAATGTCACTAAGACCTTTTTGTGTCTCATGGCTCTTGCTCTCGTTGTTCATATATATGATTTATTAAATCATATTTGAATTGCATATATGATTTGGTTTGATTTTTAATATAGGTTTATTTCTTCTTTAATCATTCTCAAGCAACCTTACCTGTTTATTAATGTTTCACAGGTAGCAACGGACAAGGACAATGGCATCTTATTATACAAAGGAGACAATGATCCTTTGGCTCTGGAGTTGTACCAAGGACACGTGAGGCTCATCTACGACACACTGAATTCTCCACCTACCACAGTATACAGGTAAATAGCTAAGCTTTACCAAGACAGTTGATTTCCAAAAAAGATGGAGAGGTAAGATCTTTCTAAGAAATGTGCATGGGAGGAGAACCTTTTATTTTACTTCAAGGTATCTCTTTTATGTATGTAATTAGATAAGAAAACCCAAATAAAGACTTAGCTAGAGGCCACATGGTTAAAAATTGGCATTTATTGGCAATACCAGTGATACTGTGTCCTACTGTGATTGCAGAAAAATGTGTTTTCTCATCTACTGTAAAGATTTAGTTTCTGCTGAATGTTGTCCTTAAAATAGTTCCAAATAATCAGTTTCTTTGATGTTGCTATTTAGCATTAATTGACTGTACCAAGACAGAACAGCGACTGTGCAAATACAGGATTACACTGTGTCAAATAGGAGGAGAAGGGCTGAATTCCTCTACAGGGTGAATATTTTTGGAAGAACTCTTACCTATATTAGCAGTAACTACACAAACCATGAAAAAGCACAAAATACAAAGGTAAATTGTAGGGCAATTTGACCTTCAGACACTTGACTTTTGGGGATACCAAACCCACAGTTTTTCTTCATTAGTCTCAAGAAAGAAAAGCAAATGTAAAAGTGAAAACCATGCACAGAGATGTTTCCGTAGGAAAGAGAGATGTGCTGCTCATGTCTTCCACTGTTCCTTTAGCAGCCCTCTCCCAGGGTTAACTCCCTTCTGATTTTTTTTAAGCCCTGTTGCTCCAGTTTGTTCTGTGTAAACATGCAGTTGTGGCCGCATGGAGCCCTTTCGGGTTCAGTGCAGTTTCATGGCACTGTGTGTGCAGAAGAGCTGGATTTCCCAGCCCAGCTCCCTCTTTAAGGAAGAGCATCCTATTAGAGCAAGTGAAAGGATGCCACCAAGTATCGCTAGCCAGGACAGGCCTTGTACTTTTTCTGGAAAGTTTTCTCAGCACTTGGTAAAACTTGAGTCTTCCAGGGAGTCTTCTTTAAGGGGAATGGTGACTTGTTTAAGAAAATGAAAAAATTCTTTCTGTATAAAAGCAAATTGGGTAATACCGATGCAGGCATGTCACCAGGAAGAGCAATGGCTTCTCCACTGTGGGAATGAAGAAAGTAGTTTGTTAGTGGTTTTCACCAGCTGGATAGGTGTGAAAAATTTCTCCGTGTGTGGCTGCTAATCCTAATTGATTTCATGATAGAGCAAAGCTGAAGTTGTTAAACAGTTTTATGCCACTAATTAGAACATAGGGAAAAGCTCATTATGTGTGGGCAGCACAGGGGGTGACAGATCGGTGTGGATGCTTGCTCTCCGTTGTCAAGGGCAGAGCGGTGCGGTGACAAGAGCTGTTGCCACCATCACAACAACACTTTATGGATCTGCTGCCTTCTGGCAAAGTTGCCAGAGATGGCGAGCGGCAGTGTCCTCATTATTCCTGCGCCCTTCATATTGATCAAGGAGGAGGTCTCCATTCAGACTGACACCTCATTACCATAAGATTAATGGCCTGTTCACTGCATTTTGTACTGTGTGATCTGTTGAGATGGGAGAGAAGCTGCTTAATACGATGCCCTTTCTGAAATGTCACTCTAATCTTTTATTAGTTTAGGGAGTGGAGCAAAATGGGATTAGCATGGAGCTTGATGGGAAAAGATTAGGTTGATTGAGAAAAACTGCAGCTAAAGAATGTCAAAAAAGGCCTCTAAATAGATTAAAAGACTTGTTTTCCTTAAGGGCTGAGGAAGGGGGAGGAAACCTGCTTCTCTCCTTATAATCATAGGATTTAAGGGTAAAAGGCGTGAGTGGATCTGGTTTGACCTCCCTATATATCCTGTTTGACTTTTAGCTAAGGCGTAAGCTCTGTTTGGCTAACACATGACTTCCAGCTTGGCACCGAGTTTTGACAGGAAAACACCAAGTAATGGAAAATCCCGCATTTCCTTTAGTAGCTTGGACAATTGTCAGTCATTTCCATTATTCAGGCATTGGCCATAATTTCTAAGTTGTGTCGCTAATACCTTCTGGATGTTTTAGAGGCTTTCTCCAGGGAGATGAAAGTCCTTTTATACCTGGTACTGGCTCCCATGAGTTTATCTGTACTTTTAATTGCGTTGTCTCCTAACTTGCGTTTTGATGAAATGAATAGCTGATTCAGTGTGATGAATTTTACCTAAACCTTAAGAATTTGGGGAACTGTTTTCTGCAACTTCTACAATTTTTCATTTTTCATTAAAAATAAGGTTACTAGGAGAACCTGAAACCTTCAAATCTCAGCCTCACCATTGGTAAAACAGTTTGCCTTCTCTATCTCCTACTCCTTGCTGTCTTGTTTACATGCCTCATTTAAATTTCAATCTCAGCAGAAGTGGACTGTTTGCCTTTGAGAAGCTCTGTTGAAAGACCATTAGATTAATTGGCACAGGCAATATCAGGTGCTGCTATCCTCCAAAGGGGTCCACTTCTCAGAAGAGATGAGCAGTGCTTGGGCTCTTGTTTCTCCTCAGAAGAGTCTGCTAAAAGAGGAGGCGGCCTTAAAATACTGCCTGGTGGGAACTGTGCCAGCTACAGCTGCAGGAAATCTATAACTGACCTGGTCCTGTGTTGTAACTGAGATGTTTTGGTGGCTATTTCAGGTACTCCCATGATGGGATGTGGGAAGTCATTGGCAAGCCACATCATCTGTAATTCTTCATCACAGTCTCCATGATAAGATTTATTAATAGTACTTAAGAAGAGTAAAATTACCAAAGTACTTGGCTAATACAGGTAATATCCTGTAGGGATAAGATAAAACCCGTCGTCAGACAGGTTGGGAAGCCAGCAGCGAGTACGGCATACTTGGTGGTAGTTTTCAGTAGCATTCAGCAGAAGGGTGCTGGAAGGATGAAGTACGCAGTGCGTTACATTGCAAAACTCTCCCCCAGCCCCTTAGCGTACAGCCAGGATGAAGGTTTGTACCAGACCCGTGGGGTGTGTGCTCTGAGCTTACTCTTGTAGTGTGTTCTGCGGGTGGCCTCACTTTGCAAAGCTATTCTAGGAGATTGAGGGCAGGGATATGGCGTAATAGCGGATTGCAGGCACGCCGGGAAAGAGCAATTCACTTTATCTACTCCGTGAAGGCAGGTTGTCTCTGGCTGTTGGAGTGGACTTGTTCCTGTATCTTAGTTGCTCCTTTGAGCAGATTTAAGTAGAACTGCAGTACAAAGTTAGTCTGGAAAAGCGCAAGATTAACTCGCTGTACATTCAGATTTGCTTTACGTGTATTCATTCCTATGGTAAGTTTGGATAGAAAGGTTAAAGTTGACATTGGACTTTTCTTTCATTCTAGTCAGATAAAGGTCAGCAAATGTCCAATGGAAAAGGCTACCTAAAATACATGGTCATTTATCATCAAGTTAGAAAGAAGTACAAGTTAATGCATGAATATGCAATGATTGAACTCGCCCTTTTAAAAGAAAAGCTGACTGGTCTGTTATTGGAACTCCTCACCTGTAAGCTGCAGAATAACGGTTTCCTGGACGTCATTGTAAACATCTTACAGAAGATCCATTTTTGAAGTAGGATTCCTATTTGTTGTTTCTTTTATTCTATTTAATTATTCCATAGATGCACAAATGAGAACAGAAATCTGTTTCTGAGTGCTTTATTGACCTCCTGGTTTCTGCACTGGTAAGAGTTACTCTTCCATGCCATGACAGTACTTAGTACTGAGCCAACAGTGAGTTCTTGAAATAAAGTAAATCTTTTACACAGATACCCTACCTTAATTTAAAAATACCAACTGATGAGGAATGTGCTGCTTTTATTTACCACCATGGTCCAATTGTTAAAAGTTTGAATTAACAAAGACCGTCTAATTCTGTAGTTTCAGCATTCAGCCATTGATACTGGTATCTGTTTAACTGTATTCTACAGGGAGAGCTTCCTATTTTCAGTCTCTTTTCCTACATCTGTTCCTTGAACCAGAGATAAGACCTGACTTGTAATTTTTTTTTCTGATAGGTTTTATGCTATTGCACAGTCATATTGATTTGGATGCTAAATTAATCCTTCCTAATAGAAATGGAAAATAGAAATTTGACACAAACTACTGATGTAATTTGTGATGTAAATTGTGATGAACTCCAGAGTTCCCAGATTGCCATGTTGCATACAGACTGTCATATCTGGTAGAGAGCAAAATGCAGACGTCATTGGTGTAAAATCATATGTTTTCATGCAGGCTTCCTGACAGCAGTGAAAAAGGAGACAGTTAGGAAAACATAAGAATTAATTGTATTTGTCTTTCTGCAGAGCCTACACCCAAACTACGTTATAATTCCTTTTAGAAGTATCCTTGCATAATCTGTTTTCAAAAATGCTACATCATTAAAAATATTTCTTATAGATTGTATCATGTAGTTCTCATGGTCTGGCTAATTCTTACATAGCATAGAGGGATGTTCTTGTGGTTAAAGCAAAAGGCCTGAAATAAGGGAGCTGAAATTGTTACTGTATCTGCCTCATGTGATGACTGCGGGATGACAAATTAAATCTGGTTCTCTGTGCACAAAAAGTACAGAAATGCACAAAAAATAGAAAGTGTTTCAGAAATGTGCTGTGGGTCTCCAGAGGGTGAGGTTCCTTCTCCCGTCTCCCTCCAGGCTGTGGAGCAGCACAAGGCTCTTACCCCGGCAGCATCCGCAAACTGCCCGTGCCGTTCCACGTCGCTCAGCCTCTGCCCGTGGCAGCTGGCGCCCGGGGAGCCGCCCGTGTGGCCACCGGCACCCGTTGTCCAACAACCGGTCCCTGGCCATGCCGCTCCTGAACTGAACTCGGTAGTAGTCAAGGACTTTGGTCCTCTACTCGGATTTCATAGACTTCTCCTCTGCTCTTCTGGTGCTGAGGTTGAACAGTTGCTTTGGTGATGGAAGAACTTCCACATCTTCCAAAGATATGGGAGATGGGATTTTTGTGTAATCGCCTCTCTCTAGCTGCAATTGCTTATCCGCAAAAAAGCCTGGGAGGCTTCACCATTAATTCACTGCCTTCTAGGGAGGAATGTGCTGGAGGAGTGAAAGCATTAATTATTCTTAGGATCATTATTAGAGCTTGTCAAACCCAGTTTTTACCAAAAGTCTCTTTGCAGAGCTCACTGCATGACTGGTCCTTTTCTTCCTAATACCTTCATAGTCTGCAGCTTGTGCTGTGCCTGTCCCTGGTGGGACTCCTGTTTGATACTTCTGGATGGTCTCTAAATAGAGTGTTTTTCAGAGTTTTCTATGAGACATCGCTGAGCTCTTAACAATTCTGCATATTTGCAATTCATTTTATTCTCTCTATCACACACTCTTATTTTTTCAGGTACTCCCTAGGGATTTTGCATCAAATATAATGAAAGAAACCGGTATTAATTTCTGACCTGCACAGTAAAAGTTGTAAAATTCGAATGTATTTATACATCTTGCATGAGCCAAGGCAAAGGACAGATGAATTATTTTTTGCCTTTATAAAGGGCTCTGGTGTATTTAAATGGGACAAAAAAAACCAAGTGTGTGAGTTCTTGTCAAGCTACAAACATCACATTTCCCTAGTTCTTCTTGGATTTTTGTGTAGTAGGACAGTGAAAATGTAAGGCCAAGACCTTAAAATATCATCTAACTTTTATCATTAGGCTCAGAATCAAATATTTGCTTTCATGAAATTCAGAAACTTTCTTCTGCTGAGATGAAGCTTTAGAAGGGTAAAGTTTTGTCCTTCAGGCTGCCTAAGGACTTAGCAGGCAAAATCTTGTTAAGGTGAGTTATTTCTTTTTCTTTGTAAATCTCTTCAGTATCTCTGGCAAGAATGATAGTTTCTCATCTCTCCTCTCTCTCTCCTCACCTCCGCCCAGCTCATTCTCTTCAGCGTAATATCTGAGTACCCAGAAACACTGTGCTGCAGACCCACAGCTTTATTTCTAACCTTACACGTATGTGTAGGGTGTTTCAGAGTGAGGTGTTTTATCAGAAGGCGGCAAAACCTTTCACAAAGCAAGTCAGCGTTGGCGTGTCTGTGTGCCAGGTACAGGAAGTTAGGAATAGGTCATCGAAAGCCACTTGCCCTGTGGTAGTGACAGAAATAGAAGTTACATTCTCTGAGTGCCAGGTCACCTTCTTCAGGGCCCAAAATCTGGGGCTGGCGGTCTAAGTTGCACTCAGATGTCCCCTGTCAACAGAGGTCGGGCTGCACCAGTGCACAGGGGTGCTGCCAGCGTGCACGGGCTGCTGACTCGCCGGAAGACCCGTGACTGAGGCAGGCGCATGCTTGGCTTTGTCTTCCCCTCGGCGCTCACCATTGAACTTTGGAGAAGTGAAGCCACAGTCTGTGAAAGCAATAAACTCAGTAGCTGCTCCTCTGCCACGAAGGGTTTCATGCCATTTTAACTCATTCTTTGAACTAACTTGTATCATGACCACTTGAAGTCAAAGCAGAGATGTTATTTGTATCCTTTTGATTAGAAATGTGGCCATCTACACCATCACTATCACCTTTATCATTGTTTTTTAAAAAAATCAGAATACTGCTGCAGACCCAAATCAACTTCAAGCAGATGGCAAAAGACAGTCCTCCTCCTCCGAAATCACTTTTTAAGCAGACTGTGCTGGCTTTAATGTATAGGCAACATACAAGCAAATTGTCAGTAGTCTGTGTATTTTGTTAAGCAACTTGATTTGATGTTGTTTTCTAAAACAGCCGCCCATAAGCTGGTGTGTACCCTGTTACTTCAGCCACTGCGTACCTCTCCTCTGCACGGCTCCTCCTGTATCTCCCGGCAGCTCTCTGCCAGCTGAAGGGGACAGGAGGGGAGCTGGAGCAGATATGCTGTGTCCATCCCCGCTGGTTGCTCTGTTGATCAGCAGCCTTTTAGGAAGAGTTACGCAAAACAGAGGAGTGCAGTACACACATGTACATAGAACTTTAGTACAATAACATTATAATGCTGATTTCTTTCAGCACAGAGTAATAATAGAAATGTAATGAAGTCAGCAAGATGCCAATATTAATCCCAAGAAGAAATGAGAGGTGATGAAACAGAGATAGTTTGTAACTAAACAAAAGCGGGGGAGGGGAACATCCAAAATGAATCAATGTGTTAAAATACTCTGAGTTCGGCCTCTAGTTAGAGTCTAACTTCACAGCATCCTGGCCCCAAGCAGCTCCTCTCTCTCCTGACTGTATTGGACACTTCAGAGGATTACGCCTAAAGATGGAAAGCAAATCCTTCACAGTTATGACATTTTACTTTGCAGTGGAGAGTGTTAACCATTCAGTTAATACCATTATGTATTTTCAAGAGTATCAAGAAGGACGATGTCCGCTCTTGGAAGTTTGCTGAACTCTAGACATAGCTCAGCGCCTTGCAGGTACTTGCTGGTTTTCATGTTCAAAGTAGTCTTGGGTTTATGTAAAAATGAATGGTGAAGCCAAAATTGTTCTCCACAGTGATTTGACTATGACTAAAAATAATATAGCTCTATCATCAAAAGAAAATTGTTGCTGAAAATGCAGAAACTCACATTATAAATGAAGGTTTCCCCCTGTTTGTTAAAGCCAGTAGCTGGGTTGAGTTTTAGCCAGTTCGGTTCAAGCCTTAAAACTGCCCAGCCAAACCAAAAGCAATTGTGAAATAAGAACTATTTCTTCCACCCCAGCAGATAACCTGATTTAGTCATTAGTCTGTCCGTAACATGGCCTCCCTGTTTATTCTAGTGAGAGCATCAGTGAAACCATGAGAGTGGTCCTGGCAGCTCCTGAGCCCTCGTAAACTAGTGCTGATGTTAGTCCGCTTTCTGAGCAGTCAGTCTGGTTTCTGCATGTTGGAAACGTGCTCTTGCGCTGAACTCTGTTTCCAGTGAGTAACTAGGAGAAAGGTGTGCAAATGTATTTTCAAAGGTATTTGCTTGCTATACCATAGGTCGTTAGTCCAGTAGTAGATTGCCGAAGTTGGTTAATACTGATTACATCAGAGGAAGGTTGAAGTATTCTCATAATAGACAATGATGGAATAAACCTAAGCATGGTCAAAATGACTTCATAAACTTTCTATACACTAATGACTGGCTCATGTCTTGAATTGTGAGGTTTTTGCCTTACAACATGTAGCAAGCTAATATAACATGTTTATTTTTTTCTGCCTGTAAATTTCATGTAAACATGATGACTAACACAGAGTTTAGATGTCTACCACGTGTGATAGATTTATATCCCGTTTATACCAAGTGCCAGGCTCTGGATTCAATAGATGCAGCCTCTGTTAGAAGAAGTGCATGCAGAACTGGCACTGAGGGTGATCACGGAGGTGCGGCATGGTTCTGTGCACAATTATTTCAGTGCTTCTTCCCTGATTAGAAACGTGACCCACAGCTCTGCACTGGCCAGCATGCCCCGACGCTGCTGGCAAAGGTGGGTATGGCAGCTGCTATCCTGGTTGTCAAATAGCAATGGATTTTGTTTATTTTTGTGGAAGGAGGGGCATACAACTGTAGGTATGTTCTCACAGATAAGGTGGAAACAATTTCATTTCCTGACCGTGCATCAGGTTTCTAAATAGACACAGCTTTTTTTTCTTGGAGCTTAGCCTCCAATTTCAGATAAAACCCATCATTCGCTGTCATTCTAATTGGAAGCCTTTTAATTGTATTCTGTAGTGGCCCTGCTCCCTGCTGCTAAATGGCAGATACCTTCATATTTTCCAGAGCTGAAAAGGGGATAGATGGTGTAAAGTATTCCCCCTGATGAAATGACTGTGAAGACACTGGATGGATTTCCTCATCAGAACCTGAGATTTGATATCCAGTTGAATGGCAGAGCTGTTTTCAATAGTGTTTGATACTGGTGCTAAAAAGCTAACCCAAGCACCCTGTTCTGTTCCGAGTCCTGGCGGGCCAGGGGGGCTGTGCCGCAGCACGTCCTGGTGTGTGCCACAACTGTACACGTACGGTGCCGCCTCTTCGCTGGGGAGGCGAAGAGTGCCCCGAAGGGGATGTGGCACTCTGTGCTGTCACTGGCCCTGCTGCTGTGCCAGGGCCTGCCTTCCTCTGTGCTGTTTGCAGTGTCATTTTTTTTAAGGATAACTGATTTAATGAGTCCCAGTAGCATTGCAGAATCTATATGTGATTGTTTTTACACTCGGTATTTACTGGGTTTGTTATTTTATATGATGCATGTTACAGTAAAGACACCAAGATGCAATAGCTCATTGCACCGCAATACGCTGTGTGCTGTGATGTGCAAACTCGTTCTGGTGGAGTAAGATGGGAAGGCAGGAACACTGTGATCTGTCATTCAGGAGAGGCCTTGGACTTGAAGAGTTCATTCAAGCTATTTTTACTGCCATTACGCTTGCATTTAACAAATTCGCGGGTAGTCGAATGAAGTATTCAGCTCTGCAGAGACGTGGCGATACTGCAGGAGACC
Source organism: Gymnogyps californianus (assembly GCF_018139145.2). Taxonomy (NCBI): domain Eukaryota; kingdom Metazoa; phylum Chordata; class Aves; order Accipitriformes; family Cathartidae; genus Gymnogyps; species Gymnogyps californianus. The sequence continues at coordinate 4,771,980 of NC_059484.1, forward strand.
AGCGCAGCTTCAGCTCCCCAACAGTGGGGCTGCAGGGAGGTGTCGGACCTCTTGCCCATGTCAGGGACACTGTGAGAATTCACTGCAAACAAGGAGTGTTTACCCTGGCCATGAATCTGACCCTTTTATGAATAATCTAGGGAAAGAGGTCAGGATTGTGTTAATTGCATGTTGCAGGCGTATAAAAAAGGTCCTTGCTTTTCCCTTAGAAGGTCTGTAATACAGTAACTTTCACTGTTGGCAGGGGTGCTGCAGGAATTGAATTATGACTGGAAATTAGATATGCATAGCCTGGCCAAACGATCATTAAGGGAGATACGGTAATCAGCTGCCAGTGTTTAAGGGCTGTAAACACCAAGAAGAGAAAGATGGTTTAGTTGGGTGGTCTACAGAGTTCTAAGTAGGAGAGAAGGTATAAAACCAAGCAAATGAAAATGGAGGTATCAAGGAAAAAAATCTTAATGTCAAGTGCTCTCAGGCTAGGAGACCTAACGCTCGAGTCATGTAAAACAGGATTGAATGTAACAAAAGAGAATGTATTTTAAGCTGAAAGTGAACTTGCTTTAATATATCTCTCGCCTCTTATTTCCCTAGTCTTGTGTTTCATTAGCATTTTTCATACTTTTTTCTCAACATGCGGTTTTTATTTGGCTTCTGAAGATGACAGTGCTTGACGTGATGTGTTATTGTAGAGGTAGCACAAATACTACTCCAATTATGATTTTGCCTTTGTTGCCATGGAGAAGTTTAGATCTATTTTAGGCCAAGGACTGATTATAACTGGAACTAAGGGCAGGAGGTAACTGTAGCTTGGAAAGGTGAAAAACCATCACCACTGATACCTGAAGTCAGCCTGGCACAGTATGAGTTTCACAGCTCCCAAATTGCTAACATCTCAGTGCGGTTCCCTGCAGCTCTCACCTTGTGTTTCTTGATTTTGGTGCCTCTTCTCTGGTGCCTGCTCTTCCCACGTGTTGTAAGCTCCTTAAGCTCTTTTGGACGTGTATTTCTGCTTATTCCCTTCTACTTCCAATGTTTTCAAAGATTATCTAAGTTCAGTGTTCCCCATGGCCTTCACTCCCCAGTCACTCACCATCCTTGCGTTTGCTCTGTTCTGCACTCCAAATAAGGCATGTCCCCATTAAGACAGAGGTCAGGAAAAGCTGGAGACTGTAGCTAATGAATTGATGTCCTCATTTGCATAATTGATGGTTATACATTTCCTCAGAGACATGGTTTGCTGTGATACTTAAAGCTATTTTTGTTTTTGACTTCTCTGCCCTCCTGTTTTCTGCTGTCTACACTAAAGGTATATTACATGTCAGTGAAAAAAACTAACCCCAAAGCCCAAATTTTACAAGTTCAAATTGAATGCTTTAATCTTTTAATGCATTTCTGTTCACTGGCATATTTATAGTGGCTCAGCTCTAAATCTCTCATGAGTATTAGAGCAAGGGGAGTCAGTGTTTATAACATCTGTGTGTGCTTGGGGCTGGAGTAGAGGGGAAAGAAAATATAGGAGGGAGAAGAGAAATAGATGAAAAATGAGAGTGGAAATCAGTTCCTTCATACATTCCCTGGGGTTTTATGTTTAATATACATCCCTTTCCCTTCATTTCTTTGTGTTCTGGAATCTAAGCCCCCAGCAGAGGCCATGTCCATGGCCTGTGTGCAGTGCCCTGTGCAATGGGTCTGTTGGCTCATCTTGCTGGAATTGCTCCAACAGACGAGGCCAGCTCCCTGCCATACGAAATTTTAATGACTCTTTCATAGAGCCCTCTCTAGTGGCCTCCCTTCCCTGTGAGGGCAGCTCCGAGCTTCCCACCTGGGCACAGAGGGAACAGAAGGTGCTGGACCCAGGGCCTTCTCATGAGCTTTGGAAGCTGGGCTCTCCTCACATGCCCAGGATTTTCCTCTTCTTTTTGGCCAAATCTGATCAGATGCCACGGCCGGCTCTCAGTGAGGGTAACCTTGATCAAAGCAATGTAATGGATTGTGCAAGACATGTAACCTGGGCTATGAAACGAAGAGTGTAATGGGGAAGAGAAAGGTGAGGGGTGCTGCTGGTTGGGGAGCAGCAAGTGTGTCCCCTTTGCTGGGGTGGCAGGGCACTGCGGGACTGCAGCTACCCCTCCTCAGCACCCGGGGGGCTCCTGGGGCAGCCAGCTCCGACTGGGATCTGTTCACTGCACTGCTGATCTAGAGAAATCCTCCTGCCAACCCTCAGCATTTGGCTGTGCATTGCTTCCTTTCCCTCCAGATACGTACCTTAAGGGACCAGAAGTGATTACACTTGGAAGGGAACTGAAATGGTTTCTCAGCATCAAGTTTGTAACAAGACTCAAGTGAAGGTCCTGTAGAGACTGTGAATACAGCCTACGAAATGTCTGACGAGATGAGCCCTCACCAGACTGCTTATTGCAGTACAAGAAGCATTTCCCCGGTCCTGAAGAATCTTTCTGTGTTGTATAAAACTGATCTTTTGGTTCCTTTTACTGCTTACTTTTTAGCAGGTTTAATTATTAAATTCCTGAAAATCCTTGCTTACACTTCAAATGTTTACACTTCAAACATAATTCTTCCCTTTTTTCAACAAGAATATATTGTAAACTATATAATATCCAATGGTGGTGGCCCAAAACACTGCAGTCGGGAGTTGGCTAAAAGTTCATGACTGTCTTTTTTAATAGCTTGGAAAAATCGCAAAAGCCGGGACTTGGATTGTTAGTGCCCCCGAGAAAAGCAGTTGGCTCAAATCTAGCAGCCCTTTGGCTTCTTCCTTCAGTTCCTTTCCCCTCTCCCCTGCTTCGCTCAGACATATTATTTTGATTTAACCATAAAGCATGAAAACCTTTGCAGAAAGGAAGGAGTTGGGTAATGTCAAGTCAGCTGTCAGGTGTGTGACAGGGCGAGATCTGTTTCAGTAAATAAATTCTGAGCAGCAAGCCAAAATAAACCTGCCGTATCAGCTTATAAAAGCTCCTCTGACTCAGTATCCTGAGTGAGTAAGCGAGTGCCGTGCTCGGTTGTGAATGAAGCTGGAAGCATCCCTCCCGGCTCGGGGGAGCAGGGAGGCCGGCGCAAGCCCCGCTGCGCTGCCGCCGGCCTCCCCGGTCCTGTCGGTGATGCGCCATCGCCCTCTGGTGCCCGGCCGCCGCTCCCGCCGCCGCCGCCGCCGCCGCCTCTGCCGCCGGGCTTCCCCGAGCCCCACGGTGTTTACGCCTCAGCGTCCCTGTCCTAATCCCACAGCTCGCCTTCGCCACGTCGCTGCCGGTGTCGGCCCGGCAGGTTTAAAGCCGGCGGCCCCGCGCCCTCCGGCACCGCGCACGGCAGCGCTGCAGCGCGGCGTTGCTGAGGGAACACAATAATCCCTGACTCCGAGGCAGGTATTTACGTACTGCAGGCTGTTTCAGAAGGCAGAGCTCTGTAAGACCACCTGATCCCCAATAAGAATTCAATTAAGATTTTAATAAAACCCTTGCAGAGAGCTGGGTCAGGAAGAGGCCCCTTGAAAAAAAGCCGAGCGCAGCAAGTTTGTGCTGCGAGCTGCGTTGTGATGCACTGTTCAGCGTCTGTGGCTTTCCTCCCTTCATCTCCAGCCAAGCCACTGTCTCCAACTGTCTCAGACGATTGCTGAGTCTCCTAAAGGCCCAGCTACACAAGAGGCTCTGAGGAGAGTTCATGTAGCATTTCTCTCACCACTGGTTTCTCCCCCAGTGTTGTCTCCATCTCTCTCAAAATCCAAAGGCATCGTAACGTCTTTCTGTCAGCAACAGCAATAAGTGCTTTAACACAAGTATCTCCTGGCTGGGGATTTTCTGCCATCCTGGCTGTCCACATTCAGCTTTTCTATCATATGTTTGCGTCTTCTCAAAAAGCAAATGAGTGCTTTGCCTGTTTTGACTTCATCTGCTTTACAAAACTGCAGTGTTGGGTGATGGCTGTAAGTTACTTTGTTTCTCAAAGTCCAGGCACAGATTATTTTAATTCAGAGTTGAAAACTGAAAGAGGCAGAACTGAGTAATTCTCACCCACGTGTACCTACAGACAGGGACCTCTCACTCCCTTTCCAGCAAAAATACCAGCCCTGGGTATGCTGAAAGGCGTGAGCACCACCTGGGGTGGCTGCTTCCATCGCCAGGACACACAGACTTTTGTTTGCCTGTTAGTCGAGGCATAATGTGGAAAAAGCACACGCTGTGAAGGAGTAGGTGATTAATGCCTGTGAAATCCTGGCCCGGGGAAGAGCCAGCCCTGCCAGACGTGATAATGTTGTCCTCTGACAAATGGCCATAGCTTGGCCTTCTTCAGATAACAATGTAGTTTTGTGCGTTAGCTTCAGATATTGATCCCACCAGGGAAAGGTCCCCTGTCGTACAGCCATCCATCCCACCTCCTCAGTGCTCAGCAATCAGAGCCGATGGGTTTTGGCTATACTTCTGCCTTTCATTGGCGCTTCCGCATAGACTAACAATTACAACTATGCATGTCCATTTATCTCGCACCTTTCAGCTGGAAGTCTAAGTACTTTACCCATATGAATTAAGCATCGCAACACAACAGTTAGATACGCAGGGGGTACACAGGGATCCCACAGTTGGCGCATTGCTGTAACACAGCTATTTCTTGTAATGTGGCAGATACTTAGCAGAATTCAAGAGTATCTAAACAGAAAGTTTGGACCAGCTGTTTTCAAACTTATTTGAGTTGTCAATCCATAAAGTAGTCTGCTAGAGGTGTGGGCCCCAATACAGCGGGTTCCGGTACAGTGATGATAGGCTTGCTTTTCTGAGGTGCACGCACTACATCACCTTTGGCAATGAGTCTAGCATAAGTCCTCGGCCTCTTATCCCAGGCCACACCACACAACTCACTGCCCTTGCAGTGGCCCTGATATAACTGTATTTTGAGCCAGACTGTCTACTGGATCAGCTGGATCTGGATTTTTGTACAAGGTCAAGCCTGTATTTTTTTTTCTTAAAAACACTTCAGACAGTACCATCAGCTCCAGGTTCTTGAGACCTGGCTCCCCAGGGCTCTCTCGCCATCCTGAGGATGGGCAGCAACCACTGCCCAGCCGCTTTCCTGTAGGTCAGGGATGAGCAGTTCAGCCAGCAGAGCTTTCCTGGGAGCTGTTCTGTGGCAGAACTAACTTACCTCGTGTCTATGTAAAGCCACACAGTAAAGGCGCTCATATACTGCTGTCATCTTATAACCTGTGTAATCTTATGTAAACTTTTAAAGGCATATGTGTTCATGATTCATCCCAAAAACTTGTGGGGACAGCAGCACTATAGAGGCACATTAGCTCAGTTCTGAAACAGTGGTGCGCTCTTCTTAAACAAGCACATCCTCAGAAACGCCTGCAGTGCTGACTTTCTGCCTGACATTGCTCATGTATAATTGGTTATGTCAGGTCTACTGTAAAACACTATAAAAATGAAACTTCTTCCAGAACAACTGAATTCTGGTAATTTCCAAGTCATGTAATTTGTTTCTGAAGTTGAAGTCCTATTTCCGTGCTACAATGGCCTTACCCATCAGTTATGCAGAATTGGGCGCTAAAGATGGGCAGCATGTGATCTGGGTTGAGAGGTGGACGCATCTAAAAGGTGATTCATCCTTAGAGATGAGTCACTCCTGAAATGAGCCTGTTCCTCTCCACTGATAGTAAAGAAAATCTGGGTAAATAGCTCAGAGACATCTGCACTGCAGCTTTACAAAACACCTGAAAGGAATCCGACCTGTGACTTTGTGACTTACTGAGAGAGGATGCTGAGCTTATGGGCCATTTGAATGAGCAGAAACCCATTCTTAAAACTAAACTTTTACATTTTAATATGGTATTTACCACTTGTGCAGCAATCCCAAAGCCAGGTTGTTGGCTAAGCAGTATCTCAGGATGACTAAATCCCACAGTTGGTGTTTTCTGTCTTTATCTGTATGTAACACAACCACCACCCAGCTAACGAGCCTGCCAGCAGGAATTTGGAGAAGGGTGCTCGCAGGCCAGGCTTAAGATGTGTTGGCAGCACTGCACATGTGGGCAGTTTACTTAGCCCACAGTCTAATTTCGGCTGTAACCTCTCCTGCTATTAGATTCTCATTATGCACTGGTGTTTGCATGCATATGGAACAGAGGCTGCACCTTTTAATTACATCTACAGCAATGGAAAAGTCCCATCATGTCCGTAACTACCAGCCTAATTTGAAACCCTCTTTGCTCAAGAGCAGGTAATCCCACCCTTGCCCCTCCCTGCTTTTAGGAGTGCATGAAGCTATCGGATTGTTTTAGAGAATTGCAACATGCAGCATAAAGGCTTGAGAGCTTGAAGCTGTCCTGAAAATAAAAAATGATAGTGTGATGCAAACTGAATTGTATCACTGCACCTTTTAATTTCTGGGAGACTGAACTGAAGATGAAAGTGAAGATTGTATGTGGTGCAGACTAGCAAAGAGCTGTTGAATTATCTGACTCGGTGCAGGCTTCATGGATTTGAAAAATCAGTGTTAAAAACACCTGAGCAATAAATACACGGTGCCTTTAATATCTTGTCTGCTCAGATGGCTACCTGCTCCCTGTCCCCCTGCCAGAATTGCGGCTGTCTTATTCTCAAGCCTCAATCTATACCTAAATGTTTCTCAAAGAGGAGTAGCAATTTGTCAGTTTTCCTTGCATTCACGTAGGACTGCATTGTATTGAACAAAGTACCCCAGTCATTTATAAGCCAAAAACGCTTGAATTCCTCCTCTGGCTTTAAGAAACTCAGCCTGTCCTTATGCCTCAGCATGTAGTTACAAGATACTTCTGCTGTGAGGAAACGCTGGTTTCAGAGGCCCCTGCTGCCTCTTGCCCCAAACTGCAGTCTCTCCCTGCCCCTGTGAAATAATTGGAGTTTAAACTAACCATACAAGAAGAAACCATTTCAGTGATCTGGCTTGCAACATGGGCACGAAGCAGTGTGCCAGAGGGGCAGCAAGCTGTGGCTGAGAGCACAGAACAGGGCATTTCAAGTAATTTTGTCACCAAAGCCAACACATCATGTAGCTACACCCTTGCTTTTCTGCCCTGGGAAACCCAACTATAGTAGCTACTATCCTGATTAGCTGTCTTCTCAAGTGTTATATATGTGTAGGTACGGCCTGCACAGGCATCAGCAGTGTTTAAACTTGTACCTTGGAGGCTCACGCTAGAGGAAATGTTGAGAACACAGTGACCATAAAGGAGCATGGAGTGGGAGCTGTGCCCTGCAAGGTGCCGTACCGGGACGTAGGATGTCACAGAAGCAGAGGCTTTTCATTGTTAATGTCATCTTCTAATTCTCTTTCTTTCTTTCACTTCTAGTGTGGAAACAGTAAACGATGGGCAGTTTCATAGCGTGGAGCTTGTGATGCTGAATCAAACTCTGAACCTAGTGGTGGACAAGGGGACTCCCAAGAGTCTAGGAAAACTCCAGAAACAGTCTTCTGTCAGCCTCAACACACCCCTCTACATTGGAGGTATAGTGAGTTGCTCTGGACTTGGAGATTTTAACATGCCTTCTCAGAAGCAAATCATCTTCCATCCTATGGAGAGGACTCGCCGGGGCCGGGGGAAACTAGCAGTTTGCCTTTCCCCTCTGCCAGAGGTTGCTTCCCTGAACAGAGAGCCTGGAAACCACACCTCTTATAGAGGTCTAAAAATTTTGGGGGGAAAAAAAAGATTAAAACCTCCAAACCATATTAACACACAAGCTGACTAAGAACTTCTTGGCTAGTATTTTTCTCATTGGAAACTGAAGCTAGAGCTTCAGTATTAGAAAGATATTAGAATTGACCAAACTTCAGTTAAGAAGTTTTTTCACATTCAGTACTGAATTTTGGGGGAAGGAGAGGCCAAGTGGGGTGGGGAACAGGTGCCCAGAATAATGAGTGTCCCACTGATGAGGTGTCTGGATATGAGAGACAGAATGAAGGCTGTGCTCTCCCCAATTGATTTGTTTTTGCCAGAACCCCGCCCAGCTCTATTCTGGACTGAATGTTGAAATCTCTCCCTTTCAGTGACACGGAGTTCTTCAATTTTTAGTCAGCCTATTCTAAATAGAAAAGTCAGCAGAACAATAATAGACTCAGAAGGTCTTTGGGCTTTTTCTAACGAGCTCATTGAAGCCAATAGTAGAAACTCTTACCAACTTCACTTGGTGCTGGTCAAGCCTTTTGTAAATAATCCCCTTTAATAACACTTTTCTAAAAGAACCCTGAATATTGCCCTTGTAAATCAGAAAACTGGCTAATCTTGCTTTGTACAGAGCTGAACTTTTATAATTGGTTCCTATTAAGAATGTCACAGGCTATTAAAGAGCATTATGCATCAAAGATAATCTGCTGGTGAGGCCATCACAATTTCTCCCTCTAGCACAGCATAAAAGATACCAACCCCACAGCAATTTATACACAGGGAACTTGGGAAGTAATCACTTGGAAAAGTTTTGTTAATGGATGAGCATTGTGGATCAATGCTAATTCTCAAAAGGTACCTACAAAAATGCATTCGCAGGACAAACCTGAGACCTGAAATGAAGGACTGTTGGATACCAGAAGCCATGGGCTCAGTGGAGACTTTTTTTATTGCCCATTAAAATTTTTCTTTCTTCTTTCTAAACTCTCACTGTTCTGCATGTGCCACCTCTCTGCGTGTAGCATTCCCGTGGATGCCAGCTGCCCTTCCACTGCAGACTGTTTAGTAATCAAGTAATTGATTAAATTACCCCAGAGCAATTGTTCCTAACCTACCCTAAGCTTTAAGACAGACCTGAGCCTTCACGTGTCCACAATTTTGTCCATCTCTTCAACTACATCACCTGGTCTAGCAACTTTTCTCCTAACGCACGGTTAAACAAAGACGCCGTTTTTGTTTTAAGACCATCTTTAGCAGTGGAGTTACTTATGGATAGCAAATTCAGAGGCCTTACGTGATTGAAAATGGAAGCACTTGCCTATGCTAATGAAGCTATACAGCCCAAGCAGATGTCAGTGGGGAGGGCGTAACACAACATCCAAAAGAATCTGCTGGCCATCTGAGCGTGTGAACTCTTCCAAACCCTTGAACAAGATGGAGGGTACTCGCCACAAAGACTTGGCCTTACCTCCTGAAGTGCTGTTCCCTGTCTCTAGAGTTCTCCTGCACTAGTTTTGATGGGGTGCACTCTTACCACCCCCTGTCTTAACGCTGTGATCTAGTAATGCCTAACTATCTCGCTGTATCCCGGAGGCGGTAGCTACTTGCTGGCAAGTAAAGACATTCTTAAACCTTTCAGAAGGATAATTGCTATTAAACTATAGACAGAAGGAGCATTGTCTAAGGACAAGAACGCATGGCCATCGGCCAAAAAAACATGGGCTTTTCTTTTTTTCTTTTTTTTGTCATATACTTCTTACATAAGCTTGGGCAAGTGATTTTATTTTTGTTTCTTTCCATTTCCAGAATGAGGACAATGAGACTGTGCTACCTTACAAGAGTCCTATGCAAATTAATTCTTTAAAGATTATAAGGGGCTGTGACAAAAGAAACATTAGCAATTTTAATTTATGTATTATCATTGTAACTGTGAGTAAACCTTCCCTTTTTGTTTTTATCTGAAGGGATCCCGACCTCTACTGGATTATCTTCACTGCGCCAGGGTGCAGATAAGACACCAAATGGTTTTCATGGATGTATTCACGATGTCCGCATCAATAACGAGCTGCAGGATTTCAAGGATTTACCACAGCAGTCACTAGGAGTCCTTCCTGGCTGCAAATCCTGTAACATCTGCAAGCACGGTATTTGCCGGTCCCTAGAGAAAACAAGTGTGATTTGTGAATGTCACCCAGGCTGGTCGGGCCCCCTGTGTGACCAGGAGATTGGAGACCCATGTCTTAACCACAAGTAAGCTCGAAGGAATGCTGATGGGAGGGCAGAAGCTTTACAGCTAATGCATATTTCACATTTCATCTTGTAAAACCACATCTGACTATTTTTGGAGGTGCTGGGTTCCCACATGAAATTACTGACAGTTGTGAGTCAGCATCCATGGCAACTCTCAATTTCCACTTCTGGTTCTGAGGTTGCTCACTCTCCACATGAGCTCTTTGTCCTGGAGGAGCTAAGGTGTTAATACTGCAGGTCATACTTTCAGCTGTGACTCGACACACTAAAATATGAAAACTCCTGTTAATGGGTATGGCTTACCTCTGAGGTGGTGAGCGCCTGCACTTAACCAGAGCAGAGCTACCTGTGAGCAGGAGGTACACATTTTAGGGATATGCTCACAGCAGCATTGGACCCAGTATTCAAACTAACTCCCTGAAGACGATTATGTGCTCCAATGTGAACACTTTTAAATTTCCCAAATAGCTAACTTAAATATTACATTCTGAAACACCCCTTTAAAGTGCAAGTTTAAAGGATAGCATGCAGTTGCATGCCAAGGAAGCATGAGTGTAAAGCATTCACAGTTCAAAGGCTCAATAACCACATCTCCATCAGAAACACTGGATGAATAGCTTACTTATGGCAAGTACACAAGGAAACAGTCCAACGCAGACCAGCAGTCTGCATAGTTCAGTGCTGTTTCATAAGCAGATGGAAGTACTTTTGTTTTAGAAGCTACTTCGGTTGAGCTATCTGTGGAAGGGGCTTTTCACAAGCACATACTTTTGACAGGTAAATTGACACAGTGAATAATCACTCTTAAGGGCAGAAATTTAACTTGGCAGAGGTACCATTTAAACTTGCTTCTGGGTCTAATTCTGCAAAGCTCTGAACCCTGGAAGGTGTTGAGAAGCACCTGACAGTTTACAGACCAAAGGTATGAAGACCCAAGTGAAGAAACACTCAGAGACTCAAATGTTTCCTTGAATTTCCAACGTCAACATGAAGCTGTTGTTGTTGGACAGAGAAAAATAAGGGATTTCCAGATGTTTACGTGATGAGGGATTGTTTCGCTCATAATCCAAGGAGGGTGATGCAATCGTGAACATAGCCCCCTTGCTAAGGAAAGTAGCTGTGTGTATTTTTAATGCTCGCATACTGTCCCACCTTTCATTACATCACTTCAGCCTTTTGAGGTTGTTTCCTTAAAGCCAAGCCCTTTGTGTCCAGGGGAGTACGGTGCCCTGCTGGCAGGTGTCTGCTCCAACACACACAGATTAATCTCAGTGAGGAAATGCAACTGTAAAGAACAGGCAGTTGATGATAACAAGAGTTGCTATCCAAGCACCCCTTTGGTTAGTGGGGCAGAAAATGCTGCTTTATGTAGACTGTGACTCCCTTTATTACAGTACTTTGCATGTCTTGACCTGACTGAAACTGCTTTTATTATTTGTGCTTTTTAGTTCAAAGCTTAAAAATGAAATGTACAAGGATTCAACATAAGCAGGGAACAATTTTAAAGTACCAGAAAGACACGGGTTTATGTCAAGTAGGACCTGATATAGCAAAGGTTTATAAGCCCTGAGCAGTTTTTCCTTGGCTGGACAGTGTTGCTTTCTTCCCTGTCCTCAGTCCATTTCAAGTCTGTCCCTGTCCCAGAAGTGGGGATGGTGTCAGAGAACCTGCTAAGCATCAACACCCCTCCCTGTGGTATTCCTCAGAAATACCAAAGCTCATTGCAAACCACATGAGCCAGGGAACCCTTCAACTACAACTGCCCGTCACTAAGTCTGTGCATAGATTTTCCACAAGCACCTTCATTTATCACACTGTTTTTCATCACCTGATATTATTTGTAGAGTAATTCTGCCTAGAAAGCCTGGGCATGCAGCTTGATTGTTGGCACGTAGTTCCACGTGCTGATGCTGTATATATGAGCTGTCTTGCGGGGATGCCAAGCGTTGGTCCATGCTCACGGCAGAGCCTCATGTTTTTCAAAGAGATCACTTAGGATCATAAATTCTAAATCTATTATTTGAACGTTATCCAGTAGTCACTGAAAACTCACAGTTTCTTCAGAGTGTTTGACACTGAACTGCTGTTTTTGGATTAGTATCCTGGAATTAAATAGGCAGAAATGCCAAAACCAAACATCCCTGGGAAAAGGAACTTTCACGTCTAACCCAGGCCAGCTCTAAATGCTTCTCTTTCTCCAGGTGCCTGCATGGTAAGTGCATGGTGGCCAACGTTGCTTACACCTGTAAGTGCATGGAGGGCTACACAGGCCTGTACTGTGACAAGAAGAACAATTCCTCAAATCCCTGCAGGATTTTGAAATGCAACCATGGGCAGTGTAAAATATCCGAGCATGGGGAACCCTACTGCGAATGCGATCCTAACTATAGTGGAGAACATTGTGACAGAGGTACGCTTGGCCACAGGGCCCAGGATGCTCATCTGCTGCATTTCTGGTTTACACCTTTGTTTTTACCTCTCTTCCATGTGACTCGTACTTGGGGGTAAATGGCAAATAGTAGAAGGTAAAGCTAAGTCAGCCTCGGCAGAGCAATACAGGGAGGACAGCTGCTATCCAAACATATGGAAGGGGGGACATCTGTAGTGAAGAGTTTTATTCTCTGTCTCCTGAATCCTCAAGGTTTGCTGCTCCCGGGATTCTGGTGGGATGTTTAAAGGAGAGGTTGTTGTGAGGTTTACCCTCAGCAAGCAGTGATCAGTTAATTGCCGTGCTGGGAAAGGAGGTCTTACCCTGCGTACCAAGGGCTTTTGTAGATGACATGAGCAGGGACTGGAAGGCAGGAGGGACTGCTCATCTGAAGTGGCAGTAAAGGTTCTCAGCTTGCTTCCTCTGATGCAGCTGAGTGGCTTTCCTGGGGAATCCCACAGATGATGCTGGACTTTCCTACTAGGGTGGGGGCCCAACTCTTCTGCCCTGACCTGAGAAGACTCACTGGAAACTCAGTGAGTTCTAACTTCATACCTTCTGCCTTTTTTTGTTCCTGTACAGAAGGAAGGAGCTGGCTTGTATTATTTTTATTTAGGTTGTGCCTTTCCTGTGAATGAAGCACAGACTTTCCAAATTATACACATATACAGCCTCACCAAAATGTATCTGGCTGCTGCAAAGTGACTGCAGAACAGCACAGACATTTTCAGGTATCCCAGATTGCTAATGTCATGCAGAGCAGGCTGACCTTTGATCCTGAGAAGCAGACATAGTAAAACTAATTCATAGCTTGCAGGAGTGTTGCAGGATTCAACACTCAGCATTCATTAAAGCACTTCCAGAACTGCTGATCAAAGCCAGCAGGCCTGCTTGGCCTCTGCCTTGTGCCGGATATTACACATTTGTGTAACACAAGCTCTGTTTTGATGGCAGGTACAAAGCAATAAAAGATTAAGGTCCTTCTCATGCCATCTGTTTGCCTTGAGTATCATTACAAGTACAGGGCTGTTTGCTGATGTTTGGGGAATATCTGGCAAAGTAGTTACTTTTTTTTTTTTTCCCTTTACATCTCGGTTGTCTTACCAGAGAATCTCTGCCAAGGAGAGATAATTCGAGAAGTAGTCCGTAAGCAGCAGGGCTACATGTCATGTGCCACTGCCTCCAAAGTACCCCGCCTGGAATGCCGCGGCGGCTGCGGCAACGGGCAGTGCTGCGTTCCTCTCCGGAGCAAAAGGCGGAAATACTTCTTCCAGTGCGTGGATGGCTCCACCTTCACAGAAGAACTGGAGAGACATGTGGAATGCGGCTGCTCAAAATGCTTATAAGCCATTCTCCAGTCTCTTGCCACTTTAATCGACTCAGAAGCGCTATCAAAACGGGACCTATTTACTTTCAGAGTGAAGAAGAAGAAAAGAATTATTAAGTATATTGTAAAATAAACAAAAAATAGAACTTATTTTTATTATGGAAAGTGACTATTTTCATCTTTTATTATATAAAGTATCGCACCACTTTGGGTATATGTATCATATAGTGAGTTATTTTTACCATGAAACTTTTTTAACAGTTGTAAGAAAAAAAAATTCAAAAGTTAAAAGTTAAAAAAAAATATATAAAGAAAACATAGCCTAACAGGAGAAATGTGGAGGTGACTTTATATGTATGCACAATGAACAAATGTAAAGGTGTTCCAAGGACCTGCCGCAGAACTGATACGGGCTGAAGAAATCTCCGAGGCTCTGGGCGGGTCTCCTAAGAGAGCAGATCCCCATGACTGACAGCCATCTCGCCTGCTCAGGCGCCCTGAGAAAGCCTCCCCCTCGGTCCCTTGCTCTGCCTAACACTGCTGACGCTGTTTTGTTCCTGTACAGTGGCTCCGCTTGCTATTCTTGAACTGGTTCCCCGTAGCACGTAGGCACTGCCGTAGCTTGAGGCTAACTACATTATTTGACTATTGTAATACTATAATACATTTTTTGCTGTGTATGTTGTATTTATCTGTGTTCACATTATATTCTTCAGCAACTGTATCTATAGAGCACAGGCAGCTTTATCCAAAAGAAGGGGACGAAGGGAAAGCAAGTGGGGAAATATATGTTGCTTTGGGAAATTTGGGGGCAAAATGTGAAATAAGTGCTAAGTAATGCCTAATAAATGACATAGTACTTTTGCGTAAACTCCTCAGCTATGTTATTTCCCAAGTTTGTGCCTTCTTGCTCCCAGCCTTGAGCCCTTTTTTGTATATGAAATATAAGGAATGCACTGCTACATAGTTTGTCACGCCTCGACACTTTAACTTGCAAAGGTTGTAAAGAGCATGAAAATATTGCAGGTGCCAGAACGTACCTGCAACGTAATGGCTTTTACTCCCACTGTCGCTGGAGCCATGGGTGTAAGCTGGGCTGTAGCTGCCTGTTCATCCACACTCTGGTACCGAGCAGTTGGCTACTTTTCCACAGCTTTTTAAATGAGCAGAAGTTGCACTATATCCATGTGAAGGTATTCAGCCGACATTTGTCCACCTTAGCAGCACTCTCTTCTCTGCACAAGGAGAGACGTCACAGCTCCATCCCATCCTGTTTTGGTGCAGATTGACCAGTTCAGCCAAAGCTTTTCCATCTGCGCCGCTTCATATCCTGCACTTGTGTCTCCCAAAGGACTCCCATTAACTTTAGCTGTGTTCAGAGCAAATGCTGAATAGGAAATGGAAATTAATGCAGGGATAAATTCTCACTGTGAATGTGAGGCAAAATTGACTCTGGGAGTGAGTTTGACTTTTGGAGGGTTTTTGGCAGGGCTACTTTTCAGGGTCAGTAAGTACGTGCAAAGAGTACCATGGATACCTTGAAGTTTCTCTTACTATAAGTTTCAGACATCCCCATCAACAACTGTTCCACTATCAGTGTAATTTCTTTCTTTCCCTAATATAGCAAGTATTATGGTCCTTTCTTCAATTTCTCTTTCTCTAAGAGAGGTAAAGTCAGAGATGATTCCTAGCAGCCGTAAGCTCCTTTTGGGAATGCTCACTGGTCTCACCAAAAAGATTTCAGATCAGGGGCTTCGGCAAAGGATGAGTAGGAAAGTTGAATCAAGAAAATGGGGCTTTTGTTTGACTGGGGCTTTGGAAAGATGGACAGAATGCAACTCTGCCATGACAAGTATAAATGTTTATTTCCCATTAAAGAAAAGTGACCATCTAGCTATCGTGCAACCAGAAAGCTCTAACATGCTTAGCATTCTTCTGCTACGTCAATCTCTCCTTAACTGCAGCAGTTCATTCATATTTCTTTGTTACTACCAGAGCAACTTGAGCAGAAGGGACATAACCAATATAATAGCCGTCTCACAAGATAAATATCAGTATGTGGAGCCTGCAATCAGTGAAACATAACACAATCACTAGTTAATGTGCCAAGCCCTGATTGAAACAGTACAGCTCAAGAGCCAGGGAAAAACTAACCCTGGTTGCAAGTACTATGGGCTGCTTTTTATTTTGAATATAACGTCAGAAGCTCATAGCAGCTGGAGTTTGTGGTATACAACAAAACTCACCCAAACCCACAACCTACAGGTTTTAAAAATTCATGCAAGTAACTGCAGACACTTGGGCAAATATGTGCCTGGCGCACCGCTACCATTAATGTTTGATTCCTGCTTAGAACACTTTAATTTCTAAAGAAGCAGCTGCTATGGTGCCAGGCAGAAGAAATCCAGACTGAACAGTGGCTGACAAGGCCTCCGTGTGCTCTACTGCACAGTTTGTAGCCACTAAACTGCCAAGGCCTGCAGAAACATGGCCCCTCTTGAACACCACCCAAACCCGTGTTCACTTTGTCCCTTGAGCCGCAAAGCGTATGAGAAAGACGGTGACATTTACTCATGGCCTCGCACCTGCTGAAGGGCGCTTTAAAAGGAATGGCCTTGACTGGCAAGGCAAAAGCCATCAACATCTTGTTAACACATCACTCTGGGATTTATTTATGCGAAGCCTTGCAGCAAAGTGACCAGCAACAACTCAGCAAGGCTGGCCCTGTTCCTGGCCCTTTTCTGTCACGGCACTTCAATGTTAAGTGTTGGGATAAAGAACTAAGAATATCTATTTTGTAACCAAATGATGCAATTTTTTGTATGCTTTTAGGCAGCACTTGCCATTGGATAGTGATGCTTTATGTCGATGATTCTCTGACTTGCTATAGAATTATTTTATGTTAAGAAAATAAAAAGCATTCAGATGTGCCAAAAATGTGAGGTTAACTGAAGTGTAATTAGCTCTGAAAGTTCCTCTGTAACCTGCCTAATGTTACGATAGATTTCAAGAACTGTGGGTACAATGCAGTAGTTTTTACCTCTATAAAGTTTTAATATAAAGTGAAGAAAGATGCTTACCCTTAAAAAATGGCAATGCAGACTGGTGTGAACTGATGTATTTTATTAATAGATTCTCATTGTGATGTAAGTTTAAATAAATTGTTGGGTTATGGAAGATTGTAACATACCTTGTGATGCAGATTATTTCTATGTGTATTTGAGGTGTTGAGTCTGACCTTTTAAAGTACGTGAGGTAGCTCACGGAAAATGATGGGGGAACTACGCACGTTCCTCTTGGACAAATCTAGTCAGAGGATGGCTGCAGTTAAACGCAGCATGAACAGCGGTTACATATTTTTATGGCATCACAACCTAATCTTTTAGGAGTCTTACACGCACAGATGAATTAAGCCACATAGTTTTTGAGCCTGGGTATTTTCTTCAATTAAATACTTTATTTGCTGCTTTTTTTTAATTGTTTGAGAAAGGCCTGCAGCAAAAACACACTCATTAACTAGTGATAGAATAAATGAAGAAATATTGGGAATTGGGGTCAGAGGAGGTCTGACTGAGGAAATGGAAGTCACACAGCCAACAGCGGATGACAGGGATCTTGTGATGTCCTGACACACATATATTCCAAATTTGCTGCCACACCTCTGTAGCTGATTATTATTAGGGACCCAGATGTAACAGACCTCTTCTGTTCATTGCATTCCAGCCTTAGCATAGAATAAAACAAAGCTCCCACCTAGTCCTCAGCCATCCCTCACCCATGCCCCTGTGTAACGCTCACATATTGCTAATTATGCTTCCAACTACAGCCCTTAGAGTTGGCTTTGCCATTCCATGCAAAACTGGTGACAGCACTCAGCCAATAAAAACACTCAGCCTTAATGAGCATCGTTAAGCCTGAACTATGAAGGTTAATTATATAATTGTAGCAGATGGTAGCATTTTCACCTAAAGCAAACCCAGCTGAGCCCACTAAAAAAGCTAGCGGGAACTGTTCAAAAATTTCTAGGTACCGGCCGAAGTAACCGGTTTGCACAACAGTTATTTAGTATTGCTCGTGGCTTTGCAGCACATGGGTTCCTTGATGAGCGCTCAAGTAACCGCAGCCCAAGGATAAAATGCTCGTTTGTGCTTCTGCTTGCAGTGCTCTAAGTATTGCTTTTTAGCCATTGGTCTGAGGCAAACAATGCTGAGAAACTGTCTATCCCGCATTCCTTTGTTTTTTCTAGTTGGCAGGGAATAGTTAAATGGTGTTGCTGTTTGCAGGGTGTTTGGCTGTGGGTTTTGCGTTGTCCTCTGGATGTCCTGTCACTTCTGGTCTCTGTGACCTCTTTTACAAGTTACCTGCCAATTCCTACTTCAGCTTACATAAGACAGCCTCACAGTTCAGTGGGCTAGACAGGCAGAATTGGCTTAGTTTTGCCAAGCCCAAGGTGCTCTTGAGTAATCCCATCAGCCCAGAGAGATGTCAGACTGGATCACTGGGTGGCAAGTCCAGTATCGTTCTGTGCGTGAGCTGAGCCAGAATGTTTTCCAGGATGTGCCCTATAGCTTTCGAGGACAGCCGAGGTGAACGTCAAATGAGGTGCCCCAAACCGGCCCTTGGGCCCCACCGCTGAAGCAGGATGAGAGCCCAGAGATGGTACTGGTAGGAGCCTTCAGGTTCTACAGCGCACACCTGCACGCTTCAGCTCTGCTAGCCAAGACCCAGCGCTGACCCACACTCGTGCTGCCACCGCACGTCTCTGCCCCACGCCGGGCCCTGACCCTGATGCCCTGGCACTGCCGCAGGCCCTGCTGGGGTGGCCACTGGTGACCCCCGTGCCGGGGTCCCCAGGCAAGTCACTTCCCCCAGCTGAGGCTGCTCTGTCCCCCTCCCGCTGCCGGGCTTGCGGTCGTTTGTCTCCTCACCCGCAGGTATGGTTATTTAAAACGCAAAGAGAGCGCGGACAAACGCCACGACCAGGGCAGCCGCCCCCCCCCTCCCGCCAAAACCCGCTCCGGCGCGGGGCGCGGCGCTGCGCGGGGCCCGCCAGCAGGTGGCGCCGCAGGGCGCCGCCCGTCCCGCTCCGCTCAGCGGCGTGTCTGAGTGCGATGGGATGGGGTGGGGTGGGGTGGAGTGGAGTGGAGTGGAGTGGAGTGGAGTGGAATAGAATAGAATAGAATAGAATAGAATAGAATAGAATATTTCAGTTGGAAGGGACCTACAACGATCATCTAGTCCAACTGCCTGAGCAATTCAGGGCTGACCAAGTTAAAGCATGTTGTTAAGGGCGTTGTCCAAATGCCTCTTAAAACAGTGACAGGCTTGGGGCATCGACCACCTCTCGAGGAAGCCTCTTCCAGTGTTTGACCACCCTCTCCGTAAAGAAATGCTTCCTAATGTCCAGTCTAAACCTCCCCTGGCACAGCTTTGAACCATTCCCACGCGTCCTATCACGGGATACCAAGGAGAAGAGAGCAGCACCTCCCTCTCCACGTCCCCTCCTCAGGAAGCCGTAGAGAACAATGAGGTCACCCCTCAGCCTCCTTCTCTCCAAACGAGACAAGCCTAAAGTCCTCAGCCGCTCCTCATAGGAGCGTATGTATATGTGATACACAGATTTTTTGGGGAGTTTTACATAATTTCTCAGATCTGATGGCACTGATCCTGTGCCATCAACTTCCTAGTGTTGTTCACATTGGTCCTGTGAGGAAAGGAGCCCCTGCTGTCCCCATGAGCTGCAACTTGGCATGGGGTCACTGCGGTCAGGACCTGCAGTTTACTCCAGGTATCTGCAGGAACCAGCAGCAGGAGGATGACCCTGCTGAGCCCCAGGAGGGCGTGTGTGAGACCTGAGGGTGTCCAACACTTCTTTGGCACCATCCCTCTGCAGCAGGACGATGGCTCCGTGTGCTGGCACAAGGGGCAGCTGGTGCCTATGCATGGCGGCAGCCTCAGGACAGTGTCATGACAGCAGCATCACGAGGCTGCTGTTGATGGTACCACCGTTACTTCAGTGCTAGCACCTTATGGAGTAACAACTGATTCTGCTATTTCTACCCTAATTCTGCAGCTGTTTGCTCACACATGCTGAGGCATAAGCACTGCATGCCTGCAGAGTTTATTACCCAGCAGGGCTCTACTCCGAGCTGGTAGGTGCACACCCCTGCAGCCCGTGATACCTCTTGTCTATGCAAGAAAGCACAGCTGTTCCTCCGAGCACCTTCAGCCCTCAGAGAGCCCTGCAGGCAGCAAGAAAGTCCTCAGGCATGTAACGGAGCACACAGGCGATACAAGCAGTACTTACTAGTATAAGGAAGCTTAAACTTATACCATGACACGTAGGGGCATCCCATAGTCTCACAAGCAGGAGGAACAGAAGTTGCTGTGAGACTTGCATAGCTTTGCATCTTGTTCCTACATGATCTCTTGACCTTCTCCTTTCCCAGGGAGTGATGCTCAGGGTAGTCTGGGGATGACACTGCCTTCTCCTACTGTCTACGACTCTTGTCCCCATGGCACAAGGATCACTCCTTTTCCATAAAAATAATCTTTTACAACTATTGTGTCTTACCTGGGGAGGAAGAGTACACATCCTGCCTCAGAGATGTGTGGAAGGGAGGAAAGAGGGTTAAATGAGTCCCACAGTATCAATGGCTTTTGTGCTCAGGCGATAGCTCAAAACTCACAGGGAATCAGTCCATTATATTTTCCGTGGTCCAGACTTCCAGCTGATCTTCCACCAGCAGCATTTAACCAGGCAGCTCCTCTGCCGTGCCTCACCTGCAGAGGACGGGTGAACGTGGACCCTGCACCACTCCAGGCTGCCGGCCGTGCGCTGCTTCCCATGCTCCTGCATTGGCACCTTTTTCCTGCCCCACCACCTTGTCTCCAGTGCTGAGACCCAGATCCTGCACTAGCGCAGGGGTGAATTTCTGCAAAGACAGAAAAAGCCAGAACTTAGGTACAGATTTCACCACCCTGGCAAAATGGCAAGAGGCTTTGGTCCAGCGCAGGGCTATTCCCTAGCCTCATCCTTGGAAACCGTTTCAGCTGAAACTTAAAAATACGGCAGAAGAAATAGCACAAGGCAGACAATAAACATGAAATTTTCACTTATGGAAACTGAATTTTTGTGAAGTGACAAGCAACTGAAGGTCCTCCACGGAGAAGGGTTGTTAATGACAAGCAAATGACTCAGCCCTGCCTTAGACACTTTGCATGCAGAGCAAGATTACAGGAACCAAATACCACAAGGTAATTTACGTTGGGACTTTGCAGCACATGAGATACTATCATGCTTTCACCTAGCATGTGATAAGGGCATGAACAACAGGCAGTTACTATAGAGGAGCTTAAACTTCCTTCATTATATGCCAGCATATTTTACATCCCTTAAACTGCCGTAGTTTCTTCTGGGTAAAGCACTCTTTGAATTGTTGGGGTGGTGGGGTTTTTTTTAACACTTTTTTTTTCTTTTTTAACTATGTTGAGGTAAATACCAAAGTATGGTTTAAGGCACTAAAATCCAGATAGATCAAGTTGGTCCTACCAATAAATAAATGAGATTCTAATATAGCAATAAAACAATTTTT
Source organism: Gymnogyps californianus (assembly GCF_018139145.2). Classification (NCBI taxonomy): domain Eukaryota; kingdom Metazoa; phylum Chordata; class Aves; order Accipitriformes; family Cathartidae; genus Gymnogyps; species Gymnogyps californianus. The sequence goes on from NC_059484.1 coordinate 4,793,237, forward strand.
GACTCACCCCAAAACATCTTTGTAAGTAATACTGGTTTTAAAAAAAAAGTCCTCGCCTTCAGGTATATCATTCATATAGAATCCTCTCATGTGGTTTCATCCCACACAGACACTGTATAGTACTTCAGGATAGTCGTTAACAACTATCGCTTGGAATTCGTTACATAAATATATATATACACATTTATATTTATATAGCCAATCATACATTCACCTTTAGAATTATTTATTCTAATTTATGGTATATTCAAAGCAGTGTGCTGGCTGACGTACAAATAACTCCAATCTAAAAGTGCTCGTAACCTGTAAATCAACTTGATCTGCAAATTAAGGAATGTTCTGAGCCTCTCACAGGCCTGTGTTAAACTTCTAGTTTGAGCTAAACCTCTACTCTGAGATAGACTAAAGATAGCTAGGAGTTGAGCTTGGCTTGTTTTTTTACACATTCTGTCTTAGCTGATGACGTTCAGGTAAAGCATTTCACCTTCTTGTGAAGCAGTACTTAAACCGAACTTTCAGATTTGCTGATCTTGTTTTTAATTGAACAGCCCTCAGTTCATTAATTATCACAGAGCCCTTTATTTATTCCCATTTTTTACATGGGGAGCTGGATTAAGAGGGTTTGCTTGATAAAATACCTTAAAGTGGGCATCCAGTGTATTCAAATTCAGAACTTGCTCCGAAGAAACCCATGCACAAAATATCTATTTTTGTCCCTGACCAAAGTCAGAGGATAGGAAAGCAATCACTGAGTCTGCATTGCTGGAAAGGGAGAATTATAATTTCCTCAGTGAAAGGCTGGGTCAGGAAGTTTTCTGCCTGTTTCAAGACAGCAGGAATGGGACAGCTGACAGGCTGTAGACTATGTTTTTCTTGTTTTTCTGGGTTGCATGTATATGTTTATTACTGGCACTTCCCAGAGATGGTATTTCATTTCCTCTAGAGTTAGAAGGTGTGTAGGAATCATAGTCAGAGTGCAGGCACTGGAAAAAATGCCTCATGATTAAGGTACTGAAAAATCTCACTGCAGATCTGTTTTCCCCAACCCCACCAGAAATGTCTGCGCGACACCGGATAGCTCATTTTACACAAAACATTCCACACTGCACAGTCTGGTGACGGGCAGGAAATTAAAGACTCTATCTTACAATCACAGTGTATATTTATGAACGGGCACAAGTTAACTTCCAGGTAGCAGCTAAATTCTTGTATTCCCTAACATGTATGTAAATGCTTGTGTTTAAAAATTCAGTAGTAAACTACATTGCAGTGAAAAACCACAAAGCCACACCAAAATTTCCTCTCTTTAAGAATAACACATGGGAATTTCCACAATTACATGCAGCTTACAGGAAAAGAGAAGTTCTGCAGCCTTGTTAATACACTCTTAACTTCCTTTAAAGGCCAAGAAGTAAACATTAAGAAGACTTCAGAGTGAGTTTTCCAAATACAGCCATTTCAGAAAGGAAACATGATAAATGGGAGACGGCATCCACATGAGAATTTCAGCTTTTTAAATGTAAGATTCTGGATGAAACTTAAGAAGAAATCCTTTTATGACAGGTTTTAGAATGATACCCAGCAAAATACCAGTGCTCAAAGCAGACACAGAACCCCAAAATGAGGCATCTGGGCTCCCTTGTAGTGCACAAAGTTGGCCAGCATGGGAAGCAAAGCTCTGCAGGAACCTGAGCAGGAACTGAGGACAGGTCTACATCTGAAATCTTCCCTTGTAGTAAGGCTGTAAGCGAACACTGTCCTCTTCTGGGATCCAACATCCAAAATCCTTTCCTGAAGGAAGGTAGTGATCAGGACTAAGCAAAGGTCACTTGGTATGGGGTAAAAGGTTTTTTGATACCTGTTTATGGGCAGCAGGGGAATGGAGGATGAAGAGACAGTGGTTCCTGTTTCTACACAATAGGTTCGTGAGTAAACCACCTGCCCAGGAAGTTGAGGATTTACTCTTTCCTCGGTGTGTGAAGGGTGGCTTCAACAGAGACTTTTGCCGAAGCAAAACTCCAGACACATCAGGAAATTTCAGCTTCCAAGACAGAGCTGATGCCCAAATACTCCTTCTGGACCATAGCTTTTAGATCCATCCTAGATCACAGTAATTGATCTAGAATTACCTGGCACTTTATCACAAAGGAGAGGGGAAAAAAATGGCTGGCTGCTCCATTAAGAGTTCTTGCTGGAAAACTCAGAGCTGTGAGCAGTAGGTCAGAAACGTCGCCATGTCTTGCCACGGTCAGCAGGCTTCCCTCCAGTGCCCACAGTAAGGAGAAACTCTCCACAACCCTCGTGACAGGGCATTAAATGTCAGCCTATCCTTGCACCGTGTGAGGAAGAACTTCCTGAGGACTAAAGTTATTCGTGTAGTTATGGAGTCCAGGCACCAGCAAATAATAGGAGCAATTTCCTAAACTGCTTCTGGTGTGTAATTGTGTGAGCACTTCCACTCACAGTCAGGGGGAATGAAAAACAAACTTCAGCTTCCTTCTTTATTTACTGTCAAAGAGCGTTCATGTGGTACTTATACCTCAGGAGCCACGCAGAGGGCGAACTCCGGGGTGGCACCGGCTCAGTCTGACATCCCGGTTCCACAGAGGCAGCTGCCACGGCAGCGCAGGCCCCTCTTGTCCTGTCCCCTCTTTGGGGGCCCCCTCTTGCGCGTCCCGCTTCCACACGACCAACGTAACCGGCGTGGCCCGGTGGCTGCGGCCCGCCCGGCGGAGAGGCGGCAGAGGGGCGGCGGCAGCGGGACCCCACGGACGCCCCGGCACTGACAGGAACCCTCCGCCCGCCCGCCCGCTCGCTCCAGCTCCCCCCGGCCCGCGCGAGCCGCCCGCGCCCCGCCCCCCGCCAGGCGGTGGCGCCTCCCGATTGGCGGCGGGGCCATGGGGTGACCGGCGGGCGGAGGGCGCCGCGTGGCACGCCGGGAGCCGTAGGCAGAGCGCGGCGGCGCGGGCTGGGCCGGACTGCGGCTCCCGGCGCGCCTCGCGCCGCCCCGTGACGGGGCGGGGGGCAGCGCTGCGGCAGCGGCGGAGCGGGCGCGCAGGAGCCGCTGCGCTGCCTCGGCCCCATTGTGTGGCGCGGTCGGCGCTCCCCGCTGCCGGCCGCCATCTTGTGCCGGAGGGGGTCCGCGCCGGCCCGCCGCGTCCGTCTCGGCCGGGGCCTCCGCAGAGGGCCGGGGCCGCCCTCCTGCCGAGAGGGGCCGCGGCGGCGGCGGCGGCGGCGGGCAGCCCCTGCGCGCCGGCCGCGCCCGAGCGGGGCCTCTCCCGCGCCTCCGCCCCCAGGGGCCGCCCTGGGCCGCTCTCCCCGGCCGCTGCCGTGCCCCGAGGCGCCGGGAAGCGCTGCCGCCCCCACCCCCCACCCGCCCGCGGCGCGAGGCGGCGGCCCCGGGGCTGATGCTCGGCACCTCGCAGCGGTACGCAGCCGCCGCGCCGGGCCGGGCGTGAGGGCCGCTCCACGCCGCCTCCCGCCCCGTCTCCCCGCCCCAGCCCGAAAGCCGATGCCGCCGCTGGACGAGCCCTTGCCCGGGCCGCGGCCGTAGCGGTGGGCGCTGCCAGCGCCGCTCCCGAGGAGGCGGGCGCCCGCCGCCCACCGGCCGCGGATCAGGAGACCGAGGGCCGGCCCCGAGGAGCTGCCGCCGCCGCTTCCCGCCCCATCAGGCGAGGAGCAGGAGAGCCACCCCTGCCCGCCCCAGCCGGCAGGCGAACCGGGCCGCCGCACCATGAAGATCAAGGATGCCAAGAAGCCGTGTAAGGCCGCGGGCTGCCGCCGCGCGGGCCGGGGGGAGGCGGCGTCCGTAACCGCCATGGCGGGGCGCGGGGACATCGGGGGCTGGTTCGGCCGGTTGTTCTGATCTAGGAATTTGGAAGCTGCCTGGCGAGAGCCTTCTCGCTCCTGCGCGTCCCTCTTAACGGAGGTTTCAGGGTTCAGGTGATCTTACAGACCCGTGTTTGCGTTGGAAGGGTTTCTCTTTGAATAGAAAGTAATATAGTCACTTTTTTGGGGTGGGGTGCTGTGTTTGATGAAGATGGCACTTAATCAGTGTACTACACACCTGCGCAGGCAGCTGCAGTTGCCACAGTTTTGTTTTTTAAGGGCTAATCAACTTTTTATTTTTTTGAGAGAGAATATTTGTTAATATTTGGGTACAAGTCTTTCATTAGAATATGCTAAATGCTCCCTTTTAGTAAGCACAGCTGTAATAATATTTCTTAGTATTTATTATTTTGGAGTACCATAGTTGTTTTGGAGGGCACAAACATGGTTCACACTCTGGTGAATGCAAAGAAAATGTCTCAGACTACCGGTTCTTTTTTGTGGGAAGAGAGAGTTGGATTGAGTAAAGTTAGTCTACATACAAGTGGTACTTTCCCGGTGTAACAGATACACAGCTGTGCAAGTCAACACACCTGTCAAACTTACACAGGTGTACCTGAGCTGAAAGGGATGCAAGTATTACTCCACTGAGTTGGGCTATTTTTTCTTTGTCATCGTACTTAAAGACTTCTTTTCAGGGTGAGTTACTGTATGGAAAAGATGGCTAGTCCTAAAGAGCTTCTCAGTCATATGACATGCCTGTCTAATGAAGAGCATACAACTAAGAGAGTCTTTTGAAAGCGTGTATTTTAAATACGTTGTTTGAGCTGCCCAACAAGAAGAAAATCACCAAATGTATTTAACACAGGAAGTATTAGTGTAGCTCTAGAAATAGCTATAAACATGAAATTGAGTTTGGCTGTGAAAATACTTTGTTTCTTGCGGTGTGTTAAGGAAACCCTAAACATGCATCTTGTAGCACACAATTAGCCATCACCTATTAGTACCAGTGTGTGGAAATTGCTGAATTGACTGTAGTCATGTTTATGAAAAGTACAGTTGACAGCATTTTTTTCCCTAGTACAATATTTAAGGAAAGATATCAAGACTCTGAAGCAGTAATTGGCAGTAAGATGTTATAGTGGTTTGGTAATTTAAAATGATGAGAGTATGGCTGCTTCTACTGCAGAAACCTGCTAATTTCAGGAGTGTCTCTGCTGGGCCTCAAAGACTTGTTTTCTGTAGTGGTGGATTTAAACCTGATGTTTAAATAACTGCCAAATGTTATCAAGAAGTTTTAACTGCTTAAATATGCTAAATTTGTAGTTGCACTCTTCCAGTTCTTGAACCTGAACTTGGATGTTGGTTTTCTGATGGGAATCAGAAACAATTGAAACTGCATAAGCAGTGGAGGGGAAGAATACAGTGTCAAACTACGTTGTTTATTTCATCTTGACTCTTTAACACATTTTGAAGCCAGTGGCTTTTTGAAAGATGATAGCACTTAGTTTCATAGGCAATGAACTTTAGACTCATTTTGCAGATCTCTGCTCCTGGTTAGTCACACTGACTGAAGTGGGAGAGCAGCTGGATGTTTGAAGAGGAGCAGATCCACAAAAGCACTGAAAAGGGAAAAGTCCATTGATGTTTGAGGGCTTTGGTGCCCAAATACTGCTGTCGATTTGGCTTATATGCTCAAATTGACCTGAAAGCTGAGTTGGACTCACAATACCACTTTTAGACTGTCTAGTTACAAATTTTTTGGCTAAGACAGTTGTAGACACTTTTCAATACAATTGCTGAGTGGTTATACATTTCTTAGGTGAAGTGAGTGTTTAATCATTTGTGCTGGAGCCAAATTTGATACAGGGGAAAAATGGTTAATCATTATTTAACAAGAGGTCGTTAGTCTGTTGTAAGAGCTTGCAAAGTGGAATTGAGAAGATTGCTTTAGCCTGCCTGTACTTTTATCTGTGACGTTTAGCATCATGAAAGAAGGCATGATTGCACTGACTAAGTGCCATGTCTGTCATAAGAGAGGTGAGGGTAAAATGGAGACACCTAACAAGTTCAGAATTTCTGATGTGGATACACTGCCTAGACATGCTTGTGTGGTCCTTCCTTTCAAATCTTCACCTGGCTAGTGCTGTTGCTCCTTTGTTGTTGTAAAAACTGTGAGAAATGTAGCTGAATTTATGGAACATGGCTTCTGAGATTGGCTGTCTTGAAAGACGCTAATAAAGGGCCATTTAAATTTCTTTTGCAGATAATGGGAGGTGGTAGGCATTTTAGAGGAGGATAACAGAAATTCAAATTAGGAAAACCTTGTACTAAGTACTTACTGTAGCAGTGGAAGCTGGAGAGGTTGTAGAGTCTCCATCCTTGGAGGATTCTTGAAAAACTTCAGAGGTCTTAAAGTCTTGGCTGGACAAAGCTGTAGGTGACCTCATCTAGTGTTCGCGATTTTCCTGCTAGTGTGACTGAGAGGTTGAACTAGATGACCTCCAGAGGACCCTTCCAACCAGCAGTTGTGTGATAGCTCTTCTTGAGGAAATGCCTATGGGGAAGAATGACTGGCTCTCGTAAGAGAAACTTCCAAAGGTCATTTGGGGGTGGAGATGATAAATGTGAGAGCAAAGGGTCTTGCAGAACTGCTACTGTGTGATATCTGTCTAAAGGGAATTGAGGAGCTACTCATTCAGAGAGACCTCTTCAGGTTGGTGAGGGAAGGCGAGGCACCTGAGAGGAGGAAAGTGCCAGCGTGCTGTGCTCTTCAGGGGAGGTGCAGTCCTTCATCTTGGCTTTGGAGTGTAATGGACTGCTGAAGGAAGGGCAAAGACTTCTAACATTTAGTACACAGTGTATGTTACTTTTTACAGTTTGTTTCTTTTAATTGTTTATTAAAAATAGTTTGAGAACAAATGCCTGCGTTTCCCTTGAGGCGAATTGAGACACATTAATGTATGAAAGTGCATAGCAGAGATTTGCAAAATGCTGTATCAATATAAAGAAAAGATGAAAATCTTAAGTTTATTTTCTCTAATGTGGTTCTATGGACACATGTAGTCATTGTGGACACAGTGATACCATGCAGGATTTGTGTAGTAAAATTGATGCAAAATCCATTCAGGTTGCCGGCGAATCTCTTTTAAATTGATTTTTCTGTTCATAGAACTTGCTGCTTAGCCTTGTGGTATCCTAGCATTTTCTTATTAGTCCTTGAAAGCTGATTATTAGCCCATAGCAGGCTAATAATTACAGGCTCTCATTTCACTGCAGTTGAAAAATGTATTTCTAATAATGGGTTGATACTGCCAGGCACAGTTTATACTGTGTTTGCATCTGTAAATGTTAGATTATGCCTCTATGCTGTATCTCACTATAATAAAAAACACCTATCCCCAAAGAGATTGCTGCTGAAATGTCGACAAAATTAACAGAATGAACAAGGAGGGAGAAGATGAAAGCAGCGATATTTTGTCTTGTATTAGCTTTACATGGTATCCACTTGTAGGTGTGATAAACCTAATGAAGTTTACAGTACCTAATTACCAGTTACAGTAATTGCCTGTTACCACCTGTCTTCCGACTGGTAAACGTGGCCTTTCTGTAGTGTGGTTAGAGGTGGCTGAGTGGGAAAGTGTGGTGAGTTTACAGAGCTTGATGGTGAAGTTTTCCCCTGAGGGATATGGGAGGATGTGACAGTGCATGTCAGATACATTTAATTCGGGTGTTAATTCTATTTTGAGCTGGACTTGGGATATTTGAACCAAAAACCTGTTACAAAACTAGTTAGGTAGAGAAACTCTCCAGAGTCTCAAGGGCTAATGACACTGGATGTGCAGTTTTGCTCTGTAGAGGCTCATAGGCACGCATCCATGTAACATGGGTACAGCAAAGGCACTTTGCTGCCTAGCCATCAGGTTAATCCCACTTGATTTAGCAGTTCAACAACCTTTGATGTATTTTCTCTTAACTTGTCCTATTGGACGTGTTAGCTACCTTAGACTGCTAGCTGATTTAGGTGTTAGAGTTTACCATTAATTTTTAGTCTGCTGTATGCACGTGTTTTAGGGAAATACTGGAAGAATAAGAATGTATGCGTATGCATAGAGGATGATGCATTTGGAGAAACTGCAAGATACATTTAGTGTCAGTTTCTGTGTTTATAAACACTAACTGTGTAATAGTTCAGTATAACTTACATAGTTAATTTGTCTTGTCAGTAATGAGATAAGAATGGGATCAAGGTTAGTTTTGTTATCAGAGGCTACCTACTGAGCTGAATTAGAAGATAAGTTTTGTGCATCAGAACTGATAATCTGCATGCTTTCATAAAGAACTGTTGCAGTGCTGGCAGAAGTAAACTTGAGTTTTCATGTGATTTCATGATCATTTCCTTTCTTGTATTTTAAGCCAATATAGAATCATGAACTGCAGCATGCTTTGGCAATTGTTCCTCAAGCCACATTTGGACTTGAAGTGCAACAGTCTTACATCTTAATAACACGTAAGCTTTCTTAGAAAGATGACACAAAATCTGATAGCCTGTTTCCTCTGTCACTGACAGCTGTGAATTTTTTTTTTTTATGGTGCAAAGCTCCCTGCTTGAATTAGGAGGTAGCTTCTTTTCTTCGAAGGTTAGTTCTTGTTAATTTAATGCAGGGTTGACCCAGACTGTTATTTTATCTTACAGTGAGAAGGAAGTATTTTAAAGGTGCTTGTGTTTCAAATGTGTCATGACATTCATAGGAAGGAGTTTACCAGTAATCTGTTTCTCAGTCTTTAAAAGCTAAATACAAATAGAGCGTTAAACTGAAGAATCTTATGCTTGACTGAATAAGAGGGAAGTAGTTAAGTCTTTGAGTGTGTACTTCCTGCAGCTTTGGATCCAAAACGGGTGTACAAAGTAAAAATACTAGTATGTGGTCTGGGTCGAGAACTTTGAAGGTCTTCTGCTCTGCTGAAGCAGAACCCATAGAAAAGGAAAACACTTCAACCTTTGTGCTTGTATTGACATGAGAGAGACTTTTTACTGTAATTATTTCCTTTTGGTATATAAAGACCTTATATGATAAGATATAAGTAACCTTAAGATTGCTGCCAGAAACTATGTACGCCAGGAACTTGAGAAGTGCAAACACAAGAGAATGAGGCCTCCCTGTGTAGCTCTAAAGAATAATTTAGAAAACAACTGACAGCCATCAGCATGGGTTTCCTTACTAGGCAGAATTGCTACATCATTACTTGACCACAGCACCTTGTGACAGCACTCTTCCCATGCGGGAAGTGCTTTTCTGCATTGCAGGAAGCAGTTCTAGGGAATCCTCTTAAACATCATTATTTTTTTAACTCTGAGCAGGTTGCCTCTCAAAGCTGTGTTCACGGCATTTACGGAACAATCTGTTGCTTTATAGCAAAGGTTCTGGGTTGCTGTGTCTACGTAGGGACTACAGTGGCTATTGGCAGAGCTGGGGAGCAAAAGAACATCTGGATTTGGAATTACGGAGGTTGGATATTATGATACTCTTCTTGCTGTCCTGTTGGAGACGGTTCAATTTGGTGTGAAGTATCACATTAAACCATATGGGTTTTGACTTCCTAGTTTGTGTTCTACTTTGCATATTTGTCTCTTGTCAGATAGTAAAAATACGTATTTTACGTATTCTTAAATAGAGCCTGGCTTGACTTCCTAAAAGCAGAATGCATGTTTTTGAAGCAGTTTCATATAGTCTATCCAAGGCAATTGGGCTTGTTGAGTAAAAAGCTTGATCCCTGCTTTTCTTTTTTTCAAATTGCAGCTGACCTCTGCAGAGAGCAGCTGAACTTTGAAAAGACAGGGCACTGGATTTGTTCTGTGAATAGCAGTTAAATTCTCAGCAAGGAATATTTCTGAGCTGTGCATCACTTTTTGTAGAGTCTTCCTAGGAATAAGAACAGCTATAAAGAGGAAGAGCTGAGAAAAATCTTTTAATGACCCAAATCCCCATAGAGCTGCAGAAAAAGTCCAGTTTTAATGCAGGTGCGTTGACTCTTCTTATGAATTGAAGCTGCAGATTGATGGTTAGAGTTGCACAAGTCCTCAAACCTGGTATTTGCAGAGCTATAGGCTTGGAACGAAGGTTGTACAATTGGTATTGGTCTCATCCAGGCACGTTTCTTTAACTATGACTGCCGTAAGGATCAAGCTGATGTATGGGGGTATTTTTTTCAAAAGATTGTGCTGCTGTCATTCTGCTTCTAAATCTCTCACTCAAAGACGCATGACCCACAGTTATGAGTATAAAAATACTTCTTATAGAATCATTTATATATTCTCAGCCCAAGGTACGCACCGTGCTATTTTTGTCTTGTTTCAAGACAGCTTTCAAATACAAGACTGCCTCAGAATTAAATTGTTTGTGGATTTGAGAGACTATACCAGCTACAGATGCTGGTATATATGCTGCAGATACCATACGTAAGAGTGAAAAGTCTTGTGCTTCGAATGTGCCTCAAAGAGTAGCAACATCACCTTAAGCAGAGTGCTCATATACGTGGTGTAAAGTAATGCACAGGCTCCATGTATGTATGGCATGACTTAAAGTAGGTGTGTCATCTTCAGCCATTGCCACGATTAGCGTGGCTGCCCTCTGGAGGGCAAGTCTTGTAGGAAACTCGAGTGTGCTCTCCATAGTATATTTTCTATGTAGTCCTCCATCCTGAATCTCTCTATTGCCTTATTTTAACCCTGCAAATGAAGCAACTTTTTGAGTAATTGGAAGAGGAACTGGTGTTTTGACATGGGTTCCTGTTTTCTCCATTCCCCCTGCATCCAGATAGGATGGATCCTGAGCCAAGATCCACCCAAAGCAAACTGATTTGAAGGCTGCAGCAATAGGAGGAGAGTTCACAAGGTTTCCATGTTGTGTCCACGTACAATTATGTTCTAACTCTGTGTATTTCAGTGTATTTCTAATATTTAAAGGTAGCTCAAGCATGGATAAATCTTGTATCCTTGCAGTCCCAAAATCGCAGCTACAGTTCAACTGATTGTGTGCTTGTCATATATACGTATGTGTATGCCGTTCTGTGTTTGGAAAACAAAATGGCTTTAAGTTTCCTGGCTAGACCTGTATATAAATAAATCGAGAGTGGCTTACATACACAGGAATCCTTGTGTAATATCTTCTTCTGGGTTGCTGGTATAAGGAGTAAGTTAACAGTACGTGGGCCCAGTTGCTTGTCAGAACTCCTCCACCTTGCAAATGAAACTTGAGCAGTGTACTTACCAGCCAAATCTTGACAAATTTTCAATAGAAAAATGTGAAACTTCTTGGGGGTTTGTCAGAGAGGTGAAAACTGACCTATTTCTTCAGTCTCAAAATCCTTAAGTTGCTATTAAGATTACTCTGTTAACCCAGAAAATGGATATTGTACAGCATGATCCCATTTTTCAGCGTAAAATATGTTCTCATTTGATTAGGGAATAAACTTCTTTACAGTTCAACTGTTCCTGTTTTTTACTTGGTATACAAGATTGATAAACCTTAAGATTTTTAGAGATGTGACTAATGCTATATTTGCAAAAGCATTTTGGATCATTTAACATGGGATGCAGTAGATCTTCTGACAAACAGGCATGACTTGCACCAAATCTTTCTTAAGCTCATCGCTTGAACTTTCAGCTGTTTCCCCCTCTTTCTTGTTGTGGAAGACTAGATCCTAGTTATTCAGTAGGTCCACTGAGCAGGAAGAATCCCAAATATTTTAGGTAGTACTTGGCTTGCTGTGTCCTAGTTAAATTCTGAATGGGTTGGATTGACTCCTACAGGCACTTTCTGGTCTGCTGGGTGAATCAACTTCCCTTCTTCAGTTTTGGTCTTGTGACATTGTTTATGGCAAGAGCCTGAAACTTAGTGAGATTGCTTAATAAATCATTATTTAATTGTGGTCAAACAGTAAGATGACAAATTTTCTTATGTCCAGAGTCACAGTGCAAAGAAGTTGGGTATGCAGTTGTAAAGTCAGTTCGTATGTGACTTTATGCTTAGTCTTATGCTTAGATCTCAGCTTTATAGAACAGATGTCAGGTTTATAGAACTTCTTTATTCCCACTTGGAGCTAGATTTTACTCACAGAATTTATCCTTGTGTTTAAATTTTGTTTTTCAAGATGAGCAAGGTTACTGACTCAATCTTTTTTGTTAATATCTGACAATGTTCTCCGGACAGCCATTCCTGAAAGTTGAGGCAATTTTTAAGCTTCTTTTCTTTTTAACTTTTGCACTCATGTTATAAATGAACTGGCACACAGCCAGCCTTAACTAAATACATTAGAATATTATGGTAGGCCATTCTTTTCAAGGGTGGATCCCACTGGTAATGTAAATCCAACATAATTACATCTTACTCATGATGAACATGTTAACATCTTTTTGGTTTTGTTCCTGAGTTTCATGCTTCTATAACATATGAATTGCATCTGAAGAAATAAAGTGGAACTCTACAGAATATTAAAAAAAACCCCAAAAAACACAAAAAACAACCCAGCAAGTTATAGTGTCATTTAGGAAATAAAAATACCAGCTTCCCAGTTGGATGTTCAGGATCTTAAACTTACAAATTAAGTTTTAAACACTGTTTCTGGGAGATGACAGGGGGGAAACTCTCAGATGAAGATGTTGTCTTTGCTGTAGGGTTGCCGAGTATCTGTTTCACCGTACATGGTTAGGAGGATTTATTGATACAGACATATTCCAATCATGGTCCTAGATGACATAAACCATAGAATCCCTGTTAGGAGTTGCAGTCATCCCACAAAACTGACAAAGACAAAATACTTGTGGTTTAGTAGTGTTGTTTTGTAGTACAGAAATTCCCCATTCCTATCCAAGATGCAAAAAAAAGAAAAAAGGAACCTGAGTTCAGTAATATTAATTTTCTATCTTGCATGTACTTCTTGATAGTACTTTTTGTTAGCCCTTTAACTTCAAGGGATATATGAACAGCTCTCTTCAGCTCCATAAATTGGGCATCTTAATGGTGTCAATTTTTAAAATACATGCAAATAAATTAATGCTCCCCTCTCAAACAAAACATGCTATGTCAGCAAAAGATAGCTGTTAGAGGAGGAATACCTGTCCTGCTGCTGTTGTCAGCTATAATGTATAACCTGCTTTCTCACAAGTGTGCATTGCAGTCTTTGTGCTAAACTATGTCAAAACTATTATTTCAGGAGTGAAGGTTATTTTAATCCTTTGTTCTCAAAAAAAAAAAAAAGAAAAAGTGGTTGAATTTTGTTTATGAGTTGGTATGAAAGATATGATATGGTTTGGGGAGTTTTTAGTTGGGCTTTCTGAGCACATGTGACAGCATTTAAATGTGTAAATAGAGTTGCTCATTTTTCCATTTTTACCTGCAGCCAGAGGGATATTTAAGATCATGTAATGGAAATGAGTACTAATTCTTTGTTCCTGTGAGGATTTTTGTTAATGTCTGTCTTGTTGAAAAGTATAGCGTTGGTTTAGTATTAAGTTACATGTATTGCTTTTGCTCCTTAACAAAGCTGATCAATCAACTCTTGTATCTTCACAGCTTTTCCCTGGTTTGGCATGGACATTGGGGGAACTTTGGTGAAACTTGCATATTTTGAACCTATTGATATCACTGCAGAGGAGGAGCAGGAGGAAGTTGAAAGCTTGAAGAGCATCCGCAAATATCTGACTTCCAATGTAGCCTATGGATCCACTGGCATTCGAGATGTCCACCTTGAGCTGAAAGACTTAACGATTTTTGCTCGAAGAGGAAACTTGCACTTTATTCGATTCCCAACTCATGATTTGCCTACTTTTATCCAAATGGGAAGAAATAAAAACTTCTCAACACTACATACGGTGCTCTGTGCCACCGGTGGTGGCGCTTACAAGTTTGAAGAAGACTTTCGCACAGTAGGTAGCCTGTCTTTCCTTGTACTGAAGCTGATGCTAAAAGCATTGCTGATGATGGGTTAAAATAAGCAGTGTTTTGAAAAACTGTGGAATGCTCAAAGATTATTAATTATTAATTTGTTTTTCAGTCTCAAGTATGATAATCTAGAAATGCTTTCTGACATCATAATAAACATGAAGATCTAATGCTAACAGCTAATTAGACACTTCCATTAATGCAGTGAAATGCAGGACACCTTTGTGGAAGTTAACCATTTTCGAATCTGTGTTTTCTCTGATGGGAAACGTGCTTAAACTGCTGAGGTGCTTGAGTCACTTTGGATTTTCTTTCCTAAGCAGTCTTTGATGATAGGTTTTCAATGTTTGTGGGGGGAAATTACCCTCATTTAGTCCAGTGCATTGTTTAGAGATCCGTGACAAAACATGTATCTCAAAGACAGTCTTTTTTCAACTGCAGAGCGGTTTGGGATTTTCCTGAGGTGTTTTGACTCTTCCCTTGACAATCAAAATTGATCATTTGTTTAGATGCAGTTTCTATATGAAGATAGTTGTTACTAACTGAGAATCTTATCACAGTATCCAGTGTGCACATGTCCTAGTTTTAAAGTGGCTGCAGAACTCTTGTGCTTCTAGAGGCAAGAAGACTTTCAATAGCACAAAATGTTTGGTTTCAAAAATCTGCTTGTATTTCCATTCCTGTGCCAGTCTTGCATTGAGCTGGTACACTGTTTGTGGGTAGGGTCACAATTTGTACAGCAGAACCAATTCATTATCTAAAACGGCACGGAAATCTTTTATGTTGGAACAGTTCCCTGATCAGCTCAACAGTGAAGCTTCACAGTTGTGCCATGGCAAGAAAAGCTGAAGGGACCTGGGGGAAGAGGAGGGGACTGGCAGTGCTGTGATCTGGTACTGATGTCAGTCAGCAGTGTGCAGTCTGGTCTGATTGTGCAACTTTGTAATCTAACTGCAGGCTGCTTTCTACACGTGAGCTCACCTCATTCAGAGATAGACTTTTGAGTGTGTTTTCTTGGATTAGCTGCCTAATTGGACTCTTTAACTGTTGGAACTCCTTGCTGCAGTAAGGGAGAGAGCATGATCACTCTTTTTGTGAAAGCCCAGAGTTCAATTGGATTAAGTATGGTGTGAAATTACAGCCTTCCTGGAATCCACAGCACCTGTTAAATTGTTTTTCTGCTTTATGAGAGAATGGCAGCTTAAATGTCGTGCAAAACCGAGGAAGAACTGTAACGAGCCTAGTCCTGTAGAATTTCTGACCTGTGGTTTTCTTATGATCCTTGGAGTGTTAATAAAGTTGCAAGGACAGTTAGTACAATGCCATTGAGGTTTTTATCTTAAGTTTTTAACTGCTGACATCTTAGAAATGACTGTTTGACTTCTAAGATGGGGGAGGAAACCCACAAACCTTGAAAAGATATGCAGATGTGTGAGTTTCACCAAGATCACATGAGTGGGGCCTCTAGGGTATTTGGTGACCTTTTGTTGATTTAGATTAATGAAAAATGTTGCTAATTTTTCAATGGATTAATGTCTGAGTATCTCAAAAGTTATCTTTGGGCTTACAAAAGCAGATATTTATACTGCCTGTCTGTTCTTGATTCAAGTCTGAGATCTAGATCTGTAGTCAGAGTAATTTGCTAATTGATGTCAGAGTTTACCTCTGAATTCTTTGTTGGCTTTATAGTGGGATTGAAGCTCCTGAATTAGTCGCTTGAGGTACCTTCTTAAAGTTAGGCAGTACAAATATAGTCATAAATTTGTAGCATGTTTAAGCAATGTTAGAACATGTTGACAGTGTCTTTTTTCTTTTTTAACACAGATTGGAAACCTCCAGCTGCACAAACTGGATGAGCTTGACTGCCTTGTCAAAGGCTTATTGTATATAGATTCTGTCAGCTTCAATGGCCAGGCAGAGTGCTATTATTTTGAAAATGCCTCAGATCCTGAGAGATGCCAAAAGATGCCTTTTAACCTGGATGATCCATACCCATTGCTGGTTGTTAACATTGGTTCAGGAGTCAGTATTTTATCAGTCCATTCCAAAGACAACTATAAAAGAGTAACTGGAACAAGGTAGCTTAAAAACCTAAATTGAGCTTGTTACTCTATGGAACAATGAGCCTTCTGTTTTCAAAGTGGTTCCTCTCCCTGACTCCCCCCACCTATCCCTTCCCTCATTCTGTAGTATGGAAAAGTATTTTATCTTTAATTTACAGCTGCATTCATTGAAGCCCATTCCCATAGTTCTGTTATTGAGGAGATTTAGCTAGTATCTTATTTATCAATCGATGAGTGCTAGAAGTGCTCCGTAGTGAGAGTTTTATAGGTTTTGTCTTAAGTTTTGATATTGTGTCCAGTGAACCTGTGTCTCTGTTGCTCCATGAGAATAAATATGTCCACACGTTTTACAGTAAATGATCAAGGATCAGAGTCAGTGACATGATGTGGGTATTTAGGGATTTTGTCTATTAAGTCTTCCAGCTTACATTTTGAGAGTTTGTAACTATTTATTAGCTCTTACTGTATGGTTAGCTTCTTGTAAGTGACATATAAATGTTAAATTGATTGACAGCTGTTTGTGTAGTGAACCTTGAGCAAGAAAGCAGACAGCTTCGTATCTAAGTTGGAGGGCTTTATTTGTTTATTTTGTTAGTCAGACATAAGAATCTTTGATGTGAGGAAATACTATTTAAAAGCAACTAGTTTTCTTTCTTCTTAGTCTAGGTGGAGGGACCTTTCTTGGTTTATGCAGTTTGTTGACGGGCTGTGAAAGTTTTGAAGAAGCTCTGGAAATGGCATCCAAAGGAGACAGCACACACGCCGACAAGCTGGTTCGAGATATTTATGGAGGAGACTATGAAAGATTTGGCTTGCCAGGATGGGCTGTAGCATCCAGGTAAGCAAGAGATCTTTTTGTTCGTTGTTTTGCTGGTTTGGCGGGCTTCAAAAACAAGACTTAAACTACTAATACAGTGAAAACTGCTTTTTGCAAACTTTTATTGTAGTCGAGTTACGTTTTTATCCTAAAAGTATATATACTCTGTTTTCCTGAAGATTTAAAGCCACATGGAACTGCAGGTGCCTGCTAGCTAGGTATTGAAGAAACCTAATGTGGTATCTCACAATCAGCTTTACATGAGTCACAGAGAACGTGAGGTGATCACAGGAGTGGCAAGAACAAAGTGCAGAGGAAAAACAAAACCAATTTACTTTTTGACTTCCTAGAATCTTTTAGTAGGGCTGTTGTCCAGAGGGAAGGTGAGTGGAAGATGGCATTTGTGTTGCTCTTACAGTAGTACCTCTTCATCTTTTTGGAAAGACTGCTTTTTTTTTTTTATACGTGGTTGTCAGTACAGGCACCTGGCATAATGTTTTAACTACTTTTCTCACTTATGAAGGCTGTTGAATATAAACAGTTTGCACCATGAGAATGAATGTATTTTACTGCCAATGACAGAGGATTTTTGTCATAGCTGCAAGTTTTATTTCCATTGGGGAAGATTATTCATGATGTTACAGCTTCTCTACTCTTAAGGGTAAGAAGAATAAACTTTGGGAGTGAAACTAATATGTACATAAGAGTTCATTAAATCTTTGCTCTTATTCAGTGGTAAGAGGTCTTAATTCACAGTAACGTAATTCTTCTCCCTCTCCAGCCAGCTGAGTCCAAGCCTTGTGAGAGAGCATATGCTGAGAGGTTTTAATATGTGCAAACTTTACACTTTTAGTCAATACATCTTAACTCGCTCTGTATATAGGTACATTTTGTTCTCATTTACTTTTTAAGACCCTTAGGATCTTTAATGACTATTTGGGTTTTAGAATAATCAGGATTCTGGCTCTCCAAACTGACTTAGATATGGCACAGAGTCCATAGTGGTAAAACGTCATGCATAGCTATGGATTCTTGTCCTGTTTTTTCTTTTTTATAATTCATAAGAAATTATCTGCTTTGTATAGTAACAGAAATGTCCTTCTAATCTAAGAACTCTTCATTTATACAACCTAAATTGCAGTCTGTCAGCTGCTTATTTTCTGTTTCAGAGGATTGTGTTCCATCATGAAACCATTCAACTCATCTCTGGTTTACTTGTACTTTGAGAATAGAGCATTGGATAGATATTGTGAGTGAGGAAGCAAGCATGAGGAGTTGGAGGATTCACCAGTGAGACTTAATTTACAGTGACTAGATTTGCAGAGTAGTCTTGCCTAAGAATAAGACTACTTTTTGCTGTAGATGCTTCTTCATGGAAGTCAACAATCTAAAGAAAAATATTTTGTTGGGGGTCGTTATTGTAACAAGATTGGCTGTTTCCTGTGAAGGAATAAATACACACGTTGTGGTGTCAGTTGTCAAATTGCTGTATTTAATACAGACTTAAAAAGGGAGCTCCTCAAGAACAAACATGAGACTTAATTTTTACGCTATAACAGAACTTACATTCTGAAATTACTTGAAATGCACATGAATC
This sequence comes from Gymnogyps californianus, assembly GCF_018139145.2. Classification (NCBI taxonomy): domain Eukaryota; kingdom Metazoa; phylum Chordata; class Aves; order Accipitriformes; family Cathartidae; genus Gymnogyps; species Gymnogyps californianus. Next base: position 4,811,486 of record NC_059484.1, read on the forward strand.
ACTTTGTACTTAATGGAAATTTTTCCTCTTCTAGTTTTGGGAATATGATCTACAAAGAGAAGAGAGAGTCTGTTAGTAAAGAAGATCTTGCAAGAGCAATATTGGTCACCATCACCAATAACATTGGGTCTATTGCCCGGATGTGTGCAGTTAATGAGGTAAAAACTTCTGACAAGGAAATGATCTATCTATAGGTCTATTATTTGGTTTCAGATTAAATGACTGCTAAAATGATGTATCATTTTAAACCTTTTAGTACATTCTCAAATGAAACAAAGAAATTCATGTAGTATTAAAGAACTAGGAATTGGTTCAGAATATTTTTGACTGTCTTTGGAGAAGTGAGACAAGGATATCTTTGCCAGTGGGGAGGGTAACCTGATGAGGAGGGCTTCACACTAGCTTTCTTAGGGAATGGAGCCCAAAGGCTGCAGATAAGTGAGGGAGTAGGGGAGCACAGGATGTTGTGATGAAAAGACTTGAAGTCCCCTTGCGAAAACAGGATAATTGTGGGCCCAACTTAAGTCTCAGTACACAAACACGTGCAGCATGGGATACAAGAGGACCTGTAAGTCCTGGTTCTTATGAGGGACTATCCTGACCTCTGTTGGAAGGGTAACATGGCAGATCATAAGCAATCCATACTTCTCAGTGTGCTGGGGACAATTTCTGACACAAGTGCTAGGCAGGCTGACTAGGCGAGCATGATGCTGGACCTGCTGTTCATGAGTGAAGAACTGGTCAGGGATTTCGGTGACAGCCTTGAAATAGTAGAGTTTAAGATCCTGAGGAAAGTGAAGAAGGCAAGGAACAGAATGGAGACTCTAGATGGACTTGAGTAGAACAGGATTCTGGTTTGGGGGGGATTTAGGAAGCAAGATCTTGTGGGAGGTGGTCCCAATGGCATAAGGAGCCCAGAATAGCTCGTTGATCTTGCAGGATAGTATCCTCATGGTAAAAGCAAAAGGTGGGATACAGACTGGCTAGGGAGTGGCATTGCAGAAGAGAGGAGGGTGCTGTCAGACAAGTTGAACTGAACGTTAATCAGCAGCGTACATGTGCAGTGGTGAAGGCTGACCTTGTACTGAGATGCATTAGCAAGGACATAGCCAGCAGGTCAGAGGAGGTGATACTTTGGGCATGACCTCTTTCCCCCTCCTCCCCAACCACCACCATCACCAAAAGAGAAGCACTGACAAACTATAACTAGTCTAACAGACAGATTGCCAAGACAGGGCCCTGTCCTGGAGCACCTAACGTATGAGCAGACACTGAAGGATCCGAGTTAAGCCTGAAGAAGAAGCTGAAGCCTGGAATGGTTGTCACTATCTAGAGAGGTTTACAGGGAAGACACTGCCAGGTACAGCCATACACAGCAGAAGGACGGGAAGCAGTGGATGCAACTTGTAGCTAAGGCAATTCTGATTGGTATAAGGGAAGAAAGATGCTCACAATGCGAGTGGTTAAGCCCTGAAACATGGACTCGGAGAGAGACTGTAGAGACTCTGTCTTTGGAGAGTTTCAAAACATGTGATTTGAGCAACTTCAACATTTTAAGTTGCTGAAAGACCTGCTTTAAGCAGTGCGTAGGACCTGATGGCCTCCAGCAGTTTCTTCAAGCTGAAATTATTCTCTGATTAAAGCTCATAGAAAGCCTTGCTTCTAGTTAAGCATTATTTTTAATTTTTACCAACTCTGGAGAAATTGGTTTGACACCTGTCTTACTGGTTGATACAGAGATGGTTTCCTGCCATCCTCTATTTCTCAAAGCTCTGCTAAACAGAACCAGTGTGCGTTCAGTTTCAATATGATTAGCATGGACAGTCAAGAACCTAGGGAAGAATACTGAATTTAGGCATAGAAGGTATGGGTGTCTGAGCGCCAGGGATCTCCTCATTCGTTATCAACAAACTTCGGATAAAGTGAGGCTTAGTAACAGCTTTCTTAGAGAAGACTAAAGGTAACTGTATTTAGCACTCTGCTTAAAATCTATGGACATGATAGTCCTAGAAATACCAACAACCTTGTTAGCTGCAGTAACCTTCCTTTTGCTTAGGAGCCAGACTAATATATTTTTCTGCTTTTAGTATTGCAAGTTCTCCCTCAATTTCCTTCTCTGTCTTTCTCTCATGTCTGTCTTGGAGAAGAAAGTTAATTTTGTGGGTATTAAGTTAATTTTGGCTTTTTTGCTTTATGGCAAAGCTTGATAACAAAAGAGTTAAAATGAGGGTTAAGTTGAAAGTGCATACTAATAGTCTGAGTCTGAGGCAAATGTATGCAATTTATATTTAAGGGTGGGGGTAAATGAGTACAAATCAGAATTCATAAACTGCACAAATTAGCTTTATTCCAAGTTTTTTTGGTCTAATTCCAACTATGTCACAGAACTACAAATCATAAGAACTAGTTAATAAGGATGCACAAACTAATATCTTGTACTGATGTATAAAGACAAAATGGATTTAATTATTTTGGCTTCCTGCTACAGAGCAGAATTATGTTTGGGTGCCTTAACAGTGTGTTTACTTTGTCTTCACTGTGAACTAATCAAGAAGGTGAAAAACAGTTGCATGTTAGTCATTTGACTACAGGTTGAATTGTCATACTAGTTTTTGTAACAACTTGGATACGAGTATTCATCTAACATAATTAAGCACTTACTTAAGCACTATGTTAAGCACAAACACAATTAAATTTTCTTTGGTTCTTGCTCTCATACCATTAAACCAGTGTTTAATGTTGCTTCCACTTAATGTTGGATTTATTTCAGTGAATGGGGAAAATTAAATGATTTTCACTTTTTTACATTTGATCAAAATTCACAGCTCACTTCTAGTATTTAAGTCTTAGTCTAATGTTATGCTGAGGTATATTGAGGTCTGAAGATAAAAGGAACATCTGTTATGTCTTACTGTCTTCGGCTTCTTTACAGTGCTGCCTTGTTGCATATGGATCAAGCAGCATTGTACAGGGCTATGAAGGCATTGAGTCTTCTCTACCAAATATAAGTATTTTTCATTTAATTTCACTTTTAGCTGGGCTGTTTCTTTGGCTTACTGAAAATGCTCACTTAATTTGAAACACAGATGCTATTTCTCTGTAAATTAAGTCCTTTAATTCTTGAGGGTTGCACAGTTTTTCCTTTTCCCCAAGTATGCTGTGTTTTAAATTTTGGAACTATGTTTTAATTGTGGGTTGTTTGTTTTTTGTTTTTTCTTGCTTGAGACAGTCTGTTCTTTCATAGCTTAATTTTTCAAAGCTGTGTTAAACAGTGAAAAGACTTAATCCTTTGCTGTTTTTCTCTTCTTTTTAGAAAATAAACAGAGTTGTGTTTGTTGGCAATTTTTTACGTGTGAATACTTTGTCAATGAAGCTTCTTGCATATGCACTGGATTACTGGTCAAAAGGCCAGCTGAAGGCCTTGTTCCTAGAACATGAGGTACGCTGTGATTCATTTATCCATATGTATTGTTTTACCATAAATCAAAAATGCATGTATTGAGTAGCTCTCGTGTGATATCCTGAGACTCCAAGTACTCAGTAAACACTGAAAATAAGAGGACGTTTGTCATACTGTATTGGTTCTCCGGGGACAGCGCGCTCTGCCAGGGAAGTACTTCAGTCACTTTGGGGTGTCTCAGTTCACACTATAGATCATTGGAGAGGGACAAGAAAATGTTAAGCTCTGCACTAAGGTTCAACAGTCTTTCCTTGGTTTTGGGTGGAAACAATAGTAAGTATTGTGTTTCAAAAGATTACAGAGAGATCTAAAGCGTGGGCCTTTGAAATACTTGTATTGTTCTCAGCTGAGCTTGAGCAACATCCTGAAAGTCGAGACTGCTTTTAACAAGGACTGCTTTCATACAACCACAGATACACCTTAAAGTTGTAGTGATTTTTATGCTCTGAGACGAACCTGCTTTTGGGCAGCTTCTGCAATCTGGATCAGCATGTAATGCTGAGAGAGTTGAACTGTTCTGGTTAAAATATAGGCAACCAGTATTAATTACAGGTGCAACAGTTGGGAGACTTGTAGCTTCTTGGCAGTGGGCTGGCAATTTTTGTCCTCAATTTGTTGGTCTGCAAATATTACAGCATTACCTCTATTCCCCTTCAGTTGATTCTCACAACTTTTTTCCTTGATTGTTTATCCTGAGACTGACAGTAGCCTGTCCTGTTGCTAGTGTCTGCAGTAATAGCAGAATGGTTCCTTGTTAGCTCTACCCCTTCAGATTTTTCTTGGATAAATTTTAAATTCTTGCATTTGGTCAAGTGTAGATTCCAAACACTTCTGTATTTCATAGTTATGGGGGGGTGGAACATCTCACTTCCTCAGAGGGGAAAAGTAATCCAACAGGAGAACGTGGTTCTTTGTATGCAGGTAAGTACACAGTCCAAAAAATGGTGTTGCAGCTTAGACCTAATTCTTTAAAAATGTGAGCTGCAGTTAGTTTAAAAAATTTTTGACTTGTACCTTAGGAATAGTGTTTCTATGGATATCGAAGGTCCTTTGGCAAACAAAATATGCAGCTCGTCTAGGAAAAACAAACCAAACCTGATTTCTGTGCTTTAGGAGTCACTGATACATGTCTTAGAAGTCCTTCAGTGTATGGGGAGGCTTGGGGTGAAATCTTCTAAAGTTAATCTAGATGAGAAGGATAGAATGTTTGTTTCACAAAGCTTTAAAAAATTATTATGAAAGATTATATATTAAGTGTACAGTGTTCTTTCTGTAACATTGGTCCACCAGATGCTGCTTTGTCATTGAAATGTGATTAGTGCAGAATTTAATACCCCACTTGACTGAAATATTTTTTGTTTGTTTTGAACAGGGATACTTTGGAGCTGTTGGTGCTCTTCTTGGGCTGCCAAATTTCAGTTGAGATACCAGATGTCACTACACTGAACTATTTTCCACCTGAATGACACTTGTTTATGGCAATGGGAACTAAATCTGGGGAGGGGAGAAGAAAATAGCAGATTTTCTGTAACTGTTTTTAAGAAGTGATTAGCTACTGAATATTGCCATTGTAAGGAAGGGGTTCACTCTGGGGATATCGTTTATGTTCTTTGGTACATGTAGCCAGTATTGAACTTTTAATATGCAATACATCCTCTGAAAACAAGCTTCCAGAAGAAGGAATGCCAAACCTTTAAGTGCTCAGCCTGAAAATATAGCAAGTTTACTCCTGAGGCTTTAGGCCCCTCAGTTTTGTATAAAATTGATGAATGAAAAATTATTTTCAGTAGTTATATTATGAGCACAATTTCCCATGTGTACTTAGAGAAAACAACTTTAAAAACAGTAAGGTACTATTTACAAGATGAGGAAACTGTAGGCAATTGCTTCCCACAGTAAGAATAGTAATTATTTTATTTTTATGTGTAATGGAAATAATATTAATGCTTTAATTTTCAGTGGGAAGAATAGAAACACAAAAAATCAGCCAAAGTAGCAGATTAAGCAGTTGATGTTTGGAAGGTTTTGTGAAGATATTCAGTTGCCCTCTTCATTTATTTGAAGATGCAGCTGGTATTTTGGGAAGATTCCCTCTGTCTTTGGTTGGATTTGGAAAAGAATTTAATGATTAATGAAGGCAAGTTTTGGGGGTTGGTTTTTTGTTTTGAGGACATGACTTCCAAAATGCCTTCTGGGTTTTTTTAGTTTCTTTTATAAATTCTGACATCATGCATCATTATTTATAAAGGTACCACAAAGCCTGAGAGAATTGAAGAAATCCTTGTAAAGTAGACTAAATATGGGACCTCATAATTCTGATGCTTTGGCTCATTTCTGTGGAGGTTTGGAAAATTTCTGCCCCATCCTACTAATTTGAAAATGTGATTTCTCCTTAATTTTATGAGTTGATCAGAATCTAATTAGATGTTGAAAATGAAAGGTTGTTAGCTTGCTTTTGGATTTGGAAGTTTGTTTTTGAAAGTTGAGGACAGCATCAGAGTTTGTATTGCAGCACCAAACGAACCAATACTTAGTGCACTTGCAATATGGAACCATTCATCAAATTGTGGCCTTGGGATAAAATCCGTACTCTGGAACTGATCTTTGGGTTTTTCTGTATGCTTTTAAAATTTACAGTTATGATCATTGTAGTAAGTTTAGTCCTGAAGCCAGGGCATGAGATCTTAAACTTCTAAGAATATTATACAGTCATTAGCTATATGACTCTTTGTGGACTAAAGAGCTACCCGATTTTATGATATCGTTTTAATGTTAAATATTTCCTATAAGTGCATGAGGAGCAACCAGACTAGAACACATTCATATCTTGGGTTTTAAGGTATTTTTAAAACTGATTGCTCAAGTATTCCACAGCATGGCTGTGTTGTATTCACAAACACATCCACCTAGTGTGTTAGAAACCTCTGTGTGCTATTTTCAGTCTTCTCTTTCTCTTCTTAAAATTCAAAGCCCCATACTAACATCATATGTTTTTTTTTTTTAAATTTTCTGTGGTCCTTTAAGAGTACAGTAACTTAGAGTAGCCAATTAATTAAGCCCAATGCCAATCACAAATGCAGTTCCATTTAGTGTTGCTTTTCCTGGTAGTCATACTACATTTCCATTGTGCTTGCTTTGATGTTTCATTTTAGACATGAAAAACCAAACAAAAATTACACTCACAGTTCAACTGATCGAATGCTAAATCAGCGCACTTCAGAAAATGAGTATGGTTTTTATAGAATGTCTTTATAAATGCTGTATACTGTTCCTTTTAAGTTACAATTGACTATAGAAAGTAACCTTTATTTGGTTATAAAACGTCATAAAAACTTAATTTTCTGAACGTTTTGACAGCCTCCTGAAAGTTTTGCAAACCAACTGTGTATTTTTCTTGCAAAGTGAGGTACTTTAAGACGCATACTACAGCTTGATGAGAAACAGTTCCTTTGGACCATATTTATTCCTGCTTCACTGCTCATTTTGTGATACTGAAAGAGAGCTGCTTTGAAGCAGTAGTTGGAAGTTACTTGTATATTTAACCAGAAGCACATGTAGAAGATGATTACCTAATGACCATGGTTAATTTAAACCATTTGAAGTTGGTATGACCTAAGATACGTTTTTAAAGTAAACTGTACAGAGTTACAGAATAAATCAATGGAGTAATTCTTGAATAGCTGTACTGTATAGAAACTACTGTGAGAATCAAAAAGTGTGCCCTACCTCTATTTTACTTCCCTTGAGCTTCTTAAAGAAGTGACTTCCTTTTGCAAGTTTTATCAGCACAATTGTTACTTCATTACAAGAGCAACCAGAGAAGTTTTCAAGCCCTACTGTAAAGCCCAGGGGTCCTGTATTTAAGCCACATCTTTGGGTTTCATCTCATTTTCTCTCAGCTTAGAACTTGTTACTAGAGTCTCCAGAGATTGACTCTACCACCAGTAGAAATGCTAGGCATCACAAATAGTTGCAAGATAAGCCTTAAAGTCTTTTCATCTAAATTCTCTTCTAAATAGGTTGAAAAGGCTTGTTTCTTCTATACAGATCACTGAAGTAACCTGCTTTTTCCTCATCTTCTCTGTTTTTGCTTTCACCCTTGCCATTTCTTTTCCTCAAAGCTAACTGGTTGAAGCAGCTTTAGAGTGAATTGATTCAATGTAATGTACTACAGTAGAGAAAATTCAGGGTTTTCTCAGGGCTACTGTTGTCTTCTCAAGTGGTACCACTTCTCTAGAGAAAAGTTGTGTGATGATACTTCCAAAGTAAAATGTAAAGCTCATTTTGAATGTGTAATCATTTCCAGCTCAATCAGCCATGTGAGTGCCTTTTAATTTTTTCATATAATGCCAATTTTGCTGGTACTGGGACTTTATCCATGAGGTTTCCTAACCAGTGTTGCTTACTAGAGAAATGGCAGATAACTTTATTGGCCATGGAGATGATCCCTTCAATCCAGTGGAGCTAGAGATGCCAGGAAAAGAGCATCAGGTTTCTGGCTTCCTGTCCCTGTAGCCCTTATCTTGGGGTGATGCTTTTGCATTTCTTGGTCTCATTCCTCCAGCTTGGTGTTTTTAAGTATTACGCACAGTTTTATTGTATCAGTATCTCCCTAGAAATCATGCAAGTTTTTAGTCAGATAAGTATAGATTACTTCTGGCCAAAGAAGTTCATTTTTAGATGAAGCTATTCCAAGTTGGTATGACTATTAAACTTAACCACTTTCACCTTTCTAGTTCGCTTAGGGTAACTGCAATTTGAACGAGAAGGGAACTTTTTCTACAATACACTTTGAATGTTTAGCAAGCTGGGAAGAATACATTCTCAGTGTCCTTTACTGAAGCTAGCAGAGGTTTAAGTATAAACACTTTTTCATTCTTTAGTAAAGCCTCAATAAATTTAACAGTTCAGAGAGAAGCAGCACTGATACACTTTCTTTGTCTTATAGTTTGGTTGAGATTTTCAAAAGTGCTCAGATGTCTGACCTGCCTTTTGAAGATCTTTCCCTCTCTCTCTGTAGTGTTCTGCAAGCAAGCACCTGTGTGATTCTGCCAACACCTCCATTCATAATTTGAGAGTTACAGCTTGGAAAGAATATGAGAAGATGCTGTCCCACTTACTCTCAGCCTGTATATTAAGAACAAAAGTTCCATTCTGGCTTCTCATAACAGATTAAATATTCTTTCAGTAGTACTGTGAGGTTCCTACTTGAATTTTAGTTGTTGGTAGTATACATGCAAGGTGATTATATTGCCCTTAAGGGTTGTAATACTAACGCTCTGTCTCTATCCAGTATAGGTCTTCAGGAAATACCTACTTCCAGATAAGTTGCAGTAACTTCTCGTTTCTAAATGTTTCAGAATAGCAGTGGGATTTTAACATTTCGAACTAATTAAAGTGTCTTTTATCTAGAGCAACTCTCTGCTTCTTAGACTAGATGATGTCTTATGCATTCAGTCATTAACTTACATTAATGCCTAAATTTACATTCAACCTATTTTTAAATATCACTTTCACTATTCACATTCTGGATACTAGATGGCTATAATCCTGAGGAAACAGTTTAGTTTTGTTCAGAATGGAGATGAAGGTCAGTGCAGTTCTGTTGAGCTAGTTGTGGTCAGCTTTTTATCCTGAGTCCATTTGCACACATAACGAGACTAGTTCTTTCCCTTGTCAGTGTTTTCCTAGTGACAGGGCTTTCTACATCCTTTTTTTGGATTATGTAGGCTTAAAAAACATGTAATATGTAATAGAGCTTTGCTTAGGTTAAAAAGTGAACAAAAATCTGTGGGTCAGATTAGAACTATTTGACAAGACCTGTAGGTCACGGTGCAGAGCTAGGAACACACTTGACACACACAGTTACTGTTTTGGTTGTATTAATTTTTCCATTTCCCATTAACGCACAGTGAGAGGGGGCAGACTTACAATCGTTGTGGATAAAATGGGTGAACTAAGTCCTCAGACATGACCATGGGAGATAAAATGCTTTATCGTAATATAGAGGGATAATTCCCTGCTTACGTTCTTTAAATTTTACTGATATATTCCGAACTACATCGCCAGTATTCTGTCATCTGTGATAATTACTAATTCTTTAAGTTTAAAAGAAGTCTGCAAAGAAGCCTGTTTTATTAGTTTTGTTTACTTCACCCATGTAAAGCATATTAAGTATTCTTAAAAACACACTTTCTGACAACATCTCAAAAGATGCTGTAATATATTTGTAATTATTAATGTGCTAATGGAATATGTTTGAGCAGTCTAGGTTTGCATAAATGAGTGCCAAATCCTGCTCACTTTAGTTACTTGAGTAGATGATTCTCTTAAACAGGGACTGTTTTAAACTAATGAGCAAGATTTGGCCTCAAGGTCTTCGGCGTGGGGAACACAGTAATGCTACTTTGCATATTCCTGCTGGTGCTAAATCATTTGTTGAAAATAAAGATTCTAAATAGAAGTTGTAAATAAAATATTTATGGCCTGGTCCTTCTGACAGACTTAAAATTTATCATTTGCAAATATTTTTTGGCCTTATTTCAAGTTTCCCTTTTGTTTTTTCTAGAGTATGTGGACTGTGTTTGTTAATGTGGCGAGTCATTGGCAGGTTTGGCTTCCTGTGCTGCTTTCTGTAAGGCCCATAACATTCCCGTTGTGCATTATGATATGGATGACTTCATTGCTGGATTTCAGTGTTATCCTTCATCTTGTTTTGTCATTGTACCTGTTTAAACGAATAGTATCAAGTAGAACACGATTGGCATTTGTTCTCTGCTAAAACTTCAAGAAAATTAGCCATTACTGTAAGCATTTGGGGAAGTTGTTGAAAATGCAAAAGTACCCATGTAAAATAATTTTAAAAGCTAAATGTGTTAATTAGTCTTGCCTGTAAAACAAACTGGAATACGGTGTGTCAGTTGCTAATCTTGGCTATAAATCGCTACTATTTCACAATTCTTCTAGCATCAGTTTAAGAACGTTGTAAATACAAGCTTTGGGAGGAGGTATATTAGTTTCAGATTGTGCATTACAAAAGAATTTAATCATAAGACTAGTGAATTAGTATTTTGAGACATTAAATTATGACATCTAGAACACGAAAATTAGTGTGTTGATGTTATAGAGATAGGATATAGAGGGCTTTTGATAATCTGTGCTTTTTTACATTCCTGAGTTTTGGCATTTTAACAAACAAGTATTTAATTTTCCATCTACTGTCTCGTCACATGCAGGCCTTCTAATCACCAATTGCTGTCTTCAAATATTTGTTTTGGTTAGTTAGCAAAATGGACAGGCAAATTTATAAATCGTAAACCCTTGTAGGATGGAAGTTCTCCGAAGAGCCATTTCGTTAAGTTGCCTTATTCTATTACATTGCACTCATGTTATGTCTCCACTTTCTTGTTTACTGTTCAGACACTGAAGATGTGATGTAAAAATGTGCTACAAATTTTTATTCATAAATTACTGATTAATACCTTTGTGTCACCTGTTAATACAGCTCTTGTAAATGATACCTTTATGCCATCTGTAATACAGCTCTTGTAAATTGTTTAAATTATTTTTCTTTTTATAGATTCTCATTATTGAATGTACAGATTAGATCCCTTTAATATGTCACTGAGTAATTTGATTGGGGCGCAAATATGGCCAATGCTGTAATTCATCCCATCAAAACTGTAAATAATTCTTTACTGCTTGTTTGCATGAATGAATTTTGGATTTCATTTACTTTGTCACAACCCAACTCCTCTGTGATGGACCTACTTTTTACAGTTTATTTTCCTGGTTTTATTACCATTTGTTCTGTATGAATGTTGAAACAGTACTTTGTCTTTTCCTAATAAATAATTTGAGATTGTTCATTGTTTGCTTACATTTGTGGGTTGTGGGGGAGGGATTTCTGGGTGTGTTTTTTTCCTTTAGCATCATAAATTGCTGTGATACTTGATACTGGGGGTTGTTGTGTAACATTTTATACTAAGGAAACATGACTGGTATGGTTTTCGTGCTTTTTTTCCTTCCTGTCCTTTAATAAAGGCTTATATTTCACAGTTCTTAAATTCAGGTCCCGTTTTTAAAAACATTTGATGTCCTAAAGAACGTTAGTTTTGGAGTCTTGAAGTAGAAAGCATGCTGTGAAGCTACCGTAAGTTTTTGCCTTCCAAATTGAGAGCATATGCTGATTCATGCATACAGGTGACTCAGAGTGATACTTTTTTGTTGAATAAAATACTTTATGTATAAAGTGCACATTATATGTAAACTGCAGTTGGAATTGTTCTTTGCTTATGTTTTGGGAAAGCCAAATTACATTGTCCTGAAGTTGTTCTGACTGGATGCCGAACGGGCAAGAAGTTGTCAGGAATGAAGTCTATGCCACAACAGCATGCTGGCAATGCATCTTGTGACAAGCTTGCTGTGTCAGAGACTGTTCTTCAGGTTCACTGTACAAATATTTTAGCCATCCAAACTACAAATCTTTGCTTTAAACTGCCAAAAATGAAACCCTGAAAATTCTGTTCTGTGTTGTATCTCCATCAAGTCTGGCAAAGAGGAGCTCTGCACTACAGTGATTCTTTTTACCTAGGGGAAATGAGCTTGCAAGAAATACAAGTTCCTTTGCAAGTTTATGGGGTGTTGATTTGTTTGGTTTGCCATTTTTTTTTTTTAATGCAGAAATATGTCTTCTTTCTTTGAGTGAACTGTAGTAGCCTTTTGTGGAGGCTGGTTTGCATTGCAGCTGGGGTCCTTAACTGCTTCCTGGTGCAGCCTGTGTGCAAGCTCAGGGGACGGGGTAAGCTGTGTGAGCTTCATTTAGTTCTGTCTTATCTGTGGATCTGATTTAAAAGTTTGTATGAAACAAGTGACTTCCTCTTACTGTAAGACTGTTCAGCCAGCTGTATTTGAATTTTTATTGGACTCAGAAATGCAAACCTCTAATATAATAATCCTTGTAACTTCCCTCTTTTTAGAACTAGAGATTAAAATTGAAGTTTGCCTTTTGTCCCAGAGTGAAACCCCCCTGCTCTAAAGGCATTTCTGTCCATCAACAGATGTTCAAAAAGTATATCCACTTTCTGCCATTTCAGGCTATAGCACAGAAAAGTAGCAGCAGTCACCTTGTGCACAGTGCATGGGAGGTACCGGGGTGGTCGACCACGCTCTCCTGTTTCCAGTCTGGAGGGAGCAGACGCAGCACCGCTCCCTGGGGACTCAGCACGGCGTCTGCTGCGCCACAAGCATCTGTGCCTCGGGGAGGTGCATCATTAGGGCTACAGAGCAATCGGTGTTGCTCCATGTCTGCAGGCAATTTTTATGCAACCTGTAAGTATGTAGTTCAGAGTTATTTTGGCAATGGTGGTTCCTTTGTAACCTTACAGGGTCACGGGGCAAATTGCCTCCAGGAGGCTGCAGTAACTGTGTGGCTGGCCCAGTCTCCTAGTGGGGGCCCTGGAAGCTGGAGGCAGGAAGGGAATGATGAGAGCAGCTCTGTTATGGCAGGGTCATAAGCAGTTACGGAAGAAGCAGTATCAACTTTCTGTATGTAAAAATTTCTCTTCCAAGGACATAACAAAGCTCTTCAGTTCCTAAAGGTGCCTTTCTTGGGAAGGACATAAAGCTATGCCCTACAGAAAGGAAATGTGTGCACTGAGAGTGCTTAAGGTCTCAGAAACATGTTTGAGTTGATGAGCAACTTGGCAAATTTTTAACGTGGGGACAGATACCTCCGTGGTGTACGAATGCTATCCTCTCAAGCCTTTAGATTCTGGCTGAGCAGTGTTGACTGAGAGAAGCCTTTGGCCATGGTTTATTGCAGCATTCTGCATTGTTTTTCTTTACATAATTATAAAGGAGATTTACACATCGTTTCTTTGCCCTAAAACAGCTTACACATTGAGCAATGACTAGAGGAAGTGTTCTAGCAGATTTTTGCATGATGAAACCCCAAAGGAAGAGGGACCCAAAAGGACAGCGTATTTCAAGCAGATGATAAAATACTTTCCAACAACTGAGGGGGAGGAAATACAGAGTGAAGATTCATAACCAAACTCCAAACCCTGCAAGTCCTGAAAGGTAAAGGGCCTGCAGCCCATGTGATTTTAAGGCAGAGTAAGCACGTAAGAAATGACTTGCAAATTAAATTTTGAGTAGTTTCTGTACTGTTTGTCATAACACTTTGAGTCTGGCTGTTCAGCCAATTTTCCATCTACCCTGTTGTCCATCTATTCATTCTGTATTTCACCAATTTGGCTCTAAGTTAACTGAGAGATGATGTCAAAGGCCTTGCTAAAGTCAGGATAAACAACATCCGATGCTCCTCCGTTAGCTACAGAGCCAGTCATCACAGAAAGCTATCAGGTTGGTCAGGCACAATTTGCCCTTGGTAAAGCCATGCTGTTCTTAATCAATGCTTTGTGCTTTGTGTGCCTGGATATATCTTCCAGTAAGACTTGCTCCGTAGCCTTCCCGGGCACTGGGGTGAGGCTGACCAGCCTGTAGTACCCCACGTACACCTTCCTGAGGATGGGTACGATATTTGTCTGTCTTCTGCCATCAGGAACCTTGCTTGGAGGCTGTGACCTGCCAGTGGTCAGCTCTGTCCTCACCCTCGGACAGAGCCTGTCTGGTCCCATGGCATCATGTGTGCCCAGCCAGCTCCAGGGCTCCTTAACTGTTTTCCTCTCCCGTGGGGAATGCCTCACTCCCACCACTTCTGCTCCTGGGCTCAAGGAGCTGAAAGCCTGAGGGCAGACCTTAGAAGTGAGAACCTGAGGCAAAGAAGGTACTGACTACCATAGCCTTTTCTGTGTATTTTGTTGCTAGGGATCACGGCATGGTTCTGTTGAAGGAGACCAATATATCGGGGTGAGGCGTATCAAGGCGAATGGCCCTGAGTTTTGGCCAGGGACTGGTTATCAGAGACTGGTGGCAGCAGAGGAATGCAAGCCTGGAAGCAGCAAGGGAGCAGGTGTTGCTGGCAAGGGAATGCAAGGAGAGGTGCTTTGCACAGTAAATGCGAAGAGCTAATATCCAAATCGGTGGTATTAGAGATGTGGGGGAGAGAGGTGTCACTGGAGGAAGTCGCTGCAGCAAACTGTTTGCTGCTTTTAAAAAGTACTCTAAGTCAGTGTCGCTGACCTGGAAGCAGTCGCTAGCTGTTAACTCCAGAACTGTCATCTGCAGTATTTGACTTTGTTTTGAGTTTACAGCCTCTTATCGCTTTTCTGTTATGATCAATTTATTATAGCTCATCTCTTGAATTCCCTGGCAAAGTCCTGCCAGAGGCCATGCGTCCCTATAGTCCGCTCATGACAACAGGAACCAGAGCATTCTGCATTTTCTCATTTTGGGTAGATATACCTCTTTCCAGGACAATCCCTAGCAGTCCTATCACCTACCTGTCTGTAACTTTTCTTACTAGAAAGGATGTTTTGTTTCAGCGTTTCAGGCTGATGGATACACTGGAGAAGTGTAACCTCTTCTACGGGGAAGCTGAGAGGCTTTGCTCCGTTCTGCATTTAATTTCCATGGAATTATGTTTCACTTAAGGAACACTCTACAATGGGAGAATCTGATTTAAAGTCTTAACCAAAATCTACAGCTTTGTGGCTGCTTATTAGCTTGGAGATCAGCCTGCCATCTGTGAGTAATACAGTGTTCTCACTTTTCTGAAGGGGCTGTATTAAATGCATAAAAGGTTGTGAGTCTTTCATAACCCAGATGTGTCCAGATATGCAAATTATCGAGTTGTCTCTGATGTAATCAGTTTATGCACTTTTTATATCACAGGCTTTTGCTGGTTTGCTATCTGTGGAGAGTTATTGATGTCATTTGACAGTAGACAGATTTCCCAGGGAATGTGTAGGAAGTACAAGGATTTACATCAGTAATTTAAAACTAAGAGGAAAAGACATTACTTCTTAAGAAAGACTTTTCAGGTCACTGTTGGAGAGCTGCACACAGGGTATGGTGAATGCTGAATTGCTGTTTTGAAGCCAACTCTGGGACTTGTGACAAGGTTAGTGCTGGACAACACAAACCTGCTCATGGATGCCTCTTTTCCTTCTTCCCACCAAGTACGTTGCTGTTAGTTGTTTGTCCCTGGTGAAGCAGAGATATTAGTAAAGGATTTACCTTTCATGAAAGGCATGTTGCTGAACTAATGGTGTGCACAAATACCCCAAGAGTAGAGCACAACTGTTCTTACTGGAAAGGATAAGGGGGGAAAAGCCACAACCCAAACAAACAAAAAAACCCCATGGTCAGTAAGACTCCATACTTTGTAAGTTGGTACCAGGGGAACTGCAAGTGTTCAACATCTAATAATCCGATCTCTTTTCTGGCCATTGAATTTATTTATTTTAAAATTGAAATTGATTAATCTTTCAGTTTGAGGTATTTAATGGCAGCCAGTTTTTGAAAGCCACCATTCACCATCCTCTGGAAACCAGTCTGCTTTCCATTACCTGCCTGCCCTTCCCAAATGCATTCTCTCACAGGTGTCGGTGTGGGTGACTCGCAGGCAGGGCCTTCTGGCCAGAGGTCCTGCACTAGGCTGAGGCTTCACATCAGTTTCTGATCTGCCGGGAAAGGTGATGAATTTCAACAGTGTGAGACCTTTTGCTTATAAACTTATAAATGGGATCAGTTCAGAAGCCTTCCAGCCTCTTTAGCCATCATTTGCGTGAGGTGTAGGGCTGACAGCTGGAAGCCATAGCTGTTTCAGCTTTTCTCAATTAATCCGTTACTACCTCTGAGTTAACACCCCAGCTGTCTCTGGCATTTTATGGGTATTTGTTTGTCAGCTCAAACTGAGACCTACATGAGACAGGAAAACACCTCAGTCCTTCAGTTCTCACATCCTTTGAGGATTAGGGTTTGATTCTGCTACCACAGGAAAACTGATGACATGGAGAAGGATGGAGTAAAAAAACCTTCAGACAAATAGATATTAAGTTCTGCTACGGCATAGTTTTAAAAAATCAGTTCCAGCTTCCACCAGGAATGTATTGTAGATGTTATAAGCGTCTTTCACACCAAATACTGCTGCTCTTTGCTCTGATGGGGTGAGAATGGGAGCTCGGGGGATCTCGTAAAAGGTGTGTGATTTCAAGTTCTCCATTTTCAGCTGCTCTTCTCCCTCACACTGGGACCTTGCATGGGGAAGGGGGGCAGAGAGTTGCCAATGCAAACAGCTCCGCTGCCAGAGCAAGAGAGGAGCTTTAGGCAAACATTGCAGTATGCGGGAGGCTCCCTTAGCACACAGATATGGTTACAAAACACTCCACAGCATGTTCCAGCCTGGGAAATTAATGTAGTATTAATTTTAAGCTATTTGGTAACAGTTCACTAGCTGTGGTTTCGCTTCGGCTCTGTGTCCATTTCCTCTGTATCAACTAACAAACCCAAAATTAATCTTGACACAAAAGTAACGCCTCATTTCCCACCCATGGCTCTATAGGCGCTGCCTCTGTGGTGATTTCCCCTACCTACAGCTGGATACGGTTGATCAGGACGGGTGGGAGTGCCCTCTTGCCTGTAGCCCATGACAGTGACACTAGGTGCTCACCCCGTGTGGTTTTGTATCATGTAGATGTGGCACTTAGGGACATGGTTTAGCGGTGGACTTGGCAGTGTTAGGTTTACGGTTGGACTCGATGATCTTAAAGGTCTTTTCCAACCTAAACGATTCTGTGTTTTCCTTTAACTTCCTCAGCTCTTGTGAAATCTGGAAGTGAAGTCTCTTCTGTTGAATTTTCCCTGTATTCTTAGTGTGTATTTCCTAGTTTTCCAGAACTGGCAGCAGTTTGGATGGGGAGAGGAAAGTTTCCGAATCTTCACCAAAAAAACCCCATTTTTTCCTAACTTTTTACTGTTAGAGATGGATCTTAACTCAGACTCTGACATGCTGCTTCCATGGAAGTGGATGTGATGCAGCATCATGTTCTTACATACATAAATGCAATTTCCTCACTTGCTTTGATACCAACAGAGCAGTGATTCTGGACTTAGACTGCTGCAGTAAGTATTGGAACTGAGCTTACATGTTCTTCAAGGCGTATATCCTGTAGACATATCATGCATATACATGTGTGCATGTGTATGTAAAGTAAATGTTGAAGCCCAAGCTTGGCCCTTACGCAGTAAGACTTGTGGTGAGTGCTCTTTCAGTTGAAATAGCACAGACGATCTCAGCTCTTGACCGAGTTGGTGTGAGCAGAGCTTGCACACCTGAGAGAGGCTGAGGTGGGGTGAACAGTCGCTACCTCGGTGTTTTGAGCAACCTCTGTGCTGCCAAGGTTGGATTGTTACAGCCGAAGCAACCACAGCGACCTGCAGCAAGAGCAGCAGAGGGACAGGAGAGAAAACTGGCGGCCTCTGCGAGGCCATCGATAAAGGAGCAACAGCAGGATAATTAACAGACCCTGGGGATGGGCAGGCGGGGTGTTCCGTGAGGGTCGCTCAAATAATGAGCTCGGGGGGTATCTTCCCGCTCCTCGTTAGTATAGTGGTGAGTATCCCCGCCTGTCACGCGGGAGACCGGGGTTCGATTCCCCGACGGGGAGGTGCTGCCGCCTTTTCCTGCCCTGCCCGGCGGCCCCGCCGTTCTGTGATCGGTTTTTATTTGTCCTCCGGTCCGCCCAGTAACGGATCCGGTGGGTGAGAAAGGAGAGCTGTGCGCCTCACTGGGCAGCGCCGGGGGCAGCGCTCCCTGAGCGGGAGCGCCGAGAGGCGGCGGGGGGTGCCGGAGGGAAAACGAGCAGCGCTCTGTGCTGCCGGCAGCCTGCCCCGCGCCTGCCGGGGAAGGCCGGGTGCCAGAAGACGCAGAGGCGTGAGTTCGTCTGGAAGCGACTCAGGCCGCCGGGGGTGAGAGGGGCTCTGGCGGGGCGGCACGGGTGCCGGGGGGCTCAGCCGCTGGGCGCTGCCCCGCTCCGCGGAAGGATGCTGGGTTATGTGCGGAGCAGAAGCCTTCGTGCTGCTACAGTATGAATACTGCGTCACAGAGGCAGTAGTATTCCCCTAAATGAATTTCTGATTTAGCTGCTTCTGGTCCCTATTCTAGAAGAAATCTAACCTTAATTTTTAAAAATATCCAATGATTTATTACGACCCTTGATAACTTGCGTGAGACCTAAAGTGCCCTTATTGTTTCAATTTGGTACCTTATTTCAAGTCTGCATCTCCTTATCATCATCTCCATTATTAAATTTACATGCCAACCATCAGAGGCATTTAAACTTTGACCAAAACACATTTTTGAAAGCAAACTTTCACATGAAAACTGTGTGGTTTTTTTAACTAGCCCAGTAAATATATATGACTCTTAATAGTTCCAAGAGGTTCTTCTAAAAAATAAGTCACACTGCCTCATAGCTTAGCTGTTGTCGGAAGTGAGCTGCCCGTTGCGAAACCTGTGTGGCCGGCTCTGCTTTCAGAGCAAACCCTGGTCCGTGGTATGTTGGCTTCTGGCAGCTGCAGAAGTTGGTACTGCAGGCCCAGCGCTGACGTTTGCTCCAAGCTGGATCCTAGGAATATAAACTTGGTAAACCAGCAATTGCCTCTGCTGTGAAGCCCAGACAGTGCTGCATGCAAAACCTGTGCTGCCGGTCTGAAGGAGCGTGGCACGGATCTTGGCAGGCTCCTGGTGCCAGGCCCTGTGGGTACCACAGCAGGGATGACAGTGCCGGGGTGGGGGGGTGGCTGCCAGCATCCACGTGCCTGAGCTAATCCCACCGCCTCTTTTAGAGTTTTCTTGCTTTTTCTTCTAGAGTTTTCATCACCTTTGCAGGTGGTGACTAATACTGGTACGTGGGACTGAAAATGTTAGATTCTGGAACTGAAACTGTGAATCCAGGCTGGGTCAGCTGCAGGTCCTGCTTGTGTGGGGGGGCCTCTGTAGCACATACCCTTTGGGTCACAGGTGTCTTGGCAAAAGTCTTTGGTAACTTTCAGGGAGAATTACTAAACATCTTGTACAGAAAGAATACTTACATTTAAGTTTCTTGATGAGCAGGAGTTTGATTGATTGTCTTACTCCAAGCAATGTGTTTGCAATAGGAGTCACAGCTATAACCCCAGTTCTAGAGCTTCTCCCTGAAAATTTGCATGTCCCTCATCCATACTTGCAGAGGTTGATCTAGCTTTTCTGGAGCAAGGAAATCCAAACCTGCTTCGATCACCATGGTAGTGATCATCTGTTTGTGCTGGCTTCTGCAACTCTTTCTCCTAGAAGTGGTGGCTGGTTCCAGGTGGGCGTCACTGGGAGGCTGAAACCACTGAAGAAGTGAACCTATCTCAGCTTAATTCCAAGGTTATTTTCAAATATATTTGCTAAGTTTTGTTAAACTATGTTTTATCCACCTAGACAGTACTCTGGGGACACCTGCTTGATCTGGGAGCGTTCTCATGGACAGTGGGGCTTGGGGCATCCTTGGGGTGTGCCCCCATCCCGCAGCCCACCGCAGGCGAGGGCACGGGGGTGCTGCGCCCCTGAGCTGGCCCTGGGGAGCCTCTCCCACCGTCACAGGGAGAGCAGCAACAGTTGACAGCAGCACGTGCTCATTAATGGACCTGCTCGTAAGTGTATGATCTGAAACCTGAAGTGAGTTAAAGAAATGTGTTTAATTTCTCTTCAGAGGAGGCTTGTGCAGCTGCTGCAGGACGTGTAAGCGAGGTGTGTGGTGCTGTTCATGTTCCTGCTGTCAGCAAGTTCTGCACGATGTGAGTATAAACCAACGGGGCAGCTCCAGAGGAAAGGTTAAGCCTTTGCTTCTTGAAAGGTGAAACACTGGCGTAAAGATTACCTTTCATGAGCAGATGCAGTGTTGAAGGTAAAGTTGGGCTTCACGCTTCATGGGCTCTCATGTTTAGGACATGCAGTTTAACATAAAAAAACCATGTTACAATGTGATTTGATGGCACAATAAGGTTTTTGATCACTCCTGACAATATTTGATTAACACATCGCTGGTCTCTAGTCACTTTAGTTACTGGATTGTAGGATTTGGAACAGATTTTTCCAAATCAGAGGGTGTCAACAAAATACTAAAAGAAATGTCACACTTAAAAGCCTCCTGCCCAGTCACTGCAGCTCACACTGATGGAAAGTGTTGCTGGAGAAAAAAAATTCCAGCGCTTTTAGAGAGACTTCTTAACAGCTCTTTCAACAGATATGAACCTAGACGTGTTGAAATAACACTTGTCACTTACACGTTTATTTGAAATATGATTCTAGTTTATAGTATCATTCACGATTTCATTCAAATGCCTGTGTTCTCTGAAGAAATATGAGGCTGCTGTCCTACCCTGTCCTACTCCCACGCATACAACAACAGTATTTTACTTGAAGTGAATATCTTTTTCAGGCTCTAATAACCTGCTTCTCAGCTCTTCATTCTCTGTCTTCAGAGGTGTGGTGATACTCTTGAGCTGTCAATTTTTAGCCTTGTATAGGCTTATAAATGTATCATTCTGAGACTATGAAAACTAAAGCTGGGTTTTTTTTGGCACAATATTGTCCTTTTAGAGAATTTGCTGGGAAACTGAGAGCATCTTACTTTAAAAATAAATTAAAGAAATCATTCCTTCAGCTCTGGACTCTGCTTTCCCTGCTACTTGGCTATGGATAATCTTTGGGTGAATTGCTGGAAAACATGCGTTCATTTTCTAAACGTTTTCCAATCCCTATTTTTTAAAAATGGTGTTGGGTTTTTTTAATCAGGTGACTCCCTCACACCCCCACGGAGCAGCTCTGCAGGACACAGCCTCTCCCCAGCGCGTCGCTAGTCATTCCTCAGCACGCAGGAATTGCTGCTGTGGGTCTGGTGAGCACTAAATCTGTTCCAGTTTATCTCTGCCTGTAGATACTCCTGAAAGCCTGCACAGGCTGAGCACCTGCAGCGCTGCATTTTTTCTGCTTGGCCCCGGCAGCGCATCCAACCCGGTGCCCGTCAGGCCTGTAAACGCTTCCTTGAATTCGGGTCTGGCCCAGCTGGAGCTCGGCACTTGTTGCAGCATCTGCAGCAATGCCTGCAGAGCCGGGCTGCAGCCCAGCCTGGGGGGGGCTGAGACGGGGTGAGCATGGTTTGCAGGCAGGTGAGCTGGACCAGCCAGGACTAAGTGCCCTCTGATGCCCCATGTGCTTGGTATGGCTGTGTTTCAGAGGATCGCATACAAATGAATTATTTGTCCAGGGGTGCCAGTAAAAGCCCTTGCGAGCCTGACCTGACGCGCGTAAATAGGCTGAAAGAGCAGAGGGAGGCATCGCAGCCGTGCGGTGGGCTCTTCTGTAACCCTGGGCAATACGTACCTCTCCTCCCCACAAACCCTGTCCTTGGCAGGGTGATGAAGTGAAATTGCTCTAACAAGTTTCCTTTAATGATTTAGACTTAATAAAATCTTCCTTAAGCCTCTGAATTGTTTCCGCAAAACCTGCTGTTGGTCCTTTTAAGTCATCTGTTGTCACCTTCAGCCCGGGTGCTATTATTAAAGCGGATCTGTGTTCCTTTACCATAACGGCACCCTGGCTGTAGCTAATACCTTTCCTTCTAGGGCAGCAGCTCCTGGGTCTCACCTTCGGGCGAATCCAGCGGTTCTGGTTAACACCCGGTTAATGCCTCGTGGCGGCAGCTGAAGGAAATGCCTCCAGCTGGTGCTTACATTTAAATGTTTGCACTAGCATGTTCCCACTAGGCTAGCTGAATAGCAAAATATTGAGTTCAGTGCACTCTCGCTACTTGATGTTTTTATCGTTTAAGGCTTGAGACAACTTGTAAATGCTTAAAATAGCGTGAAAATCCCTGTGCTGGCACAGACTCCCAGCCTTATTGGAAGGCTGTCTGCTGTTCTCCTGGTGTAGAAGTTTCATATGTTCCACAGAACAATTGTGGTAAAGCAAAATTTTAAATAACCAAACCTATATGACAGTTATAATTTAAAAGGAAATCCATAACTTAAGCGTGTCAGAATAACAAGTTGATTGAAAAATAAGAATTGATGAGCAACCAGCTGTCCGTCACGTGAGTACCCTGGCTTCAGTGGGCTCCATCATAGGAGCTCCATTGAGTTCCACATTTTTTCCACAAAAGTATTAAATGAAACTTTGTTCATATAAACTACAAATACCTACACTATTTCCAAGTTCTGTATGTTGGGAATGTAATATGTAACATAAACTTTTGCGAGTGAAGGAAGAAGAAAGCGGGGAGAAAGGTTATGGGAAGCAGGGGAGCGTTTGCTCCTGACGGCAGCTCAGCTGCGGGAGCAACAGCTCATCCTGGCAGGGAGACAAACCTTTGCAAGTTCATCGTGCCGGCAGGTCTTTTCACATGGACGGGCCGAGCCCGCTCCTCATTTTAGCAGCTCTGGCCCTGGGCCTTTTCAGGACTCCGTTTTTCTAGCCATCGATGCTCCAGGCTATGTGCTCCCTAGAGGACAGCTAATGCAGGTCTGCCCTTTCCCTGCTGTGAAACGCCTCGTCCCTGCAGAGGTACCAGAACTGGGAGGGTTGTGACTGCTGCAGTAGGTAGCTTGGTTCTTGCTCATTGCTCCCTGAAGGTCTCTCGCCTTTGCCAACAGGGAAGCATGTGTTTGCTCGGGAAGAAATGGGAATGTTAGCCTGTGTGTGACCGTTTGCCTGTTTCTGCCCTTTCTGTGACTGACGTTAAGTCCTACAGCTCTCCGCAGGCTCTCTGCTGATGCCTGCCGTCCCCCCCGGTTTGGCATACAGGTGACAGCATGTGCTGGCTTGTGTTTTTTGGAAGCAACAAATCTGAAATAGGAGGCACCGACCTGAGCAATCGGATGGGTGCAGCGCCCCAGCCCCCTCCCACCGCACGGAGGGTCTCTCCGGAGGGTGGTCACTACCAGCGGCCGTAGGACAGCCGGCAGCTGGCTCATCGGGGTCACACCCGCAGTGCAGGAGGGCATTTATTCCTTTCAGTGTAATAAGCTTACAACAGGTGACCAAAGCCTTCCTATGGATGTTTCAGACTGGTTTAACTAAATGTAATTGCTACTTTAATTTCTCTGTAAAGGCAGTCCTCAGAAGTGACAGCTGACTTGCCCAAGAAAACACAACTGCCAGTATATCTGTCTCCATTCTGCAACACAGTGCTGTTTGTTCCTGCCTTATATAATTAATCCTAAAATCTTGGTTGCACACTTGCCTTGAGGAGGAAAGAAGCAACCTCCATGTTGCTACTTGTAACGGAGGAGTTTCACTGGGGGTAAGAGAGATACAGGCTGCTTTTACCAGCATGATATTTGTAGATAATGTTATGGATGACAGATAGCAGGTTTGCTCTTTGCTCTGAGTGTAAACATTAACTAGGGATATCTGATCTAGTTATAACCTCCCTCTGCTAGTGAAACCTCTCCCTTGGCGTGGTCTGTTTTGGGAAATGACAGCTTTAGCTGTTAGACTAGAGATGGGAAGGAAATCTCTTACGTTGGTATCTAGCACTTGAGATGGCCAAATTTTGCATGTAAAGAAAAATCAGACATCCCTCTTACTCGAGACTTTCAGCATGTTTTGATGCCAGTGCTCAGCCCTGCCACTCAGAGGCTGCCCGCTGCAGACAGACACAGGATGTTTCTTGGCTCGCTCTGACAGCGTGCCTTGAGTGCTGTAAGAGGCCTTTGGCTAAATGATAAGCCACTTATCTTCAAACTGTGTATTTTTTATTTAACTGTGAATAAATACTCCTCTGTGCTGACTAATGAAGCTGTGTCTTTGGGCAAAAGAATGACTCAAGTTTAACCTTAGCTGTTAAGTCATTAATTATCTTATTTAACAGTATGCACATGCTCACGCACCCCTTTAAATATTTCTGAGAGAGAGTGGCAGTATCCAAACACATGGTTATCCGCTGCAGCCAGCTCAAGCTAAAACATCACACCCACGGTCTCATTCGGGTGCAGATGAAATCCAGATGCACAAATGCTCGAGTTCTCCACAAAGGAGATGCTAAATAGTACATAAAAACAGTTGTATCTTGGCCTTTAATACTACGGACAGGTTCAGATTATTTTTGCAGGGACCTAATGACTAGTTGTTGGCTATTTTTGGTTCAAATATGTTGTTTTACCATTCTGGATAATTTAAAAATGCCAGCATTACCTAAACACATCTGCTGAGTGAGGATGTTTGCTTCATCTCGAAATGGCCTGATGTTTCGGGAAATGTTTCAGCCCTTGCAGGAGTCCCAAGGCAGAGATATGAATGTCAGAAGCTTCTAGGAATGTGGAGCAACTTTGCTGCTTTTTCCTAGTCACAGCTTTATTTTTAGCGTGCCTCGTGTTTAAGGGTCATGTCTGGGAGACAACAGGAGGTACTTTAGTTCCTTTATGTGAATAGCCTGACGGTTCATTCTTGATGTTTTTGGCTTTATGAAGCAGATTTTCTTCTTTACAGCTGCGATATCTCCGTGAAATTGTAGGTGACTGCCACAGAGTCATTAGGCATCAAGTTAAAAATGAAATTAAGGAAAACGAGTTTGCGCAGTACGCCAGGAGCATGCCAGCGCTGCTGCGGCTGGGATTGCTTAGAGGCACCAAAACCAAAGGTAATTCTGCGCTCTCGGGAGGACCGCTTGCTGTCTCCACACAGGGAGATGTCAGCTGTCCACGGGAGACATCCGAGTGGCGCGCAGCCCTCGATGCAGGCAGCAGCCATGGCCAGCACCTGCCCGCTGCTGCCCATGGCGCTGCCCGCAGCAGAGGGGCTGCACAGAACTGCTGCCAGCGGTTCGTGGCACGTTATGGGTCTGGGAGAAAAGCTGCCGTGGGGAGGAGGCATGTCAGTGATGACCAGTATTCCTCTGCTGGCTTGTTCCTGCCCTTTTAAAACTCACATGACCTTTTCTCATCAGCAGAAGGAAAACTACACTTCCCTGGGATCAGGCTTGAAGCAGAGCTCTGCAAGTGGCACAAAATGCATTTAACAGCTTTTTAATATTAAAAAGCTCTGGGTTTGGTTAGAAGCATTGCCAGCAAAACTACAGTGGGAGGTGACATTAAGCGTATCAAGCAAACCAAAATGAACATAATTTTGCTACTTTGCTGTCTCTGTCCCAGCTGCTTGTGATGCTTTTTTCTTCCTCTGAGCAGCAGCCATGTCTAAGGGCTGTGTGATGCCCCCAGCTGCTGTGGGCCCGGTGGCAAGGAGCTCTGCTTTGCCCTCAGAGGACTCAGGGTGTCTCTGTGTCCGCCCACACAGCTCATCGGGCACTGGGATGGAAACCAGCCTCTTGCACAAGTTCCAATATGTGTGTCTGCCATCACTCTTCAGGTGGCTGCTTACGTCGGTTTTAAACCTAAATGCCTTCATCACATTAAGTCTCATTTTTGTGGAAGGGTAATTCCCTGTAATGCATCCTGAATGCGGCCAGGGAGGTGTCTGCAAACCGTCCTGTGCAGGATGAGCTTGCTGCTCCGAGCATTTCCCTGGCAGGGAGGAGTGGGGAACGGCTGCTTGCGTGGCCGAGGTACACCTGCAATTATATCTGGGGATTGCATTTATCGAACACCAAAAAACTTTTTGAAATGGAAGCATATACTTAGTGCTTTCTCTTCGTCGTGATACTAACTTCAAGTGTCTTAGAAATACAGGCCAAAAAATCATCTATGCATATAAGTTTGTCGTATCAAATGCATTACATGTGGCTGAGAACTACCTGGTCTGCTCTGCAGGTCTGAATCACGTGGCGGCTCTGAGGAGGGGATGCTTAATGCTGCAGTTCACAGCCTCAGAGCAGTCATTGTGCCTGTCATCAGCTGCGCCTCCGGTCCTTGGATTTCCTTCTGCTGAGGGACATTAATTAAGTTGTCTTAATCAGGATGCAGATTTGCAGCATCAGTCCACAACATAAGGAATCAGCTTTAAAGACTCCCATGGTGCTCTCAGACCCCCCCTGGATGCAGTTGTGTGCTCGGTGAGGAGCATCCAGCTGTGGGGTTTGGGTGATTTATCAGCAGAGGTAATGACGAGCGCGTGTGTCGGTGATGTGTGTGCTGGAGCAGCCTGGTAAGTGTTGCTGTGCACTGAACTCGTTTCAACAAATACCATTGAAACTCGTTCCTGTGAGATATCAGACCCAAACCTGCTGCCAGAAATAGAAATAGTGGATGTGTGAAGCCTATCCAGCAGTCATTCATAGCCACCTTCCATTCAAGTTATCTCCCCATTAATTGCTTTTCTTTTCTAGGACTGATTTTGCCAAGGAGCTTCATCAGTGCTGAGCTACGTGTCAGGTATTTGCTTTTTGTATGTACGCACGCAGCGGCTTCCATTGTAAAACTGTTTCATTCTCATGTCCCAAAAGGGGAGAAAACCTAAATTTAATGATTGGGTGTGCCTCTACTTCTTCCAACATGCTCTTATAAGAACATACTTATGTAGGGTGTAGTGGGTTGACCCTGGCTAGATGCCAGGTGCCCACCAAAGCCGCTCTATCACTCCCCTCCTCAGCTGGACAGGGGGAGAAAATAAAATGAAAGGCTCGTGGGTCGAGATAAGGACAGGGAGATCATTCACCAATTACCGTCATGGGCAAAACAGACTCGACTTGGGGAAAAATTAGTTTAATTTATTACTAGTCAAATCAGAGCAGGATAATGAGAAATAAAACCAAATCTTAAAACACCTTCCCCCCACCCCTCCCTTCTTCCCAGGCTTAACTTTACTCCTTATTTTCTCTACCTCCTCCCCCAAGTGGCACAGGGGGACGGGGAATGGGGGTTTGGGTCAGTTCATCACACACTGTTTCTGCCGCTCCTTCCTCCTCAGGGGGAGGACTCCTCACACTCTTCCCCTGCTCCAGCGTGGGGTCCCTCCCACAGGAGACAGTCCTCCATGAACTTCTCCAATGCAAGTCCTTCCCACGGGCTGCAGTTCTTCACGAACTGCTCCAGCGTGGGTCCCTCCCACGGGGTGCAGTCCTTCAGGAACAGACTGCTCCAGCATTGGTCCCCCGCGGGGTCACAAGCCCTGCCAGCAAACCTGCTCCAGCCTGGGCTCCTCTCTCCACGGGGCCACAGGTCCTGCCAGGAGCCTGCTCCAGCGTGGGCTTCCCACAGGGTCACAGCCTCCTTTGGGCATCCCCCTGCTCCGGCGTGGGGTCCTCCACGGGCTGCAGGTGGAGATCTGCTCCACCGTGGACCTCCATGGGTGCAGGGGGACAGCCTGCCTCACCATGGTCTTCATCACCACGGGCTGCAGGGGAATCTCTGCTCCGGCGCCTGGAGCACCTCCTCCCCCTCCTTCTTCCCTGACCTTGGTGTCTGCAGAGTTGTTCCTCTCACATCTTCTCACTCCTCTCTCTCTGGCTGCAACTGCAACTCCCCTATGACTTTTTTTCCCTTTCTTAAATCTGTTATCCCAGAGGCGCTACCACTGTTGCTGATGGGCTCGGCCTTGGCCAGCAGCGGGTCCCTCTTGGAACCCGCTAGCATTAACTTTATCGGACATAGGGGAAGCTTCTAGCAGCTTCTCACAGAAGCCACCCCTGTAGCCCCCCCGCTACCAAAACCTTGCCACGCAAACCCGATACAGTGGGCGCTATTTCCAGGCATGTAACTGAACGGGTATGTGGCAGAGGATCTTCATATGTCCCCATCGCTGCTTAGAGACTGGACAGCACAGGAGAGAAGTGCCTTTGGAGCAGGCTTTCGCTGAGGATGTACCTGATTAATCTGGAGACTTCTTCTGTTTGAATGGTCTCTGCACAAAACCTTCACTCAGGTTAATCTCATAACACAGGAGGAACATCCCCTTCTGCTTCTAGACGAGGCTGTTCTGTTCAAAATAAATATTAAAAAAATAAACCAAACCCAACAAAAAACATCCCAAACAACTGCATACTAGTAAAGGAGATGGCAGGCACGCGACCTACCGCACAGACGCTGTAAATTAGCAAGCTCCAAATGGAGGAGGAAGCCGTTACACAGACAGTTAATGCAGCGCAGTTGGGAATGCAAAGGTACAGTGCTCCCAGAGACGCGCGTAGCCTCGCTCTTTATTTATTACCCTGCACGACAGGCAACGGCTGTGTTTATACGAGGTGGGAGCCGAGCCTCAGAGCTGGGCTGAGCTCCATGGTGGGCACCCTGGCGGGGGCCGCTGCCCTGGGCTCTGCTCCCCCCTCTTGCCAGAGGGATGTTCATGAACTACCTGCAGACTTCTCCTGTGCAGAAACTTTTCCGGTCCAGCTTAAGAGGCAAAAGCTGGGAGAATGGATTTGCTGTGGTCCTAACGTGCTGCAATTTCTCTCCGAGACGCTGGGTCTGTACAGGCGAGGATGGAGGTGCTGGGGAAGCCCCGCCTGAGGCGATGCCTCAGCGACCACCCCAGGGGCTCGACCAGCAAGGCGTGGGATCGCTTCTGGAAAAGCGCAAGGGAAAAACGCCTCGCAGGTCAGTCCAAAGGCATATTTAATCCTGTGCTGGTGTGAACTGAGCATCAGGGCTACAGCCTTGATCAAGGAATGAAATTACCTCTACCTTTTTGGCAAGTGCACTCCTTTGAATGCTGCTGCATCGTGTGTCATGCTGATGTGTCGCACCAGAGTACTTGCCTTCACCTGTGCTGCTTTTTTCACTTGTGGGACCAAGTGGGTTTTTTGAACTGCTGGTTTGTGTATAGAGCTGCAAATTTTCAGATTTACCTAGCATTTGGTTTCTAGATTTCAATATTTACACTTGTTCTTTGGCTGGAGTTTTGTAGACATTTTAAAATACGAAGGTGCCAGTCAGCTGCGCAGCGTCCAACAGCCTCTTCTCAAGGCACACGAGTAATGCTTAAAGCTGTATGATTGCAAGCAGTTGTGAGCACAAGCCCAGAAATAAGCTTGAAGGAGTAAACAAAGAAATATTCCCTTAGATTCCAGCTTTTGGGTAATGATGCATAAAGCACTCAGGAGAATATAGCAAAAATTCACGTTCTGAGAAACTAGTTAGTGCACAGACTAACATGCTGCTGGCCTGTTGCTTGGGCTGCGAAGTGTGAACATTGCATGGCAGGATGAAATCAGTGCTTATGACACGCACGCTAAATAAAACCTCCTTCCAGAACAGCAGTGTTGCTGGAAGGAGCTCTGGGGACTTTAAGCCTGGTACCTTGCGGTAAAAATACATACGCTCTTGGGAGCAGTGAGGAATACTTGGTAGGTGAAT
The DNA here is from genome assembly GCF_018139145.2 of Gymnogyps californianus. NCBI lineage: Eukaryota > Metazoa > Chordata > Aves > Accipitriformes > Cathartidae > Gymnogyps > Gymnogyps californianus. The sequence goes on from NC_059484.1 coordinate 4,841,124, forward strand.
ACAAGGAGTTTCTTCCAGAGCTTTGATTTCAGATCTGGCAGGTTTTCAGAGTGAAGTCAATGCAGAAGTTCTGGATAAACCCAGGTATGATGGAGCTAAACCTTTCCAGAGCATCTCTGAGCTCAAATAGTACTGTCGTGTCCTGTTCACAACCATTGCGGGCAGCCCAGCACTGGAAGGCAGTGCTGAGGTTATTTTTAAGTTGAACTCCAAAGCTTTTAGTGGACAGGAGGTTAAAAAAAAAAAATCCATTACTCAGCTTTTGCCTGCACTGACTGCAGTAGGAGCTAATTTGATTGAAGGCTGAATAGGGAACTCCTATTCCAGTTCACATTTTCTTCCTTCTGCCATTTGTTGCCATTATGCTCTTGGGTGTTGCTGATGTTCAGAAGGACTCTAATGAACAACTTGGGAAAAATGGGGAGTAGCTTGACTAAAACAAGTGAAACATGAAATCCCCAGTTTGATCCTTTCAGTCTGGAAATCTGTGCCCCTCAGAGCAATACCGGGGTTAAGGACAGACATCTGCAGGAGGGGGCGTGTAAAGGAGCAGGCGATCCTGAGGACCGGTGTGAAGGCAGAGCAAAGACCTGACCAGGCTCATTCTGTTGGCACTCCACAATGAATATTAGTGGATCTGTTACAGCCAGGAGGCTAAACTAAAGCCTGGGTCAAGCCAACCCCTAGCACGTGGGGAAGGTCAGCTTTCAACTTTAGATCTGAGCTTCCCAACTGTTCTGTATATTTGCACAAAATCTGAGGCTCCTCTGATCATACCATGAAGAGTTTAGATCAAGAACTAACCTTTGACACTCCAAGGTCCCTGGATTTTGCACCGTTTAATGTGTGCTGGAGCTGGGCGGGTGCCCTGCAAAGGCAGACTGGTCTGCTGCACGGGGTGGCTGGGCTGCAGCCCTGCTTGGTCAGCGCTGCTGGGAAGTGGGCAAGTCCTACGAGAAGCAGGCAGGTGGGTTTGGTGCCAAGTATCACCTGGGAACACGTGTGGCTGCACCCCCCGAGAGGCTTATCTGGTGCCTGTGCTTTGCAGGAAGGTTTCTGGTATGCTGCATAGTGAAAGCGTATGGAAACAGCCACTTGCAACTGTTGGACAAAAAATTTATATAATGTTTTCTTTGGCTGGAACCGAGAACTTCTTGTTCTTGACAGATGCAAATGCATGGCTGTCATGGTTTAACCCCAGCTGGCAGCTAAGCACCACGCAGCTGCTCGCTCACTGCCCCCCCACCCCTGGGATGGGGGAGAGAATCAGGAAAAAAAAAACCTCGTGAGTTGAGATAAAGACAGTTTAATAGGACAGAAAGGAGTGAAAAACAATGATAATGATAATGATAATAATAATATGACAATAGCAATACTAAAAGAATTAAACTATACAAAGCAAGTGGTGCACAATGCAATTGCTCACCACTCGTTGACCGATGCCCAGTTAGTTCCCGAGCCGCGATCCCCCCTCCCAGCCAGCTCCCCCAGTTTATATACTGGGCATGATGTCATATGGTATGGAATAGCTCTTTGGCCAGTTTGGGTCAGCTGTCCTGGCTGTGTCCCCTCCCAGCTTCTTGTGCCCCTCCAGCCTTCTTGCTGGCTGGGCATGAGAAGCTGAAAAATCCTTGACTTAGTATAAACACTACTTAGCAACAACTGAAAACATCAGTGTGTTATCAACATTATTTTCCTACTAAATCCAAAACACAGCACTATACCAGCTACTAGGAAGAAAATTAACTCTGTCCTAGCCGAAACCAGGACAGTGGCAGAAACCCTCAGAAATAGTTTGCTTCCCTGGCTAAATCCAGATTTTACCTTCATGTTGTCTTGTCTTTAAAAACAAACAAATAAATAAATAACACCACCAGATGGTTCTTATTGACCTTAACATTGACTTGTCTTTAAAAAGTTAAAAAATTAAAATAACAACACTAGATTGGTCCAAGAGGGTGTCTGGGATCTGAGAGCCTGACCCCACCTGCAGGGTGCTGACCCTCCAACTTCCCCATTTCACTTCTTAACATCAGCACCTCTGGTATCTCCTTTGTGTTGCTTGAAGTGTAATTGGTATCTACAAGCCAAAGCATAACTGGAAAGCTCTTAAGAATGACTGCCACAAAGCCCATTTTCTAAAGGTTTCTTGTCTTCTTTTTCTTCTACCTGATGTTGTTGGGAAATCTGGGGCTGGTGTGGTCGGCGCAATGTGGGATTTTGGGGTGGCTGCTGCGCAGGGAATCAGCCCGAGCTGACAAGGCTAAGGGTCAGTTCTGGGCTCCTCTTGCTTTTTGGTGTTTACAGAAAGACGTGAACTTGAACTTGCGCGGTTTTTTAGGAAGCCTTTATAGGATGTCAGAAATAATACCTGTATCTGTCCACCTATCTGTCCAGCTACCTATCCACAAGTCTTACACTCCAAGCTCTCAGGCTGTGTGTTGGCAAGTGCAAACGAGCACAGAGCAGAGCCTCGGGCGCGGGGCCCAGTGACAGCCCGGGGGTGGCGGGGTCTGGGGCTGCGCTGGCACCCTGTGCTGCATGGCACGGAGGCGAATGCTGGGCTTGCTAAGCAAAGTGCCCGTGGTGTTCCTCTTCTCCGATGCCTGGTCCCCATCCCCAGCAGGGAGCTGGAAGCGTCTCAGGCAGGACAAGAGTAATAAATGTTCTAGCTACTGAAAAATGGCTCTCTACATTATTTTTTTAGAAGCTCGGTGGGTTGTGCAGAGCTTTTTCCACCCGTGGCTTGCATTCATCTTGCAGAGACAGGATATTTTGCAGCGGTATTTCCACCTGGCAACCCACCGTTCTCTTGCCAGTGGGGCATCCCTCTTCTCTGGCCCTGAGACTGTGTTCAAAATAAGTCGAAGCTGCAACCACCGAACTGGGATATTTCTTTTTTCCCCTGAGCCTAAAGGCACTTCATTCTTTATAAGAAGACCTTTCAGAGGTGCCAAGGGGCTTAACTGTTATTGCAAGCATCCCCATTCCTCTTTCAAAACAAGAAGCAAGTTATTCTTTGGGCTGAACTTAATTTTTAGTTTGGAAGTGTATTGATGTTGTGAGTGAGGTGTGATACGCCCTTCCCCTAGGATGGAGCAAAGAGGCTGTCAAATTAATTGGGGACTTTCAGTGGAGGAATAAGACATTGGGAATTGTATTTGTGTGTAAGATCTATGATTCAGGGGTAATTAAGGTCCTCAAGCCGCTTTGAAAATCCTAGCTTTAATTGGTGTGGGCTGGTCGTGACTCTGGCATTGGAGCACCAAGGTGTTTGAGCTGGACTGAACAGTAGCACCAAACCGTAGCCACTGCTTGCAGTTGTGGAGCCCACCACTCCAGATTAGCATTACAGTCCATTGGAAGCGGCGAGGGGTTTATCACGTGTACATACAAGATGTGTTGGTCAGTAGGAGTATCGAGCATGAATATTACTGAGGAGCAGAAGTAACACAAATTCTGCCAGATGGATGGTCTTTTTCTTCTGTAAAACAATACCCAGAACTGAAATTACAACTCTTCCAGACAGTATGAATAAGGTTCAGCACAATTAAGAAGCCTTTTGAGGAGCTCAGAGTTCAGGCATTTGCTGTTTCTCAGGAAGATTTGTGTTATCCCTTCTGTCCTCAGGTGGTGGAAAGGCACAAACTCCCACTTCTGGTCCTGGAGCACACCACAAAGGTCAGCCTTCAGGACTACAGTTTATTGCAATTCTGGGTTTCTCAGAAAAAAAGTTGTAAAATAGTAGTCCTGATATTAATTGGAAAATATATGTACACACATGCACACATAGATACTGAGAGAAAGGGCATATCAAAATATTTTTTTACTTTAGAAAATAACACTTCAACAAATAGAAACTCCTTCAACAGTTTCCTATGAAAAAGTGCAAACCTCTGATTGAACTCAGCCTATCCCTTCCCAGGGTGACACAATTTAGGTAGTACTTAAAAACCCAAGCTATAGCTATCTCAAAAACCCATAGAGATCATCTCTTATTCTAAATACAAGCTAATGGGCTTTTGGCGATCTGGACCTCTGCTCTTTAAGGTATTTTAATGCTATTGAGCCTTTCACGACAGCAGTTCTGGCACTTCATTTGGCCAAAGCTGCTCCCTGCTGCTGTTGCACGTGCCCCAGGAGCATGAGCCTTCATCTCGAGGGCTGTGCTAATATGCGTGCCGTTGTTGGTGATATGAGTTAGAGCTGAAGTTTCTGTAGGTATTAAATATGATCTGTTATTTCTCGAAGGAGAAAAATTATTTTTAATATAGTGTGTTTGATAGACTTACACTACAGAAAGATGGGGGAAAATTAGGCATAACAAACTCCTTGATTTGTCAAAGTAATTCTTCATACTCTAATTGTATTGTTTTCTGTACAACAACAGAACCATTATAAGTTATTGTGACTGAGTTCAATCATGCCTGAGATGATATTAGTTCTTCTACTTAATGGTGTTAAAACCAAAGCTTAACACCAAGAAAGCAACTGTATTCAGTAGAGCAAAAGGTATATTTTCTTCTGCCTACTATTATTGCATCTGTTCTCTTCTAAAAACAATGTCGTGATAAATCTTTCCAATGAAGAAATTAGGGAACTCTTCAGTGCGCTGGTATTTCTCAGTCAATGCAGAGGAGAAGAAGAAAATAAAGCCTCAAGAATGGTATCAGACCTGCTCTTAGCCGAGTCCCTGCACGGGGAGCTGTGCAAGCCCTTCCCAGTGGCTGCGTCCCCCAGCACCCACAGGCTTGCAAGGCGCGGGGTGTTACTGTGAGCACGGCCATGGGGATCCTTCAGCAAGAGCAAGAGCCCAGCAGGATGCCAAGCGCTGCAGTCACTCGGTGCACTGAGTGACGCCTCGTTCAGAGCTGCGTTTGGTCCTGGCATCCCTCCATGGCACCTTGAGGTCTGGGCTGCATTTGGAAAGGGAAGAAATTCCTGCAGTGAGCCGCACTGTCAACCATTTGTTTCTATTTTGAGACATAATATAAACCACACTGAGAGCTTTTGAGGGGGAAACAAGCCAGAGCCTTTTGAAACAAATCACTTCATGCCAGTTCAACCGCTGCATAGTAGGAAGGGCTGGGAAGTAAAGATTTAGCAGCCTGTTTGGGGCTGGCTCCTCTCCTTTTCCCTGGATGGCAGGTTGTGCTCCATGCCAGGAGTCTCCCAGGCGGCTCCCCCTGGGCTCACAGGAGCAGAGGGACCGAGACACCTGTCCGCCGCGCTGGAAAGTGGGGGGGGGCAGATGCACCCCTTGTGTCTCCTACCCTGGTCTGTCAGGGGCTTTTTCCAGAACACCAGTTGCCTTGACAATTATTTTGCAGTGTTGTCACAAGCACCCAGGGAGACAGCAGTCCCTCCCCTTCTGCCCAAAGACCAGCAAAGCCGTACGTAATCCTAAAAAAATGAAGCATGCCGTAGCCATGCTACATCCCTGCCCACCACCGTGATGCCGGTTGGTGGCTGGGAGGCAGCGCTGGCTGGAAGGGAAGGCTCCCTCTGGTTTGTGCGGTGCTGCCTCCCTTTCCTCCAGCCGTACCTGGCCCAGCCCCATCCCCAGGGTAACCAGCCCACCCGGGCCAGGCAGAGACGCTTATCCCCTGCCCGCACTGCCTCTGCACAGCGTGCCTGCAGCGCTGAATGCACAAGATCCTCTCCTGGGGTGTGACTGGCTCTGGATGTGGGGAGTTCCCCCACGGGCATTGCCAGGGGTTGCTTTGTCTTCAAGGGAGGTCACCGCAGGCTTTATACTTACATTGGGACCTGGTGCTCTCTTCTCCTGCCTTGTCTGTACAAAACAGAGGGGGTAGGAACAGTGTTTTTCACTGCATGAGCAGCTCTGTAGGCAGCAGGGCACGTTGCAGAGCCCTAATGTGGAGCCCTGAACATGCCTGGTGGGAGCAGCAGGGAGGTGAGACCTGGCCTGGACCGGAGATGGTCACGGTGCTGCAGGAGGCAGCCAGCCAGCCATACCTGGGAACAGGACAAGGCTGTCCCCCTGCTCAGCCAGGTCACTGCCTCCTCTCCCAGCAGCAACCGTCTTGCTGAATCTGCTCCTGGGGCTCTTGCTGAGCAGTGCAGAGCTCTGCTATGGGCGGCTGACCAAGTGGGGAGAGACGCTCCCCCCGGGTGAGCCCACGCTGCTCCTGCTTGTCTCAGCACAGTACCAAGCACTTCCAGCCTGCCCAGCTCTCCCTGCAAGAGCATTGGGGCCAGGCCCTCTGAACATATTGTTTAGGGAATCTAGGGTGATTTGGCTCCATATGGGTAGAGATTTTCTCCCCTTTCTAGTCTTGCAGTCACCGCCAGAGACTTGTGTTGGCTCAAGCCTCCTTCCGAGACATCCTTTCCCTACCCATACATATCAGCAGCCCATAGCCCAGCCCCTGTTGGGCTTGTATCTGAGCACACAGCTCTGCTGAGCCCTGCTTTGAGATGAAACATCTTGTGTTGACTCGTTTTGACCTGGGCGACCTTCCAGAACAGACAGTTGTGTGCAAGTTACACTGGGCTGTGAGAAAGCAGCATGGACATGCTTTTCCTAAATATAAGGGACAGAGCCCTGGGTAGTATTTACGATGCTGCACCAGATGCAAGAGCTCCGATACGAACTGCTTCTCTGCTTGACCACCTTCTTCTGTGAAGAAGAGCGACCGATGGCTAACTGGGCTGAGTCTCCTCCTGGTTGCAGAGCAGAGCAGGTCTGGTGTGTGCCTGGCTGGAAGCCTGGAGATACCCTTCATTACCTTTAAGGAGAGGTTCAGGGGCTGAGGCCAGGGGCAGCAGGAAAGCATGATGAACGTCAGCCAGTGCTCTGCCACGCACAATCCCGATCCCTTGGAACACGGGCAGGTGTTACAGGGCTGAAGTGGCATTTGGTGAAGGAACCATAATGTTCTCCACACCAAAACCTGCTAACTGGAACAAAAACTTACCACTTGTAAGTGTTGGGAGAAGAGTAAATGGCATTCACTGGTGTTAGAGCATGAGCTTTAGTGTGTTCATACTGAACCAGACCAGGAGGCACCTACGTGGTGTCCTCTACCCAGCACTGGCCAGATGCAGAGGCGCGGGGACTCCAAGCCTACAGAAGCACACCTGTATGCAAACAACTTACATGACAATACTGCTCCAACTGAAAAGTATTTAAGATGTAAGGATATGGGCATCAGTGACCTTGAAAAGGTCTGCAAAGGAAGGGGAAGATGATACCTGCTCCACATATGACAGGATGGCCAAAACACTAACGTGACTTGTGTGCGCAAACTCCAGGCGAGTTCAAGGAGGAGCTGAAGAAGGTTGGTTACTTTTCTGACAACAACTGTTGCCATGGCTGCTGGGCTGCTGGGCTTAGCCTGAGCATCGCAGTTCAAGAAAGAAATTGGTAAGGTGGATAATGCTCTCACTGGAGACCATGTAGGAGACCCAGCTACTGGATCCCTGTGGTTCCTTCTGGCCTTGTGGTCTCCAGCAATGACAGAGGGGAGCAGCAGGAGCCTGTGCTGCTCCCATGCTGCTGCAGAGCCAGGTTGCTGGCAGGGGGAGACTGAAACTCTTGGCACTCAGAGGAGCCTCAGAAGAAGGAAAGTTTATTAAAGGAGAGTAAAAGGTCATGTTCTCCTGGTGATCTTTCTGATTCTCTTTCCTTCTCTGATGCCAGCATCTACCCTCGCAAACCACCTCCACGTTGCTGCCCAGATGGCTGCCAGCTGACCCACCAACTACACAACCCATGCTTGCTCACTGCAAGCCACACAGAAATGTACTGCTCTCTTTGTAAACAGGCTAAAAATATCGTTGTGCTGTTCCTCCAAGGGCCCGGGAGTTCAGAGAGGCTGGGAAGGAAGCCGGGGTCAGGCTGCCTCTGGGGAGCAGGCGCAGGCGTCACACGTAGACACGGAGCCACGAGACAGTCCCCTCTGGCTCTGCAGAAACAGGGTCTGGCTAGAAGAGACCCAGCGTGTCAGACACAGTGCTGGTGTCCTGCCGCCCTGGCCCAGGCAAGTCAGTGGTGCCAGATCTCCTTGGGTTAGTGCTAATTGTGCGAGAGTGTGCGAGATGTGACTTGGAAAGCCCCAGAGCTGTGTGAGAAGCCCAGTGTGGCAGCAGGGAGCCGCCTGGGGCGGTGGGACAAAGCTTGGCTTTGGTTCTGCTCCTCTTCCGAAGAGTAATTATTCTCTTTTCTGTATCACTGCATGTATTGGGTTCAGTGGTGCAGGTACCAGTGTCCTGCAGAACACTGCCTTCTCCAGGCGGTGCCACCCCCGGTCAACCAGGGGTAACACTGTCTTCTGGGCCCCTTTTCTGAAGGGTGCCCTGTGTGAGGCTTGTGTCTCCATTTCCTCTGATTTCTAGAGTCAGAAAAGACTATTATTTCAAATATCCAATTTCAGAAGCAATTAAAAGCTAATTTCTGTTCTCATCACACCAGTGTACCTTGTTAAAGTATGTGGCTATCCTAACCACATCCTGGTCAGGGTAACCAGGACTCGAGTCTGGATGTCTCCCGCCACAAATGATGCAGAAGCCTGTTCCAACTAGAAACCTCATCAGGAGTTATTTCAGTTTGCTATATATGTCTGGCAGCCACAAGGACCTGGAACATTTTTGGATTTTTCTTCATTAGTGCTTAACCTTGTTACCTGGTGCAAGACTGCGTGGCACAGAGTTAATCAGTAATGAGCGCTGGTGCCCCGTCAGGCGTCTGTTGTGCGCTGTGAGCAGCTGAAAACGGAGACCAGGGATCAGCTCTGGTCTCCTAGCAATAACAGCAGTGATCTCTGCTGTTGTACAGTACCTGGTTTCTCCATCTCTCCACTGTTCTTGTAAATTTAAATTTCCCCTACGTGAGCTGTTGGCTTTGGGAGCCAGGGATCAGCTGCTCTCCTTGGGTCTGTGGGAACTGCCTGGTGCTGGGCAGTTCAGTCTCAAACAAGGAGGGAATAGGTCCAAAACTGAATAAATGCACATGGTGGGCAATAAACACATTAAAGCCCAAATATACTACTAGCATCCTCTAGTCTCTGCCCGCCTGAAAACCCAAGGGAACCCCAAACCACCCAGCACTCACGTGGGTTGGCATGGAGGTGGGTGCTGCCCTCTCACCAGCTTGCGTTTGCCTTCCTGCAGTCCGACTTGCCGTGAGCCCGCTGCCCACGTGCAACAGTGCCTGGCCACCCTCACTGCACAGACTGATCATTGCAAACTAAATTCAAACCGTGATCAGCTGCCTCTTCTCCAGGCAGAATGAATTTGATAGATTATTTTAAAGAAAATAACCGTTGCTGTTTAAAAATTTTCAGCGTAAAAGCACTAGATTTAGCATGCTTTTCCCATTGCCTCTGGTAAAACTAGAGCAGAGTGTCAGGGGTGGTGTCCGCATAATAGTGCTCAGCAATGTGCTTTGCACTGAGCTCATTCAGCTGGGCCACGCTCCAGTTTATCGAGGATTTCTCACTGTCATAACTCTAGTGCTTCGAGTACCTCAGTGTGTTTCATTCGTCTCTGTCCTGCAGCTGATTTAAACTATACGTATCCTGCATTTATGTCCCAATAGTATTTCTTGCTGGGGCCTGTGCCACCCACACCTTTGGCACTGTCAAACTCAATCCCCGTTGCAAACTTGGTTGTAGATGCTGATGTGAGGCGGCAGCCGAAGGGGCTGCTGCTGAATACCAAGGGAAAGAGAAAGGAAACGGCATGTCAGAGCCCTGCCGAGATGCGAAGAGCGGCTGGAGGGAGCTGTGACCGAGCTGCTCTTTCCCAGGGAGGATTCTCCACCCCATCCTGGGTGGGATCTTGGCGGTCCTGCTTTAAAGCCGAGCAGACAGGGTTGGAGTTCAGTTGCCCTAGGCTCGCTTGCAGGGTCACAGGAATAACTTCTGCACAGGACAGTGATACGTTGCAGTTCACTCTCCCCATGGAAGGTAGGAGGAGGTTTATTTTCTTTCCTTGATTATTCTCTTTTTTAAATGTTATTACCAGAAAACAGGGCGTGAACTGTTTTGGGGGATGGAACGGCAAAGGTGTGGGTCTGGCTGTTCCCTCCCGGGATGTGCTGCTTCTGTTTGGGCTCGTTTAGACAGAAAACAGAAAGTTTTACTGCGGTAGGTTTTGTTTGGGATTCAGAAAGAAAACGAAGTTGTTAGAAATTTTGAAATCTAATGCTTTAGCATCTGAAAGTCACGCACAGGGCATTTAATGCTACAGCAAAGCCAGATCTCCGAGGGGACGCAGTACAGCGGGAGGGTTTGGTGCTCGGCAGAGGTTTCTCCTCTAGAGGGTAGCAGCGACCTGCGCTGCTGCGGCCCGGCCCGGCCCGCGGCGCGGGCAGCGCGGGCAGCGCGCGGCGGGGCTGGCAGCGGCGTTGCGGGCACGGCTTCAGCTCCCCGCTGTCCCGCAGCGACTGAGGCTCCCCCGGAGGGCTAGGGAGTCCTTCCGGGGGGTGTGCATGGATACAGGCACATGGGTGTGGTTGGGTTTGCTGTACGTCCCACAGGTGATTAGTCACGGAATTCCACGTGCTGGCCAAGAAATGGAGGTTTCAGTTCGTTAGATAAAACGTTCTGTGTCTCACTGGGTGTCAGCCCAGGGCAGGCAGGGCAGCAGGAGAGGGCACTGGGGGCTCCTCACAAGCATCCCCAGGACCGTTAGTGCTCGCCGCTGAAGCCTCGTCCCTGCCTGTGTGTGTGCAGCCAGGGCAGCGGAAGGCTATCTCGCAGGGGACGGAGTGGGGTGGCGGGCAGCATGGGAGCCAGGAAAGCAGCAGCAGTGCGTCATTGGTGGGGAAAGCATGTCAGCCCTTGGGAAAACATCAGCATCGGAGGAGAAGTCACCCTGAGCACTGATGCCTCTTCCTGAAAAGTAATGGCAAAAGCAATCTGTTTACTGGGAGGAAAGAAGCTGAGAGGAGGACCTTTGGGGTGGGTGCCATGAGCCTGCAGCGGTGGGGTGGCTGTCCCGGCACCCAGCATGAGCAGGGGCTGGAGAGGGGCAGTGGGTGCTGCTACAAGCTTCAGCGCTCAGCTGCGCTCCTGGGTCCTCCCCGTCATCCCCAGAGCGGGAGGAGGTTTTTGAGTACAGGTTGAGCCTGTTTGCTGTCTCAGCTGGCTCGACCCCTCAGTTGCTCTCCCGCCTCGCTCCTGCTGCGCCCAGGTACCTTTGGCAGAGCTGGAGGCCCTTGGCAGCACCCCCAGCCTGTGGGAGCTGGTGCCCCCATGCTGGGGCAATCCTGGCATTGCTCCGGCCGTCAGCTGGGCCAGCTTCAGCTCCCGCCTTTGCCAAAGGCTTGCTTTGTAATGCTGAAAAAATCTTACAGTAACTCTGACGGATCTGTAGGAGGGTATTAAGTGTCTACATGTCAGAGGGTGGCTTTTATTTTATTGCTCCATGTAGAACATTTTGTATTCTCTAGGCAGGAGACAGAAGTGTTACAGTGAATGTTTTCAGAAAATGAATTAGTGTCATGTCGTCCCTTCCCAGCGACACTCCCCTGACAGACGGCTGCCGGGGCCGCAGCTGCCCAGCCTCACCGACAGCTCTGCTCTCACATGGGCTTTGAGGACTGTTTGCCAGGACCACAACTGGGAATAACACTGCATTTCTTGTCCTTTGCCTCTCTATAAAATAAATCAAGCTGAGTTTTCAACCCTCTGTTTGCTGATGCTCTCTGGCCAAGTTTTGAGTCAATTTATTTCTCATTGCTTTGCGTCACCCTGGCGATGTGCCGAGCACCAGAGCTGAGAAGAAACACAATTAGTTTGCTGCATTTGAGGCCAGGGCTGAGCATCCATCCATTGGTACACCCAGGTCTTCCAGGCAGTGGAAAAGGTGTATTTTTTAAGATAGAAAATTACTTGTCTTTTGGAAATGAATAAATTGTTGACGTAAGCTAAAAGTTGTAAGACAAGAATGGGTTACGTTGCCAGATATTCACCATGAGAACATTATGCACTTGAGTGCTGATACAACAAATGTGGTGGGAAGCGACCCAGAGGGATGCTGGCTGGAGGGCAGGAGGGGCCGAGCCGCTGGCTATGCCATGCCCAGCAGCAGGGAAGGACCCACTTTGCCCCACGGCTGCTGCGCCACAGGGGCGCTGGGTGGGGAGAAGCCACCGTGTCTGCTCTTCTATGCGTTGCATTCACTGGTGATAGCTGCTTGTAAAGCCAGTAGAAGTGCCCAGCACGAAGCACAAGCCTGAGGCGGGCAGTAGGGCGACCCAGGTCCCGGCAGTACCCCTTCAGGGTGTGCAGCAGTGGGGAAACCTGCTGGGGTGCTGCAAAGGCCCCCCGAGGAATCGTGGGGCTGCTGGGGTCAGTGCTCCTGGCTGTGAGTGGGGCTACTCCCCTGTCCCCAGTGCTTGTCTTGTGGTCAGAGAGCTATCAAGAGACGGGGAGGTGGTTCTGGAAGCGTTTTCATGTGGAAACTGCATTGCTGTTCTTTTTGGTATAAATTTGCCATTCCAGCTTCTGAAGTCCACATTTAGAAACACTTCCAGGGTTAGCATTATCTGACACTTGCCAAAAACCTGGCCCTCGTGGTCTGGCAAGACCCATGCAACAGGGGCTGAGCGCACACACTGCCGGTTGTACCTGTCCCTCCTCCGCCTCTTCCCATTTCCCTCGACGCTCCTGGGAAAAGGCAGGACCTGGAGCTGTTGGAAGGCATGCTTGTGTGAGAAGGGAACTTGGCTTCTCTGGTGAATAAATAATATCAAATAAGTAGCTGTTTTATGCATTTAAACAAAGCTTTATGAAAGGCAAAAGACAAAGGAAAGGCCCTGCTGACAGCTCAGTAGGTTTTTACTGTGGTGCCTGATGTCTTCTGGCTGCTGGAGCCTGGGGACCACTTGTTGGTCTCAGCTTGGTTCAGGGACCTTAAGCATCTGAAGTAGGATTGGTGCTGGCCACCCTGGTTTCAGCTTTCCGGGGCTGTGGTACTGCAGACCTTGCTGCTGCTTCCGTTGTCTTCCAGAAAGGGGGCAGGAGTGGGGCGTTTGCAGGGCATAGAGGTTTGTGGTGGGTGCACAGAGGGTGGTTATGCGAAGCGGCCGGTGCTCAGGTGCTGCACAGCAGCTTCCCGCTTTCCTTCCCAGCTCTGAACTCTGACACAAGAATGAGGATCCTCTTGAAATTTGACTTTTTTTCTCAGTTTTACTCCTTGTATTTGGTAATTGTTCCTCCCTTCTTTCACAAAGCAGCACAGTAATCAGATGACATCCCTGACTCATGCTACTCGGCCTTGCATGATGGGGCCTTTCTATTTGTTAGGCAAAGCCTATTGATTTAATTCTGTATCATTATTCAAGCTAATATGGAATATGTCACTGATGATGGTGCATGAAATCGAACAGAGTCGGGAAAAAAGGGTGAAATATTAAATAAACCTTGCCAAACGACGGGAAGGAGGTGGAGGTGAATGTGCAATAAGGTTACACGGTGCCATGGCTGCTGGTCCACCTCTCCGGCTGCACAAAGGCTGTTAGTGCCTTTGGCTTCTGGGAAATGTTGGCAGGGCCACCTGAGCTGGTCAAACACCAGCACTGGTTGCTGCTGGGGGACGTGGATTGGAAGCCATGTCAAATAGCAAATGGTCAAGCTTGTATCCAACCCCATCTAGCTCCTGTGCCGCTCTGCAGCTGCAGCTGTGGCTCTGGAGGTGATGCCGGCAGAGCGGTTCACTCGATGGCTACCTGCGACGGGAAGATGGTGGGACATTTCCACCTAGTGCAAGGAAGATGAGAGCTGTCCGCTGACGTGGATATACTGTCCCTTTCACCAGCACATCTTGACCTAAGCAGAAACAGCCGTCATACTTGCTGTTACACATAAATATATAATTATGCATAAAGATGCATCTGAAGAGTGTGTAATAAAGCAGACACATCTGTGGCTGGTTGTCCAGGGACTGTGGGAAAGACCTGTCAAACACAGCTTTCTCTGGGCTCTCGGCGTAACTTGCCACTAGATGTCACAGTGTGCCTGGGTTTGTGGCAGGGGACCAGGAGTGCCACTGGCGCTGGGGACCCCCACCCAACCCACCCAGCGTGGGGACAAAGCTGTTCCCTAAAGTCCCTCTGTTGGACTGAAGCAAGTAAATAGCATCTTTATGTTTGTTCTTTTCTTTTAGAGCATTTTGGAAACATTCTTAGATTTCATATGTCATTCAGCAAAGTCAGAGAGACCAACAGATGAATAAAGAGGTTCACCTGCTGCCAGCCCGCAGGGGTGACCCCGATGGGACCCCTCCCCTGGCAGGTATCCAGTGGCCCTTCTCCCAGTGCAGCAAACGGTAAACTCTCGTTAGCTTCAGTTAATTTAGCAGGAGCACACTCTATGTGTCTCAAAAGCTCTTGCTGTAAGGGGGACACATTTTGCCACAAGTCCCGTTCCCGCCAGCACGAGGCAAACGGAGGCCAGAGCTCGTGCAGCTGTCTGGTACCGACCTCTGCCGAAACCATATCAAACCGCGATTTATAGGTGCACAGGAAACCATGCAGGACCCTCTGCTTCCTCTCTCATCTGAGCTGAATCTTTAATCAGCTCGGCAGCGCAGGGAATGTTGATTTTGTGTGCTTTTTCATTGAACATTGTGCTGAGCAGTGGTAGAATATGTACGTGGTCGGGTTTGGGCAGGCTGGTGACGAGACAGGCAAGTCATCTTCTAAACTTGTTACAGTTTTATTAAAAAATGGGTATATTGGTAAAAGACTAGAAGTAGATTAGAGTGTGATGCATTTGCTGAATAAATAAATGAATGACAGCATTTAAAACCTCCTGGTAGAAGTGATTTCTGTACAGACCCAGACTGGTGAGGCCACACCACCACCCATACCCAGGCAGTTCTTCGGTGAAGTGTCGCTATTGAAGTAATGATGGCATCACTCTGCTGCATTCATTCGCCATCAAAAATGAGCATGTTTTTAACAACCTCAAACTGAACAAATGACACACCCAGGTGTTACCTGGGATGGACAGTGGTATTCTTTCCTCATGTTCAGTAGCATTGCTGATCTGGAGAGCAGGATCTGCCCAGCCTGAGTGGGGACCTCATGCTCTGAACACTGGTCTTCAACCTGGAGAGCCGTGCCCCGAACAGGACACTGCTCCCTCCCTGCTCCCTCCTTGCGTATGGGGACGTCGGGCGGACGCAGGCACGCTGCGAGGCGAGGCAGGACTCATGCACCGCGTGCGTGGGGATGGGAGCCGCTGCCTGTGCCCCCCTGCATCGCAGTGTGCGTGTGCCCTCGGTCTCCTCCCGTCAGGACGGATCTGGGGACCTTCACCCATAGCGGAGCGCTTACTAGTCTAGATACCCCAGAGTCTGTGGGGAGCTACCTAAGGTGGTATGTGCATGTGAGTAGTAGATTTATATTTCCGAACAGCAGCTGCACACCACCCCCAGCTCACACACTTTCATGCCACAGGAGGTGCCCTACAAGTGACCTTGAAAGACCAAGAGCCCAACCCCAGGCTGGCCATGGTGAGCAGTTCCCCGTCAGACACCACTGCCAAAGAGGGAAAAGGCAAAGCAATATTTTACTTTATGAATCACACTTTTTTCCAAGTGTATGTATGTATCCAATTCTTTTCTTCTCCCCATGTCCAGAAAACAGGGCTGTTCCCGTGCTGGCTCTACCTGCTATGTCAGCACGTGAAGATGCTCTCATAGGGTGTAAGGGTTTTTCAAAAGGGTCCATAATTTAATAAAAACATTCCAAAAAAGCCTGTGGTTTTCAAAAGTTATCTAGAAAGAAAACTCATTTCGAACCTCAATGTCCTTCAATCCGTAGCAGATTCGCTCTTGCAGTCACGACTGAGGCTGTGGACCCAGTGTGTCTCATCAGACCAGCATAGAGGAAGGCTCTATATGTTCAATGCTTTAACTGATTAGACTACTAATTACAGAAGCTAGAGAGTTGTTCAAAGCAGCTGGAAGGAGAAATCACAGGGATTTTCCTTGAACTGCTTCCAAACTGATAGGACATCAAACAAAGAAGGACTTGGAGAAACTTAAATTACAGCTTGTGACCTGAATGTCAGACATCGTGCTGCACATACACTGAGGAGCGCGTTCTCTCTGCAACAGACAAGATGGATGGGGTATAGCTGCAAACCACTCTCTACTATTAATTTTCACCACGTGAATCTTTCTCACCAATAACACATTATCATTTTGCTTTGTCTGGGATTGCCTTCCTCCCTCCTCTCAATGGCACAAGTCCAGAATATGTACAAACCTTATTTAGTCATAGTTAGTGACTGTGCCTTAATATTAGGAGTCTCCCAAAATACTTACTGTGCTGCTTTCTTCTTAGAGAATGAGACTTGAGCCACCCTATCATTCCTGTCCACCTGCAATAACTATCACAGCAAAAGGTGCTTTGAGCAGAGCAGGTTGCTCCTCTGTTGAAGAAGAAGGGTTTATTGGTTAGGGGCCACCCTTCAGTGCTGGGAGGTCGGAGTCCAGTTTCAGCTCTGGAAAATGGCATAGCCTCACCACATTTCAGAAAAGCATCGCTTCCCTGTTTCAGTGGGGCTGGGAGGATGGATGCTCAGGATACATGCAGAGAGGAGAGAAGATGAGATGCATATAAACACCAAGAAAAGCAGCAAAAGCTTCTCTGGGCTGTCCTGCCTGAGTGTCTTAAGGCTGAGTGAGGTCCTTGCGGAGGAGGCAGTGATGCATCTTCTGTGGCCTCTTGGCAGTTCCCAGGGGCTGGCCTGGGCTCTGTTCCCCTGCCCGGGAGGAAATACCCCAGTCTGGTGAACACAGCATCCCTGCAGCGGGCGGGAGCAGCCCAGCACCGGCTCCACGTGCTCACCCGGGTCCGGGGCACGGGCAGAGGTGGGAGCTGGCAGCTGGGGAATCAGCATCAGCCCACGGGCTGACAGCCGCAGCCTGGCTCCTGCTCCGAGCAGCCAACGCCAGGTGAGACTGCCTGCCCGAGCCTCAGGTACTGCCAGAGTGCGAGGAAGGAAGCCTTCTGCATGGAGATACAGGTGGCATGGGAGGGTGGCGTTGTCTAACAGGTTTACTTCTGTGGGATGGTGCTGGGACTTAGAATAGCAACTCTTTGGAAAAAAAACCCCCAACACTTAAAAAATTAACATAAATCTAATTTTCTGCAGTTATCACCAGTCTCAGATTAATTCTGCAGCATGACCAAACTGCTGCAAGGCCCTCACACTACTATGTTTAATATATACTAGTGTATACATTAAATGTGATTTCTGGACACATTAGGGCTTCTCAAGGCGAGTGCAGATAAGGCACAGGCTGGGAGGCAGCTGGCCCAAGTGCTCTGCAGGAGAAATGTGTGGGCACAGAAACATGCAGGGCCCTGAGTTTCCTTTCACTTCTTTTCTTTTCTTCCACTCCTGTGCTGTTCTGTCACCCTCAGATGTGTCAGCATTTGATTTGCACCAGCGAAAGAGCTGAATCCAGAGCCTGACAATTAAAACTCACCAAGGAAAGCCTAGGGTACGTTGAAGAGCAGCGTGGTTAGCACGGCTCCAGAGCAGCTGCTGGGAGGAGGGCAGTGAGGGGAAGACCAGGCACCGGGGGCTGCAAGGTGGGTAACTCGCTGTCCCAGCAGCTTGCCCTGAGCAGTCATCCGCACAGCCAGATGGTTTGACAGAGGCTTTAGCATTGCTTTGCTCCTTTCCTAAGGCTATGTGAATACTCCTGGAAGTGAAGTGCATTAGCTTCTCCTCGTCCTGAAGTCAGAACCTGACTTCTTCCCATTTATCCCGTTCCCATGTTGGCTGGATTCACACAGACTCACGCTGGTTTCCCTGTGGCTGAGCGCAGTGCCCCTGAAGCTGTGATCTGCTGGTGCCAGGAGAGTCTGCACTTACTCGTTGTAAGGAGGCTGCCTCTTCAATTTGCCTCTGGGCTCTACCTTCAGAGCTGCCCAACTTTTTAACATTTTAATGCAATGTTCTAGGGAGTTTGCCTCATCTAAATCCCCTGGTGTGCGGTGTCTGTTGAGGGCAGCACTGCCCTTCCGAGGAAAAGTGGGCAGTGCCCCTGGGCCCCCCCTCCCGGCACCCCACGCACCCTGTGGGTCCTGCAGCCTGGCTGGGGCTGGGCTTGGTGCATGCACAGCTAACAGGGCTTCTGTGCCTGCTGCATCCATCGTCTCAACAGCAAGGGACTTCAAGCACAGATCAGGCTCCTGAAATGTAGAGCTCGTCCATCTTGGGGAAAGAGAAATTCCTCCCTGAGGCCTTTACTGGAAGCGGTTGGATGGTGGGGAACATGATGGCTCTGCTTCAGGAGCTGTACCTTTCCAGATGAGCAGGCAGCGATGATGCCCCAGAGCCAGCAGGTCTCCAAGTGGAAACAACGCCCAAAACCATTCTTGCCCAGTGAAAGTGCCCAGGAGAGGAGCTGCCCAGTATCTACCTGAATTAAGTATCAGGCTCAACATTAGACCAATTGAGTCAATGGACATTTTTCCTTTGATTTCAGAGCTGTGGGGTGGTTCTTCCACGACTTGCTGACCTGGGATCCATCTGCATGGTCAGGCATGGCAGTGAGCTGGAATGAGGGGGGCATGCTGGGCATGAATAGGAAGGACTTTGACTGAAATCCCAAGGCTGCTGAACATTTCAAGACAAGCTGTGCACACTCTTCAGCACATACAAGCAGAGCCCACGTGCAGTCCCAAGGTATGGGATCCACCCCTCAGTTTGTCCTGGAGTCGCCGCAGCAGTTGGCACAGGAGTGATCTTCTGTTGCCAGGAGAAGAGAGCACACGATGTTCAGGGAGGAGAGGTCAGGTCTCTTCCTGTTTAGATGTTTTCAAAAAATGCTTGAGCATTTTAGTGGAAAAATGACTGAGGGAACCATCCAAATTAGGAAACAGGAAATACTACACTAGCATAAATGTAATTTTGACAGCTAAAACAAGAGGCAAGTGGTTGTCAGGTAGGGCTGGTAAGCAGGCTGCTGGGCCAGCAGCTCGTGCTGAAGCTCAGCAGCCAAGGGACATGTTCTCACTGCCATGCACAGGGACATACCTACTCAGCAGTCATTACTAGTGTTGTGCCAGCTTGGATATCAGAGCCAAGTCACTGGGTGTCTTTCATCTTGGGTTCTCCCAACATAGCGCCAATAGTCAGGAAGATGTGTCCTTCAAGTGGGGGACTCAGTATTTCCAGCAGTGGATACTGAAAACTATGACACTAAAATCAGAAGTTTTATGGAGTATAAATTAGTAGCAGACTTTCCAGTGCCAGGTTACCTGTGCGATGAAATTAGCTGTTCATATCTAATGTCAGCCCTGCTCTTGACTCTTTCTTCCCTTCAGCAAATCACTGAACCTCCCCAAGCCCCTTTCTAGCCATATGTTAAGTTGATGTAATGCTGCTTTTAAGTCTGTGCAATTACTCAATTACTCCTGCATCTGATTGCAAGTAATATGCTCTTAGGGCTATGATTCAGTTTTGCCCATTGATTTGCTGAGTGACCTTGAGCACCACATTAAATATACTTCTAATATTCAAAGGAATTGTGCTCATTTAGTCTCATGATCATGCTATCCAAACTCCTACTCTGTACCCAACTTTCCAGGCAGAGTCTGCTTGTTACTTATTGTGAAATTTAAAGATAGAAGCTAACCTCTTCTAAAATACAAAAGAGATTTGGGAGCCTAAGTTCCATGCAAATTCACCTCAAGCAAGTTTCAATGGAGCTTGAAAAGTCTAAGAAATTTAGCTACTTCTGAAAATGTCACCCTAGCTGTACCTCCAGGGTCTGACATTACACAGACACCTGAATTACTAGGGCAAGTTCCCTTTGCTGATCCAACCTGATTGCTGCGGAGCTTGCAAAGCATTAAGTATGCACATATTTAATGTCTGCTAATGCTGGAGGGGGAGGATGCCTCAAAGTGAAAACTATTGTGCATTTAAATGTGTTCTTCTTCAAAGCTCATCTCAACACCAAGCCGAGTAGTAACAGCTTCCTCCAGCTCCTGGGGAGCCATTTTGGAGGGGCTGTCTGGTCCTGCTTGCTTTCTTATTCTAGTCACCTGTATGTTCTGTGCATTGGACAGATGAGCTACTGAATCAAGGAGTGGTGTCTGAACAGAGGTCTTCTGGAAGAATGAGTGGCCAAGGGAGAAGTGTGGGTAGAGCTTGTCCCATCACTAGGATTGGCCCCTGCCTGTGACGATACAAGGTTTTTGAGAGTGTTTTCTCTTGTGCTTGTTTGTATAAGGAGCAACTGTGGTTTTCTTTAACTTTGTTGGAAGATCACTGTGAAATAACATGGACAAGAAGCAAACCTGTTTTCTGAATATTTTAAAAACTTGTACCTTATTTTTTGGTATATGTTAATTGAAAGTAAATGAGGCTTGGAAAAGCAGCCAGTATGGGTTTGACCCTGGGACCATTCTGGGAATAAGCAAACAAAAATAACCCTTTTCTAAAAATGTCCTTTGCAACCCCACCCTTCAGGAGTGATCTTCTCTGCAACGATGTGAGTCTGGACAACATTGGCAGCCAAGGGCTGAACTTCAGCTCTCGTTCATACTCAGCAGTTACTCTTATGGTACAAATAGCTCCCTGGAGCCAGAAGGTGAATTGCTGAGAAACCACATACCACGTAGCATGAGTGAGGATTGCAGAGTCTGGCTGCTTGTCATCCCAGCCCAATGAAAAGCCATGGGCTGGGGGACAAGAGGTTGGAGTGGGACCTCGGTGACAGCAGCAGCAGGATTTCATCCCCACTCAGCATTCCTCTCCGCACCTATATTGCAAAGGATTTAAACTGCAAAATCTCTGCACTGCTATTAATGCATTAGTGTTGTGAGCAGGTAGTGTCGGCACACCTGTAAATAGGAGCTCTGCTGTGCAAGTTAGTTCTTTGAATCTGTAAAGTGCTTCATGCTCCTTGCCTGTGAAACAACATAGAAATAAGTGTGATGTGTAATTTCTACAAATACTCCAGCTTCTACATAGGAAGCCCTCAAACCACTGAAATAGTTATATGACCAGTGAAGACAAGGGCAGTGATAGACTTCAGTGGTTTAAAAAAGTAAAGCTACCAGACCTCAGCTGTGTTCTGATTATTTTCTTTGAATTTGCTTCCTTTTCATTGCTTTTTTTATACTGAGACATAAATAACGTTGAATTCCAGATCACCCATGGGTCTGAAATTTAGCTGTAACAAGGACTTCTGCCAACTTTTACAAAAGGATTTTGCTAACATGAAAGAAAAATAGCTCATACATAATAAACACTCCTCCTGACCCATGTTATCCTTTTGCATTTAAGGTCAAACATCTCTGAAGGGAAAAAAAAAAAGATAAAGGGGATGCAGAGAGTCAGCTGCAACAACAACCCAAACCTCTGCATGAAGGTCCTCCTATCAGGGTTTTGATTTTCAGACTGCTCACAGCTGCTACTACATTTTTTCCTTGGCCTGAATAATGTACATACTGGGCTGGTAGTGCTTTCCTTTACACTGGTGTAAATCTAGGTTGGAGCTCAAACCTGGACTTGACCATGCACACACTTTATCCCTGGGATCTCAGCAGGACAGCATGTGGTATAAAATTAACCACGGGTGTAAATCTATGCAGGACTTCTGCCCAGTTCTGTGAATTCGACTTCAGACGACCTCAGAGCAGTTCCTCTGGACTTTAGCTGGTGCAACACAGGCCAAATTTGGTTTAGTTCATTCTGCTGTACCCACCGTGGAGGTTCTAGCCAAGAGCAGCTATTTGGTAATAAACTGATAATTTTGAAATTCGTTCAGTTTTCTTTTTCTCAGTAATATGTCTCTCTGTCCTGCCAGAGAAAATACCTACAGGTTTCATAATCAGCTTATTCTGCTGCTAAACTGATTATGTATTTTGAATGGCTAAAGTAGATGTTCTTTTTGCAGATAATGAGTAGAATACTTATCTCCTTATGTTAACGCCTTTCTCCAAGCCCATGCCCTCATGATTCAAGGAAGACTAGTGAATATTTAAGACGTGGTGGGAGCATGCTGGAGATGAGGTATTACCATACAGTGGCCAATTTCAAATTCTACTGATGGTTAAGTGAAGATGCTAAAAATGCACTTGAAAGAGGACTGGCTGGTTTAGAAGACTGGCAGCAGGAAAGAGCTTCTGGGCAGTCAGGGGCGGCTCTGAGATCTGTGTGCTGGGTCAAAGCTGGCCAGGCTGAGGAAGCCAGACTGCCTTCTCCCTGCCACCCTGAGAGCTGCCTGGCATGCCAGGGCCAGGATGCGCTGTGCTAACCATGACATGAAGCTGGCCTTGGGGTGCTGCTGTTCTGGCAGCCCACCAAGCTTTCCCCTAGGTACAGTCAGAGGAAACATCAGTTTTCAGAGATTTTTCTGATCCAACACACTCTCTTTTGACCATTTTCTAGAGTTTGGGCAAGCCTGACTCTGCTTTTAAAAAGTCACCTCTTCAATCTGTTTTGATGCAAAAAAAAGTAGGCAAAATACTAAAAACCCTGCATAGAAAACCATAAAGTGACCAGGCCCTGCAGTACAGCCCACTCATTCATATATGCTGGCTTCACCTTGTGCCTAGAAAAATCCATGTTATAAAGAGTGACTGCTCAAGTTTGCAGTGAATTACGGGGAGGCTGTACTCACGTGAACGTACGGCGATCTTCACAAGTTGTGGCATGCCCTAACGCTGGTTCCCACATGGAGACATCTTTCTTTCCATTTCCTACGGTTGGTGCTTACTGTATTGATCCTTTTAGACTCTGCTGCTGCTTAGCTGAGCTTTGAGCTGTAGCAAGGGCCCTCGGGGAGCATGCAATGCGTGCCCCAGGAACCACCAGCCATGGTCTGAAGACTATCATGACAGCAGTGGGTCCTACTCTCAACTCCTGAGAGCCAGGGTGAAAACTAGTTATTTCTACGTGCCAGGTTGGTTGACACAATCCTGTGTTCTCCTGATTAGACAAAGAGCACAACCCTCCAGCCGGGAAGCTGAGATGCTTGGGTCCCCCACTGGTCATCGCCCCAGCCCCAGGGGTGTTCGTACGCTCGACAGTCCTCAAGCCCGGTTTCCCTGGGCTTTCTCCACTTGCCCTCTGGTAAGGGGATCTGCTTCCTCAGAGGAGTATGCCACCCTTTGATGCTCACTGCTGTGTTGACAAAAGGACTGAATTCCTCTTGTTTCTTGAAATAAACTTGCAAAATCCTTGACCTTCCTGAGCTGGAGGAATATGTTTATAGATTGTTTAATTCCATTTGTCTTCCTGAGTGTGTGAGAGAGATGGCAGTGTGGTTAAGGGAAGGGGAGCCAGGGAGTGGTGTGACCAGCCTATTTTGAGATCATAGATAAGACACCGATGAATCCCATCCACTTCGCAGTGTGCAGCCATTCCCATTAATTCTTGGAGGGGCAAGGAAAGGAATTATTTAATGGAATCCCCTGTAATTTTTCCTTCATATAAAGTTCACAACACAGCAGAATGCCAGAAAAAAATCATCTTTTGTATTATGTTATCTATACTTGCAATGTCTTCCAGGACACCAGTGCTTGTAGACTTCTAGAAAAATATCAGGAGATAATTCTGCAGTAGCTCTTTTCTAGTGTTACACCATCTAGACCCATCTTTAGATGGTGTATCTGAAGTCAGGGTCGCCAGAAGAAACAAAGCTTATCAGAGGAGAAAAGAGGCAAAACACAAGGAGAGGAGGTTACTGGTATACCTAAATTAAAGTGTATAGCTTTATTTAAAGGCCTTAGAAGCTGGAAGAAGCTCTTTAAGACAGAAACCATCTTTGCTCTGAGGCTGTCGTACTAGGAGGTCTCATGGGTGTCATCACCAGGTACTTGTAATAATGTCACCATTTTCAGCACGAGCAGCATGGCAGGAGAGGAATTGCTAAGGGTAGCTGACTGAGGATAATGGATAGTAGGATGAAATTGAGAGGAAAAACTTAATTGGAATTAACTAACTGAGAAAAGCCTCTTGATCTGTCAGACAGTGAAATTGCCTCCCAAGAGCAATGGTATAGTCCCAACCACGTGGGCATTTAAAGCCAGTCTAATGTCTATGATTCCCTGAGTTAACTGTAGTATCTCAATAATTGGAACTGACACAAAGATTTATCTTCTTTGATTGACTAGCTTTCATAGAGGCTCATCTCTTTGTGGTACTGCACAGAGCTTTCAGGGCAGCTGTTTGCACTTAAACTGCCAGAAGCTGACAATATGTATCCATTTCAGCTCTTCAAATGCGTTCTTTGAAAAAACACTTAAATCACTGGAATAGACAGTACTAATCAGTCTGCAGGAACATGGAGCATCCTTACCTGGGGCTCACTGCTATAAATCTTCCTGTGCCGATGCTCAGTTATCATACAGCAGTAGAAAGCCATTTAGGTGCATTACTGCCAAATGCCCAATCAACCTGAAAAATTGGGCTGATTTTGGCCAAGACAATAAAAGGAAACGGTGTTTTGCCAAACGTATTAAAACAAATGGTTGGTATTTCAGCAGAAGCTCCCATTTACAATAGAGGATTAATCCCACTAAGATGATGGAAATGGTATCCCATGCTGGTTTCAGGAAAGACAGTGTGCGGCAGCAAGCTGGCCCTAAAGGGTGAGGTTTGTAAGGAGGTTTTGTATTCAGCATTGCCCATTCACCTACTGTGTTACCCTGTGCAATGGCAGTATATCTCCTCTCTCGCTCTGCCTTCTGCGGTTCAGCATAGCTCTTCAGAGCAACACCTTCCCCCCGTATTTTGGTCCTTTTTACAGTATGCAGATAGGACCTGGGGAACTGAGATGCCTCTTTTGCTATGATGAAGCACAACACTTTGGAAATCAGAATTTACAGAAACATTAGCTCTCAAGCTGATTAGTGTATGAGATTTACGAGATACGCCTAAATGCATCAGGTTGGAAGCAGATACAGGAATAAGCTATTGCTACCAAATATGAGATCCGCTTGGCATGTTTGGTAATTGCAGCACCTGGACAAGCTTCAGGTAATAGCTCGTGGCTGTTATTTCATGCTTGCAAGGCTGTAGGAGGACTAACTCATAGCCTGACTTCTCAGCTTTAGAGACACAGCCTCTCAAAGCACGCTAGCCTGTAAGCACACATTTCTACGGAGAAAAGTTGTGCAACCTCAGTCTACCGGGAGAGAAGCCAGAGCAGTGCTGCTGACTCTCTTGCAGGTTTCCTGTGAGCAAGTCACTTCATCTCTGGCTGCTTCCTCAGACTTGTCCATTTGCCAGTCCAAAGGGCAGCTTCACTGTCCTTCCAGTGTCTGCCCCACCTGGAAAAAGAAAGCTTTTTGCTCTGAGGATTTCTCTAATGCTTCAAGCTGGCTGAAGTCTTGTTCTCCCATTATACCTCTAAGGTCCCCAGTGGGTAGACGTGCATGTTCTCGCTCCTCTGCAGGCTCCTCCACCAGCCACAGCCACTGCTTGCCTGCAGGCTGACATGGAAGGTGTGGGGGTGCGAGACATTTCCTCTGCACCAGGAGACGTGTGTGTGAGAGAGAGAGAGTTTGTTTTCTTGGCTTGCTCTCCCTATTGCTTCTTGACCTTGCATGGTGAGACAAAAGAAGCAAGAGAGCAAAGCAGATGGAAAAATAGGAGGACTCCTCCCGAGGGGAGACAGCCACAGCCCCTGGTGGGAGCCCGCAGCCCAGAAGGGACATGGGTGCCTAGGGGGGGTTGCAGATTCGGGAGGTGGGGCACGATGGCTCTGCCCGGCAGAGAGGCAGCGCTCTGACCTAGCGGGCTGAGAGATGCTGGCTTGCAAGCGTGCCAAAGCCCTGTGGAAACCACTCATCTCATTGTACCAGATACATCCCGGTCACCGGTGCCTGTGGTTTCTGGAAGGTGCTAAGCTCCTCTTTATTTCAAAGCATTTCTTTTCCCAAGGTTTCAAGGTCTTCAAGTGTGGAGAGCCGGTTTCCCTTTCTGTATGATCAGTTGTACTGTTATGCCTCTGCTGTTCACTGCCTAAATGAGACCTAGTTAGGGAAATGAATGTCAGAGAAACATGCTAATGTTTTACCTGGAATGTTTTCAGGTATAGCACTATGAGGATAATATTCTGATTTACTTCTGAAGAGTAAATGTTTATAAAGGAGTGTCCTGGTTTCGGCTGGGACAGAGTTAACTCTTCTTAGTAGCTGGTACAGTGCTGTGTTTTGGATTTAGTGTGAGAATAATGTTGATAACACTCTGATGTTTTAGTTGTTGCTAAGGAGCGCTTATCTTAAGCCAAGGACTTTTCCGTTTCCCCTGCTCTGCCAGCAAGCAGGTGTGCAAGAAGCTGGGAGGGAGCAGAGCCAGGACAGCTGACCCGAACTAGCCAAAGGGATATTCCATACCATGGAATGTCATGCCCAGTATATAAACTGGGGGCAGTTGGCTGGGAGGGGCGGATTGCGGCTCTGGCATCAGTCAGCGGGTGGTGAGCAATTGCATTGTGCATCACTGGGGTTCCCCCCCCCCCCCTTTTTTTTTGTTATATTCCTTTTAATTACTATTATTATTATTATTATTATATTTCATTATTATTATTGTTAATATTGTATTTTACTTTAGTTATTAAACTGTTCTTATCTCAACCCACGAGTTCTGCCTTCTTTCCCGATTCTCCTCCCCATCCCACTGGGAGCGGGGCGGGGGACAGGGAGTGAGAGAGCGGCTGCATGGTGCTTGGCTGCTGACTGGGGTTAAACCACGACAAGGAGCTTGCATCTCATTGGAGCATTCTTTTTCAAACTACTCTTTCTTCGAGAAAGCTATGAGAAGGTTGGGTTAAATATATCTATACAGATACAGGGAGAAAAAGTTGAAAATTTAAAGTGAAAATTAAGGAGAGAGTTGATAGAAAGTGGTTATTTAAAGATTGAAAGAAAAGGAAAAAAGGAAAAGGTTAAAATACACTTTGAGAAATTTAGGCTTTGGGTAATATCTGCAAAGCTAGAGCCAATTGGTACAACAAGGAATTTTACACAGAGGTTTATTTCTTATTACACTCTTCTATTAAGTTTCTTCATTCCTTCTATTTTTTGTAAAGTCTTCTCGGTAGATCATAACTTCTGCTGAGCCTGACTGTCTCTGCATGTGGGCTCTTGGGTTATCAAGTAAATCCTTTTTTCAGAAGAAAATACCCTTCAGTCCAGAGTGCCCCCATTGAACCAGCTGGATGTGGGCTGGGCAGGGTCTAATGGAGAGCCCTTTAGCTGACAGACACGGACCAAATCCAGCCGGTGATGGCCACCAAAGCTTCCCAGGAAAAGAACCTGTTGTAAGAAGGCCCCGCTGCCATTTCCAACACCCCGCAGCGGGAGCAGCAAGCAGCCTCTGTATTTGCTCTCCCCTTGGCTCGGGAGGGTTTCGCTCTGGCCCACCATTCCCGGGCTGGTTTCCCACACCTGCTCTCCTTCAAAAAGTCCTTGAAGAGTGCTGGCCTGGAACTGCCAGCTCGTGTTACAAGCCACAAACCCTGCTACTTCCCATGTTGTGCAAGAGTGCAAATAAATAAATATTGGTTGTAAAATGATTCGGTCTTTATGAAATCCAGCTAGACTGCTTGGCTTTTAATAGCATCAGCCCTGAATTACACGTCTGGACTAGACACAGTGCAGAGATGAATTTCCTTTAATTTGTTCCAGAGTAACTCACCATTTAATTTAACTGAGCAGTTCCTTGTTCTTCTATTCTGGAATGATGGATTGAGCAATGCACTCCTTTAAATTAATCCAGACGCTTGATTTCTGTCAGCAGAGTAATCTTTCTCAGTGGTATGCTAAGTATGCTTTTAAAAGCTATGGTGAATATGAATGCTATGCACGTGGTTGATGATTTAAGTGTTTACACTTTCCAAACATCGCAGAAAAAACAAATATGGTTTAGCTGCATTTTTTATAACCTTTCAGAAGTGATCATTCAAATAACATCAAAAGGACTTAAATGGATTTCTAAATTTGATGGTACAAGTGAGGGCAGCTCCCCTCTCATCAGAGAACCATCAATTTGAAACGGGGCTGAGCAAAGCTTATAATATTTCTGATTGCAGGGCTTCCATAGATCATCCAGAAAGCTTTCTATTGGAGCCATTAATGGTAAAATATTTCATGTGGGTGCTGTCACTGCTTATGCTGGCTTGATGTTGCAAGGGAGCGGTGCCCTTTTTTTTTTTTTCTTTTGCTCTTTTTACTTCTTAAAGAAGAAGTGGGGCAATTCTGGAGAGGAGGAAAGAAGGAGTGTATGAATACTTTGTATTTCTATACTATATCTCCTTTACAAGAACTGCAAAAAGTTATAGTGAAGTTGAGTAAGTGATATTGATGTAAAGCAACCCATCAGGTCCTATCAGCCCAGACACTCCCTTACTCTGCGTTATCAGAGGTAAGGACTATCTGAATGCCACAGCTAGAAACTGCACAGCATTCCCTGGGTCCAGCTGGAACCTGACAGCAATAGTTATTCTTAAATGTGGGAAGACAAGACAAATCCTCCTGTCACTGAAACACGTGGCAGTGCTTTTTAGGAAAAGGTAAATGGCCCTAAAATTTTAGCGACATATGAACTGCAGTACACACTCGCCTACCCATTCATTCTTGGCAGGTTTACACCTACAGCAAATGGCACATCTAACAACCAACCTTCGCTGAAATCTGGGTTCCTACTTTGTATGTAGGAGCAATGTGTTGGAAAGAACATTTGACTGGAATCAGAAGGCTTGAATAGAGATGGTATCTTCTCCGCAAAACAGATTTAGATCTTACTGAGAAATATGTAAAAGGCTTGTATTATCCAAAATATTAGGTCAAGTTGTTTTGCAGAAAGTGAGAAACTGAGCTCTTCTGCAGGGCACAACGTACAAGGTGATTGCATGTGCTGACATCCTAGTATTGACAGGATAAAGTACTTTTTTCTTGATCCTTCTAAAGCCCTTTATGTAGGGAATGCATATTTGACTTGTTACCTTGCCTAGGTAGCTAATATGTACCTTTTATACCTTCCAAATCTAACTCTGCACCAGCCTACGACATTTGGCTCAAGTAATTTTGTGGATATTTGGCAAGCAGAGGAAATGGCATATGTATTTTCTACTATTCTGACTTAGCCACCTTTATCTGCCTCATTGCTTAAAAAAGAAGGTGAAGAATTGAAGTCTGCTTCATACTTCTTGCCAGCCCTCTCTCAGGACAACACATACTGTGGTGACCTGCCAACTCCATGTCTTATAATAGCCTACACAGCCAAGCCACCTAAGGAAAAATTGTTTGGCTCAATAAGGTAGGAGTTGTGTTGTGCCTGGATACAAACAAGAATGTACGCAGCTTCCCATCGTAAGTAGCTGGCACCAAGCTTTACTTCAGTCTTAGGCAAGGACTGGGTACTGCTGAAATCTGAAGTGAGCTAAAGCAAATCAAGGTCTTTTGATCTGAAGTGCTTTTATTAATGGCTTTTAGTGGTTTGGGTGGTTTAGTGTCAGTATTTCTTTTTTGAACATCTTAACAGCAATCTTCTTCAAATTCAAAATGTGTGAAATACTCTTCTTTTGAGTTTTGAAAGTCTGTTATAGCAAAGTAGTTCCATAACCAACCCAAAGGCTTTAAGGTCTTAAAACCAAGCTTTACTGGCCTTGCTATGTTTCCAAAACAGAAACTGATTATAAAATTGGTTTGCAGTAGTGCCTGGATAGCGGATGCCTTTTACACCCATCACCTGGTACTGGAGACCTTGTGGTCAACTAGAGATGTTATGGAAGATACAGCCATGTATCTTAAATGTATATTAAATTAGAATTAAAGTCCAACTGGGCTTTTGTCTTCACTTCACGCTGTTGTGTGATAGGACCGTTGGCTCAGTTAGTCTTCAGACCTAGGCTTACAGCCTTTCTTAGAACCAGCAAAGGTTTGTTAGCCAGAATGGGTGCTTTCAGCTCCTCTAGGAGAGGAGCTGGGAGAGGTTGAAGGACCTGACAGAGATCACAGAACCAAAACTGAGTATTGATGTCTTTGGTAGTGACTTTGGGTTCTTTGTTATCCCCTAAACTGCAAATCACGACTAAATCACGATTAAGGCTTGGTGTCTCAGACAGTTGCCCTGTGAGTACCTAGCTTGTCTCACGAAGGACTTTTTGCCGGGGTGCTAAGAGCCTCCAAGCTGCTTGCCAGGGGCTTTGCATAAGCTGGTGTGAGTCACAGGCCACTCCATAAGCTGCTGCAGTGCTGTGCTCGCTTTGGGCCAACTAGCTTGGGTACTCTTGACATTTCTGGATGTCTTTGAAACATGTAATGCTGATAGAAATGTTGTTTAAATATTTGTGAGTTATTTAAAAATAGTGCGTCAAATAAGTAGTCTTGTGACGCCCGACAGATATCTGGCTCAGACGAGCGCTTCGGTGAAGAAGGAAGAGGTCAGCACGAGTTATGTACACAATTTAAACTCTGACAAGAGACATGCAGGATCCATAAAACACAGAGCAAAAGTAGTCCCCTGTTGGAAAGCCCCCATGCACGTGGGGCCCCGAGGTGAGGCAGTTCAGTGGCGCTGAGCAGCCGCAGCTGGCCTCGAGCCTGGCCGGAGGGGTGCTCGGCCGCCCCCCGGCAGGTCCACAGCTAGGGTGGGAGGTGGGTGCCCGGGGTTTCAGCACGCCTTGGTGCTTGGTAGCTGGGGGAACGTGGGTGTGCAAGCAGAAATGCTCTCTGGAGACCTGGAGGACAGGCAAGCTGTGCTGGGGCTGCCAGGCATCCCTGCCCCAGTTTTGAGCTACTTAGGCTCTCTTAATATTTCCCCTGCTTGGTGCCCATCTGCATTTTTAGAAAACTAAATTTTAGGAAGCTCAAGGGAATGAATTCGCAATCCAACCATGATTAAGGCCTTTCAGGAAGCTTCTTCTCAGTATTATCAGATATAGAGCATTTTAGGTCAGGACAGGTGGGTGCTGGACAGAGGGGAAATGGGATTCCTGTGATAGATGTGAGCGCTGGACATTATCTATTAATTATAGTAAATATTTATTTTATGAGCTTTAAAATATTCATAAATGTTTCAAAAGCTGCTTTCATATGTGAAGTGTATTCTCTTCTTTCAGTAAACAATTATCATGTAGAGATTAAAATAAGCTACCAGGCATTGCTGAGATATATTATAGTCTATTAAGGAGGCTGAGCCTACTATAACGTTTGAATCCAGTTTTATGTTGCCTTTAAATCGATCCGACACCAATTCCAGACCTCTTGTAAAAATGAGATACATGATTAGGGCACGACTGTCATCTTTCCAAGGTTCTTCCACTTTTTAGAATTGCTGCAAAGGAAATTATTTTTAAAGCATTCAAAATATTGACCCGTTTCTTGGCTCTTGTCACAATCCATATAATGGCTGCAACGGGAGATCTTCTGTAGTTACCTGTCTAGGCAGCACGTTTGGTACATTTGGAAAATGGATTTACAAGTTACTACTGCAATTTTACACTTTGCCTTACAGATTCTGATCTGTAGTCTCTTTTTTTTTTCCTCTCCCTCATTGGTTGCTTTATTCTTGTTCTCTTTGACATCTTCTTCTCATTCAAAGTGCCAAAGTGAAAAGCCAAAATGAGTCTCAGCTTCTCTGAGGTCCAGATACAAGCTGTTCTGCGTTTCAGATGAAAATGCTATATCTACTTATGGAATTCCTTGAGGCTATTTATTGAAATCTTTTGGCTATTATTTCTCCCAAACAGCAATTGCATTTTCAGAAGTTTACCATAGGCCTAACATTAGTGATTCAAATGAAAAGTTTAAGCATATGTCATAGAAAAGGGTGCACAGGAAAAAAATCATAGAAAAAGAATTGCGGTGTTTTCTGGAAAGGTCTCAAAGATTTCAAAGAATTATCTGTTGATGACAAACTTGAGCCGGGAAAATAGCAAACGACATAAATTGTATCATAAAATCAGTCCATAATCTATAATGATAGAATTGGCTCAAATTAGCCAGCACACTATTTTCCTTCTCTCTTGTTGACACATTCCTGGAAATAGATTGGAAAACACTTGTCAAATACCTTTGAAAAGAGTTTCAGCCTATGGGGGGAATGCAAACTGATCAAAGTTGCTGTGATATTAGTTGCTCAAACCGAAGAGCAGATTTGCTAGCTGTAGGTAAAATCTAGTGGTCCCCAGTTATTTATCTGAACCAAATTATGGTTTCACAAATGCTTGCAAAAAATGAAACAAGGATGTGAATGTGGCCAAACTGAACTATTGTGGAGAATTCAAGCATGTATTTGTTAAATCTGTTTAATGAGTATTCTATCAAAACCTCATTACCTTTCAGATTTTACTATTCTAATAAGCAATTTCACCAATAAATTATCAAGATTTCCAAAGTGTATATATTCTAGTGCTTCTTATTCATGTGAGCTATGGTACCTAGCTCTCCTGTAATAAAATACTACATGTTCCTTTGCATCACATTGCTCACATTGATGGCAATACCACATTGCTGGTACTAACACATTGATGGCAATACCACATTGCTGGTACTAACACATTGATGGCAATACCACATTGCTGGTACTAACACTTTGCTGGTAATAACACTGGACCACCAGTTCCAAAATACTGAAATTCAGATGTCGTTTTAATTCTGTGACATTTATTGAGCTCAAAAGCAAGAAGTTCTTCAAAAAACTCACAAGCAAACCTGTTGTCAGGAGATTTCCAACCAAGCAGATCTGACTGCATGTACAGATAAGCTTGGGATAGTCTTTGATCTAATATGGCACTTGCCTATTGCTGCCTCCTGAGCTCTTAAGACATACAGTTAGAAACCAGCAACTGTCTTTTCATGTGTAAAATCGATCTGCTAAAATTAGGAGGTACTGGCTTTGGCTGATTGGCAAAAAAATGACCTGTCCAGCTGCTTTGATTTGTTGCTGGAACAAGCATCCACTGGATCTTTGAGGAATCCTCTGTCCAGCCGCATTGTTCAACAGCTGAGATATAATGAAGATAGGAAGCAAAATAAGCACAAGGTATTCTGCTTTTCTGGTCAGGCAAGAAACAGCTGTTTTTCAAGAAAGATGACTGAAAGAGGATCCAGAGTTTGGATACAGATCCTATTTAACTCGGTCTTGGTTCACAGCAATATCCCAGCAATGTCTGAACTCCAGAGGGAAAGGCTTGGCTGTCTGTCAGTCTGTATGTCACATCACCTGCTTAACAAGGGATGGTGGCACGCTGCAATGTCTCGAGGAAGTTTCATGTGTGACACCGTTTCCCTACGTACCAAGCCCAAACCCCAGTGCAGTGGCGGTGCTGCCATCCGAGGGGTTAGTGTCTGCACGCAACCTCTGCGGCATCAGTGCTGGAGGCACGCCGCTCGCGCTGCCTCTCGGTTGGGAAAGGAACAGTTTGGAATGGACTTTCGAACAACTTGACACCTTCAGGCCTGGTCTATGTGGCAGAGGGACACAGCGGCGTGGAAGTGATTCTTGTTAGTTATTTTATAAAAAAAAAAAGTTTTCTTTCCCAAGCGTCGAAGTGTCATTTCTAGAATGAGTCACCTGTTCATGCTTAAGTCTCAGCCATTTTGGAGGCATGTTGGTAAGACATAGAGTGGGCTATCTGGTTTTATTTACTGACATAGCTAAAAATGTCCTGGTGAGTTTGTCCTCTCTCTGTGCTGCTGAACTGACAGTCACTCTGAGTTGAAAAAAAGTGCTGTTGGCTGGGTGCCACTGGGCAGAGCCAGGGTGGATAGATTTCAGAATGACTTCGGAAGACATGGGACATCGCTGGCTATAGACTGCATCTCAGATTTGAGGCAAAGATGAGCTGTTTCTTTCCCTAACTTCTTCCTTCATGTAAAAGTTAAATGTTGAACAGTGGTAGCTGAGTGCTGTGTTGAACTCCATCTAGTTCACCAGAAGCTCTGATTTTTTTTTTTTATTATTATTCTTCCCCCCTCTGAGTTGAGTACCATTTATACCAGTGTGTGTATATTAGGTAATCAAAGTGAATTTGTTAATCCGGGCAAGGAATGACAGCTTGCTGCTGGATTTCCTTCCTCTCTTTTTTTTTTTGAACTTGTGTCTGGTGAACTCAAATTCATAACCAGCATGACCAATTTTCACAAGCAGTGGGGCATTATATGGCAAACCTGAGCAGTCGTGCCAGGGAAATACAACAATCCCCATCTCTGTTCGGAACTGGCATGCTCAGGTATCTGGCAAATCACTCATCGCCACTTTCATGTCAGAGTCCCATCGGGCTTACCTGACAGAAGCGGATGCCGTATCAAAGGAGGTAGTTAGCATTGGGCAGAGGGGTTGTGAAACAAGGCTTTGTGAATCAACGCTAATTACAAGGCTTCTTATGTGGGAAGAGTTGAAAGAAGATACTTTTCCTTTCCGTACAATTCCACGCATATTAAGTAGAGGAGCTTCATATATTTCTTGACGGTCTGTCTCCTCCCGTGCGATTGTCTGGCTCTCCCATTTTACGTAATGTCTTTGGCAACGATCACCACTGTCCAAGGCAGGACACTGTGTTCGCTAGTGCCTGAACAGGAGCCAGCACACATCTCCAAGGCTATGCCGTGGCTTGCTCTTTTGGATTTGTTTCTCACATGAAACCCCTCTAGGGTTCCCTTCTAGGGAACACGTTATTGCTTCAAAAATTTACTCTGGAGAGTAGCAGATCCCAGCCTGATTGCTTTGCTGGGAAAAAACATTTTGTCATTTGTAAAATAATACTACTTTGAATAAAAAACAAGCATTAATGACAGGGAATCTGTAAGGGCCCATGTGTGCTGCATGTGAAAAGAGTTAAAAGAGTCATCTATTCCCAAATATCTTAGGTCCAAATATGAATAGGTGTGATCTAAAAGCTTCCTCAGGACCATTTCAACAGCTTATTCATTCCACTATGCAGGGCCTGCTCTAGCTAGAGTGTAAATAAACCAAGCACAAGTATTCTTATGATTCGAGAAATGCACTTTAATAACAGAGATGGCAAAACTTTTCAGACAGAATACTTTACTGGGAGTAGAAAAAGTAAGAAATTACAAGCAACAACCATATTTTTTTCTGCAAGCTCTGCAAAATGGTTTGTTTTAAGCTTCAACAGTTAGAAGTTGGTGTTAATTTCAATTCAGTACGCTTTGAAACCAATTCTATTTATCCAAAACATTGACTACGTTTTGCTAGAAAGAACTGAAATTAAGCCTTCCAGGTTGTGTTACCAGGGAGTTGAGTGCTTTCCTTCCTCAAAGACTTCTGACTGTGAAGACAGATTTTGTGGAGCTGTGTTCCCCAAGCATCCGGGCCAATACTCTGTAGTGTTAATGCTTTTACGTAGAGACTTCAGAAGTGTTGGTGGCTCTGCCTTTCGTGTCACCTTTGCCTTTGTGATTGGCTCTTGAGATAGGAGAAAAAGATAAGTGATTGAGAAAATCAAAGTGTTTACTCGCTCATTTTTCTGGGTTGGCAGGGGGTCAGAGCTGTGATTTTGCTCTGGGTACCCTGTTCTCCGCACCAGGCAGTTAAACTCTCCCATGCGCTGTTCCCAGGCAGGAAGGTTTGACGAGGATATACATCCCTGGAGGGGAGACTCCTCAGGGAACTCCAGGTGCCCACTACAAGCACATTTCCCCTGAGCTTTTTCAAGTTAAATGTTCTTGGTGAATCTATGAAACAAGATGTTATGTTCTTTGTTGCTACATTCTCTCACCCACATTTTAGGAAGCTCACTAGTTCTGGAAGAATTCTTCAATTTGTTTAGTCTAACCATAGAAGTTCCTTGAGAAAATCCCTGGAATTCTTTGTGATAGCATAGTGTTTTCCTCTTTAAAAAATGCTTTACTTTTAACAACAGAAGACAAAAGCTAAGTTCCAGCTTGAGATTTGACCTGCTCTAATGAGAAGCAGATTGCAGAATTTTAATGGAAATAGGGGCATAGGGATTTAAAGGAGTGAAGATCAAACCAAGTCATTGTCACCTGCTGGACAAGGCAACACTCCATGCTGTTTTCCAGGATCAGCAATTCCACAATATTTTCTTTCATAACAACATAGAGTAGTTGTGATTATTGTAGCAGCAGGTAAACAGCCATATAAAAGGACCAACTTCTCCTAAGGGATATAGGAATAACAAGGATGGTTTACCTTTCCCTCTAAAAAACGGGTTTGTGTTTCATTCTATCTTAGTTCTGGTATCTGGTATTCAAAGGGGAATTCTCCCCAGTTTTTATTTTGCAGGGATTTCTAGAAGAGGTAAGGGGTACATTTCCTCCCATTGTGGGTTGTTGTGACCTAATTGTTGAAGGCTGAGTTTCGAAAGGAAGACATAAAAATGAGAATTAATGATTACCTGACCTTGTCATGGACCAAAATCCATAGCAGGAGGTCTGTGTTTCCTAGGTGAGCTTGGAAATGTGAGAGCTTTATCTGCTGCAGGTTTCACCGGAAGGTCCCAGTGAAAGCAGCCAAGCAAAGTTCATTGGGAGATGGAGAAAATACTATGAAAACTATTTAAAATTTTTTAATCATGTTTTAAGATTTTGATGGTGAAGACTGTAAAAATCAGGTCTGAGTGGTTTTGAATGACTACAGCCCGGACAAACCATGAGGATATGTTTGCTGTAATCCAACAGCTTTTTGACTGACTTGGGGCCACACCATTTTATCTTGATTTTCAGGGGAAAAATCTGCTGTTAATTTCAGGGGGCCATTGAATGTGCTTATTTTCTCATACTTCTGTTCTCACACAGATGCTTTCTGACAGAAAGACCAGAATGATAATGCGATGCTACTTTTATAATATGATGGGTTAATGTTTTGTCTTTGCCTCAACATCACTTTAGTGTATCCAAGAATCTATTTTTAATGATACTATTTTCCTCTTTTTCAGCAAGGTTAAAGACTTTATTCAGCTTACTCTTGTCACAGGAGAAGAAAAATAGTCACGCAGTCCGGGTTTTCGCTCATACATCTTGCTCCCTGAAATACACATACCAGCAGTTTGTCTAATCTGCCTTGCATCATAGATGATAAAGTTTCAGTCTTTGTCCTTGGGAAAATACTTTTCAATCAATGGATTTCCTTGTCAGGAAGTTTTTGTTTTTGTTAACCTGTTTCTTTCTTAATTTTATCTGATTATTTCCTATTTTAAATCCTTTTCTATTGAGCTTATTAATTTTCTTCTTTGTAACTGACAATTCTTCCCCACTACCTTTAATATTAATCTCTTTTAACTCTCTCTTAATGTGTTGCCTGTGTTTTGTTCTGCACTTTTCCTCCCAATTGGTCTAACTCCTTAATTAACCATGCAGCTTTTCTCCGAACAACTTGTTTCCATAGAAATATCTTTCTTGATGCCTACTAGTATAGTCACAGCTGAAGTTAGATTTCTTGATCTCCTATGTTAACTCAAGATCATCAGCAAGGAAAATGGAAAACAATTGCTCTGGGATCTTACTAAGAGAAAGTCAGAAATGAAATTCCATTCAGCTTTGATTCCTGAAAAGTGTTTGTTGTGGGAGGCAGTAAAAGGGAGCGATAGGAAGTGATAGGAGTGAGGTGGTCTCTGGTAAATGTATTTGCATGGGAAATATTCCAGTGACATCAGAATTAAAATATGCAAGAAACTTGGCTTTAATGAGATGTGACTCCATTTCTTGGCACAGTGCCTGTCTGAAATAACTTCAGTAACTTGGGGCTTTTGTACAGTTTTGGTGAAGTATGAGTGAGGGATTTAGACGCGGCAGGCTCATTTATAAAAATGATTAATTTTGTTCATGCAGTATTTTTTGAAGTTGTTTAAAATGACCCGCTCTGGGATTGTCATTCACCGTATTTGAGCAAGGTGGAATGTAACTGGTTTGGAGACGCTGTGTACAGAATCCCTACATGGGCTGACCTACAGCGGGCTATGGCTGGGTTTTTTGGTCAGGTCAAGTCAGCTTGTAATGCAACTCGTCAGAAGGGTTCTGGAGAGTCTTCAGCAAGGGTAAGTGGTTTCAGAAAAGAGGAAATCAAGCACTAATGACCGTTTGGGGAAAAGATCCCATTTTCCAGGCTTCAGTCCCAAACAATGGCGTAAGCTTTGGGGCTTTAGTAGTTATTGGGTGGTCCTTGGTGAGCGGCAGAGCTGGGAACAGGAAAGCCCAGGTGAGCAGGAAATAGCTTTTCGTGCCATCTTTCCCTCCGGCATGGGAACCTCCATCGGCAGCCCCACAAGTCCGCGGTGTGCAGCCCCACAAGTCTGCAGCTGGGTGTGGAGGGTCTGACACACTGCAAAAATACCCATATGCTTCTTCTGAAACTGAGACATCATTATT
Organism: Gymnogyps californianus; assembly: GCF_018139145.2. Taxonomy (NCBI): domain Eukaryota; kingdom Metazoa; phylum Chordata; class Aves; order Accipitriformes; family Cathartidae; genus Gymnogyps; species Gymnogyps californianus. The sequence goes on from NC_059484.1 coordinate 4,879,435, forward strand.
CCAGACATCCTTGTGAAAACAGTAGTTCCTACTTCAGATATAGGTGCTAAGGACCAGCTTCTGGAGAGTGTAAACTTACTGTGTGTGAGCTGAACCTCCCCTAGTCAGAGGCTGATGCAAGGATCCCCCAGGTTCATTGTACTATAGGATGGATAAAATGATCAAGAGAGGGGAATGTGATTCCTTCCTGAAAAGCCTTCAGAAATTCTTCACTTATTGCTATGTCATACTGAAACAGTCCCCCCATAAGATTTTCTGTGGGCCTTTTTTTGATCAGTTACCCATACAACACTAGGAAGCTTGCCGTAAGTTTGTTGTTAAAGTAACTTAAGTACCTAAAAGAGAGAGAAAATGAGCATTTTAGGGCTATGCATTGTCATCTCATGGCAAATGCCCAAAGGAAAAGGAGTGGGAAGGAGAAACTGCATGGTCTAGTTGGAGCATTTCTATCCTATGGAAGCAGTCTACTGATGTTATGCCCAGATTTAAATTATGCATTCTGTCTCCCTAACCCAAGCACATAGCTGAGAATTTAATCAGTGCAGGGCGTGTACTTTTTATATTGCTTTGGGTGGGTCTGGCAAAAAGCATTTTCTGAGCTAATCATAGCTAGACGCCCTATATCACACTACCTTAATTTCTTTTGTGTTGTGTAGCCCAGTGCCAATATCAAACATCTTTTTTATTGTGTCATGCAAATTGCCAGTTTAGGAACCAATTACATGAAAAATAAATCATAAGTCTGTGCAAATTTTGCATTTGGTTGTTATGCAGAAAACAAATCTAACGATAATGAAACACACCCATAAATTGCAACTTCATTAGGGTATAATGATCCTAAATGAGATGGGGGTAAACGAAATGAACAGAAAAATGCATTACTTCACTTCTTAAGTCTTCATTTAGGAAAAAAAACCAGCCACATCCAGAAGAATTCTTGTTTTAAATAGAAAATTTTTGCTTATCCACTGCATTCAATCTCTTTTTTTTTCTGCTGTGTTTTAAGCTCCAAAGTGTAAGAGCCTAAAAATTACAAGAACTTGTCCTACAGAAATTTAGAGTCTCATCTGGTTATCTGGAGTGGTTCACGGAGTTTGAATTATCTTCCGACCTCTGTAAATTAACACAGCATCCCACCCTTATGTCTGCCCTATAGAACTGTAATGCCTAACAGTCCAGCAGATATAAAATTACTAGTGATTTAAAGTTAACTTCCAGGGAAATAATTTTAAATGTATTAATACTTTTTATATGTTCTTCTGAGACCAGCCTACCTGACACTCTGTACCTTGTTGAGTATCCCCGCACAATGGTTGTTCAGGTTGTAAAGGCTGATCATGTATTTTTATTAGAAATCTACAATTTTGCATTGCTCATCTTGGCTTAAAGATCAGCTCAAAAGTGTGGGTTTTTTTAAAAATAAATTTAATGTGACAAAATAGACCATCTACATTTAGAGTTTGGGAGGAGGGGGCTATATTAGTTTAGGTCAGTAAAACAGTGTCATTAAAAGCAGAAAATAAAACCATGGCAGCAATGCACTACAGCAAATGTGAAGAAATCTAGTCAGTGCAAAGGTCACAAAGCGTGCTAATGTTTTTAGCACACAGATTCATTGCTCAACTGCATATGAGTTTTTCAGACCACAAACTATTTTTTGGCTAGACTAAGTCTATATATGCAAAATAAAAGTAAAGGTTCTGTCTGTTGCATGAAAACTATTGTGGCAAGGGGCCTAATTGCAACACAATAACCACTTCGTGTGGCTGGGTCACGCTCAGCAGCTGGGATCAGACACTGGTTTTAATCATGGACCCCAGCTCCTGCTCTGTTCCATCTGAAGTCAAAAAGTCTGCTGCGAGGCACAGTATCTCCTTTGCAGCATGCAACGTCAGCCTCAATTTTTTGTGTGCAGGGTAGAGGCAACATTGTTCTAGGTATTTGTTAGGAAGGAAAAAATGGAACAGGAGCTTATTTTGTAAAAATCTGAGTAATCCATCAAAATGACATTGGCAGAATGTTAAAACATTGAGGTAAGCCAGCAACTTAGCCATGAAGTGTTGATTTGCCTTCAGGTACTCCTTCACTCTGAACGAATGCAGGTAATTGGAATGAGATGACGATTCTGCCTAGCCAGATATCCTGCGTAGGCAGGTATCTGTGAGACATCCGTCCTGCGGTACAGACAGCGTGACGGGGTGCCGTACAGGGCGCTCACGCCGCGAGGGAAGGCGCGACCTGGAGCCCGGGAGGCAGCTGCAGGGCGGCCTCGCCAGCCGGGCCGTGCGGGAGAACAGTGCCGCCGTTGGCACCTGAGCCCCGGCTGCCCGGGACCCCCCCCTTACGCTCCTACAGCCCCGCGCCCCGCAGCGCAGGCAGGCACAACAGGGCCAGCGCGGGCACAGCCCCCTGCACCGCTCCCACACCGCGCCGCGCACCGCGCCGCGGCAGCACCCGCGAGGCACCGAAGGGCGGGGCGCGGCGGGGCGGGGCGGCGGTGGGAGCCCGGCGGGGCGGGGCGGGGCGGGGCGGGGCGCGGGCAGGACCAGAGGCGGGAGCGGCGCGCAGGTGTCCGCGGGGCAGGGCAGGGCAGGGCGGGGCGCGGGGCGGGGCGCTGTTCTTTGGGCCGGGGGGTGGGACCGCTAAGGGTCGGGTCGCGTACCTGAGAGGCGAGGCCGGCAGCGGTGGGCTCAGCCGCCGTGCTGCGGCAGATGACATCCGTGGGTGAGAATTCAGGTGGGTGCTGCAGAGACCTCCCGTTCCTCGTCAGTATTGCTGCATTATTGGTACGGCGATGGTGCCTGGGCTGCCTGCACTTCAGGTCGTGCTCTTCCAGCTGCTGCTTTTGCTTCGTAGTTGGATGCATTTAGGAACCGCTCAGTAGATTTTCTGACTTTGCTGCATATCCTTGAATATCAACAAGCTTCGTCAGGGTATGTTGACCAAGTAAAAGATTGTCCATTTACCTGGACTCGACAGCTGTAAGCAGGCTCAGCACAGCATACCCGCAGCAGGGCTGATGATAACCTAGCTTTATTTTAAATATAATCGCTCACTGGCCAGCCTCTGATGGGTTAAATAGTTCCTAACATGTAGGTTGAACCTGTATCATGCGCAGTGGTATTATTGGCATTTTGTAGAATTAAGGAAAACTCGGTGCTACACAATGAAAGAGCACGGACAATACGCTTGTTTTGGTTTTTGTTACTTCTGTGCTATAGGTTTATTGATGTTGGCTCTATTGGAAGCAAGCAGTTACCCTGCCTGTTACAGTTCCTCTTAGGAATTTTACAGCAAATATTTCTCAATCGCGTACAAGGGTCCTGTAAAAAAACAGCCATTAGGAGCTTCTGCGTCAGAGAAATGTTGTATCTGTTCCTGCTTTACAGCCAGCGGGACCGAAGCACAGAGAAGCAACGTATCTGGGATTAGATTGCAGGGAGATAAATCCCCCGTCTCTTGCCCCACTTACTTGAACAAGAATTTTCAAGTGTGGATTTGGAAATTAGAGAGTTACACTCTCATTTCTCCTCAAGTCGATGGGAGTTAGATACCTAATTCCCTTGAGCCCTTTGAAATTCTTGTAGGGCAAACGCTACTTTCTCTAACTTACGTAGAAGCAATTAAAAGATCAGCCAACGCTGACAAGCTAGTTAATGTGGTCTGCAAAGAAAATGCCTTTAAATGTGTCTAGCTCTCAGTAACTGACATGGGAGGCTAATGACAAGGACCCAAGTAAAGATCCTAATGTCAGCTTGGCAGTCTTAGTAATCAGCTTGGGAAGCTAATGCCAAGGAGTTGGATAAAGATGCAATTAAGGGTGCCACAGAGTACTGGGATACATTGCAGTTCCCAGCTGTGATAACTGAAGAGTTGGCTGCGGTTCCAAAACACCAGCATGATAGTAAAGTAGGAACGAAAGGACAAGTATCTTGGCCTTTTCATTTTCCAGACATTTATAGTCACTATCTGCATGGAGCCTAAATTATCCTGGCAAAATTCCAAGCAATAATCCTTTTTTTTTCCTCTACCTCGAGCGGGTTAATAAAGTACAATTAGGCTTTGCTATTTTGCATTGCACAAGGGACAACAGAATAAACATTTCCACTTATTTATGATCCATCTCAGCTTTTGGAGAGTTTGACAGTTTTACAAGTCCCTGACTGCTTATCCTGGTCAGTGCAAACACGTTGCTTTGAAACCATCGCATTTGAGCCTTCAACATTGAGTAGACAACATGTTCAGACTCTCTCTTTAAGTAAGAGGAGATAACTTAAGAAAAAACAGTTCTTGAAAATCCTGTCACAGGTATAATGCAGTTCTGAACATTCTCAGGAGATCATAGTTATAGTGCAGCAAATGCATTTTTCACAAAGCGTGTATAAAATCAGATACCTTATTAGCAGCCGTAAGTCATAGGAAAGTAATACAAATTTTTATAGCCCCAGGAAGATGCACAGACCAGAAAGATGCAATGGGAAACTTGTAATTTTATCTTCAAATGGACCCTGAAAAAACCTTGTTGCTTCCACCACTGCCAGCACAACCAATAATGACAGGATCTAAGTCACTGCGTAAAGGACCTGCCAGCTCACAGCTGACGGCTCTTGAGCTGTAGGAAAAATGCATTGCAGAGTTTGACATGTGGCTGCCAAGCATGCCCGGTGCTTGTTGACTCTAGTTCTGGAGGAGGCTGAGGGGGACGATAGTTTGGGATTGTCAGTGATGAGAGGAGGCAGCAGCATCTCACTGTGCTGGAACAGTTGGCTGTGCTGTGCCAGATCAGGCAGGTTTCGAGGCGAGGGCTCTGGGCGTCTGCTTGTCTGTTGCTGCTGTAGGAGGATTACTGCCATGTGGAGGAAAAAAAAAGTCTTCCTATATAATGACAGAGATTGGGAAAGAACAAAATTCTTTGGAATTTTTTCTGTTTCCTTCCAGGTTGGTGTAATATGTAGTCAAAGTCAAGAGTCAGTCCTACCCTCTTTTCTGTTCTCCTGCCTGTACTCGCATGGCGTGGGGAGGAGAGGCTATGTGAGTGCTCCTGGCTGAGCACGTTGAGAAAATCTGTTCCTTTTCGCAAGCATTGCACTTGCGTACTACAGAAAAGTGGACAAGGAGGGCCCTGGAGTAACTAATGTAGAGGTGCTGCAAACAGCACGCAAACCTCTCAAACTGGTTGCTCACTGGCATGGTTTTGGAAGACGTTCAGACTTAAACACAAATCCCTTTAATTAATTAAGACCTGATCACCATGTGATTCTTACCTGTCAAAACTGGAAAACTATTTTGGAGGAAGATAGAAGTAAAAGTAATGCATCTACCATGGTTTTTAAAAAATATGCTAAAAAATTACTTTGAAATAGGAGAGCTACAATGAGACACCTCTGTGAAAAATGATACATTTAGGCTAAGGTTCCATACGACGCTGAGCTGCCCTAAGGGCTGCTGGCCACCGGCGGGCAGTTGCATGTTCCCATGCCTCTCCCTGCATGTGCCCACCACTGCCCTCGTCTTGCCACTGGTGCTCATCGGAACGTGTGGTAGCTGATTCAGAAAGCTAAAGCATCACAAATCTGATCTTGCCAAAAAAAGTGAATCGTTCCTGCCAGTTTGGCTGGCCGGGCCTGCTCGCACAGGCTCAGTGGTGTCGGTGAGGAGGGGTAGGAGCATGCAGTCAGGGGAAAGGAAAGAAACAGGACTGCTTCGGCAGCAGATCTGTGCAACTGCAAAGTCATGCTGCATCCTGAGAATAAGGTTCATTGTACTTATGCTTTCAAATAGAAATTTGTATCCTCCCATTTTATTTAGAGCAAGTATTTTTAAACATTTGAAGTACAATTTGCAACTCTTTCTTCTTTAGTTGAAGTTTGTCATCATCTTGTTGTAAGACTGACGGGCCTGTTTCATATATAGCTTCTCTTTGGTGTCAGTTGCTGCCTCTCCCTTGTTGTTAGGAAAGTGCTGCTTCTTGTGAGGGAAAGATCTCAGAGAGAATGCCTAAATCTCGGCATAAACGTCTTTTCACTATTGCTTAAACTAAGTATGCAAGCATTCCTGTTAATGTTGGCGTTCATTCAGATCGGAATTTAATACACTTTGTAGTGTCTGGTTTCTAAGTACCTGATGAGTCTGGGTTTGCTCTCCAGTTTGCAAACAGGATAGTCCTCAGATGGGGGAACACAGTTTTTCAGGTCTTAAGCCCAAGTCGATGAAAGAGAGGAGGTGTCAGCCAAGCTGATGTAGATAGTGAGCCTCCAGAGAGAAGGAGGCCATGGAGCACAGAATGGCACCACAGCGGAGAAAAAGGGGCAGCAGCCGTGGAGGGCAGGGTTTGCTGGGGGTCATTGGGACAGGCAGGCTGTGGCACAGCCATCATTTTGAATGCTGTTTTCAGTGGGACTGGACTGAATCATCTTCAGCACAGAACGGGCCTGTGCAACGTAGTACAGCCAAAGGATGGCACAGGTCACGTACTTGTGTATGGTTTCTCGTAAACATCTGGTAGTAACCTATCACCCATCACCCATGAGGAAACGGCTGGCTTGGCATGGAAATTTTGCTGGCAGCCTCTAATCTAAGGTAGAATATTAAGGTTTGGAGGAAATGAATTTTTTTTCATTTGCTTAATTATGAAATCAGTTCATGAGAAGGAGGTGACATGTTTGGGTTGCTGTGCTATTTCAGTTGTGCAGATAGTGCCCAAAAGATCTGTTAAAAAAATGTCATCCTCTTATATGACATCTAGCTCACAGGCAGATATGCTGCAAGTGCAATAGTATTTGGGGGTGCTGCTCCATACCGGCTTTCTAAAGGCTCCCCTAGTTCCAGTTTCTCTTCAGGAAGAGCAAAGTTCTCTCCAACAAGCATCTGAGCAGCTATTCTAACATCAAGAAGAGCTAAGCAATTTCTATCAGCTTGTGTTTATTAGTACATTTATTTTAAAAGTTGGTCAGTAAACCTGGAAGATTCTGTTGTAGTGACTGTGCGACTATAGAAATGGGAAAGCAAATTCTAACCAGCCAGTGAAGCTGGCCGGGAAGGTGCGTGTCATCGTTGCGTGGCGAGGCAGAGTAGAGAGGCTGTGCAGCCAAGCTAGGATCAGAAGCTAGGAATGGGTCTTCTGCACGAATGGCTCATCTGTACTACTTGTCTTGCCAAAAAAATAGTGTGAGGGTCCTTTCAATAGCCCCAGAGACTCTTCAAGAAGATTGTCTCTGCTTTTCATGAAATAATCTTACATAGGAAACTGAACTTTGGCAGCTTTTAAATGCATGCCTTAAAGCATTGTGCAAGGGCCCGGGAGTAACTAATGTAGAGGTGCTGCAAACAGCACAACTCGCCGGGGTCCCTGACAGAGCACTGCTGGGGTGCTTCATCTGTATTCTGCCATTACTATCATCGAATGAGTTTTCACTTGTCCTTCAGGCTGCACGTGCCATAAAAGCCAAGCAGTCTTGCACGTCAGTACTGAGTGCAGCCCTATGGAGAGCAGTTATTTCCTTTTGAGCAATTATTTCTTATTTCCTTTTTATTTCCTCCTCTCATGTTGATCATTATAATAGTAATACAGGCTCGTCTGGGAATTTCCTTTCATCAGAGTAAGATTCCTAGGCATCCATTATCCCTTTATGATTTCAGTTTCCAGTAGCATTGGGAGGAGGCAGCATAGACGTCGCTGAAATACAGAGGTATCAGTAGGACCCTTTTGGTAGTTACTTTAGCAGTGAAATAATCGCAGCAAATCTAATGGTAAATAACTGCAAACATGCAGGCCAAGAACTTATTAGTGCTTCATGTGTTGTTTCCTAACACAGCAGTGGCATTGCAACATGGGACTGTGCAAAAGTATGTTAAAAGGCCTGAAGATTTACATTAGCAAAGAATATTCCCCCAGCTCCTGTGTCCTTGTCCTATGGAAGAAGCCACCTCTAAGTGTGAGAATGCCATTGTATTTTCAGTCATATTCATTGAAAATGTCATGGCTAGCTGCAAAATATTTTCTAGCGTGTTCTTATTTGGATCACTGTTCATGGCTTGGTTTGCTCTAAAAATAAAGTTGTACTTCTAATGTGTTGGGAACTGGGGAAGCTTCAACCCCTACACAGTCACTCTCCTGTCTGAGCTCAGGAAAGCCGTGCACGGGCTCAAGTTGACTAGTTTGAAGTGAGGTCTGGAATGAGGACGGCTATAGTTTCTCCACAGCTGAGCTGGTTGAGTGAGTCTGCTGGGTTTTTCCAAGTGAAAATCACTTTGTCTTTGTGAAGACTTTTAGCGTTAGACTGGTCATCCTCCTGGCTCTTTTCTACAGGTATTTTTTCTGTTTTTCTCTGTGAGTACAATGCTTGTGCTTTATCAGTCCTCTGTCTTGGTATTCAGTAAATGCTGTGTTACGATAAAGATTTTGATAAATTATGGCACCAAGTATAGTAATAAATGTAGGCATAGTGTGTATAGGCTATTGTGGAAGAAATTAGTTTCTGTTCTGCAGTTTGGAGGAAAAAAAAAAGGAGTCATGCATCTGTTTTATTGAGAAATATCCTTATCATCCTGTGGTATCGCTTTATTCTCAGATGAAAAAGCCATAGAGTTTTGTGCAGGAAAGCCTTTGTTATGGATGGCATTGTCCAAATTAATCAAGTGATAATGGAAATAATTTAAAGTTTAGAAGTAGAATAATAAAATCATGGAAGTTCTGTAAGTTTTTTGATGAGTTTCTTCAGTCTGTTGCACTGATGACTTACAACTGAGAAGTTAGAGCAAAGCAAGCAGTGAATTTGAATAGGTATGTATGTGAAGTGCCTTGGAATCCTAATCTTTGAGTGTACCTGTAAAGAAAATAGGTTTAAGAAACAGGTCCGTTCCTCTAGCCTAGCATGCTACATTTTATGGTGATTTAAAAACATTTTTCTCTACTGAGCATGCTTGATTTTAAGGTAATTTTAAAACATTTCTTTCAAAAGATTCTTTGCCTTTTGGTTGGTGTCTGTTGTAACGTGTGCTGGAGTACACACAGACATACAAGAAGTGTAGTGTGGGAATCGTCTCCTCTTCAATAAACCCAGTAATTTCTAGTATTTGCAGAGTTTAGAGCCTGCTGGCATGTACTCATGCTAAACATGTTTATGTTTTTGAGGAATCTGGTGAGTGTTCTGTGACTCTGTGAAGTTATAGTCTGTTCCAGCTCCTGTGGGAATGTTACAGTATTGGCCATAGGCCTTTATGAATTGTCACAAAATGAGCAGTTAATTCTTGACATCTGCTGTGCTGAAGTGACTGCCAAGTTGTGTGGGTAGTTGGCAAGGAGATAAGTATTGATAGACCCTAGCAACAGGTAGTCCTGAGAACTCTTGTTCTGGGAGTGCTTAGGCTGTGTCCAGTGTTATTAATGTTATGATAGCATTTTAAGTTTATTTATAGGATTTGTTTGTGTCTTATCACCATCTCTCAGAACTGGAATGCATGAATGGGCTTTGCTGTGCGAGGGCATAGACATGTGTATCGCACACCCTTCTCTGGTGACTCATTTCGACATATAACAGATGCTTCACTGCCCATATCTCAGGGGTAGTTGATGTACACCGAGGTATGACATCTCAAGTATGTGCTCCTATCTAGACTCTCGTATGTTTGCTATCTATCCTATGTTGGAATGACTACTCCAGAGCTATGTACATTTAAGTGCATCGGATACAAGAATTTCTTTCTTTTTAGTAAGTAATGTACCAACAAAACGTTCGTATACAATATCCTCTGAGAATCCACCAGATAAAATTACCTTGCTTATATTGTGAAAGCACTAACCCTTGTGAGCGCTCTAAGTGAACCATTTTATGTCCTCATTGCAGAAATTGAAGCCAGAGAAGCCTGCGACTGGCTGAGAGCTGCCGGTTTTCCCCAGTATGCTCAGCTATTTGAAGGTAGGATCCGAAAGACTTGTCAAGCAGCTGATACTGAATTCAAGTAGAATTGTTTACATACATAATATTTCAGAACCTGACGCTTTTGCTGGAAACATTTCCAAATTCTGTGATATCTTCATGCAAACCTGTAGAAAAATAGTAACCTGGTGTGTGTTCTTGCAGAAGTGACGTCTTAATTAGGTTAGCATGGACTCAGTAGAATTCTGTAAAGGACCAACTTTTTCTTGGTTATCGTTAGACTGTAACTCAAATTTCTGCTTTTGTGATTTTTAGTTGCTTGTAATTTTCTCAGGCTCTTTTCCTTGGAGTGTTGGGTTTTTTTCCGACTCACTGATTGCAACCAAAACTCATCTAAGGCTCTCCAGCCTGTGGTCTTGAGCAAGATTGTTTTATCGGTGTTTTGAAAAAGAATGATGGAAAAAATCATCTTGCAATCATAAGTTTTTAAAACAGATGATACTCAGAAGCAGCCATCCAGTCAAACAATGCAATTTCAGCATGTTTTCATGTTGTTAAAGCTACAAAGAGTGCTTATTACTTGTGGGGGAGATATGGATTTGTTGAGAACTTGTATAATTTTCAGACAACGCTTGTGCTTATACCTTAAAACTGTTTTTCGTGAAAGTATGTTTATTGTTACAAACATTGAATGTAACAAAAACGAATCTATTTTTAAGAGAGATTTTATCAAAGAACTACAGTTAAAAGAACTAACAGTAACTTCTGCCTGCTCCCATTCCCACCTCCCCCATTCATTGCAAAATTAAAAATTGAAAGTCAAGCAATAGAGCCAAATTTGAAAGCTGTATACTATGAAACATGATGTCTCATGGAAATGCTTCCTGTTTGACTACAGCAGGTTTCATTGTATAAGCTGTCAATCTTGCAGTTTGTTGGCTATGTACATTGTCATGCTTCTGGAAAATGAATCCTCTGTATTACCTTGCTGTTTATGCGGTGTCCTGACTTAACTAGGTAAATTAAGCTTAAAAAGTAAGCCAAGAAAATACTGATGGATCTCACTGGTTCCCTCATCTGCAAGGCTAAATCTCAGAAGCTGAAACACAGAACTCTTCAGCTGGTGTATCGATTAGCTTCAAGCACAGCATGATTTGCCAGGCTCACTACACCTCAAAGAGCATATGTCACGTGCTGCATTGTACCTTACCATCAGCAAAAGCTCATGTAAAATACTCCTAGCTTTATACTGTACTTGAAAGCAGAAGCTGCAGAGAACCTCACCAAAGCAAAACTTTAATTTTGTATTTCTTGGCTATAGTACTTAGCCACTGCAAGCTCCTGGAAATGCAGCAAATGCTTGTCTACCTGTACCTAAGAACAGCAAGCAGATACCTACATTTATTCTTCCCATTTGCTCTGAGGAACTGATCCTCACTTCCTTGAAGGACACTTGTTATAGAACTATATGTAGTTACAGAAATAGATCTAGATTTATTTCACATATGATAAATATGTTGCAAAATTCAAAGTCTTTGCAATTATAACTCAGATTTCAGATTCAACTTCTTTGTTTACAGATATGCAGTTTCCTATTGATGTAAAAACTGTGAGGAAAGATCATGAATTTTTAGATGGAGATGCAATTGAATCACTATTCAGGTAAACATTAATTATGAACCATCTTTAATACCCCCAGGCTGCATAGTTATTTGTCATTCATCTTTTCATGCCTTAGTTTTTGTCAGAGACTAACAAAGTCACCGATGCTGTGACTGAAGGAAATCACTTAAGCACATACTTTAGTACCACTGAAGTTGGTTGTTTTAAGAATTTAAAGGTAAAGTAAGCATGTGTCTGCATGTCTTCTTCAGCCAAGGTCTCAGTGACATTATACTAAGCATCAAATCTGTCTTTTCTGTAATATGAAATGTCTGCAAGCTGAGAAAGAATAATCAGTTCCCTGCAAGCATATGGTAGTATGACAGTTTGCTCTTTAGAATTGCATATGACAGAATGCAGGGATTTCCTCTGACTAGTGAGCTTCCCCAGAGCTGTTCTAGGAGATAAACAGCAAAAATGATCTGCACAACAGATATGTTTTCTGTTTTGTTTTCCTGAATATTTTTTTGAGTGAGAAGCAAAGGTATTGATTTGAAATTATTGTTTTCCCACAGCTGTCCACAGCACACAAGGGAAATTGCATTGCCAGTGCAAAGTCAAACTCATTGCTCTTTGGACTTTCCCCATGTAAGAGTGCCAGGATAGTGTAGAGGCATTCTATTTTACTACTTACTGAAGTTATTGAAACCTTCTCATTATGAGATTGTTTAGCAGGTGAAATGAATTCCAGACTATCCATGCCGCACCGCTTGTCCGATCCAAGGGACGCAATAAGAATTTCTAACTCTTAAGGGACTGGAAAGTTCCTCTTCTGGCAAAGTGGTTTGGTCCTTTTCTGTATTCTTAGGTCACCTGAATTCAAATTCCCCTTGTAACAGGAGCACCAACAGTTGTTTGGATATACATCTCTAATGCACAGCAGATATTAGAGAACTTTGGATATATTTTGTTCCTTGATATGACTTCTGTCCTGAGTGTTCCTTGAAGGCTGTCAGTGTGCCGCCCTGTTGATGCTGCGTATTTGTTTGCCAGTTAAGTGACTGACTAGTTTGGGGCCTTATGGATTCCACAAGTTTTAATGAAAATGATAGGTAATAAAGTCCTTCCAAGGATGCAGGTTAATGTCTTCATTTTTTAAAATTTTTTTAAGAAGCCCACTCAGAGTTTCTTTCATTTTCAAAATCTTAAATCAATATACAGTTTTTCACAATCATTAAAGCACACAATATGATTTTTAATTAACTGATTAATTATGGTCCTTTAATTTTAAGATGGCAGAACTGGAACTGTGAACATTATGGGGTTGTTAGTTGGCGCTGGTTTTAGCAAAATCTACGGAGAACCTCTAACAGAATGTCAGTCTTTGACACCACTAATGAAGCCTCCATGTTCACAACTAGTTTGGTGCGTGTTTGTTCTCAAGAAATAAAATAGTTTAAATTTAAAACTTCTGTCTTTTTTCTTATACCCTAGACGGTTGAACACATTGAACAAGTGTGCATCAATGAAAGTGGAAATAAGCCGTCAGAGGCAACGGGTATGTTTGCAGATTATAGTTAATTTTCTTACGAAAAATGTGTTCAGCTGTTACATCAAAAACCTGTTTTTAAAAGGTGTATGAAGGATTAGCAATTTCTGAACTTTTCTTTCTGTTCTCTTCCATCCTGCAAAGCTCTGCCATTTGCGTTTTCCGCTGAAAGACAGTGATGGAGATTGAAATTATGTAATGTTAATTTTGTAACTTTGTAAGGTAGGTTAGGAGTGGGTTTTGAAACAGTTTTTGAAAATAATTTGACACGTATTACTGTCCAATAGTTGCACCAAGGCCCCACCTCAGCATGTCTTTTATTGCTTTCCTAAGTAGTTTCACATCTTATTTAAGGCCTGAAAGTGAAATTTTACTTTTATTGACTAAATGAAGGATAAGAAATTAAAATGGACAATCCAAATAGTGTCAGCCAATGTCAAATGTCCAGCCAGTAGAAGTTGGATATGTTTTAGCTGTGCTGGCTTTGTCCTCTTCTGCAAAAAAGTACTATAGCTAAAACAGAGTTATAGCCACATCTTGGCTGGTTAACACCAGGATTGTAAAGCCTCTTAGGTACCAGGGATTAACTGCAGGACTAGCAAGAAAATAATGTCATCTTCTGGAAAAATGTCTAGTTTTCTGGAAAGTTCCACTCTGCCGTCAGGGAAGAATGGGACAAGAGAGGGTCCACAGAGAAGAGACAGGTCATTCCCATCTCTCTAACAGTTTGCTGGCCGGGCGCTCCCTTGGAATGGGGACAATACAGCAAATGGAGCACCTGGGGCAAGTGGCTGCTGAGGGTGCGCCAGACATCGATGCTGCCACAGTCCCACAGCCAATGCTTCTTTACCTGAAAATGGATGAGTTTCGGTCACAGAAGCATGAAAGAGTGTTTGATTTGTTTGGCTTTAGGAAAGGCCATGTAAACCCAATACAATTATCTTTCAAAACCTTTGGATTTGCCGCAAAACAGAATTTTTCATCCTCAGATCAAATCTGTCACCTTTTCCTGTGGTAAACTTACCAGATTTGTCAGCATGCTTGGGAGTAATTTGTCAGCAAGTTTTTCAACTAACAGAACAGAGCTCAAGGCAGACCTTCAGTAACTGAATGGTTACATTTCCCTATCTTGGTCTTGGGGGTTTTGGAGGTAGGCAGAAAATTTAAGTCTCCTTTTTTGTTACATTTTTTTGGTAATTTAAAGTTTGCCAAACTTTGCCCTTGAACTGTACTTTTTTTTTTTTCCTTCTAAGAGTGATGACTCTGAAGATGATGAACCTTGTGCAATAAGTAACAAATGGGCTTATGAGAGGTGCAGTCAGAGATGGTCTCGTATCGAGAGCCTGGAAGGTTTCCCGGGAGAGGAAGGTGCTAGTGCATCAGTCCCAGGCAGTCCAATACTGAAGACCATCAGCAACAAGGATACTGTCTTTCTGGATCATGGCGAGAAACATGATGTGTCCTCAATTCACAGTACTAGCAGTGGTGACAGTGACATTGTTAGCTTCCCAAAACCTTTTGAAGATGTGGAAACCGGCACGAGTTCCTCAAAATGTTCCTCAATTAAGGTGGCTTCACTGGACTCTACTTTTAGTTGTTCTCCTCCCCGCAGTGAATTTTTAAATATCACCAGTGAGGACAAGCTTTTGGATAAGTCACCATATAAAAAGAGGAAGAGCCTTCTAAAGAAAATGGAGAAGTTGCACTTAAGGAGCTGCCATTTAAGGAGCGGTCAGTCAAAGGCCAAACCCATAATAAGTGAACCTGTCCTTCTGGAAGGACTTAATGAAGAAAAAATGAAGATGCTGAACTGTGTAAATATTTCTGACCTCTCTGGCATCCAAACGAAGAACAATTCTTCCTTTTCTCCCCAGAGCTGCAATAGCAGCAATCAGTCTGAAAATAGCAGCACAGTGAGCACGCCAAGTCCTGTTATAAAACCACGAAGCCAGTGTGAAGGAAGGGGTGTGTATGCAGAGGACTTGGATTCTAGCAAGCTCTTGCTGTGGGATGGTCTATCTCACCAAAACCTAAAAAATGACGTGAAGTTACAAATGAACCAGATGTTTCAAATACCACAGGGCCATAAACCTGGCACTTTCCCCAAAGCACTTACAAACAGCTCCCTGTCTCCAGGAGACAACTATTCTGTCAACTGGAGAACTGGGAGTTTTCATGGGTGCAGGAAGAGCCGGAGCAGAAGCAGTTCCAAGGACTCCAAAGCCCCCAGGAATCCCCTTTTGTGCACAGATAACAGGCTAAGTGTATATGACAACATGCCCAATATTGAACTTGATAATTTGGAGGCAGCACAAGTTGGTGATGATGATGTTTTTTCAGAACTGAACAGTGTTATAGAAGATGTCAAGGGTCTCAAAAAGTTGGTTGATCAGTGGACAAAGAAGTTCTCACATGAAGGGGATTCGCACTTTGCCGGTGACTTGACCTCTTTGTATCCATCCTCACCTAAAGACATCTGTCTTGAAACAGAGGGCTCAGAAGATAAGACAGCAGACCTTCCAGCCACTGAGGGAGAGAGCAGCTGTGAACTGGGCAAGGAGATCAGTTCTGCAGACCTCGCATACATGACAGACTCTAAAAAGACCAACAGGTCAGCCATCCTTGGGTCCTTAGCAGACTGCCTCTTGGGAACCTTTCCCCATTGATTCTCTCTGCTCAAAATGTAATTGCTTTTCTGGAACAAAGTATTCTTAAGTAAGTCTGTTCTGGGTTGCAGGGTCTGCACTGCCGGTGCCCGATACTGCTGGTCTGTAGGCACGCTGGTATCTACATCTGCTCTGACCTCTGTTGAAAGTAGGATGCTCATAATCTGCATGAGCACTTAGACATTTGGAATCAGACTTTATGGCTAGCTTGCTGTACTTCTTATTGAAATATTTTGTAATGCCAGAGTACCTCCTGGATGAGAAGTACCTTGTTTAAATGGAACTAACCATATGGTGTTTAGGAACTGCAGGTCATTTAGAGTCTGAGGTGCTTCACAGATGCAGGCAGAAAACTAACAGAGACAATGGAAATAGTCCTAAGCTTAAACAATATTTATCCTGTAGGCATGGGAAGCAACACTGGTCTGTGGAAGAGAGCGTGAACTTGGAAAGCCTTTCCATCCAGACTGATAGCCAGTCAGCTGCCCAGCTAGCCCGGACACAAAAGCTGGCTTTGTTGAAACTCACTGCTTTAATGGACAGATACTCCCCTTCCAGTAAGCAGGGCTGGAACTGGTAAGTTGTCTAATATTAGAGCAACCTGTGTTGGAAAGAGAGGATTTGATGTAAGCAGGTGAACTTCCTTGTCTACATAGATTACACATGTTCAAGATGAGGAATTTCATCCTGTTAAATCGCTGGCAGTTTCGTGGTTATTTCCATGGCTCCAGGATTTCCTCTGCTATGAGCTGCACTTTTGCCCCTTGCCGGTGGTCATGTTGTTACTGATTTTAAAGCACGTTATAGTTTCTCTCTAAATTTGCCCATCTGCAGGGCTTTGTCAGAGGTCCTTCACAGCGATTGCAGGACCTGAGGTGAGAGCTAGCTGGGCTGAGAATCCATCTCTTTAGCATCAAGTCCCTGTTTGAACTAGAACAATGACAAAGTCAGTCACTCAGAGGACTTAGAAATATCAGTTAGCATCTTGTGATAGGGATCTGGTACTTGAATATAGAAAGAGGTGAAAAAAGACTGCAGTGTCCTAAGGGGATGGAACATATTTGACATGAGGATGCTTTATTAAAGCTAATTTCAGTTTTGAAATGAGGAAGTCATTCCTGTAATTGCCCTTAATGATTTTCTCTCTGTCTTATGATGCTATGTGTACAGGTGTGTGGCAGAATTTGGGGTTGTGGCAAGTATAACTAAATCCTTTCCCATGCATGTAACTAACGTAGCAGGCGGAACTGTGCTGGAGAGCTAATAAGTTGCATGCACTGGTTTTTGTTTTCAGGACTATACCAAAGTTCATTAAAAAAATAAAAGCCTCTGACTACAAGGACAAAAATGTGTTTGGGGTTCCTTTGCTTCTGAATGTTCAGCGAACAAGCCACCCGCTGCCTAACGGCATACTGCAAGCACTGGACTATTTAAGAAGCCACTTTCTTGACCAGGTATGAACTTGAGGCAGCTCTGGGCCATAAACGGATCTGCTCCAGGGAACCAGTCTCTGCTTCCAGCTTTTGTGAGGGACTTTCTTGTCTCCTAAGGCTCTGAATAGGCAGAAGGGTGTAGGTCTGAGCAGGTGGCCTGCGAGGAAATACCGATGCTGTTTCCTTCCGGGAATGCCTTTAGTCCTGTGTTGTCTTTTTGTGCCTTGCCTCACTGAAATCATCTGCAGTCAGTTCTCTTGGTGCAGGCAGTCAAGCTGTCTTCTCCTGGTAAGGTAGCATGTCTCTGCTCCCTTAGGAAGGAAATTTACTACACAATGTCGTTATTCCCTCTGTTCTGTGGTTGCTGGTAGTGCCAGAGCTAATGTGATGATTAATCTGGTTTCAGCTGAAATGTACCACTAAGCAGAGATAAAACGCATTAGAGCAGTGCCTGTAACATCTTTTTCTGGATCTCAAATCTGTATTTATCCACTGAGTGGAGATGTGGGCATGGCAGTGAAAGTGTGTGTTACATATGCTATTTCCGTAGCATAATTGCAGAAATGGGAGACCCTGTGACATGAGACATATTAGTTAAAGAAAAGGCTTTTTTTTCCCTGGGCTTTGCAATTGTATATGTGTGTAATGTCATGCTGAAGTACAAAAATGTGTGCATCCTGTGAAGTTACAATGCAGTTTGGTGGCACATACTGGAGTGTGAGCAGTCGGTTTCTTAGGCAGGCAGTGTGTTTCATTTTGAGGTCGTGGTATCTATTCAGTTAATATAAATAAACCGATGAATGTAAGTACTGTCTCAGTGGCACCCAGTGAAACTTTCAGCAGAAGCTTTGTTGAGGTTGAGTTCGTGGGAAACTTCTAAATCTAGGTTTTGTCTGAAACTTGGTTGACATTCATATTAAAAATAAAATCATAATTTCCCTGAGAATGGCAATTGCCCTTTGTCAACCTGTAGATGTATTAGATATATCAGACGTATCAGACGTTAAACCTGAACCTTGTGGATCTCTCAGTCTGAGTTTGTTTGCTCCAGCATGGGCATTAATGTACATTTGCTTTTGGATGAACACACATTGGTGCATTAGAAACTTGCAGTTCTAATGTGTGAACATAGCCTGCTCAAGCAAACTAACAGCTGTCAATAGTAATGATTTTAGAAGTCAGAAAGAGTAATTTTGCATTAAAGAAAAAGCAAGCAAACAAACATGAAAATTAGTATGTCTCTCACACCTGGTTCTGTAGGCATCCGTCATGGTTTGCCTGGGATGAATATCCGTGCTGCTTCTAATGATACAAAAATATTTTGGTGTTAGATCCCACTACCATGGGGTCTTAGCTATCAAAAGGAAAGTGAAGGATCAATTATTTGTCAGAGGTTTGATTCCTGACGACCCCTCTCTTTGTCTTTAATGTTTTCTTTTACCGGCAGGTTGGCCTGTTCCGAAAATCTGGTGTTAAATCCAGGATTCTGTCTTTAAGAGAAATGAATGAAACCAACCCAAACAACGTATGTTATGAAGGGCAGTCAGCATTTGATGTGGCAGATATGGTGAAGCAGTATTTCCGAGACCTTCCCGAGCCTATATTTACTAGCAGGCTCTGTGAATCCTTCCTCCACATCTACCAATGTAAGTAACAAAAGCTATAGTTTTCCAATTCCTTGAATATCTTAATATTCAGCTGTATGAGGCAGTGGCCAGACTAGGACTGGTGCCATGTCCCCTTGTAGTCAGAGGAGACAAGTCAGGCAGGATGTTTCTGAAGAGGTGAGTTGATTGTGGCTCTGGACTGAAGAGCTTCACATCTGCATCCTATGGGCCAGCTATTTTCTGACTTTGTGTCTTTTTTGTTCTTTGAAGGATGAGTGTAGTAACAGAGGTTGTAGCAGCCCTCCTAAACTGTGTTTTTAAACGGTCATTTCCTTATGCAAAATTAAGAAAGAACCTAATCCCCTTGTTCATGGTATGAAGTAGCCCCTTGTGCAAAAAGTCATGTTATACTGATGAAATTTCTTTATTAAGGTGCCCAAGCACAGTTGCTGTGAAACAGCATCTTTGCCTGGAAATGCCAGCACCTTTCTGCCTGTGCTCTCGCTGTTACTATCCTTGAGACTCAACCTGAAAAAGAAGGAAATGTGAAGCTGAAATCTAGCATTGAATATAGTTTTAAACAGGTTCCATCTCCAGTACTTTGCCCTCAAGGAATTCATTTTCAAAAAGCAGCTGGATTGGGGAAGGAACTTGCTGTAGGGGCTTATGATGATGTTGCTACAGGCAAATTTCTCCTTTTGAGAAAAGGTTTTGAAAGTCAAAGATTTCTGAGTGGACTGGTTTTCAGCCTATTTTATGTGACTTTTATTGACATGAGTAAATAAGCTGCTGCTGCTGTCCTTTATATGGTGTAGGTTCATGCAAGTTTGGCTGGGTTTTATTTTTAACCTGTCAGGCTTTTGGAATTTTGTCTGAAAATGGTTTGTTTATTTGTTTGAAGCAAGTTTTCTTTCTGCATCCACAAATCCTTTTTGTAAGGAGGTCCCCAATTCCTGTGTCCAATGGATGTGGAACCCTTTTCTTCCATTTATTATAACCTGGCCACTGTCCACCTCCTGTCTCTTGTTTTGGGATAGAAACAGCAAATGACTGGATTCTACTCACCCATCTTCTGCCACGTGTGACTTGAGCAAGTGCTCAGATTAAATTACTATCTTTTGGAGATAAGAAATTTGCTGCTTTCACCAAGAAGCATGTTTTGTGTGTTCTGCGCATGTGCTTGTACTTGAATTGAAAGAGAAGGGATCTTCTACCCTTTGTAGTGGTGTAAATTGGAGAAGGAGGGGGATGCGTGGCGGGATGAACCATACCTACTCTCCTGCAGGAGCTGTTTGCGCACACAGTCTCACTGGGTTTTAGTGTGAATTAAAATCTGTTGGCAAAACATTGTGTTCTGAATTGAGTTATCTGAGAGCATCTGTTCTCTTCATGCCTGAAGCTGAAAGGAAAAGACAGTAGAGGAGCTATCATCTGCTCCAAAGTTTCATTCCAGAGTAATATTTTATGGGGAGACAAGCCCTTATTTGGATTGTAACCAGAGCCGGTTCAGGATAAGTTCGTTAGCATGGTGTTCAAGATAAATTGCAAGTCATGCACTAGCATCACTGGGTGTGAATGTGCATCTTGAGAGGCAGTAGGAGAAAACTGTACTTGCTTGATGTGACTGTGATAATGGCCTTTGCGATGTCTGTTGTGAGCTAGGGTGACGGGAAAGTGGATGAACCTGCAGTGTCAATGCCCTGCTTGGGACTCTGTTGATGGATGCTTCCTCTGCAAGTCACATGTGATTTTCATCATTTTTTTTCCTGTTTTCAGACGTGCCGAAGGATCAGCAGTTTCAGGCTGTCCAGGCTGCTATTCTTCTTCTCCCAAAGGAAAACAGAGAAGCTTTGAAAATCCTCTTGTTCTTTCTGCGAGATGTGGTTGCTTTTGTTGAGGAAAACCAGATGACCCCAACCAACATTGCTGTCTGTCTTGCACCTTCTTTGTTTCACCTCAACAACCTGAGGCGGGATAGTTCCTCCTCCTCCACAAGGTATTAGCATCTTAATGCTGGCATGGCTGCTGTCCATAGTGTTCTTTGCTGGAACAGTGTCTTCTGTAGCTGGCCTAGGATCAGTGTCTGCTTCTAAGGGGGAACTAGTGTATGTGTCGGGGTTTGTCTCAAATACAGTTGTTCGGGTCCAGCAGGAGCTGACCGCGGTGCATGCAGCGATCCAGCAGCTCATTGTCCAGTGTAGAGAACAATGGTAAGGCCCGTTGTCATGCTCCTGACTAGTCTGCACGCGAGCTAGCCTGCCTCCCTCACAACTGCTGTACCCTTTGCGGTTGTCTGCAGGGCCAGCTGCCCAGGAACCCAGCATGTGGCCCACTGTCTGCGTTAAGGTGGTGCTGGCCATTGAAAGTGTAGCTCCTGCACTGGCAACTTAAGCCCAAGTGCAGCTTTAAGGCCCTGCAGATATCTGGCAGATTGTAGCAGCTGCTGGCACTGGTTCTGCTGGGTGATAAGGGGATCGTTCCTGCCAAACTGAGCCACAGGGATTCTGTAAATTTATCTTAATAAGTAAAAGTATCTGGGTTGCATAACATCCCCTGTTAGTACGTGCAGGGAGGAAGGTGCCCTTGGGCCAAAGTAGACAAATAATCTTTGAGAGCATTCATGCCTTATCTGGTCTCCTGAGGCAGGGCTGTTTGCTTTACTCCATGCTCCTGCATATGGACAGACACGTATCAGGGTAGAAAAGGACAGCTGACTTTGATGGAAACATTGTGCACCCATCAGAGTAGCGAGTTCATCACCTCACATGGGGAGCTAACGATGAGGAGTAGTTCCAAAGCAGAAGCTGTCAGATGTGCTATTGGCATCTTTCAGGATAATAACGCAGGCTGTGCATAGCACAGAGAGTGGAAAGAAGACGCTAAGGGCTTTTCTTTTGAACGGCACAAAACGTCCAAAAATGCCTAAGCATCACTAGAGCGTAGGGCTGCCCAGCTCTCCCTGGGCTGAGCCGGCACAGGGCCAGGGAGCCGTGTGGTCGTTGCAAGGACAGGTGGGGATGCGATGGAGCTGTAGCGGCAGCAGGGCCTTCCTGGATTGCAGTTGTGTTTGAGCTCCTGGGAGTCATACTTTGAGATTTGTACCTCTTTGGTTTACATAAACATTACTCTGAAATACTAGGACCAAAAATAGAAACTGAGTTTTCTCTTTGTTGTCACTGTTTAGCAGCGAGGAGGCTTTGAAGCTTTAGCTTTTTTGTAACTGGGCATTAATGCCATAGTGCAGGGTTCTAACTTCAAAGGGTAGAAGCTGACAGGTCTGACTTTGAGGAGCGGCGCTGAGGACTCTTATCTTCCACCCAATTTTCAAGCCACTTGGCAGGAATGCACATAGATAAAAGTATCAGAAGCCAGGATTAATGATGTCATATAATGATTATGAATTAAAAGAGGGGACTGTTTTTGAAACATGTTTCGTGCAGTTTGAGCCAAAGGATTTAAAAGGTTCTGCATGGGCTTTGCAGGGTATCAAAGGAGCTTGATGTTTGAAGGCTACACATAAATCAGTTTTGGGTCATTGCTGTCTTTGGCCAAGTGTGTGATGATGTGTTCAGGGAATAAAAAGCCTTGACTTACCTTTCTTGGGCATCTGTTACTACTGGTCAGTACTGCCTCAGGCACTTTCAGGGTGTGCTGGGAGGGAATGCTGTCTACAGACCTTGCTGCAGTAACATAACACGAGCCCCTACATGGCACGTAAGGGTCCTTAAATGCAGTGTGTTTTTGCTGAAGCTGCTGGTTTCCAGGCCCCAGGCAGGCCAGCCAAGTAGGCATGTTGTACTTGTGGTTCACAGCATCTTTCACAGCCTTCCTTTCACCTTCTCCTCTCCGTAGGTCTAGTCAGAGGAAGTGCAGCTTGGGGAAGCCAGACCAGAGGGAGCTGAGTGAAAACCTGGCAGCAACACAGGGCTTGGCCCACATGATAATGGAGTGCAACAGACTCTTCCAGGTATGTATGATGTCACTTGCTGTAGCAAAGGAAAAGCATGGAGCGGAATAAAAGGGGTGTTCCCACAGTGGCCGAAGCCCTGAGCAGCCTGATGTAGGTGGCCTGCTTTGAGCAGCAGTTTGGGCCAGAGCCCTGCAGAGGTCCCTGCCAGCCCAGCTGTTTCTCTGAGCCTGTGATAGGTGTGAGTCCTGCAGACTCCAGTACACAGAAAATTCATGACATCATTGCAGATTTTACTGCAGCTGTTTGTAAGGGCTGTGAGAGCATTCTCTCATTTCCCCCTCCATCCCCCAGCTGCTATGGGGTTTGACTCGCTGGGCTTGGGGCCACCTTAGAGAGTACCTGTGGGGCAGAGGCTGCCATATGCTCTTGCAGGGAGGCCCTGGCCAGGGCTGACCATCCCTTCTTGTGGGAGCAGGTCGAAGTTGAGGTTTTGCTGCTGGGGCCTGGCTGGAGCAACAGCCATGCCTGTGTCTGGCCATGGACCCCAGTAATCTGGACCTGGACCTTGATCCACAGACTGACTTACCGGCTTGACCTCGGCCTTTCCTCGTCATTATGGACTTGCCTGGCAATCACTAGACTGTGGCTGACCCTGGTTGCTGTCACTGGACCTGATCCTGACCTCCCTTGCTGACTCACCTTCCTGGCTCAACCTGGGACTGCATCACCATGGATGTGTCTGATGATCTGGACTCTTAGCTGACCCTGGCTGTCATCTGTGGCCTGGCTCAGGTACTGTGGGACCGGCAGCTGCCCTGCCAGCCCCGCTATCTCGTGCTCTGCTCCAGCACCATGGCTGAGCAGGGGCCGCTGTCCTGCGGCTCCCCTGAACTGACACACGGCCCTGCCCTGCTCCAGGGTTCCCCCCCAGCACTGACCCCCCCCTGCCACCAGCCCCTTGCTTCTGAGTGAATCTGACCACCCCCCGCAGCGCAGCCTGGGGTCTGATTTCTCCATGGCATCAGTCCCCAATGTGACCAGGGCTCCTAAGTAAGTGGTCCCCTCCACCCCCAGCCCAACCATGGGTCCCCATTTCCTCAGCGGGGGCCTGAACCCCTCTGCCTGGCCCTGGGGTGCCCTGACGCCTGCTGCCTGCCCCGCACCCTACAGTCTGCCCTGGCAACATGGGAGCCGGACCCATCCCTGGCTGGATGATCCCCCCGAAATAGCCCCACAGGGACTCTGAGCTGCCCTTGGACCTGCGGACATCCTGCACGCTCCTGCTACAACCAGGGCACTTCACAATAAGCGCTGCTGACAGCCTGTGAGCTGTGGGGCTGCCCCTCACCGAGGGGTGCTGGGGCCCTGCTGGTGTGCCCCCCACCGTGCCAGGGGAGGGGTTTGGTGCTGAGACTCAGGGACGGCCTGGAGAGTGCTGTCCCCCCTTCTGCTGGCAACCTTGAGGAGGGGCCGCAGGCAGCTCGGCAGGGCGGCCTCAGCCATGCCCGTGCCTGGACACGCACCCGCTGCTCTGGACCCAGACCCGGACGCTGATGCTTGGCCCTGCCTGGTTACTGTGGCTGTTGCCGGCCATCGCTGGACTGCGGCTGACGTTGTTACTGACACCGAACCTGTCACTGTCTGGCTTGGCCTCGGCCCTGCCTCGGCACCTGCGACAGGGACTCTCAGCTGGTCGCCACTGCCGTTCCCGGGCCTGCCCTGCATCTCCCTCAGGTACGGTGGGACAGGGTTCTGGCTGGTGAGGCGCTGCCCAGCCCTCCCCCATGGTATTGCGCTCAGCACCCCGGCCCCCTGGAGCAGCCGGCCTGTGCTGCTCCCTGACTCCACGGTGGGGTGCTCCAGAGGGGCCTGGCCTCCTGCCTGCACCCAGCACCGCCTTGGGAGGAGGGAGGGCATGGCCACGGTGTGGGTGTGGGTGCATGCACAGGAGCTGGACAGGTAGCACAGCACATGGTTTGGGCAGGTGGTGAAGCCCCCAGCACATATGGCTGTCATGCTGTTGTCAGCATGGCACCAGAGCTAGGGCTGGTTTTGTTTGTGGGCATTGTTCACACAGCCATCAGGTGTACAAGCCATGCACACCAGGTGCTAGGCGCTGTCTAGCTGTGATAGCTGAGCCCTCCCCCGCAACTGTCTATATGGGAAAGAACCTGGTACATCAGATAAATAAACACATCTTTTGTATCTATATATATCTATGCAGATACATATGTATATGTACATATATACACATACACATGCATATGTCAGCAAGCACCTAAATGAAGTGCAACACCTACTCTCTAATGGTAGCAAAGCCTCAGTTCTGTGCTGCTTTACCTCACACAGCAGAGCTTCCAATAAATCCCAAAGCAAAGGCAGGAGCCATGGCCCCACTGCCTTGTAGCTGGCCTTGTGGTGACTTGAGATCGATATGCACCCAGCAAAGAGGTTTACCGACTCTGTAGGGATTCAAAACGATGTTGCTGTGGGGAAAGGCATTTCCCTTGTGTCGTCCTCTGAGGGAATGTTGTTAATTGATCTGCTTCTCCCCTGGGCTTCCTTGCCTCTCCAGGTAAAACTGCTGCCTGCCTGCCTGCCTGCCTACACCAGCATTGCTGGCAGCTGATGGTGCTGCTCCCACAGCATGCAGCCTAACACTGCTGTCCTCTGAGAGGCACTCAGGAACCCACTCCTTTTTTGAGGGCTGGTACAGGCCACCTGCACAGGGCAGTGATGCGGATATGTGTGTTTGCTTGTAGGTGGTACACCCCACACACAGCTTGTACTCCATTGTCCTGGTGTGTGTTGTTTCACATCTCCCTGGTGTGTTACATTAAAGTTCAGTCCTTGAGTGGGATGTTTGATCTCTTTTGCAGGTACCTGACTGTTGCCTTGGTCAGCTCACTAACAACTTGCATGAGACAAGCATCCTGAGCGCCAGGGCCTCGCGCTGCTGGGCTGGGATGAGACTGCTTGCCTCCCTTGAGAGCTCTGTGCTCTGCTGAGGGATGACAGAGATGACATCAAAAGCTGGGTGACGTGCTCACACCTGGCAAATAAGGTAAGGGAGTCATCAAAGTAAGGTTGGCTCTGGGAGTGTGGGTGACTGTACTGTGGTTTGAGGGTTTCCTGGAGGTGCTCTTGGGTGTTCTGAGCTCTCAGTCCTTAAACTCTGTAGACTGAAGCAGAGCAGCCCTGGACATGGGCCTGTGGGGTTTGGTTCCTGCAGAGAATTGCTCTGAGCTGTGCCCATGGCCCCTCTTGTCTGCCTCTGTACCTGCGGCTCCTGTTCTCTCCTTTTCTTACTTTCCTTCCTCCCTCCCCCCCTCCTTTCTTTCCTTCTTCTCTTACTTCCTCCCTGCCTTTTATTCCTTCCTTCCTTTCTCTCCTAAGGAGGTGCTGCTCCCCCAGAGCATCTTCCCTTACCACAACCCCACCCCAACAGACACAGACACCTCCAGTTGTTTAGTCCCTTTATTGTCACCCCACAGGGAACAGCTACATCCTCTGCACAGGCTTAATGCCCAGGATGTCGAATCCTTTGGCCATGACGGTGGCAGTGGCTTCGCACAGCAGCAGCCTCCACATGTTCACCTTCACGATCTGGCCTGCAAAACACCAACACAGGAGCTGGAGCAGCTGCTCAGAACAACTAACACCGCCTTCCCCAGGGGAACCCCATCCGCCCACAACCTGGCCCTGGGGCTGGGCACACTGAACTCCTGCTCTGCCCAAGCCAGGCAGACTGACCAGCCCTTGTGTTTCCAGGTGCCTGGCTGCTCACAACTCTCTACTCAACCTTCCTGCTCACAGGCAGACGATGACACAGGCTGTGCCACCCACCTGCAGTCCTTCCACACGGACAACACTTGTTCTGCAGCACCAAGTAGTGTGACAACAGCCTTCCCAGCACAGGGAAACACCCTGCAGATGGCCTGTACCACGGTATGTGACACAGGCACACGCAGCACCCCTAGGCCAACACTCACCACTCTGCCTGTCCTTCTCAACGCAGTAGCAGTTGTCGTAGAACTCGGTGAAGGTGGTGGCCAGCTCATAAAGGTAGTCACAGAGCGTGTGCAATAACAAGTCCTCCAGGATCTTCTGCAGGATCTCAGGGAACCTCAGGATGCACTTGCCCAGCTTCCACTCCTTCTCATGGTCAAGGATAAGCACCTCCTCCCTGGCTGCCTTCCGCAGCATCTGCTCGTCAATATTGGCCAGGCGAGCAATAGCCCTGAAACGATGCAAAGTGGTCAGCCTGCAGTTGGTCACGTGTCTGGCCTGTCTCAGGGCTAGCACAGGCCACCCGCTCATCTCCTCACCTGCCCAGTCCTGGGTTACCAGGCCAGAAGAAAGCAATCAGCCCTGGGAACGCACGGGGAAGCGCTGCCCTCGGAGCGATCCAACAGGGCACTGCAGGGGAATAGGGAGGGATGTGCTCTGGGGACATGCGTTGGCAAGGACAGCTGATGCTGCCAAGCAACCAGGGCTCAGGGTGCCAGGAAAACTGTGTGGGGTATGGCGACATCTGAGGTGAGCAGCTGCTGGAACACAGGCTCACCCCTTTCCAACCACCTAAGTCCTCTAATGGAATTACCAGAAACTCCCACAGCTCCCTCCCTGCTAGCTAAAAGCCCGGGATGCGTGTTGCACAGAAGAACCCTGTTTCAGGTAGCAGAGGACACCTTTTCCAATGACAAATAAAATCTTGCCTATGGTGCATACCAGTGTAGCTGGCTTCTCTTACTAACTACCCCTAACAGCACTGATGCAACTAAGTCACCCCTTTCCCCACATCTCCCTTTGTGATAAAGATGCAGATAGCACCAGAGACCAACTCCAAGCAGCTCCCTGTGCATTCAACCTACCTGATCCGTGTGAAGGCATACAGCAAATAAGCAGCTGTATTTCCTCGGTCATCCAGCATCTTGTCAAAGGAGAATACGTAATCATTTAGTCTGTTGTGGGAGAGATCTGCATATTTAATACATCCAAAAGCAACTGACGTCTGGGCAGCTTTCAGCTCTTCTGCCGTGAGGACCTGTTGCAATTTCAAAACAGATTACAGTCAAGAGGAAGAATGCTACGTTGGCATCACGAACCACAACACGCAGCCTTGGCCACTCAGCACGGCTCAAAAGGAAAGCCCAGGCTGCTGAGGGGATTTTACCCACGTGGTACTCAGTGAAAGGCTCACACCCACCTTTCCACCTTGGGGCACCAGACAACCCCACATCCACCCCCCACTTCTCTTGCAATCAAATGGCACTGCAGCCCTGCCCAGCTTAAGGCTGACTCCCTCTACTTCTGAAGGCCCACAGGACCTCTGTGCCCCATAATGTACTATCTACAGGTTTGACGCTCATACTGCGCTCCTGCTTCTTACAAACTGCATGTACACATAAGAAACACGTGGCCCTCCTACCCTTATAGAGCATTCTGGACAGTCCAAACACTCATAAAACCCCTCTCTGGTGGAACAGTGCCCTGTCAGCATGGCAAAGCACTTTGTGTCTGACTCATATGAGCCCTTGGGAGATTTTCAAGGTTTTTTTCTGGGCTTCCTCGTGTTCCTGTTTAAAAAGGGACCTTTCACTTTCACCCAATGCTGCAAAGCACCAAGGAGCTGCGCTTCCCAATTCCACTGCCTCACACAGTGCTTGGACAGAGTTTGGTCCTTCTGTTCCATTCCACGTCCCACACTGTCCAGTTCTCTCCAGGCCATCAAGATGCAAGACAGACATAAATCTCATTAAGCAAAGGGCTTCCAGCAAACTCAGCTGCAGCCTCTAAGGGCAAGGGTGAAGCCAATGCAGATCCCCAGTCATCCATCACCAGAAGTCACTGCTAGCCCAGCAGGCCAAGGCTGCAACTTTATATTCTGCCACCACCTCCTGCATCTTGGGGGCGGTCACAGCTGTTGCCATCGCACCAGGGAGACCTGATGGTACCTGCAAGGCCAGCTATCCTGCCAGGCCCAGCACTCCTCTCCCATCCTCAAAAAACTCTGCAGTACCAGCCAGAGGCCAGCGTGCTGCCTGCAGCTCACATTTTCTCACTGCTATGTACTCAGGGACGCTCTTCTTTCACCATGAGAGCACCTTGCCCAAACTGCTATCAAATAATGACACTGATTGTGTACACAACCCACGGCATCTCCTGGGTGGTTTGGCAGTGTCCATATTGTCAGCTCACATCCAGAATGCAGAAACCGTAAGCCTGTGAACGAATCTGGGAAGTTTTCAGGAAAGATAAGCAATTTGTCACAACTACCTTGTCCCGTTCCTTGTCTTTCAGCTTGTCCATCGCTCGTTTCAGCCCTTCTTCCAGCAGATCTATAAGACGCACTGTATCCCCTGAACGAGTTTTAAACTTCTTCCTGAAAACACACAGCCAAAATGACCACCTGCATAAGAGGCAAAACACTTCCACGCTCTGCCGAAGGCACCACATGTGCCCAGGCAGATCCAGGACATGCATCAGAACTTCTTGCAGGGATTTCCACTGCTCACACCTTATGGCTTATTAAAAAAGCACATGCCCACAAATTCCTCTGTACTGAAGAAACTGACATCACACAGACAGCTACAAAACTGAGAGAACACCCATAGGGTGGCTGGGAGGGGTGACCAGGAAGGCTCCAACAGTCAGAACTGTCCCAGTTCCAGACATTAGATGGGACACAATACCAGTGCCAGACCCCTGCCCAGCCCAGCAAGTCACCTTTAATTTTGTAACAAACCTACAGCAAAACCACCCAGTCTGCAATGGCACCTGACGGTCAGAGCACATTAGTTTAGCCACACGTTCACAGAGACACAAGAACAACTCTACAGCACAAGGGCCTGGCTTGCAGACCGGGACACAAGAGGTTCTTTTCCCAACTTTCATTTCATCTACCATGAGGCAGGTAGAAAATAATGGACATCATGGCCTTTACCACTGCCATCTCCCAGTATTCACATCAGCTTCCACTGCACTTCCACCAGCCATTTGCAGGGCCCCTCCCCAAATGCCAGGCAGCAGAAGCCAGGCCCAAGAGGCAACCTGACCACAGGACCAGTGACTGTGCGGATCAAGGACCATGACACACAATGAAATGACACAGTTACGAATAACAGCATGGGATGCGCTGCCTTTTTTTTTTGCATGCCACATACATACTTGTCAACAAACAAAAGTAAGTCTTCTGCATTCACTCAAACATCCTCTTTAGAGCACATACAGAGGAAAAACTACATCCAAAGACTTACTTGTCTTCTCCCAGCACCACTCCAAATGCGGCATGGGCCACTCTGGTTACTTTGGGATCGTACCAGCCGATCATCTGTCCAGCTGCAAACACTGTTTGTAAATGCACCGACTGCAAGGAACAAATACCAACAACTGGTACACAACCCACTCCTCCAGGTACAGTTTACATCCCAGCTTTATCTCCTTCACAATGCTGCTTTCACAATGAGACTTCAAATGTTTCTAGCTCCACAGACAAATTCCACTTCAGAAAGTTCAACCTTTCAAAGAGTTTTCCCGGCTTATAGAAGCAGCAACTGGCAAATTCCCATCACTGCTCAGATATGGAGCTGACAACCTCGCATTTCCTCAGGTAAGGAGAGACCCGAGTATAAGCAGTACAAATCTCATTCCAGACTCATCTATTGAGATTTAGGCTTCACCCACCTCCAGTGGTAACTGGGTCTCTCCCTAATCAATCGGTTCTAGGGGCCGCCAGCCACCAAACTAGATTCGCCATTACACCAATAAGGACAAGAGTAAATATACCAACCACACTAAAAACCCTACGGCGTTCTACCTACGTTACTGTTGCATCCATCGTTTAACACACTTTCTGATGATCTGTACCAGCAGTGACAGCAGAGGTTGGCATACTCACCTGGCCGCTATCGACAACATAAATAAGGATATCAGCCTTCTCTTCGCATAGCCTGTGTTTAAGAGCAGCTAAGTCAGACGTGTCGTATGTGTAACCTCCGTCCGATTTCATGATCGTCAACGGGACAGGGAAACCTGGGACAAACACGATCTTCCGGCCATCATCAACCTGGACAAATCCTAGAAAAGCAATGGAAAACATTCTGTGTCATTGCATAGGGAGGTTTGTGGGCCAGCACAGGCAGAAACACTTCCATTCCCAGCTGCTACCAGAAAGAAAAGGCCATGCACTCACCTTATCAAATAATTCACGGCTCAAAATATGAAAAAACCTAAATGAGAACTCCCTCGCCAAACAAGTCACATTCTGTACTGCGCTTCCAGAACTCAAGACTATGCACAATGAAGTGGATCTATACAGATCTGGCCTTACCAGAAAAGACCTAATTGGATTTTAAAACTCCTGTCACTGGCATTCATATCCACCTTTACAGCCACAAAACCAGCATCACAAAGTACGGCATTAAAGGCAACAGAAACTACGGAGGTGCAACGAGAACTTAGCACAAAGTCTTTCAGAGATAAGACTAGTCAGAACACTTCAGATGGTGAGACTCAAGAATTGCCAAATCCAGACAGGAACACATAAAACCAGAGACTTGGTATGCTCCATCTGGCTTCTTGCCAGTCTCAAAGTCAACACGACCTAAAAATGCCACTGTCTTCACAGAGATTTCTCAGACAAAGTTCTCATACAGTCACAACACAAAGACCGGGAACCCTGTCATATATCGCTCCTCGACTATTTACTAAGGATACAATAAATTCCAGTAGTTCATCATGCTATTGCCGACCGATATCACCGACAAACTGCTTTTGGTGTCAGCAAGAAAGATTCAAGCTTTCTGGAATGATACACATAAGAATCAATTCTGCTAATGCTTCTCTGGGAGGAAACACCACAAAAGATCCACTCAGGAAACGTGGCTGAGAAAAAGAGCAAGGGTGGGGAACATGCAACTGCAAAAACATCAGTCCTAAGCCTCACTGAGTAGGAGTGAGGTTACCTCGCTCATCCTGACAGCTGAAAAATTTCTGACTCTGAGACCAAAAGCCTCACCTTTATCTTCAAATTCTTTCACGATGTCTTTCATCATCTCGTGGTAGAACGATTCCCCTCTCTCTATGAGTGTGATGTCCAAGCAGTTGTAGATTTTCTGGAACTCTTGAGGAGGGAAACAGAACAAAATACTTCCATTAAATGCACACAGTGGGAATTAGTGGCATATGTTTACCAATGGGCATAGCAAGTCCCTAAAGACATTTTCCATCTCTTGGTCAAGCCATCAGACTAGGACTCAGACTAGACTCAGGACACAAAAGATATAGCTGAAAGCCTCCACAGACAGCCCAGTACTTTGGTTGTATTGGCTATTTTCTTTAAGCTTCTCATAGCAGTGCAGCAGTGATTTTTAAAAGAAAACTAGAGGATGGACTCAGACACAAAGGTGAGGAAAGCCACACTGTTCTACTGCTGAGACATGTTTCCAAATCTGGCAAAGTCACCTTTCCGCGACACGTCACAGATCAGTTCCCACGCTTTAATGAAGTCTGGGTTTTTGCTCTGCAGCAGCACCACACATTGGTAGGCACGTTTCTTAAATTCCTCCTCTGTGTCAAACCTCCTCTTGGATTCCTATGGTAAAACACACCACATGAAGAAGCACCGCTTTCTCCCGTGAAACACACTAACATTCATAACAGGCTCTCCAAGCATACTCATCTCAAAAGACAAAGAGGCAGCATGCTTACAAAGTCTTTTGATCGTGCCCCATACAGACAATTCAATACCAGATACTGCAATTCATTACCCAGTGGCAGGTTATTGCAATAATCTATTAACAGTGATTCAATTCTTTTGTTTCTCCAAAACTACACTGCAATTTGTAAAGCTCCTCAATCTGCTTTTCAGATGTTGACATAAACATCACACTTATTTGCTACAAATACCTTGTAAAAAGCTTGGAGATCCCCAATGGGAGGAGAAACAGTTAAGTAATCTGGAAATTTGTCTTGGAGGTGAGCAATGAGCATTCCAAACTGGGTGCCCCAATCTCCTAAATGGTTTAACCTTGAAGCAAACAAAGAGCACAGTAATAATGATTTCTCAAACATATACTTTAAAATACACACATTTAAAAAATATATATTCTAAAAGAAGAAACACACATAATATCAGAAACCAAAAACAAGCGAGTGCCCCCAATTTCACTGCAATGAAGCTGCTGCCCATCTTGATTCCTAACCTGGCTACACTTGCTCAGCTTAGTATCTTACTACACATAAAGGATTATTTGTTATGTGCTTATGAACAAAGACCAATACAGACCAAAGCACAGAGATAGGTATTGCATAATTTAGCCAAACAAGCCCACCACACCCAAAAGTCGACTCTCACCTCAAAACATCATAACCTGCAAATTCAAACAGTCGGCACATACTTTCTCCAATGATAGTAGACCGCAGGTGGCCAACATGCATCTCCTTTGCAATGTTAGGGGATGAAAAATCCACCACCACCTTAGACACAGCACCAAAGGAAAAAATGAATAAAAGGCAGCAGTCATTACCACACCTCGTGTTTAAACTGGGTTTTGTTGGTGGGGGAGGGCAGGGGAGAACAAGGGTCGCCGCTGCTGACCCTCACATCCTTTGCTGCCAACAGCACGCAGCAACAGAGATGGCCCAGCGGGGGACGCTGGAGCAGGCTTCCAGCCTGGGGCTCTGCCGCCCGCCCAGCAGAGGGTCAGGGATCACCCCCAGACCGACCCTGGCACGACACACCCTGCCCGGGGAGCCCTGTCCCTCACCTACCAGAGACCGCACCGGGTACACGCGGCCCACCCCATGGCCCCCAGTCCCTACGTCACATCCCATGTACTCTGCTGTAACAACCAGCTGACGTGGCCATCTGCTCAACAAGGCACTTCAGGGGGGAATTTCAAAGCTACCTGCAGTCCAGCACGTTTCACCTGTATGGGAGCAGGATGCCTGTGCGCTTACTGCCGTACCTTTTTCCTTTTGCCAACAGCTGGTGGTTGAACTCCATTCACCAATAAATTGCTCAGCTGCTTCGACACAAAATCCTTTCTCAAGTGGACATTGATAAAACCTTTAGAGGAGAAAAACCAGCAATGAGCGCTGGGGCTGCAGAAGTGCCTCAAACCACTTTTTGTTTCCTTTGCCCTTGGGTTTCTGTTTTCTCACGTCAAGGACAAGAGCTTGACGTGAAGTTCGCTTGACAAAACAAAATTTTTCAGCAACAGGACAACAAAGCTGTCACTAAAAGACAACTTCTGTTCCCAGACTACAAGAGTCTGTTTCACACCACTATAGCCTTTCCTGCAGGAGTTAGATGCTGCAAGCTAGTCCACTGACATAACTCCTTTTTGTACACTGTCAAAGGTGAATTTATAAAAACATTTTTTAATGAGAAAATAAATAATCTTGCCAGGGTTTGCAGAATGCAAAAACAAATCCTGCTTTCTCTCCTTTTTTTAAATTAATATTCTAACCCATATAGTTTCACCTGGAATAATGCATGCTTGTGGGACAACGCTGTTTTACTTCTGTTTCACAGAGCTAATGAATGAGCTTCTGCCCAAGCACTCAAAGGGCTGTGCCATGTGACTTTTGTGTTTATGCTGAAGCCCTAAGGAATGAGCCCTTGTATTTCTTCCTGGGTCACAGGGAGAGAACAGATACAGCAATTAATAACCTCCATGCTACTCCAGCATGTCACTGCTGAGAGGACAAGGTCTCCTCACCGTGCAAGCAACAGCGAGAAGGGCATATCGATTTTTGCTGTGATTTCATGATTGTGGCCTGATACCCATCACCAATATTCGAAGGGGAAAAGCTGGTCCCTTAAGGATCAGTGGAAAAATTGCTAATTAAAAGGCTCAGGGCTGCACTTGCCAATTCTAATACAGAGATTTTCTGCTGCTGCACAAGTCTGACGGCTACAAAGCTCACCAAGACAGAAGAAGCTAATTCACCCTGTAACTGCAGTTTTAAATCACAAAATAGTTGAATTCAACTCAGCTTCCTGGATCACCATCCAGTATAAAATCGCCTTATCAGCTTTAAAACATACAAAGTGTGTAACATGAAACTATTTTACCAGGACCGGCAATTTCAACCTTCTCAATGCATTCGTTGGCAGGAATATTTTTTGATATTTTCTCAGCGATTTCTCTTGGGCTAACCTTCTGTTCCTTGGTTTTAAGCAGTATCTGAAACACAACAAGAAGACCTAGTAAAATTCAATTCTCCAAAACATTCTACAGAGTGAAACAGAAAGCATAGATACTGCGGCATTGAAAGATCCTCATGATCCTTTAGCTTCATAATGCAGACACACACACAAAGAAAAACATCTCTAGCAAATTTTACAGATTAGATCAGCTCTCTCTACACACCAGAAGTCTAACTAGACCCAACATGTTCACTCTCTTCTGCTAAGGGCAATTAAAGGGTAGTCCCTGTGGCAGAAGACAATCTTCCAGGCTATTTTTCAAAACCTGTTAAGTGGTTTGGAAAATTTTATTTCTCTAAGCTAGTAAAAGGGACAAACTCTTTAAAAATCAACATAGCTGCCACAGTCCTTCACATTGCTTCAAAATCCTGTTCATCAGTCTCACGGGTATCCTCAGCCCTGCCAGCATTCATATTTGAAGTTTTGAACTGTGCCTACAGTAGATGCTGAGTGTGGTTTCAGAGCAAGTCTGCTGATTTATAATTAAAAGCAACCAAAGCAAACTGCCTTCAGTCCTACCTTAGACTCAAACTTAATAAATAAATAAGTGAATAAATAAATAAAATCCAACAACCCAAGCAACCAAAGATAATCCTAACACTGCCCAATTTTCTTTGAAGTGCATCAGAAAAACTGCTGGTAAAGTAGCTCTCCTTTTCCCTCCAGACATAAGTGGCCCACTGTGAGAAACTCAAATAACACGATGCTAGTTCACATACAACGATAGCATCAGAACGGTTTGGGTTGGAAGGGACCTTCAAAGATCACCTAGTCCAACTCTGCAATTTCTCTGTCCATTCCCAAAGCATCTTCTCACATAGCTTTTTGCAAATCTGACAAAAACACCCTTTAGGAGGATTCTGTGAGCTAGCCCAACCCGTACCTTGCAAAACACTACATTCACACTGTAAATTCACACATAAAATTACCACAACTATTTGTTTCTGAGCACATGATTTTCCATTCTTACTGTGATGCATTTGAAAATAATCTATCGCATCAAGGCCACAAAGAGCACGTACCTCTTTGTCAACTCAGAATTTATACTCACTACTGCTTGTATTTGCTAACTTGCAGTCTGCTGCAAAATGTGACTTCTACTTAAGTTTCAGCTTCCTGTTTAACTGCCATATAGTTTATCATAACAGGATCCTTACAAGATGGTAAAGGCTTAGAATGGGCAAGAAAAGCAATCCTCTGTAGCCTTTACTGCTACTCGAAGTGCAAACTACAGGAAAAATAAATGCAAAACAGATTACGGGCATGTTATACCAGATCACAGGCATGTTATCTGAATCATTCCAGAAACAGTCACCGCACTCCTATTACTCTAAGGAGCAAGCAGAGCTCCTGGCTCAAACCCCAGGCATTAACATGCTAACGAGCTCCCAGGAAAACAATATGCATTTGTGAGGGCTGTTTCACCATCGGTGCACTGCAGGCAGAGGAGGTTGCTGCCTGGCACGTACTAGTGCTGCCTGCGAGTCAGGGCACTTCCTGCTCCTCTGGCAGTCGCCGTGACCGGCGTTCCAGCTCTGCGCAGGGAGCAAGGCTCTACGGGGAGACGTGCACCGCAGTCAAGTCCCTAAAACTTAGGCCGACGGAAAGTACATAACCTGCTGCTCTCAGAGGGAAATGACTGCACTGCATCCCCTGGCTCTGCTGTGCTGATACGCTCTGAGCGTGCTGCATGTGTGAGTATTGCCAAGCTCAGGCCTAGCTTATACGGTGTGCCTTTCCAGGGAACAAACTCTATAGCCAAGCCCACTACTAGGAACCCTTATGCACCAATACAGCTGACAATCTGGAACTTGAAACCTTGGCTTGAAGGGGACTGTTCAGACACTGAGTTATGCGAACAACGTCGACACTGCGAAGCCAGGACTGCTTCAGAATCCCAACCGCGACTTAATTGGGGTAAAGCAGCGGTCAAAAAAACGGCAAAGCTCTGAAAGCCCATGTCAGTGCAGTCACCCAGGGTGCTCCTCTGGCTGGAGCCCAGTCGCAATATGCTAACGAGACCACGGGAAGATGACACGTATTTGTGAGGGCTGTTTCCGCCTTGGCACTTCAGACCAAGAGCCTGCTGGCCGGCACGTATCGATGCTGCCTGGGAGTCAAACTCATTGTAGCAGGACAACAGCCATAGCGGCTGCAGATGACAACCTGGGAGAGTAGAATTCCATGTGTGTCGGTGCAATAGATTAATAAAGGTGAACTGACAACAGAACACTTAAAAAAAAAAAAAAAAGTTGAAAAAGTTGCTTCTGTTGAGATTGCAAAATAAAAGATCTGTAATTACAAAGAGTCTACCTATTCACTCAAAGGCATCAATGCATTGAAAGTTTGGGCACTTTAGCACCGAAGCTAAAATGCATTATCCTCTTTCTCCCCCACCTCCTGGTTTTACTTCAGCACAGTCCCAGCTCACTGAGCAACTCCTGAAGTGTCTCTTATTGTGTTTGGGTCCTCTTTGGCCAAATATCTTCCAGAAAGCAGCAATACCATAATTTTCAAAGTAACTGTTGATACTAGCCAGGTTAAAAAAAACCCCACTCCTTCCTCTGCACACACTTAACAGGTGTCCTGTACAGTGGAACCATTCTTACAGTTGCCTGAAAACCTCCAAGATCAGAACATCATAACAAAACTCCCCATATTTCCTGCCTTTTGCTCAGTTAAAAGAAAATATAGATGCCAGCAACCATAGATGTGGGAATGCCCACACAGCCAACCCTCAGCAAATGCTTGGATAACAACAGCCAATAAGATAGGAACACGACCACAAAAAGTGTGCAGAAGAGCGCACTCAAATCCATCTGAAAGAGCATTTGTCACAAAACTGAAAATGCTTCAAGGAACACAACAACAATCAGCCAAATTCAGCTGTAACCAGGGAATTAACAAGAGACTTTTGAAACAAAGGAGTCGGCTAGAGCAGTAAGAAGGACAGTGCCTGAGCAGTAGTCTACACCTGGTTGGATGCTGTGAGAAGGTGCTTCACACGCACCACAGCCCCTGCGCAGGCCCGACAATAACCCACAGCAGTAGGTGCCGCGAGTGGCCCGTGCCCGAGCTCGCCGAGGGCAGTTCAGGATGCAGCACGCAGGGACCTGGGCCCCACCCGGGCGCAGAGGGGAGCACCTAGGCCCCTTCTCACTGCCGTGTGTGTTAGTGGGCAGTAGGAAGCTGCAGCACCCACACCAACAGGAGATGTGTGCAACGAGGGGAAACCGCGCTCCCAGAGACAGGGCACGTGTTTGTAACCCACCTGCCCTGTGAGAAGGGGGTGTGTGTGCACATAACTGTGTGCAAATGTGTGTGGGGACATTATACTTTCCTGGCATTACAGAAGAGTATTTAGAAATTTGTAGGTGTTTATCAACATTTTGTAAGTGTCCAGAATTGTGATTTATTGTTTTGCTGATATTAGTTCCAAACTACCAGCTCACTGTTGGCAGTTAATTGCACATCATTAGTAAATCAATGCAGCACTCAAATCCTGATTTGATTTAGATCCCACAAACTGAGCGGTTTTTCTGCGTGATACACATTTAACAATCTCATACCAGTCATCTAAACAGAGGTTTAAAGGTCTACTCTGTGAAGGCCAATAGTTCCCTAAAATGCCGTTAGATACTCACTAAATTCTCAGCCCAGAGGCCTACAACAAGCCTGAAACAAGTCCAATATTGCAACTCTCACTGTGCTGTCTATCACTTCGCTTCCAACAGACAACACCTCTATTTTTAATTCTCTTTGTAAGATCGTTCAGATTTACCTGCGTTATGCCCATGGCGCTGTTACACTGGTAATCCCCAAATTTGGGCTGCTGACTTGGCGTCACCACTAGTGGAGGGTTTTCTAAATCTGGGTAGGCAGCCTGAATAGCAGCTCCAAAGATCTCCTGAAGACAGCTGTTGATATTAATCATGCTTTTTGCTGTTTTACTTCTTTCCTCCTGAAGGCTCTGAAAAAACAAAATCCAGAAGGCTAATTCACAACATCTGAGGAGCCGTTACATCCCACTTTTTTCCTTGGCTGCCCGGCAAAGCATGGCTGACAGATTTGGCTGACATCTCTAGGCACAGGAGCAAGCAACATACACAACATAAAAATCACGTGATTCAAGAGCTGCTTCTCCCTTTGAACCTCCCAGCACAAACACTTCCCCTGAATGCAGGGCTGCATTACTTCTCACACCTTTGTCAGTGATCCTGGTGGAGACCTCAGCTGGGCTGCCTGTTACATGACTAGCCAAGACTTGACAGTATGGGCTTATTAACCTACCGACTTTTTTCATAAAGTAGGTTTCTGTTTAAGGAACCAAGAAATATCTGATGTGCCACCAACAATTAAGGCATCAGAATGCAAAGTGAGCACGCTGTCACACATCACTAGCTGTAACAAACTGACATCACTTATTTAGCTTGTCTTAATGAGAACAAAAAACATATGCTACAGCATTAATTCTTTATTTCCTTACCTTTCGAAGGAAATTTAACCGATACTTAAGTTTTGCGTTTTCGTCTCGCAACCCTTCCAAACTTGGGGAGACTCCCAAACATCCAAAGTTCTTCAGACGCTCAATTTCTGCAGTTAACAACTTGATCTCGTTTTCCTGAAAAGCAAATTAAATTGTCACACAGCAATTCTTGGAGTGGGGGGACAGAAAGTGAGGAGCTGCAAGATCTCAGATACAGTTCTAGTTTTGCCTCATAAAGGTAACAGCAATGACATGTAAATTGAATAATTCCAAACAACTAATGTTTAAAGGTGGTTTCTATTTGTGTCAAAAACGGGGATTCTGAAACATTCTTAAAAAAAGTCAGTGAGATAATAATCTCACTAATATCAAGACAGAAGTGCAAGAAAGACAATAGGTTGTGCTACAAAACATATTCCCAAAATAAGCACCTTCTCCAGCTTTTTTAATCTAACAAAGATGTCAAATGATTTGACTCAAAATTCCCTAAAGCTCCTTCAGCCTGTTTCACCATCTCATAGGCCACAGTTTCTCTTCCAGAGGGTGAAAACCACAATCACTCACACAACCCCAGCAAGCTCAAATACCAACTGGAGACAGAAACGCCAAGTAGTACAGCGTGCTGCTTCATAGGGGAATTCATAGGGCCATTTCTGCAGCCTGCACTCGCTTCCACCCTGCCACACAACCTTTCCTTCCCTACCTCCAGCGTGGCTTCTCCCTTAAAACTGACATAAGGCATTCAGGAGCAATCAGGAATTTCAGGTGGACCTCTGTGCTCCAAATAAACAAAGTTCTCCACGCTTCCCCATGCCCCTCCAGACTTCACAGCCAGGGACAGAAGCAAATGCTTCAACAGGCAGTCTTAGCCCAACGGCTGGAAGCTGCTGCAAGGAGCAGTAATCCTCCTCACCCCACCCCCTAAAGAAACCAAATATCTGAAACTGCATCTCGGTTGTCCATCTCTTGCCCCCCCCATAACAGGCTTTGTGCTCATCAGCCACAAATCTGGCTCACAAATAGAAGTCTGGAGGCTACTGAAAATTTAAGCGACTCAAATGCCGCTATGGAGGGAGAGGCAGGTAGAAGAGGCAGTGAGCACTCCCCACCCTGGCTCGCCAGCCCCTCATCTCACTCATTCCGGCTCTCCTCTACCAGAACTCCCACAGCAGGAGGCAGCTCAGGCCATTATTGTCGTCAAGTAGGCCACCAAGCTCATTTACTTTGTTGCTCTTGAAACAATCAGAATATTTAATTAAGGAAAAAAATTGGGCCATCAAATCTTCTAGTCTTATATGTCCACCTGAACAACAGCTCCCACAAATGCCACTATAACTAACTGCAGATGCTCAAAAAACCTAAGCTGAGCCAAAACAATCTTAAGATTGGCCTACTTGTGGACCAAGCTGAAAATCAGTACTTTTGAGGTCATTCTTCGTTTGCGCTTCAGCTTCCAGCACACTTCGTTTACAGCCTCAAGGTCTCCTCTGCTACAGGAGAACAGGATGCTTCCTGCAGGTTCAGATGTGAAGAAACAGGACTTTGAGAAAAAAAACCTTTATCAAAAACTCTGGTTTGGCATTTAGCCAACTAAAATCATTGAACAGCACAGCTGTATCTCAAAAATAACTCACTTCAAATAGTCCATTGCAGCTTTTCCTTTTGCAGCCTATTACTTCTTTTTTTAACCCAAGGCAGACCCCCCCCCCCCAATCAGACTGTTTTTCTCTCACATACATATACATACCTTCCCCCATATAACCAACAGAAAATATATATTTTTTTTATTTTTGACTTTTCTTACTTGCCTGACCTGGCAGCATTTCATATAACTTACAGACCCATTTGAAAAATTTTCAGACTGAACTTCAAGTTTAAAATAGCGCAAGAGAGATTTCATTGCATTGTTTTACAGTTGTTTCACTGTAAGTTTAAGTAAGCATCACTGCTACAAACTGACTTAAAGGAATGTCGGAGCAGTGACATGCGTAATTCATCTGCCCCAACCCCAGAATGTGCTTTAATAAAAGCACAAAGATATCTTCTACTCTTAATATCACATTATCTGTAAATTCTGTGTCCTCCCAGTATTACCTTCTCTCTAGCAAAGTCACCAGCTTCAGGTCAGGTTAGCAAGACCTTTAGGAGAGTTTTGCATTAAGGACAAACATTGTCCAAATCCAGAAATTTGCATTCTGCTTTTGAAATTCAAATCACTACATATCCAAGCAAACAAGCAGCTCACACGTATTCCTCCTGCATTAAAAGACTCCCCAAAGCTATAGCCAACCGAGATATTTCAGTACCATTGGCAAACTTTTCAGAACAGAAATTCAATTTGGATTTTCCTCCATAATCACAAATGCCTCTGGCCACCCAAGTTAAGACTCGCAGGAGGTGAGATGACCAGTATCTTACTGGAGCTTCTTTCCATATTGTTAGACTCCAAGAGGATGAGGAAGAGGTTTATCCATGTGCACGGCCAGAACCCAGAACAAGAGTTCTCAGGAATCACCGACCCCTGGGGCAGACATTTGGCCCAAACGGCTTTTCCCACACAAATGCAGGGTGACAATTAATATCCTAATCACTTGGATTTGGCCAGGAGGTAAAAAACTCTAAAACAATGCCACAGTTCAGTAAGTCATCTACTTCTTTCCCATGACTGCACCAAAACAGCAAATTCACAGCACAGACACCTGCAGATCAGAGGCATTCAGGCTGGCCCCATTTCAGATTTGACCAAGCCCAACGTGTCAGCCTAGACTGTCACATTTTCCTATCATGTTTTGTGCTCCTCTTCTTCAGAAAGTTTCAGTAGCAGTCCTTATGTTACTTGAGTGTGAACTGCAAGCAAAAGGTTTCACCACAGTGGCCTACCTGCCTACCCCAATATTGCTGCTGCCATTTAAGTCTCCCTTTTTGTGCTCGTCAACAGC
Organism: Gymnogyps californianus; assembly: GCF_018139145.2. Lineage (NCBI taxonomy): Eukaryota > Metazoa > Chordata > Aves > Accipitriformes > Cathartidae > Gymnogyps > Gymnogyps californianus. The sequence goes on from NC_059484.1 coordinate 4,921,722, forward strand.
TAATATAGATGACGAAATGAACTCTTCATTCAAAACCACCTAGCAGAAAAGCCTGAACTCGGGAATGATTACACCGAGTTCCCAAAGCGATGGGGTTAAGATCACAACAGCTGGGCTGGGACAGCCGCACGGCTGAGTACAGCTAACGGCTCCAAAACTGGCAACAAGGGCACCCCAGTTCATGGGCCAGTCAGGAGGGGAACGCTACTCACGACCCTCCTCTCTGGTGACCAGCAACAGGACACGAGGAAATGGAATGAAGCTGTGTCGGGGGAGGTTCAGATTAGACATCAAGAAAAGGCTCTTCACTGAGAGGGTAGTCAGTCGCTGGAACAGGCTCCCCAGGGAAGTGGTCACGGCACCAAGCCTGTCAGAGTTCAAGGAGCATCTGGACGACGCTCTTAGTCATATGGTTTAGGTAGTCCTGTGAGGAGCAGGGAGTTGGACTCGATGATCCTACGGGTCCTGTTGCCAAGCTCACCTGGAAGAAGGTCTTTAGATAGTCGCATGTTATAAATGCCCCTTATCACAGCAACCTGTGATAAAGCTAATTCTCTAGCAAATCACCTATGAATGCTAGATGTTATTAAAGGGATATTATAAATTCTACATTCTTTCTGAAAAACAAACTACTGCATTGAACTACAGATAGTCCTTGTAACTCCTCCCTCACAGTACCATCCAAGTGAGGAAGGGAGACAATGCCAATACACCTCTGATCTACAAAACATGCAACTGAGAAAAGGAAGGAAAAAGCCGCTGTTCAGGACATGAAGTGTCACCCCCTGGATTACTCTACCTGCACAGCCCTGGACATATCACAACTTGTCAGTAAAGGGTCATACCTGATGACCACCTCATGAGAAGCAGCAGGAATTACATGAGGCCATGCTGACATCTCCAAGGGCTCTTTGGTCAGCTGAGTACTAGAAATCTTCTCCTGTGAATACAAAAAACCTATAGCTTTCTCAATAGGATCAAAATCATCCTTACGTTTTCCCTTAGCACATAAAAATGTCTTCCAAAGACCCCACTACATTAACACGAAACTTGCATAAGCTTCTGTCTCTGGGCTTTAATGTGATAGTGCTTTTCTCCATCACATTTAAAAAAAAAAAAAAAAAGAAAAGAAAATATCCTGAGAAAGCATGGCAACGGGGTCACAGCATCTCTCTTCCTTCCCCTCCTTCTTGCCTCCTGCACAGTTTTCTCTCTGCTACTACTCCACCAAGCCTTTGCTGAGCTGCCTCAGTGCTGTAACTCAGCACACTCTTCGCTCTTTATTGGGTTATTTTCCCCAAAAGCTAATGATTCCTGCTGGCCAGCTCACCACAGGCTCCAGGGTGTGCTGGAGCTGGCACCAGGGAGCACGTGGCTGGGAGTGAGGTGACGGGTAGATTCAGGCTCAGTAATTCCACACGGCCTCCTTCAGCCTCCTGGAGTTAAAGAGCTGAACACTGTCCCTCTTGCTTTGCTTCAGAGTGACTGGACTTTGTTGACAGACTAAAGACCAGATAGCAATGGCGGCAAAGGGAGAACCACCTTGCCAGAACACCCGAGGTGCCCTTTCTCTCCTAGAAGCTACAAAGGCGAAACACAAAAACAAAGGCAAAAAGAAGTTGCAGAGATTCAACAGCCAGATTTATTATCTCAGTATTTTATGGCAGTACCTATCATATGCTTGACTTGTGAATAGAAGACATACTGAAAAACTGCTTAAGAACACATGCGTATGGTACGCAAAAAACCACAAGCCAAATGTCCAGAATCTCTCAGTCACGTGCTCTTGGGGCAATATATGAGATGTTAACCTGTAGGATTCAAGGTTTTCCTGAAGCTGCCTCTGTACTCTACTGTCAATATCAATCGTTGACTAGGATAGACCCGGCAGTCCAATTTATTTTTATTATTATAGTCACTGAAAAGGGAAAGGGTTGTCACCATCTTTTTTCCAACCCAAAGCACCTTATGGTTGCAATAATTCTCTGTGAGAAAGCCAGGACTGCTGTTAGCATACCTGCCCTCCAACAGGTCCTCTGAAAGCACTTCCCTGGCTGCTCTGGCCTCCCAGGACCCACCGGACCCGGTGCTGCCTCTCCCGAGGGCAGGGACACCCTCCTGCCCATCGCCTCACCTGGCAGCAGGGCGATCCTTCCACAGCTACCACAGCGAGCAGCCAGCTAAAGTCACAGCACAAAGAACTAGGGCGGTAACACACAAACCCGTGTTCGACAGCTTCCTGATGCTTTTTTTTTTTGCAAGTTTTTTGCAGAACTTCATCTTGAACCCTCACCCTCGCTGAACAGCGCTATGAGCTGAACCACACGCCCTGGCCTCATGACACAGGGTCTCAGGCACGAGAGAGCGCTTTCACTCTACTTTTTGTCTCAAGAGAAACGAAACAGGCTGAGGAAGGTGCCTCAGCCCCTGCCTGCTCTCTGCCCTTCCGTCCAAGACCAGCCTTCCGCCTCCCCTGCAACCCCCGAGCGCACGGCGGGCCCCCCCCGCTCTGCCCAGAGACTCGCCTCGGGCTCCCGGTACTGCTGAGGCTTCTCGGCGGCGGTGCCCTGGGGAGCCGCCCCCGGCCGCGCGGGGCGGCGCTCGCCTGCCCGGCGGGCTCGCCCGCCACCTGCGCCCCCCAGAACGCCCCGGGACCTTCGACGCCTTCCCCGACGGAGGCCTCCGGGACGTGCCGCCAGGCCCCGCTCTGTCCCCGGCCGGGGCGGCCCGCACGGAGCCGGTGCCGCCAGGGAGCCGGCGGGGCAGGGGCCGATGCCGGGGTGGCCCGGGCCGATGCCGGGCCGGCCCCGGCCGTGCCGCGCCGCGCCTCCCCGCCCCGGCCCGCACCTGCCGCGCCAGCCGAGCTGCGGTCTGCGCCACGCGCGCCTCCATCCTCGAGCGGCCGGAAGCGGAAGTGGCTTTAGCGGAAGCGGAACGCGCCGGGGGGTGGAGGGGGAGAGGCTCGAGCGCGGCGACAGCGCCCCCGGGCGGCGGGGAGGGCCCGGGCAGCGTCCTGCGTCTGACGTGACCCGCGCGGCCGGGCGGGAATGGCGGGCGGTGTGCGGGTCCGGCGGCGGCGGCCGGGCAGGGGGGAGCTGGCGGAGCTGGCCGCCTCCCTGGGACTCGGAAATCCTTCTTTATGAAGCGCTGAGGTGGTGTAGCTGTGCCGGTGCTCCCAGCTGCTGCCTTTTAAAGTCCAAGCGAATTAGAAGAAGTAGTTTTACACTTCATTACAGCTTTTCAGAGGGGAAAGGCTCACCCAAACCAGCCCCACCAAACCTCCGGGTTCAGCTGTGACCGACCAGCACTTTCAAAGGTAAAACATTTATGAGAAACTTCCAGGCCCCAGTGGGAGGGTGAAAAATGGACAGCTAACGTTTACGACCTGCTCTCCTTCCCGCAGCCGAGGGCCGGCTCCCCGAGGGCTGCCCCGGCCTCCTTAGAGCACTTGGGCTCCCAGTCCGTAGAGGCCCAAAGCACCGCAACCACCACCATTAGTAGGGGCACAGTGCGCTCCTGGGAAAAGGCAGTAAATGGACAGAGGCAGGGAAGAAAAACAACAAATACTGTCAGTTGCAGTGTCTCATGTGACACAGCGATTGCAAGTCTTCAGGGGATGGTGGTGAGGAATGTTCCCTGTGAGAGCCATGAGCACAGCAAGGAGAAGCTTGGCGCAAAGATGCTGGGGCTGGGGTTAGCAATACGTCTTACTCAACTATGTGCAAAAATCACATTTTTCTGTAACAAACCAGGGAGCAGGTGAGTTACATCTCTAGCACCTTCAGTAAAACCTATATTTAGAACAAAAGGGAAAATCCCAGGAGCACCCAAGTTACTCCAGAGTACGTGATCCACCACCTACCTCAAAAATATGCCTGGTCTGAAGGACTTACAGAGCAAGACACATTAAAAGCTATATACTTCCAGCTAGTGACAGAAAAAAAAAAAAAAAATTTAGGTGGCAGTTGATGAGAAGATTCACACAAGACAGAAAGGAAGAAGGCAGGTTGGTCCAGAAAGGTCACTTTATTGGAAAAACCTAAAATGGACTTAAAACCTGCAGCCCTCCTCCCACAGCAGTGGTTTCAATGGGCTCCCCAAGTTACCTTAACAGACCCATTACAGACATGAGCTGCAGTACAAATGTTAAAAGTGCAAGTATTCTGAACTTCACACCCACTTTTATGACCTGGCAGGAAACACAAATGCTTCACAGCTCACAGAGAATTCGTTCACAGCACTTGGCAGTCAAAACTGGCTCCCCGCATTCCCCACAGGGTACAAAATACATCACTCGGAGGAGAGTCCGATGCAGAACATCATAGTAGGTAGGGGTGAGGTTCCTTCAAATTTATTTTATTGCAGTAAAACCTCTAAAAGGTAGAGCTGTACAAAAAGTCTAAACAGCATTATTTAAGAATAACAGCACCTTACGCTGCATTTGTTCTTATTTAAAATTCTATTTCCCAAAAATACATTCCTAAATATACAAACTATACAATCTTGTCACTTTAATGCTGGTTTCTGTGATGATATAACTTTAACCTAAAAATCTTCAAAACATCCACGTACTGACAAAAGCTCTAATATACAAATGCCTTGGTACCTTCATAATACCACATAAATAACTTCAAAACCCAAACTGCATTTGTAGAATTGTCCGGAAAGCAAATACTTTATGGTGATCACACATCGTCCGCAGAGAGCGTTGGAATGTTTATCCTCGGCCGTGTGAAAAATGCCATTTTCTCTCTAAAAAAAGATGATCAGTTGTTAATGCAACAGAAGTCTTGCCAGAAATGTCCATCATCCACAGTAAAATTTATCCCACCAGCTGTCACCACAAGAAGCAGCAGCACGTCCTCTCGCAACCTACACCTCTTATTTACATATCAGACATGAGGCATCCTTACAGTTAAACTCACAACACTGACCTTATCAAAAAGCCATTTCAGAAAGGCTCAGGTTTTTGGCTTTCTAGGCATGTTACTTAGGGAAGCAAAGGGCTGCTTCTGTATGAAAGAAAGGGTTTGTGAATTTGTTGCCAGGTGGGGAATGATTTGGAGTACTGTCGGTTGCTTTGAGGTCACGTGCAGTGCTGCAGCTAGTTTCCCCAACTCTCAGACCTTATACTTCAATATAAAAATACAGAAGTTTTTGTTTAAGCAGAACAGTTAACTACTTTTACAAAGATTAGCTTTCCTCATCAGCATCTTCATCATCCACAGAAAAATCACAGCAGCAGTCAATTTCTCCTCCCCTTTACCAGTGACCTGTAATTACCTGAATGACTGTACTTCCAGAGGCTCCTTCCGACTCTGCCCTCGCAGCCTGTGGACATCCTTGGCAGCAGCTCTCATCATTTTATCAGCCTTGAGCTCACACTTGTGTTCTGTTTTTTCCACCTAAACAAATAATGGAAGAGAGTTGTTTGTGCTTCCAGGAGAAATCATTTTATCCCAACTAATCTCCAAATACAGCAGTATTTCAGCTGCAGGTCTAAGGGTTTGGAAGCTGCTGACTCTGGAAATCACGAGCCACAGAAGCTAGACTGAAGGCTTGTCAGCTAACCATTGCAATGGAGAGAGCTTTTTCTAAGGTCTTTTTCCAGCCCTTTGGTAAGAATTATGCATGCTATCTGCACCTTCTTTGTATCTTCTCGATACATTTTTTAAGCCAGCAGATCAGCTCACACAAGAACGTGGCAACCCGTGTTCCAGCTGTACCCCAAAGAGCACCTTGTACCAACTCACTCCTACATCTGGTGCCATCATAACTTAGTTTCTGCCTGGTATCAGCAGAGGTGCCCCGATAAATCACGGAAGTTGAGAAACAGCCCTGTACACGAGGGAGAGTATGATGTAGACAGAGTAAGGTAAGTGCTAACCATAACACACCTCACCTACTACAGACTGGAAGGCTGCACTTGACAAAACAGGTGGCATTTGTGACTTCTCGTATTTGCACTGGTGCTAAGGCACGAAATCTCTGTGCTGGTAAATGCACGGGTTTGGGACTAAGAGAACTCTACAGGAAGTTAAAGAGGGGACAAACTCCAGCAAAGAACAAAAAGTCCAGCATCTAAGGGATGAAGGTAATCAGCTATGGAATAATACTTTTTTTTTAAAAAACAAAACCAAACAAACCCAACATGACAGAACGCTGCCCACCTTGCTTATCACCTACCCAGGCTTATTCAGACACTTCTGAAGCTTTACCTACCTTATCTGTAAATACATTCCTTTTGAAGCTAATGATTTCTATTTAAACCCTCTCCAGAAAAGTGATAATGCAATGAAAGACAACTTTCATAAAAGCAAACAAAATTGTTTAATGAACTGTTTGTTGAAATTCTTGGTAATTAGTTCTGTCTCCTTTCCATCCCTGCCCTGCAGTCCACCCTTCATAAGCAGAAAGATAGATACTATTAAGCTCTTAAAGCCAGAAAGTCTGCTGTCATCACTTCATATGCAAAAAGATCCTATTCTAAAGCCAAGTGTCATCCATGCACAAGTTTTATGCAGCCATTATTTCTCTTAGAAGAAGCAAGAGACATAACTGCTATCTTCCTAACCCTCGTATCTGTGGGAAAGCAGGCACAGACTCTGCAGTTTGTAAATACCACACCTGGGAATAGCCAGACACTCAAGGACTGCCGCGTCCATTATCAATCGCTTGATAGAGCCCTAAGTGGAAGACACGAGTGACTGTACTGCTAAGGCTTCATTTCCTGATTGCCCAAAGTCCCCTGTTTCTCAAATCACGTTTCTCAAACATGTTGAATGAAATCCAAAGGCAGGTATTACTCACTCGTTTTTCCACTAGCCTCAGCAGCAGTCGAAATCTCTCATCATCCTTCACCCACTGCGGCAACTCTTTTTCACCCTGACTTTGAGCTTGTTCCAACTGTTCCTTCAGTTCCCTCAGCACTGAGATCTCCTGAACCAGCCGATCGTGCCAGGTTTTCGAAGCTTGCAGGTCCAGCTCCAGGTCTAGTGAAGTGCGGATTAGGCGCTCTGTACCGAAGGACTTGATTGAAGGCTAGAAAAGAAGGGGTGTATGAACACAATGATGAGAACTGTCCCAGCCAGTCCCCCATGAAGGGCCAAATACATCATGAGACCCATTTTTCCAACACTTCTCTTGGCACAAAGCATCTCTATTGAGCCCGCTTTCCAATCCGTCTCAAGACAGAAAGCACAAACTCAAGCAAGTCTTATTGATAAGCCTTTTGATTTTGGTGTTTCCACTAAATTTCTTCCTTGGTAGCTTCTCCAAATCAAACAAGTCTTGCTTGCACACCTTGCTCCTAAGTTTAATGTCTCATCTTCAGATGAATCCACAATGCAGCAGAAAAGCCTGTGTTTGTTTTTTTCCAGTAACATACCATGTTGCCTTCTGCTAGTTTCAAACACAGGCTGCCTCAAGAAAACCATCTCCTTAGGAGCTCAGCATCAGTATCCTGGGGGAATTTCAGCAATTGCCATCACAACGGGCACAGGGGTTCACTGTGTGCCACAGAATCACTACAACAGGGTCACCTGAGCATCTGAGACATCATTCTCCTCACCCTCTTCCCCAGCTCCTCACACATTTATTGTAAGTACTTAAGAATCTCGCAACAATAAACACAGCAAAACTGTTCGTGCTACTTCTGCACTGACAAGATGGAAAATACCAGGAACCATCTTCCTAAATTGATTGTTCTAAATTAGTTCCAACTTAAACATTCCTGTCATATTCTGATATATCAAAGAAAAGTAGCCTTGAGAGACGTCTCACACACTAAGAAAAGGTTGTGAATGAAAGCACGTGGCAACTGATTTATGTTTGCAAATTCTTCCTTTAAAACAGTTTTCCGGTTTTTGCAAGTGTCTATGCTAGAGAAAAAAAAAAAGTGGTGATGTTTTACCCTTTTCACTCTGACACTTCGTCTCTCCATTGCATTTCGAACGAAGGGGGGCTTTTTGGATAACGTTGAACTGTCACTATCACTGCGATTCAGCTGAAAATGAAAGTGAAAACCACATATTTTTCATGAAAGAAATACAAGCAGTGCATACACGCGTTATTAGCAAGATCAGAGGGTTCTGTAAGAGATTATAAGCAGTGATGTAAGGAGATGAACTTTTGTGAAAGGCTACAGTGGACAGCTGCCACCCCAATCTGAGTGCACAACATGCAATCCATTTGGCACGGCCAGATCCTGCCACAAGCCTTGAACTCTGTCCCTTTTTGGGAATAGACTGCATGGAAAGAGAGACACTAAGTTTGGGTATAATATGGGACTCTACCCCACTGCTCTTCTCCTGTGCAAGTAACTAGGCTGGGCAAAACAGCCTAGAAAAATAAGCTCTAAGTAATAAAAAAAATAAATTACTCTTTTCTAGCATCTGTAAAACATGGGACTATTTTATTAGAGATTTCTCTTTTCTCCAATCACCTGTATTTTAAGCTGGTGGTGCAAGAGGTAGGTTTACCTGTAAGCTATCCCCCTGGGTTTTTCAACTTAAGAGTTGTCATGTTACACACATACAGCCTGCCTTCTTTTGTGATTGTCTCTAGATCCTTAAAAAGAGCTCAGCTCCAGTAGGGTTTAATTCCCTTCTCATGTTCCTTCTCAAAGTTGGCGGCGGGGGGGGAACAGGCATGTGGGATCTGCGTGTGCTGGGACACAGTACCTCTACCACCCAAGCACGGGCCACTGCTGCAAATTAAATAAGGTTTGTTTCTAAGGAAGCATCTGCTTCTGAATCGGAGAAAACCTGCACATCAAATCCGGCTCAGCTGTATTAAGAGCATGCCCACTTAGGACAGGTCATGCGTGATAAAACGCAGTGCTTGCTTGTTTGCCAATTCAATTTAAAAGACAAGTTATTTATAGTTTAGGCTGACCCTCAATCCAGGAAATAATTGTGAACAAACATTTCAAAGCAGTGGAAGTGACATCCTGACCCAGTACGTGGCCTCTTCAGTAACCTTCAGACAAAGCACACTGGAGACTTTCAAGCTTCCACAATTTTTTTGCTGACGTTATCAGGTACTTACCTTTCCATTTCTATCAAGCTCTCATGTTCACCTCATCTAAAGTCAGGTGGACACAGCTAACTCAGTTCAAGTTAGCACAGAACAGTCTTAAAGCAGCAGGAAAGGGTTTGATATGCAGCTCATTCATCACTGTCTTAACAGCAACCCTTCCAGATTAGTTTGGGCATCTCAACATGCTGCATGTACCACAAACATATGTGCATATACATACTTCTTCAATTTGTGCTTAAAACTATTAGTTCCAAGGAAAGATACTGTCTAGGAGGTGAGGACAGAGCAACTTCTGAAGTCAAAGGGGGAGAGAAGAAAGCAGTGTCAGGTCTCTGTGAAAAATTCAGACTAAGTGAACATTGATATCATGCATTCATTAATGAAAAGCAGCATTTATAACCTCAGGATTGCATTTTCCTTACCCGACACACATACTGACTTTGTGGTCCTGGTGAAAATGTTTTTGAGCGGATGATGGTGCTACCTCTGACGAACTGAGTTTGGGGTGGATTTGCCGCTCTTTTGTCTTTCGGACGAACTACGGTAGAAGACTGTGCAAGGCTCTCTGTGTTTGTCTCTTTATCCACCTGAAAGACAGATACTGCAGTATAAATGCCAGCTTGCCATCTCACCGATGACATACACCCAGGGCTGTCTGACAGCCACCTGTGATACGTCTCCGCTTTCATTCCCAGAGGCATCGCATTCAAAAACAGATATTCTTTAGCCCTTTTCATGCAGGGTGTCCTGACACTTCACTCTTTGAACTCAGCAGCTGCTACATTAACTGTATCGCTCCCTAAGGGCTCCACATCCATTGATCGCTGTACAACACAATTGATTCCAACAAGCTTTGCCTGTTGATCCAGTACCTCAATGTGACCTGGCAATCTCACACAGAACAGAGGTATGATTTTAAAGACCATTCCCTTACTTGTTGTGCATCTGCAGCAAAGATCCAAATCGCTGTATGTACATGCACAGAGAGCATGTGTACAGCACACGTTTGTTAGACTACAACTACGTTCAGAATTAAACAAGGTCAGAGCTGCTGTCACATTAATGAAAACAGTTTTCATGAGCAGCAAAAAGAAGGCATGAAACGATGCTGTATTAACTGTGGGACAAAATGGTCATGTAGAGTTATTTAAAAAGATTTCAGGTACATAAACATTTAAACAGCAATGATGAACTTTCAAGTAACCGCTGTAGCCTCGCTCAGCTCAACAGCAACCCAGTCAGCTGAGCAATGGGAAGCTTAACTCGTCTTTCTGTTCAAATGGCCCTTGAATTTACCTTCGCTGCTATTTCCATGTGCAGCTGGGAATTTAGACTTTCTTCTGTTTCCCACAGCGATTTTCCAGCACAGAATTCTTCCTCCTCCTCTGCTTCATTTTCACTGATCTCGTCCTGTTCTTCCTGATCAGGAACCTCCTCATCTTGCCTGTTAAGAACAGCTTTGTTATTGCACTGGCCTATTGTGGACAATACTCTGGTGACGCAGCAGCAGGAGTTACCTCCTGCAAGCTGCTGGACAGAAGCATGTCCCCAAGGCAGCCAGTTGTACCTGGCAGGTCCTGTAGCCACTGAGATGACACAAACACAGGCTTATAAGGGAATAATTGAAACTGGAGTGAAGCTGCGCCAGAAGGCAACCATTACAGCCAAAAATGTCATACTGATCTTGCTTCAAAAGCAGCAAGCTGAGGGTTCAGCCATGTGGTCTGAGCTTAAGGTGAGTGCATCTTAAGGGGAGCTCTCAGGATGCCATTGATCTTAGTTTAAAAAGTGATGCTGGACAGAATTGAAGCATTGTTTTAACATAGTTTTCAGCTCCTTTGAACTCACAGCTGGCTGCTCCATCAAACCCATTGGTCAGGCTTGCTTTTTATTTCAAATGTTGGGCTTCATCAATAAAATCTGAATCTGAACCATGTAAACAACAGCCAAAATTAATATTCAAGCAAAGCCTCGCACCATACAGTGGAACTTTCATGGACGTCCACAGAACATTGTACAAATAACAAAATTAGCATAGTGCTATTGACTATTTTCAATGTTCATCAGCTTTGTTCTCATTTCCCAAGCACAACCTCCAGAACAGAAGAAACAGGATTTTTCACCAAAACAGAAAGAGAGAGAAGCAGCCTCCCACAGCTCTGTATCATCTGCTTTTTTCTCTGCACACGAATCCCCCAAATGTTCTGATCATCCCACAATGCTAAGACGGTGGGATGCTACCTACCAGCTCTCTCCACTAGTTAAAGTGCTTCTGCTTTCCTCCAGTTTCTTCTCCACAGCTTCCAGTTCAACAGCTGTCTGCTCTAAGAGTGCTGAGACAGAGTCCTGAGGAGAGCAAGAGGCTTCTCGTGAAGATACGATTCTCACAAACTGCAAAGCGCCCAGCCTTTCTGGTCAGAACAGCCCCAACCAGCTTTTCTCTGGTGGCAGGAGAGAGTCACAGTCTCTACACCTGCATTGTTCAAGCAGCCTGTTGCACGTACAGTGCTCAGTCAAGCCTGTGTGAGCATCCCTGGCCCACCTCCCCCAGTTACACTAGCATATGCACATGTGCCGCTATAGGCTGAGCATACTGCATGCCATGCACGTGCAAAGGTAAGTCTGTATCTTGACTCATTCAGCAAGTTCATTGCAGCAAGGTGAACTGTCTAGTGGGAAGAAAGGCAAGAGCTCACACATCACTTCTACCAGACCACATACCACATCCCTCAGCTTCGTGAGGAGCAGATTTCAGTAAGTAGTTAGCCCACGACAAGGGCATATCTGTAATCAACATGTTAATTATTTTGCTGCACTTAATGACATTTTCAAATTCTAAATATAAACACACCAGCCTTCAATTCTCATCTATTGTAATGGTCCTTCAGCCACATAAACACTCTCATTAGTACTGTTTAGAAGAGATTTGTTTGATTTAAGCAGTTGTTCTTACTGTTTTTTCAGTGCAGGGTACTTCACAGTGAATGTTTCCTTGTTTACTCTTCCTGTTTTGCTTCTGCAGATACTTATAACTAAGGAGGTTATACCAACGGGTTGATTTCTCTCCGGATCTACATATTTCAGCAAGGCTAATTTGTGCTCCACCCTATTGAGAGCAAAACCACAGTTTTAGTGTAATACTAAAATGAACGACTACCACACCAGTAAAAATAAATGAGTGAAAATCCAGGACTACTTGACTTTGGCAAGTTTGACAAAAAGAAAAATTGCCCTGTTTATCCCCATTTCAACAGCACTAGTAATGTTTTATGTTTAAATATTTTTAACATCGTCTAGGGCTTCCAATCCAAGTAGCAAGCGTTTCACTACAGCTCCTGTGTACAAGAATCCAGAAGTATGAACAGTGCTACTGCAGCCAGGATAAATTACAGCCAGAGCTTCAAAGAAAAAGAGAAAGGAACAGGAGATGAAGACTCCCTTTCAAGAAATTTGCAAGGCTGACAAAAGTCATTGCCTCAGACCAAGATGCTTTAGCTTTGTATATTCCATTCCTCTTTATCTGCCTTGTCATTTTTTACGGCATTACATTTAGTACACATCCCGACATATTCAAAACAAAAGTAAAACTGATTCGCAATTTATTTAATCCATGTCTGAGTGGACTCCATTGCACCAGCCCAGCCGACTGCCTGCTGAGCATACCTCCTGCAAGTTAGCGTGCTCCCACCTGGAGCTCAGGTACTGTAGGACTGTACACGCTGCCAAAAGAGAAAAATCCCATTTGGGAAACAGATGCTTTCCTGAACCAAAGTGTGCTTTGCAAAGCAAGTGAGGAAGAAATGCAGAAGCACCGTAAAACATGTATCCCTCCAGCCCAGGGAGATGCTGCAGAACGCGTGCAGGACAAAACATCAACTTTTCTGTAACTTCATGGTTGCTTACGTCCCAGCTCAACGCACCCTACTCCTGTTCTGGAGTACAATACTCCAGAGATAGTTCTATTAAAATCAACTTGCTCAGGTAATACTGAGCAACAAAAAAGCTCTCCTAACAATAGGGGGCAGCTGGCTATGGCAATACTAGCACTGAAAAACTATACTCATATGAATTTTAATAGTGTAGATTAATAGCAGGTTTTAAAAAAATCCTTTAGAGATCTTTAATATTCTACAGTGGCTTCCAAATTTCTGTAAGTCCATTCTCAATTACATTACAACAAATATTTCCAAAAGGAAGAAAAATAGGTAGGGTTTCACATTAAATCATGAGAGAAGGGAAATGTAGTAGTCTGACAAAGTCACCAGTAGTTCTGTAACAAAATATTTATCTAATAGATGTTTTTTCTGGATCAAAATTGTTATTGCAAAGAACACTAGCTGGGAGAGATCATATAGCTAAGGATTATCAAGAAAACTTTCACAGAAATTGCCATACTTGAGAGTTTAAAATGTTCTCTAATTAAAAAGAGGAAACAAACACAAAGATCTTAAAATAGAGATTAATACTAACCAAACATTCTTCAAGGTGAGACTTATCTACAGTGCAAACATCGACTCTTAAAGTCTTCTGGCGTAAAGCCGGGTAAGAGATAGAAACCCAAAATACTTCATTGTACACAAGATTGTCTGAAGCTTCCACCGGTCTTGTGCGAAACAAGCAGCTTGTGCTTTCTGAACAGGGCAGGACAGCCACGCGAATGTTCCTATTGAAAAAAGCGTTGCAATCAGTACTACCATACAGGTTTGCAGTTCTCTCCATTGCAACAGCTCCATAGAGCTGTAAGTGAAATTCATCCTAAGCACTGTGGACATTACTGTCCTATCCTACTCTTTGGAGTATCAGTCAACTGAGAAAAAAGGAACATCTCGTCACAACATCAGAGACATGAAGTGGCATGAGTTGCCGTAGACTTTATCCTTCTGAATCTTGTAATCGAACATCATGGGATTATGTTTTACATGGTTGTTTACGTCTGTGCAACTTGTCACACTGCTAACATACCCTTTTGTAGGTAGAAACAGCTACACAAAAATGAATCAAATTTTTGTCAGCTTATTCAGCACACTGCTGGATTTAAAGAACTTGTGCCTAAATGGGTCTAGCAGAAGCTCTACATTTCCCCACACATGCATCTGTGCAGGTGTCCAAGGATGAGTTCTGTAGCAGAACAAACGCCCCCTCTCCACTCGATGCAGTTGCTCTGGGCACTGCTACAGTTAAGAACCTTGCTGGCTAGTGCTAATTCCAGGCCAGTCTTTTCCTAGCAAATGCAGACCTTTGAGGGAAAAACTGCACCTTATTTCAGTTTGCGGGTTTATTAGTTCATACATGTTGCTACACATAACAAAGTGTAGAAGCATTTCGGAAAGGGTAAATTTTTAAGAGTGTGAAAAAACAAAAACCAACATCTGTGTAATTCCCACTGGAATCTAATACAAATACTTCAAGCGTGTTTATTTCACTCACACTTTTTGATCTTGTTGTAACAGCAGTGCTGGAACATTACTCAGCTGGATGACCAGTATCGCAAATTGTTTATTTTTGTCATCATATCTGAATTGGAAAGACACAAAAAAGCATTATTATTAGAGAAGTCTGCCTTGGACTCCATGAATGAGTATTCCACTTGTTTCATTAAACACAAACAACATTAAAAATTTACAAACAAGACAAAACTATAACAGGACTGTGGCTTGCCTATAGTTTAAAACAAAACCAGTTTCCTATTACATGAAGTTTTGCTACCAGAACATCCAGAATTTAGAACAGTCCAGAACATCCAGAACTTAGGAATTCAGATACAATGGACTACAGATTTGACCTAACACACATTGCTTTTCCTGGGGTCTAGCTAAATTGCTGTATCGTAACTAAAACCTTTTGAAAGGCCTTACATAATGACTGTAATATAAAAAAGTTACAGGTAGAAATACTTTAAGTACAACAGTGAAGATGTTAAGGGTAACCATTGTTTTACTGTTGATGGCCATGACAAGAGAGTTTTGTGCTACTTATTTTTCCTCAAATGATAAATAACCTTCCACTAAGTCATTTAAGGAAGATGCCTCTGTGCCTACCTTCCTCTGCCTTACCCACTACTTGTGGGATTCAGGTGTGGTCGATGATCACCATTGCCATTTACTCTCAGCAGTACTTCCCCCACAAGCTGCACACTAAAGGAGACTGCAAGCCAGCAAAAGGCTTTCTCCTGCCCAGCACTGTCAGTGCTCCCTTTGCTGGTTTGCACCCTCATACCACACTATCACCAGCTGATTTCCACTGACACGAAAGAGGATAACTGGGCCAAGGACCTCCTGGAGTAGAGTGTAATTCTCAATTACACTACAAAGAGGGCATTAGGTAGTTAATACTAATAGGACAGGATAAACAGGATAAGAAAACAGAACAGAAAGCGCTATCTCCTAAATCCCATATATCATTCTTTCCATTGCAAGGGAAATCCAATAAAAATGCGTGGCGCTTACCTCATTGCAATTTGCACTTTCGCTGTCCCAACTGCTTCTGTGTCATCGCTGTCAAACACCATCACTTCTGACAAACATGGTCTGAAAGAAATCAAAGACAACTAAGGACTTGATTTCCCTCTTACTGAAGTGCTAGCATTTAGGTGATACAAGATCTTTTCCCTTCCATTCAGGGGTTGGGTATATGGATTTTGTAAAATTAGCAGCTAAAAGAAAGCCCATTTAAGAACTAAGTGCAATCATCCTTAGAGGTATGTATTACACTGCTTATCAGCAGAAAGTCATATGCCTTCCCCCTTCACTGCCAAAAAAAGCCACACAAAAGACTGCAAAAATAAGGCAGTGGGGGATTTTTAAAGGGTTCCCTTGACTGGATTTTAGTAAAGACCGCTGACTGCCCAGCAACAGAAATAAGACTTAGCAACTGCAATCCTGTCCTGCATCATGACAGCAAAAATTCTCAAGTTTGATTAGATTTAAGTCATTCCTTTGTTTCTTTAAGAAATCAAGCTCGCCTAAGCACATTAAAAGTGACAGAGTACACTGACTGGTCTTCCTTGAAACAGCTACCTGCATCATTTCCCTCCCAATGTACTCCTCCTCCAAAGTTTTATGCACTGAAAGTCCCCAAAACTACATTCATTGTCTAATTGACTCAGAGGCTATGCTGTAGCACATGAAAACAGGATTAGCATTCTTCTAAGTATTTTCCATATTACTTGCACCGTCTTGCATTTCATTACATTTCAGCTACAGAGGACAAAGGTATTGCTCATCCTACCCTCACCACTTATTATAGGCATCAAAATGATACTGTAGTCATTACAGAGGTTAGTAAGTCAAACAACACTAAATAACATCAGACATGCGAGGGCGCGTGGGATGCCTTCTGTAATCGTCACCCATTATCCCTCCTCCCCTCTCCGCAGAGCTCCCTATCCCATTGAGGGGACACAGGGGCCCTAAGACACCCAACTGTCTGACTGCCTGGCTTGAGCCCATGAGGTCTAATTTCCAGAAGCATTGCACTTTCTTGTCAAAGTGAATTGTGCTGTAAACATAAAAAATTACTCTTTTATCCAGAGAATGAATGAAGACAATGAATGAATGAATGGGGGGAATAAGATGAACAATTTTTCACCTCTACAGTCATGTCTTGCAACAAATGACCCCATAATTCATCTCAATGCCAATAAAAACAGTAGGAAAACCCATGTTAGATGCAGTCAAACCAGGTATCAATAAGATCAGTACCTTCCAGTGAACTTTTTGTCAAACCACCCCAGATAGCTTTAGCAAGCAGTAAGGGAGGCCCAGACACCCAGCAAGAGCAGTGACGCCCAGGTCCAGCTATAAGCTATGCACTTAGGGGGAGAAGTCCTGCAGAAATCACATACTGGATCCAAGCACTTGGGAACTGCATCACAGCACGTACACATCCATGAGGCAGTTCAAGGTGCTTCTGCTATCTTCCTTAAACATCCCAAAGTCCCCTCACGCTGACTGAGGCTATCATTGACACGAGAATGGCTGACTGACAGGCGGGGAACTTCACACCTGCCAGATGGCTCCGCTACCCCCGTCAAGGCAGCAGTCGTAGCTTACCAGCACCTTCACAAACAGACGAGCTGTTCAAACAGTCCTCTGTGAGCTTGCTTTCAGCTACTTCTGTTATGGGAAGCATGGGTCATTTTGATAATCAAATTCAACCTGCTCATATTTTTTTCAGAAGTATTAAGAAATCTGAGATGGAGAACTTTAGCCACCAAATTACAAAAAAGATCATAACCAGCAGTATTCCAGTTGACTCCTGTGTGCAAAGCTGAGTCATTGGCTTCTTCCTAGAGAGAGATCTGATGTCTACCTTTGTACAGACGGCTCATATACCCCGCTATCTCCAGCAACAGATTCATCAGACACTGCAGCTGACACACACGCCACCTTCAGTGCTGTCCCTCCAGCTGTATTTATACCTATCAGAAAAGCACAGAGGAAAATCAAAAACAGGTGTTAATGAAAACAAACTGTCTGGATCAGGAGCAGCTTTTTTTCTTATCCTCCCCTTGAATTGCATTTTTTCCCCACCCAAGTACTGTTAAGCCACAGCATGTTTCTGAAGACAGAGAGGACACAGGTAGGGCAGGCTGTGCTGAACAGCCACTGCGAAGTTAGCGCTTCAGGAACGTGCCTGACTGCCCTGGAGAACAAAAAGCCCCTGGACAACCAGAGGAACAGCCTATGTGGTAGAGGTCAGAGCAGGGCTTCTTTGCACAGTCAGTGCCCATCTGGGTACCATCTTGGGTCCTGCAGCAGCGTACCCAGAGGCTGAAGTTACACACTGGTGGTGCTGAGCGCATTACAACTGGCTACCCGACATCTCCACGGGTGCAGGTCCTTTGAGGCAACGTGAGGAGAGGCTTTCAAAGCACTGGAAAGGCAGGGAGGTACCCATGACAAGATTGGCAACGTGCAGAAGAAGCAGAACTTCTAAATTCTAGTGAAGTTATAAATATGAACCAATAAAACAGCTCCTACTGCAAGTCACCCTTAAGCAGGCAGTAGAGCTTCTGGTCCTAGCTACCCAGAGAGCAGTGGCTGGGCAAATGCTACTGACCAAGCTCTGGCCAAGTACGGATTATGTGGAGGGGTATATCCTGCCTGGAGAGCTTATACCAAGTTCAGCTCCAAGGAGGGGGAACAGCAAAACACCATCACCCGCCTGCCCCTAAACCCAAAAGGTTAGCACACACAGGACAGAAGATAGGTCCAGAAAGATCAGGTTAACTAGCGAAACATGGAGAGAAAGAGAGATTATAGGATTTAAAGTAGCAGCCGCATGCCGGAATGCAGGGAAAAGGAGATAGGGAAGAGAAACAGAGAAAGCTGAAGTAAGGAGTTTTGCACAGAGGTGTCACCTCACATAGATTTCTTGTGCTACAAAACAGGGAAAGATACGCCCTGGAAACTTCTGCAAATTCTGCACCTTTTCCCTTGAACCATCACATTTCTGCAGAGATATGCTTCAGCCAAGAGTCTGGAGAACTGTCTGCCAAGGTGGCTAATGAGCGCTGGGACATACCCAGCTCCTAGCTCTCCCTCACTGTCAGGGCTTTGGGAGCCCTGCTCCAAGAGTGAGGAGGTGCCATGTTGTCACACTGGGAGCAGCTGTAACCCCACAGCAGAAGAGCAGCAACGCGCTCCTCTCCAAGGGGCTTTCATCTTTCAGAAGTGGTCTTCCACTGTGGATCTCCACACGCTTAACCTCTTTTTCTCCTTCAATTACCAATGCCATCTAGTCATTTCAACCCAGAAAGCCTTCATTCTTGACCACTTCACCCGAGCACCTTGCGGACAAGGGGGGCAAATACAGAGGGTGCACAAAACCCAGCAATGAAGTAGGTATCTGTTTGTACAGCAGAATGCTAAAGTGTAAACCTGAATAAAGATGAACGGTTCCCGAAAAGGATTCATTATGCATCCATCCTTTTCCTTACTTTTTTTGCATAGGACTTGGAAGCTCAGCCCTGCAAGTCTTACACACACACTGAACCTGTAACTTTTTCATGTGGCTAATTAGCATAAAATTTGGATTTTCTGTTTAAGCCTTAAGTCTCTAAAGAGGTATCACACTAAAAAGAAAGTTTATAGAAGAGTTCAGAACTGACTCAACTCTCTTCTATATTTCCAAGCAGGCAGATCACACTTCCTATGCTTTTTCAACATTTTTTTCACTCATATCAAGAATTTAGAGTTTGCTGTTCACTTCCTGCCATTTTCCCTTCCATGGGCTCTCCTGGATACACCATGACAAGGCCTTGAAAAGCCATGTCATGCACTGTCCTCACATCCACGTCATTTCCTCAGAGAATACCAGACTCTGCCGGTTTCCAGGTTTTGCTATTAGTTTCACCTAAATCGCTCAGGTATCGCTCAGGTGAGAGAGGAAACCTTATTTCAGCCTCAAAGGTAGCAGAGGTTCTGTTCTAACAGAAACAAAAAGCAAATCCCTCAGATATGCACTACTCAGCTCTACTTACAGGAGCACGTGAGCATGCTTTGCCCATGAGGCCAAGTACTGACCACCTCAGATCCAGCCACTGTGTTTTGGGTGTTACACTGACACCGCCCACCCCCCCAAATGCCTGAGGAGTAAAATCTCATCTCGTTATTGCCCTGAAATAAACTACTTATGGTGATTATTTTGTCTGCTGACTGGCTAACAGCAATAATCACTTAATCTGCTTAACACCTGAGCTTTCACTTTAACAGCCTTGACAAATCTTGAAGAGCTAAAAAGGTTAAAACTAATCAGCGCCCAGTTCTAATAAGAGTAATTAGTGTTTCCTACTCAAATGCATAATACCTCTTGCTTGTAGGAAAATGGTAGCTCAAAGGGGAAGATCAGCACTCATGTCTTTTATTGTATTTTAAATAGTATCAGCCTTCTTAATGCAGAAGGCAGTGATAACATGGTGCTAGTTCCCTTTGTTCACATAGGCTGTTTTATAATCTTATGAAAAACAAACTGCACTACAGGTTCATATGACTATAGCTTGCAAGTTTGCATTGCCTTTAAAGCTGCTCTTCACTGCACTTACAAATCCAGTCATTTCACTCGTCTCGTTGGATTTAACCCAACTACAGTCACAAGGGCTTCAGACAGGCCCTAGCACGAGTGCCCTGACTGCTGCCTACTGCTTTCCATCCACTTCAGCCCAGCCGTCATTCTAAAAAAGGATGAACCCTGCCCACCCACCAGTAAGCCATATGCATGTATGAGAACATCCACTATCTCTAAATGTCTTATTTTATCATGCTCACAATCTAAACACGTTTTTGTTGCTAAGAGACCATCCCCCTCAAAACAGCAGAAATTCAAGCACAGCCTTGACATGTCTGCTCAGCTGAAGTTAATAAATTCATTGCCACTGATTTACTGGGAACCAGAGCAAGACGTTGTGCATGCTGAGGTGGCGGGGAAGGATTTTTATTATCATTTGTTAACTATTAAGCTAAATGGCTTTCCCAGCCTTCCTCAAAAGCTTGACCAAAAAGTTTGTGTCAATACGGCATTATGTGCCTCCCAGACTCAAAACACTAGACCACATTCTGTATAGTTTAGTGCCAAATTAAACCAGGAATCCCACCACAACAATTTATATTTGCACATGAAATCCCTATAATTTGTGTACACATGCATATAAGTACACTAAAACCACACCTAGATACAGTCTTCTGCAAGTCTCATCAGATCGGCAGTATTTTTTGTGTACAAATTAAAATATGAACCCTTGCTCCCAGGCAAGATAGAACACACAGTTGAATACACTTTTCAACACAAAGATATCAAGATGACAGACAGCTTTTGAAATACTTGCTTCTCAATGCTTTATAAACTACATTAAAAATAAATGCATGCATGTGCATGCAAATAGTTTGTTACCATACCTTGACCTAGATGTTTATCTCCTGCTCTAGGTTCTTCCAGTCTACAGTTGCCACTCCCAGTGTTTAGGGTGAGTTCTGAGAGATTTGTACTTATCTCTGCATCATCAAAATCCATATGGCTTGAAAAGGCATCACCAGTTAGGAGTGGGTCTATCACCAGTGGAGAGCAAGGTGGAGATGGAGAAGAGAGAGATGACCTTGGAGATAGCGATGTCATGGATTTTGGAGTACCAGACAATGATCTCAGAGCCTGTATGCGACTGGTGGTATCTGCTTTGTGAGTTTTCGCTACTTCGTTTTCGTGAATAGTGGTGATACAGCCTGATGGTCTAAATCCAGCGGCTCCTTCTAAGAGCAAGTCAAGCTTGTTTTGATAGTCCGAGTCCAACTGCTCCAGCTGCTCCAGGTGCTCGTAGTAGAGATCAGTGAAACTGGCTGAGGTGGACGAATCCTGGCTGGAGGTGGCAAGAGATCCTCTGCTAGATGCAAGAGAACCAGGGCTGCTGCTCGAGGAGAGGGAAAGCATGCTGGTGGAGAGACTGAAGGAAACAAGTCAGAAAACCATTATACTGTGTCTCCTGATTTCTCAGGAAAACGCTGCAATGTCACCAAATCTCTAAGCTCACATGGTACATTTTGCTTTGTTAGTTCAGGCCATATGCATTAGTCCCCACAACAATCCAGAACCACAGTCTACCCAGCGGAAAAGTTGGGTCACTTTTCAATAAAAATAATACAGTTCATACACATTTTTCTACTCACCATATCAACCTCATAAGAGTCCTTGTTTAGCCAAAACAACTCTAATGAATAGTTTCAAATAAGTTAAAATTAGTGACAACATTCTTCTCCCACATCTGTCTGGAAAAAATCTATGGTTCCTGTTAATCTCCAAAGCAGACCACAAAAACCAGCAAGGCCCATGCAAGAAGATGAAGTTATTGCAATGAACTGTCCGACCATATGGAAATTTTCTTCCATTTACCTCAATCTTGGACCCACAGCCAAAAGGCAGTATCACAGCTGCCTGGAACTGGCCCTCAGAGATCACAACAGCCAGCAGTTAGCAGAAAACTGGCAGGATTTAGCTACGTGAAAGACTGCTACATGGAATCGAGGGCCAGGAGAGCAAGGGAAAGCGTTGGGGCTGGGCTGTGAAATCAGTTCACACAAATTATTTATCCGTGGAGATCTAGGTTCAGAACATAACTGACAGCAAAATTAATTTTAAGCAGGTGCTGAACAGAAGTCTGTTCAGATGAGAAAGCCCAGACCACAGCACACTGTTTTCTGCTCAGAAGACCCAGTAAATCCTCCAGTACTGACTACAACATATACCATCCCTAGAAATTCCATTTAAACCAACACTCCTGCTCCGGATATTAAATACCTTGCTCATTTCTGACTGTTTAAAGACCCTTAACCTTCACTTCAGGTATGGATTAGCTACTGAAAAATTTCTGCATATGTGTAAGTGGCTTAAGTTGCCCCACTGAAGAACAGTGAGGATGTTAATAAGCCTAATAACCCCTTATCTATTATTTATGGCGTAAAAGCTAGAAGCTGCATTTGTATAATTATGTCCATGACCTTATGAGAAAAAGGCAAGTATGCAGAATTTAGTATAATTTTGGCACACAGTGTCTTCTGCATTTGTATGACAGATGTGCACTGCATCACGTTTGTTCAAAAAAGCTTTTGGGTGAAACATTACTGAAACATGATAGATGTTTTTGCATTTTGGTAGTATATATAGATCTGGCGAGGACTAATAAATTTACAACTTTTCAGCGTATTTCACTGTGAAAAGGGAGGGTTTTTTAATTATCTTTTCCCTATCAACAAACTGGGCTCAACTTCATTTTATGCATACCTTTGAATGCCAGACGTTTTGCATTATGGGGTTAATAACAAATGCTTATTCTTATGAAGGAGCATGCCAAGAACACTGGGCACATAGTTAGGAAGAAATTAGTTTCACATGCTTCTTGGTCACCTCAAAAGTTCCCTAATCAGCTAGATGAAATGAAAATATGATGCATTTCCACTGCATAAGAGCATCACAGATAGCTATTCTCCATGGTAGCTTATTTACATGTCAGTCTTGCACTATGATTTCTTTCCAGTCTTTTCAGTGTCATCTTCACAAAATGAAACAGAATCCAAGTGGAGCAGAAGCTACAAACAGAGTAAATTCAGAACACACTGATAGGAAAAACCTCAACCAAACAAAACCCCCACCAAACTCTCCTCTTAATCAAGAAGATAAAAACATAGTTTTAGCTAATGATGATTTGGCCTTACTGCCTGCAGTCATGCATTTGTCTGGAAACAGTAATCCTATGCTCTTCCAAAACTACAGCCTGAACAACCAGACATTACAACTGCAGAAACATTTCTATATACCATATGAACCACAACAGATTCAGGGATATCTCAATACATTGTCTCCATTGCAAGCAACAGCACACTTGGAATTAATTCAGAGAAATATTATCATGACATTCATACATTAACGTGTAGTTGCATTACTAAGATTCACTTCACTTGCTGTGTGAGTGTTAAGCTGTCTTTAACACACTTTATTAATATAATACTTCAGTAATTCAAACATTAGTAAAAAAATCTCAGCTATCCTTAGTCACCTAAATGTTACACGTCCAAAATAGAAGGGATTGCGCAAACTCCTTCTGTTGTCAGAGGCACCACCACAAGGTTATTTATCCTATTCTAAAGCATCCATCTAAACTGAGTGGGACGTATAATCCTCAAGGCTTCTCTTTCCATTGACTACACAGGGGTCTTAGGTCACTACTATAACTGAAAGGCCTTTTAGACCTCTCAGTTGGGAGATGAAATTGTTAGCAGAGAAAGGCAGTTACACCATGTGCAGTTAAAGCACCTACAACTTCTGTAAAAGGTTACATACCTTTTCAGCTGGGTGTGCAACATTGCAACTAATCGTGTTGTTTCTTCCAGTTCTCGGACTAGCTGATTTCTTTTGCTATTCAACTTCAATCTAAGAGAAGACAGAAGAAAAAGATGGGCTAAAGCAGCATTTACTATTTAAAATGAGGAGTAAAGGAAAATTCTGTTTTTTCTATGAAATCCTAAAAAAGTTAAGAAGAATACACAGTATAACGTGGGACAGAATTTGGTCAAGATGTGTAGGTGTTTATCAACTTCCAACACTTTTAAAATGTGGCACTCAATCCTGCAAACATTCACAACAGGGAAAATAATTACAGTTAGTACTATAAAAGTTAACGTTTCTAGGATCAAGCCTCAAAAGAAGTCCGGCAGATTTTGCTCGCTATACACTATTGTGTTCTTATACTTACTGTGCTAATAAAGGTGTAAATGCTTTCATTTGCTTTCAGTAAGGTCTATGGATGACTAAGGTTTACATGATTTAGTTATTAACCATCTCATTACGGCTTCACATAAATTACGGACTTTAGCAACATCTCAGTTTTATTTCACACCTGAATTGGTTTGAGACGTAAACATGTGCACTTGGGTGCTCATACCCTAACTTAACAGGCCTCTGGTCAAGAAATCCTTCTGCAGAAACATGCTATTTCTTTGGCACACTAGAACAGGACCATATTCCTAAAAATCACAAACAAAAGTGTTCATCTTACAGCAAGACCAGAAACATTTGTCAAACCACAGATATTTCAGGCCAGTAAAAGTCCTGCAGCTGAAACATCTGAAATGCCTACATTTTTTCTAGCATGATAAAACCATGAAAAGACTATGTAGAAAATTGGTGTAGTCTGGACACTGAGGATGCAGAAGAGATGAAAATATAGAGCCACAGAGAGAGTGAATGCAACATGCCTACTCCATGTATATTCAAGAGACTGCAACTAAAAGTAACATTGCCGTAGCCACCCACATTAATACATCCAGATTGTAAAGCGCTTGTAGGCAATGCCTAATGCAGTATTCATCCTCACTGTACATTCCCATGAGATCTCCCCCAACACAAGTAAAATTAGGGAGGATAGTTGGCATTTTTTTCAGCTAGTTTAGATTCACAGGATATTCCATGCAACTCCCACAGCCCTGTCAAATACCAGTTCCTACAGGAATCACATACAAGGATGCTCAGAACAAACAACAAATTTAAAAAAAATTAAAATTCCATCTGTTGACATTTACCAAGCTCCAGACTGCACAGCAACTGTAGAAGCTGCTGCGAGGTGCTGGCTGCATACAGAAACATTATAGTACACTAACATTATACTGGGCTATTGTGAGCATTTCTTACATTCTCAGAGAGGATCCATTTCTAGGAACAACCACCTTTGCCCACCTGGGGCATAAGACTTGCAGGCGGTTTCTTTTGGGAGATCATTTCAGAAACCTTATAAGTAGAAACAGTCTCCTGGAAATCTGAGGGCACACTGCTATCAGCATTCAGCCAGGGGATGTTGCTGCTTGCTCCCGATTACCTCTTGTCCAACAAGGCAAGCTCTGTCCTATGCCCAGTAACCTACCTCTCAGTTAGAGCTTTGCTCTGAGTGTCTCTAGCAACCTGAAGGTCTTCCTCCAGGCGCCTTCTCTCCGTCTCCAGTCTCTCCACCTCTCCTCGCGTCCATTTTCTGGGGCTAATAAATCGCATTTCTTTTAAGAGCTCCTCTTTCTCATTAATTAATATTAGACGATCCCGCTCAGAGTCCAGCACGCCAGGCCAGGCCTCGCTGTCAAGCTTAGCCAGTTGTATTTTCAGGTTTGCTATTCTGCAGCAAAAAAAAAAAAAAAAAAAAGCAGTTATTCCTATTCTGCAGCAAAAAAAGCGCAATTATTCCACGAGGAGTGTCTGAGCTACTGCTCCAGACACACGAAGGTGCACCACAACCAACCACATCTTCCATTGCCCTGAAGAAGGCTCTCAGCTCAGGGACAACTGCCCTCACCCTCGTGCCCTCCTTAGCAGGGCGCTGTCAAGTGATGGCACCGCTGGGAGGTTGACACGCAGAATGGGATTTTAACTCAGGTTTGCTCCCAATGGTCAGCTAAGTCTCTAGCTAACCTGCAGCGTCCACCAGTCAGGGAACAGTATAACTGAAATTCTGGATCTTGAAAAAAGCTGTCAGATATACCACAGGGTGATTCATATGCCTTACAGCTAATGACCTCACAGTACTTGGGGTGGAGAGCATCATGCAGTAATTATCTGATCTTTAATCAGTTTTATGGAAAAGAACTGTATACTCTCCATATATGATTCAGATAGGCTGATAATGATCAGTGGTTACTCAAAAGTTTAGAAACTATTTTTGTCTTTACAATGAGGAACTTAATCGTGTGCATGCTGCTGCTCAAATAATCCAGCTATTGACTCAACACTAAGCATGCTGGACACATTAAAGAGCTATGCTACTTCTGGTGTAACGTGCACCTGAGGATGTGAAGAGCTGAAGAGGCAATACAATCCTACCTAAATCCAGAGCCACTTATTTGCATGAAATTCAAAGTCTATTTTCATTAGAGGTATCATTCCAGATTTCAGTTTAAAGTATGTATCACTAATCCTTCAGCACCATACCACATCATCTCAGGCAGGAAGACGATTACTCAAAGCAACAGCAATACAGATCTAGAATTTAGCAAGAGCTTTGATGGACCGCAGAGGAGAGCACAGCTCGTGGCAGGTAAGGAGGCTGCTCACTCCAACTATCTGCCCATTCCCAATTTGCCAAGTATCTGAACTGCTCAGTTAGCACCACCAATGGTCAGCTTTGCAATGCATGATACAGAGGGACACAAAAAACCGGCAGCAGGCCAGGATACAGAACCAAGGGCAGTAACATCGGTCTTCCCAAAGGAAGCTGCCTCCTTTGGACTCATTGACCTACAACTCTTCCTGACCCAACGGGGCGATCATGGTAGTTTGGTGAGAAATAATAGCACAGATAAAGTTGAATAAGAGTTACCAAGGACTTGCATTTCTGGAACTCGCACAATCAAAAATGACTGAGCGGGGAGCAGAGAATGGGGAGGGCAGAATGGGCTGGGGCGGAGAAATTACAAAGGCTAAGGCGGCAAACAAGGAGGAAAAGTATCTTGCGATATAAGGCAAGATATTTGCAAAAATAATTCACCTGACTGAAGACGAGAGAGTCAAGGCATACACGCCCCTTCACGGGATTAACTTAGGTTAGTCTCTCACTCAGGTTAGCAAATGCATAAGAAATGGAAGTGAAATGCTGTACGTGTAAAATGAAAGTCCAATATTCATCTCCCTTTGAAAAGGGCTTTGTCATCTGGTGACAGAATTACTGGACTTAAATTGGGCACAACAAACAGTTGCGGCTACTATCTGGATTCATCTCTTTCTAGAACTTGATTTATGCTACAGAAGTGCACAGGATGGTGCACGCTTCCTCCAGCAAACCAGCACACATGCAGGCACAGAGCAAATTCAATGCCAACTAGCAAAATCAAAGTGTAGAGTAAGTAATAAGATGCAGATCTGGGCAGCAGCAGCTACACGACTACTGAATGGCCTTGAAGAATAAAGCTTTGTCTTCCAAGCTCCGGAGGCCAAGAGGAACTCCAGCCCCAAGAGAGCCTGTGAAGGATTAGGCTCACACAGACTGACCTGCCTCCTCCATCACAGGAGATAGACTAGAGATCACCTTTCTGAAGAGAAGCCTCACTTTCTGTAAAGCCATTTCCCACAGCAGGTTGCTTACTCTAATTAGAGTTCCATAATTGATAGATATTCAGCTCAACTATTTTTAGGTCTTCTTAGGAGCTGTTTTGTTTTTGAGTGCCTGATTAAATGCAATACTGTGCTCCAACAAAGAATTAACAGTGGCATTAATTCATAATCCAAGAATTCCTCTGTGCATTTTGAAGGGATATGAGTTTAAGAGGATTGGTTGGCATTAATCTGATCACTTTTGGCATACGTTTGCATGGATATGGCTTTTCCACTGGAATTTGTTCTCTATGCATTTCCAAGTCTAACAGCTTTGTTAAACTAACCTCAGGTTTTACCCTTTGTAAATGGTCATTCTTTTTCCCCTTCTCAGTTAAAAGGAGGTTTAGGTATTCTATTTTTCCAATAAACCAGCATCATTACAAAAGAAATGCTTTGCAGACTGTCTGGCATTTGGCTGAAAACTCCAGTCCTTCAGCATTCACTGACCGAGTCTGAACTACATCATTGCCGAGCCATGCTAGGTTTGCATTGCAAAGAAACCAGCAATATTGGGCTCAGGTCATACCATCTTTCTGAATGGCCACTAGCTTGCAAGACTGAACAAAATACAGAACAGGAAGCTCAAGTTTTATTTAACTGTTTTCTTTTTACCTAGAAAAGGTAGTTAGATGATTTATTCACTGTCATATCAAGTCTCTTTTTTTTTTTTTTACTGGGGAAAGTGGTACTTAGCTGTGACATAGGCATAACACGTAAAATTTTTAGTCTCTTTGGAGATCGTTCAGAGCATGTGCATCTCCACAGAAGCATACATTAAGATGTGTAGCCACAACCAGTAATTAGCAATCCTACATCAGATCAGCCTCTGTTCTTCAGGAAAAAAACAACCAAACAAAAAAACCAGTGGGAGGTGTGGTCTAAAAACTGACCAGTCAAGTACCCACCATTGTTGCAATGCTGCTAAATGTGACATTAAAATATTCCATTTTAGGAGATTATAAAACATACTTTTAAAATCCCAGAGTTACCACCAGTCACACAAAACCCAAGCTGAAAGTTTAACTGTTGAAGGAACTAAAACAGTGCACAGAGTGCAAGTGCTACACAACTGAGTTACTACTATATGTCTGAAATTGTACAACATAATTTAGTTGCATCTCTGATTACATTTATGCTGCTTTAGCTAGCTCCTTGTTGAGATGTAGCACTGACATCTCTTTTGACATGATACCCATTATCAGTTTCCAGACCAATTAAGCTAAAGGTTTGTCACTGCGGTTGCCCCTTGTTCTTTTTTGCAGGTTTAACGTTATCTGCCCTAGGGCTCTTGTCTCACTGAGCTGTGAAAGGAAAGGACTTAGTGGTGGGTAAGGGAACACGCAGAATTGTACCCTGACAGATCGGGTGTGGTGAAGTTCAGCAAGATATTCACCTACATCTATGCCTTTAGTCTGGTCCACAACAATGGTGTAAACAGTGTCTGCTACAGTCCACTCTCAAAATTATCAGCCCCTTATAAATCTAGTAGTTCTAACCTAATTAATATGGGATCATCTTGATTTCAGGCCTTAAGTTTTACCTTTCCAGATAACGCAGAGCTAATAAGACAGATCTATTGCCACCATTTGGCTCCCTTCATAATATGTGCACGGGCAAAGTACTTGCTCTTCTATGGTGTTTTTGGAACATTTTAATATGCTGCTGTCGGGACAGGAAACACTTCTAACATTCCTAAGGAAGAATTTTCACAGGAGCAGAAGGTTCCTTGTGAGTCACTATATCCATAGTATTGTTCCAGCTTAAAACCAGTTAAGGTATTTGTTTCTGCAGCTCCTACTAAAGACCGTGCCAAAACCACAGTGCTCTGATAGCTGGAGATCTTTTCATTTTAGCATCAATTATTCATGCCCATTCAGACCCATCTTTCCTCATAATATTTTTTAAACTCTGAGAAAATCTATACATATCTAAGACAGACATGAGGTATCAAACCACCTTTAACTGCAAGATTGTGTTGTATGCCCTTCATCATTACTTCAAATGAACTTTTGTGCTGCCTTTATAAAGTTCTGTCTCTTTTTAAAGAGCATATTAATTATCTTCTCAGGTTTGCCATTATTCACTCGCCCCTCCTTGGAAAAGATACAGGCTAAAGTAAGAGTGCTCCACTTCAACCTGAAGATGTAAAGTCAGTGTGAATT
Source organism: Gymnogyps californianus (assembly GCF_018139145.2). Lineage (NCBI taxonomy): Eukaryota > Metazoa > Chordata > Aves > Accipitriformes > Cathartidae > Gymnogyps > Gymnogyps californianus. The sequence goes on from NC_059484.1 coordinate 4,951,535, forward strand.
AAAGTGCAGTCTTCAGCAAAGCTTAAAAGTAAAAAGCAGTTTTAACACTGAAAAATTAACCACTGCATCTGGAGGATTAATAATTTTAATGTTTTTTTAAAACAAGTCACAGAATGATTTGAATGTCAAGGTAGTTTGGCAAATCTTGGATTGGCAAAATAGACAGTTCTGATAAAATTGCTCCACCTAGGAAGAAGAGTGTAAGTTCATGTCAAAAGCAGCTGGGCACACACAGTCTTTGACAACTGCCACAGATATAGATCAAATTTTATGCCACTGAGAAACATGGCCTATTGACCATGCCAATATACTAAAATGAGAACATTACAAGTAACCTCAGCCTCAAAGCTCTTATCTCTAACCAGAGACTGGAGAAAAATCCTTCTCTTCGCCTATATCCCAAGTACAGATTGTACCATGCATCCGAAGTTTGTTATTCTGGAATTGCAAAGTCCCTTTAGAGCAGTTAAAATGGAAGTCGCCACCACCGATGGTTACATCGCTGAACAAGGAACTAGGCCAGCCAAAGTCTAAATAATAATGCTCGGTGGTTTTTCATTTAACTAAACAGTTGAGTTAGCTATTGTCTATTAAAAAAAGTAAATCCCAGAAAACTTTTGCTTAAATTGGCCTGTTAAGTAGATATGAATTTTTAAAATCTATTCTTCATTCATCTCAGATTGGAAGGCAAGGGTGAAAACTTATGTTCTTACAGATAAGCTCTGGAATTGTAGCCATTGACCATATTTTGATATGTTAGGTGTTAACACAATATACATTTCTCCTTATCAGACTTAAAGCCATGCAAACATTCATTTCATTTTGAATAAAGTCAGGAGATGCCTTGCAGTACAGTGTCCTTATTAGGAATGGGGAAGCATTGGCAACAGGTAGCAAAACCACTTATGTCCCCACAGGTGTGGCCAGACTGAATTCTTCATGTATTAGTCACTCCGTAGTAATTTCTAGGATGGTTATTTATTTCTTGAATGATAACATTGGCCCAGAAAGCCTATTGCCTCACTGGCTCAAAAATTACCATGTTTATTTAGCAGTAACGCTGCGTTTCAGTCTGAATGGCACCTTTTCTAGTGAAACATATCTTCAGAATAAGCTGTGTGACAGCCAAAAGGTACAACAGTCCAAAGATTTACCTTCTCTTTGCTTCTTCATATTGAAGGCGTAATCTCACCTTCTCAGCCAACTGGTTATTGCTGCTGGTAATAAACTGAGACACAAAATATAAAATCAGCAACTTAGTAACCACTCCTCTTTTGATATTCCCTATTGAAATTGATGATGTTACAAGTTACACTTGCTCTTGTCAAACTCATTTACTAGTTAAACCAATCACAGAATAGGAAAATATTGCCTTTGATTAAATTTTTCATGATTTCTTCAAATACTTAAAACCCCACAAGATTCAGAGGCTCTTTTTGGCCTAGTTTACCACAAAAAGAAAATCTACCACATCTATCTCAGGCTTCTATTTTCATGCACATGCAAATAGCTTTGTAATCTTTCTTCTTAAATGCCATTTGCAATCTTTAAGTGCTGCGTGGCATCTTGTTCTGGATGATGTCTTGCTTTGGCTGTAAACTCTTAAAGACAAGGGACATCCCATCATGCCCAAATCTGCAGATATTTAGTCACATGTGTGGCCCTGACTGAAAGTTGCTGCAAATGTTTAAGTAAAGGTTCACAGAAGAGGCTTCTGTGATGTCCTGTGAGACATACGATGTACCCACAGCGCTGATCAAGTCCTTACTGAGGCTGGCACCAACCTGACAGTTACGATCTTGTTGCCCAAGTGGGACTGAAGGTTTATGAGTACTACACACGTTTGATGGCATCAAAATATCTGCACATATGCTATCATTCTCACTCGTAACACACTAAAAGCCAAACACTCTTAAGGGAAGAGTCCTCACTAGAGCTTAGCCCATACGTAGCTGCTGAGTGTTTCTTGTCTATTAGCATATCACTGCTATAAAGAGCTAAGGGAATATTTGTATCACAAGAAGCTACACCTACAGGCAAAATAAAACTTCCTTCCCTTTTATTCCCACCTGGGTTGTTCTAATAGAGACAGTATGGGGCAACAGCAGGTTGCCTTTAGAGATACATTAACATTGCACACAAAAATGAAGGTCACACTGAAGTTTAAACCAGGAGAAGGTATCATTTCATAGATACTTGCCCATGCTTGGAAACTCATACTAAGGCAGTACTACATATAGTTCAGAGGAATGTCTCCACATGCACTTGGTTTCTCATGCATTACTCACATTTCCCGAAACATCCGTCTGGGAGCTGACATCCAGGTACTGCCGGGGTAATGAAGGGCTGGAGCTTTCCATGGACACGCTGCTGGCCCACAGGTCTGACTGGGATCCTCTGTCATTCACAAAGCTGTCTTTTAACCTGGCTAAGCTCTAAAACCATAAGAAGTCATAAGGTGAGCTCACTTCTGCTCAAAGTACCTCAGCAACTACATAGCTTTAGCCTACGCTACACAATTAAGGTCTGACCATGTTCACTGTGTGCCCCCAGACTCCGCAAACATGAGGTCAGGCATGGCTGGCCTGCACCTGCCACAGCATGAAGCAGCCCCCAGGCATTAGCACACCATCGTGCCCGGACAGACAGGCTCTCTGCTGGAGATGGCAGACCAAGGGGGCCGCAGTGTTTTCATGGCTGGTCAGGTCTGCTCTTTGATAGCAGTACAGTCACACTGGTTCATTCTTGACCAATAAACCCTGAGACAAACACTCATCTCTAAGCAAGTGCTTACGACTGTTAGTTGCTACATTCTATACTTCCTATTTCCAGCACCTGAACAACAAAAAGGCTGCAGTCCAACCACAATACAGAACTAATTTATGTTAATAAAAATCTCCATTAGATATCTGAAATACAAAACACTTAAATTACTTCTCAGAAATTCAATCTGATCGCAATGGCGACACAAAATACTGCAAAGTCATCCTGTTTCAATACCTGAATGAGGTCTTGTTTTTCCTTCTCCCCTGACGTGATGGCCTTCTTGAGAGCTTTCATTTCACTTAAGATGGCTTGTGCCTCATCAAGTTTGTAGCCACCTTGAGTATCAGACATTTTCATGTCAATTCTGCATGGAAATTTAAAAAAAAAAAATACAGTAAGCTAACACTTTATAACATCCAGTTAATTTAATCATCCTAGATGCATGCATCTTGACATTAATTTTTAAGAAAAACACACTCTGAAGTATAACAAAGACAACAGAAGGAACAAAGAACCCCACTCATCACCACCTAAGTTATGCCACTCAGAAGTACATTAAGCTTCAGAATGCTGATTTTAGCTATATCATCTCTTTGACTCCTCCGTGAAGACAAAAGGTGCACATGAAACCCCCAAAACAGTATGTTTGGGCAGATTGCTGCTAGTTACCTTGTTTCTAACCTAGTGAAGATCAACTTAGCCATCCATGAAAATTACCTTATTTTCAGTCATGGTTTCGAAAACCAGGCACAGACCTCACATGCATGGATGTATTTACTTGCACAATCTAATTACAAGCTGCCTCATCCTTCCCTCTTCTCAAAGGACTTCTACCACAGTTGATGTTTATAATAAATAAGATATTAACCAGTAACATTATTTAAAACATGCCAGATGTCTAGTTGTACAAAGGTAAGTACCTGAAACCTTTCCTCCCCTTCCACTCCACCCCAAATTTTTCCTCGGTGCCCTAACACAATGGCTCTTATAATTAAGACAATAGGCTGTACTGTGTCATCCACATTGAGCAATACTGAGTAAAACAGAATATCATTTAACTGACAAGATCCTGGTTCAAAATCTTTTTGCCATGAAGTCAGTTCTGATGTGGTCAATCACATACAGACATCGATTTGAGAGAACTACCCCCATGGCTGTGTACTGCTTTCAGTTGCATATGCCTAAAGCTATCAGCAGCAACATATTTCAGCTTACATTATTTAGGCAGCTATTTATAAATGTAGAGGGGGATGCGTTACAAGCCAGAGATGTTCTACACTGAAAATAAGATCTTGAGAACAAACTTACTTCTTCAGCGTTTGAAATCCATGCTCTTTGTACTGGAGCTCTTGCTTCATGTGAGCTACTTCTCTCTTGAGTTTATTAACCTGCAGCAAGGTGTCACATTTTTAGAATGATATTTTATATGAATATTTAGGTACAGCACTACCCATTCAATTCAAAACTTATTCAGTGCAGACAGTACTCTAAACAAAGTTTCCAGATAATCAGTTCATCTCAACAGCAGCTAACAGCCCTGACTGCATCCTCATCAGGACATTATCACTGGCTAGGGCTTTATCCAGTACCCAGATATTACACCACTTAATAAGGGGCTCAAGGGAAATTCCAACCTCATAAGCAGAAAAGCTGAGAAAAATTCAAGAGAGATAGGAATGAAACACATGTTGATTTTACTCAGAAATGTTTAAAACCTTCCCAGTCATTAAAAAAAACCCATTAAGCATCAGGACAGGAGTTACACTGCAGCAATAGAAGCCATCCTCCAAGATATCAAACTAAAAGGCCCACTGCATGAGTAACACAGTAGGATGATAATACATATTGTAAATCCACTGACCCTACACAGCTTGCTGTTTTATATTCCTCCACAGAGGCCAGACTGACCTACTTCACTTTAGTCCTTTCTTCTTCCCAAACTGAGCTCTGCATGAGAGCGTACACTGCCGCTGCTAACAACCCGCACTAAGCCCAGGACAAAACAGCTGCCAGTCTCTGGAGAGAACTCACAGCTCTCCAGCGCTGCGGCACACCGAGGAGCCAGCACACAGCTAAATAACCCACAGCGTATCTGTACAGCAGTACGTACTGCCAGCTTCCAAGAAAGTCTAAAGTCTAAGGGAAAAAAAGTGTTTCAAACTCTTAAGACGGCAACGTTTGAGAATTCTGAGAAATTATCTCCTAGATTAAGAATGGCAACATTAGCTCTTTCAACTGCTTTGGCATCTCCTTTCAGTATTTGCCACGACATTTGGAAATATCTGAAGATTACTCATGGCAAGCAAAGGTCCGTTCGTACTACTTACCCTAGATTTTGTAGTAGCAATCTCCGCTTTGAGGATCTCCGGGTCATACTTGGAACTTGACGATGAGCCAGAGAGCACTAGAACAAATACAACACCCAGTTCAGCAGCTCTCCCTTCCTCCCTACTCTTCTACCAGCCCCACCACAAATCAAGACCTCCTATCACTCCTGCACACCCAGATCTCCACACATTGCTGGTGTAGGCCTTTTACTCATTTTCCAGATCTATTCTCACCCCTCAAAGGCAGGGAAAGGCAATATCGCAGTCAAGTACTCCACAAGAAGTGTATACTAAAGAGACCAGAGCATGTCCTGCATCTCCAAAGTCTTCATTTGTTCCAGGTTAACACACTTAACTCAGACTCCCAAACACGTTCACTCTATTCAATAGTGTGGCTTCCTGCATTTCCAAAGGCATTTAACAGAAGTGAAGGGACAGGCATTGCATAAAGGTTTACTTTTTTTTTTTTTTAGACTTTCTCATTGAGTAAACAATCCACTGAATGTTTAGAAACAAAGAAAAGCAAAGAATGAGAAGAAACTGAAAAATGTGATGCAAGCCTTCTCACAGCCTTGAGGACATGACGACTCATACAATGTGTCACACCGGATTAAATCAATGTCCCATTAAGAGCAGAATTCTCTTCTCAGGAGCGGTTAAAACCCTTCTGCTTTAGAAGGTACAGAAGCTCCCCAATGTGCAATGTTGTTAGAGGTAGCTGTAGGCAAGGGAGATATTTTGATCCTCGCAACCATCAGTTTATGCCCTATAAAACATGGGAAAGCATTTCTAGTTCTTTCTGTTTGGTTGTATTTTTAAAGACAGATCACATCATGCCAATGTAATTCATGTTCACAGTGTTCTTAGTGTACTGCTCTGGTATACCAGTACTCAGGTAGAGCGCTCTTAAGAAAAGACCAAAAACTGTACTTCAAAGATGATGGACGGGACCCTAGTCAAATAAGAATCCTTCAGTTGACAGAAAACTACTTAAAAACATTTTAACATCAGGCACAGGATTAGCCAGTGGAATTCACCACCGTAAGACAACTCAGCAAGAGTGAAGCAGGGGGGAGGTCAGTCCCCTGATGTGGCTAGTAAGAACATAAAAAGTTTGCAATACTAAGGATTATAAAAAAAAAATTCTGGAAGACTTGGAGGAAATAAATCCTCCTCTGGACATTTTCCAGCTCCTAACTAGTAACAATAAGGAGGAAATTTGGCCTTCTATAAACATTTCTGCACCAACTCTTGAAGCAAAAGGTACTGATGTTACCTGTGTGACAAAGAATATGGAGCACAAAACAATGTTCTTCATATGCAGAGAGATAATCCACCAATGTTGGCTTTTACATAGCATAAAATACAGACCCTTAGCTCCCCAAGACAGTCACTCAACTACGTGGGATGTTAAGCTCCAAAAGGGCCTGGGAATGCTGTCTGAGATGAGCCTTCTTGCCTTGTTTCTATACTTTGGACAGGGGAATCAAGGAAAATACCATATAACTTCATTTTTTCACAGTGAGCCAACCACCACATTTTTTCACATTTGTTGAAGCCCATGCTGAAAATCTGCACATTGACTCCAGTGACTGAGCCAACCACAATAGCGTTTCATAACAATTATCCCTTACCAAATAGGTGCTAGACAGCTATTGCTTTTGAGACAAACTGAGGAAACGTGGAGAGTGACATGGCATAACACATCCCAGTGCTCTATCAGAGGACCAGCTTCAAGCGTCTTACTGTTCTAGTGGGTTCATGACTGAGAAAGTCACTGGATAAGAGTTCACTGACTACTCACAGCTGGTCTGAGAGCCCAGTTTGTGCTCCCAAACATCATGCAGCTGCCGATATTCTTGCTGGGCCAATTCAAGCCTCTGCTGTTTCACTTGATAGATCTCCTTCTGTGCAGCAATTGCCTCCTGGGCCAGGACAAGATAGTCTTTCAGCATATGTTCCTGCTCCCGCCGCCATTGCACACGAGGGTCTTCTATCTGTGTAGTTTCTTAAGAGAGAAAACAGAAGGAGGCAAGATCAACAGAATGCAGGTTTGTACTGCTGCCTGGAGAAGCTCCACCATTTATGGCAACATTTTAAAATAGCCCCTTGCCCCATTCCTTTTTTCTTAGGAGGTGACCATTGATCCACAATGAACTCCAATGAGCTCTGGTACGCTGAACCACTGTACAGAACAATTCATGATGAAATCGTCATACAGCTCTGCATCTCCTCTGCTGCTGAAGCCATCCTGGTTCTGCCTCTTAAAACAGCCACACAAGCATATGCATACACAAGCTCTAAGATAATGACATTGACTGTTAGACTTATCTTTATTGCAACTGCTTTGTAACATTACTAATAAAATATCTCTATTTTATATTTCTATATATCTAAATACTATTTCACCAACAAAAAAAACTTTCAGAAAACATCATTGCCACATGACTGCATTATTCTGCATCTAACAACATGAAAGCAATTACAACTCTGCCCGTCCTCTTCGGCTGCCCAGTAGCTTTTATTAAAAATGAGAAAGAAAACCTTCTCACTCAGATTCCATAGGTAGTAAAAATAAAGACTCATTAAGTCACAGAATGTATTCATGAAAGCATCTCAAATGACATTATATAAACAGCATCTCAGAAGGGGAGTAAACATTTCCTTCACTGAAAGCAGGCACAGCAGTAAATCACTGCAGAATACAGGAGGCGGAGTTTAAGAAAAATATTTTTTGGTAACATAGGCAACGCAGTCATGAACAGCTACACCACTTCTATTTCCGTTATCCCAACACAACCAATACATTGCTTTTCAGGTTTCTAATCATGAAAAAGGCATAAGGTCACAGACACACAGCTAGTCCTAATACTAATTAGGCAAATTTATTGTCAGTATTTGTCTCGGTTTTGTGAAAAAGTGTCCAAAATATTTTTCATTTCTCTTTCAAGGCTATTGTATGTTCTTGCTTGGAACAGGTTCCAATATTCAGTTGACTAAGTGCTCTAAACCACTGTGCTTGAATAAGGATGCCTAGTTACCACAAAATGAATAATTAATAAAAAGGAGTTGCTTGAAACTATCAGTAGGAATCTAATCTGCATATCTTAAGAGCCTCTTTAAATATTTAGTAAAAGCTGCCACGGTGGAAGGTATGAGCAGCTCTTAAGTGAGTCAGGCATAAGACTAACACTGCAATACACAGGACGTAGGGAAGAGAACAGTTTGACAATAATCCTAGGAGGAGAACTAGAAATAAAGGATTTTCCCCAAGGGATGGACAGTCAACCATTTTCACAAGCTGTCCATGATCATGCTGAGGAGAAAATTAAAAGGATACTCCAGCAATAACTTGTTTTAACAGTATCTCAAGACCTGAAAGGACACATGGCATTTCAATTTACATAGCAAAACTCAGAGAAGTTGCAAAAGATGATTAAAAAAACCTTTAAACTAACAGTATAGTTTGTAGAAGCATTTCAACAAAAAGTCCTTTATAGGTCCTGCTAGCAGGAGCAACATTTCAGCTGATGTAATATTAAAGCTAAGCCTGGACCTGAAAAACTGCCCCAAAACAACTTGAGGAAAAAGGAGCTACTTGCGCCAACTGTAGGTGCTGGTGCCCTCCCAGACAGCACTATGGTCTCTCTTAGAGGGAGCAAAAGAAAAGTCAGGAAGACACAGCAGCGTATCGGCTGTAAGAGTCTGAAAACCCCAGGCTCCTGTCTCTATTCTTGTCCCCAAATCCCATTTTCCAGATAACCATTACCCACACCCAGATGGAGTAACTCCCTTTACTCCATAGTTGAACCAGAAGGGGAAAGCCTGCTGTGAGTTACCCAGAGAGCTACCCCCCATATTCCCAGATACGCAGCTTCCCCGGACCAGACTGCATGAACAAGCACCATCAACCATGACTCAGGACTCTCAATTTCAGGCTTACTGAGTGTGTTGGCAAAGTACCCACAACTCTTGAAGTCTAATTCAGGACACCAGGTCATAAGTCTACCTGTACCTATGGCTTCTTCAAGCTTGGTTATTTCCCGTTTTCCCTTAAACTAGCAGCCCATTCTTCCTATAATCGCAACAAGGACGGTGCAAGCTGTGCCAGGGAAATCCCTCCATTATAAGCAACCAGGAGGAAGACTCTAAAAATCTACAATCCTGATACACCTCCGTCAGGTGGTGAAACACTGACACTGCCGCAAGCACATACACCACCTGACAAAGCGAACACTTGGCAGCCAGCTCATGGACAGGATGGACAACACACTTATGTACTGAAACTGCTTTGTTCCCATTTTTCTAAATATTCACCTCAACCTTTTCAGTAATCACAGCACTAACTGTATCCCCTTGATTGTGGCTTTGATTTTCAAACATGTAATAACAATCTATGAAAATGTTGGCTAAGGGCTCTTGATCTGCCCCAGCTACTGAGAAATGCAAAATACATTTAAAAGTCAGATGAAAGGACTACAGAAATGCAGGCTATTACATCATTCATTGTCTTGTGAATTTTTAATTCAATGTTGAGCTTGTCATAAATAAATCTGATTGTTTCATGTTGAAGAATGTAGTCTTACTATGCTTGCATCAGCATCTGGCAAGAAAATCATCATTTCTTTGTGCAAATCAAATTCCAAAGAAGTTCTCCCAGAGAGAGACACTCAGGGCTATGCATTAATACTGTATTAGGAATATTCTGGGTACTCAATTCAATTTAATTGTATTTATTTTGCCTCAGAGAGAAGGTTAGAAGTATTCTCCATCTCACTTTTTTTAATGGCTCCTGGCTTTAGATTTAATTTAGGTCTGTCCTTCGGCTTGTTTCTGATAATTAGTCTCAAATACTTCAAAAGCGTGCAGCAAGAACCAACATGCCTCCATCCCCTTCACACCCTCTGATGACAGTTCCTTCCTGCACCGGGAATCTGCAAGAGACTTTGGAGAAGAAGGTGGTTTTGGACACTCTCCAGAGGATACTTAAACCACAAAGATGAGCCTCTTGATTAGCTGAAGGTAAGTGGATATGGTTTGCTTTATCATGATTTGGATTAGAGCTGGCATAAGAAATAGAGTCATGATTTTATTTCTCTTCTTTTTAACCTTTTCTTTGAAATTCTAGGTCAAGTCTTGTAGCCTCTGGCACCCCACAGAAGTGAAACTTTTTAAGAACAACTGCTATTAAGCAGGTGTCAGCATGGTTTGAAGCCTTCTCTGCATGCCCTTGAAGCCTGTGGTGCTTTTGAGTGGCACAGACCAGGGGTAACTGCCCCAGATCCCATGGGGCTCAGACCTGCAACCAGATCTTTGCACATTCATCCTGGGGCCAACTCAGACGTACAACTAAGATCATGTTTGGTTTGTCCCACCTACATGCTGCAGGTTCTGCCAGCTGAAACACTCAGGAAACACAAGCTTCCATGTCCCACGGCAGGCTTCAGATCAAGGTTATTTTCCTGTACCTGAACTGTGTCCCCCCAGGACCACAGCTAGCCATCCTTGTTTAGGCAAATGCCAGCAGAGTAAGTTAATGCCCCAGTTTTGGCTAGGATGGGCCACAGTGAAAACAAGCACTCAGCTTCCTCCAGTGTGGATACGAGAGGAAGACAAATGAGAAGATAAAAATACATCTCAAACTGAAGAGAAAGTTCAGAGGGGACAAGGAAAAGATTCTTGGAAACATCCTCTCATTTACTTGAGCCAAGTCTTTCATGTGGTCAGAGCTGACCCTGATGTTCACTTCAGAAGGTGGGCTGAATATTATTTCTTTTGGGGACAATACCAGCTCCCACAGCACCTGCAGAGGCTTACATCTACTGCAACAGTCCATGTCACTGCCTGATAAACCAGGAGGGAACTGATCCAAGGGAAAAACCACCAAGCCCCACAGATGTTTCACTGGGAAGGGACAGGGAACAAACAGCTTCCCCAAAAGCACTGTACAGGTAAAACTGAATTGACAAGAATCTCTTAATTCAACACTGCTGCCTAACACAGCAAAGCCCTTCAGAGTCACTGGAAGGTGGCATGCCCCGGTCTCTGGACTGCTCTTGGCCTGCAGCACCCTGGTAGGCACCTCCCACATCCCAACACCTGATAGAGCAAATCTCCAACCACCAGAGAAGGGAAGAGAAGTCCAACCATGTTTTTGACCCTGCTGGAGAGCTTGCCCAGGCTTTTCTCTCTTCCTGGCTGCACACAGTCATCAAAACATTTAATCATTCAGAAGGAGGTAAAAAGAAGTCTTAACAAGACTTCTAAACTCAGCTCTTACTCCTTTTGTAAGTGTGGTCAGCACAGGAATAATCCAGAGTCATGTGAGACTGGAAAAAGCGTTAAGATTCAGACTGTCTTTAAAAAGCAACCTCATCATTAACTGTCCAGAGTGCTTTCCTGTGGAAGTGAAATGGACAAGACATGGTCTTCCAGACCTATAGGAGACCCCAATCTGTGTCTTGCAATTTAGCACCTTCTCAAGCAAAGTTTGTCCAGTTCTCTCCCTTGCAGATCTCCTTTGTGTGATCCTGTAGGCTTGTCTACCCTTTCTTCGCCACTATCCTTTCCTGTCAAAGGAAAAATCAACATCCCCTGCCTCACAGAAAAATAATTAGGATAAAGCCATTTCAAGATATGTAAACACTGTGACATTGGGATGACATAAGCTCTAAATAACAATATTTGTGTCGCCTTCACATCTGGAGATATTTGATCTTTGTATTGCAGAAGGCAGTTAGTGCTTTTTGAGAACAGACTTTTTTCATTCTGTGTTTTTAAGAGCCAAGAGAAGTTGCTAAAACCTGGAAGGTGCAGTCTCAGGCCAGGTGAAAATGTGGCTTTTCTGAAAAAGGGAAGGGTGTGAAGATAGCAAAAAAAAAATCCAAAACAGACTTCCACATTTTCATTTAAAAAGAGATCTTGCAACTTGCTGAAAAAAAATTGCTGAAGTTCTCAGCTGAAGTCCTAGAAGCAGATTTAAAAAAACCAAAAACAACCTCAAGGCACTTTCGTCTTTTAAAAGTTTTTCTCTTTGCATGAGTTACAAGCACCCCCAAAAGGGCCTGGGCATGGTTCTGCTGTGAACTTCTGGACTGCAATTGGAGCTGTTCTGTAAAGAGACCCAGAGTCACTGATGTATTTTGTTTATTACTTTTTTCAGGGGATTTGTTCTAGCACAACCCAATACACATTTCCTAACAATGTATGTAATGATATATCAAGTTCTGTATTTTCTTATAATTCAAATGAGCTTATAAAGCTTAACACTTCTGGTCTATCAAACAATCTAACAAAGACAGTAAGCAGTGGCTTAGTTTGAGGATACAGAATAAAAACGCCACAAGCTTGAACTTAACTCTTTTCCAGCTTGCACACCTCTCAGGATATCCCAAGCCCATGTGAGAGTTTCCTCTCCAGTAAAGGCAGTGTGAACTCTTGCAGCGAGAGGAGCTCATGCAGCCGTTCAGTTTATCCCTGCCAGGGGAATCAACACAAGACCTTTGCACTGTTTCTGATGGTCTTGCCACAAGGACAAATTCCAGGCTAAGAACAAACTCCACATCATTGCTACGTAGTCAGACTCCTCAGTAGAGCCAAATCTTACAGAGGTGTGTCCACAGTACTAGCTTGAACATGACTGCTGATTTGAAGACTGCAAACCAAGAGGTCCCAAATTCCTGTTTTAGAAAGTAACTTGTACAATGGAGGACAGGATTTGATTTCACGAGCTGCAGATCTCATCTACTCTAAAACATGCTGTTAGCGATTCTGTAGTTTTGTGTTCAGTATATTTTAACACGGGCACAAAACAATCACTCTGCAAAAATACAGTAACATGTCACTTACTGGTGTTGTGGTCTATGTAATAAACTCCAACCTGAGGGTCATAAGCTTCTTCCCATCCTAATGGCAATTCATCACTAATGCAGTCTGCAAAGGTTAGTGGTTTAGTATACCTGAAACGCAAAATAATATTTAGCATGAATAAAAAGACACTCCCACATGTCTATTCCAAACAACTGACCAGAAAACAAGTACCACAAGGGCTTCAGTATAGAAAACAAAGAAAGTTGAAAACTGTTTTAAAGCTTTTGTTCTTATCAAATAATACTCTGCAAACTCTTCCCTTTCTTCATCTGAAATTACAGCAAGATGAATTCATTCTGACAGAGCTCCTGAGCCTTGCTCGGCTCAGCCAGTACTTGCTCCACAAAGGAACATTAAGAACTTTGCCAGAAACAATGCTCATCTCTCAAGTGAAAGAACAAGACTGTTTGCAGGCAAGTCCTGTATCAAAAATATGTAGACAAGAAGCAGCAAGATGAGAAATGCAATTTGCATAGCATGAATAATTAAGACTGCACAATCAATAGCAAGTGCTGAGGACTGTGGGACCACTTGTCATGCAACGCCACTCATTTGCATTGCAATATGTTCCATTTCATTAATGACAAAGTAGATTAGTTTCTCAGTATCACGAAAATGTGTAACCCACTCCATCCAAACGAGGAAGTATTTCCGCAATACTGCTCTGATGAGTTTTTCTATTAGAGACCACATCCAGCAACAGTCTGAAGGCTTATATGGCTAAAAACAAAGCTTAGAGTACCCACTCCTCGAGTGACCCCACAGGTATTGGTCACCGAAACCATGCCCCTTTCCTCCCTTTGACTCTGAGCTAATGAGGTTCAGCTTGTACCAACAAAACTACTAACCAAACATAACACTGCAGGGAGGCACAAGCCAGGAAGAATTAAGCTTGCAGGTATCTCACATATTCAGCTGCCAAAAGCACAATATGCCACAGGCCAATATATCCATCACAGCCCCAACGCATCACAGGTGGCATATCTGGAAGGAGGGCCATGACTTCATGTTGGGGCCCGTGAGTCTGACTGACCAGAAGAGCCCCTTTGGGCAGAAAGCACAGGAGACACCGTAAAACACCACTGCCCCTCTCTAGCAGTTACGCTGCACACATTAAGAGCAACTGGGTCAAAAAGCAGCTATGGAGCTGTACTGAGCTCTGCCACACACAAGCGGCATGCCACAGGAAGGTAAGGTGGTTAAGAGAGCAAGTTTCCAACCCACTGTAAGAGACCGAACAGGTTTGCAGAAAGTCTTTCATATCCAAAGGTAATTCAGCAGGGCTGGCAGTTAGATAAAGAGTTTTACTAAGTTTTGAGTGCATTCAAGCATACTTCATCTGGAGGCACTGAGCAACCAACTGGTAGCTCCATATTAACATCTTACAGTCACTCATCAGTGTAAAGGGGAATTTTAGGAAAAAGCCTCCAACCGTAAGAGATTCAACATAAAATCAACGTTTAATGACTAACATAACTCCCCTGCAAAACATGACCTGGAAGACTGGTATACAGTAAGAACGAAGTGGAAACATTTCTGCAAAAGCTACACAAGCCACTAAGATCTCTACTTACCTGCTGTTGCATTTCACTTTCAACACATTGCCTTTGCCATCTGAAGCAGTGCTTGAATCACTATTTTCTCAGAAAATTTCAATTTAATTTAAAGCTCTGCAGTGCAAAACAGAACTCAGAGCTTCACAACATAGAACTGTGAAACTTTATTGAGAAAGTTTCACTGAAAGGTTTATTTTTACTGTTTTTAATCTAGACTGTATACCAAAAGCATGTTTGTATAGAAAATAGAGATTATCTGACAATAAAATAGAATCCCAATACTTCTGATTGCTATCCCTTATCTCCTGTTTTTCCCTGTGGATCTAGCTGTTTCCTCAGCCCGAGTACCCAGTATGTGCTGCTCTGGGTTGATCAAGTCAAAGATGCACAAGGGTAAAAATGCAGAGCAAGGTCAGATACAAGCAACTCTCTGGAGATAACACAGATTAAAGTGCTGTTGAAACGTGTTGGCAATTTTAACTTAAACACTAGGGTTAGCACTTTCACCTCTCTGAAAATGGCATCTGCTTTTATTTAATGCTAGCGGTTCACGTGGAAGCAGGACAGGTAGAGAAGAGGGAAGGAGCAGTGCTGAACACTGAACTATGGAGGACCTGCTCCCATCCCTTGGAGGGGCACAGACATGCTGGGATGACACAACAGCTAACGGGGAACACAGCTCACCCTGCCCTGGCTGCCCCAGCACCCCCACCGTGCCACACAGCAGGGCACGGCCGCAGCTGAGCTCCCCTGGGCACAGCATGGTGCTGCAGACCACTGCCTGTGGTCTGGGTAAGCGCACACTGCCAACCCACCCCAGGATGCGGCACACCGGAGGCCTCGCTGTTCTCCCGGCACTCAGACATAGGGGTGCTCCTGAGGGTGCCTTCTCCTGCAAGCCCAACAAAACAATAGCGGAAGAACTTCAGTGTCTTCAGCATGGTCATGCATTTGCAAAAAAACAAAACAAAAGACAACCACAAGAACTGGTCTCCGCTTATTTTCTTGCGACTTAAGAATCAAGCTGATTTTTTTAAAGCTAAGGGCTGGTCTCAACTTCACACACATCAGGAAAACCAGCATGATGATACTTCAGTGTAACTGCTGAGGACTTGTGTTGTAGTAATTATTTGATTGCTCTGATAAGCATGACATTGTTCTTCCATGGCCCAATATTTTATAAAAAAAATTCAGTGAAAAATTTTCACCCATAGTCCATGACAAAGCTTAGATTTAATGCTTATCAGATGTTATTTGGAACAAGGGAAAGGAGGAAGTTAGTATTTATTTATTCGTAAAAATATCTTTAAAGTCAGCTGGGGTAGAGTGTGCCATCTAGGCTATGCAAAGTCCAAGTGGTCTTTTCCAGTGCATCACTTGATTAGTAACACTCAAAATATTGCTGTGAATTGGTTTATGATTGCTGTTTTGCTACTTCTAGAGAGCTTTGTAAGAAGAGGTAATTTCATCCTGGGTTTGCACAGTCTCTAACCTTGCACACCGCTTTCCATTTAGCCCTATGGATTGATTAAACCAGAAATCATGCATTTCACATGTCCCAGCTACAGTGCTCAACATTTTTGGCAAGTGATCCAAGCAAACGTCCCTCAACATGGAGCAGTAATTAAACCCATACTTGAAGTATATTAGGTTAGGGTGTGCTGCAGGTATAAAACATACCTCAGTAGCTTAATTTGTATTATTCGCTGAGCGGAGTTTTCTGCAGCAGCATTCTGCTCAAGAATCACATCTAAGATTAAAATCTTTTTTTTTTTTTTTTTTCTTAAAAACAGCGTTGAGCTGCACTATCAGCCCCAGGACTTGGGACTACTTTCATCAGGGAATGGCACTGTAGTGCCAACTTCGATGCTGCAAAGTTTAACACTAAACTCATAAAGCTTCTGCTCAGCTTTTGTCTAGTCCTATTCGGCTAGAACCAGCTGAATTCCTTCTAGATGTGCTCAGGAACTGTCAGACTTGACAGGAAGCCAGGACCAAGTAACTGAAGGATGCTTATTCCTATTTTTCCTGTTTTCCATACGAACTGCAATGCATCAACTACATCCAGTCAGTTCTTTCAGTTGGAGTTTTGGAAAAAGGGGAGAAAAAGCAAGGCAGGATCAGTCTGCTATAGCAATGACACAAGCCAGCTGGAGACTTGCCAGTTACTAGGGCTCAGAAACAGACAATAATTTCACCTTTGAGATTCATATTTTCAGCATATCTCACAAGGAGCACCCACCACCAATCACGGACTAGTGCTGGCCTCCCTGGCTGACCGCAAGCTTGCAACTATCCCATTTGTACAGAGGAGTAAGTATTCATTAAAGGAGAAATCTGTCATTCCACTAGCAAACAGAAGAGTAATTAGTTTTAGAATTAAGAGAGTAATTCCATTTATTACAGACAACATATGTCATATAGCTATTTCCCCAAATAACTGCAGCTTCATAACCAAATTACTTACTCTTCTAAACTCCTTTCCCTTGCTGTTGTGGGAAAAAAACTGGCACAAATCAAAGCAGCAATGCTACAATTACAGATGAAAGACATGGAATATGTTGTGTAGCTAGATTATGAATAAAGGATAAAAAGAAAAAGGAGATTATTTCCTTGTTTTAAGATATGATTTTAGGGGTTGTTATGTAGACTGAAATAAACCAATTTTCCAGAAGGGGTCCAAAATCAAGCATCTCCCTAAGCACACTTACAATGTAGCATGACAGATTAAACAAGCAAAAGGTAAAGTTTCTTTCCCACAGCAAGACATGATTCAGTTAGTGTATTATTTCTGCATAAAACAGGACTGTTTCTGCATTTGGGAAATTAAAGCTAGGGCACATCTGCAGAACTATTTCTTTTGAAACATCTCCTTTGCAATTCACTAAGCTTCCTAGCAGCCTTGGAAAAATCTCATCAACTCAGTCAAACCATGTTATCATACAATAGGTCCTCTCTGTCACTAGACTCAAAGCAGCAATCTAGAAAATGGACACCTTTCACCCACTGTGCTTATAACTAAGGAAGGAAACCTACAAAACGGTTTATGCATTCCTTACCCTCCTCCATTAGGGAAACCTCCAGATACATTCATCCAGCTTTCAAAAGAAAGCAATGCACCCAAAAGTTCAGAAAAATCCTGACTTTGACTTCTGATCTTCAGTCACAAAGAGGCAACCAAGGGGGAAAACTTGAAGTCTGTAGGTATAGCATTTTTTATTAAACCCAAACTGGTCTAGTTAAAAGACAGTTAAAAGACTTTCAGACACATGAGTTCACATCTTCCAGCCATGCTCGCTTTGCTCTAACGCCCTTTAGAGCATCAGTTAGGCCAGAACTACTCCTGAAGCACTTCATCTGCTTCTAAGCTGGAGGCTAAACTTGGTATGGAGTTCCTACAAGAGAAATCAGCCTGAGCTAGAGAAGATATTTGTAAATCATAGCCTAACTCTGGCCTTCTAGCTCACCAAAAAGTAACCCACACATTCATCTCATATCAACTCACCTGTATCTCATGTTCATCCTACCTGTGACTGCCCTTCCCCCATTAGCTAAGTTTTAATCAGGGTCATTTTTAGGAACATTTAGTATTTTGAAAGACACATCAACCCAGATTTATCAATTTCCATCATATTTTCTTAGTTTTCAGTATGTTATTTTTTTCAATTTGATTTCATTTAAGAAATTCAAATTTACTTGAGCAAGTGCAATTGCTCACTAGGACACCTGGAAACCAGGTATCCTCAGCAACCACCACACACACCAAGTCAATGACACTGTTTCAGAAACTAATCCTGATAACAGAGGTAAAAGATAACAGCATTGCCCAACTTCCTAACCTGAGGAGCATCTTACGGTCTTCAGGCAGGGGCAGGCTGAGGGGAAAGCCATTGCCTACCCACCGGCCAGTGAATGTACTGAGACACTTTCAGCTTTGTGAAATATTTGCCCCCAATAGCTCGAGTATTTGTACAGCAAATGATGTTCAAATCCCACTCCCACAGTAGGAAATAGAAAGTTAGTTTCCTAGCTCTAGTTTATAAGTCACATCATTTTTAAATGAGAAGAGTTTCTGTATTTTTTTTTTTGATCTATCACCTTCAGCTTCTTTCACAGATAAAACTGGAAGCCAATGTTATCATGTGCAAACACTATTAAATGGAAACTTGCTCATCTTAGATTCAGAAAGCCTTTCTATAGTCTTTAACTCCACTGTTGTCAATCAAAAACCTCATTACACAGGAAACTGAAGGCAAATAATCCTTGTATAACAAGTTTTTGATTGACAGAAGGTTTGTTAAACATGGCTGTAAGATCACAGAGGTTCCTGATGGGAGTAGGAGATGGGTGAACTGTGCCACTTACAAATCTGGAGTTAATACTACAAAGGTAACAGAAATCAATTCTGAACTTCTAAAACCAGGAAATGTTATTTTTGTAATTATTGGATTTCAGTGCCAATTGGTGGCCTACAGCAATCTAGCAAACCCACACGCAGCTTTTTAGTTAGGCTCATGGCTGTGAGTATGTTTGTGCATGTATGTATATGTGCAGACAGCAAACAGTGTGCTTGGGTCACCAACACTTTAAGCATTTATAAACCAACAGTGGATTGCCAAGTTTCTACGCTGTACGTAAACCCACTTAATCCCTATGTTTGCAGGGTTCCTCAAACCCCCGTAACACAGTAAAGCCATTTAAACAGTAGAGCCTTATTTTCATCAGTTCAGTACAGATCACATGGCCTTATACAAAATCCTTCATGACTCTATATGGGTGAAACTACAGACCAGGGGATTTCCTACAGTTTACTGTACTGATAGCAGCAGCTCACTGCATAAGGAACAAAGATAGCACCTGGATCACCAGGACCTTCATGTCAGCTCCTCTTACAGCTACAGCATTAGCCACCAAAACCTAACAGCTTAACAGCTCCATTCATTTCTCCCCTTCCCTCCCGCACTCACAGGTATACAGTGAGTGGATGAGGCATACAAGTTTCATGGGCAAGAAGTCAAGCAAGATAACAAAATTATGAGTCATGGCAGATCCTTCCACTCATACCATTTCTCTTACAAAAGCAAACAGTTTTTAAACCCAGCATTTTGTGGGAGAAGCGTGGAGCCAGGTTTTATTTTCAGTGGCTTCTACCTCTTTTTTTTTTTTCCACAGCATTTCTTCATTTCTCATTTGAATAAAACTCACTGCTCATTATGTGCCAGGATGTGCTGCACAGACCAGGATAGAGAACGGGCTAAAAGCACCTCGATTCCAGCTGCGACACTGGGGTAGCTGTACACGAGATCCCTGTGGGTCCGAGTTTTGAGGAACCTGTTAATGGGTAGAGCTCCTACTGTAACTCAGAAGGCTGCTGCAAGAATCACTGCCAGGAGGCTCGATGCGTTGACATACAAGCTTCTTTGTTTTTAATGAGGTCATTCCATTCTCAAGACAGACTATGATTATTTTTAAACTTCAGCACAGAAAAACCTATCACTTTGCAGTCAAATTTTCTAGGACTACAGCAATCTCCTCCTCACAAAAGCTTTTAAAAATAGACTCCTACACATTTATTACTCAACTTGGTGATCCAGCCCTCAAACACACCAGGGCTATTCGTCACTATAGTAACTATTTTCCCTGGGAGCATCTTCTCTCACTGCAGGGAGAATTGCCTTTGGAGGCTGGAGGTGTGGCAGCAAAGAGGCCCTGTTTTACTATCTTGCTGGCAAAGCTTTCCTTGCCCTGTCACCACACACCTGGGCACGATGACACGCTCCCTTGGATTCCCACTCCAACTGTAATTTAGAGAAAAGGTGATGACAACAGCTCATCCCTAACAGCCAGTATCCTCAGCAGTGACACAACAGGCAGCTCTGGGCCAAACAGCACCCTCAATTGCACCAAAACCTCAGCAACTGCAGTGGGTTTAGAAGGGGAGACCTCCATGCCGAGGGGAGCAAAAAGGAGTAATGCAGGACCACCGTAAGCAGATAAGAACTATGAATGAGAAAGTGCTTCCCAGGTAACGAGGAGAAGCCTTTAAGAAGTGATCACAAATTTGAGAAGCTTCTTAACTATGCTCCAAGGAGTCTGATGAGAGATCAAACATGACATTTCAAAGTTTTGGAAGCCAGACATTATTCCAAGACCCACACAATGGCACAGTCACCCTAAACTTCTAGTTACCCCAAACAGATGTAATTTCAATGACTGTCAGTGTGCACAGCATTGCAGCCTGGTCCCGGTCTTGCTGTGATAAAGGATAACTAGGAACAGAACTACACCCCTTAAAGTGAAAATGGGGTCAAGTCTGAGAAAAACAGTTTATTTGAAGTTGTTGCTGTAAACCAAACAAATTTGCTTAAACTACAACGTAAACTTCACCAATAGCAACGCCCTAAA
Source organism: Gymnogyps californianus (assembly GCF_018139145.2). Taxonomy (NCBI): domain Eukaryota; kingdom Metazoa; phylum Chordata; class Aves; order Accipitriformes; family Cathartidae; genus Gymnogyps; species Gymnogyps californianus. The sequence continues at coordinate 4,972,458 of NC_059484.1, forward strand.
AAAACCAACACAACATCTCAAGCAACTCAGACTGCAGAGCAGTTTTCTTTTCAGAAGTTGTTTCCTTTGTTGCCATGGTTATTGAGCATCTTCTCAGCCTCCCAAAGATCTCTTTCATCTTGCATCTCCTCCTGGCCCCTGATACTCCATGCATTGGGCCACCTCTGGGATAAGCACGCCCAACATCTATCCTCAGAGCTTATTTTCCAACCTATTGTAATTTTAAACAGTTTTATTGACACTCAAGAACTCAGTGATATCCTTGACTGCTCTTTGGCCAGGACATGAGAATAAGCCCTGCACCTCATTAAGGTGCTCTTGACTTGTATGTAATTTGCCAGTTTAGACCCTCTACTTTTTCGCATGAGGTGGTAACATCCAAATTCTTCTTCTTCTACAGATATTAGTCACATGCTGCCCAAGTAGATTCTACACAAAGCAGATCAGGAGACACCAAAGACACCTGAAGTCAGGCAACAGCCTGTATTTTGAGCATTCCAAACAAATACATTTATACCTTTAATAGTAATACATTTTTATTACTCAGATTCACGGAAGCATTGAGCTACATAATAATACACAATTTACCACCCCACCAGCCACAATGAGCATGCCTAGTATGTATCAGTCTAACAGCTGCTTGCTTGTTCTATCTACTTCTGAAAAGGCCTGCATGTTTACAAGCTCTACTTTGCACACAATGACAGCCTGTTTGCCCATGCATTTCTTTCCAGTACAGATCATTTACCCCTGGAAGCAAAGAAGTACTAAGTTATTTGCAAGAAGACTATCAAAAACCACTTACAGATTTTAGATCATTCCCAGAGATTAACAAACTGGTTCTGCTAGCAGGAGAGAGGCAGGAGGTCAGTCATACCTTCTTAATCACTCAAATGCAAAATTCCTGGGATAGTTCAAGGTTAAAGAGTCAGGAAATGGGAGTTGAGGCTTCTCAGAACATTAACTTGCCTGCCAGCCTGCATATCCTGCATGCTTTCCTGAACCAATTAAGCAGAAAAGATATAAAAGAGTAAGGTACAACTTGATGAGAACTGTGCAACACTACTAAACTAAAAGCATGCAAGAGTTGGAATTTAACTGTGCAAGTAATTCAAATCTCTTTAGTTTTAAATAGTTGAGGTTAAGTTTGCCTTCAGTTCTTCAAGGATGCAAAGCAGCCTTACCACCTGTACAGGCTGAATAGATTAACTAAAACCAAGTCAGCTTACTCTTCACTCAGAGGTTCGACTGTTCTCGAAGAAGGGGACTGGTCACTTCACAGTAAGGGGTAAATTGTCACCAAACATCCAGACAGAGTAGTTAGACTAGTTTCTTGACATATTTGGGAGATTATGAACTGGAAGGCTTGTCTCTGTTCTTACACTCTGCACTCCTACTTCTCTGAAAGGCTGCCTATAGTGTGGGTGGCAGGAGTTTCCATTGGCAAGATGCCTCAAAATAAAGAGGTGTAAAGGACAGACTCCCCTCCACAATACAGCTCCTATAGCAGGGAACCAATAGCTACTGTCAGAAAAAGATAAATATTTGAGATTTTGGCAATGAGGTGAGTATGGAACAATTGCTGTACCTCAGCGTTCAGGAACACATTATCCCATGGACAGCAGCATACAGAGACTGGCAGTGGCAGCAGAGTGAGCACTGGGCTGACCGTCTGGATGTCTATAAAGGGGAACAGATTTGTGGTTCACCCCACAATTGGACGTCATCGGGCACTGAGTTTTCACTTCATGCATGGTGATTAAAAACCTTAATTCTTTCAGAAGCAATGCATGTTGCTACATTTCTTATCAGCATGTTCTATCTCTACTGTGAAAAAGAGCAGTATGACAGTGAATACCTCCTGCAACACTACCAGCTCCTGTGCCCTTTATTCACATGGCATTTGAAGTGGGAAAATAGACAACTCTAGGATGGCATCACTGCACTCATCTAGGCTCCCTAGTTTACCCAATGTAGAAACCAAGCATTGCTAGTATGGAAGCGTATTTAGAAAGGGGCAAGGGAAGCACAGGAGGCTGGTTTTACATGCACGTAGTTTGTCTGCTGCTCCCTGGTTCACCTCCTACTAGCACTGGGCTAATTGCTAACTCCATACAGCAGCTTTAGTAGGACTGCCTGTTTGCTATTTCTGCGTTATAAATGTTCTTATTGAGTTATATAGCTATTTGATGTTCCTGATCCCAAACAGCAATATTAGCAGGCTTTTTGTTCTGCATCACTTGCAGAACATAGTCTAGGCAAGCAGCAGGGCATCACCACAGCCTCTTCTGCTCTTTGCCCTAAGACAGATGAGCTGCAGCCACTTAGCTTTTATGCAATGCCTAGATCAGTTCTGGAAACATTACTTCACTGCTCTCTGATCTGTCAGCAGCCTGTCAACTTGGAAATCTCGTCCAGATAAAGTTGAATCCAGCTACACATAGGAAGCTACCAAGTCAAGCGAAGCCCAAAGAGGCCTAAGTGCAGTCATAGGAGGACATGGGCCCCCTCAATGCCATTGTAAACTCAGCATTACCAGGTATGAACAGGAATATTTCTGGCTGCCTGCAAGAATCAGAGGAGATGCCTCGTCAAGATGATCTTGGAGGAGTGGACAACACAGAAGAACAAAAATCCTTCTAGGTGCAAAGCAATTGTGAATTCAAGATACAGAACATGTACTTAAACATAGGCATTGCCCTGCAAACTATAATCCATGCCATATCCTTCAAGAGGGGCAAACCAAAACTATTTCAACAGACCCAGCCTTGTGGGTGAGCACTGAAGACAGCCTTTGGAAATGAAGGCATGACACCTCACTTCTGCTCCGAAGAGGAGAAAGCCCAGGTTACACAGCACTCAGCTCATGGATGCAGCGACTGCTGAAGCACATAAGCAGCTGGAATTCACAACATCAGCTTTATTATCTACTACTGTGGCTACTAGTGTTGATGCAATGCCTTCTCAGTTCCTGAAAAGTCATACTGTATAAAACCAAACAGAAATGTCAAAACAAGAACTGAAGTTTAGAACAACCTTGGGAGAGTAAAGCTTTAGATGTGAAGAGTTAGAAGCATAAGATAAGAGTATAAAGCTAATAGGTTTAGTACCTTTTTCATCCGAAGTAACAAAGCCTTGATTTACTATGTAGTTAAGCCACAAAAATATTATTCCAAACTGCATTTATAGACAGAACTGTACAAAGCACTAAACATAGCTCAGTACTTCACACACTGCCCAGGAGTCAATACGAATCAACAACTATTGAAGTTTGCTTGCTCATTTGAGGACAGTAAAAATGAAATTTACATCATCAAGTGAGTTTCATTGATTTACTCTTACAAACATCATTTATTTTGAATGATCCACTATAAATATATTTTGCCAACAGATTAAATCTGTGTTAACATCAAAGTTATAACACCACTTGCACTTTGCATTCCCCTTCCCCACCTATCTCGCACAGCTTAAAGCCCACCTGCAGTCCTTCTGCCAGCTCCGAAGTGGCACAAGCAGCCTGCTGAAGATCTGCATGCCCAGCACTCAGCTCAGGAAGAAAGAAAATAGTCCATCTGCAGAGAGGCACAGGCCAGAGACTCAGGGACCACAGCTCAGATCAAACTGGGAGAAGGACCATGGTTTTGGTACCGTCTACTTTCAAGACTCTTGGAAGAGTGCCACTAAGGTGAAAGCCTTCTTCAGATTCAGGACAAACGTGCATTTCTTCACAGGCAAAGCCACACATATCAGCACCATGTTATCTTGAAACTGGGATACTGCTCGTAGCACCCCTTGCAATTCCCAGCTGCCAGGTCCGGGGGCAGTGAGGGAGACCCCTGTGCACAGGGAGTCTCCCCAGCAGGAGCGTGTGCGACACCAGGAGAGCTGCCCCTTCCCTCCCGAAACACCAGCCCACAGCCAACTGTCTCCTCCAGGGACAGTGTGCTCATGAGGGACCCTTTCCCTCTTCTTTGTACAGAATTTACACAGCCACAGGAAAAATAAATGAGTTTTCCTAAAGCATTCTAGATTGGCGTATGAGACTGAGAAAGGGGACAGTAACTTTTGAATTCAGCACAAGTTTCATTATACTGAGTTGCCTTGTCTCCTGACCAGGAGGATCATTTTAGTCTTACTCAATTTTAAAAATTTGAGACAAATCCCAGAAGCAACATGTCATTTTTCAGAATTCAAGCAAAAACTCCTTATGAAAAACTCATTTCCCAAGACTGTTTACAACTCAAATATTATTGCAGGGAGTATTATCTGAGGATCTCTATGAACACAAGCTCATGGATGCAATTGGTATCAATTGTTCAAAGAGGATGTAAGTAGAAGGTCTCAGCAGTTAAGTACAAGCAATAAATGATATCCTGATCACAAGTTATAACTGGTTGCCAAAAAAGCAAGGTGGCATCTTTAAACAGGAGCATGCATGTGTGTGAAAGCATCATCTTTTACCATGGGGTAACTGACAGTTATTTTGCTGTAAAGGCCTTGTGGAGAAGAGACAGCTATATGTTTTGGCCTGAGACAGCTAACGTAGTTTCTACCTAATGCAGTGTATCATAATTATTTTTTTTTTTAGTGTCCAATAGACCTTTACAGAGGTACCAGGTATCAAAAGCTTTTTAGTTATTCCTCAGTTCAAAAAGCACAGCATTTCTTTCCACTAAGCGAAGACTCAGCATAGGTACCACTTCATCACTGCTGCTCATACTTCATGGTCTAGGTATGTGTCAGAGACACACCTTACATAGTCTTACTATTAATATTTAGCTACTATTTTACTGTAGTGTATCAGAAAAAGAGCACAGGAGCCTCTTTCCAAAGGAACAATCTTCCTCTTTCCAATATACTCTGGTGAAGGCGACTAAAAACACCTTAGATTGTTTGCCTTTTTGATATCAATGTATTCCTACTTCTCCTGTCCCCATTTCTTCCTCATACAACAGATGTGCAAAACTCATCTGGACCCTGAAAGATTATCAAGTCCTAACAGCAAAGTTAAGTCAACTACTCTAAATCCCTTTGGAAGCAATAAAACATACTTTGAAATATTTCTCATAAGAGAAAAGTTCTAGACAAAAGAAATCAATTGTCAATGGTCTTAGCATATTATCTTTGCTTTTGTATGCTGAAGCTTCTCACTGTTATCAATTCATCTTTCTCCATAGTCAGTGTCTTGCTCTTCCAGAGTCAACTCTGCTAGCAATGCCTCCAAACTTTGGGGAAAATAGCAAGTTTCTTCTGCATTTTAAAAAAAGGCCAGATTTACAGCACTCCCTCTCAGGAAAGAGCAAAAGATTGCAACTTTTTATAACACAAAATAAAATAAGGTGAGAGTAGCCCCTGAAGACTAAATTCTGGTTTTGGTGATGACATTATAACCTTACTGGCATCGATGTGATAGTACAGGAAAGTTTCACCTCAACAGTACCGACCATTCACCACTGGAAGTCACAGAGCTAATGAGAACATACAAGACCTCCTACACCCACGTTAATTGACTGAGATACAGATCCTTCTGAGAAGACAACCAGCATTCTGCTAAGTCAAGCTGAGAGCAAGCCGGTGGTCCTGCAGGCAATTCACTCCTTAGAAATCCAGGTCACAAACTCTGCACTGGAAAGATGTAGGTAGGTCAGCATTTAATGAACCACTCCCTTCAATTTTCATTGTAACTGAATGCCTGGTGGTTATTGTTTCATTACTAGTGGCTTCAAGGTTTATAATGATAGCCTGCCAAAAAAGTTAGCTTCAAGTCTCTAAAGGTTCTGTACCTCATTCAAGCTCCTGGCTCGTATGACAGCAGAGACACCAGCTTCAGTACCACCATACTAATTGCTCCACGTTAAGAAGTGAAGGAGGTGAATCACAATGGAACAGGCTACATTTCATCCTGGCCTTACAAGCTGAATAACTTCAAGGAAAAAAACAAAGATGCCATATTCGTCTTAAGTATCATGGCAAATGAAAGCTAGGGTTATGGCATCAAGCTTGGACCAACAAAGAAGCTGGCTAGCCAGTCCACCAGTTTTGAGAGAAATGGCGCGTTCAGGCCATGCCATGCTTTGCCCAGGAGCAGGCTGCGGACACGCAGCATATTCTCTGTAACCCAACTACTTATAGCACATGCCAGCCTAGCAATCCTGATAACTCCGCCACTCAATAGGACCAAATACTACTTCCACAAGAGCATCATAGGTGATGGCAAGACTACTCATTGCAATCCTCAGCAAGTCGATTCAGCTCATTCAACTGGGAAACAAGTCTTCACATACTAGAGCAAATGGACTGCCCCAGCCAGCAGGAGCGAGCCAAGCTCTGTCTCCCTGAGCAGAGGCTACACCATTCCACAGTAGCTAAAAACAGACCTCCCAAGATCATTAGCACACATCCAAATTCCTAGCACACATCTAGATCCTCTAAAACTGAAAAGGATCTGAATTTGATAAGCGAGACAAGATTTTTGCCCAAAGGCTCTAAGCTAAGCATTTAGAAAGGAATTATCTCAAAGACACTGGCAAACACCTGAATTCCTCCAGCAAAAAACACACAGCACACAAGAGTAAGTTCATATAGCCATGGAGAAAGAGAGAGGTTTGTATTCTATCCTTGTCAAGAGAAAAAACCAACAAATTTTAAGTATCTGCTCCCTAAGTTGCAGCACAGTCTCAGCAATAAAAGTGCTACAGTCACAGTCAAGCTGTAACAATACTTAGATTTCCTCAGGAATGCAGCATTCATCATTTTGCAGCGCATATTCATAGTCGTAGTAGTAAGTGTTGATTTCTTTTTTGCACTACAAGGGTTGCTTTATCTGTACTGTGACACTTTCCTGGGACATGCTTCAGGATTAAATGCACCCAAAAAGCATTTTAAAAAAGGATCAATTTCTAGGCAATGCAGTTTCTTAACCTGAATCAGCATGTGACTGTACAAGGACACATGCTAGTACAGGGAGGGAGGGAGAATTGTGTCAGATCCACAGCACAAAGACATCAGCAACTAAGCCAGGCTAATGGTTTGTCACTCCCATAAAAAGCACCTCTCCCACCTTCCACCCTACGCACCCCTTCCTTGCTCCTCTTCCCAGTCCAGCAGCTCTGCTCTCCCCTATCGCACCCTCCAAGCCCTCCCACGAACTGCTTCCATTCAGTAACACAAGAGAAGAGTACCCAGACTTTTCTGCCGAGTGAATTTACAGTTGGGTTAGCGGGACTCAGCAGTTGATAGCATGCCAGCGACAGAGGAGTGTCAGGAACAGAAGCAGCACTAGGGAAAATCGCAAACCCCCCCCTTGTTGGTTGTGATGAGCTGTCTGGCTGCTCACCAGATTTCTGAGCACCAAACTCGTATAGATGAGCTTCATCTGCCATGGAATCATAATTAAAACTGGTCCTCTTGAGTGGCCCATCTTCTCCAGCTGCCAGACTTTGCCTTGCTACTGCCTTCAGACTCATTATTGCTTATAAATGAAGTGCACAGAAACGGTCAACTTCAGAAGCTGGTTGCTTAAGTTTACACACACCCTTAGATCATGCCAGCCCTGCTGGGGGACCGACAGACACCCTGCCACCGACCACGGGAAGGGATCTCCTGAAGACATGACAAGGAGCTGTTTGTTGGAGCTCTGTGCAGCCGCAGCACTCGCTGTCAGCCCAGCCAGGCAGCACACTGTGCACAGCGTGGCTGGCAGAGGAATGTGCTCACTGACTGCACCTTTTCATCTCGATAAGGATTTTCAAGGTCATGTTCACTTCCCTGCCGGCTCCTCCCCGGCTCCAGTGAAATCCCAAGCACGCAGCCCTGGGCCCTGGTGCGGTTCCCACCCTCTGCGTCTCCTGGACACCAGCACAACCTGTCGCATTCCTCCGCGGCAGTAAACCCCAGCCTTCCTACTTGCTCGCAGCCAGCTCCCTGGAGTTTGCAACACTTCTCTCGCAAGAGCAAGCAGGCACAGCACCACAGCAGCAGCTGCTTCGCCAGCAGGCCCAGCAGTTCCTGTGCTGCAGGGTCAGGATAATTCTGCAATGAGGCTTGTGACCTCCAGGATTAACACTTTTGAATTAAATATTTCATATAAAAACAGGTTGCAGCCCGGGCCAAAGCCTAATCAAACTCACAGGCCAAGAGAAGGGCTCTAGTTGTAACTCACATTGTGCATGTTAAAGCACATGGCTACACAATCTGGTGAGCCTGTCTTCAAGGGTGCTGTCTGGAAGCTGCCTTTGGGGACAGCCCTTGTTACCCTGTCCCCACACCCACAGAGCAGCCAGCCAAACCAGCCCAGCATCGGCAGCCAAGGAAGAAGAGCTGCCTGCCAGCCCAGGGCTCAGAGGAAGGCAGAGGTGATGGTGCCGGGCCTGGGAAGCCCCTCTCCTCCGAGCACAGGGGATGCAGCACCCTCTCCTCTGCCCAGCAGTCATCAGTGCGTGGATAGAACAAGCTTAAGGACCCACAGACACTCCTCACACCACATAAGATTTCTAGATAACTACTGAAGAATCATACATGCTGCCTGCTTACAAAGCCAGCTAATTATACAATCTGTTAAGCATGTATGTGCACACAACAGTGCTTTGAGTCATTAGAGGACGGGATTTATACTTCACTGCACGCATCTTGCTCTTTGTGAGTGCGTGCCTGGATACAGCCAAAACGAACACAAGTATCTGGAATGTCTGCAGCTTGCTGGCCAGCGCATCTGAATACAAAGCTGAGCCCTGCAAGAGTGACTGGCTGTGTGTGACCCCAGTTGCACATATTGTTCCCTCAACGATGTTTAAAATCCCTATGCCCTTTTTTACCACTCCAAGCATCTGAAAACACAGTATGGCATAATGTTTAAGCCATATTTTGAAGCTATAAGAGCGATGTTAGCGAAGAAAAAGCAGCAGTGCAGGTGATGGGTTGTGAAGACAAAGAGCTCAACATCGGAGCCAGCAGCTCTGGCTGCCATAATGTGGCTGTCCTGGGTTTAATCCCAGCAGAGGGGCCCTGGCACTCTGGCAGGCAGGGACCTCGGTTCCTATGGCAGCAGCCACTCCTCGACGGCCAAGCCCACGCCAGATGGAGATCCCTGTCCTAGGTGTTTGCCAGACAGATAATGCCGTGGCACATCAGAGATGCCGTCTCTTCCCTTTAGTCATTTTGTCTTCATTTACTAGTGCTCGATTTTGCTCCCACTGATTTCAGGCAGATCGACTGCAGCACAACAGCTCTCTCCAGAGCACCCTAGGTGAGGCACCCAGCAGCCTCAGGTCTGCAGCTCAGACCAGGGCTCCCTTCCACGCTGTGCATGGCCTCACGCAGCAGCAGCTGGCAAGGCTAATGACAAGTGGCACACAGCACAAAACCACGGGGCTGCACAGATCTACCTGTGCACAGCACTTTGGTTGGCGTCTCCTTTTATTCCTGTACTCATTAACAAAGCATTTGGGTGCTTTTTGTGTAAAAACTGAGAGCAATAGCTACGTTTTTCATGGATTATATGATGTTTCTGACATTTCTTATTTTTAAAAGAATTTCTTCTGCTGAGGATTTCACTTCAGCTTCCCAGATCTCCAAATATCCAACATTACCTGCAGGTGAGCTCGATCCCCCCAGTTCAACTGGCTTCATCCCCATAGCATGGCTCCATCCTACGGAAAGCCCTAGCCTAAGGAATCATATACCTACACTTCATGCTACATTTTCAAAGGGATGTACTCCACATTGGATTTTCCACTTTTACCTTCTATGCATTGTCATTTAGCCTGATTATTTAACGTGAACTCCAAAATAGAAGGATTTTAAGCATTTGGTGCATAAGGCACAAAATATTATTTAGGGGCTTCGTAACGAGTCAAGCCAAACCACCTCCATTTTCACACGTTTCTCTTCCCTGCAAGTCATGGGAAGCAGCAGAAGGCACCAACTCTGTAAGAGTTTCAGGTTTGTCTTGGAAAATATGAGTTGGTCAAAACAAGCTCTTAAAATCTAGTAGAGACCACACAAACCTAGCAAGGTACAGTAGGAAATCACATCTTTCTTTATGCCATATCAAGCTCGTCTGTAACAGAGTATTTTCTCTCGTTGTTTTCAACGCAGGGGATGTAACCAGGAAAAGAAGATGGTGTAGATAACCCTATGCTCTCCTCACAAAATAAGCCCACCTTGGGGAGCAGCCTAGCAAACAAGTCACAGGATCTGCAGGTGCTTTAAGGCGCAAGACATTTCACTCCTGAGATTTTCTTGTGGGGCATGAAATGCCCCGGGTCACCACGGACATCAGCCAGAGCACACCCTGCCGTTCCAGGAGGAATGGGAAAAGAGGCAGCATTACTTTCCAAAAAGCCATACTGAAGAGTCAAGTTAATTAGCAACTCAATTGCTATGTGCAACTCTTTTATACATCCACCTTGCTCACACAAGAAAGTACTAACAAATTTGACTATTTACATCACTACCACTGGATTTCCAAGCTAACACCTCCACAAGGAGATGCTCACATGTCAAGAGATGTCAAATTCCAGAATAGGATGTCTCTCTACATTTAGGTTGTTCTCATGTCTGGTTACCTTAAACAGTACCTTTCCTTGAAATTTGAAGGGCAAGGTTCTGAAAAACAAATTACTTCAAAGCCAGTCTTCTCTATGCACAACTCAAATCCTGTATAGATGACATTCTTAGACATCCTTGTCCAGCTTACTTCAGTCATGTTTTCCCTTCTTCCACCCGTCCAAAAAAAGGAAAAATCTGGGATTTTTTTCAGACAGTGTAAAATACTATTTTGTTCCAAGAGCCCTCAATAACACTTTTTCTCCATAACTATCAGTTTTCATAGCCTTTATAGCTGCCAAAGGATAAGAAGGAGCTGAATGAGTAAAACCCCATTTTAAGTCTTACTCAGTGAAACCCAGTATTTGTAGCAAGATACTTCAGGTAAAACTAAAGCAGCCGGGGAAGTGGGAAGTGTTATCGGAACCAGACCTCTGCGGGTACACCACCCCCACCCCCGGTAAGGGAGCTGAGGGCAGACACCAAGGAGTACAGCCTGCACACACCATGTGTGCTGCTCTCCAACCAAATTATGCCAGGCACTGTGCAAATTCTCAGTTGCCTGATCTAGCCTCAGCTGTAGCTTGTTTATAACTTACTGAAGCTGTTAGAATACAACCATCACTGTTGCTCAAGGCAATTACCTAAAACATCTCAGCTATTCATTTCCTTCCTTCTTTTTAAGTCAAAGCTGTGTTTAATGGATCTGACATTGTGCCTTATAGCACCATACACCTGGTCTTAAGCAAGCCATCACAAAAGCTTACAGATTTGAAATTTGCTGCTTAACTGAGTACTACTTCACCATCAGCACCTGAATGAAATGCTACTCCCAGGCCGGTAATTTTTTCAGCAAATAGTTTCATTGTATCACCCATTTCATTCATTTCTACCCAAATGCTGATCTACACCATCAATGCAGAATTCTCAACATGTATACTGACTTACTCCTATCAGCTCAGCTAAATAAATCATTATCCACAGTTCAGCTCATCTGCAAAGACCAAGCTGAAATTCTCTGGCAAACAAAATACTCCTGTTGCCCTTGTCTAGTATCTTTAAGCTAACCTACAGACTGATCCAGAGAACCAACTTACTATCAAGTTCCAAAATCAGCGATGAATCTGCAGAACTATTAAAAACACAGACCTTAATGGCAGAGGTCTTTGAACACTCCTCCTTTCCATTAGTAATGTCCTTTATTCAATGTCCTCCTAATAATTGCCAAATCAATGGCATAAACAGATGCTTCTACTGTTCCAGACCAGAGAAGACAAAAGACAGCGATATTGCAAAAACTGCAGTGCTTGGGATGAATGAAATATGACATTGAAATTCTCTCTAACAGCATTTCAGAGAAAAATGTTAGGTGTTTTGCTAGGCTCCCAAGCAACCACATGCTGAGCAAGGCCAACATGCAGGTAGAATGGTGCCTCCAGTTATGCATGCAGAAGATACAGAGAGAACATCCAGAAAGAAGCACATACCTTTTTAGGTGTCACCTTCACAGTGTCATAGCAGATGGAATTACAGCCCCGAGCGCAGCACTGAGAAAGCATCAATCTGATATTTAAGCTGTCTGCTTTGAAAGACAAACTACAAGTGACACGGCTGCCTCACCAAACCCATGCTCCCAACCTGCGGTGCCAGGCAAGCACAGCACAACTGCACTGCACTGACTGCAGCTCAGGAGCAGGCCATGACTTCCAGGGGAACCATGTTTTGCAGGAAGGTCATTCCCAACCAGCAAGTCACTGCTGCAAAAGACAGTCCTTGGGCCATTTCAACTTACTACAGCAGCAGAAACTGTGCCCAGAAAAAGAGGGAGCAGTTTTCTGTGTGCCTGCTAGCTTAGTGAGGAGACGGATGGGCTCCAGGGCTGAAGGACCAGCTACCTCCCACGGCAAGAAGGCCAAGAAGGCTCAGTTGCTCCTCAGGCTGCTTCAGCCCTGCCAATGGGGTTTGTGCTCAGGCCCGCAGCCAGAGCTCCAGCAACACTGGAGGGCAAGATTAAATGATGCACTCCAGCCACAACCAAGCTCTAGGGCAAAGCTTTTTACCTTTTCCACCAGCAAATGTACAAAAGGTTACAATACTGTAAGCAATGGTTCACTGCACTCTTTCGAGATGGATCCAGAGGCAATCACTTATGGTTACTAAAACGGGGGCAGGGGGAGGGGGGCAGGCATCAAATTCCCATCCAGCCGCCACCTGAGTAGTGCTCATTTAAAAAGTGAGGTTTGTTAATAAATTAATCCCTTCTATTTCCCCTCATTAATGTATAATACAAAATATTGGCATAAAACCAGCTCATACACCCTCACAGTATTCAGAAACATCATGCCTCACACATCAGCCATTCCCCTGTCTGCACCTGAACTGCTTGATGGGCGAAGGGTCCACCATATAAAGTCAAGAAGTCACCCACTTAGGGTTCAGTTTAAGAACTGGGTTTGTTTACCCCAATTTTGTCCTTTCTATGGAACTAAACCAATTCATATTCTTCAAGTACCCAGTGCTGCATTTTCATCCCCTTATGTGACTAGCCACCAGCTTAGACACACTGATGCTGACATGGCAGATAAATTCTCAGTGCTCATTGTAAAAGCAACAACTTTTCACAGTTACCTGGAAACATTATTTCAAATCAACCAAAGTACAGCTTTGTACAGCAGAGCCCCCAAGCACCAAAGGGACATCACCTCTCCTACATGCCTCCCTGATCACAACACAAGACAGCAACAGGGAATCCAGGGCTTTTCTCTGATCACCAAGGAGCAGAACCTACCTGTGACCGAATGAGAAAAACGAGTAAACAGGACTAAAAGGGCAATTTGTTACACCTGTGCCAGCCAGAAAAATGCATATCTAGTCCTTAGTGAATTGAGTGCATTGCCCTGTTTCCTTGTTCAGTTGAATCAAAGCATCCCAGAAGTGGGCTGCTACAAAACAGGAGCAGGAAAGCTAAATCAGACAACACAACTTTCAAAGAGGGACTAACCTCAGTGGGGAGGAAAGAACACAAGAACTTTGCTGGCTTTTCCCATCCAGCATGGATGTACTTTATATTCTTCCCAATGCAAAACTGATGAGCAAAGGAGAAAGAGCTGATAAAGCTACAAAAAGGAGCAATTCCAAAATGAGCCATCAGGAACACCAGGAGAGACTGCAGTAAGCAACACTTTGTAATGGTCCAGATACAAGAATAAACCACAGCTTTCCCAAAGGGTAAACAGAGAATTTAGGCTGGTGTAACTGAACATGTTTAGGTCCAGTTTTAAGAACTGAGCAGAAGTTTAATCCAAAAAACCATGTGGTTCTTTAGTAACTGACCATAGCAATACAGAAACACCTGCCAGCACAGAAGTCCAATGCTATCTGGTCACCAGTCTGCTGCGCAAGCAAAGCAGCTGGTGAATCTAGAGAGGACACAGGCCTGCTACTTCCAGCTGCAAAAGGATCCCGAGAAAGGCAAGGAGAGGCACAGAGCATATAACACAATCGCATGACAAGTCCCAACCTTATCTTATCACAGTCATATTAGAGGCAGACACTGAACTCTGTGTTTTCAGCAGGATGCCTGTCAGTTGCTGTCCCATTTGCAGCGTATCATTTGGTCCAATGACGGAAGGGCAAGATAAACCAGTTGCATCACCCCACTCTACCCAGAAACTCTGCACTGTCACAGAGCACTCACCAGCCGTTACAACCCAAGTTGCAGGAAACAGTTATTCTATAGCAGTATTTTTCCCTATTCATGATGTTGGAAGGTGTATAGTTTGTCTATAACACTTTAGAGCTTCTGAAAACCAAAAGCATCAGCAACAGTGCATTCATATTAATTTTTTTAGTGTTATATGAAAAACTGAGGCTACATCCTTTAAAGGCGATTCACTTCGCTTGTACAAAGGCTACTTCTTTCAGATATCGGCACTCCAAGCTCTATTACTCATCTGCCTCCTTCCTTACCTACAGGATATGAAAGTTTAGACAAAGGTATTTGACATTAAAATCAGTTTCCAAGTCTATTTGCTTTTCTTAGCATGATAAGCTTTACAATATTTCTTGCAAGTCTCTGCTTCACATGTTTTGTTCAAGACTTACTGATTATCCTAATAAAATAATGCCCAAAGCACACAAAAAAATCTTTTAATAGAGTGAAAATTAGAGTATCAGATCTATTACACCACCCAGCCTTTCCCCTCCACTGGAGAAGCATTAGAGCCTTTGGACATCTCATTTCAACAAGAGGGTTATTTAGTTCTAGAGTTTGGAGTAAAGTATTTAATCACTAAAGGATTTGCAAATTACACATGAATATGCATGTAGCACTTCTCACCATGACATAAATCCTATTGTATATTTATGAATGGATTGCTTTGCCTCCAGCTTCTACATGTATATAAACACAGGTTTTAATCTTCAATTCCTTCCTCCCTTCCTTCTTTTTAAGAGCTGCTTAAACAAATTTGCATTTTTGGAATCTATTATCTACAGTGTATTTCTTGCCTTTTTTTAAAAACTCTGTAAACCTCCTTCTCCCATCAGGCAAAATGCTTACTTTATGAAAGGCTTTAAAGACCCTGTAAGCATGGCCATAAGAGAACTAAGCAACAGTGTTATACAGCTTGTGAGAGAGCAAGTAGAAGCAACAATCACTGGAAAAAGGAGTGCTCTGACCATCAGAGCTGGGAACACAAAGGCATGAAATGACAGGTCAACAGCTTGCCTTTGACTGCAAAGACACTAGCTAAGGGGAAGTAAACCCTCCATAAACATCTAGGAAGCAACATAAATAATAAGTCTTATTGTAAAATCCTTAATTCATACTGACGTAACTCCATTATTCCCTACACCTTTCATCAGGTATCTAGGCTGGTCACGAAGCAGCTAGATCAAAGTACCATTTCAGTCTGTCTTCAACAATGTATTTGGTAAGAGGCACTACTGTCATTCAGAGAGGTGTTGCCACACATCTGCCCAGCTACTCCAGGGAAGTAATTCAAACAATAATGCCTTTAAAGGTCATTGTTAAAATGATCTAATTTAGGTTATTACACTGCAAATCTATTCTGTAATAAATCTGATTGCGAAGAAACACTTATCAAATTGCAGCCCTCCATCAGAAGCAAGTGTCACAAGCAGATTTCCAAGCAGAATGATGACCGGCGTGAATTACCACTTGGACTGTTCTCATTTTTGTTACTACACAGCAAAACCCTGAGCACCAAAGAGTTAACCACACCAGCTGCCTTCCTCTTTCAAGGACCTGGTGTCACTTGGCTCTGTTCAGAAAATGGGAGCAGCCGTGAAGTCCCAGCCCCCATCTTGCTGCCTTGCAGTAGAGAGCACAAGGGCTCTGGCAGCCACGGAGACATGATGGGACATGGCCTGACACAAGACCAAGTCCTCCCACCCCCAAATAGTCACTGTCTGTTCACAGCTCTAAACCAGGCTGTGAACTGCAGCATGTTCAGCTGCAGTCATGTCTTCCTCCAACAATTGAGGGATCTTTACCTGATGGGAAGGAAGAACCGCCACAGCACCTGACTCAAAACCCACAGTGACCACATAGAAAGGACCACCAGCCCATCTAAGCTACTGAAGATGCAACACAACTTGTCAGAACTACCATCCAAAACTGCAGGAGCCTGTGTCTGGGAAGCAGACAGAAAAGAAACCAGGAAGCACTATGGGGTACTAGCTACAGACTACTGGACAAATAGAGAATAAAGATGAGAAAATTCAACACAGAACATTTGCTTTAGGGATAAGAGTGGCATTTACAAAGGATGCGTGAAAACAAGTCTGAGTGGAGGACTGTGTGACCAGTTCAGTTGCAAATTTGTCTTTGCAAACTGAGATTTTTATCCATGCAATCCTTTTGCAAATGACCAAGCCAGGTTCCTCAGCCACATACCCCTGCCCTTCCACTCACATATTCTTCTCCTAAAAAGAAATGTTAAAAAGGAAGTGAGGAGTAGTGCCCAAGGAGTATAAGAGATCAGACAAGCAAATAACATGCGCTTTAAAGTATTTACATTCAGGTTATGCTTCCTTTAGCATCAAGCAAAGACCATGATGGCAGATACCTTCTAAATTGAATTACCAGTGAGCCAGCTGCAAGAGAAACTAGCAATGCCATACAATACGTATAAATAATTAACAGATGACATATGACAATATATCTACCTTTATTCAGAATTATAGACCATCTCAACTGAAAAGATATCACATTGATATTTGACAGACTGGATTTAAGTTAAATCTGGAAGCTTCTACATTTAAATTTAAAAAAGTAAAAAATAGGAAAGTTAGGAAGTCTAAGATACCTTGCAAAACCTTGGTGCTGCAGAAAGCCACAGGACATGGTAGCAGCCATGACATTTCACTTTCCTGCATATATAGGCTAAAATAAGACAGAATAACACTCACTGAGGACTGTAAGCAGATCTCTTTACCAGACAAATCTGCCTATGTCTAGAACATTGGAAAACTTACTTTTTCAGAACTAGCTGTTAAACAGCCTAAAGCCTTCTATGTATGTGTCCACGTAAGAATTAAATAATAAGTGTCCCATCAAGGCAACAGATTGTTTAACTTTGATGCTTAGATCTTGTGGCGTGAAATACTTACTAGTGACATAAGAAAAGACAAATTGCAAGTCTGGCTTACTGCCTTCCTGGCTGACAAGCTATTTAGGTTAGCTGGATCTAGAGATAACGTTTAGATTTTTCTGAAATTCCTTGACAAGTGGGTGAACTGACAACTGAAGTGCACAGAGATCAGATGTTGAGAAATGTTCAATAATATACTGAACAGAAGAGTTTAACCTCCTTATTCTCTGCAGGGTTAACTAATCAAAAACACCCGAGCATCACCACATACATGTTCCAACAAAAAAGTCTGTTCAAAGCACTGATTTAATTTCAAGTTTAACCATGCCAAAACTCTGCAATACAAAAATGTTATTCATGTTAAGGATTTTTTTTTTTTTTTAAACACAATTCAATATGAAAAGCTCATCTGGAACACTACATACAGTACAGGTCATCCTAATTTAGATAAGCCTTACCATTTTATCTTAAAAATACTTCCTTTTCATACCAAGTTCTCCCTTGAGAAAAGTTTCCATCCCTGCTACACAGGAATTCATTCAGAGCAACAGCAGTCAATTAAGCTATATCACTAGCATCACTCCACTAGTCATATGGAGCATCCGGAAAAAAATCCTAAAAAGAACACAGAAGCTGCTGTGGCAGCAGAGACCTTCCAAAGAAGGAAGGTCTCTGGCTAGCTGAGCCCCTCTCTTCCCATCAAAACAGCAAAAGTCATAAGCAGCAACCAGAAGACTGAACCGAAGTCACATCAGATGCTGAGGAACAGAAGTGGCACGATTCTGAACAAAGGTTGGGTCTGAACAGCAAAAGCCTGTCTAAAGAGCATTGCAACAATCTAACAGCTGTTAAAAACTAGAGCAGCATCACTAATTGAGCACAGACCTTACCCTGCGTGCACCACTGCAGTAGAGCTGTCACATCTCCTGGATCAGCGACATAAGATGCAGAAGCACAGCGCACACATGCTGCCTCAGAAATCCTAATAAACCCCCAGTGAACCATGGGAGCCCTATGGAGCAGGCAGTAGACAGGCCGAAGATTTCCCCTCAGAGAAAGGAGCACTGGGGTGAGCAGAGGTTTCAGCTTTGGAGCACCATGAAACACCCAGATGCACCACTGCAAGGCCGGCAACGAGGAGCCCACCCTGACCTGACTGCCCAGTCCCTGCCGGCCCAGGACAACAGCTGCCCCGTTCCTGGGGTGCTGCCTGCTTCCCCACTCCCACCCACACACCTCCTCCCTTGCATTTCAGCAGCTGCAGAGCAAGCCAATTCTACCAATTGAGTATGATAACCTCCACCTCCCAAAGGGGTTACTACAAGCTTCTCTGTAGCCTGGATCAGGCTGGCTGACCCCGCACCACCCAAGACAGGCCACCAACCCGGGATACTTCACAGGAAACAGACTGGATAACTTGCAGAGCTCATCACATGTGACAGTCAAATACTTTCCATTATCATCCCCACCCAAATTCCCTTTGAGATAATTTGGATAAGCAGCTCAAAAACATACTCAATCTTTCAAACAGTCCAACTAGGAGAACTTCAAGTGTCCAGTGAGTCAAGGTCAGTGAGATGACTTTTCCCATTCACTCAGGGTTTAGGTGCCACAGTCCAACAGATTGCTGCTGCAAGCCCATGGTGCCAACCTGCTCGAGCCCCTTAAAGGACGTCCCACAGGATTCATACACTGGATGGCTTGGAGGCTGCATGGGCAAGGGGACAGCCCGTGCAGCTGGGCCACCAACATGTCTTCTAGCAGCTGCAGAGGCTCAGCTGGCTCAGATGCCACATGAAATCAAAGTTGTGCCTGGCACAAGCAAAATTAACTGCAAAGTTATCCACAGCACAGCTTTATAGAGCAGTTCTGGGGCTACCTACGTTTTCCTGTGCTGCTCCAAGGGTCCAGAAGATTATTTTGGCCACTGCTGTTCCTCTGCAGGCCATCCTCCCTGTGGTAGGGTTGTGAGGGATGAAATAGCAGAGAGGCCTCTCCTTAGCAGGGGACTGCCCTTGTTCTGAGTACAAGGCTATTAAGGCAGTTGTAAGTCACGTATGAGAAATTTGCAAGTTGTTGTAGGGTCATTTAAGCAATAGTTTCACTTACATTTTAGTTCAAAATAGTTATGTGACCACTTTACATCTCAACTCTGCATAGAACAGATATGAATGACTGCCTCTTGCAAATCGATACTGTTTATAGCGTGCTTTAAATCAATAAAGCTTTCCTCCACAGAGTAAATTCTTCTAAAACAGTGATTAGGCATTTGAGAACTAAATAGTTTCACTGAACAATACCATTAGTCCTGAAACATCAGCTTGACATCCCAGCCAGAAAGCACTTTGTCAGAACTAATTAATCCCCACAGCACCTCTATAAGATTGGGAAAGCAATTCATCTGCTTTTTAAATGTGTTGGGTACTTATGTTGCAGAACATCGTGGCTGGGGCGGAAGCCGTAAGTACCAGTATAAACAGAGAACAAACCAAGCCAGCAGAATCCATCCAAAAGCATGAAAAACCAGAGAACACTGACAGCTGTAGGATTTGGCTTCTTTGCATCTTCCTGTTACACACCAAACCTCCTGTGACTACCCAGAGAGTCTTCCAGATGTCACTTGACTGGATGAGTGGCAGTGAAAAGCAGTTATTATTCTATTGGGAGCAGTTTTGTCTGTTGTTTGTTCAGCCAATTATCTATGCATGTAGCTTAAAAGGGAGGGGGGAGCAGTAACCTTAGGCTCTGTGAACAAGAACTCTGGGTTTTATTTGAGCAGTTAAAACTAAGTCTTCATTACCACAAGCAAAGCACGTAACCTTACTAAACAGGTCTCATGAATGGCAATCAGCCAGCATAAAAAGTACTTCTTTCCAAGGAAGTGGTCGATCTACATAGCTCGCATATGTGTATGTAGTAGCACCAGTCTACATACCTCTGCCTAGCTGCTGGCACCCCCCTTTATTCATTTATTTTTTCAGCTAACACTTGCCCTGCTGGTGGGGCGCTCAAGGCCACCAGGTTCAGGCAGCCAGCCCCTGCACAGGGAGAACATCAGCAAGGCTTTCTCAAGCCAGCTGTATGATCTCTCCCCCTCTTTGAGAAAGACTTGAAGTTCTCCCATAGTTGACACAACCGAGTGCCAAGTCAAGCCCAGAACATTCCAATCCTGGCAGACAGCGAGATCAGCACAGTCTCCGGAACGCGTGCAGGAACACGTTGTGGGGTGGTGACACTCCTCAGCATGCTGAGCAGAGTGCAAGGCTAGCCTTGGCATTGTGCAGTCACCTTCAGGAGCACAGAATATTAACAATCATTTACTAATAGATTCCTCCAGTAACTGAGATAGGAGCCCAGTCTGAAAAGGTGGTGTGGCAGGTCAGTGACAGGACCACCCTCAGCCACCTAGCACACATCACTTCTTTATGTACATATTATTTCATTACACTTTTTTGGACAAGTCTTCCCTGTCCTCCAATAAGTTTTCTGGCACAAGCTAGAGGAATTTAAATCAGATTCAGACATGGAAAATTTTGCTGCAAACTCATCTTCCCATAACTGTGCTAGCTATGAAGACACCAGGGCAAATTACACCTTTAGGAGATGCTCTACCCCACTGCTGGTTTCATCTGGGCTCCAGCAAGTGAAAATCAACCCTCGCTGTAAAACCCGGTCAGAAATCACAGGGCAAAGCTAAGCACCTCCAGCTCTGCGAACACCTCCCTGGTTGGGCCGGCAGAGCGCCTGACCAGCTCAAGTGCCTGCGGACAGTTTCGCAAGTGCCCCCTCAGCAGCATTCCCGGGTTGCCACCAGAGCCAGCCCCACTCCCACACATCCTAGCCTCCCGCTCAGCCCCAGCTGCGCCAGTACAAGTTCCTGCACAAGCATACACAACCTGGATCAACTGTTTCTGTAAAGTAAACCCAGACAGTAAAACAACATTTTTGAGCCAGACCAGCTTCTGGACCTCGCTCCCTGCACTGACACAGAATTTCGCTCTGGCAGCAGCAGCTGCTTAAGGTGCTCCATCAGCAACAGCACTGAGCACCCGCCCCAGTGACCAACACAGCAGCCACCTCTCACCTGTCATACCCACATCACCTGGGATTTACTAGCCAATTTTCTGCCATTCCACTGGATGGAGATCAAGATAACTATTTCGATATGAAAATACATGGCCTACATAGGGATGAAATTGTTCGTCCCCGTGCCAAATAAGTTTCCAGTCCATGGCAGTGCCACTAACTTCACAAGCCGTTAGTCCTTGAGGCAAAATTAAAGGACTGATCTTGTGAGCAAGATGACCTTGCCAGAGCAGAAGATGAAGCTCAACCTACATATTTCTAAACAATGTGATTTACAGAGATTTCTTCAAAAGCAATTCTGATCTTTTAAGACTCAGACTTCCCCAAGATGCATTAAAAAGCTGCTGAGCAGAAGAAAGCTTCACTTTTTTCATTTTTTTCATGTTCCATAGGGAAGTAAGATAAAATAATGCTTTTAGTAGTTCTAAAGTCACTGCCAGCATCCTCTGTCACTACACACGTGTGCATACCACACCTTTAGCAGTGATGCCCTTGTTAAAAAGCATCATATCTGTTGTTTCCAGTTACCTTCCCCAGTTCAAAGTGAGTTTACACAACAGAGGAAGCACACTGGCTCTGAAGGCAGTCCCTGCAGTCTCCAAAGTAATCAATACATCCTACCACAGGGTTTGTCTGGGGAATCTCGGGAAAAAACCAACAAAACAAAGATAGATTTTTCATAACTGAAGAGGTCTGATTGATTTCAGCTCCAATCCACTTTTTCCAATTACAGGTGCAGCCTGTGTTAATTCATCTTGGAAGACTCTTGATATTAATAAGTTAAAAAAATTTCAAGTGTCACAATCTTACTTGCTGTCCTTGTCTCCCTATATATTAGCACTTATATAAACCAATTAATTTTCATTCACTGTGGAAAAAAAATTGTAAGAACAGCAGAAGTCCTACACATTAAGACACCTGTTCCCAGAGATGGCACTTAGACAACTATGAAGACTGCTTTCTGTCACTCACTTCTGTACTCATGGAAAATGGTTATCAACGGCTTCTATGGGCACACACTGAACTGCCTGTTCTTTATAAAATAATCAGCTATTTTGGGGAATGTAAGCATGAGAAAGCAGAAGATTCACATACATATGACAGGGTGTTTGGCTAGCTATCAGTAAAGAAAGGCAACAGCAGGCATCAAACTAGCAGCCTTCAGCTCCATGACCTACGATGCTGCCAGTGATGAAAGAAAAACCTAGGGAAAAGAAATGCCCCATCTTTGAGAATTTTTTTCTCTTCTCCTTACTGATTTTCATCTACAGAAAAGCACAGCTCCTTTTACTCTTGCTGCTTTTCATTGTCCTCCCTTCTTCCAGCCCTTTTATTTTGGAGAACTCCCACATTTAAGTTAGCTATATTTAGCTTTATTCCAGTGATTATAGTTATGTTATAGGCAAATAATCCAAGTAGTGGACAGTTACATATGAAATTTTAGCATGACGCTCACATTTCTAAATCTTTAATACAGGAAGTTTGGAGACCAAGTGTGCAGAGCAGACTGGGGATGAAAAGCTTCAAGATCAGAATAATGCAGAGAAGACAAAATATTCTGCAGTATTTCACGTCAAGCCTAGAAGGCAGACCTAGAGGGGCATGGCTAGGTAATTGTGCTCTCTATATGATATGCCTAGCTTTTCTTCAGTAAGATCCTCAGGCTCAGCAAACCTGAATCTTCCTGAGTAAATAAGTGGCCCTAACTATTTTAAATGCACAAGGTCTTCTACATGTGACAACACATACATTGGCACATACTGGCCCTGAACCTTGGCAAATCTCTTCCCTCGTTCTCTTTACCAAAGCTCTACTTTGGAGGTTCAGACTAGAAAAACCTCCATATGGAGCAGGAAGGGATTTCAGGGAGCAACTGCAGAATCTGGGCTTTCATTTAATAAATGTCTCCAACCCTTTACATCAATAAGAGCCTTCAAGAAATGAAGGGCCATCAACTGAGGCACTGCTGCCTCCCAAAACTGAAAACATCTGCTGCTGTTCAGTAGCTTCACCAAACTTAAAGCTAGAAGTGCTCTTATTTCACTATCTTTCACTCTCAACAGGAGTCCAGTGATTGGGGTAAAAGGAGAAGTTCAGTCAGCTCCATCTAAAATAACTAGCAAAAACTGCTTACACCACCATCTCAGTAGGAAGAGTACAAGAACACAAATATTGGAGTGGCACAGGTTATCAGGCATCTCCAAACCCTCAGTACAATCAGGAAGCTTCTGGGTTGAAAGGGAACAAGTAAAAAAAAATATCCTCTTCCAAGATAGTTTGAGGGAAAGTAGAGGTTCCCCTAAACACGGTGTAAAGAACCCAAGGGCAGCACACCCACCGGAACCCAGATACCCACCTCTAACCCTCATGTCTGATGAAAGCAGAAATCTCATTCGGGGTGCTCTGTTGGTGCAATTCCTGATTCACACTGATGTTTAACAACAGGCAGCAGCTGGTGCTAACGTTTTGAGACACCATTCTTATTTTCTGTTTGGTCATCAGCACAGCAGCTTACAGTGCAGATGCACCCTCTGTGTTAAGAAAGCAACTGGGACAACTCTCTGGCATGTTTTACCAAATGGTATGTACTGGTGCATACCTGAAAGATCATGCTTGCTTTTAAAACTAGGAATGACAAATTTCTTCCCCTAGCTCAATAACGTTTGATCTCCCATTACACTGTATCCAAGTCCTGAACTATCTAATTGCAAACAAATCTGCAAAGAAAAGTCAGCTACATGAGCTTCCTTTTACACAAGGAAAAGGACAGTAGGGGTTCTCCCCCCCCCCACCTGGTCACTAGAACTGCCTTACAGCTTGTTAACCCAAAATTCTTGCTTACAAGGTAGCTTGATTCTTTTCTGTTACACCATACCACAGGTACAGTAACAGATAAGTAACAAAATTCTTCAGATTATTTAATATTAGATGATTTCCCAAAATGCTCTAACATCCACAGGCTTCCCAGGACTGCCCTGAAGTCTAGTATACCCTTAAAAGGTACGAGGTAAAAGTGCTCTGACATGCAGTTGCTTCGATCAAGATTTCAGGCATCTGAGCATCACCCAAGTCAGCTTTACAGGAGAGCGAGATGCCACCAGGTGCCAGTGACTTCCTACTGGCAAAGTCTAATGGCCCCTCTTACTAACAGCCCATCTGTGGGACTGGTGTCATGTGTTACACGAGAGCTGGAAAAACACCAGCCCCACCAGCTTCACCAGCCCAGCATTTGATTTCATGCAATCCAAGGCCAGCTGAGGTCCCACCTTACCCCCCCTGCCTCCCCTTGCCTGCTGCGGACACCCCGCTGTGTGCCCACAGCCAGGCCTGCTTCCGTGGCAGCCTATTAAACCAACCTCAGCTAACAGGACTACAAACCTGACACCAACTGTTGTCACAAAAACAATGGGCAAGCCCATGCCCTGAAGCTAGATGGTATCCCTGCTCATGTTTATTTCCACTAAATTAAGCTAGAATGAAAGATTTAGGGAAGGTTTAAAAACCCGTGCATCCTATCTTTAGCTACCAGTTGTTGCTCCCTGAATAAACGGATCAGGTATTACAAAGGTACAGTCCCACTGACAAACCATTGGGTTTAGAGTGAGCCCTAACACACACATCTTCCTCCACATCCCTCAAACCTGCAGTTTTACAGCCATGTTTCCTAACATCTATTGCTTTTCGCTGGGTAAAAGACAGCATGTGTAAGCACAACACACAGAGAGCACTGTAGCAAATACACAAACCAACCTCTCAGCTGCAGCAGTTTTAAAGATGACTTGTAAAAGGCTAGGCTTACAAATGTTTAAACTTAAAATACATTGATAAAGTTCAATGATCAGTGTGTAAATCGAAGTTCACTACTGCAGACAGTAGTCATCTTATGACTTGAGCTGATCAGAAATTCCCCATCACCTGGTTTTCACAGACAGTGGTAATTAGTTGAAACTTCTTTCCTGTATGTCAGAGCAGGGTTTCAACTCATACAAGCACACGGTCCCCCAGGTGATGGGTAAGTGTTGTGTCACATGGTTGTTCTAGTGTTGGACCAATAAACTCTTCAAAACCTTGAGGATTTTCAGGGGCAGTGTCCAATACAGCTTGTTTTCTTGGTAGCACTACTGGAAGATGACTCAGACGCAAAGCTCGCCAGGGCCATGTGTATTCAGGTGTACTTCTATGTGCACAACAAATATGTCATGCGATATGACTTATCAGTATGTGTTTGAATATTCTCCTTTAACAGTGGTGAGTAGGTAATGATTCTGCAACAGCTCAGTACACACATGTAAATAAGGCACCCATTCAGTCATTTCTGTCATTTTTGAATCACTAACCAAGGACATATGAGAGTTTTTATAAGCCAGTATTAGGCCTATTAGATTTCTCACTTGTCTTCATTCTCTGTAACAAAATAAAGATGCCAGGAAAGCATTCCTAACTTAGGCTTCTATTGACTTTTACGAAGGTTAAAAACACACCTTGAAACAACTGTGTTACTAGCCCTTCTCAACCACATTACTGAAACAGAAGCCTCAAAACGAGTTCCAAACCCCCAGCTGGCAGCAGGTTACATTTGTGTACAGTACACACAAGGATTATTCCTGGAATGCAGAACACTCCTTGAAATCTTGTAAAATTGGACAATCATTCACTTCCATGCTTAACAAAAAACACCTAAGTAGAACCAGAGAGAAGGCAAAGTACTGACGTCCCACCAACAGTGGAAGCCCCTTCAAGGAACTGATCGCTGGGGCAAGGGGAAGAAAGGAAAACAAATTCAGAAATTACACTAGCTGCCCCATAACAAGGGGAACGCTCACTGTCAGATAGGGGAAGCGTGTAAAATTTATCAATGACAAACCGCATATTCAGATTGTTGGAATTTCCAGCTCATTAAGATGGATATTTTAGTTGCTGTGTCTGGGAACTTCAGCTAACAGAGCATTAAATGTGAAATTTAGAAACTTCTGATTTCAACAGCGATCCAGTAGTTGAGCTTCCTGCATGCTCAAGCTACCGTACGCTGGCTTACCGTAACTGCCTCAAGCATGGAACTATAACATGCTAGGACAGAGTGTTGCTTGGAAAATGACCTGGGTCTTGAACAGTAGACTGTTTTCTGTTTCTCTTACTTTTTAAAGTGAGCAATACAGGCAAAGAGCTCCTCAGAGCAAGTAGGAGCAAGAGGAGACTGCTGGGAAGCAGGAGGCAGACAGGGGCGATCAGAAACACACCCTGAAGTCAGTGACCTCCGTAATTGCCACGCTCACCAAGGCCACAGAGCTGCTTGCAGAGGTGGGCCACGATGCGGGATACGACCCACCGACACCTCTCTGACCCCACTTTGTCAGTCCCCCCCTACTCCACTGAGCTCTCGTGGGGTGAACCAGGTGGGCTCCCCACCCCTGCCACGGTTCAGACGGCAGTGCTGATGCCAGCTGCATTACACTCACGTGCTAGTGGCAGCGTGCAATGCAGATCTGCAAGATGTCTGGAGACAGGAAAGCAGGTGGGTAGGAAGATGAGAGGACAAAACAACAACAAAAAAACTCACTGACCTCCCTCCCATCCCTCACGTCCCGAGCAGCAGGCGGGCGCCCAGTGCCCTGCCAGGGCCGCGGGTAACGAAACGACCGTCCTGCCCTGCCCTCCCCTCCCGCGGAGCCAAACAGCAGCCAGGCTGGAGCCGACGAATTGCAGCAGTTACCGACCGGGCAACTTGGGAGCGAGGAGAGGACGCGCTGAGGAGCCGCGCCAGGGCTCCGGCGGGCGGCAGGCGCACCTCTGACCGCGGGTGCCCCCCCGCCCCCCGGGAAGGGGAGAAGAGGGCCCCGGAGCAGTGCCCCCCGCCCGCCCGCCCCCGCCGCTGCCCACCTGTCGCGGGGGTCGACCCAGCTGGTGGTGCGGCTGCCGTGGTCGATGTAGTACACCTTCCCGTCGTAGTCCCGCGCCTCCTCCCAGCCCTCGGGCAGCGGCAGCTCCTTCCGCGGCATCGTCCCCACCGCCGGCCGCGCTGCCCCATCCACCGCTCCGCTCCGGGGCGGCGGCGGCGGGGGCCGGCCCCGGGGCAGGGCCGGGCCTCCCCTCCCGCGGGCAGCGAGGAGCGGTGTGGGGGCCGCGCCGGCCCAGCCGCGCAGGGAGGCGCCGCCGCCGGGCAGCCTCACATGCCGGCCCCGCGGCGGGGGCGGGGCGCGGAGCCGGCTGAGGCGGGCCGGGCTGAGGCGGGCCGAGGCGCCCGGCCCCGCGCCGCGGCGGGGGCGGTCCGGGGAGGGCGGCGGGCGAGCCCACGGTCAGCCCTGCGGCGCGGGAAGCCCCGGCCCGCCCGGCCTCTCACGCCTCCATTTCCTGCTCCGCCGCCGGCGGCGGCGGCCCGGCGAGTCCCGGGGTGGCTCCGCCCCCTCGGCTGCGCCCCGCCCACCACGGGCGCCCCGGGCGGTGGGACGCCGGTTCTTAAAGGCTCCGCCCGCCCCGCCCCGCCCCGCCCCGCCCCGCCGCCGCGCGGGGCAGAGCCGCCCCGCCGCCGCGCGCACGAGAGCGCCCCCCGCCGGCGGGGGCGGGGGCGAGGGCCCCGCGCGGGAGGCGGCCCGGCGGGGGGTGCCCGGGGGAGGGGCACCGGAGTTCGGGCGCGCGGGGGCCAGCGCAGGGCGGGAGCTACGAGGCCAAAACCCAGGGCTGCCGTTGTAGCCGCTCTCCTGAGGGTAAGGGCCGGCGGCTCAGCGCGGCCCCTCCGAGGAGAAGCACAGGAGGTGGAGGATAGGGGCGCGATGGGGATGGCCAGAAACACAGAGCAGGTGCTTGTGCCCCCGGGGAGACGCGGGCCATTGGGTGTCAGGGGTGCTGGCACTCGCCCGGGCAAGCACATAAACTCTTCCCCGACCTGGGAGACATCCCTCAGGCTGTGAGGTGTCCCTGGCCCGCCGGTGTGCTGCCCTCCGGGCCGCGGCTGGCCCCCCCGGCAGTGCGGGGCCTGCCGGTGCTGGCTGGGCTCCCCACAGGTGTTGCCGCTGCCAGGCCGTGTTCGCTGGCAGTAAGCGAACAGCCGGCGGAGCTGCCCACGCGGGTCTCCACGGGGGTGACATTGGTGACTTCCATTTATGCGGCTTCAAGAGTGAAAGCTCTTTGCAGCTGGGTGTGTAGATATAGTGAGACCATGAACAGAAGGCAGGATTATAAAAATCAGTTAGGGTAGCACAAGAAAGTCCCAGGTACAAGCCATAAGCCAGAGGGTGGGTGACGGTGTCCACACTGCATGGCGCATTACCCTTTCCTGAGCAGCTGCTGCCATGGCTGGGCCGTTGCCAGTACCTGACCATGGCTCTGGCACAGCTGCAGTGCAGTATGGAAGGAGCTACGAGGACGTGCCCTCCCCAGTCTTCTGTCCCCAGATTTCAGTAGTTTAGGCTTGAACAGACTGCCCGTGATAAAACGTCACAACAAAAGCTCATCCAGTGGCATGCGATCAGGCCATGAGCTAACGTGGGTGACCTGCACAGCATGGCGATGAGGGGAGTTTTGCGTGAGGTAGCATTTTCCCCGGGGAGCACCAGCCGACGCCAGTTTCCTACTGTCAAGGGTGGGGGAAAACCAAGAAGTTTTGTAGCGCTCCAGCTATTGAAAGAGCAGAATGGAGCGGGGATCCCTGCCAAGCACAGGGGTGGAAAAGGAAACTGGAGGATGGGAAGAGGGGAGCCCCGAAGGGCTGGAGAGGAAAAGTAAAAGCGAGAGAGACAATTAGAAATAACATCTCATTTTTGTGCCAGATTTTGAGGGTAAGATAACTTCTTTCAGTCTTTCTGACAACCTGCTGGGAGTCAGAACTGCTAATTCTCCAGAGGCCGAAGCAGAATGCAGTAGCAGTTGGCTGATGAAGTGGTTGAGCAGGGAAGAAAATGAAGACAAGTAAAACTGAAAGTGAGGCATTTGGAAAATAGCCCGATTTAACCCCATTTTATCTGAAGCCAAACTTGGAGGGGGCCACTAAATGTGTTGCTTTTATGAACAGGACCATACACAAGGCTTTTAAATTATTAATAAAGCAAGAATAAGGGAATAAACACTGTATCTGTCCACAACTCTAAACGAAGCTAGTGGTTTCTTTTGGAAGCGAAGACTCGGAGCACGGGGAGCAGTGCCGCTCCAGCGAGCAGACACCAGGACCGCCAGGAGTCCTGGGCCGACGCCAGCGGTGTGCAATGGATTTCTGCAGGGCACCGGGCTAGTCACTGCGGCCGTCATTTTCTCTTTACTGCTTTTAATCTCATGGATAATGGTGTTTCTCTCTTTGTAAAACACTCAGCAAAGTACTTAAGACACTTAAAAGGGGGAACTATAACAATAGGAAAAAAATCAGCATCAACTAAAGTTTTTAAATATTACAAGAGAAGAAGCGAATAACAAAGTAATAACAAATTAATGTGTATTTTCATGTTCCTGTATTTGTGGTCTTATGTTCAAGCACAGAGATACTTCCAAAAGGCATGTTCCATTTTAAAGTGTTTTTTCAAATTTTCAGAATGTGTGTAGATCATCTAGAGAAAGGCTATATGTAAAGAAGCCGATGAAATACCTTTTCTTTTCCAGATGTCATCAACTGTGTTTATGAAGAAAGTAATTGTGTAATTTTTTTAAAAGATAATTGCTTTTGAAATAAATACCTTGGAAAATATTTGCAGGTAGTTCTGACTCAAGTCAAAAGATCTTATTTTTCCACTCCTCTTTATTTTTTAACTTGGAAAAAAAACCCTTCCACTGAACCATATGAATTAATGAATGTAATCAGGAATGTGCATATGGTAACTTACTCCCTTTTACCACTTACACTCACAACAAAAGAATTCAGCGTTATCAGAGTCTGTTTGAACTGTAAAGCAATAAACAAACAGGTGATTGTTTTCTCATGAGCAAAGAAAGGGAAGGTTTTGTTCGTAAGTAAGCTCTCACCTATGTGAAAAGGAAGAACAGAGCAGAGAACAAAGTCTGCAGAAACCTCATTTTTTTTGCCCTGGGGTCAATGTCTCCAGCATGACCTCATGTGCTGCACACCACCGTCCTGTCCAGCTTTGCAGAGTCCACAACGGGCCGGGTAACAAATTATTCAGTAACAAGAGCAGCCATTTTCTGTTGGTGATTTCTGTTTCAGAGAAGCTGGTTGCTTGCTGCTTGGGGGGTTTTTTCCTAGTACATTCAAAAGTCTGTATTTTTGTACTGCACCCTTACAGCTCTATTCTTAATTGACTGCGAATAACAAAAACACAAATGTCAAAAGCTACTAGAGCACAATATTGGTCTCTCAGCCAATATCTTCAGGTGTCTGAACCAAAATAGGAGGAAAAATGCATTTAAATTCAATTGCCAGGGAACAATCACATTTACCTGAAATACCACATTTTGATTAAAACCTCCAGCTTTGTTCAACTTGAAGCAATCATATAATTTCTGTGGAGGGTTACCTTATCCTTCTAGAAAGCCTCTTCTCCACCCTGCCCACCTCCAAACTGTATGTCATTTTTTTTCAGTTTCCAAATGGCATTTTAGTTCTTAAAAAAAGTCAAAACCAGGTTTGGAAAGATGGAACATTTCATTTTGGAAGTAACCCAAAGCCTTCCCGCTTTCAGAAGCCGTTTCCAGCCCAGTGGGAAGAGCAGAGGTGCCCATGAGGCAGGGAAGAGTGCACACAACCTGTTGTACTTTCCAGTCCCAACATGAAAGGAACTTTCTGTAAACATTGGCAAAGCCCTTCATTGTTTTCTTTCAAACTACTCCTTAAAAGACCCATTGCTGGAGGCCTTAAAAAAAAAAAAAAAAAAAGCACCTGACACCCACAAAGCCTCCTGTTGCTGTGGCAGGTATTGGCTGCGTCTTGCCCGGTGTCCCGCCGGTCCCTGCACCCCTTGTTCCAGACGAAGCATCTGTCGTTTTGTTCTGTACGCAGGCAGGGTTTGGTACAATGCTTCCTCACACACAGTGTCGTGCAGCCTAGGTGAGAAGTGAGGAATGGTGAGAGTTTCAGGTTTGTCTAGCAAGGTGACTATTAAATAAGACCTGTGCAGCAGGCTGGCTTTCCCACTACCCCAGGAAGTCTGCTGGCTGGAGTTCTGCTGTGTTTTGGCCTCTCGCAAGAAGGTCATAAGAAGTCCCTGACTAGTTTCTTTGTGAAACAAGATGCTACAGAATCATAGAATCATAGACCCGTTTAGGTTGGAAAAGACCTTTAATATCATCCAGTCCAACCATTAACC
Organism: Gymnogyps californianus; assembly: GCF_018139145.2. NCBI lineage: Eukaryota > Metazoa > Chordata > Aves > Accipitriformes > Cathartidae > Gymnogyps > Gymnogyps californianus. The sequence goes on from NC_059484.1 coordinate 5,003,947, forward strand.
CAGCACTGCCAAGTCCACCACCATGTCCCTATTTAACTATGCCCTCACTGGGCACTGTCTGGAACAAATCATTTCACCTGGGACTTGCTCTTTAGGAGATGTGCTGATTGCTCTCCAACAAAGTGCATCCACGCAGGGAGATGCTACTCTAGTCAGGTTTGCTACACGGGCGCATACAAGGCTGCTTAACTTTTTGACTTTGTTGTATGGAAAACAAAGCTCTAGGATATTTTGTCCCTTTAGGCTGTAGTTAAGGTCTTACTTTCTGACAATTTTTTTTTTTCCTCCTGTTTCCCACCTCACATTACTGAGGAGCAGAGCTGGGAGTACTGATCAAACCCCAGGGGATTTCAGTAGTCCCGCAAAGTGTATTGGGAGAGCGTACAACCACCCTGCTGTATTAAAAACAAATCCACTTCTTATCTTTTATTATGTTTTCTGATTTATGGTTTCATACATTCTTAGGTGTCCATGCAGGAAGTAAAAAGCTGAGATAGTTGTTAGCAAATATTCTTGAACATACCCGAGGTACTCTAGTGTAAAAAGGCTCTTTCATCTGACTCCCAAGCTCTACCATAGAAGGAGAAGCCTAAAATGTACAGAGGCACCGGTTGCACCAGGCGTCAGGAAACCAGACTCAGAAAGCTTTGTGGTTCCCAAGTGAGGTGTTCACAGTCCCGTCGGTGGCTGGCTTTGGTGGCAGCACCTTAACACAGGGTTAAGAAGCTCCTATCCCTCCAGCTTTTGTTTCTGTTCTCACCCTACTGACAGCTCCAGCCACCCGAGCACAGCTGTGCGTAGGAAATATCGCTGCTCCCCTCGACAAACCACCTGGTCCCTGATCTCTCCTTCAGGAGTTGCTTGTTTTTTCTTTTATCCCATCATCCCAGGTTGCAGCGTGACCCACCAGACACCTGCACTTGCACAGTGAAGCAGCCAACAAACTAACTGACTTAAACCACACAGGCTTCTTCAGTGGACTTGTGTCAAAGCTAGCAGAGAGTGGAAGGGAAAGAGTGAGCAATAAAGAAATTTTAAAAACTAAATAAAATAAAAAGGGCAGCTGGAAAACACGTGTGGGAAGGTTTAAGACCTGCTCGTCATAAGCCAATCAAACTAAATAAAGGTTTCTGACAAAGAGGAAAGTTTAATTCAGCCTTCTTTTATCAAAGCCTCAGGCAGCGGGTTCTGGATTTCTAATGTTAAATTTCAAGCTACCTTTGTCATGCTGTTTATCATGAAGAGCATTAGTAAACATAACACAGTTCTTTATGCTACCCTAAGCACTGAAAAATTGAGCAGAATCCCCCACATTTGTTTATTAAGTAGTAAATATATTACTTGCTTTTGCGAGTGCATAGGATAAAATTGTGTATCTAAGGGAAAAGTCAAGAATATGTCACATGGCAGCTAAAACAAGATTGAAAAGTAAAGGCAAGAGACCTAGGGGTGAGTCTGGAAGCTACAGCCTTAAGAAGCCTCAGCCACTGCAAGCCTTGTGAAAATACAAGTGCATTTGCAGCACCAAGCCTGTAGGACTCTGTCCAAATTGACCCCTCTCCAACCTTCAAGCCTTGACCGCCTCATGCAACACAGGAGGACGCAGGAGTTCTCGGGCTTGCAGAGCTACAGCTGCATCACTGCACACTTGAACAACAATCTGCCAGGTCTGAAATAATTTTTTTCCAATCCTTTGCTCTGGGTATAGTTTTTTTTGGTTACTCTGTTTAGAAGTAGCTTGCTGTAGTCGGGAGCTGTAAGTGAATGTGTGGCAGGGCTGTTACACAGGGCTGTTTATGAAACAGGGCGAGATACTGCCGTCTGTAGGACAGTCCCGCACCACTGCTGAATCAGAGTTCTCCCAAGCCACGGGTCAATATTTACACCAGCGCAAATGTTCAGGCCATCCCCTGCCACAGGCAAGGCTGGCTCTAACACGGCAGCATCGTTAACCCCCAAAGGCAGGAAAACCCTCCGTCAGCTGCCTCGGAAGCATGGGATATGTCACAGGACACCTGTGACAGGGACAGTCCTCATGATTCCTGGGGCTGTCAGGGCTGCCACGAGCACGTCACTCAGCCATGGGTTTACTCTGTGTCACCTTCACCATCCTGGCACTTTGTACACCTGCACCGAAGATCTTTCATCTTTCAGCAAACAAGCCTGCAGCGAGGGAATAAATTCCTAACTATGACCTTTGGGTGCTCTGAGATTTTTTTCACCTACAAACAAAACAGGATTTTTTTTTTTCCCCCCAAACAACCCTTATCTCTGTTGTTTTATTAGACCCTTGTGTGCCCACTGGAAGCACTGCACCGCAGTCTTCCCTTGACATTGCTGGGAAGATTGGGCCTCTGTCTTCCCCGAGTGTGTGGACATCCCTTGCAATGTACACTAGGAGCCAAATGTGCGTTTTCTACCTTGCGATAATTGGCAGCTGCTTAATGTAAATGGGAGACCACCCCAGTGAAGCTGGAGCTGCTCTCATAGCGGTGAGGGTCTCCAATCCCAGCGTGAGCCCCTGTGCCAATCCCCAGGCGCTCGGCTGTCCCCCGTGGGGCATCAGCAGCTCTTGGCAGCTGCCACCCAGCTGCCTACCCAGCCGCTTGGCGTGGGGCTCTGCCGAGGTTGGCGGGAGCCGAGGCCACGGTGCCAGCGCTGAGCTCCTCAGCAAAGGCAGAGGCAGGTCTGCCCTCGGCAGCCAGCCCTGGTGCTGCAGATGGGAGTTAGGAATGGGGCCAAACACTGAGTCACTCTCAGTTATAAAAAAAAAAGTAATTTCCATCAACCTGTCATGGAGAACACATATGACAGAAAAATCAATTAGTTTGGTATCAATTGCTATTTTTACTGGCCCATTTGTTCAGAAGTTAGGGAGACCTCCTCCCATAAGCAGGTTTCTCTTGATCATTTGTCAGCTCACCAGCCACAGAGCTGCCACAGCACTCTACCTTTCTGGCCTGAAAATATGAACATTTGCATTACTGCCAGCGTGGCTTGTGACTCCCAAGCCCAGAGTTGCCTACAACCCCGTGTGGGTGTCCCGCAGCAGCAGAGCGGGGCGGTGGGACGTGCGCAGGATGCAGCACGGCCAGAGCTCGTCCTTATTAAGTGTGACAAGTGCCTTTCACTGCACGCAAGGAGGGAATAGCCTGCACACGTGCAGGCTTGTAAAAGGAAATGTGTCCATGTGCACTGATACTAGTAATTGGGCTTGAGCTGTAAAAACACCACAGTGCCATCGTCATGCCATGTCAAAATGAGCTGGCCAAGCCCCACCACGGACCGGAGCTGCACAGGCGCCACTGGGATGGCACCATGTGCCTGACTCAGGGCAAGGGGAGCAAAATATATTTAGTTTTGCCAACACATGTTATGTTTCTAACCTCACGGATGTGATTTTTTTGTTGGGACTCATTTTACACTACAATAGTGACAACAGGGCACTGCAGGTTGTCTAGCATCAAGTGCTGCGAAATCTCTGCCTCCCGTGAGCATTAATGAACAGTTTCAGCAGTCGAGTTGGGGGCAGCAGCTGGTAGCAATGAATGGTGAAGGGACAGGTGCCATCGTCTCTCAAAGCGAGAAGTGGCCAGGCGAGGGACGACAAGGCTGCTCTCCTGAGCTGGCTGCTGCTCAGCAAGGCGGCAGTGGGATGGGAGCCAGGCACCTCAGCAGTCTGTCCTGCCGCCTTGGCAGTCTGTCCAGCGGTGTGTCTGCAGCTGCCAAGTACAGGAGCAGTGCAGGGACATGCCCACCACAGGGTGCCATTGCTGTCCATGGCACGGCAGGTCCCAAAGGGGACAAGACCACGTGTACCGGTGAAGGGCAAAGTACCGCAAAGGCAGAAGCAAGTTCTCCAAGGCTTTCCCTTCCCACCTACGCGCATCTCACTTCCTGAGCAGCACGCTGTTTCGGTCAGACATGAACTTGAATTTGATACCTAGAGGCTGGTGAGGTGGTGCCGATACCTGCAGCGCAGCAGGGACTTATCCCCTGTGCTACACGGGGCAGGGGGCAAGAGGCTGAACAGCCGTGTGGCAGCGCAGCAACAATGGTGTTGCCAGATGAGCGCATGTCCATAGCCCTGCGGAGTCAGAGCACCGCTCCTGTCCAGCACACACCAGCCTCACAGCTGCAGCAGCAAAGAAAAAAAAAAAACCCCAACAAACCCCACCTAGTTACTTTACTACATAAATCAGGGACATGAAAGAAACAACTGTCCATGTAAAGCAGCTTAGTTTCACTTAGAAAATACTTAACAGGTGGCTAGGACTCTAAGGACCACTTATTCCACGCTTTAGTAATCCAAACGCTGCTTTATAGCTGCTGCTCACCCCCATCCAACCAGTAACGCAGCACTGAGCTTTACTGGCGCTGTGGCTGTCGATCCACCTTTCCTCTCAAGGGCCCCCGTAGCACTGAACAGGAGAATTCTTGTGAAGCCAGGTGAGGCCTGTGACCACAGGGACAGCAGCTTTTATCTCCTACCAGTGGTAAGAAGGCAGCTGCCTGTACCAGTCACACCTCAGACCAGGTACTGGTGGCTGAACTGAGGAGGAGCAGCCAAAAAATCTGCCTGGCTGCTCCTCTCGGGGGCTGCTGGGGACTGCAGGGAGCAGCGGGCGGGAGGGGAGGTGGAGGCAGTCACTGGGGCCGGCGGAAGCACAAGCTACAAACCTGACAAACTGGACCCATTTCCTCAGGCAAACAGGCATAAATTTTCAATTATGGTGAGTTTTGCAGTTACGTTACCTGATGTCAAATATGACCAAGAACAGTATTTTTCCTTTACCTGTGTCAAAGCTGACAGAGAGTAACAGGGCTGTAGAAAGCACAGCAGCGCAGCGGCCCTGTGTTCCGCTGACTGGGTAGCGCTCCCTGTGCAGGGGCGGGCGAGAGTGGCCATGCTGCCTGGCGCTGCCCAGCGGTGCCCAGCAGTGCCCGGCGGCTCTGGTCTGCGCCCAGCCGGGAGGAGCAAAGGCCGGCATGGCTGCAGCTGGGCTAAGCACACAGGTGCCGAGCTGGGGCTCCTGGCCACCCCCCAGCTGAAGCTGCTTTGCATGGTTTGCTGTGAGGCTCAGCGCAGGGCAGCACAGCAACGCAGACACTTCGTATTTCTGTAAAGATCAGCACGGCAGTGTGAGCTCTCTGCCCAGCTGTGGTGGGGGACTTGGTGACACAGAAAAGGCTGAGATACTCAATGCCTTCACAGCCTCTGGTCTTTCCTGGTATGATCTGCCTTCAGCTTGCCCAGGGAGAAAGTCTGGAGCAAGGAAGACTTACTCTCGGTGCAGCAGGATCAGGTAAGGGGGCAACAGATGGGACACGGACAAGTCCCCGGGACTTGCTGGGATGCACCCAGGAGAGCTGAGGGAGCTGGCCGATAGCACTGCTAGGCCATTCCCTGCTGTCTTTGAAGGGTCATGGTAATTGGGGGAGGTTCTGGGCAGAGTAGCTGATAATCCAGAGGGTCTTCTGCTGTCCAGGGGGACAGGCTGGAGAAAGGGGCTGACAGGAACCTCATGAAGTTCAGCAAAGGTGTGTTGGGTTTGTGTAGCAGGGAGGGGCTCCAGGAGTGGCTCCTGTGAGAAGCTGCTAGAAGCTTCCCCGGCTCCAAACTCAGTCCCGCCTCTGGCCAAGGCTGAGCCAATCAGCAATGGGAAGAAGCTGCTAGAAGCTTCCCTCGCTCCAACCCGGACCCGCCTCTGGCCAAGGCTGAGCCAATCAGCAACAGTGGTAGCACCTCTGTGACAGCGTATTTCAGGAGGGGAAAAGACTGCTGAGAAAAAGGGTGGAGGAAGAAGGAGATAGAGGAGGAGGAAGAAGGAGATAGAGGAGGAGGAAGAAGAAGAAGAGGAGGAGGAGCTACAGCAGAGGGAGGAGTGGGATGTGAGAGGAACAACCATGCAGACACCGAGGTCAGTGAGGAAGGAGAGGGAGGAGGTGCGGGGGAGCAGAGATTCCCCTGCAGCCCGTGGGGAGGCAGCAGGCTGTCCCCCTGCAGCCCATGGAGGTGAACAGGGAGCAGAGATTCCCTGCAGCCGTGGTGAGGCGGCAGGCTGTCCCCTGCAGCCCATGGAGGTGAACGGCGGAGCAGAGATTCCCCTGCAGCCCGTGGAGGACCCCACGCCGGAGCAGGTGGCCGGGCCCGGAGAAGGCCGTGACTCTGTGGCAGAGCCCACGCTGGAGCAGTTCATGGAGGACTGCAGTGTGTGGAAAGGACTTGAGTTGGAGAAACTGATGGAGGGCTGACCCCCGTGGGAGGGACCCCACGCTGGAGCAGGGGAAGAGTGTGAGGAGTCCTCCCCCTGAGGAGGAAGGAGCGGCAGAAACAGTGTGTGATGAACTGACCGAAACCCCCATTCCCACCCTCTGCACTGCTGCGGGGGGAGGAGTGAGCGAGTGGCTGTGTGGTGCTTTGTTGCCAGCTGGGTCTAAACCATGACAAAAGGGAAGTGCAGAGTCCTGCACCTGGGGAGGAACAACCCCAAGCACCAGTACAAGCTGGGGGCCACCCAGCTGGAAAGCAGCTTTCCAGAAAAGGATCTGGGGGGCAACAAGTTGACCATGAGCCAGCAATGTGCCTTTGTGGCAAGGCAGGCCAACAGCATCTTGGGTTGCATTAGGCGGAGCATCACCAGCAGGTTGAGGAGGCGATCCTTCCCCTCTGTTCAGCACTAGTGAGACATGTCTGGAGTGCTGGGTCTGGTTCTGAGTGACCCTCTACAAGACAAACATGGACACACTGGAGAGAGTCCAGCAAAGGGCCATGAAGATGATGGTCTGGAGCATCTGACACAGAAGGAGAGGCTGAGGGAGCTGGGACTGTTTAGCCTAGAGAGGAGGTGGCTCAGGGGGTATCTTATCAGTGTGTATGAACATCTGAAGGGAGGAGTAATGATGAGGGAGCCAGGGTCGTCTCAGTGATGCCCAGTAACAGGACAAGGGGCAACAGGCACAGGTAGAGATACAGAAAATTCTGGTTAAACATAAGAAATACTAGTTTTACTGTGATGGTAACTGAGCACTGGAACAGGTTGCCCAGAGAGGTTGTGGTCTCCATCCTTGAAGATATTCAAAACCCAGCTGGACATGGTTATAAGCCCTTCCTCTTAACAACAGGTTAGCCTCACTAGTCCCATGACTCTGTGAAACCTAAAGAAAGGAGCTGGACTCCAAGCCCTCCATCACCCACCACCCCCTGCTTTTTAATAAGGGCCCCATGCTGTGTCAGATGTGAAAACTCTCCTCGCGGATGCTTTGTCATGGGCTTTTTAATGGCCTGCCTTCCCCACCTGGCCACAGACCAAGGCATTAAGATGGGGATGTCTTCAAAAAGATCACTACAGCCCACAGGGGCAAACAGGAATCTGATTTTTATCTCTAGGGAGAACTCTTGACAGATGAAAAAGTCTGATTTATGAAGAAGAACCTATTGAGTCATTGACTATTGCTGACCACTAGAAGTGAGATACTTGGATTACTGATTTATAGCACTGAGTAATGTTTCTTAATATTTTACTTTCATTTACACGATTGCTTCAGTTAATGAAGTTTGGGGAGGGAGAGGTATTTGAAACAGTCGCAATGCCTGAGCTTTAGCAGAATAGGCAGTAGTACAGCCAACACAATTCTGGCAGATTTTCTTTTTATATGCAACCACAAAATTAGACTAAAGCCTGCCAGAAGCTGTCATCTAAAGATGTAAAACTTCTGTAAATATAATTTCTCCAATAGCAATGCTGTTGAGCTGCTGTAACACAGCACAGATAGCATTACAGTATACTGCCTGCCACCTTCCGTACTCATGATGGCTTAACTGCCACTTCCATTGTAAATCCTGTTTGTTAAGAATTTATAAATCGGCTGCATTCACTTGCTTCTCTCTGAAAGTTGGCACATGGCTCTCTCCCACGGTGTTTTTACCACATTTTACTTTATTATTTGCTTTTTTCCTCCTTGGCTCAGAAGCACCACAGAAGTAGCCTGACTCTAGCCCCAGAACCATTAAATCCTCAGTAGAGGCTAAGATGCTACACAGATATTTTAATGAACAAGGAAATAAGGGAAAGCCTAACCTGTTACCTTAGATACTGATTTTGAAGAGCTACCGCAGAACTTCTGGACAGAGGAACACCCCACTCCTGCTGCAGGAGGTGCGGGGAAGTCTGGGCAGGGCTGGTGGCACCTGCTGAGCTGCAAGTGAACTGAAGCACATGGGTGGGTGCAAGGCATCTGCTGGGGCACTGACTCTTGCCTTGATGCAAACACCACGTTCCCCAGGTTAAGAAGCGGCTCTTGGGGCCGGTGGTTGCAGAGGTTGACCGGCCTGCAGCACCCAGGGTGCTCGCAGGCAGCCACCCAAACAGTGTGTGGGAGAGGCTGGCAGGGTCGAGTCCCTGTGTTCCCTGCCAAGCTGTTTCCTTGCCTGGGTCATCTGGCTGAATCCCTGACTTGGGTACCTGAGCGCATCACACCAGTGCTTCCACTTCTTGGTTTTCATTTATTTTTGGTGGTGGTGGTGGGGAGGCTGAGCTGCCATAGTGAGCTCTTGGTTAGCTGAGATGATTAAAATTACTAATTTAGCCCATTAGTGTGATGGGTCCAGCTGTGAGGGCGCTGCAAAGCATGTTGTGATGACTATTGTGTGACCCAGTCTCGGCTGCTTGTTAAATAGCACTTGCTGTTCCTAGCAGCTCAGGTAATCATGTGTCAGATGTTGCTGTAGACACACACAGTTTGTGATGTGACTGTAGATCTGCCCAGCACTGTTGTGTTGGGTTAGGCGGAAGCAGAAAAGGCTTTATCAACACAGGGGAGTTTGTGCTTTGACACTGGCAATAGTATTTGCCTTTCTAGAGCTCTTGGTCGTGTTCAAGTATTGCATAAAACTCTGTTTATTAGGGAGATGACAGACATACATGGCAAGGGAGAAAGAATTGGTTAGATATTATGGACCTAAACAAGCAGTGACAGCATATAATGTATGTATACTGGTACCTACCAACACCAGGAGCCTCCTGTGACAGCCTCTGCCCAATGGAGCCACCTGCTAGAGCCAGCACTCCTTCACTATTTTCCATGGGCTGAAAGTGACTGTAAGGCTCTAAGTTCTCTCTGCTAGTTCAGAGATCTGGCGAGTAAAATGTCTTTTGCAGCTGCCTCAGCAACTGTACTGCGGCAAATGATGGCCCTGTCTTAAACTCTTCTGTGAGCGTGCAGTCCTCGGCACTGGGTGCCACTGAGGTGGAGAAGTGAGCTTGATTCCAGAGGAATGGCAGATTTCAAATGCAATGAGTAAGGTTTAAACTACGTAATCCTTGTAAATAAGAAACCTTTATGTTGCGGGCTGTACCTGAAGAGGTTGGGGAGGAACTTTCCTTGTTGGCAGAAAAGCTCAGAGGCAGAGGGATCCCAGTACCTCTTCATTACTCTGCTTAGCTAAAGACAGGGAGCCTGTTACACTCTACATCTGGCTAGTAAAGCCCCATTCCCACGGGACATCTACTGTTAGTTCCTCTTTGGAGAAAATATTATAGCTATAGAAGGTATTGTCTTCCAGATAAAATCTGTATTTCCTGAGATTAAGGGCCTTGTGCTTAACACTTGGATGGTGTAGGACTTGTAAGGCCATCCTGCCTTAGTTTGTAAGGTAAGATCTCCCCTTTGAACAGATGCACAGTTAAAATAAAGGCCACCCGAGTATATGACTGACCTTAACATGGTTCTCATGCAAGATCACCAGATGAACACAGGACCGTAAGACAAGGTGACAGAAACTTTACCTTTTGAGTTTCCTAGGGCTGTAGCCTCAAAGCTGAATGTCGAACATATTCCCATGTTTGATCATCACTGAGTGCTTTAGAAGTGTTTGCGTGACTGTTGGCAAATGGGTGAACCTGACAGAAATTATAGCACAAAGCAGTTAATGCAAATTATTCAATGGCACTCGGTTCTGATGTGGTTTTCTTGGATTCCTGGGGAAAGCTGGTGCTTGGTTGCACAGGAAACTCTTGACCAACAAACCTGAGCGAGCCTTGGGAGGAGGTGCTCTGGTCATGCCCAGGGCAGATGAGGGATATCTAGCTCTTCTGCTCTTACAGCAATGATGAGCCTGGGCTACATGAAGATCAGGGGCTTACAGGGTAATATTAGAGGCAGAATGCTGTTGGCACGTTCATTTCTGGCAGGAAACTTCTGAGAGGCTACATTACCCAAGGGATGGGAGCTGAAAACTAACAATACCAGAGCTGCGCTCCCATGCAGGTTTCAGACTGGCTCTGTGCATTCTCAGAGCCCAGCGTGTGTGCATGTGGCAGCCCTTGCACTCCAGGTAGCGCAAAAAAAAAGGGGTCTAAATGCTTCCTTCATTTGTTCCCATGAGAGTATTCTGGATCCATTGGTCTGGCCCAGCTTTAGGAGGAACTTCTATTGGTGCCTTTACTTGGAACACACCGAGGCCACTAAGGAAGGCTAACATGGCATTGCTGGGGGACTGGCGTGGGCAAGGGAGTGCAAGGAGGCAAAGGCCTCTGAGTGTCTCATGGGCAGAACTGCCATCATGCGGCCAAATGCCGTGGAGCACAACCTTGAGAGGCAAAACGTCAGTGGTGGCGAGGTGCTGAGACACGTGCCTATGCTGGCAGCCAAGTCCCAGGCTTTGGGCTAAGTCAGGAGGCAAAAGAGTTTTTTTTCAAGCTGAAATGCGAGGTTATAAATACCAAATTACTTCAGTTACAGCAATCCAATAGGAAAAAAGGAAACATACTCTAATGCTGATTCTCCATCTGGTTTTAGCTTCAAACAGAAGCCTGGTCGTGGATTTGTTTGCTCTGCAGGCACCTCAGCATAAGCTGGAGTGAGTTAGAAGGGCAAACCTACGTTTGTAGCTCTTGGGCTGGCCTGTGCCTATGTACTGCACAGCCCACAGTTCCCACAGGGAGGAACGCTTGTCAGGCCAGGTCCTTACACAGCTGCCCTCAGCCTGTCCTGGCTGCAGTGCTGTTGGGGACACAGCCACAATGTCACTGTTACGGCCACCACTTAACTACTCTCCCGTAAGAAGGATCCCAGTTCATGTCTCCTTGGCATTGCTTTAGGTTAATCATGTATTCCATATGGAAAAGTGTAACAAGGAGGAGAGAGGAAAAGTAAGGGAGAGCTTTGAGAGGAACAGGAGATACCAATTTGAGGGGAGTGAGGAAAGGGAGGGTTGTAGAAAGAAAACAGGAGAAAAAGATACCTCAAATAACAGGAGAAACTCAGACAGGACCACAGGAGAGGATGTGGCCATGGCCACATCAGTCCAGTTATCTCCCCCATTTGTTAAGTGAAAAGCTGTTTAGTATGGCCTCTAACAGTCAGCTGTTTTTTCCAGACATGAGAGCATCTACCTCTTTGTCACACTTACAAAATACAGTAATTCTTCCAATCTCTTTGATGCACCACAAGGGTTTTCTAAGTAACTGGACGTACTATGGTTTACTTGCCAAAAGGACAGGCTGGGAGAGTTTGCCCATGTAGATATGCTGTTAAATGCGGCAGGGAGTCTGTACGGAAACACAAAGCGTAGTGGCAGAGCTGAGAGGTAAGGTTGGGAATGACCTCAGTCGGGTCCAGCACAATAGTTAGTTGGATCTAAGAGCTCAAGTGTATTGCTGGGGCTTTCCACGGGACCTGTGCTAAGTTGCACACAGGCTTTGGAAACCATAGATGGCCCTGGATAAATGGACTCTGGTGAGTATTTAGCTAGCATGACTCGACCACTTCCAAAAGTTGTGTTTAAGAACATCCTGATGATGTGTATGTTATTTGCAAAGGAGCTGCACAGGGAGTGCATCCCCTGCAAATCTGGTACATCTCCTCCCATAGTAATTAATATTAAAAAGGGTACTTCACTTTTAGTTTAAGTAAGTTTCCTTCTGAAGTAGCAGAATCTCTAATTCTGAAGGGTTTCAGCTTTAGGAGAATGGTAACAGAATAAAGGACATCGGGGACTGTGCAAAAGGTTCTCATTTCAACCCTCTCAACTGCAAGAAAAATTCTATTCCAAAAAATGACCTAAGAAGGTTACTAGTACAGGGCAAGGGTAATCCAGAAAAGATGTGATGAGGAAAAGTGTCTCCACCTTGTGATTTCATGTTTTATGCCTCCATTAAAAAAAAGTAACAATACTTCTTTAAGAAGTTTCACTTGTAAAGAACAGTCTGATAACGTGCCAGCACTTCAAGTGCATCAGCACAGAAAAACATCTGCAGTGATGGACATACAGGACTTCATCCGAAAACTTACCCAGACTCATCCTTCGGAGGATGAGTAACAGGGCGTGGGGTTCCAGTGTGTGCGCTGCATAGAGCAAACACATAGGTGTGACGCTCCGGTCAGAACGGGGTGGCTCTTGCTTGCACTGCAAAAATTTGATGCACTTTCTCAGTGCTATAGTTGTTATACAACACAGCCACTGAACTGTTCTGCTTTAAAAATGACCTGGAGTGAATTAATGCCCATAATCAACTTGAGCATCTCTGTCGATATCATGAATCATTAAAAACCTCATTTGCAACCCCAAAAGCAAAACTCTTCTCAAAATTAAGTAGAGCTCCCTAGCTACATACTTAAATGAGATAAAAGCAGCAGGGCTCTGGTTGATGGATGGTTCCCTTTTAACATCATCAGGAGTGACTGTTTGCTTAGGAGAGGGTCTTTGATCTTACCTCCAATTTTTAAATGTGGCAGAAATAAGCAATCTCCCAGTGACAACAGATTTCATGGAGACTTCCTGGCTCACAGCACGGCCTTCCATGTTCCATTTAATATTACGTTACTGCATTTTCAAACTGTTTGGATGTTACTTTAGTGCAATTAAACTAATTCCAGGGTTGAAACATGGCAGTTTGAGGGTTGCCATTCGTGAGGTACAGAGGGGGAATTTCTAAAGCGTTTACCAATTTTCTGCTGTGTCCTAAACAGAGTTTTGGGTGATGTGTATGTAGGACTTTGCTTACCCAGAGATCAAAGGACCAGCCCTCTGTAGAATCCACAGTACAGCAACAGCAAGTCATTTTGACATATAAGATGCTGTGTGCATTAGGGTGACAGACACTAATATGTTTTCATTTTTAAAAGATTTCACAATGGAAGACAAGTAATTCACAGGAGTTTTAGAGACTTTATTTATGTATAAACAATTTAAACACTTTGCCATAAATTATCTTTGCCTGTCTCTAGTCTTTGCTTAGCAGCAAATTAAAATTAATATAAAAACTCAATGAACAATTCATACATGTATATTACAAAAAAGTTCTTGTACCAAAGTTCTTATTAGACTTTTTTTTTCTTTTTTTTTTTTTTTTTTGTGGTGACTGTAATGTGATTGTCTCAGTTTCTCGACCAAACAAACACACTAATAATTTTTAAATCTGAAACAGTGATTGTGCCTTCTGGCTGATGTATGCACAGGGTGATCTGACGTGGTGCCCATTTGCAATAGTGTAACACAATGCCCACAGCTCTACTGGAACTGATACCAACAAACTACTGAATCTAAACAGACTACACCCTGTAACTGTGTTATACTGTCCACAATGGAAATCTTCAAAGACAAACAGAGTATGAAATTTATTTGTAGTGATTTATAGCCACCATTTTGAATGTAACTTTACACTCTGCCCTCTTTGAATAAGTTAAGCTTCAGGCCAGACAAGTGGAGGGTCAGAGTGCAAGTGTGGTTTTGTTACTTTTAAATATATTTTTCTTTACTATTTCCAGTGCGCTCTCACTTGCATTCTCATTGTCCTCCAGTTGCTACACACAAATCACCCCAAAGTCATGTTTTAAATGCACCTGTATTTTGCTTTAAATGAAAACCTCTTGGATATTTATCAAACAAGCAGTCTGAATCATCTGTGTTTCATCAGCTGGTTAGTGAAAGTGGCCCACTTGGATTTCTTAGTTTGCTCACGTGTGAATGGAGTGAGGTAATACAATACGAGGCCTTCTTTTTGTTTTTCTTTAGACCCAGAACAAGTGGGTAATATTTCAGGGGTACTTTTTAATTTGTATAGTTAGAGTTTTCAGTCTGGCTTTAGTCCACTTCAGGATGTGGTTTTTAATCACTTGAACAGTAGCATTTAACTCAAAAAATATGAGTTTTTTTGCCACTTACTATCCCAGAGTAGCTCAGCCTAGTGCCCCCATTTAGGTCTTCATCTCCTTAGGAGAGGAGATAACAGTTATGACTACTGATTCATCCAGCAAAGGATGACAGCAGGTTAATTTGTTACCTCTTTCCCATTTCATTCTGTCTTAAAAACTGGATGTTGCTGCTACTGTCTGCTAGCTCTGGGTACTGCTCCACAGGCAGGACATAATATCCCTCGTAACCTTGAACCCTTCCCGTGTTCAGAAGCTGCTGCTTCTCTCCGTCTGTCCATACGCGGCTGCCCTCTCGGCCATCCCGTGCCTTCTGCTGCTCTTTGGCCCAGGCTGATCCCAGGGCTCGCTGCCGAGCCTGGTCTAACACTCTCGCCTTTTCCTCGTCCAGCGTGTCGGGGGTCAGTCCGTAGCGGATGTTGATCAGCAGGGTGGAATACTGAAACTCAATATTCGTAAACCTTCGAGTCCTCCCATTGACGAGGAGAGTGGGCTGGGAGACGGTGACGTTGACTCCGCTGTCCAGGACCTTCCGCCCGCTGGTCATTGCGAGGGTGACAAGGTCGCTGTCAGCCGAGCCTATCTTGACAAAGTAATGGGTATCCTTCCCCTCGATGCTGTAGTGCATTTTTTCCAGGTAGTGAGCACTGTTAAGGACAGAGGCAATCTTTCTGCTATCGTCTGTGGCTATGCTGGAAATGCCAGTGGTTACACGGCCTTCCTTCACAGCAAACATGATTCCTTTCCCAATGATAGGAGTGGTTGTCGCGAACCAGTGACCTGCTTTTTCTCTAATATTGGCATGTAACCTTTTAGATATGACCTGTCCCTCAAGAGCCATGAAAGCTTGGTTGTGTCTTTCTGTCGTCTGCTGAACTCCTGTAATTAGCTGGGGAAAGCAAAACAAAACAAAAAAACACCAAAGAAGATACAGATCTGAAAATACTCGTTCCAGAGACCAATACTAATCTTTGCTTTGCTTTTTTAAAGGAAAGCCATGCAGTGAAAAATTCTACGCTATGGGAAGACCACCCTCAGTTACCCATCCATATACATATCCTGTTCAGCATCAGGTAAATACTCATTTGGCCAATTTACCAAATAAAATATTTCTCATTAATCACCCTTTGTAGCATATATGTACCACAAATCTCAATTTTGGCAAATTATATGTCTGTTACGCGAATAAGTAAGACCCAAGCCTAGCACAATTTTAATCAGAGCTGAAAACAAACAGAATCAATCTATTAAAAGATGGCACTTAACTTCTGGACACTTTTGCTCAGAGATTTCAACTGGTATATATGACTAAAATGCTTATGAATGTAAGTCTTTTTGAAAATAGATGAGATCTGGGCTCCAAAATACCAAAGCAATTCCTGAAGAGGGCTTTAGACTTTCAAATGACTTAGGAGCCTGTGAAAGCAGTATGTTTAGGTTTATATGATCATTTCTGTTGTATTACCACAAATGTGAAGTAAGCCTAGCAAAGACTAAGTTTGGAATTGGCCTAGTACTCTTTTTAAGCTTATTAAATGAGTTGGAATTTATTATAAAGGTCAAAAGCATATACCATTTTCCACCCTTAACCTGACAAGTAAGTATGAATGCTGTAATTGAAGTTAACTGTAGTAACTGGAGTAGCAAACCAAAGCCTCTAACTATGAAAAGCATCAGACAAAAAATGATGAGAAATCCTATTACAGGGTGAGAAGTAGAACCATTTCTTAGCAGTACAGCAAGTACCAACCTAAGTTTATTGCAACGCATATGTTATTAGGATGGTTTTACCAAAGGTACAACAGATGATAAATTACCCTGACAAAGTCTCCCTTTGTCATTGCTAATCAAGTTAATCGAGTTACAACTTGTTAATCAAGGAAGAACTCAATAAAAGACAAACCAATGACACTGTAATTATGATAACAACGAAGGCTGGCAAGAAAGGCATATGTTCATTAGTATAAAATCTAGCTATACTCACTTCATTTTACACTGAAATAAATACTTGGCCTTCTGCTGTAACTACAGAAGAGCCAGCAGTTCTATTCATAGAGTGGGGCAAATTTATCACGAAAAATAACTTCATATTTCTGCCTACCTGTCCATTTTCACATGCTTGACTCTCAGACAACTCGTATGGCGGTGACACAAAGTACATTTTTGCTCTAGGGAAACCAGGGATAATGTTGCTAAGCTGAAATCCAAACATCACCAACCAGCTTTTGACATCTAAAAATCAAAAGTAAGCAGGCAAGTGAGAAAAAAATGTGTGTAATAAATAGAAGAAATAAAAAAATTTAGGAAATCCATCCTTGACCTCCTTAATTTCAAGTAGCAGTGGAACTCAATTTATATTACAGCGTGGCACTTTAAAGAATTGTAGTAATCCACCATGAACAGGCACAGGAAATATTGCTTTACATTTACCCTAAATATTTCATCAGGGATAGACCACCTCTTTCATTCTTTTTGCATTACAGCACATGGATTATCCAAACATTTTACTGTATGCAATACTTGTTCCATCTCTGACACGTTCTGATGTGGCTAATGTAACCTATAAAAACTGTATTGTAAAATGATGTTTTATTAGATTAGTACTCCTAAAAACATCTGCAAAGTCCTTTTGGAAAATACATGGGTTCTCTTCTATGTCCTACTTCTATTAGCTGTCATCAGGTCTCGGGAGGCTCCATTAAATGCAGTGAGAAGCTAGACTTGTAATTCAGATGTCTAAATTTAGGCACCATGAATATCCTCCCCATCCCTCCAGGCCCAGTACGGAAAAGTAGGAGCTGCATGGGAGGGTTACAGCTCAGCTCTGGGGTGAGCTTCGGGAAGTTCCAGCTCTGGGTTCAACCAGTAAAACTCTGTCTTCATATCTAGTTGAAAAAGCTAAGTAATAAATTAATAACAGTAATTCTCACTCAGCAGGTATTAAGAACTAATGATGTATTTTAGTTATCAAAATGATGCTTTTAAACAAAAAGAAAAGCCCATGACCCCATTTTACATTTCTGTTTCCTGCTTCTCTTTTCTGGCTGTCAAGGAGATAAGCAGCAGTGTGGGATCATGGGCACTTCTCATTTGATTTGGACCTATGTTCATGACCATTTTTGTTTAAAAATCTCTCCTGTCTTTTCCAGTGGCCTTCTCTTCTCGCTGGCCTACAATGGCTCCTGATGCTGCTCTTGCCACTTCTTCGTGTGAGCTGAACTCCATGTTTGAAAAGAGACATGACTACAGCAAGGCACTCTCGATGCAAGGGTCGCTGGCTGAATTTAGACCACTCCAAGTGTGGTGTCTGCAGCAGGTAGGTGCACAGTGGGCTCTGCTTGCTGCCCACAGGCACACAGAGTGCCTGCAGAGCACCCGCCTGTACGTACAGACCTCTGGGACATGCTCAGCCACAACACAGCACCTACTTGCTGTTGCAAAGCCTCTTTTCCCAAAATTTTTAGCAGAGGTAATTTTACATCATAAAAAGTGTAATACTTCTTGGTTGTGGACATTTGACAGCAAAAATCTTCTTTTCTTAGCCATTCTGACACTAAAGTAGTAAAATACTCTGCTTCTACAAAGATATTTGTATGTATCTCCCATCACACAATGCCTACCATATTTTTCCTCTAGCTTTGGACAGCACAGGGTTACTGCTCCTTTTTAAGGCTTCCATTTATTTTATGGTGTAATGGTATCTCCCAAACAATTCACTTCAGCTGCCCTAATTCTGCAAAAAAAGAGGAGGACCTATATACAAAGTAGTCTATTTTGCTTAGCTAATGTGCTTTGCAGCACTGCACTTGCTACAGGAATTCCTTTTCAGCAAAACCTGTGAATAAAGCAGTGTCAGGGGTTAACAGTAAGAATGGATTGGGGTGGGGAAGTATTTTTTTTGTTGTTTTGGTTTTTTAAACTATGACAACCAAGATGCCACCATAATCACTTCTTGTGCAAGATAATCTGTTTAGTCCATACAGCAACAAATATTTTTATCACCAATGAAGTATTTTTACAGACTACAAGGTGTGAGTTATACCAAAATGCAATATATCTTCCTAGATTTCATCCAGTGGATGGATAAATTAAATGAATGCAATTTTAGAACGTAGCAAAATATCATAAGATGGCACTGAAAATCTAAATTAAACAGTGGTGGATGAAAATAGGAATTTTGTTGAGTTTAGGACAACAGAATTTGATCCCAAGGTGATTTTAGTCACCAATATTTTCACACTATCAGATACAAATTGCACTATCTTCGAATAACAAAGTAGCTACACTAGAACCTATGGTGTGTTACACATACCATTAGGTCCCAAAGTGCTAAGGAAACTTGCTATGCTTTTCTTTGAAGGAAATGCAGACTCTTCTTGAAATTCAAATTACTGCTAAAATTAAGATAGCTCCTTTTTAGAAATTATATCACTGCTCTAATTATTGTATACCACATATTCAATTCTGAAAGAAGCTTTTCCTGAAGACAAATTAATTACCTTTCTTTTTAGAAATTGCTAGCAGCTAGTTCAAGTACTGTGTGATCTTACTAAGTGAAAAATTATTACTAATTATGAAGAGGTTACAAGTTTTACCCAATTCTAACATACGTGATCAAAACTACTTTATTGTTTCTCTTTCTCAGCTCTACACATTCCATAAAATTTCTTAGTCTTTCAGGAGGAAATAATTTTAAAAAACATCAAGGTTTTTGTTTTAAAGACTAAAGACTGTTTGCATATTAAAAGTTAAATGGGAAAGAGAAGTTTAATTAAATCCATTCTTGGTGCTAATTCATAATGTGCCCATGGGCTCAGTCAGCAGTTAATTTTGAAAGTAGCCCTGAAGGGAAGAGATGCTGAGCAGTTCTGGTTACCGATTCTGCAACTAACCTGCCAGTGATTCTTGTAAGTGACTTCACTTTTCTTTCTATAAAATTAGAATGAACACATCTTCATACAGTACTAGTTCAACAGGAAGAGCACTATGGCTGTGCTGAAATTGAATATTTAGGCAATTTTTCCCCCCCCCCTCCCTCCATAATTCATTGTGGCTTCTCATTTAGTGCCCTTCATTCGGGGAGGACCCGTATCAAAGAATCAGGACTAGCCAGCCCTTTTCATAGCACAAAAAGGAAAATGGCCCAACCTTGATGGGAGGATTCAGCAAATGGCTAGTAAGGAGAAGTCTGATTTCTTTCCCAAATCAACTTCCAAACTGTAGTGTTATTTATAAGAAATGTAATGAAGTCTCACCTGTTACATAATTCTTTAGATCCAGTTCGTTGCTGAGAGGGTTGTTACTCTTGAACATGTACAGATTGAAAGGAGCAGGTTCTTTACCAATGTTTTTCCACATGGTGTAATCAGGAGATGTCCAGCGTCCAGCCAGGACATCATAGTCCCTTTGGGTAAAATGGACGAGTTTGGTTAAAGGATCGTACAGCCCTCCATGGAACCCAATAACCAGCTGGAAATCAGGGTTAGAGTCATAATAAATCTCCCCATATGCTGTGTACTGAAGCTGTTTGATCATGAGGCCATTGATGCTGAACACGGCTAATGGAGTGCCTGTGTTATCAGAGGCAACATAATATTCTTCCCCGCTGCTACTCTCCATTGCAAAGAGGTGGCCTTGCAGATCGTAGTACAAAGAGGTAATTTCTGAATTGGAATGATTGTAGACATGAGTTACCCTTGTTGGATTGTGAAGATCAGCATAAAAGTACTGTAGATGATGCCCCAGGTTAGTCTTACAGGAAGCCCTTCGGCCGAGTCCATCGTAACGGTACTGAACACTCCACCCATTTGCTTTGTTGTAAGCTCTTGTTAAGAGTCCTTTGGAGTTGTACTCAAATACATCTGAGCCTCGCTGACACAGGAATCCATCATCATCAATTTTGTATGGTATGTCACCTAAGCGCGTAATCCTGTCTCTTAGGTCATAGCGCAGAGGCATCAATCGGACGCTGTTTCCAGGATTCAAGAGATGAAGGTTTCCATTCAGATCGTAACTGTAACGCCAAGTTGGCCTGTCATTTACTGCTACGCTTTGCAGTTGCCCATCTCCATCGTAATCATAGGTATACTTGGTTGTGTTGGCATACGGACCAAGTTTCAGTTCTCTTTTAGTTACCCTTCCCATGCTGTCATATTGTACAGTCATCCAGTACATCAGGGATCTGAACATTTCATATTGAACTTCTTTAATGCGTCCATGGGTATCAAAGTGCTTACTCAGTGTCATAACTGCTGTAGTAATAATTTGATTTATATCATAATAAATAACTCCAAATTTGCCAAAATGCTCTACTTTGCCAGAAATCTCATCGTAACGGTAAAGATCAACTGGAAGAGGCGTCTCACTTATTATGGGTTTGATGCTTGCGATTCGAAAGCTATTATCATGATATGTATAATCGAACCTTGCATTGACCATACCTTCTTCAGAGAATCTGTAGATTTGTTTGTCAACGAGAGGACCGATTTTACGATAGCGGATTGTACAAGAAAATCCTCCGCTTTGCAAATTCACCATTTTTAGCACACCTGTAGTTTCATCATATCCAAAAGTAACTGCAGTGCTGTCATAAACAATTTCTGATAATTTGGATAGCTTTCCGTACTTGTAGAAGACTTGTCGGCCAGTACCTAAAAATGACGTTTTCAAAATCCTCCCGTCATCACTGTAATCAAAAATCACTGATGCATTGCTTTCAGGAGGATTATAAATATTTCTAATGTAGCCAATAGAGGTGTGAGTTGACATGCTGTGCCGAGCAACGCTGGGCATGGTAACAGCATGAAGTCGGTCTGAAGAATCATACTCGAAGATGTACTGTCGTTGACTCTGAAGCAGTAGTACCATTGACTACAGGGAAAAAAATTAATACGCAGTTACTAGCTTTCAGCATGTGACCTCTGAGAGGGCATTAAAGAAAAGAAAAGTTTACTGAAAAGGCACTAATGTTAAATAAATAAAAAGAGAATTAGACACATTAGTTAGGGGCTGAGGAATATTGTCAGATTGCCAGGTGAGAGGATCTGCTACTTGGAAATCACTGACACTCCAGAGAAAGTGTAGGTTAGCAACCTATTAGCTACCCTCCCTTTAGTAGGACTCCTTTTTTTTCTTTTTTTCTGAGGGATGCAGAGGAGTTGGATAAATGACTTGATTTATCTTTCCGCTAGCAGTTGTAATTCACAACCGTTACTGTGAAATATGTGAGAAACTAAGTGGGGAACATCAACTCTGGTTTGCTTAAAACAACAGATTCAAAGAAGGGAAAGGGAAAATACCATGCAATTTTGAAGTATTTAAGACACTTTTATGATTGAAGTGTCTTAATTAGGCTAAGTAAAAATGCATTACCATACTTTCATTTAATAAATAATGATTAGAGATGAATTACCTGTTTCTACCTGAACCTTTTGTCAGGTTTAGTCATGCATTTTTGCTCTTAATTAAGTACAATTCATTGTGTTAGTTTATGCCATTATATAGCAGCCTAACCGCTTTCAGGAAAATATCAAAAGACACAAACCATGAACATAGTATTTCCCATTCAAAATTAGTCAAATTCAATTGAATAATTGAAAAATAAGGAATTTGGAGACCAGGTACAAAGGGATTCTTAACAGCTGGAATACGTCAAATTTTAGATAATTTCTGTGTGTGTATGTTATGTACAGAGCTTAAAACGAAGCCAAACACTTTGTCTCTTTGTAGCTAATGTCAGAAGGTAAAACAACATCACCTACTTTTTCTAGATAGGTGTAGCTCCAAACCTTCCCATCTGCAAACATGCGCGATATGATCCTGCCTTGCTTATCGATATCTGTTCTTTCACTCATGGCACCGCGCTGAAGCCCAGCCAGGCGCCCGTTGAAGAAATAAGACACGTTGACAGCAGCCAGGCCACTGCTAGGTAGCCAAAGGAAAGGCCGTCCTAGCTGATCGTAAATTATCCTCAGTGTAAATTTCCGGTGATCATCGTAGATTTTTTCTGTGCGTATGTTCCGGTCGTAATCAATGGACAGTAAATTCCTTCCGTGCACCTATTGAATGAAAGAAGGCTGCATTCAGTGAGCAGTGGGCACTATGCCTCTATGGATTTTCAGCGTGCAAATAGCATGCACAACAGAGAACTCAATTTCCCCACATTTTTGAAAAGTATAGGACTTCTTCCTATTAACTGGCTTTTGCTTTCTACTTCTCGGTATATTCAAATATGTAACTTTGAGTGTTTTACTGGGATATGTCCCATCTGCCTGCAACACGGGAGCTGTAATCTTACAGAGAAAGGCTCCCTCATTGTCAGAAGAGACAGAAATACTGCATACCTAGGTCTTAAAGTGCAGAGTGTTAGCACTTAGCACAGAAATGAATTATTTTGCATGGAAGTAATTTTGCTACTTCGGCCATCCGTAGTTCTTAGCCTTTTTCCCTACAATGACTCCAAGAACAATAGAAGAAATTATAATTCTGTGTCTTCATTGAGGTTTAGCCAGTTAGGTTCTGTAGCTGCAACACGCTGCTTATGAATGAATTCATTTAATGTTTTCGTCATTTATTTTCCAAATATTCAATAGATCCCTCAGCAACCTGATCACTTGGGATGGGTTTCATTTCTTCTGATTAAAAATCCTGATCATACAGGCTGGGAAAGATGCACTTCTAGTTTTAAGAAACAAAAGTGCTAAATAATTAGGTTAAATATTTTTTCTTTTTTTCCATTTTTTTCAGTTACAATTTTCAAATAAAAGTACAGCATGAAGTGTTTCAGTCCCAGATTAGTGGTTTTTTTTTAAATAAAAGAGCAAAACAGAAACAAAGGAGCATAAGAATGCCAAATGGAGAGGCTTCTAGTGAGAGTGCTGTAATGAGAGATACATATATATATATTCACTGGAGGCTAAGCCACAGAATTCAGGCTAATGCTGTAATCTGATAAAGCTTCTTAAGTAATTTAATTGTAGATGCATCATTAATAAAGTAGAAGTCTTTAAATTAGATATAATTTGAGAGCAATGACTACTTAAAAAGTATTCATCAGTTTCTGGAAATTTGTTCTTCAGCTTATATTTTACAGTAGCTTTGATTAAGCAACGTTTTCTCTTACTCAAAATTAAACTGCACATCAAACAATATGTAAATTAACCCTGAGCCTTTCTCGAGGACATAAAAGTTCTTCTGAGATATTTTCACTGGCAGGGGTAAACCCAATTCCCATCCCAACCAACTCTGTAGGAATTCAGTTACACAGAAAACAGATTTAAAATTAATACAATTTTGTGTTTGTAAAGAAATAATTATTTCAAATTATCGCTCGTTATCCTAATTTCTTCCATTAATAAAATTTAGCTCTTTAACAGTTTGCATTTCCTCAGTGGGCAATTATTAGAAAAAGCTCTTTTCTGTAGGTTTTTCTGAAGGTTATCCCAGCAACAACTTCTCCTGTGATTCAAAGAAAAGATAGGGTTTTTTTTTTTAAAACACCTTGGCAAAATAAATCATATTCTGCTCTCCCCCTGTAATGGAAACAAAGCCAGGGAAGCCAAACTCAACATCAATACTTTATCAGCTGATTACTCTAGTTTTGTAAGTGTAGGATCAATCCTGATGACAGAGACAAGAGCTCCTTCACAGAGCTCTTGGGGAAGCAGAAGAGAGCTTTCACTTCTCAAAAACAATTAGCTATAACATTAAAGGGTTAGCGTATGACTGAAAGATCCCCGTTTCTTAAGGAGAGGCACATTTTCTAGAAAGAAAAAAAAAAAAGTCTTTCAGAAAGATTACGAACTGAATTTTAGCTTTTTGGGGTTTGTTTTTGTTTTGTTTTTTTAATTTCTGCAGCTTCATAAAGCAGTTGGGATTTCTGGGGTTTCTTCCCCCCATTACAGTAACTGCAACTGTAATCTGCACGTAGGAAAGTCTGACTCCAGGTATCCTCCCTTTTCTCAAAAACATTATAAAGGTTATTAGTTTTTCTGCCATAGAAAACTAAATTATTAGGGTTTTTTCCAATGATTACACAGACAAGAGCTGTGCACACACACAAACATCACTTGGAGAATAAAGAAGCACCTGCTTGGATAATTCAGTAACTTCATTTTCATTTGTAAAATAAGTGAAACCAGGGAGTATAATTGTAGTGTCATATTAATTATGTAGAAACCCAAACAGAATGACTAACTCCCACTCTTCCTAGGAACACTAATAACACTATTACAAGTATCATGACTGAAGATTACCTAACAAGCTCTTTCTCTTTTGTTCCACTACCTACGTGCACATCTGGTCTTCCCTTGGCTGCTGCTGAACAAGTGGCCGTAGGGACGAGCCCTTTGTGCCTTGGGTAAAGGTCTTGCAACAAAAATCACTTACGTGACGCTGCACTGTAACAAAAACTCTTCAGAAGGGAATCTTGTCAAGACTTTATCTGAAACTACCACAAGACACTGAACGTGTGGTGCATAAAATAGTAGCGGACAGTAAGTGGGATAACACAAAGGTGAAGTGCAGGTCTTCCTTTCTCGGCTTAATGAAGTCTGCTCAGGCATGTTTGCAGAGGCCGACACATACAGCTGTGATGTGCCTACCGCATGGATGAGCAGAGCTCGGGGGCACAGGTAGCAGCACTACCTGAAGAATCATAGAATCATCAAATAGTTTGGGTTGGAAGGGACCTTTAAAGGTCATCTAGTCCACCCCCCCTGCAATGAGCAGGGACATCTTCAACTAGACCAGGTTGCTCAAAGCCCCATCCAACACTTCCAGGGATGGGGCACCTACCACCTCTCTGGGCAACCTGTTCCAGTGTCTCACCACCCTCATCGTAAAAACTTTCTTCCTTATATCTAGTCTGAATCTACCCCCTCTTTTAGTTTAAAACCATTACGCCTTGGCCTATCGCAGCAGGCCCTACTAAAAAGTCTGTTCCTGTCTTTCTTATAAACGCCCTTTAAGTATTGAAGAAAAGGGGTATGGGCTCCAGGAAGTACTCGTAAGACGTGAATCCCATACAATAACAATCCCTTTCAGTAACACTTGATTCTGAATTGGGGATTCAGGAGATGGCTCCGCACGCTCTCTCACTGGTCGTTCCAGCGCTGTGTTGGTTCTGCAGCAGTGCCCCCCCGTCTGTACCACTAGGTGCCACAGCTGTCCCAGCTGCCGTAGCCTACCCTGCCTGCCACCTGCTCCCCCCAATGTTCCGACACACTTGCTCTATTTCATTCACTAAACAATTTATAAAGATGAATTAGAATAAATGAGATGCAAATAAATTCTATGCTTTCTCCCTCATTTTCAAATTTCATTTTCAGTCCACTCAACCTGTTATAATCTCATAGTGATTTTCATTTAAAAAAGCTAAATGGATATGTGATTATTGTTACAGGAACTAACACCAGACAATTAAATGTTGGGGTGTTGCTAGATAAAGCAGTGTTTTGATTTGCATAAACACGATGCAAGAAAACCCATCTCAGGCAAGGTTTCAGCTCTAAGACGTGTTTAACTTCAGCTAATTACCACAAGTACCTCTATTAAATTTTTAGTATTGAGAGTTAGGATTACAGCAATTTCATTTCAGGGTCCTGTTTATTTTTATTTTGAACACCTAGTCAAAATGCAGAGCTGATCTATTTTCTACTTATAATCAACTTCTGTAGGTCAACACATCAAAAATCTATTACACAGCCATGAAATTTAGTCATTAAGGATTAGCTGCTAATCTCATTCCATTTTTCATCTAACCTTCCCCCTCTCCCCAGTAGGTGCATTCTGAGCATTTGTGAGAATAAGGAAAGACTTGTTAATTCAACACTCTGAATTAGATGTTAAGCAATAGGAAAATACCAAAATTTAACATCCGAGTCTTATTATTTTTTTGTAAATCACTACATAATTGTTTACACATATTGCATTTAATATATCATCTTGAACACACAGAACTGTATCTCATGTCCAGTGACGTTGAAAGAATTATTAAAAGAACCAGGACTTGATCAGCGCTACATTTGTTTTCTGCCCAGTATCTCAAAGCCCTTCCAAAACTGTATATACTGAAGCAGCCAGTGAAAGTTCAGATACTTAAGGCGTGAAAAACAGGCCAGCTAAGCACAGAATGGGATTAATCCAGCTGCAGCACATCTTTAATTTGGCAGGGGATGGATTACATGACCTGAGTGTCTTTCTTATCCTATGCTTATGACTTTGTAATTATGGCAATTATTTTCCAATCGTGCCATTTGGGAAAGGGAATAAACACAATATGCCTGTCTCAATGAATCTGTAGGGGCATTTTACAGAAGCAGAATGCAACCGCTCAAGCTGTAATTGTGTTTGCTCCCCAGGACTAACTGCCGTAAGTGTGCCATAGCATTTTTACAAATGGTGAGTGGTCGGATTTTTTTTTTCCCCCCACCTTCAGAAGCAGAGGGACTTGCAGCAATATTGTGGGTATTCTTACCAGCTTCTTTTGCAATACTTTTAGTAATGAAGCTTCTATAGCTGATTGCAGCAGATGATCCCATGCAGTTAACTGACCTCTCAAATAAAGAAAAGATTGTCATACCAAAGACAATCCCAGAGTTGTACATTTTTAACAAATAAAAATAAGGAAGACATGTCCTTCAAAATGGAAAAATAATTTTCTGCCCACAGAAGAAAAGATCATTATTGTAATGACGGATTCTACTTACCCTGAGCTTTCTTCCAAACACAGTCACTTTGCCTTTAATCTGTTCCTTCCTCAGACGCCATTCAATTGAGTTTAAACCATTTTCCATTGGTAGAGAAATATTACATCGTCCTATGGTGGGAGTCACAGTCCCAGCCAGGACATGAGGTTCGCTGTGAAAGCTAATGCTCATGCCATTGGCATACATCACTCTCAAAGTACCATTATTACAGAGCTGGTAGCTGTTCCTCACTTGATCTACAGCAATAATGAAAAGAAAATAATTTAACTACTCCAGTCATAAAGAAAACATATAGCTTAATTTGATTGGTTTTTTATTGCACTCCTGTTGATGTTAAATGAAGTCAGCCTGCAATTACCATTTACGTGGTACTATGGTGGAAATTACAGATGTTACTGATTCATGTAAAGAAGAGTAGTGTAACAGTGAGCCTGCAGAGAGATACTGTGTTTATTTCATTATGTTTTCCCTTTAGTCTTAATTGTGAATCAAAATGCACAGTGATATGTGTTCAACCACGTAATATATTTCTAATATGAACAAAAACTGCTGAAAACCAAACTGCTGGATAAACAACAAAACATTAAACTCCAGGACAAAAAGAAAAAAAAAAAAAAGACTGCTAGACTCTTTCTGAGTGGGAAGAAGTAAGCGCCTCTTTTTCTTTCCCTCTGTTTAAAAGCTGTCTCCAAGCAGAGGCTTTGTGCAGAATTATAGTTTGGCTTTAAATCCTCAAGGTGTGAGGCTCCAGCAATGCAGGCTGGCAGCCACAGTCCTTTACTTCCCTGCCTTCCTGCCACCCCACCAGAAGTGCACTAGCCTGATGTGCACACCCGGCCTTTTGGCTGTGGGAGAAGAGTTATAAAACTAATCCCGTACTTTTACGGCCGTGCAGTTCTCCAGCTGTTTGACACATCCAAGTCCATTCTCAGCCAGGATGGAGCGCTACAGTGTGCAACTGTCACCAAAGCATCAATATTTGTCTGACAGAAGGACAGCATCTACGTAATTAATCATCTGGTATAAGAGAAATAAACTCTCTGTAACCAGATGTGTCATGGTATAATAGTCTATAAATGTTGACATTTATGTCAGGAGGAGACTATTGTTCGATGATGATATTCTTATTCCAATGACATTATATCTTAATTAAAAAAACCCCATCACCCACCAAATTCCTTTCAGTCTATCTTTGATAACTGACTGTTGTCGCTTCATCAGATACAATGCCTGGGTGGTGCTGGAAAGCTCTACGCAAACATTTAACCACTTTGTTGCTGATCTCTCCTGCCATACTTGGGCTGTAACACTGTTCTCGGAAGTGCTAACTGTGGCACAAGATCATCCACTGCCCTGACTGTTCTACATTTTATTTAATGGTAGTGCACGAATTTGGAAGATTTCATTTGTAGTAGTAGGAGGCTACCTGAGCCTCTCTCTCCACAATGATCTCTACCCAGGCAGCCAACATTCAGCAGTCAGACTGCATCTCTGTGGCACTGAAGTCAGAACCAATTTTGCAGTGAAGTACAGAGAAATATGCGAGTAGGTAAAGTGAACCTGACCCAGGAGGTAACGGCAGGACTAACTTACACCAGCAGATAATGACCATTCATATTTGACACAAAGCACGATTGTGAAATGTCTCTTACCTGTCCTGAAGACCTGTCATTTTAGGAATGAGCTTTATGGGAGTTTTTCTTGCAAGCCTTATATATTTTTCCCCTGCTCATAAGTGTACTAATGACACAAATCTTTTGCCAATTGCTTTCTCAAGTTGTGTGTGTGGTTAGATGTGCGCTGAGAAGTGTGCTTTGGTACCTTGAACAACTGTATAGGAAGCCTCCACAGAGGAGAGATTTGTGATGACCGTGACATCGTCATCCCGATTAGAATTCTCAATGTCGATGGTAATAGACTTTTCCATTTCTCGATGAAGGCTAGTTACCACTCCAGTGGGACGTGTTACATTGGTCAGACGCCCTTCATGATCATAGCTAATAGAAAAGTTAGTGAGAGCAAAAAAGCATGAGGATATATGTTCATTTCAATACCCAATGTATTAATAATGCACCACATTTTTGCAAAAACCCCAGAATGAAACAGATTTTCAAGAACATCCTGGCCATACCTATGTCTCTGTTCTTGAAGGAGTCTATAATGATGAAATAATAATTTTTAGAGATACTGATTTCAACTACATGAGTGTGAATCCAGGCTACCATCTTTTAAATTATTAAATTCATTAATTAAATTATTACAGATATACAGAGTGATATTTGGCTCAAACAATTGTAATCAGTAAATTCATCTGTGTTTTAATAGTTGCATTTCACTCTAAGGAAGTGGACTTATGATGGATACTACAATATACAATTGCATACACTGCACATTTGCAATTGAATACTTAGTGGAAACTAGTAAGCATGGTCTGAAGTGACATATCAAGGAATAAACTTGCCATAAGAGATTAAAAAAGACATCAGCTTGAGAACATAATTTCATTTAGATCTTATCTGTGGTATTGAACTGCATTTTGGGGTCAGTATTTTGGCTCATAAAGATGAACGATGAGAAGTTAAAGCACAGGATAGGTTGGAATTGCACAAAGGGCAGCAGTCAGCACTCAGAATATACCTTAGAAGATGAATTAAGTGCTCCAGAGGCATAAAGATAAAAAAATAAAAGAAAAAGGGCTCTCCATGAGTTTATTGAGTTAAATTTATTTAGGGGTATAAAGCCTGAGGAGGGGGGAAAGAAGGAATGCTGCCTGAAATCAAATCATGCTGTTTCTCCCTTTCCTTTAGTACGCTATATTTGTGTGCATAGGTATGCTAAAGAAGCAATCCCTTGGATCTTAAGGGCAAGAAATGGGGACCTGAAACAAAATCAGTATTCCAGTCTGACACTCTGCTTGCTGCAATTCTCTACTTGTGCAAGAGTCTCTCACCCAGCCGCTACCAAAGCGCACATACTTCTAAACAGCAGAAAGGCAAGAAAAAATGTCCTGTGTAGATAAAGGGAAAAGTTTAGGTAGAGATTGAAACCAACTGGTCATCCTTCAAATGTAGAAATCCAGGGAGCGGGAAGCCTGGAAGAGAACTGGTAAATCCATTGCACTGCCTGAGAGTAACAGAAGAGAAGAGGAGCACATTTAGTATCACAGAGCTAGCTCAGTTCTTTGTATGTCGTGGTTAGCTGTAAAGATGAAAAAAAATCAGTGCTTTCAACATGACTTTTTACAATTAAATCATTCAGAAACCTCAAAGTAGGCCACCTGAACTGTATAGCATATCTCAAAAATTAATACATAATTGGCTCCTCAGTTAATACAAATATAAAATACGCCTTTCAAATCCATTGCAAATGGTTGCACCCGTTCAACTGAGGAGGAATTGGGGAGGAAGGAAAAAAATCACCTGTGGAGCAACAAGCCTTACCAGAACCAATGGAAGTATTAGGCAAAGAAGTAAATCAATAAAACAAACCATCATGCGACCTAAAAGGGACCAATAATATATTGTGTTCATTTAAGCAGTTCAGGATTAAATAAAGATTAATCAGCATGATTTTTCTTAATAAAAGTCACAAGTTTCTACCCATATATATATATTTATATAATTTTTTTTTAACCATATCAACAAGATATTGCATAAAAGGTAGTGTGTTGAGATAATCTATGAAAGGGGGTTTGGTTAAGTCTATATAAAGGTCTTCACAAAAAAATATTGAAAAGTACTCGTAAAGTATAGATGAGGGAAGAACTTGATCCAGTCAAGCATCCATCTAGCAAGGAAAAACAAAAAGTACAAAAAATGGACAGTTTCAAAAATCTCAAAGGTTAATAATGAGATATGCCTGAGGTGCCTGTATGTAGACTGCTTTGGTATGTTTAGCGATTAGCAGAGTGATGAAGAGAATACTTAGGTGTCAAATATTACAGCAGAGACAATGTTATTTGGGACAAACTAGAAAAGTCTATGTATGAGAGGCTTCAGCGTGACTATGCAGAGCTTGGTGAACATCCAGAAAAATGGTTGGCGAAATTCCCCATCAGCAAATATATTTTAGGCAATGCAAATGAGACATTAATTTAAACTCTTCATTCACATTGCTGGGTTTTTAATTAACCCAGGAAAAATTCCTGGGGATTGCTGTGGGCTACTCACTGAAATCTCTGTTCAAAGTGCAAGGGCAGTCTAAAAAGTAAATATGGATGAGGATGTACAGAGACTGAAACAGAAAAATGAAAATGTTCTAATGCTATTTCTAGAAATCAGTGTTTTGCCCCCTGCCATGGGGCATGTTTCCCAGTGCTGGTCACAATTTTTGAAATCAGCAATGGCAGAGATTAAAAGGGTTTATAAGCAAGCGATGGACACACTTAAAGTGATACATATGAAAGTACTCTCTATGGAGTTCTGCAGACCATTTAGTTTACGAGCTAGACATATAAAAAATTCACTGAAGTGATATATACACACTGCAATATGAATGTATAAAGAAGGCATTTCTACTTTATCCATTGCATCAATAAAATCCTATTTAAAAATAATACCTTAAAGGTAAAAAATTTAAAATTAATAAAACAGAAACCTTTTATGTACTACAAAATTTAGAAGTGACATATTATTGAGGGTTTTTTTTAATTTACATATTATGTGAGAGCAAGTGCTTAGTAGAGTACAACACCCAGACACTTATCTGAATAATAAGAATAAAGCTATATAGGAATTAAATGGTTATATACCTTTCTTCTTCATGACATGAACCCAGGTCTAACGAAGTAAAAAAAGAAAATTTTGCAATGGAAAACATACTGATCGACCTGGGACTTCTTGGTATCTTCTTCAGAAGCAGCCACTACATATCGCAGTCTATGACACAGCATCAGGCTAGATGAATCAGATCTGATAAGGCAATCTTTATATCTTCAAATGAGGTGGGTTCTGGATACACTGAAATTCCTGAGCTTTTGTTACTGACTTCAGTTAGAGTAAGGCTTCATCCCAAGTTTTTCTACTAATAAAATTACAAGGGGAGAGATCCTTTCTTAATCCCAGTATCTTAAAAACCCAGCATCTCCCTGTGCCCACGACTAGCTCACTAACATATTGCTACATGCGACCAAGTCGGCCCGAGCAGGCAAAGGTTTCCAAGACCGTAGTTCCCAGGACAGCTCTGGGTAACACCAGCCACCGGCGCCCCAGGCAGACACAAAAGCTGTTGGCGGATTCTGCCTTCAGTCTGGAGATGGTGCCTGACGGCCCGGCGGCTCTGAGCCGGCCACAGCCAGCTCGCATGTGCTGGCCACCAAACACAGCTATAGCTCAACTGTGAGACACAGCTGAGCACTTGTTTGTCTCCTTCTCAGACAGCCACCAATATCTGACCTGTGCAGCCCTTAAGCGGGCTTGTGATAATGCCCGGAAGGCTGCTCTCCCTTGTCCAATATTATGGCACCTCTATATTTTATGCGATTTTTATTGCTAGCATTCTGGTCTTTGAGGTTTGAGACGTGTACTGCTCGACAGGTTGTAGGTGGGAGTACCTAGGACAGTGCCATATACAGTACTGCAGAAAGGAGTAACAGCAGCTTTTGACTTAACATAGAGCAGGGCAAGGTGCAGATCCACATACGTTTACATATATCCCCATTTTCTCTCCCCTATAAAAACCAAGCTGATTCAAGAAGAAAACTGCAGCATTCTCTTAGGATGCTCCCAAGGCCAAGCAGAATACCACTGAGGACCGCTTCAAAGATCTGTGCTTCATGCCCAAAACCAAGCTTAAATTACCCCATGTGAGCCTGCTGGTAGCTGTTACATTATTTAAGAGCCTTGCCTGTTCCTACTGCAAATGAACTGCATGCATATACACATGCACTACATATATAATATACGTATGGAGTGTGTATACACACACACATAAAAATAGCTTGTGTATGCATTTCTCTGCATATACACATGCATACCTAGATATACTGCACAAATTTAATTCTGTGAGCATTTTTAGGGTACAGTTTCAGATAAAAGACAGGAATATACCCAATAAGATAGCACGGCACTTCAACGTCTGGTTGATATAAATGCACTGAAATAAATTTTTCGTAAGAACCTTAGTCCATGTAGTATTTTACTACTTAAAAAGACATTTGTTCTTTTCCAGTTCTGCTGCCATATTAACCATTTTGGGTATTGATTATCTCTGTATGAATGCATGAATGTAATGGCACAGAAAACTATTTTGTTGTCCTTATAAACTCTCCTTGGCTAAGTATTTCTTTCATCTTCAACTGATATTAACGTACAGCTACCAAAATAAATTCCATAATGATGAATACAGAATTTGCCCCTTGGAGCTGCTTTGAAGAACAAATAGAAACCAGAAACCAGTACTGAGTGACTGTGGACTGTGATTGTTTAGGTTTGTAAATTTCATTTAAATAATTCTCATAATCTTATTAATAAACCCCTCAACTGTGGGGGTACATGAGATGACAAAGCATATGAAGGAGTTACTGTAAGTCAGCTGCTTAGGATCAGCCTAAAGGAGATGCCTCTATTTTGCTGGTATTTTGTCATGAGTATCCCCAGTGCATATAGCTAACTTCTAGTCCTCACATAGGGTTTTCCATGCACAAATAGAGATACATATCTTCTTTTAATATCTTTGTGAATGGCCTTTTATGGCTTTTTTTCTAACCTGGATAACAGTCACCATGTATAGTTTATTTTATACATGCACTATAAAGTATATGCATTTTTAATGCAAAAAATGTCTATACTGTCCTCTCATCTATGGGCTCTGTGCTTATGAGAACGTATGTACAAATCTGGGAGAAAGGAAGTTATTTCCGCTGCCTCATCAAAATTACTAATCATCTAAGACAGTACCTCAGGCTGCAGTATTTAGATCTAAATATGGTAGTTAACTTCCACTGACCTGAGGCAAGGGTTGCGCAACTTATCTTATTCGATTTTGGAAAAAAATCTAGTCAACATGTCAGCACTATACACACATTAAATTATATTTTCAGATGCATCTCAGTAAGACATCAAAGCACCTGCCTTCTATATTTACTTAGGAATCGTAGTACAATTTTTCTAATAAATCATGCTAACTTAGTACTTCATGTCATTCTCAGCCACCGGTTATGCCAGTTTTCTAACTTGTAACTTTCTGATCACCTTTTTTAATGTTTCATTGATTTTCATGTAGAGTTTTAAATTACTTTGCTATTTAATTTTCTACAATTAATTACTGGTGTTTTGAGAAATATCTACTTTATATGACTTCTGATCTGGATCTTGAGCTAGCTATTGAGGAAAAACCGACAACAACAAAACCTACCTAGAAGGGCATCCACATCTCATCAGCCATAATGTGAGATTTTACCACCGTCTAGTACAGTGAGCTTTTACTTGATCTTGTAATCAGCAGGTAATACCTTCATCCGTTCACAAAACTGGATTATTTTTGTAACTAATGTGTGGTAAAGAAATACTCTTTGCAAAATATTAAGGAGAAAAAACCTCCACATCTCTACCCACAGTCTAGATGAAAAATCGCAGTGGTTCAATTTGCAGGGCCACATCAGAAGGGGACCACGAGAGGGCACTGCTTTCCTTTTTACGGAAACGAAACACACAGTGGACAAAATACTGATGTGCAATGCTAATTTAGATATATTTTGAGCAGACTGAACACAGTTCTTTTTATTCCTGCATTACTTATGTTTTCTCTAAAAAGAAAGCAAGCAGTGGCCAAGATCAATGCATTAATAAACTGAAATAGGTGTGCGTCATTGCTAGTCTGTAACCTTAAAAATATGCCTAGAATTTAAAATTAAATATAAAGCCCTATTCATACTTTCTACCCACTAATTTGAAAAATGGTATTTACTAATTATTAATTAACTATTTCAAACAAAATATATGGCATCAGCCTTGCCATACTTAAGTTATACTTAAGATATATTTTCAATATATTGTTTAGCTTCTATTTTTAATTGTTTTGATCAATAAATGGCAATAATACTACTAAGAATAGGATAAATATTAATAAAAATCTGACTAGTTTTTCTAGATTTTTAATATACTTTTGAACTTCACCGCCGATGAATTTCATGTAAAGAGGAAGTTCTGCCTTTTTAATATATGCTCATGAACACCAGTGTGCTTTTGGGTTATCTACAAATTATGGAAGTTACACCAGGGGTCTGACAGATAGCTGGGGATCTAATTTCCTCACTTGTCTCAAGAATGAACAATCGGTGAAGTTAATCAACAGTTTAACAACCGTGAGTAATATATGAGTCTGAACAGAAAGATATATAATTTGAGTTCCAAAGAAACTGCAGCATTAGGGTTCCTAGAGAGAGGCAGCTCAGTAGGAGCCATACATTGCTGGGGGCCGGTCTGGATGTGAGTTATCTGCAGCCTTGTTGACGACTAAGAGCAGGGGCCTAATCTGATAAATCACACACGGGTTTCTGAATGAGGTACACAGTCCTTCGTGCTGGAGGTGGGCGAGCTTCCCCACTGGCCTCAAACTGTGGGCAGGAATTTAGGTGGTTCGGTACCCACCCAAAGGACCCAGCAAAACTGGTGAAATCAAGAAGCCACTTAATCATTTCCAGTATCATACTAGACTGAGATGTAACGGCCTTATTCAGTACCAGTGAAAAGCCTACAACAAATTTCAGTAGGGTCAGTTTAGGGCCTACTTACTACCATTTGAAAAATAAATGTACGCTTAATATATCCAAAAACATTCTTACTCATAAAATGTTGTCCATCCTGTTTCATCACTCTTCGTTGCTAAGAGACCACTGTTTCCGTTATATGTCATTAATCCGAGCTCCAGGGTCTGTGTTGAGACTAGCTTGAGTCCACCATTAGTGCCAACAGCCAGCGTGACAATCTGATTATCCGGCATCAGTAAATGGCGGGGCATCCCACTGGCATCCCGACGGACCTTCAAGGAGTTGCCATTGTTGTCCATCACCTCCGTGACATCGTTATCGCTGCTATAGGTGAAATTGTACAAGTACTCCCCGGTAACAAGGCTGAGAGTGTACTGGTGAATCCCATCAGCATTGAAGACATACAGCTCCTGTTCTCCTGGAGATGCAGCTTCATATTGGTTAAAAGAATTAAGAATGGGCCTGTTTTTACTGACAGCCCTAATGCGGATATTTCCAAGATCAGCTATGTAGATGGTACCATCTGGGGCCACAGCTAAGGAAGATGGTGAATTTAAGATGGCATCAGTGGCATACCCATCATCCCCAGAATAGCAATTACAGTTGACATCATTTTTGCAATCACAGTCTGAAGCTGCCCCTGCAAGAAGGCATATTTCTCCATTGGTAGTTACCTGGCGTAGCCGATTAATTTTTTTTTCATCTGTCTCACTGATGTAAAGAACTCCTGTGTGTGAGATGGCAATGGCACTGGCTGATTCAAGTGCAGAATGAATAGCCAGTTTGCTAAGAGAGTAGTCTATACCAGGAACCTGGCAGTGCATGGGGCGTCCAGCAATAATGCTAACTTGATGATTTTCTGTGATCCGTAAAATAACATTGTTCTCTAGGACATAAAGTGAGTTGTCCATGGGATTGACAGCGAGATCAGTAGGCCACTCCAGCCGTACCTATGAGTTGCACAAATTATTACTGTAAAACTCATAACTGAAAAGTACACTTCTAGTGTTTAAAATTCCATGTGTAACAACAGCAAGTTAGTGAGGGGTTTATCCGCGTAAATCATGAAACCAAGTCATGAACGGCAACTATTTCAAACAATGATTTTGTTTTTCGGAAATATTAAAGCTACGTGCAGTGGTAACTTTGGCTAATTGTGTTTCTGTGCAAAGAACGAATGCTACATTGTGGAAGCTCTACAATAATTACAGAAAAACAGGCAATTAAGACAATAACTCCCATTATCTCAACCTTATTTCTCTATAGTTGCATAAATAACCTGTGTTAGCCACAGTAAAAGGATGGTTCACTCATTCCAGTAATGAATCAAATATGCTATCATCTTGTGCTGCATAATGCATTTCTTAAGTGGCCAGGCAGTCATCCAAATAGATGCCCATCTCTTCTAAGACAGAGAAGAAAATAAATGCAGTAAGAGTCTACCTGGGTGACATCCATGCTGGAATCACAGCTGAGAGGTCGAACAGCAGTTAGGTCATTGGAGCCCAGCAGGGTTGATATAATTCCATTCTGATCCACTTTTCTAATCATAGTGGCATCAACAAAATACATGAGTCCATACTTATCCACCGCAATTCCTGCAGATATAAAAACCAGGCATCAGTGAAGCAGTGAGGCTCCTAGCTTCAAGGCAGGCTTCATCTTATTAACAAGTTTACAAGACGGTGACGTTTGTTCACTTCCCCTGTGTTCTTTCCTCCCTTCCAACCTGAGCACAGGTCCTGGAACCCTCCAGGTACCTGTAGTTCTGCTGAATAAATGGCATCAAGCAGGTTTATCCTTTGGGGCTTTAAAGAAAAGAAAACCACAGAAATCCCCCAAACATGCCAAAGAGCCAGCAGACTGCATCAGCTTATTTCTAAAGTCAAACTCTGTATGATATATTGCATAACCCCATAAAAAAAATTATCTCCTAAGTTTTAATCTCAGAAATTTGAGGCGTTGCTTTCTTCATCTGAAGGATCTAATGAGGATGAAGAATTTTTAGAAATATTTTAAAACTGCTTGAAAAATTTTGAAAAATTAAGAGGACATTATATTCTTTCAGGATGTTTTTTAATTCTTTGACCTGTTGCAGTAAGGAATATGGGAAGAACATCTGGTGTTTCCAGATGAAGACACAGAGGTTTCCAGCCTAGAAAAAAAGGAAAGGTTCAATGCCTGTCACATTGGGAGTCCTTAGAGGGGAAAGGCAGAGAATGAAAGGGTGCTCCCTTGGAGGAACAGAAGGATGCTGCTGCCTGTTGTGATGGAGGGCAGGCTTTTTCTCACTTGCCTTTCCTGCTTTGATTTGGCACACTGCCTTGTCCATTTCTTGGGCTGAAAATAAAATATTGATCTAAAAATTTTGTCTTCAAATGGTTGCAGTGCTCATCCTATTGGGCAGTGAGAGAAGATACAGCTTTATCTTCTTGACTTCTATGTAGAGGCTTAACTTAAAACATGCCAGCAGTTCTGTCCTGTTAATATACTCTGTACGTATTAACTGAAACTATCACCTATACAAAGAAACAGGACCTTTCATTTTTATTTGCTTTTACGATCATCTAGTTATTCTCAACCATTGAAATAAAACCCAAAGATGTTTGAAACACCTGGCAATACACCTGATTAATTCATCCTTACAATTAAGATGAGACAATGGGGAAAAAAAAAAAATCTTAAAAAGAAACACATCCCCAAATCTCTACATCATCTTGAAAACTTTTTGTTAAAAATTAGAAACTGGAAAGGGCAAAAATCCCTTTATTTTTCCTCTGCCTCTGAAGAAAAAGGGGATACATAGAATAAAACCTCAGAAAAAAGCCACAGCAGGCAGTTTTTCTCCCCAAAGACTGTATCTCAAACAGTAATTTGTTTCCCAGTTTACATGCTTGCTTCTTGGAGTGAGCGGTACCCTGCTAATTTGTGTTCTGTTCTCCTTCTGCAGCGTTCAGTGTTGGGGTAATAAAGTTTGCTTTAACTAAACAAAGCACGAGCACTTGCCAATCCACTGTAATTAAAGCCCAGAATAAAAATTACTGAGCAAGGAGTGATTTAATTGCCAGATAATTATTTCCACATCCAGCCTAGCTTCACACAGTCATTTTCTCCAGCTTCTTTTCCTACTTTACCTCGAGGGCTCATTAGGGTTGCGTCCACTGCCTTCCCTCCATCCCCACATCTGGCTTCGTCAAAGGGCAGGCATTGCTCTCCAGTCCCTGCTACTACTTCAGAGTTACCAGCTAGGTCTTTCGTGCCAGTCAGGGACTTGACTTTGTATATCCGCCGACTGTTGGTGTCCGATACGTACAGCGAGCCTGAAACAGGGTCCACGGCCAGATAGTATTTATGAGCAGGATTGTTGCTTTAGAGAAAAAGAAAGCATAAAACAGAAAGAGCTGAGCAGTCTAGAAACTTCACAGGCTTTCAGAGCTTGGAGACTCATCAGGCACAGAGAGATCTGGAAAGAAAGTCCGACACCTTCATAGAGAGGTGGGGTCTGAAGGACTACCATCTGGGGACCTAACTTGATTAGGGCCTGGTCAGTGTTTCAGAAGGATTGTCATTTTAAATCTCATTCATCCTGCTACACCAAACCTTGCACAGCAGAGTCCAATAAGCCAAAGCTCCACAGCAGACTTTCCTCTTGATCTCTTTAGCCCTTTAGATCTGCTCCAGGCCAGTTCTCCTTGGCGTATCTCTATCTGTTGCCCCCCCTGCCCACCACCTTGTTCAACTTCCCTTGAAAGCAGAAATCATAGGAGTAAGATCAAAGAATCAGCTTCCGAGTTAGTTATATTATGCCACAAGATTTGTGAGGTCTTGTATAAATAGGAGGCAGAGGCATAACAAATTTATTCCTAAAGCAAATCTGTTCTCATTCATTCTTAGCAAGAATCTCATTTACGGCAGGTGAGGTTGGTTACATAACTAAAACCAGAGACCCCAAGTGTCTGACTTTAACTCCAAACCTTCTGTTATTGAAAAACTGGTCCTCAGTTTGTGATTAGAATGGGTGCTCATATGGAAAGCTACTTCTCTTCTGAAATATATGTTTTTTGACAGCTTGTCACATTTTGGAACTACTTTAGCAAATCATCTGTAAATTGAGAAATGTCAATCTTCGCGATATATATACATTCACACACAGAGAACTGCAGTGCAGAAATATTTTCAAAATCTTGCCTGGCTAGTTTAACTCAATTTAGTTGGATTTTAAGCATGATGTGAATTTTCCAGCCTTTGGAGCCTATGGGTGAGCGTAAATAAGGTCAATGGTGGTTTCAAAGCATAGAAGACAAATGAAGACGGGAAGAAAAAAAATGAAGGTTACTTACCAGTAACCAGAGATATTTGCCTCCAAATATCCACACTCCTAGTTTCATGCGGCAAAAGTGCCCACCTCCAAGAGTGAGGATACCCAGAGGTAAGTTATGATGGACATAAGCCACTTCTTGATCAGACTCGCTGAAACTATAACAAGGCCACTTTCGGCAGATGGATTATCAGCAACACAAAGACAACTGCCTTCATGTGGTCATGACCAGATTCGGAGGAATGAGGAGGCCCAAAAATATCACTTTCTACAGTTATCTTCCTTTATGCCAGTCTTTGACATGCCATGATTTTAGGTCAGTAACAGTTTGTTCTAAAACTGTAGAAAGTAGGAAGGAGGTTGGTTTGATCAAAATTCAGTAGGCAGAGGTAATACCATCTGCTGAAGCCTAGGAGTGTAGAAATTAGAGATGAAAAAATACAATAAACAAAAAATACTTGGCAGGTTTATTTCATGCATGGATCTCAAAGTACTTTAAAAAGATGGGTATTACACCCTTTTTACAGAGGAGGAAACTGAGGCACAGAGAGGTTAAGTGGTGTAGACAAAGTTATGCAGGGAGACTAGTGACATGCTTGAGATTAGAGCGCAATCTCTTTATTCCCCAAATTCCTCTCCTGATCTTCAGCAGCAGACTGCACGTCTTCACTAGACCCTTATCACATTCCTTCTCATCCCTCCAAAACAAAGCTTAATCTTCTTTGCCACATAGAAAAAGATTTCTTTCCACTTACAAGATTTCTCCAGTCTCTCGAGTATCTGAGCCATACAAACACCTGCACGTTTGTCATTGTTTTGAAATTCTGCTCTCTTCTTCCACCATGCTTTCCCCTGACACTGAAGAACAAACTTTGCTGTCACACTAGTGTTGTGCCATACTTCACAAATACACCCAAACTTAGCTCAAGGCTTTGCAACAGCAGCAGACAGCCAACAACTGAGTGCTGCAGCTGCAGGCTCGCCGCTGCTGCCTCCCTGCTGGGCTCCGGCCCCGGGTGCCTTTTGCCTGGCCCTTCTAAAACACGTGGCACCCCCACCTTGGCCGACTGGGGCGACCCGAGGCAGGTACAAACTGGAGCTGGGCACAGACACAGCTGCCTGCTGCCAGAGGCAGGGGCCTTGCTTGGTCTCAGTGGGGGGAGCTGCTCACAACAGTGCCCGGGGGAGCTGCTCTGCTGCCTGACACGGAGCAGCAGCCACTCCATGAGTCTGGAAGGGTCTCTCTTCTTTTCGGACATGATTTTGCCAGCCTGTGCCTGCCTTCCTGAGTGAGCACACCCCTGCTTCCCTTCTGCCCGCAGCTAGCCTCAAGTACGTCCCACTGTTACCAGGATGGGATAAGGTATGAGTCAGGGTAAAGAGCAATGGCAGAACATGGGCTTATTTCCCTCTCCTCTCCTGCAGTCATCGGTGTGTCCATGGAGCTCACCCTGCCTTTCTCCTCTGGAATGTCCCTCAGGGCTGTTTTGCCAGGGAGTCAGTCATGAGCTTTTGTTCCAGATCCGGGAGCAACTCACTGGAGCTGCAGACCTGCTGCATACCCCTTTGCTCTTTCCTGAGCTCCCTAAGGGAACAGATAGTGGAAGACTCTCCATGTAAAATATTTGAGGGACTCTGGCAGAAAATGACTGGTGGAAGGTGACATGCACTCACCGTGTCCACAAAGAAACTACGAGATTATTACCTCAAACAGGGATGTACTTTATAAATGAGTAGTAAATATTTCTCAAACTGGCATCTGAGCAATTAAAGACCTCTGCCTCTCTTTTCTCTGTGCCATTGTAATCTTTTATTCGAATTATAGGAAGCCAAGGAATGTACCTTGTTTTAAAAGATTTTCCATAACATTTGCTATTGATCAGAGGCCTCTGCCAATAATGTCTCTGCCTCTAGCCCTCCCCGGTGAATGCAGCAGTTACCACTGCGTGCAGCCTTACTCTGGTCTGTGAGGGAGCCTGGTGCCTGACAGCAAGAGCAGGCAGGATCAGCTTGTCCTCCCTATTCTTCTCGTATGTGCACCAAATTCACAACAGTGCAACAGCTTTTCTTTAAATTTAACCAAAAAGAAAAGCTGCCCAGAACAAATCTCTAAGCACCTGAAAAATTAACTAAGCTTAGTTAATGCAAACAAGGAGCCTCCAGCATCACCAATAATCATTAGCACATTGTGAATGAATTCATCCAGATAAGAAAATTTAGTGGCATTACACTTGCTATACCAAAATATATTGTAAAGGGGAAATTATA
Organism: Gymnogyps californianus; assembly: GCF_018139145.2. Classification (NCBI taxonomy): domain Eukaryota; kingdom Metazoa; phylum Chordata; class Aves; order Accipitriformes; family Cathartidae; genus Gymnogyps; species Gymnogyps californianus. The sequence continues at coordinate 5,046,101 of NC_059484.1, forward strand.
CTGTTTAGTCCAGACCATCTTTTGCATCTAACTTGCATTACAGAAATGGAAAGTATGGTTTTAAACACGTGATGCACAGGACACTATGGAATAGTTTACAACAGCTCTTCTTGTTCTTGCCCTTGATATTCTCCAGGGTGAACATCCTCCCCGTCCCACGTGTGGCATGGAAGAAGGTACAAGCGTTTCCTGTGCTGCTGCCATCCAGAAGGCCTAGTGCTCAGGTGAGACGATAAAAAGTCTTTTCTCCTAACGTCCAGAAAGGTTATGCCTCCCTCACGAATCTTACAGTGACTGCATCTAGTGGTTGCATACAACCAGCCCCACAGGTTGACTGACTGTTAAATGTATTTAATGGAAGAAAATAGAAACTAAATTATGAAAAAGGACAGAGGGTTCAGAAAATCATTAATGACTGGAAAATGAGTTTTTGACCTATTTGCAGTCATTAGTGCTTTTGTGAACCTTTCTGGCATTTGTAAAACTGCTGTTGTAGTTTACCTCAACCATTTAGACCAATTATAGACAGCAGGGAGAAGTGTTTATATAGAAGTTAGCTTGGGGTTCATTATACTTGCATTCTACTAGAAATTTCTAATTACTGTCAGAACTTATTTGGTTGCTTTTTGACTGCATTTCATAATTGCTAACGCTTATCATATTCATAACACACAATTAGCACATAAAAATGTTTCTATATATGGTACATGAAGAACATAACATTACACAAGAAGCACAACACAAAAGGCAAACACAATGAAGCAAACAAACCATATCAAATTATATGGGAAAGAGCTCGTGTCTTACCTATGTTTAAACTCTTTATTTCTTTATAGAAAGGGAACAGAAGAAAAAAGAACAAACAGTTAGCTGAAGAATAGATGGTAAAGCAAACATAGTATTTGTTTTATTTTACAAAAGGACACAGGAGAAGATATCTCTTTTCAGCACTAGCCTTAGCTTGGTTTACGGATGAAGACTGACTGGGAGTGAGAGAGCTGCAAGCTAGTTCTCTAGTAGGATACCCCTGCCCCCACCCCCCACCCCCCATATACTTTACAGGAAACTTTCTGGACCATTGAAAGAGTTTGGACATGGAAATATGTGTAGCTGGTGGGCTAGGAGCGGGAAAAACTGGCAGTTTTCTGAATACAGAACTGGGAAGGGGGAAGCACTGGGCTTAGGATATCGTCCGCCAGTTGGAGGCAACCTCTTTAATCACAACAGTTTTCCCACAGGCTATTTCTAAACAAATTTCTACTACACAGTTTATTTTCCTCTCCTCCCAGTCTCTAAAATAATTGCTTAAAGCAAGTTTGGATGCTACTTGGTATCTGTTTAAGCCTATGAAAGCAAATCTTAAAGTAAAAAAAAAAAACCCTAAGTGAGCAGTAAGATACTGTACAATGGGAGATACATAGCATTAATTGATCCCTAGTTTACTGTCTAGACACAAAGTCAAAGGAAAAGTGTCCTCTACTTCCCAGAAGTAAATTAATACATCCTCCACACCACAGTGTTTCACTGTGTTTATGTCATTTCCATTTAAGAATATCCACGGAATGAAACAAAGAGGTGCACGACTCCTGAGCTGCAGCACTCAATGCACAGCCCCAAACTTGCAATACCAATGTTAACTGTGACGTGCAACACTCTTGAGTCAAAATTCCTACTAGCCACTCAGATCAGGCACCTTCATAAAGGACAGTGCAAAGCAAATACACACACTAGGATATTCTGACTTACAAAGTTACTCAAGATTTATATTGGCTTATGTAAAACCAAAATTACATCTGTTGTGAAATCTAAATAAAGTGATGTATTTGGTTTGTAATACTTGTGGACATACTATTTGCAATGTTATTCAAGCTACTTGATACTAGCTGAAGATTCTGCTGTCGTTCATACTTAAATGACTCAAATCTTCAAACTCTTACCCGTGTAACTCATACAGATTAAGATGTCCACTGAATCACAATTACTGCTACAGATGATGTTTTCTGGAATGGACCTTAATTCCCTTTAGAGGAACAGGGGGCAAAAGACATCACTGCAAGTCCTAAAAATCTGTGTGTCAAGTCACTTGCAGCTGTCCAACAGCACTCAAAATACAATAGCTTTATTGTTCATTGCTAATAGTTATAACAGAAGCTAAAGAAACTACGCTATGGAAAACAGACTTTCATAAAAGAAAAGAGAAAGTGGACAAAAGCAGATTAAGAAGTCCATCTTCTGTTTCTTTACTGATGTCCTTTCCCATTTTCCCTCACGTGCTAAAAAGCAAGTACTCAGACTAATACTGTTGTAAACTTGGAGACAACATTTTCAAATATCAGGTGTCCTAGGAAACTTTGTCACTGGCTGATATTAGGAAGTGAGGCGCATATAAATGCCTTATATTAAGTATCCTAATTTGAAAATGTTTCTCTTCATCTATACAGCTGTAGTCCTACTTACTAGAAAGCCAAATGGAACTGAACAAATTAGAAAAAAAAAATCAGCATATTCTATATAATGCAGAGTTATAGTATATATTCATGTAAATATTTATAGCAGGTCACACATCCATCCCAGCTACCTCTGTGGTTTATACTGAGCTGCTTGCACAAAGCACTGGATGATCTATGACTTTTTTTTTTTTTAAATATAATGAGGCAGCCTGATGGTGTATGAGGTAGGTGTCAGAGAGTGATTTCAGAGTAGAATTGGCCTGAATTGGATCTCTTTTCTCTTACATAAAATCAGAATTCACAATAGTGACATCAACAGAATGACATGAATGGAAGAGAGGTGTAAAATAGAGCTAGGCCTCCTATTCTCTAACAGTACAATCTTTTTGCACTTTTCCCCACTAATTAAAAACTAAAAGTCCAGTGGAAGCAGAGGAATTGGTTATTGGCCGTATCATTAAAAAGAAGGCTAATGACCTAAATTCACTCAGTGTGCTTTGCAGCTCTATCTCATTTACAAGAGCACTAATACTATTGCCTGAGTGGGCTGCAGAAGTATCAGACGACAGCCAATGCAAGCTATTTTTCCTCACTTTTTCTGCAAATACTCCACAGTGCTGTAACTATAAGGTCCAGTTACATGAGTTACGGTTTGAAGCAATAGCTCTTACCTCTCCTAGAAGAATGAAAAAAGGAGATGGAACAGAAATGGGTGAAGTGGTATACTCTACACTCATGTCTTCCCTATTAAGTGACCAAATCTTAATATTGGGGGGGGGGGGGGGGGGCACGGGACAGGGGGACAGAGATACGATCTTAAAAAGAGTTCTGATGATGCAAAGTGACTCTGTATGTCAATCTTAACTGCACTTGTCAACCTACAGCAATAGACTTACGAGTATGGGAAAGAAGTGGGAAAGTGGCTCTCAAAACCCCTGACAGGAAAACCTTCCTTCTAACCTCGTAAGACTGTTCTACCTTTGCTTATCACTGTGGCTCAATACCTAAGGGCAGTCAATTCTGTAGTTCTCAAACAAAACTAAATGATGTATAGTACTGAGGGGAGATTGTATCAAATGATCACCAACAAGACAGAAGAAGATTGACTGTACTTTTTCTACAAGTTGGTTTGTACTCTTTAGTCCTTCTCTATAGTCGGTTGCTCTGATAAGCTACAGGCTTTGAACTATGCATTTCTGTGCCCCATTTCTCCACTGGAATTTAAATAGGTTGAAAGTGACAATGTTTTACAAAATTATAAAAAGTAATGATAAAGGCTGATTTGAGCACAGGCTACAGAAATGAAGTGCTAAGATTAACACCTTACCTCAGCTCCAATATACTAGTAACATTCCTGGATGGGAAGATACGCCGAATATAGTTAAAATCTCCAACAAAGAGACTTCCATCAATACCCACTGCCAGCGCTACAGGGGCCAAAAGCTTATTTCCTTCTGCCAGACCATTGCAGCTAGGACAAGATATGCTTCTTCGGCGCCCATTCCCCATAATGCTGGTTATCACAGCCGGCTGCTGAGTTAGAAACTGATTTTCTCCATTGCCTTTGTGCAATATACCTAATAACGAAGAGGAGAAGAAGTGGTTATTACTGTCATTCATTGCAGGGGACTTCAGGTAGTTCTCTTTTCAACAGCTGCTGTTAAGGACTGTACACTGAAATGACTCCAGCATTTGTTTCTTCAGTGATGCAAAAAGAGTGAAAGACCTTTGCAGTAGTAAAAATAAAGGTGTAATGAAGATTCTCTGTTAAAAAACACACACATACACAACCACAGACCCAAACCTAAACCCAGAATCCTTTGGTATTCATCATGAAAGAAAACACTGCCATAGCAACTCTCTGGCCTGGCACAATGGTTTAGACTGTCTTATTAACTGGGAAGTGAGAAGGCAAACAGCGGAGAAGACGTGTTCCTCATTTGTGTCCCTGGATCCTCTCACTCAAGTTTCCTATGTTACGTTTTGTTTGGAATTTTGTGCCAACCTTACTGTTCTCTTTCCACCTCTCAGTCTTTCACACTTTTTTCATGGAAAATGAAAAATGAGAAATGGAGGTGCCAGAGAAGACGACAGCAGAGCAAATGAAAAGAAAGGAGAAAGACGAAACTCCTAGAAGGGCTGCTAAGGATCAATGATGAAAGGCAAGAGGGAAGCTAGCGGTAAGGATCTTTATTAGGCTTCAAGAAATGCCTTTAAGATAGGAATTCTTTTCAAAATATTTGTTCAAAGAGCAGACTCCTGCTCCAAGAAGGGAGTGGATTCTCTGACAGGGCGACCATTTTCAATGTCATCAAAGATTGTAGAAATCTGGCTGGAAACTTTTAGCCTCATGTTCTTTTGGAAATGCAGTTGTATGATCCTAACGTAACTGGCTCCCCACTGGTGACAACAGCGAATATCATGCACTATCCAAATGGCTATCTCAACAGCGTTTGATCCACTGCACAGCACTTTAAGTGTGTTCAAATAGCCTGATCTTGCCTATTCTGAACACTACTTCAGATTTCTTGGGCAACAATATACTTTGCAATTTGTTAACGCGAGGATCAGCAGGAAAGCCGTAGAAAACACTTTACAGGGATCAAATGAAATATATGCTAAGCATTCAGCTCCCTAAGAGTCTCTGGTAAAATATGAAGACCAGGAACATTCAGCTTAGGATATGTAAACACAAAGAGAAGTGAGGAAATAACAAACAGGTGACAAAAGAAAAAGACAAATAAGACTCAGTATCTCATCACAGACTCATACTCCTTTTAAGCCCCATCTCAGAGGAAAAAAGGTCAAACAAAAGGAACCTGGAACGGGTGTGGTTAACATCAGGAAAACAGGGAAGGAAGACAGAAAGACATTAGAGGGGAATAAATGAACAACAGAATAGAGGATAAAGATTTGGACTTTAAGAAATTCATGTTGTGCAGAACAATAAAAAATTTGTTGAAATTCTACAAAAATTTTCTGACAACTGACGCATATCCCATACCTTACTGAGCTAAAGATGAAACAAAAAGAGTGGAGAAATTGCATTTTTTAAAGTGTAAATATAATGCAAATAAAAAGCGTTCACAGACAAAACTCCATATAGCACAGAAAACACATGGAATTAACTAACTCACCACTCTTGACATTAAGTACGTGATGTTTATCCAAAGACCATCCTCCTAAATTTGAAGGATCTAGTTCAAATCCTTGCAGCAGTGCTGTCCTCTTCTCCCATAAAATGAGACTGGGGCAAGTCTCATATTCAAAACCCACAGAAACTGAAATAAAATAAAATCAAATCTAATATACTTGCTGAACAAACACTGAATTAAACATCCCGAGCACATTCAAATCATTCAGCATTCCAGTTCCCCAGCTGCCTCAAGAAGATGGAGTGATTATATTCCTCTCTTTTATTCTACAACATTAAATTTGGATCTTTGACTAGACACACATTTGAAACTTCATTCACATGTACTCTGCAGGGATCTGATCGCTTCTCTTTGAATAGCTGGCATTGGGAAGTCACTGGTTTGGTGAGAGTGAGAAATATAATTTTAAAAATATAATAAAATTATTCTATCAGATAACAGGACAAGATCAAACTCTTAATTTGCCAGATGTTCACAGCATTTATTTAGCGTGTTCATTTTACATACCATATACCAAGGAACAGTGAAAACTTTGTGTGCTTTTAAGCACACATGCACTGTAAGCATTACTCAGGAAAGCAATATCCTATGCAATAATGTAAGAAAGAAAAGCTATAGCAAAGAAGATTTTAGAAAATATAGAAAAAAAGTAAGATTTTTAAAATAAGTTTTTCTTGCCACACTGGCACAGCTCTGATGCCCATTTTTAGCACTGTTGTATCAAAATCATTCTGATACTCAAATGAAAATGAAAATGTAAAAATATTATGATGATCACACTTTTTCCCACCCACTAGAACCAAGTGAACTAAAAATAGCTATAGAACTACAAGACTGAACAGCATTAGAAAAACACCATTTTCATTTCAAATGTATTATACCACAAGAGGCTATAACAAGGGCATGCATGAAAATCCAAATGCACTGAAGAATGCCAGCCAGTCCAGCCTGAGGTTCATTCGTTAACTGAAAGAAAAAACCATAGCGATGGACTAGGTTTCACCTAAGTTCCTGTGGCCAGTTTTTCCCATTGTCTGGTCTAAACCTTCTAAGTCAGCTACTGATCAGGAAACACAGGCATGTTGATGGAGTTTAGACCCTCTGAATGTGATCTTTAATGTGTAAAAGAAACAGAATACAAAGATAAATTGTGTCAGGAAGACAAGAACTGTTTAGTCTATATTTGCTTTTCCGTAAGAAATCTTTGCGGTTTTCTTACTAAGAATTACAGGTGTTATTTGGAAAGTTTTGGAGCTGGTATATGCTGACTTACCTACAGCATCTGACAACCCATAAACCTTCTGACCATATGCATCTGTTTTGTCCCAGATAAATGTATATGCCAAGTTGGGAGATGCCTGAAATGATTTTTGAAACAAATGCCCTTCCACTGCTACCATCAAATGAACTTTGATTAGATTCAGCGGCACAAGTGACTGAGTCATGGTGATCTTAAGTAAGGATTTGTATCCAGCAGTACGGGAACTCAGGTAGGTGAGCTTTATACTAGAGCCAGGGATCTCAATTTCTTCATGAAGAACCTGAAGAGGAAAAAGATCAAACGTTTTACATTAGTGCTTTGTTATTTTTTTAGAATAATATCGCATTGCGTATTCTGATGAACTTATGACTTTCTGCTACTGGGAATGGTTATCCTCAAATCAGTGCAGTGATGCAGTTCAGCTGACATTTCTGGACAAATAATTATTTGGCGTCTGCGTACGCTTCTTTTTAAGAGCCCACTGCTGGCAAAAGTGCAAATAAGTACAAGTAGTTTTACTGCAAGTTACACGCAAGGGGAACATAAGAAATACAGTCACAGGAACCCGCAACTTCCACTAACAGTTAGTATAAAGTAAAGACTAACTGAATAAAGTAAGGAAACAATAGTACCAGTAGAGTTTTCCTTTGTCCTAAATAAAATACAAGAAAACAGCCTGTGGTTAGCACCACACACCAAGCCTTTGCAAAATTCTCTTGAAACACCTAAGCTGTCAACTGAAATACAGAGATATACTTGATATATTGTATGATAATGAGAAGGTGCACGGTAGTCAAAGATAAATGTGTCTGGGTGACATAAACCTAGGCTATCTCCTGCAGACCTCATTAGAAGACCTGGTATCTGTCAGAATGAATGCAATTCTACAGAGGCGTTTGCTACAGCAATTTCAGGGGACAAATGGTGACTCTGTGGTAAGTGCTCAGGTCAGCGCTAGCATCTGACCACTCATGTCTATATCCTTTTCACTCACACCGTTCCTACCTGGGTTTCTGGTACAATGGGATTCCGGCCAGGAGCATCACTGAAGAAAGTTGAAAGTGGTGATGAAATGATGACTGGGTCAGGACGGACAAAACCACTCAGATCACAGCTGGGAATGGAGTTCTCCTCTGTCTTCATCACAAGCGTGTCCATGGCATAGAAGCTATTCCATGGCAACCATACTGTCCTTTCCTGACTCATAAACGGGGCCCGTTCAAAGTGCAAGGTTAGGGATGCTCCGCCATTTGCGACCAAGTCAAACCTAGAAAAATGTAGGCTTTAGAAGGGACAAGACTGAATAATTCCAGTAATAGCATTCCTGGCTAATGAAATAGGGATATAGGTATACCTATAGCAATAGGTATATGTCCTGGTTTCAACTGGGATAGAGTTAATTTTCTTCCTAGTAGTTGGTATAGTGCTGTGTTTTGGATTTAGGATGAGAATAATGTTGATAACACAGGGATGTTTTCGTTATTGCTGAGCAGCGCTTACACCAAGTCAAGGACTTCTGCTTCTCAGCCCACCCCACCAGCGAGGAGGCTGGGGGGGCACAAGAAGCTGGGAGGGGACACAGCCGGGACAGCTGACCCCAGCTGACCTAAGGGATATCCCAGACCATAGGACGTCATGCTCAGCATATAAAGCTGGGGGGAAAGCTGGCTGGGGGGCTGCTGCTCAGGAACAGGCTGGACATCAGCAATTGTTCTTCATTTGCATCACTTGTTTTTCTTGGGTTTTATTTCTCTCTTTTTGTTATTTTCCTTTTCATTTCAATTTATTATTATTATTATTATTTTATTTCAATTATTAAACTGTTCTTATCTCCAACTACGAGTTTTCTTACTTTCATCCTTCCGATTCTCTCCCCCATCCCACCGCAGGGGGGAGTGAGCGAGCGGCTGCGTCGGGCTTAGTTGCCGGCTGGGCCTACACCAGGACAGCCTATTTTAAGCGTCATGCTTCAAATGATCAGTAATGGGATGTGAACCTCTGGCAACTAAACAACTGAAATCCAGCCAAGACAAGCAATGATTTGAAGTCACTCAGACAAACCTTGTTCCTATATAAAATTTGCATTAAATAATTAAAAAATACCCAACAAACAAACCACCACATTTATTATTACAAGTCACCTTTATATATAGAATCAGCAGAGAAGCCAAGTTCATACTGAGCTGGACACTGAATTACCCCTTTCCTAAAAGATGCTGTCCATCAAGCATAGAACGGGACATGTGGCAGTAAGAGAACAGTAATGACTAATTTTGCTGTTTGTGTTCTGCACGTAAGAATTCCTGTCCCTGGGACAATTGATCTATCATTTTTCAGAGAGGTTAGGTATTTACTCCCAACCCCCTACATAATCATAGCAGTAATGTGGAGCTGCGCAGGCATTTTGAAATCTGGCCTAAAAGAGTAAAATACTTCCAGGTTGTTCTGACAACAGAAGTACCTTTCAGTTGTTTCATCTAAATGCTGGCAATGTAACAAATTATTCAATGATTTCAATAATCTATTCAGATCTAAATATAGTTCAGCTCACCATTTACTGTAGTATTAAACCACTGAAATCAACAACATTATACTTTTACTATAACAGAAAAATATTCTGGGCAATGTAGAAATGAAACACTCCCTATAGTTCAGTTGACTCATCTTACTTATTTCAATTCAATTGTTTGTATGCAAGATCAAGATAAAATGGCAAATGTTTACAATGCATGTCACAGATATACTGTTTTAAGTTATCACAGCCAGTAAACTAGATAAACCATGACATATTGATTTTTGTTTATCTGAATTTGTGTGCATTTCAAATCAGCTGATACAAGGGGGAAAAAGCACTTTTTTGCACAGCAGGAAATTGTCTAAATATATTCAATTAGAATCTTTTGATTACATTCTACCCTGAAGAAACTCAAAAGATAGTGGATCTTCAAAAGGAAAGAGAGGCAGAAGGGAACTTTTAACAAAATATACTATTCTATAATGGTACTACTTTTTTTTTTTTTCCAGCAGTGTTAGCCTGCCTTGCATTTTAAAATAAAATATTCCTGGTCTCAGCTGGATATTACTGTAGTCCACAAATGTTTTCATAGATACAGAGCAATTTATTTGAAAGGAGCCTGCCTGCTAACACGTTATTATCAGAAATCAGCCTTTTCATATTTACTTGCAGTTAGTATTCAAAATGCCATGTGAAAAATTACTTTTGTGTTTACTTAATAGCTCTTTGCCCTGGGAGGAATGCAATGCATGATACCACATGGTTCCATTAGATCACACCATCTGTTAATCAGCAAAGATACTACATACGAAATAGGGACTCAGTGAAGCAAGCAAACTCACGTGCCATCCTGACGAGTGATGGTATAGCCGTACTTTGGATACTTGACAAATGACACATTGACCCCAACTAGAGGAGTTCCATCTGTAGTCACCACTTGGCCTCTTATCAGAGACACAAGACTGAAAAAGAAAGATAATTAAAGGTATTAAAGTTAGTTACAAAAGCAAAGTTACGTTGTTTATAAACTGAGTCGTGGAACACTTGTGCCTCATTTACTCTAAATCCAATTTACTCCAAAGATTTTTAGAACACTGAAGATACCACAGTATTGCCCAGCTCCCTCTATATACTTAAATCAAGAAACTGCTTATCTATGCAGTGAGGGCTGTGTATACAGAATGGGAGTTAGCGCTTTCCTTGTCTAATGAGGCTTTGTCTCATTGTCTAATGAGACTTTGCAGAGTAGAAAGGTACCTCACATTCAGCCAAGCCAGAACTGTGACCCTCAAGTCCCACTGAAACGATGATCGGGCACTTCTCAAAAACCTCCCCAGGTACAATAGCGTGTCTGTGGATGCCTAATACACTTGAAAAATATGATGTAATGCCATACCTCTTTTTTATACAACCAATTCTCCAAATTAAGGTTCACGTTCCTTCATCTTAGGGAGCGACTGATGTTTGTACACTGCATTTGGTCCTGATTTGTAACCCCTGCTTTTCACTTTGTCAACAGGAGAAAGGATTTGGTTTTAAGGCCAGCTTTACATACAGGCAAAATAAAGTTTTCTTAGCCAACAGGTTAAGCAACTTTGCTTAACGTAAAGGAGATGAAGATGGGTTATTCCTGTAAGAGGCACAGTCAGTCTTTTTCTCTTTTGAGAGTGCTTTGCTGCTGCTAAGTGCACAGCAGGCAGAAATTGCTGCCGCCCGCCTGGCTGCGTTCTCAGCTTCCTAAGCACTGGAAGTAGCAAGCCCCACTTCTCCGTGCTCTTCTGCTCTCCAGTATGGCCATTCTTCCTGCCCCTCTCCTCTCCCAGCTGGAGAGGAGTCTCCATCCCCTGGCTCCTTTCCCTTCCACCTTCCCTGTACCCTGAGAGAAGCAGATGGTGAGTGGGGGAAGCTGCCTGGTAAAAGGGAGATGGAAAAGGAGAAGCTCCTTCTAGATGACTTCCCTTTCTACATTGGAAACGTGAAAAAAGGAGAAGGCGATCCTGGGAAACAGGGAGAGAGTTAAATCCTGCTGCAACCCATAATCTCAGGGATCGCAAAATTGCATTTTGCTGTAGTCCTAGGTGAAAAGATTTCTATTTCAGCAGTACGTGCTTCCAGCATGAGCCACCAACTCTCATCTGTAGCTATAGAGAGAGCCAGAAGATGAAAAGCCCCGTTTCTGAACTGACTGTGCTGGCAGGGCTGGAGCTGCCCCCGAACCTTAGCAGGCTTCAGGCACGCCAACAGGCACAGCATCCTGACACCACAGATTTCTGGACCCAGTCTGAGCTGTAGGACAAGGGGATTAAACTGAGCGGTGTTTTGCTGAAAACTGACAAAATGCAGTTGAATTCTGGGACGGCTGCAACGCTTGCATCATCCCCATATCAGAGAACATCTATTTTCATTAGTAATACCAGGGATTGTTTCCAGGTCTTTTCTATTAACTCTGAAATGTTCAAGTGCTGCGATGTAAATTTGTAACTGTATTATATTGGCTATTTAACAACTACTTCCTCATATTTCTATTCCAAACAAGGTGTAATATTTTCTTCAATATTACATAAAAGAAACTAATTAATGAAAATGAGCCATTTCTGTTACTTTTCTTTTAGAACTTTCAACCCTCCAGGTCAAATTTTAATTTGTGAAATCAACATTTTGTAACAGAATATGGAATTTAATAGAAATCAATACCTGTTGAGAAAATCTATTTGGGAATACATTGGACCAAGAGAATTGTCTTGGCATTATTCATTTTGCTTGAATTATTTTATGTTACAAACACACAAAAATAGTTGTAGGAAGACAGTCACTCAAGCTTCTATAGAAAAGTGCAGAAAGCAGATTTAGAAAGAAATCATCATATGGCAGAAGAAAACTAATAATGTTCGTGACAATTTTTTCTACCTTCAATTTTAATATTTCAGGAAATAATTTGAAGAACAACATTTTGGCCAATAACCTTCCTTTTTATTTCTAAAATGCCAAAATATGGAGCTCAATGGATGTTAAAATTTGTAGCTAAAATCTGGATTTATAAGAAGTAATATGTTCACTAATAGTCACACATAGGACAACCTTTTTTTTTGGTAATCTTTTAAAAGTGTACCTGACAAATTAAGCTGATACATTAAGTCCTTTTTTTTTTTTAACACGGAAGTTAAATGTGTAAAAACATGTGGCTATTTTTTTTTCCCTGAAAACTTCATCTTGTTTCTGCACAGAAATGATCAGCAAGATCTAAATAATTTTGCAGTCAATACATTTTGTTATTTATTGCTTTAGCAGGGTAGGCAATAACTTCTTATACTAGTACTGGAAAAAAATCATAACCACTATTTTGTCCCACTTTTTCATCTCTTTCAATGGAATGAGAGGCTGAGCTAAGAAAAGAGAGAAGCCATTATCTTTCGTGGTAGCTACTTCTTGAGACTATGGCAGCTTCAGTATACCTGAAACTTGGAGTCTAACCCTGTGGCACTTTTAAAAGTCAAAAACCTTAGTTTTAAAACTTTCAATTTGACACTATACATTAGATTTGCCTAATATTGGTACCAAAAATAACAGCTGAGCTGCAGAATTCTCAAAAGCACCTTCACAACTTAGAAGCTAAGGCCAATTTAAAAAAGTCATTAATATGCCATTTGCAAAGATATGTTAAAATACATGACGTACTTCAGATGAATAAAACAGAACTAAGACTCCTGACACCAGGAACCCTAGAAAACCTATTTAAGAAAAAAATGCTGAAATTTCGAATGAGATTTGTTCAAAGGAGCCTCAGGATTGAAGTGCCCAGCTCCCGCTTAGTCTAGAGCTCTAATTCTTATACTGCTTTGAAGACCGCAACCTACATCTATACATAAACAGCTTGATTATTTCTAACATAATTTCTTGGATGGTGCAAGAATGTCTGCATATCACTATACTCGTCTAGAAATTTGGAAAGATAATCACCTGCTTTTGTAAAATACTTCAAGATCTAGGAATAAAGTGTTGGATCATGTTAATAACACAACTAAACATTATCAGACGATAGTGAAATACAGATGTAGGGAATACGCTCATTTTCATTCTGGGTGGCTTAATGAGGCAACAGCTCAAGCACTGGTCAGCATATGATATATAACAGGCAACTGCCTGCTCCTCTTCACTTAAGGAAGTTTTGCTGACCATAACATATATAAAGCAGCATGTACCAACCAGCCTGTGGACTATATGCTTGTTATGCTGTAGCCTGTATTCCTTTTTGGACAAATTATTCAGCCTCATGAATTAGTAAGCTTCTCTCTTGTCTTGCTTTCCTTTTCATGCAACATTGCAGAAAATTGCAAGAATTGCCCCATTTGATTTTTACAGAGCTGATGAGAAAAAAAAATCACAACAAATTTAGACAACAACAGAACAATTTTCTTCCATTTTTCCAAACAACTCCATGTGTGTATGCATAGAGTATTTTATAGCATAGAATAAAGTCTATATTATATAGAGTAGCATCCAACAGGGCTTTTCTGATAGAATATGGAAATCATTGTGCTATTTGAGCATCATAGGGATGAATACAAGGGGGACCTGTCTGGTGTATCCAGAAACATTATGATCCTCATTTTACAGACAAATATTTAGTGACTTGCTCTACATCACCCAGTAAGCCTATAATGAAATCCTGACTGAAGAAACAGTTTCCTGTAATGAAGTCCAATCTTTTGGGCATAATCTCAAATGAAGTTCTTTCTTCAGTTTTAACTTTGGCAATATGAACATAATTAACATATTCATCAATTTCCTAGCATCTTTCCATGGAGACATATTTAAATAATATTGATAAATAGGAACACCACTCTTCTTGTAAGCATACAACGCCATCAAATATCGATTAATGATGTGCTAGCTTTTAGATTCATTATAAATATATACTTAATATTCATAGAAAGAACAGACATAGAAAAAGAAAACCAAGAAGAAAACGAAAACCTAGTCAGATGTATTGATGATGCTAGTAAAACAGCAAGTAAAACAGTTTTATGTAAGGAATAAATAACAAAACTCCCTAAGTTAACGTATCTTTAAAATAATTTGAAATGTTATTCCATTATTGAAACTTGTGTTAACCACACTAAATAAAATGTAATCTAACTGGAAACTAGTTTGCATTTTCCCTTGTTCTAGACTGCAGTCTTCATAATATATAAACCGCAGAAGCTCCTACTCAGTGGAAGGAACCTTCTTCTAGGTGTTGCCAATATGTTAAATGCTAATAAAACTCAGTGTTATAAAATAAAGGCCACATCATAAATTGCAACAGAGTGCCCTCAGTGGGAATGATGCCTGAGATGCAAACACATGAAGCACCTGAAAGCAGCATCTCATGTTAAAACATGAATAAAATCTCTGGGAGAAATTTTCCCATACAATGCAACTGCACAGATACAGCGTCATATTTATAGCTGCTACCTGCTGTTGAAGGGATTTTCTCCTGGGATGATATGAGTGCTGTCCTTCCCCACTAAGAGCTTGATTCGATCATAGAATGACTTCACAGTTGCTGAACCAGAGTGGCTCTGTTGTATGATGTCAAGAGGATCACGTGAACCTCGGCACAGCAGGCTATTTTGACAAGTAGACTGGAGGCAGCAGTCTGGGTCTAGGCAGTCAACCAAGCCATCTGAAAGGTAAGAATCATCAAGATTCAGCCGGCTGCACAGTGCTATCAAGCAATAATATCCAATGGACATCTTAAGGCACTGGGGAAAAAAATCTTAATGCTTACTCTTCATAACATCTCTATGCCGTAAAACTGGTAATTGAACCAATAATGCAGTGAGGATGAGACTTTCTCAAGTACACTGGCTAAATACCATTACTGCTACAATTAATTTAAACCAGTGTTAGATGAGACTCAATCCCAAAGAAATCTCTTAAGGGTTGAAATTAGGAAGAAGAAATAGCGGAAGGAGTACAGGATTTTTTGTTTAGGTTTTTTGTTTGTTTTGTGGTTTTTTTTTAAATCTTTCCGACTGTTTGTTTTACAGTTTTTAGATTTCCTTGCTGGGCTGTAAGAGTCTTGAGAACTATGCTGTTTAATTTCATTTGTTCTGTTTGGGGAGATGAGGGAAGGAGATGGGGGTGACAGAGTAAGTTATCGTTACCTAAGTAAAATAAAAATTACATTGTACCCATTTTGGCAATTCATAGGGAAGTGCTGCTGGAACTCCCACCTCCCATAGATAACTGAATCAGAACTTGTTCGCATGCTTGGATAAGGAAGGAACAGTCACAAAGCTGGTGGGTTCAGTAATCATATTACATATTAGGTTGTCCTTCAAGAATATTTCTTAAGAAGTATTTTTAAGAAAAATTAGAATTTAAACACCAGAAATTAAAATGGAATCCTCAATGGGGAGATCGATCTGTATACTTAGATAACTCACAACTATTTTTAGCACATACAGTAACAACTTCTAGCATCACCCTTTCCTTTGGTATCATCATGTAACTGAAATATGTTCTCTCAATGGAGTTCTACTGTAATTTAGAAATTAATAACCATTTACTTTAAAATATTACCATCTCTAACAATTTAGAAACAGTTGTTCATCTACTGTGGCAAGAATCAAGCATTCAATCTGCAATCTACTTAGGTCTGTAAACTTTCAGAGACTCCCCGAGGCATATTAATCTGATTTTTGAATACAGATATGGCCTGGGCACATACTGAATATCATACACAACAGAGAACATTCCAGTAGGTTAGTTGACAGAAGTACCTTAGAGTAAGATTGTGACTCGTGTATTTTCAAGATTTTCAAATGCACAACAGACCAGCATTACCCTACACAGTGATAACTGGAAAAACAACAACAGAAAAACCAACCCAAACCCAAACCTGTAAAAAGCTTTCTTATTTTACAATTAGCCTTGTATTTCCAACGGATTGTGTGTGCCTGAAATGACTGTTTCTGATTGCCAAGGTATGCTGATAATGTTCCGTTCAGCCCTCTAAGGAAATCTAAGTGAGACAAACTACCTTGTTGCAAGAGCTATACATTGCTTTAAGGTCAGTCGCCTATTCACATTAAGAGCTCCATTCATCTTGAAATCCTTTCCAACGTGGCAGTAGGAATTTTCTTCTTTGCTACAGTCCGTTTTCCACCCACTTTATATAATCATTGTAAGGACATCATTAGCTTCAGATTATAACTCAAGGCAGTTTTCCTATTAAGCTCAGAACTTTTTCTCAGCAACCTGTGTTCTTTCTCAGTTTGTGACACCTCTACAACTATGAACTTAAAGCTGCCCACTGTTTAGTCCGCTCAGTTCTTCTATTCAGACAACCACCAGTCAAGAGAATCCTATCAACACATTAGAAATAACAGAAGCAAAACACAGGATATAAATTACTCCCCTTGATAAATTTACATTTACCTGTTCAAGCTGCATCGTATTTTTGCTATACCTGTTATTAGAGGTGAGCATACGTTATGTCTGTAATGACCTCATCATGCAGCAGATTATGGGATGCTGTGACCGAACACTTCTGATGACACCATGAACTTTCAATTGGCATATCAATCTCTCAGCGTCCTGTCAGTCATGTGAATCACATCTTTATGCCCACGAGCCCCCTTGGATATAGTCTGACATTGCAATCTTCAGTAAATTACCCTGTCACTGCCAATCTCACCGTTATCTCACAAACAATCAAGCAGGCAATCAAACTGCTCTGAATTGCCAGTTCAGGACCTGGGAGGCTAGAAACATCTCCATTCAATACCAGGGAGAAACCTGTGTATGATTCCTTTCATGTAGGAAGGCGTTTATGCAGTTTTGTGAATGCAGACTTGCACACTTTCAGATGCTTACAAGAATATTTAGAAAAGACAGGCATATACCGTAACATAAATATACACATGATTTACTTGTTTGGAACATTATTACTTATAATATATGGCTATATTCCCCTGGTACTAATTTATTCCCAGATGGCAGGATTCGGGAGTCAGGATATTTTTACCTTATGCCAACTAGTTGATCCAGCTTGTTGTAACGGCCGAACTGAGGTATGGATCTGTTCAGCATACGCAGCCAGAACCTGGGCACTGCTGTTTGGTGTCAAAGGCTTATACACTGCTATACTGTTTGCATTCATAGTTGCATTGCTGCTATTATTTACTTTGTTGCTCTGAAACCTCTGACTCTATGTATGAAAGAGTATTGATTACTGTCACAATATATTTGTTTCTAGTTCATGTTTGCCTAATTTGCTATCCGGATGTATTATCACAGAATGGCTGAGGTTGGCAGGGACCTCTGGAGGTCAGCCAGTCCAGCCCCCCTGCTCAAGCAAGGCTACCAAAAACTGATTGCCCAGGACCGTGCCCAGACAGCTTTTGAGTATCTCCAGGGATGGAGACTCCACAACCTCTCTGGGCAACCTGCTCCAGTGCTCAGTCACCCTCACGATAAAGAAGTGTTTCCCAGCATCCATTTGTGGCTGGGGTTGTTCCTCCCCAGGTGCAGGACCTCGCACGTCATGAAGTTCCTGTCAGCCCATTTCTGAAGCCATGTTGTACCATTACATATGAAGTAAATTGTTACAGAATCATTTAGTTGCATTAAACTGAGTTGATTAAAACAAGGGCTAGAAAAAATGTACCTTCTGTAAGAGAAAACTCTGCCATAAGCATGAATTTTAATTAGAATTCAGTACTTTGTTTTTTAATATATATTTCAGGGCTTGTAGTCTTCCAGATTTCCTCAGGCACACTGAATTATTTATATGGTTAATTCAATGACAAAAACCTCACCATTAGCCTCACCAAGATATTGCTGCTTTTCATAGCATACACATCTGAGTTTAAAGTGGCCAGTTAGCAGCTCTCTGAAACTCTGTATGCTAAAGGGAGGAGACTGTAGAGGGAGTTAAGATGGTGCTGAACCTCCTCCAACTATTTAAGACCAAAAGAAGTCCTGACTTGGCCTTAACCGAGAAGAAAGAAATAGGAAATTTTGATCTGATTTAAACTGAGAGCACAGGATTAGCCCTCCATTGCTGTTTGTGGTTCTTCTGAATTCCCAAATCTTTTCAGAAACAAATCAAGTGACATGGTATTCCTCTTGAAGACTTCACTTCTGCTAATGGATACACACATTTCTTGACTTTCCGTGACCTGTTCCACAAGCTTTTTGGCAGACTTAACTATACAGCAAAAAGAAAATTTTAAAGTATTACACCTAAGTGGAATAATCTACTCGTGCATGCCATACTTTAAGGTGGCCTTATTATTGTGTTCCTCTTGAACATCATTACAAGGCCTAAAAAGCTCTCAGTAGAAACAGTGATATATTTGACTGCTAATGTATTTAGAACCTCCCATCATCAGTTTTACTTCACCACTGAATATATTTTCTCATCACATTCAGGTGACTGGATTCCAGAATTGTGCTACACCTTTCTTTGGAAAGTTGACGCTTGAACTATTGTTTGGTTTTTTTAACTCGTACGAGTAAATTATCTTTAGTTTCCACTCTTCATCAAATACTTGCAGGTTGTGCTTCAGGTTCAATTCATGATGCACATTAGAATGAGTCGACTTTGACCTGACATCCAGCTGCTTGAGAAAATGCTTTCTGTACCCAGCAGGGGACAATTTTGTTTCCAAAACAAAACTTCTGAGCACATGCTCAGTAGAGGGCATCCTTACACTTCACTAGCTTCAGGAGCTGGTGACTTTCAGAGCATAATTCCTGGAAATTTTTTCTTTTTCCAATAAACATTTCAGACCGATGATTAAAATGGAGGTGGGGGGGGGGACCTGGGGGGGGAACAGCAGCTACTACGAACCCTGAGGGCAAAAGGGCCTTTGATCACTCTAAGGGCAAATTAGTTAATTTATCATGATCTGATTTTAATTATGTGTAGTATTAATATACCCAAGGTGAAAGAATTAGAGATGCTCTATCAGATATCAAAAGAACAGGCCTTCTCTCTGCCAACACAAATATTTTAATTGAGCTCCAAAACTGCATGCAGAACTGTTTCCACAGACAGGCTACTCCACAGCCCAGCATATCTTATTAACAGGAAGTTTTATCTAATATTTAACCCAAATTTTCACTTTTGTAGCTTGATCAAATTCCTGTTAGCTATATTGGCATACATCATTCAAAATAATTCCTCAGAAATTCCTGGTGCTAACAAGAAAGGAAATGCTTCTCATCCTGTTCCAGCCCTGTTCCTCAATTAGCCAAACTGGAAAGCCTCTCTGTAAACTGTCAGGATATCCATTATACCACGGGCTTTTATACCAAACTGTGAGCACAACGGAGTATTTTCGGAACCATACACCTAAATCAAAGCTGCCTTTCAGGAAAAGTTGGATTGTAAATCCCAAATTGTGGTAAAGTAGAATAAACCTGGCTTCTGTGTAAGCTGAGTGTGCCTCCGAATGCCCAAAAAACTCCCTAATGAGGTTTTAAAGTACCCTGGAATGTGACATTGGTAGAGCAACAGCCCCGCTTCCCTTGCCCACTCAGGATCCCTGTGCTGCCCAGAGCTCTGGCAGCGGGGAAAACCCTCATCCCTGGAAGAAACTGCTGCAGGTGTAGCTCCAGCTACGCCCTGAGTGCTTGGTGGTCCTTCAGAACCTGTGAATACTGGTGGATTATTGATGCTCCAACTTCAAACCACACATCGCTTAGAGCAGAGTTGACCTAGAGGGCTCCAAGATGCAAACAATCTTGAAAAAAATGTTTGTTCAGTTCCAGTGTACACACAGATACCTATGCAGCAACCGGCGGCTTTTTAAACCATGGAATTTGCAGTCACTGAATTTCTTCCTTCCGTTTCTCCATGGGTTATAAGAGCATGTTATTGTAGGAACGTATCCCATGAGGGACAGCGTAAGGATAAGCTGGCTAATGTGTGTAAAGGCTATTAGAGGCTGACATGAAGTTTTAACAAAATCACATACAAGCACACTCATTAGCTCTTGTCAAACTTATATAATGTCTGGTTTTGATACAGATTTTATACTGGAGCCTACATGACTCACTCTGGCCCCCATCCACAATAGATTTCAACTACTCATTACATTTAATGTTCTAAAACTGACTATTGTACAGGCTCTGGGAAGGTATTTTCTGCACCCAGAGTATTCTGGGTATTTATATTGAGAACTTCATAAAATCTTTTGTCTGTGCTGAATTAGAGACCCCTGCTGAGGCAATGCTTGTTGAGGCAAGCTAAATTACATGATTTGCTTTTGTGCTGTGAAATACTTGTATTATCTTAAATGTCACGAGCCTGATGCAGTATCAAGTCACAGGATTTGTAATTTTCTAAAAGCAATTTTTTTCTAAATGTTTATTGCAGGAAGACGCTTCTCTTTCCTTTCTATTTTCTTTCTGTCTAATTTCAGAGATGAGTTTTCTAAGACAACTCAAATAAACAGCCTTTCAATCAGTCAAGTGCACTGTCCTGACAGTGAACTTCTCTAGAAATGTATTTTTCTCGTGAATTGAAGAGAGTTCATACTGAAGCAGATAGCTGGCTTTCTCTCATTCATTATCTTTAATGTATTATGCCAAATAGAATTACCACCAACTGTACTTCTTGGTGGGGTTACGGCTATATAGTAACAAACTGAAGGGCAAAATTTGCCTTCTGAGATATACACAGCTCTCTTTGGAAAGCCAAGTGGAAATAAATTAAACTGTATTTTAAAAAGAATGTCCCACTTTGCATAACAAACAAGGAATTCCTCATTCTATTTAGCTTAGTATTCTATACTGCTATGGGTTGCTTCCTTTCCTTCCTCACCCAATTTTACTCCAGATAATTACATTTTGAGGAGAAATGTGATCTGTGAAGTGATATAAGCAGTGATTGCATTTAAGCTTTTTTTTTTTAACCTGCCTGCACCTGTCCTCTCCATCCTGATCAAATCTGATACAAACCAATTTAGCAAAATTTTGGTTATTTTTGTTTTTCTTTCTCTGAGATTGCGTAATTTAACTGTCTTGTCATTAAAAATTATAAACATGAGTAGAGCAATTTTGAACGGATGCAAAAGGTGGGAGAAGAGAGAAAGAAGGAAAAGAAAAGGCTAGAAAGAGCAACCCCAGTGGGCAATACGGGCCCCTGCCAGGGCTGCTTCTGCAGAAGCCAGAGTTCTTACTTAAATCTCTCTCCCAAATTATCCGATTGAGTTCAGGACAAAGGCCCCTCAAACATGAGCTCCTGGAATCAACTGCATCCAACATCTAGTGAAACTATTCTTTAGAAAAGAAATATGATTTTTGCTATGCGTTACGTTGTCCATTTTACTTGGAGGCACTGTAAAGTCTAAG
Source organism: Gymnogyps californianus (assembly GCF_018139145.2). Classification (NCBI taxonomy): domain Eukaryota; kingdom Metazoa; phylum Chordata; class Aves; order Accipitriformes; family Cathartidae; genus Gymnogyps; species Gymnogyps californianus. The sequence goes on from NC_059484.1 coordinate 5,067,833, forward strand.
TTGAAATCTAGTTAAACATATACAATTTATGAAGACTGTTCCGAGATACTAAAAACATTTTTCAATTTATGAACAAGCATATTATTATCAAAAAGTTGTTGTAAAAAGATGGGTATAAATAGCCACTCTAGTGATTTCCTTATGCAATATGTCAAAAGAAATATGACTTTAAAAGTAATGTACCTTCTCCCTTTCCTCAAAATATAATTTCTAATCCCTTAATTTCCTAAAATAAATCCACGGTGAATTAAATGGGTTATACATATCTATTGGGGGGATTATACATTGTAATCACAATTATAGGTCTTAAAATAAAGCTATTTCTAATCCCTCCGAAAGATGCTTACTAACTATTAACCTACTGAGGGGCCGATTAAGGAAAGGGATTAGATTTAGAAGTGCCCACAGTGAGTAAATTATATAATCCAAACATGTTTCGGAAAACAGAAGCATTTTCCAATTTAAAAAGATCTTAAAAGTGAGTCAATGCCAGAAAGCCCTTACCTTTCAGTTAGGCTTCCTCCTTAAAGATAAATAAATAAATAAACAGATAAATAAGAGACTTCCAAGTTTTTTCAGCAAAGTAGCCTATGCACCATAGCGACCCTAAACAGGTTCATAATGAAGACCCAGTTAAGGCTGTATCTAGATTTGACGTGTGATGGTAAGGACAAATACAGGTGAATTTCCCAGTGCTACCTTGGATTATGCACAGTTCTACTTGAACAGCCCTAAGAGGAGAAAACAGCTTTGGACATTCTCTCCTCTCTCTGCTCTGGAATCCCGTTTTATTTATGTAATACACACTGACATCTCATTTAAAATGAAGATTTGTAAGTCTCAACAAGACAGGGACACATCTGCCTCTTCTAGGAATAAACCAACTAAAGGGCATTAATCTAAAATTGAAAGAAAATATTAAGTATAATCTTTCATTTTTCTCTTTTTGAACTATGGTATGGAGTTCGCATTGTGGCAGATAATAAGACAAAACAGGACAAATGGGAATCCCTTTGGAGTCAGTGGCAATGCTCTTCCTGACATCCATGAAATGAAGACTTGGCCCAAGGCCTTTGAATCTGATTGTGAGATACAATTGCAATAAGAATGGCTGAACAGTGAAAGAGCTCCAAAATATGTTAAATCTGTTGCCACATGGGGAAGAATGGAAGACAGAAAATGATAGTTCCATTTCAGTGACACACTGAAGCAACTATATTTTAACAACATGAATAGATGGACAGAAAGAAAGGAGGTTCAGCTGTCCAGATAAGGACCTCATTTAGGCAAAAAATTGTATTTTTAGCTATCCTACTGCCTTTCGAAAGAAGAGCTTGCGTCTTCAGTACTACTCCAGAACTATTTGCTTATGTTAACAGAGTGTCCTGGTTTCGGCTGGGACAGAGTTAACTCTCTTCTTAGTAGCTGGTACAGTGCTGTGATTTGGATTTAGTGTGAGAATAATGTTGATAACACACTGATGTTTTAGTTGTTGCTAAGTAGCGCTTAGCCTAAGTTAAGGATTTGTGCAGTTTCCCATGCTCTGCCAGCAAGCAGGTGTGCAAGAAGCTGGGAGGGAGCAGAGCCGGGGCAGCTGACCCGAACTAGCCAAAGGGGTATTCCATACCATGGAACGTCATGTCCAGTATATAAACTGGGGGGAGTTGGCCAGGCAGCGCGGATCGTGGCTCGGGAACTAACTGGGCATCGGTCAGCAGGTGGTGAGCAACTGCATTGTGCATCACTGGTGGGTTTTTTTGGATTGTTTTTTTTTTTTCCCTTCCTCCCCCTCCTTTTTTGTTATATTCCTTTTCATTACTATTATTATTATTATATTTCATTATTACTATTGTTAGTATTATATTTTACTTTAGTTATTAAACTGTTCTTATCTCAACCCATGAGTTTTACTTTTTTTTTTCCCCTCTTTCCTCCTCCTCACCCCACTGGGAGGGGGAAGGGGGAAGCGGCTGCGTGGTGCTGAGTTGCTGGCTGGGGTTAAACCACAACACAGAGCAATGATGGTAATGGAGCAGCAAATGAGTTCAACATTTTGCTGCAACTAAACTTGTTTGAGTTTCAAATGAAAAGAGTGACTGGGAGGAGAGGCGATTTCTTTAACTTTCAATAATCTTGCACTTTACGGGAAACTTGGGGTTCTGGTAACTAGCTGAATCTTTAACATTGATTCCCATAGTACAGTTTTCAGCTTCGTCTAACAAGAAAATTTTATCTGTTCCTTTATATACGCAGTTACAATTACATAAAGGTGCGGCTTGAAGCACAGAGCACACATCCCTTCCTTCCTCTCCATTCCTGCACACTCCTGTGGTCTCCCCCGTGTTAGCATTAATAAACATAGAGGTCACAGGACGTGTTCCTGGCCAGATGCGTAGTGAACCAGACACATAAAGAGTAGTACAGCTTAAGGCAAAGGCAGAACTGCGCTCTAAGATACTAAGTGATTAACATTATATTCAGTTTTGAGTTGTGTTGTAGCTCTTGTGACTGACAATTTGACAAACTGATGGGAATGACAATGACTCTGTCCTTACAGCTCACATTGGAAAGGACCCCATGCCATCTCAAAGAAATCTGAAACTCAAAATATAATCAAGCAAACTGAAACAGCAAAAATCACCAAGGCATGAGAGAGACAGCAGAATACTGCAGTGCCACACAGCCTGTGGGTAACTCTCAGCCTGCGCCACCTGCGCCATCCACAAAACACAGCGGGGCTGAATCGGAGCGTTTGTCTGTTCAGTTTTTCAGGTATACCTTGCAAGTATGTGGAGAAACCGCTAGCTGAACAGGTGCTGAACATCACCTAAGCTCCCTTATAGAAAATCTCTACAGAAACGTAATAAGGATGAGACTATTAGAGAGTAGCAACAATTGTCAGATTAAAGTACTGAGCTAAGGGTCAGAAGACAAGAGATTCATTCCTGCCTTTATCATAAAATCCCCATGTGAAAACGTGTGGGTCAAATGGATTTTTCAGGTTGTTTGGACCTTGGAACAGGCATAGATTTTCAAACTATCTACATTCCCACAAGCAGCAATAAGCAGTAACCTCACTAGCCTCTGGAAAAAAACAACTTCAACCTGCGAGCATTGAGAACATCTGAAGAGTTCTCCCCTTAATCTTTCTAGCCTTCAGCTAGACGAAACAGTTTTCTTTCAGGTGCAACTATGGTAAACCAGAAACCATGCAGCTTGCATCGTAATGCTGATGAATATTATGTGTCTGTTGTATGGCGTATTTATTCTATGTATTCTTTGACTTCGATGAACTACTATTTGCCTTCCACGAACTAAGTTTTAGAATTCTGCAATTTTAAATTGGGATGAACAGCTGAATGGTCTCACTGGCCATTTTTTCCCCTCTTTGCCTGTCTGTTTTACAAGTGCAGAATATTGCCTTGGATAGGTAAATAAACATCTTATTCCAGTATTTCTAATAATGTTTTCCAAACTCATGCCTTCTTTTGAGGAAAATCTGATGATACATCCGTTTTCAAATTTTCCTTTATAATCTTCAAAGCCTGTAAAAATTGCAAACCTAAGCAGTTCACCTTTTAGTTTCTTACACTGCATATTAACACAAGTTTAGTGGGTTTTGTTGTATAGTTAAACGCCAACTAATGTAATTTGGCCATTAGATTCTGCTCTTTACAATTCAGTAACAGCTATAAAGCAAGTTCCAGTTTTCTGAAATTGAATCAGCTCTAGCACTTTTAAAATATTTCTGTAAGCACTGATCACATGTGAAACCAAGGAACTACCAGAGGATTTACAGATTAAAGCTAGCGAATGATATTCAGATGTGGTTAATATCATGTAATCAAAACCAAATATACCTGTTCCTCAGTTTGGG